>NC_060125.1:334922741-336172741 GCF_021461395.2 Schistocerca americana
CCTCCGTTGTGGTTGCACCTACGGTACGGCTATCTGTATCGCTGAGGCACGCAAGCCTCCCCACCAACGGCAAGGTCCATGGTTCATGGGGGGGGGGGGGGGGGGGTTCCGATAAAATAACCTATAAAATAGCCGATATAGGTCTAATTTCACAGAGGTGTCCTCACTTATTGTCAGTCAGAGAGAATTAAAATATGCTTACGCACTCGGATTTTTTTGGAGTGCCCTACTTCAATAAGAAACAGAAGAGAGAGAAAGAAAGCAACAGCACGAAAATGGGAAAATCTCGTTAGTGGTACTCCTCAGCAGTCGGAGAGATCCGAGGGGATAAGTAAATGCCAATAAACAATACTACCACACGATTCAGTACATTACTGTGGCTACCGCCTACGCTCGACGTCGCCTCACACACCACAGATGGTAGCACTAGCAGTGGAGGGATATACAAAACGTGCCGGAGGACGCGGATGACGGTGCAGTCGTTGTCGTAATGCAGAGGCGAAGCGAGTACACCGTTCGCTTGTAGGGTAAACATAGTCATGTGTAGGGACTGTGGTTGTTGTGAGCGGACGCAAGGAGAATTGGCCACTCTTCGGGGGCAGGTGGAGGCTTTGTCTGTTAGGCTCATCGAGCTCGAGGCGCAGGCGTCGGCTCGTAGTGGCGTTGGGGCAACTGTGGTGAGACCTATGCCTACTTCGGTGGCCTTGGAATCGCATGGAACCCCTGATGTCGCTGCGTCTTCCGGCAGTGAGCATCTTACCGGTCAGCCATCACTCCAGGGTGAATGGCGGACAGTGGTGGGCTCGCGCGTGCCTGGCCGAAAGGCGAAGGTGGGATCTGGCCGCGTGGCAGCTGCCTTACCCCTTTCCAACAGGTACGGGGTGCTTCCTAGTGGTGATGACATCGTTTCCGAGCCACCACAGGATGCCTCGCCTGGTGGGCCAGTGGCCGATTCTCCGGCAAGGTCCCGACAGTCACAGAGGGCGGGCCTATTAGTTATAGGGAGCTCCAACGTTAGGCGGGTTATGGAGCCCCTTAGGAAAATAGCGGGTAGGTCGGGGAAGAATGCCAGTGTGCACTCGGTGTGCATGCCGGGGGGTCTCGTCCGTAATGTGGAGGAGGCCCTTCCGGCAGCTATTGAACGCACTGGGTGTGACCGGCTGCAGATAGTAGCACATGTCGGAACGAATGACGCCTGCCGCTTGGGTTCTGAGGCCATCCTTGGTTCCTTCCGGCGGGTGGCTGATTTGGTGAAGACAACCAGCATCGCACGCGGAGTGCAAGCTGAGCTTAATATCTGCAGCATAGTGCCCAGAGTCGATCGCGGTCCTCTGGTTTGGAGCCGTGTGGAGGGTCTAAACCAGAGGCTCAGACGACTCTGCGACTATAATGGTTGCAAATTCATTGACCTCCGTTATTGGGTGGAGAACTGTAGGGCCCCCCTAGACAGGTCAGGCGTGCACTACACACCGGAAGCAGCTACTAGGGTAGCAGAGTACGTGTGGCGTGCACACGGGGGTTTCTTTAGGTTAGAGGGACCCCCCCTTGGGCGAAACGATAAAATACCTGACGGCTTACCATCGTTGATAAAGAACGTCCGTCCTCAGAGACCAAAAACAGGAAAAGTCAACGTAATATTGGTAAACTGCAGGAGTATCCAGGGCAAGGTTCCTGAATTAGTATCTCTTATTGAAGGAAATAGTGCGCATATAGTATTAGGAACGGAAAGTTGGTTAAAACCGGAAGTGAACAGTAACGAAATCCTAGACACAGAATGGAATATATACCGCAAGGATAGGATAAACGCCAATGGTGGAGGAGTATTTATAGCAGTAAAGAATTCAATAATATCCAGTGAAGTTATTAGCGAATGCGAATGTGAAATAATCTGGGTTAAGTTAAGTATCAAAGGTGGGTCAGATATGATAGTCGGATGCTTCTATAGACCACCTGCATCAGCAACCGTAGTAGTTGAGCGCCTCAGAGAGAACCTGCAGAACGTCGTGAAGAAGTTTCGTGATCATACTATTGTAATAGGGGGAGACTTCAATCTACCAAGTATAGAATGGGATAGTCACACAATCAGAACTGGAGCCAGGGACAGAGACTCTTGTGACATTATCCGGACTGCCTTGTCCGAGAATTACTTCGAGCAGATAGTTAGAGAACCAACTCGTGAAGCTAACGTTTTAGACCTCATAGCAACAAATAGACCGGAACTTTTCGACTCCGTGAATGTAGAAGAGGGTATCAGTGATCATAAGTCAGTGGTTGCATCAATGACTACAAGTGTAATAAGAAATGCCAAGAAAGGAAGGAAAATATATTTGCTTAACAAGAGTGATAGGGCACAAATCGCAGAATATCTGAGTGACCACCATCAAACGTTCATTTCTGAGGAAGAGGATGTGGAACAAAAATGGAAAAAATTCAGAAACATCGTCCAGTACGCCTTAGATAAGTTCGTACCGACTAAGGTCCAAAGCGAGGGGAAACATCCACCGTGGTATAACAATCATGTACGAAAGGTACTACGGAAACAAAGAAAGCTTCATCATAGGTTTAAGAGTAGTCGAGTCATAGCTGATAAGGAAAAGCTGAACGAAGCGAAAAAGAGCGTAAAGAGAGCAATGAGAGAAGCATTCAACGAATTCGAACATAAAACATTGGCAAACAATCTAAACAAGAACCCTAAAAAGTTTTGGTCATATGTAAAATCGGTAAGCGGATCTAAATCCCCTATTCAGTCACTCGTTGACCACGATGGCACCGAAACAGAGGACGACCGAAGAAAGGCAGAAATACTGAATTCAGCGTTCCGAAACTGTTTCACTGTGGAAAATCGTAACACGGTCCCTGACTTCAGCCGTCGCACGGACGCCAAAATGGAAAATGTTGAAATAAACGATATCGGAATTGAAAAACAACTGCTATCACTTAGTAGCGGAAAAGCATCCGGACCAGACGAGATACCCTTAAGATTCTACAGTGATTATGCTAAAGAACTTGCCCCCTTTCTATCAGCAATTTATCGTAGATCGCTGGAAGAACGTAAAGTACCTAGCGACTGGAAGAAAGCGCAGGTCGTTCCCATTTTCAAGAAGGGTCATAAATCAGATGCGAATAATTATAGGCCTATTTCGCTTACGTCAATCTGTTGTAGAATAATGGAACATGTTTTGTGTTCTCGTATTATGACGTTCTTAGATAATACAAATCTCCTTCATCATAACCAACATGGATTCCGCAAACAGAGATCATGTGAAACTCAGCTCGCCCTATTTGCCCAAGAAATTCACAGTGCCGTAGACACTGGCGAGCAGATTGATGCCGTATTCCTGGACTTCAGGAAGGCATTTGATACGGTTCCGCACTTACGTTTAGTGAAAAAAATACGAGCTTACGGAATATCGGACCAGGTTTGTGATTGGATTCAGGATTTCCTAGAAGAAAGAACACAACATGTCATTCTTAACGGTTCAAAATCTGCAGATGTAAAGGTAATTTCGGGAGTACCGCAGGGAAGCGTGATAGGACCTTTATTGTTTACAATATACATAAATGACTTAGTTGACAACATCGGTAGCTCCGTGAGGCTATTTGCAGATGACACGGTTGTCTACAAGAAAGTAGCAACATCAGAAGACTCGTACGTACTCCAGGAGGACCTGCAGAGGATTAATGCATGGTGCGACAGCTGGCAGCTTTCCCGAAACGTAGATAAATGTAATATAATGCGCATACATAGGGGCAGAAATCCATTCCAGTACGATTATGCCATAGGTGGTAAATCATTGGAAGCGGTAACGACCGTAAAATACTTAGGAGTTACTATCCGGAGCGATCTGAAGTGGAATGATCACATAAAACAAATAGTGGGAAAAGCAGGCGCCAGGTTGAGATTCATAGGAAGAATTCTAAGAAAATGTGACTCATCGACGAAAGAAGTAGCTTACAAAACGCTTGTTCGTCCGATTCTTGAGTATTGCTCATCAGTATGGGACCCTTACCAGGTTGGATTAATAGAAGAGATAGACATGATCCAGCGAAAAGCAGCGCGATTTGTCATGGGGACATTTAGTCAGCGCGAGAGCGTTACGGAGATGCTGAACAAGCTCCAGTGGCGGACACTTCAAGAAAGGCGTTACGCAATACGGAGAGGTTTATTATCGAAATTACGAGAGAGCACATTCCGGGAAGAGATGGGCAACATATTACTACCGCCCACATATATCTCGCGTAATGATCACAACGAAAAGATCCGAGAAATTAGAGCAAATACGGAGACTTACAAGCAGTCGTTCTTCCCACGCACAATTCGTGAATGGAACAGGGAAGGGGGGATCAGATAGTGGTACAATAAGTACCCTCCGCCACACACCGTAAGGTGGCTCGCGGAGTATAGATGTAGATGTAGATGTAGATGTATCTGACGTCTTAAAGGGTACGCTTTTTGGCTTTCGGGCCAAGGGGGGAGGTATTTCCGAAACGTCGAAGTTAGTAATCTGTTTACGTGCCGCCTTTCTTAAATGTATCGTGCAAGGCAAAATGGCACTATTCAGATTTGTCGTAGAGGCAACTGTGGCACACTACGTGCCGTAGCTGACATGGGTGAACGACCGTTGATGATATGCATACAGACCAATACACGTGCAACTGTTGAGTAACAGACCGTCCAGATGAAGCAAGGGGCTACCATTAGCGTCTCCTCAACAGTCGTGGCTGCTTATGGGCCTCCGCAGATAGGCCTGGTTCATGCACTAATGCTGACTGATTTTCATCGGTGACGAATTCTGGAATTTATACTCGAACACGGCAACTGGAAGTCCACTGAGTGGTGACGTGTTGCCCATTTCAGATGAATCACGTTTTACACTCCCTCGAACAGCTGGCCGTTTCGTCAACAGTCCTGCTACAATTATCGGAAGGGTCCAGGCCGGGGGAGTGACCGTTGTGGTCTGGGGAATGTCTTCGTCGTGTCCCTGGGTAACCTCGTGATTCTGGAAGGCACAATGGGTCAATACACGTATCACCTATACTTGAAGACCATGAGCAGCCGTACTTTCGGTGTGGTTTTCCTCGGCACGACGGCATCCACCAGCAGGACAATGCAACTTGTGGCAGCGCTCGCAGTGTTCGGGGATTAAGCCCTCTCGAGAATCTGTGGGACCCCTGATGTATGCCTACTTACAAGTTATTCAATGGATAGTACGTACCATACACCCATTGATTCCTTAATCATTGCATGTAATATACCACTAATTTACTAGATCGTAACAACAATTACAACTCATATCAAACAATCACCTATTTTTAATAAATTGTATAGCATACACTTACCTAACGGCTACATCCGACGCATGACCATCAGTTTCCACAATATGGATATATAGCTGAATGTTAAAAATTCAACTGCTAGTATGTATAGCAATTTTTTCGACACCAATCGCCACAATTTCTGTAAATTATTTCCCTAAAAAGTACAGAAGGTTAATCACATTTCGTTCATAACGATTCAACTATCTGCTTATGGAGTAAATCATTCGCGCTGTAAAATATTACCACTCACAGGATCTTATAAGATTTTCTGTTAGTGCTATGTAATACTCATCTTTGACGTTGAGTTGCACGCTACAGAACGCCATGATAGAGTAATCACCTTTACTGTTGAACGCGATGCAGAAAACCTAGGCTTTTTTCAAAATAATTGTGCTACAGTTAATGAAAATGGACTATTGGAATGGCACTAATGTTAACCACTATGTGATATTATGTGTTTGATATGACGTGAAATCTTAAACCGACCTGATCCCGACAAAGAAAAAAAAAAAACACTCCGTATGTTTTATCTGTTATGAACATAGTACGACAGTTCATGAATGCGTACTGAGAGTGTTCTGCCTCAAATTGTCAAATGTGCGATGTTTTTATACAACATGTTAGTGACTACGACAGCCTATTGTTAAGTGCATAATGACGTAGAAACTTTAAGCACTTGTTATCGAGAAAATGTGGTCCCCAAACATGTTGTGGTAAAGCAGTATCATACATTTGACATCCGGTGCTGTAACATTATCAGTATGGAGTTAATACGTAACTAATGGCAGCTACTGCTTCTGGTGGTGGCTAGCATGATAATCATTTTATTCTATAGTCTAATAATAATCGTCAAAATCTTTAAAATGATTAAAACTTTCGACTGGTCCCTGGGGCTCATGTACACTGACGGAAAAAAAATCGCAGCATCGAGAAGAAAGTGTGCGACTCAGTGTGCTTGGCTGAAATGTAGTCATTACACACGTCTGTCTGCAGTGGTCGTCACAGGAATCCGGGCTCCGGATGTGCCATGTGGCACTGCCGCAGCAGCAACTCGAGCAGCAGTTGGCACCCGAGTGACACGAGGAGCTGTAACAAACCGTTTACTTCAATGAATCTCCCAGCTCGACACCCTGTAGCATACATTCCTCTGTCCTGAAACTACTGCCATTGACAACATCAGTGGTGTCAAGCGAGGGTTCATTGGAGGGCTAGGTGGAGGTATGTTATGTTTTCTGATGATAGGTGGTTCCGCTTCGGTTCCAGTGATGACCGTATGTTGGTTAGAAGGAGGCCACTTCCAGGGTCTGAAACCAACCTGTCTACGCGCTAGACACACTGGACCTACACCTGGAATTATGGTCTGCGGTGCGATTTTGTATGTCAGCAGGAGCCTTCTCGTGGTTATCTCACGCACTCTGACGGCAAATTTGTAAGTGAATCTCTTAATTCGACTTCTTCTGTTGCCATTCATGAACACCATTCTAGAGCGTATTTTCCAGTGGGATAACGATGGCCAACATACCACTGTTATAACCCAACACGCTGTACAGAGGGTCGATATGTTTCCATGGTGTGATCGATTACCAGATCTGTCGCCAATCGAGCGCATATCGTACATCACCGGACGACTACAGCACAAACAGCGTACTGGCTGAACAGGTTTAACAGGCACATCTACAACGCAGTGCATTCAAGTTTTTTGCTTCTATTCAAGTTTGTGGTGGCTATACCCGGTCAGTACTGTACCAGCATTTCTCATTTACAAAGTCTTATCTCGCACTTACTTGAACCTATGGTCTTGGAATATTAATAATTATTTAATATAAATTTATATTTAAGACATGTAACCTAGACAAACGTCATCGATTTTACAAACTTTTAGCTATATAAACGTACTCCCAACACTTCTGAAACTTATGTTTATGTCGCATAGATTTGACTAGATAAGGGGCAGTTGCAACGAGTAGTTTTTTAAGGAGGACGATCACTTTTATATTGCCCACTATATTGTGCCCTCTTTTGCAGAGACTGACATCAATACAACTACTTCCCTAGAACGTAGTTCAGAATCTTATATTGACATTTTATTGCGCTTATTCTTCAATAATGCTCAACTCATGTAGCAAGTTAGTTTTATGCAGAGAAGCGAACAAAATTTCTGTTGTTCAAACTAATATTATTTTGATGATTGACACTACATTTTAAGTTCCATGGTTGGTATGAAAAGTGGGCAGTAGCCAGTCTTGGCGACACCAAAAAATATAATATTATCTCAAGTTATTAATACTGTCAAGTAAATAGCCACTGAAGACAATAGTTTTTATTAAATCTTTTTTTGCACGATACAGATATACGGTAACGCTTAGGTTTTACGAATCTAGACAATATCCAAAGGAAAGATAGCATTACTTTAAAAGCGGCAGGCACAGCTTACCTTTCTGTCTCCTATGCTTATGTTAACACTATTTGTGTACTACATTAGGAGTATATCAGACACAATTCATGGTTCCAAATAAATAACTGCATTCCTTCTTTATGACTTCTCTAATCCCGAGGACCTTATCATATTCAAAGATATTTGAATCTGAGGGTGGATGAGTTATGTCTACGGAGCTTTGTTGTTATTTATCACTCACATTTGAATGCAGTTCTCTCTGAAACAAGTGAACAGATCAGTAACCTAGATAGATCTTATGTTTGATTTGAAAACGGTTACTTACGGATCCGAGGCTCACGTCCGCACCCAAGAGGAGATCTTGATGCGGTTGGTGCAAATAACTAAGTCCATCCAGGTCTCAGCTGATTTGTTAACGGAGATGAATACATGGCACTGATTGAATTCTTTTCGAATATAATATATGGTAGACCAGAATTCTAATCACAACCTCTGTAGCGTATACTCTCTGAAGCAGCATTTTATTTATATGACGTCTCAACTATTACCCTCCCCTCCTTCTCCAACTTTAATGATGATAGCACATTGAAGATTCTGAATTATCTGTGTGACGAACCAAGAAGCGGCTTTCTTATTTGATTGTGTTAAAAGTAACAGTGTTACTCCTCTGCGGGTGTTTCACTGTAGCCGTTGTCTTAGTCAAGGAGGAAGTTTTCTTCCGTGGTACAGAGCAAATTATTTCCAGATTAAGCCTCCCACGCTTGAACAGTTTTCCTCTCAGACGGAGCCCTAAGCTGTTATTACGGTGCGCTGAACAACGTCAACAGGCTGGAATTTCCTTCGTCAGCTCTCCTTCACTGAAAACATGTCAACAAGTGCCTATATGCACTAATACGTCTATTTATTTTACAAATGTTTCCTACTTCGAATGTATCAAATGCCAATGTGAAGCACAAAGTGCCGATAATTAAAGAGTTTTCGAGAGTTTGAGTCCATTATTACCTCTAAATTGATAGTTGGAATCTGTATCGTATCTTTCAGGAGAATTAGCACTGCAAGTTGTACAGTGACAAAAACACTGTATGAAATACGTGATAGAAAAATCTAGTGCAATTTAACTCTGGCGAGGAAATCTATTTTCATTAACCTTGTCCGAGAGCTTTGAGTCTTTATCTTTCAACCACGTTGGTGTATTAAACGAAACGTGAACAGCTGTTGTATTTACAAAGAGGATGTCACATGCAGAAAGGTCCTAAAAGGTGAGTATATGCGTGGAGGAGAATAGATAAGTGTTGCTCAAAATGTTGGATAAGTGAAGACAGTGACACTTTAGTGGTGCGAGGGATGAGACAAAAACGAACAATTAATTAGTAGAGCTGTTCTCAAAAAGAAACGTACCGTGCAGTTGCAGATATCTCTTCCCCTTCTACATAATACAAATAAAGAGGACACATGTTTCGAATTGTTACAAAATTTTAGCTCAATGGTCTGCAAACGTGCGTGCTGTGTTAGAAGTATTACGAGTGAAACAGTCACCATTGTTTTTCAACTGGAAATATTAATCCCAGTGTTGAAGGAGTTTCTCTCAGACCATTTGAGACGGTTCATGTCGATCAAGTCTGCCACAAATAATAAAATGTGAAGTAAGTCAGTCTTTGAAGAAAATATGTGACATGACGAAGAAAAAAAAAACCGATGCATACTATGTTTAAGTTTTGGTCTCCGAGAGCATATGAGGCCAAGTTCACCTGCATTATAATCATAACGCCTGAATTTTTGGTTGACAATAATTATTTCTGTGTGAATTACTCAAACGGTTTTTCGTAAGTTGTGATTTTCAGTTTGCTTCTCTCAGATGTAAGAAAGTACACGGTCTCGAGAGACAAGTATGGAAACAAATTACAGACATAAGAAGGATGAGAAAGACGACTTCCAGCAGGAAATATATATTACAAGCAAATGGGAAAGAATAAATGTGAAATAAATCGTGAAACAACTTTCGTGGTCACGTTTTTTCCTCAATAGCAAACTGTAATGATAGGAAACAATTACCAAATAAGAACATTTTCTAAATTCTCACCAACACACTCCCGCGATTTCTTGAAAGCCTCCGTTCTTCGCTGCCCATACAATTCAAAATATGAGAAGGTGTTCGAAAAACTGACGAATCGAAGGCATTTAGAATAGAGGGAATATGTTTTGTTGACCTGTTGCTTTATTCTATCGTTATTTTCACAGCAAAAGTTCAGACACAGGCTATAAATCGTAAATAAAGCTGTTTCTTTCATTGAACAAAGTAACAGGATTTTTAGATTTAATTACTGATGAACAGAAGATTTACAAAGTCTGATAGTTAAGCAGATGTTGTACTATGATAAAAATGGTTCTATATCAACACTAAAAGCTTTTTACTAACGCAGGTCTCCATCTAGAACATTGCTATTTTGTTCATATTGCAAAAACTCCACATTCTAGTAATGCGAAAGATGCAGAACACCCTGTACAAAGATTTTAAGTGGGTTGTGTAAGAGTGGTGCATACTTCAAAACAATGCTAGTCTTTCCAAAAATTGTTTTTGAAAGAGAGCTACAATTTCTGAAATTATACGAGGTTTGTCGGAAGTTGTTTCCACACTGTACTGACATCTATATTTCCAAGTTGTTCATTTGTTAGTCTAGTTCATTATTTATTATGATCAAAAATTTCGTTGTTGTTTGAAACATCTGCAGATATCGTTCCCGAGTATGTGAAACAGCACTAACTCCCTTATGTCTTTATTACATTATATATCCTATTCATTAATTGCTTCTACTTAGTGATGTAAATCTCTTTATTGTGTATTTGTCATTCCACCAACTTAAGTGATGAGCACTTATTAGAAACCTGTGAAAATTTCCGTTCTTTACAACTTAAAACCTTTAAAACTATACTAGGTATTAACAATTTGGTTTCAACATGTGATAATATAATTCATAAAGTCTTGTTTCCTCATTCATAAACACTAATGTGTGCACCCTTATTGGCACGGATAATGTCTAGTCGGAATTCCATTTCTCTCCACGTGCAGCTCAAAATCTCCACTAAGACATAGAAGGATAACTCATAAAATTTTATTTCCTTATTCATAAACACCAATGTATGCACCTTTAGTGACTCTGGTGGTGTCTAGTCGGAATTCCATTTACCTCCACGTACAATTCAAGATCTCCATGTGACGCGTTGAAATGCATTGCAAATACGTGACTTCAAGTCCTGTAGGTCTCTCATTTTAATTCGGTGCACCAGATCCTCTACAAATGTTTACAGAAATAAGTCTAGTGGTGTGACGTGGCCATCGAATTGGACCATACGGTCCATCCACCAGTCCCGAAACTTTCCGTCTAGAAATTGACGGGCATTTAGGGGCAAATGGGGTGGTGACCCATCAGTGTGGAATATGACAGGTGGAATATGACATGAGGTGGCAGGTGCACCTATTTCGACACAGCAAACTCTTGTAACATGTCCAGGTAAACACCACTGCTGATGGCACACTTAATGAAGAAGAATGGACTAGTGATGCAATTGTGCATCAATTGGCAGAGAACACTGACATTCGTACTGGCTCTTGCCATTTCATGTGTAACATGGGGATGCTGCGAAACCCGTAGACGAACATTTGAACAGTTTGCCGGATTCAGGAAACTTTGCCTCTTCGGAGAAACAAATCTTTTCAAAAGGTCATTGTTTACCTTAATCTTTCCTAGCGCATCCACTGCAAACTGTTCGCATCGAAGTTTGTCAGTAAGCTTTAATTCCTGAAACATACGGACCTTATGGAGATATAGCCGTAACCTTTTACGCAAGAGATTGTGCACTGTCGATCGTCTCATTTCCGACTATATGGCCGCCGCACCATTTCTGTCGAACTCCTTATAAATACCTATCGCACTTTGGCCACGCTGGCGACGTCCCCCTACCCCCCCCCCCCCCCCCCACCCCCCTCACCAATTTTTTATGGAAAACATCAGATTTTCAAGTTCAGTTTTGCGTCTGAACTGTGTCATCTGGAAGGTAAAAACAAAAACTTTGTGAGTTAACTTATTACATGTTGAAAACCGCTTGTTTATATCTAGTATAGATTTAAAGTTATTTAAGTCTTACGTCGTAAAAATAATTTATGGGTGCCCTGTCTTAATAACAAATAGGGATTGTTTTGGAAGGAAAGAAACGTTCCTTTTTTACAGTTACATGCGATTGGCAGCATAGTTCGATTGATATACACATAGTGATAAGACTATGGGCGGTATTCAACTTATATTATCTACAAGAGAAATGATAAAATGATGTTTGCTCTGTGCTGTGGATTCATAGTTCTTTAGGATGTGCACCATGTAACGTAATGTTTTCATTTATATCCTAATGAAAAAGGATACAAAAATATTTAAATTTGTACATAATTAAGAGCTTAATTTCTTGGTTACTGTTTGCTAAGCTATAGGAAAATATTATACTATAGCTAATAGCAGACAGGGTGTAACATAATGACGCTTTAAAAATTTTGGATACTGTAGAGGATGACATTTTGAAAGTTTTGACACGAGGAACCTATATCCTGAATTGTAACAAGTTTTTTACAGAACCACGCACTTTTTACGCGTTCAGAAGACTAAATGAAACACTTCACAAATGTTATTGGCAAACGTTTACTGACATCGTTCAATGTGACGACCATCAACTTCGTTACATAATTTGCAACTACAAACCATGTTTTGTCAGATTCTCTGTGAAATTCCACGCTCCGCTCTGACGCTATCAAACGCTGTAAATTACAGCAGCGTAAGCTCAGATACTGTTTCTGCTGGCGTTGAGTACACAAAGGACCTTAAACGTAATGGAAGGAGTCAAGCGCACAGGCCTGCGAACAGGGCATCCCCTTAATTATTCTCTGCTTGAAGTTGTCAGTGACATATGCCCTCGCCAAGCATGCAATGTGCGCTGGCGCATTATCGTTGTGAAACCACAAACTAGTGCTCATTTACAAGGGAGCGTAATCCACATGTTCAGGCAAGGTATTCTCCGGAAACCTCAAATAACATGCTCCATTCAAACATTCCGGTTATATGCGTGGTCGATAAGGTGACCTCCAAGAACTCTAGCCCAAACGTTCACTGAGAACCACAAATGGCAACTTATCGAACGGGTAGTGTGTGCATTTGTGACAGTCCAGTGGTGACTGTGGAAACTTTATCTCACATTTCAGGCTATATCAAGACTTTCAATATTTAATCCTCTACAAGCTTCATAAATTTTAAAACGTCAAAGTGTTACATGTTGTACGCTTCAAGAAGAATAAATGTCCACTCTTCAGCTAATTGTGCAGTGTTTTGATACTTTATGACAGATTAAATCAGTGTGCCAGCAGTACTCGAAACAGGGACTTTTGACGGGCTCGAGTTTTAATCTGCCAGGAAGTTTGAAATTATGAGTCGATTCTTATTGCTCGGAAATTCATCAGTGTAACAACTGAATTTTCCATCAATAACTCCTTTAGATTCCTCAAAAACTGTGTTCGAATCTAAGGTAGCAACTAAGGTAGTAACTATCTTTCTGGACAAAAGTGGGTCATTTGAAATCGGTATGATGAAGGGTCTCATCCGAGTTATTACTACCGGTAACTTAAGTGTTTTCTTTGAGAACAATTACAGTACCACTACTAGCCAAATATCAAAGGTTAACAAAACTAAAACTTGTTGAGACCTGTTTTACATTTTAAAAATATTTTTGTATTTCAAAACCGCTGATTCCAAAAATTTTGTTCCTAGGTTTGCGCACATCAGTCTGTACAAGTGGGACACTTATAGGATCACTGTGTTTTCTGTGTGTCTTTCCCTCCGACTGTTAAAACTTCTTTCCTTCACGAACGGGTAAACGTATCAAGTTGAAATTTATGTCTTGTACTAACGTCCAGGTCCTCTTGGCAGTATAAGAGATTTAACTTTCTACGTCAATGAAATAAAATATACGGTCGTATATGTCACACATTATGACACTCGCAACTTCAGTCATCAAAACGCATTGAGGCCTAGTGCTTCACATTGCACCCATGTAAAGTAAAAGAGGCTAACGAGCCGACAGCTTCACGGTTATTCCATGACAGATGCGCTCTGATCCAGCAGCTAGCAAAAAGTAGTTACGGCTGTGGCCGAAGGTGACAATTTCTTCCGGACTATGAAATTATCAAGTAGTTAAAACACGTTTTCGAAAGAAAACTGTAGTTACAGTGATTATTGCAACAGTCATTATTTATTGCTAATTTGTTTGTTACTATGAGTGATGGTGTGAATGGAAAGTAAGACATTACATGCACTCTGTTATGTCTATTAATTCAGTACATGTTAGCGTGAGAACTATGATTGTACAGAGAAAGTGAGTTATACTCAGAGGGTAATTCTGTATTGTACAACTAGCCAGTTTATTGCACTTACAAAATCAATAAACATTTTACGATAATTCTGCTATCTAAATATGGATTCATTTTGATCTGAGTGGAGTTTCTCAGTTTGTTCATTTAGTAAACTGGTTATAATAGGTATTAAGCTGTGATTGGTCAAATGCGAAAGGCGCGTGATTGTGCAGTTTTGTACTAATATCGTAATGGCTATAATATGTATGAACTGATCAGAGGACAGTATGTTCGCACGTGTTTTGTGAGCTAAAGAACAGTATTGTGAAGTCAGGAAAGTTCAGCTGGCAGCTGAGCCATCATCATGTTCGTATGCGGAAGTAAGGAGCTCTGAATAGGTATGATAACTTTGCGGAATAATTGATCGTGGAATGCCACAAAGTAGATGCGAGCGTGCGAGAAAAACGAGCACGTGAACCTCCTACTTTCAAATGTAAACTGTGACTTTTCAATAACAAAAAATCGTGTGGAGTGTTTTACAACACGTGACCGCAAACTGAACATTCGTAGTGGTCAAACTGTATAATATTAAAGGGAGAATTCTGTCACAGATAATCGTTTTGATAAACCTTTATAATGGGTTCAATTTATTACCATACGCTGAGTATTATGAGTGACGGTCTCTGCGGGTGGGTGTTGAGGCTACGAGTAGAACTGAAGATTAGGATGGTCCTGGAAATGTTTTTGTACCAAACAAGTACATTGATATCAAGGTTTTCATTCACAAACTACTTATCAATCAATCTCTCAGTTAACTTAATGCTGAAAATCATCTGTTATACTCGTTCGCTTCGCATAATGCTGCGGGTTCTACTACAGATTTTCCACTGGAAGGACATCATTTGTTCTAACAGGGAACTAGTGCGTACCGGACTGCAGGGGAAGGAATCACAGCAAGATGAGAGAACGTTACTTCTCCCGGACAAGCTCAGAGAAAATGCGACGTTGATCTAGGATAAGGAAATTTGTCAAGAAACAAGGATTCAAGTTAAAAGTAAAAGAAAATTCATTAAATCGTTAAACTGTTATTATATCTCACAAAAATACTTTTATTGTCATTACAAAGTTACATTACATTCGTAATCTGTCAAGAATTTCAGGAACTAGTGTAGGGATTTTCATCTGGTTTTTAGTACAAGGTAGACTGAATCACGAAAATCTTATCTGAATATAATTTACAAATACACTCCTGGAAATTGAAATAAGAACACCGTGAATTCATTGTCCCAGGAAGGGGAAACTTTGTTGACACATTCCTGGGATCAGATACATCACATGATCACACTGACAGAACCACAGGCACATAGACACAGGCAACAGAGCATGCACAATGTCGGCACTAGTACAGTATATATCTACCTTTCGCAGCAATGCAGGCTGCTATTCTCCCACGGAGACGATCGTAGAGATGCTGGATGTAGTCCTGTGGAACGGCTTGCCATGCCATTTCCACCTAGCGCCTCAGTTGGACCAGCGTTCGTGCTGGACGTGCAGACCGCGTGAGACGACGCTTCATCCAGTCCCAAACATGCTCAATGGGGGACAGATCCGGAGATCTTGCTGGCCAGGGTAGTTGACTTACACCTTCTAGAGCACGTTGGGTGGCACGGGATACATGCGGACGTGCATTGTCCTGTTGGAACAGCAAGTTCCCTTGCCGGTCTAGGAATGGTAGAACGATGGGTTCGATGACGGTTTGGATGTACCGTGCACTATTCAGTGTCCCCTCGACGATCACCAGTGGTGTACGGCCAGTGTAGGAGATCGCTCCCCACACCATGATGCCGGGTGTTGGCCCTGTGTGCCTCGGTCGTATGCAGTCCTGATTGTGGCGCTCACCTGCACGGCGCCAAACACGCATACGACCATCATTGGCACCAAGGCAGAAGCGACTCTCATCGCTGAAGACGACACGTCTCCATTCGTCCCTCCATTCACGCCTGTCGCGACACCACTGGAGGCGGGCTGCACGATGTTGGGGCGTGAGCGGAAGACGGGCTAACGGTATGCGGGACCGTAGCCCAGCTTCATGGAGACGGTTGCGAATGGTCCTCGCCGATACCCCAGGAGCAACAGTGTCCCTAATTTGCTGGGAAGTGGCGGTGCGGTCCCATATGGCATTGCGTAGGATCCTACGGTCTTGGCGTGCATCCGTGCGTCGCTGCGGTCCGGTCCCAGGTCGACGGGCACGTGCACCTTCCGCCGACCACTGGCGACAACATCGATGTACTGTGGAGACCTCACGCCCCACGTGTTGAGCAATTCGGCGGTACGTCCACCCGGCCTCCCGCATGCCCACTATACGGCCTCGCTCAAAGTCCGTCAACTGCACATACGGTTCACGTCCACGCTGTCGCGGCATGCTACCAGTGTTAAAGACTGCGATGGAGCTCCGTATGCCACGGCAAACTGGCTGACACTGACGGCGGCGGTGCACAAATGCTGCGCAGCTAGCGCCATTCGACGGCCAACACTGCTGTTCCTGGTGTGTCCGCTGTGCCGTGCGTGTGATCATTGCTTGTACAGTCCTCTCGCAGTGTCCAGAGCAAGTATGGTGGGTCTGACACACCGGTGTCAATGTGTTCTTTTTTCCATTTCCAGGAGTGTATTTCGTGCTAACTGCCTGAGCTACGATTACATGAATTTCCCTGCCACTGTGCAAACGATGCTTTTTCCGTCTAGGGGTGGCTGGGAAAAAGCCACTAGAATACGGCCAACCGAGTGTTGACAGTCTATGCCTACGACGCACACATCATCAGTAATGCTTCACAGCAAAGTAATACTGGTAACTGATGCAGTACTCCAGTTCCACTGTTTGAAATAAGATTCTGATATGAAACACAATTAAGCATTACACTGAACACATTTTTGTAACAATAACCCTATGGCCGGTTGTACCTCTTTCATATCTGGAGACTTATGTCAAATCTTACGAGTAATAGCAGCAGAACGAGACCAGACGAAGTCAATGCAGCTTCAGTTGCCAGTTACGATATCATATAAATATAACTACAAAATTAGTAAAATACTTTACAATAGCAAATTTGAATAAAACATTAAAAGTTTAAATCTATAATTAAAACCTTCTCTAAAGTGTTTGAAGTCCCAGAAAAAATTTCATGTCAGTATCGATATCGGCAACAGACAAAAGGTAGTGTTGTGTATACTTCAGATTCATTGTGCTGTATTTTGTCATTTTTTATTGTAAAAAATCGGAGAACAACGTAACCTCATCTGAAAAAATAATAATAATAACAGAAGGAAACTTCCAAGGCAACTTCGGAATCGAACTAGATCAGCAAACGATTTAGGCTCCTCATACTGTGTACTGTGTTTGCATAGAAGTCTTGTGAAGCTGGACAAAGGGGAAGATGTAATGACTAACTTTTGGAATAACAATGTTGAGGCGTGAACCACAGAATTACGATACCAGCTGTTACTTTTGTATACGCAATCTGAATGGTCTTAATGCAAACACCAAAATAGAAAGTGCATACCCAAACTTGCCATCTGGTATGAGACGTGGCACGTAGCCCTGGTATCAATTTACGTAAGCCACCTACAGGCCGTAGTGAACGTATTTCAGTTACAGCCAGTAACAGTTACTCATCATCATTTGCGTCCGATGAGTTCGCTCCTGAAACATAAAATGCGCTACAACCATTAGTACAAGCCAAGTGAAATGATAAAGTAAGGTATATAAACCTTCTCTAGAATGCAACTGAACTACTATAGACTCCATACTACGGGCAAAGAACTTACGCGCAGCTGATACATCTGTGTCTTTCTATAACAACAGGGAAATGATTCCAAATTACCTTAATACTGTTTCAGACGTGGTAAACTAACTGGTAATTGTTAAATATGATCGAAATGACTAGAGGCTGCTTATTGTTACCAGAAAACGTAGTATTCAGGGTTTGCTTATAAACAGTTCCAACACATTGCCTTCCATTCCAGTAATGCTGTCAATGCAACTGAAGGCGAATTATGAGAGTTTCAACTATATTTTCGAGAAAGTTAAGTATTTTGAATATCAGTGGTCGTTGCCACTTCATGTCTAACTTGGTGCAATGGAAAAATTTGTGGAAGCTCCTATGAAGATGGTGACTGTTTGATATACCATCTCAGCGACAATTATCCTGCTCTGTCTGAAACCAAAATTAAGGAAAGAATCTTTGTGCGGCCTCACATAAGAGCTTCAGAGAAAGACAGAAAATTTGAAGCTTTTATGTCTCCTAGAGAGAAAAGTGCTCGGCATGCATTGGAAGAAATTATGGACAATTTTACATATGAATCAGTATCAGTCCTGATTGTGTCAGAATAATTGTGAGCAACGTACTACAGAAGTTGTGAACATTAGAGTGCAACACGGGTCTTAAATTACTGTTTTCACAATTGGACGTATTTTCTGTCAACATGGGGATTCGGCGGGAGGGGGGGGGGGGGGGGGGAGGGGCAGACTATGATAATTAAGAAGACATGTATTCGGAGGAGATACCGCGGACAGGTAATATTTCATTGAGTGCAGATTACTGATGGATGCTGTGTAAAGATTTTTGAAAGACAAGTATTCCATGCCAAACGAAGAAGATATCACTCTTATGCTGTTCATAATGTGAACGGAAACATAAAATTTCACAAGTTCGTTCGTAACTTTTATATAAACCATATATACCGTAAATGTATGAAGAAAATAATTAAAAGTTTCTTTCTTGGATTTATCAAAAATCTGTGTTGGAGAATAAGTTGGATAAGTGCATGTGGTACTTGCGCTCCGAGGGACACATACATACTTAATTACGTATCTAGATAATTCGTCAAGCTCTTATTTGAGGTCGCACAAAGAATCTTTGCTTAATTTTGATTTCAGACAGAGCAGGATAATTGTCGCTGAGATGGTATATCAAACAGTCACCATCTTCATAGGAGCTTCCACAATTTTTTTCATTGCACCAAGTTAGACATGAAGCGGCAACAACCACTGATATTCAAAATATTTAACTTTCTCGAAAGTATTGTTTAAACTCTCATAACTCGGCTTCAGTTGTATTGACAGCAATCTACATCTACATCTACATCTACATGACTACTCTGCAATTCACATTTAAGTGCTTGGCAGAGGGTTCGTCGAACCACAATCACACCATCTCTCTTCCATTCCACTCCCGAACAGCGCGCGGGAAAAACGAACACCTAAACCTTTCTGTTCGAGCACTGATTTCTCTTATTTTATTTTGATGATCGTTCCTACCTATGTAGGTTGGGCTCAACAAAATATTTTCGTATTCGGAAGAGAAAGTTGGTGACTGAAATTTCGTAAATAGATCTCGCCGCGACGAAAAAGTCTTTGCTGTAATGACTTCCATCCCAATTTGAGTATCATATCTGCCACACTCTCTCCCCTACTACGTGATAACACAAAACGAGGTGCCATTTTTTGCACCCTTTCGATGTCCTCCGTCAATACCACCTGCTAAGGATCCCACACCGCGCAGCAATATTCTAACAGAGGACGAACGAGTGTAGTGTAAGCTGTCTCTTTAGTGGACTTATTGCGTCTTCTAAGTGTCCTGCCAATGAAACACAACCTTTGGCTCGCCTTCCCCACAATATTATCTATGTGGGCTTTCCAACTGAAGTTGTTCGTAATTTTAACACTCAGGTACTTAGTTGAATTGACAGCCTTGAGAGTTGTACTATTTATCGAATAATCGAATTCCAACGGATTTCTTTTGGAACTCATGTGGATCACTTCACACTTTTCGTTATTTAGCGTCAACTGACACCTGCCACACCATACAGCAATCTTTTCTAAATCGCTTTGCAACTGATACTAGTCTCCGGATGACCTTACTTGACGGTAAATTACAGCATCATCTGCGAACAACCTAAGAGAACTGCTCAGATTGTCACCCAGGTCATTTAAATAGATCAGGAACAACAGAGGTCCCAGGACGCTTCCCTGGGGAACACCTGATATCACTTCAGTTTTACTCGATGATTAGCCGTCTGTTACTACAAACTGCGACCTTCCCGACAAGAAATTACGAATCCAGTCGCACAACTGAGACGATACCCCATAGGCCCGCAGCTTGATTAGAGGTCGCTTGTGAGGAACGGTGTCAAAAGCTTTCCGGAAATCTAGAAATACGGAATCAACTTGAGATCCCCTGTCGATAGCGGCCATTACTTCGTGCGAATAAAGAGCTAGCTGCGTTGCACAAGAACGATGTTTTCTGAAACCATACTGATTACGTATCAATAGATCGTTCCGTTCGAGGTGATTCATAATGTTTGAATACAGTATATGCTCCAAAACCCTACTGCAAACCGACGTCAATGATATAGGTCTGTAGTTAGATGGATTACTCCTACTACCCGTCTTAAACACTGGTGCGACCTGCGCAATTTTCCAATCTGTAGGTACAGATCTATCGGTGAGCGAGCGGTTGTATATGAGTGCTAAGTAGGGAGCTATTACATCAGCGTAATCTGAAAGGAACCTAATCTGTATACAATCTGGACCCGAAGACTTGCCCGTATCAAGCAATTTGAGTTGCTTCGCAACCCCTAAGGTATCTACTTCTAAGAAACTCATGCTAGCAGCTGTTCGTGTTTCAAATTCTGGAATATTCCATTCATCTTCCCTAGTGAAGGAATTTCGGAAAACTGCGTTCAATAACTCCGCTTTAGCGACACAGTCGTCGGTAACAGTACCATCGGCACTGCGCAGCGAAGGTATTGACTGCGTCTTGCCGCTTGTGTACTTTACATACGACCAGAATTTCTTCATATTTTCTACCAAATTTCGAGACAATGTTTCCTTGTGGAACCTATTAAAGGCATCTCGCATTGAAGTCCGTGCCAAATTTCGCGCGTCTGTAAATTTTAGCCAATCTTCGGGATTTCGCGTTCTTCTGAACTTCGCATGCTTTTTCCGTTCCCTCTGCAACAGAGTTCGGACCTGTTTTGTGTACCACTGGAATTGAAGGCAATGTATTGGAACTGTTTATAAGCAAACCCTGAATGCTACGTTTTCTGGTAACAATAAGCAGCCTCTAGTCATTTGGATCATATTTAACAAATACCAGTTGGTTTACTACGTATGAAATAGTATTAAGGTAATTTGGAATCATTTCTCTGTTGTTACAGAAAGACATAGATGTATCAGCTGCGCGTAAGTTCTTTGCCCGTAGTATGGAGTCTATAGTAGTTCAGCTGCATTCTAAAGAAGGTTTATATGCCTTACTTCAAAATTTCACTTGGCCTGTGCTAATGGTTGTAGCGCATTTTATGTTTCAGGAACGAACTCATCGGACACAAATGAACTGTTACTGGCTGTAACAGAAATACGTTCACTACTGTCTGTAGGTGGCTTACGTAAATTGATACCAGGGCTACGTGCCACGTCTCATACCAGATGGCAAGTTTGGGTATGTACTTTCTATTTTGGTGTTTGTATTAAGACCCTTCACATTACGAGTACAAAAGTAACAGCTGGTATCGTGATTCTGTGGTTCACGCCACAACATTGTTATTTCAAAAGTTAGTCATTACATCTTCCCCTTTGTCCAGCTTCATAATACTTCTATGCAAACACAGTACACAGTATGAGGAGCCTAAATCGTTTGCTGATATAGTTGGATTCCGAAGTTGCCTTGGAAGTATCTTTCTGTTTTTATTATTATTATTGCAGATGAGATTACGTTGTTCTCTGATTTTTCACAATAAAAATGGCAAAATACAGCAAAATGAATCTGAAATATCCACAACACTACCTTTCAGTTATGCTGTACACTCACACCAGGTAATAAGTCCTAATGGGCATCACGTACTCTTTCTCATTGCTTACGACTCTTACAAGTGGGGCGGATAACCGTAGGTGCACTAGATCTCTCGACAAACTTACCGTTAACGTTGAAGACATTTTGAATCCTGGCATGTGACTTCTTGTACTTAGTAAGAACATGCGTAGCACTCCAGGAAACGTGGAAAATTAGTGCCCCAAGCAAGTAATGACTTCCAAAATAAACCTTTATCAATATTAAACATTTATAAACTGAGCATAGATCCTGTATTACGTATGATCATTTTAGTTACTAAGAAAAGAATGTTTGACTCATGTCAGACCTCTTATTAATCATAAATTTCAGAGATGCATTTTGCTCTATATGTGTTGCTTTTGGTATTGAAGGAGTGCGAAGGAGCATAGTGCTGTCAACCTGTAGTGTAACCGTTGAATGAATTTAGATAAGTAAGTTAATGTGCCAAATTCGGAGGCAAATGGAGAAATGGGGTGACAATGTACTTAGATTTTTAAGTTGTATTGTATTTTCACGATCTGAATCGGAAAAAAGTTAATAAAAATTGCGATCTGACGATTCAGTGTTAACACCGTACAACCTATTTGACTCTGTTTGACACGGTGAGTCATTTAACATACCGCCTACGTTTCAAGGATAGGTTTAATATCGATACGTAATCAATAACGCAATCTTACGTCTAAATTTTCAGTGTTCTAATGTTGGCAAGTTCTTCTAATGTGACATGTTGTTGTTTCTGACGTCTAATGTACATCATAAAGGAGTTTTGCTATTTAGGGAGTAAAATAACTGATGATGGTCGAAGTAGAGAGGATATAAAATGTAGATTGGCAATGACAAGGAAATCGTTTCTGAAGAAAAGAAATTTGTTATCATGGAGTATAGATTTAAGCCTCAGGAAGTCGTTTCTGAAAGTATTTGTATGGAGTGTAGCCATGTATGGAAGTGAAACATGGACGATAACCAGTTTGGACAAGAAGAGAATAGAAGCTTTCGAAATGTGCTGCTACAGAAGAATGCTGAAGATAAGGTGGGTAGATCACGTAACTAATGAGGAGGTATTGAATAGGATTGGGGAGAAGAGAAGTTTGTGGCACAACTTGACTAGAAGAAGGGATCGGTTGGTAGGACATGTTTTGAGGCATCAAGGGATCACAAATTTAGCATTGGAGGGCAGCGTGGAGGGTAAAAATCGTAGAGGGAGACTAAGAGATCAATACGCTAAGAAGATTCAGAAGGATGTAGGTTGCAATAGGTACTGGGAGATGAAGAAGCTTGCACAGGATAGAGTAGCATTGAGAGCTGCATCAAACCAGTCTCAGGACTGAAGACCACAACAACAGCAATGTACATCAGTGTGTAATTTTTCTGCCGTGGGTGTAACCAGTTTCTTTACGAGACTTTACTAACAGACTATCATCGTGCAAGTGAGGATGCAGTAGCATAGTTCTACTTCTCGTAAACATTTATGTGACACGTTTTCTAAAGAAAGTTTGATTTGTCCTTTGACACTGTCTAGCACGGTGTGCCATTAAATATACTGCCTATGTTTCAAGGGTTGGTTTAATATCGATAAGTTATGAATAACGCAATCTTACGTCTAAATTTTCGGTGTTCTAATGTTGACAAGTTCTTCTAATGTGACATGTTGTTGTCTCTGACGTCTAATGTACATTTAATATCTGTGCGTAGTTTATCTGCCGTGAGTGTAACCAGTTTCTTTACGAGGCTATGTTAACAAACAATCATAGTGCCAGTGAGGGTGCAGTAGCATAATTCTACTTCTCGTAAACATTTATGTGACACTTTTTCTAAAGAAGGATTGATGTGTCCTTTAGAAACGAACCATCCACTTATTTTAAGTCGAATGTCTCCACGGTCGTAATGCGATTGGATCCACAGACTTCACAAGCGTGTTCGATGCCTTAACCACTGAACCACGTCACGCGATTTTTCTGCTACAACTCGTAAATGTGTTATAGAAGCATAATAAAGTGTCTATTTTCATTAAAATACCTCTAATAAATTTAATTTGCGTTGGACGTCCATCAGCTCTTTTTGTGGTTAGCAGTCCGCATACAGAACGTGCGTGACAAAATTTTGTTAGAAAGTAGCGTTTTGCTCGCAATTTCATTCAGATATGGAAACGTCACATATATTTCACACACACACACACACACACACACACACACATACACACAAGTTATGATCAAAAAGTTACGGTAATTTTTGTTTCCTTAAGGAATATTTATTTTATCATCAACGTCAGCTATGTCGCCTTCAAAGTTATCTCCCTCAGATATAGCAAACTTGTGCCAGTGCTTTTTCCGATCTTGGAAACACTTCAGGAATTCACTTTTCGTTATGGTGTTCAGCCCCTTCTGCGATTCTGTTTTTATTTCACCGGTGATGGAGAAAAGACATCCTTTCATATTTCCCTTCAGCGTTGGGAATAGGAAGACGTCGGAGGGGCATGACAGGGGAATACGGTATCGGAGGCAACATAATGCATATATATTTTTTGCCGTTAAATGACCAACAAGAACTGAGGAATGAGCGGGAGCATTATATTGTTGCGAAATCCGCGAGTGGTTTTGCAAAAATTCTAGAAACTTTCTACTGTTAGCTTCACGCAAAAGACACATTATTTGCAAGTAACATTGCTTGTTGACTGTATGACCATAATTCAGGAACTCATGATGCACTATTACACAGTAATCGAAATAAGCAGTTAGAAGAACCTCCACGTGTGATCGAACTAACCCAATTCTTTTCGGCGTCGGCTCTTCAGGTGGATTACTTTGGGACGATTGGGCCATGGTTTCGTTGTTATTTACGTACACCCTCGTTCCGTCACCTGCTATAAATTACTTCGGAAGTTCTAGACCGTTGTCGACTTCAATGAGCATCTGATGAGCGACGTCTACACGACGTCGTTTCTAGTCCGAATTCAAAAATTTCGAAGCAAACTTCGCATCCTACACATTTAATGTACAAAACATCCAAAATAGTAACATGGCATGAGCCTCAGAACATGCCAACATCATCATCGGCTCTCTGACAGTGATTAGGCGATTTCCAGAACCATTCTCCTCAGTTCTTCCAAATTGTCGTCAGTAACTGTGCTAGGGCGTCCAGGACTGTCGCCGCCTTTAACGTCTTCTCGACCCTCTTTAAAACCTCTTTGAAAAGTTTCACCACTCGTAAACTCTTGTATTACTCATAGCAGATTCACCAAGAGCCACAGTCTGGATCTCTAGGGAATTTTGACCAACTGTTCCATCTGAACTACGAGGAAACGTTTAACTGTGACAGTAGCTAATTATCATTTCGAGCAAAAGTACTGTCGCTGGCAACTTTCCGATTCTCGACTATTTGCACAGTGCGAAATGCAGAGCAACTTACTCTTTGGGATTCAACTGTGTGGCACGACCAATAGCTGCGAAATGTGGATCACGGCAATACTCATTCATCACGAAGTGGTTGATTCATTGAACCACAGAAATGAGACACATTGTGCTGTATTCTTTTAAAGTGCTGCAAGTCAACTACTTACAGGTGATATCCAAACACTTCTACAAGACAACACTTTTCATCGCACACCCCCCTGCCTCCTCTTACTAACGGAAGTAGTAGCAGTAGTAGTAGTAGTAGCTATACCTTACTCGACAAGTATTTTTATACAATTGATGTATAATTTGAGCGAAACTAATTCAGGTTTTCCCGGTTTGTAATGTTATGTCAGGATTTTTCTCCACGAACCCTCAGCACAGTGGTGTCACAGTTTCCTTTTGTAAAAGTATATTTTCCCAGGTAGCGAATAATCCGTACCCCAAGTTTGGTAGAATTCCTTTAGGTGTTACAGACATAAGCAAATAGGTCACTGCCCTTGCCCCAAACTATCCCCCGCCCACAACACTAGGTGTGAAACGTCATCCTGACTGTCACCAAGAAGTCTAGCGACACTGCTGGTATACTGGTCTGACAACTTTGACAGCCCGCCAGAAGGCAGGGACATAGACAGCATCCGGTAGGCGGCGCCCCTATAATATTCGAGCACTGCTGTAGCCTCCACCCTCGCCGCGCCAGCCTATCGGCTCTCACCGTGCTTCTCTAAAGCCAGCAGTGCCTGGACTCAGACCTCCGTTCGAGGGTTGGATTCCCTCACTTCCTCATCGATGACTCGCACTGCCTGGGCTACTCTCAGGGTGTATCTTCAACGTGGAAGAGCCCCACTTTTCCTTGCTGTGTTTTCTGCGCGCCATCACTACTGCTCGCCGTCCGGTCCTCCTCGCAACCGCCGCCGCCGCCGCAGCCGCCGCCTGGTCGCCGACTGCCTGAGCTCGCCGCCGCCGCCGCCGCAGCCGCCGCCTGGTCGCCGACTGCCTGAGCTCGCCGCCGCCGCCGCCGCCGCCGCCGACGCTCGTTCGCCGCCTGCCGGTGCTCGCCGCCGTCGCCGCCTGCCGCCGCCTGGCCGCTGCCTGCCACCACAACCACCTGGTCGCCGCCTGCCGATGCTCGCCGGCGTCGCCGCCTTCCACCGCTCGGCCGATGCCTGCCGCCGAATCCACCTGTCGCCGCCTGCCTGTGCTCACGGCCATCGCCACCTGCCGCCGCCCGGCCGCTGCCTGCCACCACAACCACCTGGTCGCCGGTGCTTGCCGCCGCCGCCATCGGCGCCGCCGCCGCACGGTCGCCGCCTGCCAGTGCTTGCCGCCATCGCCGCCTGCCGCCTCCCGGCCGCTGCCTGCCGGCGACGCTCAGTCGCCGTCTGCCGCTGCTCGCCGCCGTGGCCGCCTGCCGCCGCCTGGCCGCCGCCCGGTCGCCGCCGCCACCGCTGCCGCCGCCTCCGCCTTGTCGCCGCGTTTCTCACGCGTCGCCACTATGTCCCAAGCCACCACCACTATCATTTTCACCTCTCCCTCCACTGCTCTAACAACCATCACATGGAGCTCGTCCTCCACCCCCCTTCCCATCCTTCCTTCTCTCCCTTTCCACCCCACCCCTGCGCCATTTTCGGCTGTAACTACCCCCAACACGCCCTCCCCTATCACTGTCGCCCCATCGACAGCTACTGACTTTCCGCCGCTCCCGGCACTGCCTCCGACAGGTTCCAAGCCAGCACGGATTTCGGCTTGACGTTCCACAGTCTCTGTTGCACCCACGCGCCCTCCCTCTGCGTCATCCACTGCTCAGGGTGGTACTGCCCCCTGAGATCTCCCCCTACATCCCGTCCCCCAGCCCCCTCTCCGCCCTGTCGTGACCACGAAACCTTCAAAGTGCACGAATGTTGACCCTTCCCCAAAAATCGCCTCCAAGATATCCCCCAATCCCCGTGACCCACCCACCCCCACGGACGCGACCCTGACCCCACCCCTGCCACGTCTGCCACCCACACCCTTGTCCTCTCCAATCCTAACCCTCAATTCCTTGATGGCCACTCCCTCATCCTCAGCATCCGGAAATAGTACCCCAATGCCCCCATCTCCCTTCTGATTCCTCGCAAGGACTCGATCCTCATTGAATCCCCCAATGCTTCCTTCCACACCGATCTTGACTCCCGCATCCCCCATATCCAATTTGGCCAACGTGCAACCCTCACCCCCTACCACACCCCATCATCTCCCCATCAGCCTCAACCTCCCCGACACATGCCAACCTTTACCGCTGTGATCACAAAGCTTAGCCTCATGGTCACAGAGGGTGAGGTGTTGACGGCTTGAAATTGAAATCCGCTCGGCCCGTCGCATCTTCAATGATGCCGGGCCAACTTTTCTCATGTGGATATTCACTGAATCCTCCTCCTCCATTGACCTCCTCCTCACCGAGGGAGCCCTCATCTGCAATCGCCATCATAATGTGGACCCCTCCTGTTCCCCAGTCCAATCCTACTGCTGCCAACGCTGCCTCACATACAACGACCATGTTACCTCTGCCTGCAAGAACCCCCCTACTTGTCCCCACTGCAAAGCTTCACACTTCCTCAAGAAATGCCCCAACCTCACCTCTCCCCCCTCCTGCAACACCTGCAATGAACCACATCCTACCTACTCCTCGAAGTGTAAAGCGAAACCTCCGCCAGTTACCCCTGACCTCACCCTGTCTGTCCTGTTGATGACCCCATCCATCCCAACAACTCGCTCCGCCCTCCACCTACTGCAGAGGACATCATCCGTTTAATCACCATTGTGATCCAAAACAACCACCCCTTCCAGCACTCTCACACCCTTACCCAAATCGCCCTCGCTGTCTGTTCCGTCTTCCTTCTTACCACCTATGGCACATACTCCCACAACCAGGTGCACTTCACCTTCACCCCCCTCACCACCTTCGCCTAACTCTCCCCTCCCATGGTACAACAACCCTACTGTATCCCATACCACAATATTCGCTCCCTGCCCACCCACAAACTCCTCTTCCTCCACACCCTTCGTCAGCACCATGTGGATGCCTTCGTCCTAAATGAAACCTTCCTTCAACCCCGTATCTCCATCTCCACAGCTTCTTACACCCTTCACCGCACCTATAACCCGTACCCTCTGGTGCATGGCGGAATTGCTATAGGCCACCTCAAGCACCTCCCTGTCCAGCCCAAACCTCTTCTTAACAATCCTGCTGAGCATCTCATCCTCAGCCTCTTCTTCCCCACCTTTACCATCACCTGTGCCACCATTTATGTCTGCCCTCACACCCTCATCCCCTACGATTCCCTGGCCCACATTGACCGCACCTTCTCCACCTACGTGATTGCCCCTGACCTCAATATCCACAGCCGTGATCCCGCCGACCTCCAGCAGTGGCATCAGTTTCTCATCACCCTCCAGGGAGACCTTTTTCCCCTGCCCCACCACACCCAACCCGAATCCAACACCACTACCGATGTGGTCCTTGCCTCTCCCAACCTCCTTGGACACATCACTGCAGATGTCCTTGATATCATTGGCAGGGACCATGCTCCTGTTCTCCTGAGTATCTCTGATGGTCGTCATCCCCGCAACGCTCCTTGCCCCAACATCCCTCCTAAACCTGTCCATGATTATCCCGTGCCAACTAGGATGCCTAACGGGACTCCATTCACACCCAGGTTGACGGCCACGACCATACCCTCCAATCTCCTGATGACATCTCTCGCACTGCTGCCTTCCTGCACCAGACCTTGTCTGACTCCGTCGCCACCCATATTCCCGCCAAAGCCATCCACCCTCATTGCCCCGCCCTGCCTCCACAGGCTGTCCTTCTCCTTCAAGAGTCCCGCCGCCTCTACCGCTCTTTTCTCCGCACTCATGACCGGGATACACTTACCCGCCACCAGTAATTACAATGACACATCTGCAAGCTGCTTACTGCGAAGAAACGCCATGCCTGGCGCCAGACATGTACACAACTCAACACCACACTCCCCATAAACTCTTCCAAGTATAGGTCTGCTTTCCACCGCCTTACTTGGAACCGCCCCACCCCCCGTACCCTCTCCTCCTTGATGACTGTCCCTTTCCTGACAACCTCAGTAAGGCCAACCACTTTGCCTCTCACCTCTCAGATGTTTTTTCCATTTCAGATGATCCCCAACTCCTCTGCCTCACTCATCTCCTCTCCCTCCAGCTTAACTCCCGTCGCTCCGCCATTTTTGTCTCCCTCGACCTTGAAAAGGCTTATGACAGTGTCTGGCATCCTGGTCTCCTGTTTAAACTCCAAACCTACACCCTTCCTATTAACTACATCCATCTGATGGCGTCCTTCCTCTCCCGCCTCCCCTACTATGTTACCATCCATAATGCCAATTCCCACACCTTCTACCCCTCTGCAGGTGTGCCCCAGGGCTCTGTCCTCTCCCCTCTCCTCTACCTCCTGTACATGGCAGATATGCCTCACCCTCCCGCCAATACACCTCTTGCAATATGACGATGACAACGCATTCCTCGCCCTCGCTCCTACCCTCCAACGGTCCCAACGCCTTCTCCGTAATCACCTTGACCTTTTTGCTGCGTGGTGTAACCAGTGTCTCCGTACCACTCGCTCCTTGTGGCTCCTGGATTTCTCCCTTACTGTCTGCGCCCATCCTGTCTGCCTCATGACCACCCTCACCTACCTTGGCCTCACCATTGACCGTCACCTCACCTGGATCCTTCATCTCCGCTCCATCCAATCCAAAGCCCACAAACGCCTCCGACTCCTCAAACTCCTCTCTCGCTGGACATGGGGGTTGCACCCCTCTACCATCCTCCACGCCTACAAATCCTTAAACCGTCCCATCCTCTGTTATGCCAGTCCCGTCTGGATATCAGCCCCCCCCCCCAAATTCTATAAGTCCCTCCAGATCCTTGAGCGTCATGTAGTCCGCCTCATCTTCCGTATACAACTCCTGTCACCGACGCAGATCCTCTATGACCTCATTCCTTTCCCCCATCTGCTCCTATTCGTCGAACATATCCACATCCTCTACACCTCCCGCTGCCTTGATCCCCCTCACCCCCTGGTTGCTCCTCTCCTCTCTCATCTCCGCCCCCTGTCACGTCTTCACTGTTGTGTTCCCCCTACCGTCCATCTCTACACCCTTCATCTCCTTTCCCAATATGACTTCCATCAACTCCCCCTCCCAGAAGATGCCCTCTCTCCCTCCATTTATCCCTCCTATCAACTCTGATCCTCACTCCCCCTCCTTTCCTCTGTCCTTTTCCCAGGCTCCCTCTCCCCCCCATTCCATCCTCTTTTTTCCCACCTCCCCTCTCTCTGCCCCCTTCTCACCCCTGAGTCCTTTTGTATTTTCCTCCTCTACCTTTTCTCATTCCCTCTCGCATCTGCCCTGCCTCGCTTCCCCCTTATGAGTCCTCTCCCTCCTTGATTCCCCCCCTCTTTTTTTACATTTTTCCTCCCCTCCCTCCTTATTTCCCCCCCCCCCCCATCTGCCCTTGGCTCGGGACTGTCATCTCTGTGCCGCCATTTTCGTGCAGTGCTTTACAGTGAGTGTTCCGTGCTGTGTGTCTTTTGGGAAGTGTTGCGAACGGCCATCATACTGTCGCTGGGTATGATTTTTTATCTCTTGCGATCAGAAACCAGCCTGTCGCCATGTTCTTTTAATTGTGTGTCTACTATGTTACTTGTCTGACTCCTGTGTATTTTATTAACATTGCCAACCCCTTTGCTTTCTGTTGTAACTTTCCGCATTTTTCCGCCATTTTGCACTTTAAGTCACCGTTTTTGTCGACTGTTTTTCTTGTTTCTTTTCTTCTTCCGTTTTTAAAAAAGTCTGTAGGCTGTAGAGCAGCGTACTAAGCTGCTGCCAGCCCGCCCCCTTCGGGGGAAATTGAAAATCAATAAAGGAAAAAAAAAACTCAGATCACAGTCAGGATTCGAACCTGCAACCGTAGCGATCGCGCGGTTCCAGACTGAAGCGCCTAGAACCACTCAGCCAGAACGGCCGGCTCGGGCATGGATGTGTGTGATGTCGTTAGGTTAGTTAGGTTAAGTAGTTCTAAGTTCTAGGGGACTGATGATCGCACATGTTAAGTACCATAGTGCACAGAGCCTTTTGAACCGATTCCCTTATTCGCGACGTGGTGCTCCAATTGGCTCCCAATCCAGAAGTTCCCACTGCAGCTACACAATCCTTCCTCGGAAGACATGCTGAAAATTGCTCACTTTTCCGATAACGCGGAGGCAAAAAATGATTGTCTTATGGGCCGCCCCCAGGTTGTAGCAATTCGACCACCGCCACGCGGATAGAATTCTGGCAAACATTCTTTCCGACGGCGTCGTGATCCATCACTTTCGGACGTGTCAGTGACCTCTGAGCAGCCAGTGCAGCCGGGTCGGCGCAAACAGAGTGGTCTGCGTTCTTTTCCTGACTGTTCTGTAAAACACCAACACGCAGACTGCCCTGATCGCTGGGCCCACTGCACCCGTTGTGGAAAGGATGGACACCTGCGTAAGATCTGCCGTCAGGCATTAGGTCAAATAAACTTGCGTCATAGGATGGTGGATGAACTTCAGCCCATTGTTCCCCAGGGCAATCTTTACATCCCGAAGCTGTTTACTGATCTCATGATTACTCGTCAGAACGTTCATTTCCAAATCGATATGGGAGCCACTGTTTCCCTGGTTAACCTTCCCGACTTAAACTCGTCTGGGTTACCTGGCGTTGGCCTCACCCTCTCATAAGCCGGTACCATATGATGACAGCTCTATTCCACTCAGAGGTCAGTTCACCACTAAGGCAAAATACAAGACAGTTATGGGGCCACTAACGCTGTATGTTGTCAACAGTCATTCACCTGGCAACTTGCTGGTATGGATGCTTTCTTGCTGTTTGGTTTCTCCATCTCCAACAAACATCAGGTAGTCTCTCACACAATCTCCTTCCATCAACTTCATGATCTTTGTGCGTCTTTTACGTCTCTGTTTCAGGCTCGCCTGGGGTGTGCCACCAATTTTGAGGCACATATTGGTCATCAACATGTTTTTTGGCTTAAGCATTTTGGTATCTCTCATGATATTTCAAAAATAACTGGAATTGAGACATCACCACAGCCTCTGTCTGCTCCGCAATGAGCCCTTATGCTGCAGTTCTCCAGCGCAGTGCCCGATGTCCGGCGTTCCTCCTACCAGATGCCGGCATCCACTGATGGGACACCATCTGTTCAGCTTCCAAAATATCGTCCAGGGCACTTCAGGCCTTTCTGGGGGGGTGGGGTGAAGGGGGGAGAGATGTGTTATCATGGTCTGACACCTCTGAAAGCCCGCCAGAAGGCATCGACGTAAACGACATCCACTACGCAGCGCCCTACAATCTACGAGCCCTGCTGTCGCCTCCACAGCGCTATGCACTGGCCACCCGTCCGCGCTGGCCTATGGGCGCTCACGTTGTCCTACAAAGCCGACAGGGTTCGTGGTCGTTTGTCTGTTTATTGTGGCTCTGGTCACTGATAGTTGCTCGTCTTTGTATCCGATTTGGCTTCGGTGTGTGGTCTTGGTATTTCGCCGTGTAGTTTTGTGTTGTCATTCGTCCCTGTTGAGTGTGTCTGCTTTGTACTGGCAGGTGTCCTGTTAACGCCGTCGATCCGTCTACCGGTGCGCTATGGTCTCGCTCTATTCCGGTTACTAAACACCGAAATCTCTGCATTTGATACTAAAATCAGACCTTACAGAACTTTTTCGCATTTTGCATCTTCTCGTTACTCCACCACAGCTCGTAGGTGTGACATGAGACATGTATATTGAAAATTTGATTTAAATTGCTTCAGATGTCCCTGAATTAACCTTCTAAGCCACCACCTTTTCATCCTCACCCCTCTGGGTGATAGATGGTTCTTAAATCGGCACTGCATACTATTAGAATGTTGTGTGTGCTGTACACAACAACAGAAACATCTGAATTTGTCTCTGTAATAAGATTACTGAAAGTGAAACATCTCATCTAAAGAACTTGTCATTTCAAACTCTGACTTTTAAATTGTCGCTCGTGTGCTCTCATCTACAATAGCCTACGAATATTAGCTGTGTAAATTGGGTAAATTACTTTCGAACTGTGTAGTACACTAAACTAAATCTATGTGTAAATGGAATAGAATACAAAGAATGGCTATCCACAGTGCGAAGAATGGCTTCTCATCAAATAGTTACAACACACAGTCCCATACTCGCTTATTGGGACTGTCCCCAGTTAGAAAATGCATCTACTGAATTACCTCAAACGTTGGCCATTGGATATTGTCCCCACGTTATAAAGTTCGTTTAGGCTGTATGATTGATTCCTTCCTGCAATGGATAACTCAGTTCTGCTCTGTCTTGTTTAGTTACATAGAAGTCTTGCAGTTCACGCAGGGTCGGCACTGTTAGAATCGGATTTGGCATAGTTAATTCGAAGGGATGGCTGTATGCTCTTCCTGCCAGATGGAATCAGTGTACCCCAGCTGTCTGCATCTATTGTAAAGCATGAAACAATGCGAACGTGTTTCAAATGTCTGAGAGTCGTGTAACTGAGGCGGGATATGGGGACCAGCCCAGTTTTCACCTAATGGGATGTGGAAAACCAAATCCAGGATGGCCGGCACACCTGCGCTTGTCGTTAATTAGCGGGACAGATTCGATACGGGTCTGGCGCACCTACCCAGGTCCAGGCAGCAGCGCATTAGCGCTTTCAGTTAACCTGGCGGTTGTTTAGTTATATAGGAGTATGAAATGTTTAACTATATACATATGAAATAAATAACTGCACTGATAATGGAATTAGCATTTATTCTAGGTTGTCTGCTTGCAATGGGCAATTCTGCTCCACTCCGTCTTGTTCATTTATAAGAATTTGAAATGCTGACCTGCATATACCTGAAATAAATCACTGAGCGGATAATTGCTTTAGTATTTATCTAGGTGCTCTACTAAATGAGAATTTTGCAGTCTTTCCAAAAATGAAGCACACTGTCAACGCAGTAGAGCAAGACGTGACAATGCCGTAATGTTACGATTGGCATTCAGACTGTAAGGATAAACTTAGTGAAATATATGTAAATGAGTAAAAACTTTTATTTTAAATTGAAGTGGTATTCACGTCTCCGTATTAACGCAGACGTGAGTCTCATTGACATAAGACTATGATCATATTTTGCATTATTATGAACAATGAACAATGACTGAGACAGTACTTAAGTTACAAAATTTACTCTTGGCTTTTCCTACAAACTGCTTTTAACTAATATTGGAGGGTGACGAACAGTAATTTAGATTGTGCACACATGATCGGTTATTCATACTATATGCTAAAAGTGGATATTACTGAACAAATTGGAAACCATACAACATAATAATAACGCGATTAGAGCCTGCAGCATACATGTAAGAAATTCACTTGTGTTCTCTTTTACTAAATATGCCGCATGTCTATAAAATCATCTTAACACCATCATCTATCCTCAGTCATACCAGGAATCATCTGAAATAAAATTCTGTCAGTTTTCAGTGCTTTTACCATCAAAGTTCCTCACTCGCTCGACACCCGACCCTCTGTGTCGTCTACTCCTGCAACAACAAAATGTGTCCATGCGATTCACCCTTGACGACAATGACGGAGAATGACTTTTCATAAATTCCTTTTGTTACTGCAACCATAGTGGACAATAGCGTGTATAGGTTGCTATAGCATTCTATGTTGTCAAATGGAAAGAAATTGGTAGTGGAAAAAAGGATTTTTTCTATTTCTTGTGTTTTTACCACCTCTTTTTAACACGTAAACATGAATAAGCGACGTGGGTGAAAAAAGTAATGAGACTTACAACACTGTAGACGACCAGACAACGCTGTGTTATACTGCTTGCGTAGACCCATGTTTTTTTTTTTCCTTCCAAAGCCTTCCAGAGCCTCAGTTCGACTTCCTGCTCTGTACAACCATCACGTGATTTCTGAGAGCGCCAACAGTAAAGTCGTGCTTCTTTTGTGTATTATGAAAGTGGAAGAGCGGGATTTAGAGCAACGCTATCCAATCAATTTTTGTGTTAAACTAGAGGAATCCGCGTGTGTAGCCATTGGAAAGTTGAAACAGGTCTGCGGGTATCGTTCCCTACGCATAAGTTCTTCACTGGCACAAATCATTTTTGGAAGACGAGAACAGTTGAAGATGAACCTCGCTCCGGGAGAACTTCAAAAATCGGCGGAAACGTCGAACGTGTGCATGCTCTTGTGAGATCAGACCGACGTTTAACGATAAAGGTGATGGGTGACCTATTACACACTTTCCCCGTGCTTGAAACGTTGACCGAAGATTTGCACATACGAAACTTTGGTGCGAAAATAGCACCGAAGAACCTCACAGGTGACTAGAAGGACTACCGAAGAAACGTGTCCATTTACCATCTTGAGAGCAGCACCAATGACCATGAATTTTTCGATCGCCTGATCATAGATGACGAACTGTGGATTTCCGAGTGCGATCCTAAGACGAAGCGATAAAGAGGGGAGTGGCACAGAGAGATATCCTCGACTGTAAAAAGCTCTAACGAGAAAATCAAAGATGAAACCAATGTAGATTTTCTTTTTTGACAGTAGAGTTACCGTGCATAAGTAATTAATTCCTCCACCAAGTGTTTTACAAAGCTGTCCTTGAAAGTCTCAGGAAAAGGGCAATGGAGTAAGACTAGACATAGCAGGTAATTGGATGCTGCAACATGACAAAGTCCCATGTTACACAGCAACTTCCATCGTGGAATTTTTAACCTCAAAAGACATCCATTTTGTTGTACAGTGGTCCCATTCACCTGATTTTGCCGAAATTGAAAAAGTCTTAAAAATCATTTTGGGACTGGAGAACATTGACAAGAAAGGGACCTATATTACATAGGCCCTACCAGGTGAAGCCTTCAGCGGTCCGCTGTGGCCGAGCGGTTCTAGGCACTTCAGTCCGGAACCGTGCTGCTGCTACGGTCGCAGGTTCGAATCCTGCCTCGGGCATGGATTTGTGTGATGTCCTTAGGTTATTTAGGTTTAAATAGTTCTAAGTCTAGGGGATTGATGACCTCAGATGTTAAGTTCCATAGCGCTTAGAGTCATTTGAACCATCTGAATCCTTTCAGCGATGCTACCAAGACTGGAAACAACGACACCGCCGGTGTATATCAGCAGAAGGGAACTACTTTCAAGGGGAAAATATTGCTGTTTGAAAGGAATATAATACTTTGGTACATAAGAGATCTGTCTCATCACTTTTCTCGCAAACCTCTTACTGAAATCCTTTGAAGCATCTCCTGCACAACACAAATATAAGTCTCTCTACTCTGCGTAATATTCTGTTGTGCAGACAAGATCGGAAACGTCCATGTAGAACGATCTGTATGCGTACCCAGACAATCATCCTTTCTAATTTATTAAGTTTAATTTGCATTATGCCTCATCATGACGTAAGTAATTCCCAAGAGGAGACAGTAATCAAGAATTTCTGATTAAGTTAGTGAACGGGTTTACTACCGAGGCTTTCACAGACACCGAAGTATGTCTAAAAAAAGGATTTTACACGTGCGTGAACAGTGACAGTGGAGAGGTAAACATTTTATTAAGACATCCTAGATGATTGGTGACCCAGCTCACAGGAGCGTGTGAGGACGCTGCAAACGACGGCACGAGTGTTACGAAACTTGGCAGGACGAGACAACATTCGGCTGGTGGGGGAAGGTCGGCTGTGATATACGTCGCGTTCCATTCCAGGTCGTAGGAGCCGAACGGTTCGTATATAAAACAGCGCAAACGTAGCAGCACCACACATCGGCCGCAGATTTCTGGGTTTCACATCTGTCTCTTAGCGGCAGTGCAGGTCGTGGCTTACCGTTATGAAGCTGGTGAGTTTTGTCTCTTGTTACCTTGTCGTAATTAGGGGAAGGTGTTGCACCTGGGATGGCCGTTGGGGCTGAGCGGTTCTATGCGCTTCAGTCTGGAACTGCGCTGCTGCTACGGTCGCAGGTAACGAATCCTTCCTCGGGCATGGATGTGTGTGATGTCCTTAGGTTAGTTAGGTTTAAGTAGTTCTAAGTCTAGGGGACTGATGACCTCAAATGTTAAGTCCCGTTGCGCTCATAGCCATTTGAATTCGTTGTTCCTGGAGGATAGTGTACCTAGGAACGTCCGGTGTTTCCATCTGATGTTAGAATCACACGAAGCATAGCGCTGTAGAGACCGCCATAAACAGCTAAGGTCATTTTCTATTGTATTATTTGTTATGAGACATAAAGTTGTGTTTTGTGCAGGGTTTGTAAGTATTACCGGTTCTACCTATGTAAACGCTGTATAATTTTATTAAGGCTGTTTGGTGGTTACTGTTAATTCATCAATTACAGAGTCTTACGGCGACTAAGATTCTGTGCATTTTTAAACCAGTTCCATCACGCGTGGACGGTTACGCCATATTTCGTGAGTCGTGCACCATCCTGTACAGAAGGTCTCTTTACCAAGGAACACGTGATGTTTGGTAATGAACCGAGTTTCTTTACGGTCGTAATAGTTCTTCCTGTCTCGAAACTAAAAATTCGAGTTAGCTCCCAACAGTCTCTATTTCAAAATATTGTTAACCCGTAACTGTTATTTGATAATACATCTTAATGTGATTTCACTTACTGATGGTAGGTATGTCGTATACAATGTAACACATACACTAGGAAATCCTACGATGATTATATTTTGTCGATTCCAGCATTTTTAAATGTAATTGTTCCTAGGTACATGCCACATTTGGAAAATTGTTACTTTTTTGGGGCGATTTTTGCAATTTCAGGAAAAAAAAGCTGGACGTAAAGTGAACGCTATCATTTAAAAAAGGCTTAAGACAATATATTTAAGTTCTATTACAGCGCTGGCTAGAGACGGAAGTCTCTTTTCTACATAATTAATTTTGATACCCTTTAGGACCTTCAGCAAAGTTTCTTAAATCCGTATTTGGCCAAATGCCGTTTGCTTGATGTCGGAGCAAAGGTAATTAATTATTCGGAATAGAATATTTTACTTTACACATATTTGTCTTTTTTTAACATTTCCGCATGTTAAGAAACTTTCCTGCTCTCCCTGATAGTAAACCAAACATAAAAGTTGCTTTACTATTTTTAGATTTGCAGTGCAACATCTACACTCAAGTAGCTCATGAATGATGCATACTCTTTCTTCAGAAAAAGCGAACGTTCAAAACAAACTGGTTACAGCGTAACGGATAAAAATAGAATCTACTATAGTTGTCACCTTTTGCTTCCTCGGAATATTATAAAAAATAAGCCAAGGAGCAGCCGAGACTGAAAAATCCATAATTTGCCATAAAAATCACGAAGTGAAAACCTGCCGAAACTTATTGAATGAATTTTTTTATTATGATGCAATTTTCAATCGGGCAGATTATTTTCAGGCTACGAAACATCATCTTGGCATTTGTATGACTAATTCATTATGATTACGGTAATGAGTAAATTGTTTCAACTTTAAACGTGTAGCATCAAATCATATTAATTACATGATCTCACTTTAAGTGATGACCGCTGTGACACTGACTATTAGTCTGGAAAGTTGCAGATACCAAACGACACGAACGAGATGTACACCTTTGTCTTTTTACATAAAACTGCAAGTTTGCCAGGCAAACTTCTGTGTAGTTTCGAATGTTAGAGATGAGGTACTGGCGAAAGGAACGGTGTGATGACGGGTCATAAGTTGTACTCGGGTAGCTCAGTTTGTTGAGCACTTGTCCGCAGTAGGCAATGGTCCTGAGTTCGAGTTCACGTCCGGCACACAGTTTTAATCTGCCAGGAAGTTTCGCATCAGCGCACACTCCGCTGCATAGTGGAAATTCGTTCTGGTAGAAACTGACTGCATACGATTTCGTCTTCTGCTATCAGTGCTGGACGCGCCTGTGGAATCAATCAACTGTTGTAGATACTGTGGCATGGTTTCTTCACACTTTGGTATATAGAATGTCCGTCTTTTCAAAGTATCTAGGGATGTCGACGTATTTTGTTTGGAGAGATTGATGGCACTTGTCGGTATGGGAATTCCAAATTTGACACTCACCGTGCAGAGCTGATCTGTTGACTATCAGGGAAAACAGCTGAGCAGAATGTGAATTGGATGTAATAGTTCTGTGGGATGCTCTTCGTAATACGCAGAGGTTAAAGCTTCGATTCTGTTGAGATATGCAGGATAATACCCGTGTTCGTTTCACATTCTTCTGATTGATATGGTATGTCGTTCTGAAGATTATACCTATAATATTATGTACGTTTAGGAGTGTACTAATCCTCGTCTGGAAGGTTTCGCAGAATCAGCACCATTCACGAAAGTCCCCTTTCTGCAATGGTTATGAAGCCTGTAAAAAATATAAGCACAAAGAAAGGTAATCCTTCCGTGATGCCAGTGTTTGCTAATTGGTCTGTTATTTCATTGTTTCCGTTAGAGGGCTTCTCTTTGACCTAAAGGGGCTGCACTCTTTTCTACTCTTTGTATAAGCTGATTAGTTCCTATGTATCGAAGACTTAATAGTTCGTTTTAAAGTTCCGAAATCAACGTTCTGTTTTTTCGGGGGCGCTCCGCCAACTTTTTAGTATCAGAGCAACATTGATATAATGCAGTGCAATTTTGGGTGCCTTTCTTATTGCTACAAACGAGGCGTAAGGCTGCTCGTTTCAGGCGGAAGCTTCACCATGTCTCTCGTTAACTGGTTAACTATAGCATAAGCAGCAAGGCTGAGCCATTTCCGGCATACAAACACTGAGCAGTACATTGATATTACGACGGTATCCCAGAAAGTAATGCACCACATTTTCTTTTCTTCAGAAGTCCTTTATTTAATATAATGAAAATTACACACACGAAAGAATGATGTTTTATCCACACACCATATTTTTCCGTGTAATCTCCACCCCGTTTTATAGCCTTCCTCCAGCGTGAAATAAGTGCTGTATGCCCTGTCGCTACCAATCCTTGTCCTGTGGTGGAGCCAGTCCTTCACTGTACGAATCACCTCCTCATGTTCTCAAAATGTCTTTCACGAACGGCGTCCTTTAATAGCGCAAACAAGTGGAAGTCCGAGGGGGCTAGGGTAGGTCAGGGCTGCCAGGTGTGACAGCCGTGGATAGACTCCCCGGCCGCTGCAAATCGTAGAGCTCCGCTGAAATGTTTTCTGATGACTTCACCTCCGTGCCCAGCTACTAACTGTACTTCTGTCGACAGCAGATGCTCCATAGGCTTTGCACAAGTGTTTGTAAATATTTCCCATAGTTCTTTCTCTGCAGTGAGAAATTCAATGACGGCACGTTGTTTGTAACGTACGTCACCAACAGAAACTGTCCTGCAGCTACGCTATTTGTCGGAAATGTCGGAAACTGGAAGCCTCCACTCAGGAGGCTTCAAATAATACATACGTAACGTTTCGCATTAGTAGCACTGTTTCTGACTGAGAAAAAAAAAGTACGTTGCATTACTTTCTGGGCAACCCTTGTACATTGCCCTCAATGAACAGGTCAATCAGACTACCAATGCAGCTCCCATAAAGGGAATAACATACAGAAGAACAAGGCAAATATTGGTCCCAGAGAAGGTGTACAAACTAATGACCAAGTTATTAAATGCCCTCTTGATCCGTTAGGAGTACTGACTCATGAGGCCCATGCCAAAATATTTGAAAAGTTCCGGACGATATGCCGTGGCCTAGTCCCAAGTTCTGCCACCAAACAGAGGACGATGGGACTTATAGCACGGTAACAGCTCGTCTGTGTCGTAGACAAATTCCGTTCGGCAGGCCACCAAAGACTAAACAGGAAAGACAATACATAGAGAAAGCTGGTCAGGCGATGCGCAACCATCAGTCCGGGGTATACCTAACGTAATCTTGAGGCAGGTACCTGGCACAGAAGCTACAGATCAGTACACTGAAATAGCAAAGTTAAAGATAACACACAAAGATTAGATGCAACAAAGAAGAATTTCATAGGATTCATCACTTTCGGCCACTCTCATCCACTGACATAACCGATCACAAATTCTGAACGAAACGCAAGAAGCAATATGTGCTTATAAACGATCACACCCGAACAATAGCCTGCCGGGGTGGCCGAGCGGTTCTAGGCGCTACAGTCTGGAATCGCGCGACTGCTACGGTCGGAGGTTCGAATCCTGCATCGGGCATGGATGTGTGTGATGTCCTTAGGTTGGTTAGGTTTAAGTAGTTCTAAGTTCTAGGTGACAGATGACCTCAGAAGGTAAGTCCCGTAGTCCTCAGAGCTATTTGAGCAAGGACCATGTTATAATTAATAACAAGGCTATTACGCTAAAGCGAACGGAATAAAACATTAAATATAGCCCATAAAACATTAAAGATAGCCCCAGATGAGATTACTTGACGTGGTACAGAACATATTAGCAGTCATTTAAAAATACAAATATAGATTCACAACAAAACTTTGGAACCACTTAAATGAGAATGTTTCATTATTAATGCAGAGCCACACAAATAAAAAGATTAATGTGCTTGTGGTACCTGAATCATACAGCTTTTAATATGTTGTATTAAATGTTACATACGATAATTGCCCCCCCCCCCCCTCCCATGAACTATGGACATTGCCGTTGGTGGGGAGGCTAGCGTGCCTCTGCGACAGAGATAGCCGTACCGTAGGTGCAACCACAACGAAGGGGTATCTGTTGAGAGGCCAGGCAAGCTTGTGGTTCCTGAAGAGGGGCAGCAGCTTTTCAGTAGTTGCAGGGGCAACAGTCTGGATGATTGATTGATCTGGCCTTGTAACACTAACCAAAACGGCCATGCTGTGCTGGTACTGTGATCGGCTGTAAGCAAGGGGAAACTACAGCCGTAATTTTTCCCGAGGGCATGCAGCTTTACTGCATGATTAAATGATGATGGCGTCCTCTTGGGTAAAAATATTTCGGAGGTAAAATAGTCCCCCATTTGGATCTCCGGGTGGGGACTACTCAGGAAGATGTAGTTATCAGGAGAAATAAAACTGGCGTTATACGTATCGGAGGGCTGAATGTCAGATCCCTTAATCGGGCAGTTAGATTAGAAAATTTAAAACGGGAAATGGATAAGTTATATTTAGATATAGTAGGAATTTGTGTAGTTCGGTGGCAGGAGAAACAAGATTTTTGGTCAGGTGAATACAGGGTTATAAATACAAAATCAAATAGGTGTAATGCAGGAGTAGGTTTAATAATGAATAAAAGTATAGGAGTACTGTTAAGCTACTACGGACAGCATAGTGAACGCATTGCTGTAGCCAAGAAAGACACGTAGCCCACACCTACCACGGTAGTACAAGTTTATATGCCAACTAGCTCCCCAGATGAACTGACTGATGAAATGTATGATGGGATAAAAGAAATTATTCAGATAGTGTAGGGAGACGAAAATTTAATAGTCATGGGTGACTGGAATTCGATAGTAGGGGAACAAAGAGAAGGAAAAGTAGCTGGTGAATATGGAATGGGGGTAAGGAATGGATAAAGAAGCCGCCTGGTTCAATTTTGCACAGAGCATAACTTAATAATGGCTAACACTTGTTTCAAAGTCATTAAACATGGTTGTGTACATGGAAGAGGCCTGGAGACAGTTGAACCTTGGAGATAGGTTATATAATGTTGGACAGAGATTTAGCCAACGGCCTTGCCGCAGTGGTAACACCGGTTCCCGTCAGATCACGGAAGTTAAGCGCTGTCGGGTTTGGCTAGGACTTGGAAGTGCTAATAACCGGTCTGCGGAACGCTGTTGGCAAGTTGGGTGGACACAGCCGTTGTGAGGCAAACCGAGAAGCTACTTGACTGAGAATTGCGGCTCCGGTCTCGGAAACTGACATACCGCCGGGAGAACCGTGTACTGACCACATGCCTCCCCAAATCCTAATCCAGTGACGCCTATGAGTTGAGGATAACACGACGGCCGGTCAGCACCGTTGGACTTTCATGGCTGGTTCGGGAGGAGTTGAGTAAAGACAGAGATTTAGGAACCAGGTTTTAAATTTTAAGACATTTCTAGGGGCAGATGTGGACACTGACCACAATCTATTGCTTATGAACTGCAGATTAAAACTGAAGAAACTGCAAAAAGGTGGGAATTTAAGGAGACGGGACCTGGATAAGCTGAAAGAACGAGAGGTTGTAGAGATTTTCAGGGAGAGCATTAGGGAACGGTAGACAAGAACGGTGGAAAGAAATGCAGTAGCAGAATAACGGGTAGCTTAGAGAGGTGTAATAGTGAAGGCACCAGAGGATCAAGTAGGTAAAAATACGGGGATTAGTAGAAGACCTTGGGTAACAGAAGAAATATTGTTAAATTGTTGCTAGGAGAAAATATAAAAATGCATTAAATGAAGCAGGCAACAAGGAATACAAACGTCTCAAAAATGAGATCGACAGGAAGTGCAAAATGGCTAAGTAGGGATGTCTTGAGGACAAATGTAAAGATGTACAGGCATATATCAGTAGAGGTAAGACGGATACTGCCTACAGGGAAATTAAAGAGATCTTTGGAGAAACGAGAACCACTTGTATGATTGTCAAAAGCCCAGATGGAAAGGAAAGCAGAAAGGTGGGAGGAGTGTATAGAGGGTCTGCACAAGGGCGATGTACTTGAGAACAATATTATGGAATTGGAAAAGGACGTAGATGAAGATAAAATGGGAGATACGATACTGCGTGAAGAGTTTGACAGAGCGCTGAAAGACCTGAGTCAAAACAAGGCCCCGGGAGTAGACAACATTACATTAGATCTACTGATAGCCTAGGGGGAGCCTACCCCACCAAACCTCTACCACCTGGTGAGCAAGATGTATGAAACAGGCTAAATACACTCAGACTTCAAGCAGATTATATTAATTCTAATCCCAAAGAAAGCAGGTGTTGACAGATGTGAAAATTTAATAAGTCACGGCTGCAAAATAGTAACACGAAGTCTGTTCAGACGATTGAAAAAACTGGTAGAAGCCGACCTTGCGGAAAATCAGTTTGGATTCCGTAGAAATGTTGGAACACGTGAGCCCATGCTGACCCTACGACTTATCTTAGAAGATAGATTAAGGAAAGGCAAACCTACGTTTCTAGCGTTTATAGGCTTAGAGAAAGCCTTTGATAATGTTGGCTGGAGTACCCTCTTTCAAATTCAGAAGGTGGCAGGGGTGAAATACATGGAGCGAAAGGCTATTTACTATTTTTACAGAAACCCGACGGCAGTTACAGGAGTCGAGGAACATGAAAGTGAAGCAGTGGCGGGGAAAGGAGTGAGACAGGTTTGTAGCCTATCCGTTGGTATTCAGACTATATACTGATAATGCAGTAAAGGAAACAAAAGAAAAATTCAGTGTAGGAATTAAAATCCATGGAGAAGAAATAAATCTTTGAGTTTTTCTGATGACATTGTAACTCTGTCAGAGACAGCAAAGGACCTGGAAGAGCAAATTTAACGGAATGGACAGTTTCTTCAAAGGAGGATATACGATGGACATCAACAAAAGCAAAACAAAGATAATGGAATGGGGTCGAACTTAATCCAGTATTTCTGACGGAAATAGATTAGGAAATGAGACACTTAAAGTAGTAGATGTCTTTTGCTATTTGAGGAGCAATATTACTGACGATGGTGGAAGTAAAGAGGATATAAAATGTAAGCTGCCAATGGCAAGGAAAGCGTTTCTGAAGAGAAATTTGTTAACATCGAGTATAGATTTAAGTGTCAGGAAGTCGTTTCTGAAAGTATTTGTATGGAGTGTAGCCATGTATGGAAGTGAAACATGGACGATAAATAGTTTAGACAAGAAGAGAATAGAAGCTCTTGAAATGTGGTGCTATTTGTGAATGCTGAAGAGTAGATGGGTAGATCACATAACCAATGAGGAGGTACTGAATAGACTTGGGGAGAAGAGAAATTTTTGGTACAAGTTGACTGGACGAAGGGATCTATTGGTAGGACATGTTCTGAGGCATCAAGGGATCATCAATGTAGTATTGGAGGGCAGCGTGGAGGGTAAAAATCGTAGAGTGATACCAAGAGATGAATACACTAAGCAGATTCAGAAGGATGTAGGTTGCAGTAGGTACTGGGAGATGATGAAGCTTGCACTTGATATAGTAACATGGCGAGGTGCGTCATACCTTTCTCTGGACTGAAGACCACGACAACAACAACCATAATTGTTCACAAGGGGAGAGGCCATAGCCAAATGTTTTAAGCTTCTGATCAGGAGAAACAGATCAACAAATATACAACCTACTTCCCAGTACAAAAAATTGCTTGTAACAAACTATGCCAAGACTTAAGAAAAAAACAACAGTTTCACTAACAAATTAGTAAAATTCAACTTAGAAATGGATGCATATTACAAGCAGAAATTTATTAGCGTGACAAGCCACTTGACGTCAATGCTCGGCTAATTGGCAAGTCGCCGAAAGGGTAGACCACCGTGTTGTGCACTAATAATCGCTTCATGTCTGCGCCTGCTATCAGAGAACAAGTGCTGGAACATTTTTTTTTTTTTTTATCCCACATCACTGGGCAACGAACAGCAGCGGTCGGACTGGGGAATTACAGCCTCATACTTTAGCTACTGTTAACAGCAAAACACAAACAGCTTCGTTTGAAGTGGTGCCGTGACATGGAAGCATAGACTGCTGCTGGTTATTGATATCGCATTACGTTCAGCGATGAATCTCGGTTCTAAGCTAACCTTGATGATTATCATCTGCGAGTATGGGGTCGATCTGGTGATATGTCCTATTCTTTTAAAGTTCTGAAGAGGGACAGCGTGTTAGCCCGGGTGACATGATAGTGATTGACTGATCTTTGATGGCCCATTGATACGTCACGGAAATCTCACGTCCTTACTTGTTATCCCACATGCGACCGATCCACAGTATCATTTTTAACAGGCCAGCGCTTGACCACACGTGGCACGTGTATCTATAAACTGCGTATGTGATGTTGAGTTAATCCCATGGCCAGCAAGTTCCCTTGATTTGTATCGAACAGAACAGGTCTGGAACCAGCTCGGATATCAACACTGTCTCGTTGCCAGTATCCAGGATATCAAGAACCAGTCAAAAATGCTGTTGATCAGCACATCTTGAAGAGGAAGTAGCGGATTTGTGATAGCATTCCCAACCGAACGAGTGCATGCATCCAGTTCAGATTAGGTTGAGCGTCATACTGAAAAGTGGCCTGTGAAGTTTCACTTCGCTCCCTCTACTTTTGAGTGTTTCATTTTCCTAGTAAGGCAGTCACCTGGAAGGTCAAACTCTCCCATAGCTGGTAGATGTCTGTCAATACGTGTTTCGCTTTTGTGGGTAAATTAATTAGCATGTGGTAATGAATGTCTTCGTATCCTGTGCCAGAGTCAGTAGACTACCTTAAATCCGTTTGTAGATAATTGACAGTGACTGGCTACGACAATACATTCTTCTGTGGAGAATCATCCGGTAACCATTGTGGAAGGAGTTCCGGAATTGCTGAGTGTTTTGGCGTCGATTTGAGGAAATGTCTTGTGGGCTGCAGTTCCGTGAAGTCACCTTTTTAAATTTGAAAATTGTAGGCCACACAGATGATAGACGCATGCTCCTCTTGCAAAACCGTTTCCTGCGTTCTTCTTATGGTCTATTAGAGACTGTTGGTGGCTGTAGCGACTATTTTACAGTTCATATAGACCTCCCACTTTGAGATGAAGTTGGTGACTCGCTAAACGAAGCTCGTGTGGGCCGCAATGAACCAGTCACAACACTGTAGAACACCCCACAAAAGAGAAATTTAACTGATTACGTCTGCTTCGAATGGATAACCATTGCCTCGGTTTACCAACTGGCAGTTCATTCTCTGAGGTAACATACTATATGGAATATGAATGCATATTCCATTGATCATGTGCCTCCTTAACTAGTGACGGAAAACGTCATATGGAGTCAGACAACCTCAGCAAATGTTATACTTGTTGTAGGTTTTGGTGCTGTGTGCCCTCGTGTCTGCTGCTGCTGCTCAAGGTCGAAAACCGTCGGAAGCGGTTATCCTGGAGATGAGCCACGAGAACGACGGAATGGGTCAATACAGCTACGGGTAAGTTACCAGCTGGCATTGGTAGCGAAGTCACAACATCTGTAGAACCACTAATGCTATTTTTTAGCTGTCACAGAAAATCTTCGCCTGATATAACATACTCATTAATGCTGATAAACCTTTCGGGATGTGAGGTCGTATTCCAAGAAACTCTTCTGTTCCTGACGTTTCGTCCAGGACTGCGCTGGACATCCTCAGAAGTGCTCCTCCGCTGAGTGCTGCCGATAGTGCAGCAAGAGAGAAGTTACCGATTTTGTGACATTTTACGAGTTCCTAACGAGGCGCGCATTACATAGTTTCATCTGTGTGCTTTAGTAGTTCAGATTTCAAATTTCTATGTGTCATTGTAATATTTTAGTAGATACAATGCTCGCGCTTTCTTTTGCGCCGGAAAGTAACCGATTCCGTGACATTTTACAAGTTCCTAACAAGGAGCGAATTAGGTTGTCTCACCTGTGAGCTCTGATAGTTTAGTTTCCCAATTTCTGCGTTTTAATAAAAATTCCTAGACACAATTCTTGCGTTTCCGTCAGTATCTATAGTAGAGATTCGTAGCCTGTGTCGCTCGTCATTTGTTTCTCTGTGTAGTGTACTTTTCCACCGTCTTTAGTCCGGTTAGGAACTGTGACTGTTGTGTGCGGATACGAGCTGAGTTGTTGATACTTCGTTCTTAGCTCTGGGCTGCGTTGGCTTTGATTACAGAACTTGAGGCGACAGTGGTTGGACATCATTGTTGTGGTCCGGCCGTGGGAATCCGGCGGACGTCCAGCACGACACACGAGCCGACCTATCGGTCCGTACCGGTGGCGAGCCCTGTTACTGCTCACGTTGAGTTTGGCCACTCACCTTTGGGAGGTCGCTTTAGGACGTGGCAGGCTGCGAGAACTTGGTGGGGTGGGGGCTGAACATAAGGCATCCCCGGTTAGTCCGACAAACAGGTTCCCATGCTCCCCACGGCTGACGATGTCTGTCAGCCAGATACAGTCGCTTGTCTCTCAGCCTGCAGTATCCGAGCAGTCACAGAGGGTGGAATTATTGGTGGCTGGAAGTTCCAATATTGGGTGGGTTAGGGGGCCCCTAAGGGTTGAAATAAATCTGGTGCTGCCGAGAGTATTTAATTAGGCAATGAGGCACCAGAAGTTAGTGATAGAGATTTTCTTCCTTGGGCTGGAAAATAAGTGACGATGGACAAAGTAGGTTGGATGTAATATGCAGAGAGGGAATAACGAGAAATTCATTTGTGAGAAAGATAATCATTTTAACATCTAAAATAAATTTAATGTTTGTTTTCCTGGAGGCATTGACATGGATTAAAGCGAAACACGGGTAATAAACAGCTCAACATACTATCAATACGATTCGAGTAAAAACTGCATGGTGCTGAAGGTGCATCTGTAGCTTCTTCTCAAGGGGGATATCATAAAATTGTGGCCAGAAATTCTCTTTTTGCTCTTTTGTCTTTTCTCTGTTAGAGCACAAAAGTCTGATGTCCTCGAAACGTGAGAGCAACTACACTTTTTTTTTCAAAGTCCAATACATTCTTCTTCTTAGTTACCTCTTCCACAGGTCAAATTTACAACAAACGTTATGATGTGAAATGTCTCAACAGAACGCAGAACTCTTAATCAAAACTAAGTAAAAAGATAAAGATTGACAAATTATCTCCAGTCAAGAATTCCTGTAGGGCACAGAGAGAGTTCTTACGGTGAAAGCTCTTTAATATAGTCATGAAAAAATATCCGCAATCTGTCAGACATTTTATTTTTATGGTTAGATTGTCAAAGAATATTATAGCCCCATATTTCACCACTTTATGTGCCAAAGCTAGATTCCTTAAATGGCAATACTGATTGTTTTATTCTAATATTGTACTTGTGAATATCTGTGTTACTCTCAAACCCATACGGAATGTTCATAAGAAATGTCACAAGCAAATAAATATGCTGTGGCACTGTCCGTAATATTCCCAGCTACTTAAACAGATATCCCAAGATGTAAACTTGCAACTCTACATCTAATTTGTTTATTTTGTTTTGTGTGATTATACTTTTTGCCTAAGGTAGTACTTACCATAGAATACTAGCCTATAAGACAACAATGAATAAGAGTATGTTAAATTAGAGATTTCTATATCCCCAAAGTTGGCAGTTTGTCTTACAGCACAAGTAGCCGAACCTAAACGCTGTAGCAGGTCTGCTACATAGTTTTCCCAGTTCAAGATTTCATCAGTACACTCACCTAAGGACTTAACAACTTTGCACATTGTTTATTATTTGTTGTTGGTTTCGTGTATAAGGATAATATGAAGTGAGATTTTGCTGGCAGGATAAAACTGGATGAACAGGATTTTATCAAGGTATAAATCCAGCCCATTTCTGCAGACCCATTTAGTAACTTCAACAAAAGCATCACTTATTATACTCTCTGTTGTTACTTGCTTCTTCGGCATCGTAACTATGCTTGTATCATCTGCACAAGGACTAATTCCGCACCCTGATTCAAATGAAAGGCATATCATTTACATTAACTAGTGATGTTTTATTGTTTATATATTTTATTGTGTGCTGAGTAAATGTATAAATAGCTGACTTGGTAGACTGACTCTTTTGGAATCCAAGCACTGAGTGGCTATGGGTCCCATTACTGCGCAGGTGGGCGACAATCCTGGAGTACATAACCCTCTAAAAATTTTAGAAAATGATGTAAGAAGAGACAGTCGGCGGCAATTATTGATGAATGTTGACTCATCCTCTTTATAGAGAGGCATAACAATAGCAAAGATTTATGGAAAAACACTCAGAGTTAATGATACATTACATAGGTGGCAAAGAACATCCAGTCACATCTTTTTAGAGTCTTACTGGAGATATTATTCCCACCACAGGAGCCTATGTTTCAGATAAAATGACAGATAAAGTTGTGATTCACCAATTGCCTTCCTCACCGTAGTGTTTTTCTTTCTTTGGTGAATTTTCTCTCCTATTTGTAAAAACAGATTGTTAAAAGCATCTGTTACCGACGGGCTTTCCTTTACCATGTTCCCATTCGCGTTGGCAAAAATGCTGCTTCCTAACGAATGCTGCTGATTCTTGAGGTACTTTTCTATCACTGATTATGCACACTCTTTATTATTGGGCTCTTTAAAACTTTATTTTAACTTTGTTCCCGTTGATCCCACATACTTCAACTTATAATCCTGAAACATTGTTCCATAAACTTCTCTTTCCAAATCCGGTTTTCACCTTGCCAGTCTTACGTGTCAGACTCGGTTCCAATTTGTTGTCCGTTTTCAATGGTATTTTCACCCCTATGCCGTTGATTAACTTCGCCAGTTTATTTGATGTAATTCTGTAGTATGACAAATCTCTTTCTTTCTGCGGATTTCTCTCTTTTACTTGCTTTCTGTGCCCAGCCATTGCATGTATCGTATCCACTGAATCCACTTCAAAACAATTTTCTAACCCTATTTGTAAAGTGTTTTCACTTCTTTGTTCTCATGTGAAGGGTAGCCGTATGATATTAGCCTTACGAAATGCACTTTTTAAGAATACTATTTTGTATTTATTTGGACGGCATAAAGTCTTACATGGGTTTCCTGTATCATCCTATCTCAAGCTTGTTAATTTTGTCCGCTGTCCTCAAATCCAGATAATTTTCATGTATTTCACTTCGACGAAAAAGGGTGGTTTCAGTTAAATTTAGACGAAATAGAGTCAGCGTGTTATGCGAAAAGACAGAAGTATACAAAGCGCATTTTTAGATTCACCAAAGTTATGTTCTCCTCGAGTGTACTTAGTGGTTTTAACATTTCCTTTTGTTCATTCTTTACGGCTGACTACAATGCAAAGCAAGTGCAATACTAACTATTCGAGTTTCTTAGGACCTGACACATAGAGTTCAATGATTTTACTGTTGACAGTAGCACAGTTGCGGACTGGGATACGTACGTTACAGGATCGTACGGTCTTTGGTAGGTGAGAGGCTTCACTTCATAATTGAGTTGTGTGGGAGTGTTATGCATCATCATGATGAGATGTCCAAAGATGAGTTTCATATATTTAACAGTAAATGTTTGTTCCTGAATTTTTACTTTTGACAGTGCTTAGTGGTATAGTGATATTCAGATATGTAGTACTACGGGGGCAATGAAGACAGATTTACATGTTTGTCAATACATGTAGTACGGTGACATAATGATTTGTCTTTCCTTGTTTTAAAGAACTTCACAATTGGATAACGCAGTCCAGAAACATTTTGTGGTATCTATATATCACATATTTCCGACAACCCTGGCAGAACATTACCAGTAACGACATACAAACTGTCATATCTTTCTCGTTCCATTCTGGAATGGTGTAAGATATTGATTGGCAAGTACGAGTTCAGCCCATTGTACTCTGCACAGTCGCTTCCAAAGGTTTTATGAAGATGCACAGTGGCTTCCCAAGATTTTATAAAGAAGCACAGTCCGAAAAATTAATAAATGAATGTTTGAAAATATCAGAACTGAAATAAAAGAGTGGAGTTGAGGGAGATAATATTACAGGCTTTTAACCAATTTCTAGGAACGAATGATATACACAGCTATCTGTAGCCTTTATTTTCTAGGTACATCTGGACTGGAGTTGCTGCTGGCTTAATAGCAAATGCTTTCCCGTGCCTAAATGATGTCCAGCCCATCTCAGATCTACTGATAACATAAGGTGCTACTCATGTTCCGATATATCGTGTTCCAAAACTGCTTTAGCAATTACGATACCCTGTTAATCGTTGCACTGTATCACAGTTCCTACCTTCTGCCCAAATTTCGTTCAATTTTTTCATTTCGTTGTAAGAAACTTCGACATCTCTCGGAACAGATACGTCGTTTTATTATAATTTTCCGAATACTGTCTGTTGTGGACTGACAACACAGCCAGTCCACAGTGACGGGTAACCGAAAGGCACGCGTTTAAACTCACGCAGGCAGGCGTGAGGTCTGAAAGAGGATACGTAATGAATGCTATAAAGAAAAGTACGTAGCTTCTGGAATACTTAACTTTAATCCACATTTATAGAAAATCGCTCTTGATGATACATGTTATAACCACAATATACAGGGTGTTTCAAAAATGACCGGTATATTTGAAACGGCAATAAAAACTAAACGAGCAGCGATAGAATTACACCGTTTGTTGCAATATGCTTGGGACAACAGTACATTTTCAGGCGGACAAACTTTCGAAATTACAGTAGTTACAATTTTCAACAACAGATGGCGCTGCAAGTGATGTGAAAGATATAGAAGACAACGCAGTCTGTGGATGCGCCATTCTGTACGTCGTCTTTCTACTGTAAGCGTGTGCTGTTCACAATGTGCAAGTGTGCTGTAGACAACATGGTTTATTCCTTAGAACATAGGATTTTTCTGGTGTTGGAATTCCACCGCCTAGAACACAGTGTTGTTGCAACAAGACGAGGTTTTCAACGGAGGTTTAATGTAACCAAAGGACCGAAAAGCGATACAATAAAGGATCTGTTTGAAAAATTTCAACGGACTGGGAATGTGACGGATGAACGTGCTGGAATGGTAGGGCGACCGCGTACGGCAACCAGAGAAGGCAACGCGCAGCTAGTGCAGCAGGTGATCCAACAGCAGCCTCGGGTTTCCGTTCGCCGTGTTGCAGCTGCGGTCCAAATGACGCCAACGTCCACGTATCGTCTCATGCGCCAGAGTTTACACCTCTATCCATACAAAATTCAAACATGGCAACCCCTCAGCGCCGCTACCATTGCTGCACGAGAGACATTCGCTAACGATATAGTGCACAGGATTGATGACGGCGATATGCATGTGGGCAGCATTTGGTTTACTGACGAAGCTTATTTTTACCTGGACGGCTTCGTCAATAAACAGAACTGGCGCATATGGGGAACCGAAAAGCCCCATGTTCCAGTCCCATCGTCCCTGCATCCTCAAAAAGTACTGGTCTGGGCCGCCATTTCTTCCAAAGTAATCATTGGCCCATTTTTCAGATCCGAAACGATTACTGCATCGCGCTATCTGGACATTCTTCGTGAATTTGTGGCGGCACAAACTGCCTTAGACGACACTGCGAACACCTCGTGGTTTATGCAAGATGGTGCCCAGCCACATCGCACGGCCGACGTCTTTAATTTCCTGAATGAATATTTCGATGATCGTGTGATTGCTTTGGGCTATCCGAAACATACAGGAGGCGGCGTCGATTGGCCTCCCTATTCGCCAGACATGAACGCCTGTGACTTCTTTCTGTGGGGACACTTGAAAGACAAGGTGTACCGCCAGAATCCAGAAACAATTGCACAGCTGAAGCAGTACAACTCATCTGCATGTGAAGCCATTCCGCCAGACACGTTGTCAAAGGTTTCGGGTAATGTCATTCAGAGACTACGCCATATTATTGCTACGCATGGTGGATATGTGGAAAATATCGTACTATAGAGTTTCCCAGACCGCAGCGCCATCTGTTGTTGAAAATTGCAACTACTGTAATTTCGATAGTTTGTCTGCCTGAAAATGTACTGTTGTCCCAAGCATATTGCAACAAACGGTGTATTTCTATCGCTGCTCGTTTAGTTTTTATTGCCGTTTCAAATATACCGGTCATTTTTGAAACACCCTGTATATAGCAAAGGATTATGGCGCCTTGCTAGGTCGTAGCAGTTGTAGCTGAAGGCAATGCTATCGTCTCGGCAAATGAGAGCGTAGTTGTCAGTGAACTGTAGCTATGAACGTCGGCTGTACAACTGGGGCGAGTGCTAGTAAGTCTCTCTAGACCTGCCGTGTGGCGGCGCTCGGTCTGCCATCACTGACAGTGGCGACACGCGGGTCCGTCGTATACTAGCGGACCGCGGCCGATTTAAAAGCTACCACCTAGCAAGTGTGGCGTCTGGCGGTGAGACCACACTGTCAATGATTTCTAGGTAGAAGTGCCTCTTCGTAATCAAATAAACTTGTACTTGGAGACAGTGTTTTGTTAAGTAACTTATTCTATTGGCTCTTCTCCGTCAATGACCTTTATTAAATATTTTTTTGATTTGTTTAATTTTATTTAAACGCATCTCTAATACTACTAGTTGTTAAACTCCGGCTTTGATCTTCTCTGTGTTCTCCGTACCGAAAACATAACAACATAGCTCACTCTTTACAATCTGATACAATTTTTCTCCCATTTTCTTACAGTCATCTCTATTTAGGTATGTTAACAAGGTCGTCATACTTGAACTTCCATTTATCTAATTTTCTTTAAATGTTTGCAAAAGAATTTCTGTTATGACGACATTTTAAATGTGTCTGCGTGGAATGATGCCATTGACACTGATGTACAAGATCACTAAACATACTTCTGACTTATCGTCGTGACTGTTTTTGAAACACAGTGTCGTGGTAATACATTATCTTTCAAATTTATTGTTAGATGCAGCTTTTGCGGAACAGACGTCGATTAGTTGCAAGTTTTGGCCCCTCCTGAATTTTTCATTTCATCCGCCGTCACCTACATGACGCCATAAAGACGCACAGTAGTCTTATACGGGAGTGGGAGTAAATACTTACATAAAATTGAGAAAGGTGTTCTACGACATGAAATTTACAACGAGAAAGCTAAAAGTATTAAATGTAGAAATTTACAAGATACGGAGTTCAAGGAAGCCGTTAAAAATACGAAAGTAAATGAAATATTGAACTGTTTAAGTGCTATGTGTCGTAGGCGGTGTACAAAGTCCATGAGATTCGTTATGAAAAACAGAATGAGTTACTGAAATACAGACTTACAGTAAAAGTAAAAAAAAAAAAAAAAGAAAAAAAGGTGAAGCTAGGAAGAGCAACAGAGGTGAAAATTAAAGATACTCAACTGCAGTCTAATACTGGGCCTCGAGAAAGAGTTTGTGAAAGTTTGTTGGTGCAGTAGAATTAACAAATTCACATAAATTGGCAAGTTCAAAGTGTGTGAAGTGTACGTCAAACTAGGTGAAAGAATGATAACGTGAATATAAACGCTGTATTCTCCACCGTTTACCACTGAAAGGTAATTTACTGTTCAGTATCCTGCCGAGACAAAGTACTTTGGGGAGAGAAGTTTGTAAGTAATTGGCAGTGGCCCACTTCAGAGATTCATTGCCTTCTTCAGCTAAAGTGATTTAGGGGTTCCATCGAAAACGTAAATGAGGATGGCCAAGTGGAGATTTGTGTTCTGTGTCAGTCTGCGGAAAGCTGGGCAGTCAATGCGTCACAGACACTGCACTCTGTCCCACAGCGACGAAGAGAAAGGGTAACTTATCCGGGAACGTGAGATTTTAACGTTCCGGCATAAGAGCGTCGACAGCAGTGCTAAGGAACGAAAATTAGGTTCTTAGAACATGTTTTTTTTTAATAGAAATTAGCCAGTACACTGCCTCTAAGTACTTGAACACGAGAGATCTACGGATAACGAGGTAGATATCTTTCATACGCTGTGAAGGATTTGAGGACGATGGGTAATTTATGAGTGACTGTTTGCTGTGAGTTATTTTCATGCACACAAATATCGTAATATGATCGATACTGCAGATGATTTACTCTACCGGTCAAAAGCCTTTCATCATTCGCAATAAAAATTATACACTTTATTTTATTATACTCACATATACGAAATAAAGACCATTACATATTTTTCTCTCTATATCATTAACTACAACAGAATATGGTTTAGATTTTAACCTTGTCAGGGTCTCCACCCATTACCTTCAGAACTGCTGTACGAAGTCTAAGCATCAGTCTAACACCTCTATAAACTATTACACATATCTTCAACATTACATGACCTCAGTGCTATGGGCTCCCTCACAAATTCACTCTGTAATGGGTCAAAGGGATTTATGTCAGATGACTGACTTCACCTAATCACATTCTTCAGCTGCCCACATTTCTATTGTGATACGCTCTGTACGATTCAGAAGCGTATTTGGGATAATTGTCCTGCTATAGAACAAACCCACGACCAATTAATTCCCCTTCCTGGTGGAGATGCATTGTTGAGCAGCTTCCTGTAACGTACTTCCTTCCTTAATATTCCATTAATTCACACTATATTACTGGCCTTATCACCTGCAAAACACCACCAAACCACGATCGACCTTCCCTCATGTTTCACTGTTGGCGTCACCCACTGACTCTTCATATGTTCTCCACGAAATCAACGAACAAACATTCGACGATGGCTTCCAAATACTTTTCAAAGGTAGGTTCGTCCGTTTTTGTTGTTGTGGCCACAGCTATCTTTTCATCTTATTTTATAAGTGTATTAAAGGTTCTTCGACCGCTATTCATCCTTTTAAACCTTGTTTAAGAAGGCGGCAATACTGTTGAGACAGAGATTGGAGCTGATCGCGTACTACTCATTTCCTCGCGAATTTCGGGTGTAGTGATAGTTCTCTGACGTTTAATCTATACACATATGAACTGATCTTTCCTGTACACGCTACTCGGTACCTTTCATATCGCAAAACATTTGCATTGGCAGCAGCTTACTTGAAGCACTGCGATTTATACACCACTCTACGCCAACTTTTGTGGCTACTCTCCTAATAGAATAGCTATTAAGATGCAGAGCTGTGATTACAGCACCTTTTTCCATTCCAGCCTCCTTCTTCCATCCACGTGTGAGGTAATACGGTACTTACCGGATCAGTTAGACCAATACCCTGCTAGAGGCACACAATGCACTCTAAACTAATTCGAACTGGTTGCTACATAGAAAGCTGAACGAATGAGATCTATAATAACAGAGTCGTCTTAGGTAAGGTTACGCCAGATTTGTTGCGGATACTCATAAGTGCCAGTCTATATGAACAACCACTCAGATACATAACAGAGGCGCTTGGCCTTTACATGATTATACTTGTGTCATCTTAAAGGGGATACGATAAAATATTCAAAAAGAAACCCTTGTTTCAACTACAAATCCATACTTGTGGTAGGTGATCGAAAACTTTTGCTTGTTGTGCATGTTTCGATATTGCTTCGAGATATGAGAGCATCGTTATAGGGACCTAAAAGTACGTGAAGCGAGCGATGCGGTACCGGGGTAAGATATGGCGAATTCGCGAAGATGACGGTCCAAGTACCAGCCCAATCATCCGCATTTATCTTTTTCGTGATTTCCTTAAATCACTTAAAGGCATTTTGTGACAGGGGTCCTTTTGAAATTCGTATATCCTTCACCATGATTCCGCACTTCGAATTTGTGCACAGTTTTTAATGACTTTGGCGTCCACCTAGAGATAAACCCTTGTCATACTTCCTATCATTGTCGAGCACTTAGAACAGTACAGCTTCGCAGCAACACTGGAATGATTTAATGTCGGTGACATAATATAAAAACTAGTGACATACAAGGCACATCATCAGGCAGTCTTTTACTATGCTCGGGACATGGCAATTGGGCCGAGAACCTTGGTGTAGTGGTTTTGATTGCATGTGTTGTGCCAAATTCATAGCGTCCTCCAATCTTAATACAGAAGGGTGGTATGTCAACGAGACGTGGGTGGAAGTTCTATGTCGTACGTTGCATCATTTAGAGGATAGAGGGAGCTTTCCAGGAAGATGGATGTATTCACTAACAGCACAGGCTAGAAATCGCAGCACGAGGATTCCAGGATTATGATATTGCCTGGAGTGGCTGACGACTTGAAAGCAAGACAGCACTAGTCCCGGATACCTCAGGAGAAACATCAGCCATCGGATTGTGCCCTAGCGTCGTCGAGAGAGCTCAGGTTGCAGTACCCTGCATCTATAGTGGTACCAACATAAGGAAGCATGTGATGGAGTGCTATGCTGTTGCAATGACCGGTGTACCAAGTGATACACTAGCCAGTAGCAACACTATGCCGCACCTGTCCGTAGTGTGCGAGTCGGGAAGCGTGTAGAATATTTAGCATAGATTTTAATGCTAGTGTAGTATGGTCAAGATACGCAGCCGATGTATGTGTGACACAAAGCAAGCAATAAATGTATCACGTTAAGTAACTGTAGCCATAGCTTTCCGAATATATAAATTTATCTAAGGAGAGTTGGTAGCCAAAGTAACGCCTCAATGTGACGTTTTCCCCCAGCGTTGGCAGTTACTGGGGTAGGCAATGTCTGGAGGAAGTGTTGTGCTACAGAGACAGAGGACACGGACAATCGGACAATTGTGGGAACTATGCTCTGTTCTTCTCTGCACCGAATGCAACCTTTTGCTGGCACTCAGCTATAAGCAACCAATGATTCAGTGAATTAGCTGTCTGGCTCCAAATCAGGGCACTCAGGCAAGTGGAATAGAGTTCTATCCACCAATTAGTATCTATTTAGCATTGGGGCGTGGCGTTCAACGTCTGCCTACTTGATACGCTTCTTCAACACATTCTAAATCTAGTTCATATTTTATAAAGGGTGGAAGTTTCGTTGTCTAGTGTGGGTCGTATTGGCAAAACTCTCTCACTGCACGTTTTGCTTAGTTTCTTACAAGATGGAAAGAAACCGGCCGGAGTAGCCGCGCGGCTCTAGGCGCTACAGTCTGGAACCGTACGACCGCTCATTTTATAAAGGGTGGAAGTTTAGTTGTCTACTGTGGGTCGTATTGGCAAAACTCTCTCACTGCACGTTTGGCTTAGGTTCTTACAAGATGGAAAGAAGCCGGCCGGAGTGGCCGCGCGGCTCTAGGCGCTACAGTCTGGAACCGCACGACCGCTCATTTTATAAAGGGTGGAAGTTTAGTTGTCTACTGTGGGTCGTATAGGCAAAACTCTCTCACTGCACGTTTTGCTTAGGTTCTTACAAGATGGAAAGAAGCCGGCCGGACTGTCCGAGTGGTTCTAGGCGCTACAGTCTGGAACCTCACGACCGCTACGGTCGCAGGTTCGAATCCTGCCTCGGGCATGGATGTGTGTGGTGTCCTTAGGTTAGTTAGGTGTAAGTAGTTCTACGTTCTAGGGGACTGATGACCTCAGCAGTTAAGCCCCATAGTGCTCAGAGCCATTTGAACCATTTGAAGGAAAGAAACACCGCCCTGTCTGTAGAAAGATTTTTATTAAAACCACGACCGGTTTCAGAGAAATATCGGTGCGTGCTCACGACTAAATTGGTGTGAATTAGATCGTAGTTTTAATAAAAAAGGTATTTAGGCCAGATTGATGTTCTCGCCTTCTTATTAAAGTGTGGACATATGGTTGCGGTTGCCCGCAACTGAAAACGTTTTTCCTTAGGTACTTAGGGAACTGCGATTGTGGCATCTCTGTTATAAAAATAAAACGTTTTCTTCACTTTATTGCATTCGTTATAAGCGTTTATAGCTTCGAAGGAGACAGCTTAACAGCGGTAAACATGTCATTGTAAAACGTGAATAGGTCGGCTATTTAACAGTACTTCCTCATTTCACTTTCTCATTTCTCGTTCGTATGCTAAACCACAACAGATAATTAAGCGGTTATTCTGTAGCCTTAGGTGAGTGGTAGGTGGAATTGGAGAGGGGGTATGGAGGAGCATAGTTGAAGGAGTGAGAACGAGCGTTGGCCGTAGTGCTGGAGGAATTGGCTGAATAAATAGGCGAAATGATGTCAGTGAGTATTAATTATTAACAAAAGGCAGTAACTGTCAAAAGTAAAAATCTCTGTTAATAAATTTTTCATGACACAGTAACACCTCACTTTAATGTAGCCTATCAGTAATGTCGAATAAAAGCGATTTTAACAAGGAGAACAACCATCTCCTAGATCCTAAGCTGGATGACATTTCGGAGTGTGACATGACCACTGGAGTTGGACAGTCGTTGCTGTGTCATGGTCCTAACAATTCTTCCACCCAGTGTCAGGTCTTGTATTATAATTCATTGTGGAGCTAACGATAACTGTTGTAACACTAACGAATCAAATATCATGGTCGCGTCTCTTTAGAAATTTAACTAGCGATTATTTTTCAAGAACCCGAGGTTCCGCCAGAGAACTTCACGGACTGCTGGACCAGTAACAGTGCAGAGTAACTACAATCTTCGTTATTCTACATACGTCATTCATGTGGTAGTTCCTCTCTCACGCAACCAAACTCACCGTTGCTTTATATTTCATGAATAACCAAGCCGCCTAGCGCTGTGATATGGTACGGACGCGTAACTGTTTATGCAATGACTTAATCGCTATGATGTCTGAAATTTATAGGGATTCCTCACCGCGATGGTGCGCGTTAGCCGTGGGTTTCCCTCAATGGCTAATACTGCAAGGGCACAACGGAATAGCGTCATATACGAACATGTACGACGAGTACACATATCACGTGAAGGATATGGCCATCTCGCTCCCTTGCCTTAAAACAATAAACACAAGAGACTACCACACACAACAAGCACCATTACAGCCTCATGGCCATTTATAAGGTGTAACTTCTATTAGCACCCTTCGTCAAGTGTAAAAGTGTTGTCACAGTGCCCCTTAGTGCACGACTTATTGCCGTGATTCATGCGCTTAACGATGTCGTACGTTACGAACGCCAGTGTGCGTTCCACGTTCAGGGCGCTAGTCGTTGAAGAAATATCAAGCTGTCATGAAAAATTACTGTGATATAACATCAGGTGTTGTGATTAAATTGGCAGCATACTATAAAATAAACTGCACCTGTCGCTTCAGTTATAATTTGCCCAAATACTTGCAAATCTGTAAAAGTATCTCCTTTGTCTGACGAAGTAACAACAGGAACTAATTTTGCACGCTTTTCTGCTACAACAGCGACTGGTTGGCTCTTTAACTGAAGGTCTGACTCATTCATGATAAATATACTTCCCAGTTCAGTGAGCAAACGATTTTCAACTATTAGGGTTGCAAGTAAATTGAAATATTCCTTGACTTCATGACGATTCATTCTTGACCCTAGATCTAAATGTCGAAATAATGTGACCAATAGTCGCATGTTTTCCCCTTGTCGTTAATCCATTTATGTTTTAGGCCAAGCTGCACAGCAAAATAAATAATCTACACTTCGTACACAGTCCCTCGCTAAGGATAAACCATAGGCTTGTAGTGTTTTTTACGTGGTGGACAAGTCGTAGACCATTAACTGAACCCAAACAAGAACTAAGACGAATTGGAATTTTGGAATCACAGCTTGTCTTTAATTTTCTCTCAAGAGTTTTCTTGGAAATATTAATATCCTTGGAAGCTTTTCTCTCAGAATAACCGTTTTTGTTTACTTTAATAATGCAATTTTAAGATCTTCGTTTTTCAATGATCTCCTAAAAGAATGTACTTACTTGGCATCTGTACAAAAAATAACGATTAAATCAAATTTCATTATATAACACGTTTATGGGATGGTCATCTGTCCCGATGATGGGATGGACGTCTCTCTCAATCGTCCGGGAGCGATGGCCATAGCGTGTCATCAAACATGTTGGGCGCAAACTCAAACAAAGCCTACGAACTAGTATGAAGTTAGACCTAACAACTCTAAAACTAAAGCCTAATTTATGTTTAAACCGAAAGATTATGACTAGACAGCAGATTGCTTGCTCGTAAAAAGTGCAGTTTAGGTGGCTAAAATATGCTCTTTCAGCACGTCATTTAGGCTATATAAAACACAGAATAGGCGCTAAAAAGGTATTGTACAGAAAAACAAAACAAAATGTAAAATACAATGTTGATCTATTAGCATATTAATATTCATTTAAAGTAAGGAGAATGAAAACAGGCACAGTTGCACAACATATAAAACATTACACTGCTTCAGTTTTCAAACCAATCCCAAACCTTTTTATTTCAAGTTAAAAATCCAGTATAAAACACATACCGATATGCTGAAATACATAATCATGTAATTTAATCAATGACGGATGAAGCAATAGTTTCGAATATTCGGACGATAGTTGGCTTTACAGTCAGCAGCTGAAACATTTTCTCGATTTTCCGGAGAAAACCTATGGCACTTGTCAGTCAGTATTAATTTGTATGCCGAAAAGGAACGATGTACGTGGACGGATGTGACATAGACGTACCGGTACTTTACTTTCGTCACATGTTATATGGGAATTCTTCATTACTTTTCTTCTTAACTTTCTCCTGTGTCAAGAAATGTTGTCGTATATTGGTTTCTCTGGCCATTTTAATTCGGATGATTCTTGCTATTAATGTGTAGTTGGCTCAACGTAAGTCAAGTACCGTAGGATTGATTGCTCTTTGCTGAAGTTAAAGAGGTGGCATCCCACTTAAGATATTCAGTTACCTTCTTCACTGTTGGGAGATGCTTACTGCAGAATTCCACTGCTGCTAACCAAGTGCCCAAGTCTGTAACAACGGGTTCAGGTGGCAAGGGAACATATGTAAGTTGTTCTTTGAATACCTGATCCTTTGTGGTGACGTTACAAAAATTCATTCCGAGGAGATAAATTTACTTACCTTAGGAAATTCTAGCCTAACTTACTCTTATAAAGAGTTGATACCATGTGTTACACAAGTTACATGTAGCGTCAGAAGGTGCAGAATTTAAGCGCTGCAACCATAGACGTCGCGACGTCAGTGTAGAACAGACGCACGTTATTTTCATCCACGCCATTTCGATATAGCCCCTTGAGTCCATTGTTGACTAAGTGGGCTGTTGTTTGTTTACTAGCCTTTTGAAGATGTCCTGAACAAATCAAATAAGCCCTGGATAGCGCATCTGTGTCCAAATTGCTAACGATCAGTCTTTCAATGTACTTGTCCAGATTTTCAATAGTTTTGTCAACAGCGATCCGTAAGTAAGACTCCCCGAATCGTCTCGGATTTTGTGCAGTGCAAGTCGAGTCCACATAATTTTTACACAATGTTGACTCTGCAGAAACAGACTGATGGCAGCACTTCTCGAGAAAGTATTCGAAAAGGGAAATTTGCTGCTACAACAACAAGACACAGGTCACTGCAGAACTGGTTCTTTTTGGATGATTCATCAGATGTCTTTATTAAAAGCATTTGCTTCAGTTTTGATTTTCGTAAAACATTTGCCTTATGTAAGGATCCATCTGCATACAGATGTAAGTGGGACTTTTAATCACTCGAAAATTAATAAAAAGGAAAATTCGAGCTGCTGTGCAGAAGTGAGTATAAAAAGTATTTGGTGTTCTTAGGGGACACCGACACTCAATTTTAGCAAAACAAAAAATTAGGAGACGCATAAAAATACTTTATGAATTTTATTTTTCCAACCGTCATTTCGTTGAATAGGTTTTTGTTACATCTCAAAACTTTAAAAAAATTAAAACTTGATATGATATTTTCACATTGCTTACTTTCCCTTCTTATCAAACTAAACTCAGCAACTTAAATATTATAATAAAAATGAACAACTGAGTCCTGGTGTCTCTCAGTATAATATGAAACAATATTTATAAAATAATCCGCTCCAGAATTGCTCTCGTGTCTACAGATGTGATAAGAAATCCGCAATTCCGAAATGACAAGAAACACTAAGAAAAATAGAGAATAACAACAAATCTCTTTCTTCCGTGCTTGGCAGAATAAAATTTTTCCATCATATAGTGCAGAAACTCTGGCACCCACACTCGTATCCGATTAGAATCTGAAGCAGCTGTTGTAGGCATTTGCTTCTGTTGAACTATTCGTGCACTGAAACTAGAATCGATTTGGCACCATGAACCTGTTACATACATGGATATATGGATATATGAATCCATCCGTACTCCTAAGTACCAGTTTAGATTGGCGACTGGATAAAAAAATTAGACAATGGCCTCGCTTTCCTGCAACGAGAGTCCGTATACAAGCAACGAGAGAGGTGAGGTCCTTGACAACAATGGCTAGGCAGCTTAACTCTGCTCTTGGGCCTGCGGTTTCTTAATCTGTGGTCAGTTCTAGCTACGAATATCTCTCTTAGAAAGTTGGCCATGATTCTGTGAGATGCGGACTTTTTTTAATCAAATATTGCACTCAGACCTCCTACCTTCGATTCTTGTAAGGAATCATAGTCTTTTGAAAATAAAATAATTTTATGTTACGTTAAAGAAGATTTTGAAGATTTTGAAGATTTTAAAGCCGAAATAGGCAAAAGGCAAAAGGATTTTGAAGATTTTGAAGATTTTAAAGCTGAAATAGGCAAAAGGACTTTTTTTATTCTAATATTGCACTCAGACCTCCTACCTTCGATTCTTGAAAGGAATCATAGTCTTTTGAATATAAAATAATTTTATGTTACCTTAAAGAAATAGGTACCTTTGAAGATTTTAAAGCTAAAATAGGCAAAACGACGTGTTAACATCGAAACACGCTACGAACATGTTTTTCTCACCATCACGTGTATTAGCATAAAGAATAAATAAAATAATGTTAAAGATTACTCAATTAAAAAAAACAATGAAAATTTGCAGTTGATGAGAAAGTAAAGTCAAATGATTTTAGCTACTGTTGTGGTACAGAGTCCAGAACACTTTATCTCGTTGTTTGTGGAACTGCGCAACACAACGAAAAACAACGAGATTCAGCTTTGTATATAAGTTAGCGTCTCACTATAGCATTTTTACAAACCAAGCTATTTTAACTGAATGTGCTAGAAATTGGTCTGTCTCCGAAAGTATGACGGAATTGCTGATAGCGAAAAAAAAACAGAAAATTATAACATGACAGCGTCATTAACGATCAAATGTTTCTGTTGGAGTAGTTCGTACATTTGAACTGTCGTTGATTACATGTGTCATTTCCAACTATGAACTGTCTGTTTTTTCCGCAGTTTCAAGACTAGTGACGGGTTGGTGCGCCAAGAGGAGTCAGTCCTGAAAAATCCAGGTACCAAAGACGAGGCGATCCAGATGCGCGGAATCATCACGTGGAAGGACGAAAACGGCAGAGAGTACAAAATCTCCTACGTAGCGGACGAGAACGGCTTCCATCCAGAGTATAACCTATGATTTATCGTGGACCGCATGTGGAGTGACAAAACAAATAGAGGCGGTGTCCTCAGTTCTCTTGCTGTATACTGTCATGCAGTCAGTTTCTTTTTTCTTGTGACGAGTTACCTTATAGTAACCACATTACATTATGTACTTAAAGGTTACTGCCAACTTTGTAGCAATTTATCTACTGATCGGATATGTTAGAGCATAGTAAAATTGACGTGATGAGACCGCCGGTGTGTGAAAATACACGTTAATGGATACATTAAAGTTAAAACAGCAACCAGACACTGCCAATAACGTTATTTATTTACGTGATTACGTAGCTGAGTGAAAATTCAAGTTAATTGGTAAAATAAACTAAAACCAGCTCTCCGGCACTGTTTATAAATTATTTATTAATAATATTACTTGTTAGTAATATTATTTATTTACAACAAATAGCGCCGTTACCGGTTTCGTACCAACAAGTTTATCATGAGGTAGCTGTTCACACTGTAAGTCGTAATACTTCTATGTAAGCATCTATGTGGGCCAAATAAATAGGTGCGTGTGCTTGTGTGAGATGCCCTACACTATCTGTGCTTTCAAAGTTCAGGAAAGGCTTAAATCTTTCTTACCTTTCAGCGAAATATGCACTTCCGAAAAAGCAACCACAATGCAATAAAAATACGAAAAATTTTTCTCTGTAATTAACACAAAACTGATTAACTTTCTATCACAGGAAGATGTTTTAGATCATTGTTACTGTGAATTAGTGTAAAATAGTTCTTTATCGTAAATCCATATTTTTCTGTAGAGGACCACCATTCTAAGGAACTTTTATAACAGCACCAGTTTAAGGTATATGGAACTTTAAATGTCAACACCTGTCTAACCATTAAAATGTCAATTCGAAACCATTGCCTGAATTATTTAATAACAGGAATGCATTCATAAGAAGAAATTATTCCAATTAAACTTCCTCATAGTTTATATGTGGCTCAGAAACCTAGTGTAACAATTTATGTTGCCTAATATAGGGCAGCGTTTAATACTGTTGGTGGAGTTAGAGGACACCTGAAATAATGAACATGAAGGAGGTATATTTCGTGAACTGTCTCTAAAATACGCCAAAATTAGTACATTTCACTTGATGTAAAATGGAAACTGATAGAAAGGCGTGAATATTTCCCACAGAGTGTGAATGAAGTGAAAGCAATAAATGAAATATATTTGAGGAAGAGGAACGTATTATGGTACACCTCTCTTGATACGATAGTTTTGGTACAACGCCTAGATTTTTAAAGGCTGTTTTGCCTCATGGTAATTAGCCTTTATGTATGGCATCTTCTCTGTATGAGGCTATGATACAGTAACTGCATCTGCAAATCATGCGAATTCCTTCCAATTTTAGCGTTCTTCACCCTGGCGGACCACTCGAAGCCGGAGCATTGTTTGGTTTCAGTGACATTTTGCACGTAGAAGTATGACCTCATAGCCCAAGAAGCGAAGGTCTCACTAGCCGTTAATTTCTTGCTACCCATCTAGCCTTGCATGTATCATTACCTCACAAAAAAATCATGGTTAAGAGAGAAGACCAGTCAGCGGAACTGGGAAATAGAGTGTTGCAAGGATCCATAATTCTGACGTATCATATTTACAATTCAAAACTGTCACATACAAAGTTTCTGAATATTAATGATGGACCAGTTTTTGAGGTTGATGGATGCCATGACATACAAGCAAATGCTTTTTGATAATCTAAGAATGTGTCCGGTATAAGAGTTTTTGGGAAGATAAATGTAATCTGGTAAATCATGACACACTTTTATTAAGAAGTACCGTTTACACTTCAGTTATGAATTAACGCACATCGCTACTTTATCTACATGCATTAAATAGCTGGGGAAGTTGAAAGAGTGCTTCAAAAGTAGCAAGGCAGAGGAAAGGATTATTCTCAAGAAGTTACAAAATTTAAACAGAATTGTAGGAACAACGTGATTAAATTATAGGTGCGCACCTTCACTATTTATTTCCCTGAACAAGTGTAGGCATGGCCTTTCTCTAGTGGTGCCTAGGAAACACAAAAATAGATAGGTATAATTAAAGTACTTACGCTTTAAAACAGCACCAAAATTCAGATTCAGCAGCAGGACAACTAAAGAAAATAATAAAATCGCGAACTCTGTCGTATGTACAAATCTTGCTTTCTGACCTTTACTGTTGACAGTGTCGCTAGCACGTACCCCTTAATACAAATTCATGTAAAAAAAAAAAAAAAAAAAAAAAAAAAAACCAGGTCTCTTTCAATCGGGTAAAAGAGATTCTTGAAAACACGATTATTATTCATTGTAAACAAAGCTGTGAATTACCTGCATTGTGTATATTAATCGATTTCAAGTGGAACGGTCATCTATAACCAGCTATGGGAAATTCACACATCATAGCAATAGAAGATTACATGGTTATTTAATCGATATTTGATTTTTACGCCTCTCCTGCTCACCACCTCCCCTCCCACACACACACACACACACACACACACACACACACATCACCTGCCCTGGAATAAGAAGGTCTGATAGAGGATTTAGAAATAATTCAAAAGGGAGCAGCATTTTAGGTAAACGGTTTATTTAATAGCAGCGAGAACGCCACTAAAGTAATCATCCAAGAAAGGTGCGCAACGCTGGGAGAGTGACTGTTTAAATTGCAAAAGGTAAAGTTCAAAGATGACTGAAGCAGTAAATTACTGGCTTCCAATTATGACTCAGGAAATGACAATAACGGTATATCAGAGAATCTCGGTCTCTTATTGGCGATTACAGACCAGTAACTTTCCTTCGCTTAATTTTCCAGCGGAACTGACTAAAGTTTAATGTCGACGATGGTGGTACACGAACTACTGTCTCACAAAGTGAGGTGACTTGCGAAGTATAGATACGTTATATGAGATAATTTCGCATTTATTCATGATCAACAATATGATAAAGCCTATAAAGTGTGATGTGGGTGTAATCCGTATTTTACTAAATTAATAATAAAACTAAAAGTCTTACTTTGGTGATAACATAATAATGTATTGGTAATAACATGAAAATAAGTGAGGTTTAATACCTGACCGAAAAGTGGTCGCATGGCACCCTTTCCGCGCTGTAACAAGTGCGCCCAGGGTTTGACCGTCATACATGGAATCCGGGCCACCTCAAAGAGAAGTATAAGATAACCGGTATAGTTTTGCTGATCAGCGCTTAGAATTCCACATGAGACGTATACGGACAGCAATAGTGACAGTCTTACTACCGTTTATTTTGAAGTATGGTTCTGATATGAGCATGTGGAGTAACACAGAGAAGGCAATGTTTACGAACATTAATAATTTCAATACTATTGTGTAATCAGTATGTTATGACAGACTTAAAAGTATTGTTTTGCTAAGGAATAAATTCACTTCGGAGGAGTCTAATACATAAAAACAGAACTCTGAAGGTACAAAAGTTAATTTTACTAACGGGCTTTGAGACAAAAGAAAGGACAAAGCCTCATAAATAATTAATTGACTGCAAATTACATTTGATATCTGCATAAATAGGAGTATCACGATATCGATGCTTGTTGTAACTGTTACCATGATTACAACATAAGGGAATTATAGGTACACTCCATACCACCATGTAACGATAATCCGTTAATGTAATTTGGAAACATTATGAGGTAAGACATGTAGGTAAAGCTTGTGCGATGATCGCCTCGTAAAGGAGTGTATATATATTGTAACCTCCCCACCGAAATTTTATAAATGACAATATTATTTAAGAATGGTAATGGACATTGCGCTAAGTGTAACCTCTCCACTGAAATTTTAAAGACAGAAATAATAAATGAATGGAAGCCAAACGTAACTTCCCTAGCAATTAAATTTAATGACAATAAAAAATGAGAATCGCAATCTGACCCAAGTATAAGTTCCTCACGAAAATAATGAAAGTCAATTCAGTGATAAGAAAATCTCAGTGATAATGATAACTCAATTAAACCGAAATATCGGTCTTTGGCCCTGTGCAAAAATCAGAATTAAATTCTTACCTCATTGTAACTGCTAGTCAAATTTCTGCTCTTATTCTTGCGCACGGCTTGGAGGAACTGCATTGCAAATAATAATATTCTTTTTTTTTGTAATTTAACTGAAACTTTTCTTTAAGGGAAGTGGAACGAAATCGTTAGTTCAATTAAATAAATTTTTTTTTGTAAAATTGCTTTTGAAATCAAAATTATTATTGGGGCACTTGTTGGAAATTAATTACAATAAATAAACTTTACATTATCTGATGATTACCTTAATTAACAATATACCTCATTCAGCATCTTGACCAGTATTGCCGACAGACTACATCACACAACCGCACTGGGCTGCTACTACTGACCGACTGCACTGCATGACGACTACAAGCGTACTCCACGACGACTACTACTGTACTGCACTGCACGACTGCTACTAGCGTACTGCTCGCAACACTCGCGCGGTCAAGCGCATACTAACCACGATAATAGGCTCTCTGGTCAAAGATTTTAACGTGCCTCACCATCGCTGCTATGTTACATACGTGTTTCATAACCCTCCACTGGGGGGGCAAAAATTTGGCAGCGACGGTGAGTCATTTGGACTTGCCATCGCAAGAAATTTTTACAATTTACAGAATATTCAAATTTAGTACATAAATTAAATGTGGTGCACACGCACCGAGTACAAAATATATCAGACAAAGACAGGATGTGAGTACAAAACATAGTAGCAAATCAGAAAACTGTATATACAAATTATTTGACAGAAAACAAAGTGCACATGCACTGAAAAAATTCTTTAGCATAAACAGAATGGCAAAAAAAAAAATCATACACACTGAAGTATTGAACATACAGAATGAGTACAAATCATATTGAAAAATGAGAAAAGTGCACAGGCACTGAAGTTCAGTAGAAAACATATTAACACCTAACATAAGTGCACATGCACTGTAGTTCAGAACATATCATCAAAATAAAAAATGTATATACAATATAAAAGACAAGAGTGCACATATACTGTACTTCAGAACAAATCGAAAAAATGTCTTTAGCATTTTGGCAATAAATAAACATAATAGCAAAAAATCATGTCGACCAGTGACATAAGTGTACTCGCACTGGAGTTCAGCGAATTGAAAAAAATGTATAGCCATGAACATAAATGATGTTAGCAAAAATGATTTTCACTATGTGACAAGAATTAGGATAGGAAAGGGAAGGATTGCAAGTGGTTGTAGCACTTTAGACTGCACACAGCTGTTCTGAAAGTCCATATCTTTCCACAGAAGTACAACACCAAGTGACACAACTTGAAGTTCTTTTCCCATCAGAATTTATCAGCGTGGCCAAGACACTGAACTGTCGTAGTAATATTCCATGTTTTCATTTTGGCAGTACATTAGGTACACCAAACAGTGGGACCATAATAACGTCTTCATCGCTCACGGTGGTGGACAGCATGTCGTGTCAACACCACGCTCTTACAAGGCACACCAACGTAGAATTAGTGCAAAACCAAATATAGTGCTCCATGATCACTAGGATAGACAGGACAAATGGACATTGCAGTAATTCAGGGTAGTTAGCTCATAAGGTGAAGGACATTATGTCACATACCATTGACAATTACAGTCTTCATTAGTAGTTTGCGGCATTCATAGCCCAGTTATTGAACATTTCTGTACCATGTATGTAGTATTACAGAAAAATGTTCATTAATTGTTTTACATAGAATCAGTAATCTTCTTTTCCTAGTTACAAAGCATTATGAAATAATCGCATTCTTTTCCAGTCACAAAGCATAGCATAGTTAATTAATCATTTGTCATTCCAGTATAGTATTAATCATTAGCCTTCTCCTAATTACAAAGCATTCATTCCAATATAGTAATAATCATTAACCTTCTCCTAATTACAAAGCATTATTAAACAGTAATTAAGAATCATTAGCCTTCTTCTAATTACAAAGCATAGCATCATTTGTCATTTCAATATATAGTAAGAATCATTAGCCTTCTCCTGATTACAAAGCATTATAAAATAATCGCATTCTTTTCCAGTTACAAAGTATCAACATTGAAAACAAGAGCTAATTAATGGCATAATTAATAACAATTCATTGAGTGACATTAATTATTGGCACTCAGTGGCCAGCAAGTATTGAATAGAATAAAACATTGTTCATCATTCAGTATTATTCATATCATTACGAAGTCATTATTAAAAATCAGTTAATTACAGTCATAGCATTAATAATCATGGGCATTATAAGTAGTCTCATTACAATAAACAGTGGCAGTTATTAGCCAGTTACAAAGCATTATTTTATATATATATATTTTTTGTCTCATTAAGAAGTCATTACTCAAGTGACATACTATTCAGAGCTAATCAGTATTACTCAGAACTTTCTCAAACTGGTATCACTACTTGGGACTGGTAATACATTTTTTTTTTTTTTTTGTTAGCAATGCATTGCGTTGGGATCGACAATTAATTGCTGAGGCATAACACTACTTGCTTTTGACCTATTGCTGCAAATGAGGATAGGTAACGTCATTCGTCATGAGTCAGCTGTAGCAAGGTTATGTAACAAGGCAGTATATGTGATCACATTTATAAATGATAAACACAAATGGGTAAAAAATAAAAATGCAAGTACTAGAACAGGTATAATAAGTAACAGGTTTAGTAAGAATCATGAAAAGCTTCTCCTGAAAAAATACAAAATGGATTATTGACCTGAAAGTAGAAGCGCACACTATGCTGAAAAGTAGAGAACTTCGAATTAACAGGTAGTGAAATGTGTATAAAAATGTGTTCCATAGCTGTCCTTTCCAAAACCTTCAGTCATTATACTGTGCAATATAACACCTGCTGTCAAAACGAACTGCAACAAATACTTAAACAACTACATAGCCTAAATACATAACTTCAACATTATCCTCATCTGTAAAGAAAAAACTTCATTATCAGTCACTTCATTATCCATATTATCATAACTTCATTATTATCATCACCTGTAAAGAAAAACTTCATTATTCATAACAGCATATTCTTCATCATTATTCATCAGCATTCATTATCATCTGCAAAAAATCACTTCATTACTCATTACACAACTATTCCTTATCTCTAGCATATTTCATCACTAAAACTAAGATGTGTAGTTCTGTCTGACAGCCTGTATCAATCACCTTGTATTCTGAAAGAAAAAATTAGTTAAGACTGCTATTCTACGATGAGTATAGTATATTCTTGTTAATGCTTGTTAATCCTGATCCATTTACTCTTCCTCATAAAGTTATTGCAGGTTCTTTCGTTTATTCCGTAGGTGAAATTCCCATTTCTGTTGAATTTATTTCTTACACGCATCATTTCTTTCTGAAATTGATGAACAAAGATTAATGTCCTGCATTTAAATCATATACCCACTAAATAATGACAGGTTTATGGTGACATAATTAACTAAACAGCATAACATGACAGAAAACGTAATATGTCAAAGACATTGACAGAAAATGTACACAGAATAATACAATGCGGCAGCAAAAAATGTAAAACAGTCACGATCTTGAGATGTCATGAGGCAAAAAAAAAGTCAAAGTCGACTGGTGTGTGTCATATCTTAACTATTTCACAGTGCATACAAACAAAACTGGAATACAATCATACATAAAAAGACAAAATGTGACGTTCGTTGTGTTCAGCTTGTATGTAGTGTAGTTAATAGAGGCGAGAATTAAAGACTTTAATGGAGAGAGAATTTGATAAAATTACTACGTCATTACACACAATTGCTTAATTATTCATAAAATACGTAAGTTCGTCAGGAAAAATATGCACGGTCAGATGTGTAACGACAAGAAGAGCGACCTGCTAACCTTACCTTGCCGGGCACTTTGCCAAGAAAAAATACGATAATCATCAGTAATTAGTCAGGTGAATATAATTGCATAAATGGTCATAAAAATTAGTAAATGGCATCATAGTGTGTTGAATCACAAAGTGTATTCATTCAATAAACGGTTTAATGTTTGAGATATGGTGATTGCCTTTCGATTTTCTGGTTCTCAAAGTTTCGACGTGTACAACATTGGGGTGAGGGACGCTGCGAATCCGATATGGACCTGCGTATATAAGTTCAAATTTACTGCACTTACCTTTTAATTTACTGGATAAATAGTGTGTACGTACTAATATTTTCTGTCCAACGTGAAAGTCGCGGCGTGTACAAACCTGTTTTTGCTGTCTTCTCCGGCGCTCTGCGGCACGTTTGATGTTGTTCAGCGCAATGTCAATTATTTCGTGATGTCTTAGTCGACGACATTTAGGGAAGTTTACTAATTCTTTAATTTTGTTTGGTGGTTCAACGTTTTTCAGTATAACAGACGGAGATAGCATAGTGGATTCATTAGGAATGGAATTAATTACATCTTGGAATGAGAGTATGTGTGTATCCCAATCAATATGTCTTTTGTGGCAGTATATTCGGCACAGCTTACCAATTTCTTTCATTAACCGTTCACAAGGGTTCGAAGAAGCATGGTACTTGGATATATAGATCGGAGAAATGTTTCTAGCTCGTAACATGCGTGTCCATATAGCTTGCTGTAAAAGAATTTTGCGTAGTTGCGTGCGTTCGTCGTCTGTATTTGCACTGCTTTGTTTAACCTTATCAGAAATCAATTGCATTACGTCGTAGTCAGCTTCGTCTGGAGTATTATAGTTGTGTACGTACGTATCCGTGAACAATGTGGGATTACAGTCTATGTTACGTGTTGCGGAAATGACCTCTGAGCGGTTAATTGTTTGTTCTTCCGCAGATAAAGAGTGCTAAAATTCCAAAGCCAATTGTATATTTTCATCCTTCAACATTAAATAAGAATTCTGGAAATCAATAACTGCTTCGTGTTGCACCAGAAAATTTGTACCTAAAATAACGTCTGTTGTCAATAAAGGAACAATCCAAAAATTAGAGTGAAAAGTATGACCTGCGCTACAAAATGATAAATGCGTCTGTAATTTGACGTCTACTCCTTTACTCGGTACTGCTCCTTTCACTTTTGTTTTGCCTAAAAGTAATGTCGGATAGGTATTCTCTTTGTTGCACTCGTTGAAAGTCTCCTCATTTATTACTGATATAGTTGATCCAGAATCGATTACTGCTGAGAATTTCGATGAACCAATTTTAATTTCGATAACAGGATGTGAAATAGTTTTCTGAACAACTGGTCTTTCCTGTAAAAGAGTGTCTCGTATGTCGTCAAAAGTAATTACATTTTCGTGAATAACATTCTGCGTGTCTAAAGTAGTGCTTACGTTACTGGAACATGCAATCTGTACTGTGTCTGGTCAAATTCTGTCGTACGTGCTATTATTTACGGGAGAATGTTGTGGCATATCCACTATATGAACTGTTCTGTTATTTCTTACTGACGTGTTACGCTATAGATGACACCTATTGTCTGTTTCATTCATCATAATATGTTGTTGTTGATGTTCTTGCTGCTGAAAAGATCGACTGTTATTAAATGTACGTTGAAAATTGTGCTCATCATTTTTTTACGTCTGTCATGATAGTAATTTCTATACGGCGCATTGCGATACGAGTTGAAATAGCGTGTTGTCTGTACGTAGTTATTTCTTTGCTGCCATGCGTTACTATTTGTTGGAGCTGGGACTACACGTGCACGCGGCGGAACATTAAAGTTTGGTTGACCTTGTAGACTGCATTGTTGGTTAGGTATGCTAAGCGGTTGAGTTTCATGCTGTTGCGGTGAAAAACGTCTATTGTTACAAAAATGTGGTTCCTGTTACTAATAATTTTACACATACTGATGATTACGATTTTATCTGTAATTAAAATTACGGCGGTAGTTGTTATTACGGGAGTGCCTACTGAAAATTGTCACATTCGGTAAAAGTTTGTCACATCGGGTTTTCATTACTCGTTTCTTAATACTAGATAGAGCAATAGTTAAAGAGCAGTTTTGATAGATATAAAGGATAGTAGAAGAAAAGGCAGCAGTGCAGAAAACTAAAGATGATGCTCGCTACGGCACATATTCATTAAAGCGTAATGAATCCCCTGAGGTCAATTACGCACTGCAAATAAATTTTAGCTTTTGCGTTGCAAGCAATAGTGGTAAAATTCCAAAAGTAAATTGTTGTAAGCACGTTAATTCAAGTTTCCTCATTACACGCAATGCTGATGAAAATGCAATAGCAAATTGTCGCATCAGGTTCAAAGTTAGCTTCTGCATTACAGGCAATAGCGGTGAAAGTACAAAAACAAATTGTCGTATACAGCTCAAAGCGTGTACCTGTGTTCTGTCATTATTAAATTCCTTACATTTTCTTACAAATGCAAATTGCTCGAAATCTACGTTCTCGTCACTCAGTTTGAGAACACGTTCAGGTTTGTGTGTGAATCTGTTCGTCTGTGCCATTTCGGATTTCAAGTTGCATAGCTTTTCAGATTTTAAGTCGCGTGGCTTTTCAGATTTTAAATCGCGTAGTCTCCATAAATTGCTTAAGTTATACGCGCTGCGTGAGCCTGACAAATGTTCACTAACTGGCGTCTGCTGTGTTGTGTTATTAACTGAAATACTTTTCATCTCTGTTACTTCTTGTTGTAAACTTGACAACTTCCTACGCAGCGTGTTATTAGACGAATCGATCTCATTAATTGTCTGCTGTAAATTTTGAAATTCAGGTGTTTGGTTAAATGAAACTGGTGTAGTATCGTCTGATTTGTTGTCATTAGTATTTTCGATAACATCAATACGACTGGTCAATTCATCACATTTTTCAGTCAGTATTTTAACCTGATCATCGGTTTTAGAATCAGACGCATTAATCTGTTTTTGCAACTTACGTGTAGTTTCGCTCAGTTTTTTAACATCAGCTTTGATGACATTGCAATAATGTGTTAGTTCTAATTGTTCGAATCTGTCTGTCACTGTTTGAATATTTACTGTGTGTGTATCTGTTTTTGATTTAAGATCAGAAATTTCATCACGTAATTCCGCATTCAACTGTTCTATGGTATTAATTTTGTCGGACACTGTAGTAATATTATTGTCTACATATGTCTTCGCTTTCGCGAACATTTTACGTTTGTCTTCTTGTCTTTGTGCAGTGATTGTTTCCATTACTTGTCGTTTCACTTTGTTTTGATCCTGAATAAATTTGCGGAAACGCGTATCACTGTTTTGTATATGGTGATTAAGACGTTCGTTAATTTGAGAGTTCTGTTGTTCGAATTTCGCGTCTATCTTTTCGTCCATTGTGCGCGAAAGTTCTACCGTCATTGCTTTAAACTCGTCCCGTAATTGTGTAGCTTTTTCAGAGCATTGTTTAGCGACTCCGCTAATTTCGTCTCTGAGTGTTTCTGTTGCGGCTGTTTGCATTTCCCTTAATTCCTGAGCAACAGACCTAATTTCTTCGCTACTTTTTTTTGAACAAGCCTCAATTTCCACGCGCAAGTGTTCCTTAGTGTCATGGCACTGCGCGGCAACGGCTCTAATTTGTTCACTAAGCTGTCTGGAATTGTCGTCTAATTTTTCATTTAGCTGTTTGTTCTGTTGTTTGACCTGTTCACTAAGTTGTTTAAGATCTTCACTCTGTTGTTTGGAATCTTCCCTATTTTCATTAAGCTGTTTACTCATTTGTAGCAACAATGCCATAATTGGATACGACACAAGATTAGCATTTCTATTCTCTGTGCTGTTTAATGGTGGATCTGGAATTGTCTCGCTTTCTGTAACCATTTGGTTATTCTGAGATTTACACGAAGGTTTCCCAGTCGGATTTACACTGTCGGTCACTATTTCGGAATTAAATGTATCCGTCGTACTTTCAGTACATTGTCTACTTTCATTAAAAAAATTTGTCTGTACATTATTTGAATTATCCAAACCGGTTGTGTTAGGCTGGGCAGCACTCATTACAATAGAGCGTCCCGCGTCATCAATTGTCGTCAAATTAACAGAGGAGGCAATTGAGTTCGTTTGTTCATCATTAAGATAAAAGTCATCATTAGTGGTTGAAATGCACTGATTGTTAGTGAACGCAGGATTGTCATCATTACTCTGTGTGTCACAATTAGTATCAGTCACGTTGTTTAAGTCGATAAATTCATTCACAATACCTCGCGATACACTATTCATAGTCTTTCGCGGCATTTTTACAACAGTCAATTATTCACAAAACAAATAATCACAAATGCAAAAGCAACACACAAATACAATAGAGCAACGAATTGCCGTTGACCTGTAGAAAGAAAGTCACAAGATTAGTAAAAGCGTAGCGCCAAATCCTAATTATACTTACGCAAATAAGAGCAGATCTCTGACTGTTTTTCAAAAGACTCTCAACGAAATACGATCCTGGCAGGGTCGCCAAGTGTAACCTCCCCACCGAAATTTTGTAAATGACAATATTATTTAAGAATGGTAATGGACATTGCGCTAAGTGTAACCTCTCCACTGAAATTTTAAAGACAGAAATAATAAATGAATGGGAGCCAAACGTAACTTCCCTAGCAATTAAATTTAATGACAATAAAAAATGAGAATCGCAATCTGACCCAAGTATAAGTTACTCACGAAAATAATGAAAGTCAATTCAGTGATAAGAAAATCTCAGTGATAATGATAATTCAATTAAACCGAAATATCGGTCTTTGGCCCTGTGCAAAAATCAGAATTAAATTCTTACCTCATTGTAACTGCTAGTCAAATTTCTGCTCTTATTCTTGCGCACGGCTTGGAGGAGCTGCATTGCAAATAATAATATTCTTTTTTTTTGTAATTTAACTGAAACTTTTCTTTAAGGGAAGTGGAACGAAATCGTTAGTTCAATTAAATAAATTTTTTTTTGTAAAATTGCTTTTGAAATCAAAATTATTATTGGGGCACTTGTTGGAAATTAATTACAATAAATAAACTTTACATTATCTGATGATTACCTTAATTAACAATATACCTCATTCAGCATCTTGACCAGTATTGCCGACAGACTACGTCACACAACCGCACTGGGCTGCTACTACTGACCGACTGCTCTGCATGACGACTACAAGCGTACTCCACGACGACTACTACTGTACTGCACTGCACGACTACTACTAGCGTACTGCTCGCAACACTCGCGCGGTCAAGCGCATACTAACCACGATAATAGGCTCTCTGGTCAAAGATTTTAACGTGCCTCACCATCGCTGCTATGTTACATACGTGTTTCAATATATATATATATATATATATATATATATATATATATATATATATATATATATATATATATATATATACGTGTCACTTCCCTGTGGTAGTGTTTTCCATATTTTCATTTCCTTATCAATTCGCGCAATAATTGCACCTTTTTTAGTCTCCACATAATTTTCAGAATGCTATAACACCACATTAAAAATCTTCGATAAAAATGGTGTGCCTTAAATTCTCAGAAATTTCTTTACGAAATTCAGGTGTTCTTTTGGTCTACTGTACAACAGAAACTACCTTCACACCAAAAACATATCTTATTACTCTCATAGACGTAGTGTGCTCTTGCATTATCCTTCATGAAATAATCGTCTGTTTTTCCATCACATTTCAAATGATGAAAATAGCAACAGAAATGTGCAACATGTAGCCGGATGAACATAGAGTAGATGGACAAACGAGGTTCTTTGTTGAATTACAACAGATAAGTAAAGATAAAGGTAACATCCTAATGGAAGTTGGGCAAATCACATTAGAAAATACGCGGAAGTAGTAAGGGTGGGCGTCGCCGGAGGGTGTGAAAGATTCCTGTCGATTCGACATTTTAACCCCTATCTACCTAATTTACTTTTAGCAGATGACGACAGTTATCCTTTCAGTACTTTACTTAACTCTACTGTACTCAGCTTCCACTGTTAAAAATAAGTGGTTTGAGCAACCTCTTTGAGTGACCACTGAGACACTATCGCATTTACGGAATCCAGGTTTGTCTATTAGAGAGTAGAAAGCTTTCGTGGTTTGGGAGCCGCTATTTGTACCCTATCTGAACAGGCTTCCGCCTTTCAAGTTCTGTCTTTCATGATGCTTGTGAATGCTGGGGAGAAATCTGGTCTGGAGGGAAGACTAGCTTGGTCTATAGTCGATATGGGCCTGTTAGAACATGCTACCATAACGCAGATACAGGATGACATAGTTTCAGTTGCTTCCCGTGGTTATGCTTAGGTGAACTGGTAGCATTATTTCGGAACTGCCTGCTACACTGTTTACAGGTTTGTGGTCTTCCACGTGGCGAAATGCACACTCATACGTTAACAATTATTTCATCTTGGAACTCTTCCATTTGGTCCGTGTTTGTATAGAAAAACAGTAATAACAGAAATTGAGTCCGCCTTGCAGCAAAAGTCCTTGTTATTCGTTTATTTCTTTATTTTCCAAACTAGTTTCGGCGACAAATATCACCATCATCAGTGGTTTTTTTTTAATCTAAAACATGCAGAAAAAAGCATGGTTAAACATACACAAAGCACATTATTACATTTTTTTATTATACGTTTTTTTAAATATAGTTGACTGTTGATACTTTCATACTACCTTATTTATTTTATGTTACAGCATGTTTTAAGCAATTATTGCCGCTGTTTGCGACATATTTTCTGTGCACTTTTTTTTCTGTTGCCGTTTTTTACTTAGCGAACATCATGTAATCTGCAACCATGTAAGCGGTAGTTGGTAAACAAAATACTAAAAGGTGAACTTCGTATGTCAGCAATACGTGCGAGGGGTTATGGTAGTGTTGTGGAAACTAGTTATTTGGTGTGTATTGAGCTGTTACTAAGTTGTTCAGCTTTCACCAAATGGAAGCCCCTTATAGCGGCGAATAGTGTCTTTTCCATCCGTCGTGCAGTAGATTAAAAGTTATCACCCTCTCCTCAGTTGTAAAAGAGTTATTGTTCAGCTGACTGTAACGCAGCATGTGAAGGTTGCTGAGTGTGGACGGGTTACTCCTGTAACCCAACATGAGGATCTAAAGATGGTTCTAGAGGAACCGAAACCGGACATGCGAATAAATACTTTGCAATCAAGACGGATTATAAGTAACACTGCTGAATGTTGTGTACTGAGAGTTTAGTATTCCGATTGCTAATTTCGAAATTTACCCATGTGTTACTTACTTCAGGACCAATGTGGGTTTGTGAATGAATTCCACCGTTTTAGTAACAATATATCTATACATTAACTAACTGCTTTCTCAATTATTTCTCTCTGAAAACAGTCGTTTATTTCTCTCTTATTTGTAATACCGTTCCATGCATATATCCCCCTACGTTGCTTTTACTTTCCAGAAGTTCCATCTTGTCTAACTGGAATGGGATTGCGGCTGGTCGAAGACTTGAAGAAAGTAAATACAGATTGCCGTAATTTTATGAATTATTTATCTGTCCACTAGTTTCGGTGCCTCATTGGCACAATCTTCAGGAATCGGTATAAATCGACAAAATCAAGCTTAATATAGACAGCAAATCTGTTATTTTGTTCACGATCTGTTTTGATTATTTTAACATATCAGTTTCCTTCTTAAACTATTTTATTCTGTTCTATTACAACTTATCACCAATGATAAGCCTTTTTACAACAGGAATTCGCACATTACATAGTGATGGCTGCTGTAAGGGTTGACTTCACTCGATTTCGCTTTCTGTATGCTTCTACGCCAACATATACAACTTGGATATTTAGTTTATTGATCGCTTCTGGTTTTATATTTTCTTACATTGTATACCTTTTTTTTCTTTTTTTCGATATGACGCACCTGTAATGGGAGATGCGGATCACAGTTAGATACTACAAGAAAAACAAAAATTACTTTTCTGGTCTTAGGTCCTTACTTTGAACTAAATGCAGGGTTTATTTATGGTTCTATAGTCTTTTTAACAGTTATTGCATTCCATCACAGTTCAGCTACTGTGCTGCGGTTAGGATTGTCATGATTACTACATCATTCCTTATTGTTCAGTATTTATGCATTCAGTCAAGTTCTCGGTCTTCAGAAGGATTAGTTACAGTACGACCACTCATGTAATACTCTTGTTTGTAAGACATAATTTTTTGTATTTTTTCAGTAAAGGCTTTTCTAATTACTACAGCGTGAGAACATTTAGTTTATTTCGTAAAATTATTTTAATATCATTATATTGTAAGAGTTTTCATTAGTACAGTTAACTGATACATGACACTTCTGTGAGCAATGTTTGTACGTCACGGATTTTAGTCTACCATCTTCATATCTTTCATCTCCCCTCTTATATTCTTTACTAATGTATATGTGTAGTTAATTTATTTCAAACAATGGCAAATGTAGTTCCGTGTGAAACTTGCTGTCAATTGTAAGCTTGATTTTGTCGATTTATGCAGGGTCCCGAAAACAGTGCACCCAAATGGAAGTCAAATAAAATAATTCATAAAATTAGGGCCATCAGTATTTACTACCTACAAGTTGTTGCACATAACTAATTGATTCTGATCATTCCTCGTCATGAATATTCTGATGTATCAGATGGCACTCACTGAATTAATTTCATAATTGCACAACACCGGAAATATTTATTTTCTGTTAGTGCGAAATTCTTTTCAGACACTAAAATCTAGGTGGGACACTGCAGTTGGTGCGGTCGGTTGTTATTAAGGGTGCTACGACATAATCAGGCACCCTTCTCGGATATTAGATGGAAATGATTTATTTTATATTTTGACTTTGGTAGATGAGTTAGACTTTCATACCTAGAATCAATGATTAGATATTTGAGGTGATTACCTCACTGCACTGCTGGACTCTACAAGCTGAAAGCAAACCATTACTTAATTCTCTGCCAGTTTCTAGATTAATAATTTACTTACTAATCAACATTTAAATGATGAGATTGGACAACACAGTCAGTGTACCGCTTGTATTGTATAGGACTGTGTGTGTGTGGAGGGGGGGGGGTGAAGAGGAGAGAGACAGAGACAGAGAGGGAGCGAGATAAAGAAGCTGTACTGGGCCTTTTCCAAAAACAAATTGTTTTATGGAAAACATTTATATAAGGACTGGGTAGAGAGTCGATGTTCATGTTTTTATCATCTGAGTGATAAAAGAAGGCGCAGCCTTCAGATTTTTTGTGAGGAGCCACAAGAAGCACTGCTTTTGGCACTTGACTTTCTGCTGTCTACCCTCATGATGTAAGCATCGTGAGCTGTAGTTACAGTGATTTCACAATATAAAAATTACTTATGTACTGTTTTGTTATCAGTGGCTCACTTCTCTTGTTTAATTCCATTTTTCGTCGTCTCATGCGTTTCAGTTCTCGGTAGCCTAACAGAGAAGACGCAACACTTCGATGTGACACCAACTCACCACTGTCGTGATTTTATTACTAATTTACAATGTCCATTGTTATTCATTTCATGCGCAAAAGTCTTTTGAAATCAATCATACAGCATACAGCGACTACCAAAGTATGATTTGCGAATTAGATCTAATCAATCAGTTATTAACAGTCTTCTGTCCTGAGATTGCCGCAAATTAATAAAAGAGAACTGCAGCAAAGTAGTGTCGCTTTACTTATAAAGCATCTTGCGTTACTATTCTGCAAACTGGATACATATGTTAGTACAATACGGTTATTTTAGATTAAAAACAGCGTTTTGTTTACAAAGTTGGCATGCCAGTTGCGTACGATGTTTCTTTATATATTCTCCAAAGCACTGCTTTTTCCTTCCTTGTTACCAGTGGCTGACGTCGGAAGACTTCGTTTCATGTACGTACTTGTCAGTTTTTCCCTTTCTGCGGTTTTTCTTGCACTGTACTTGCGTTATTTACACTTCAATTCCGTAAACTGAACTGAAGTCATGTGTGTTTCTCCCTCTGCGCAGTGTTACTGCGTTTATGTCTGTTCGTTTGTTTTCGTGCGGTTTGTGAGCGTTGCTAAAGTGTAAAACTAGATTTTTTTTTTAAATTCATGAGTGTGTGTGTGTGTGTGTGTGTGTGTGTGTATGTGTGTGTGTGTGTGTGTGAGAGAGAGAGACAGAGAGAGAGAGAGAGAGAGAGAGAGAGTGAGAGAACGAGATGGGATGGGAGAGTGGAGAGAGAGAATGAATGTGTGTGGTGTGTGTATGACATATTGTAAATTAGTGAATATGTTTAATAGGTATGAGAGAGTAGATTGAGAGGTGGCGGGGGGAGGAGGTGATTGCTTGGAAGATTTTTTTGGGGGGTGGGGTGGGGTGGCTGGATTGTAATTATAGGACAGATCCTGGGAGGAGACAGTAGTGGTAAATGGAGTCTGTGGTTGTATGTATATATTTAATTTTTTATTAAGTATTCAACCAGATTAAAGAGTGTGTGTTTTGCCAGGTTAGTCTGATCATTTATAAGTTGTTTCATTTCTAGTATGGTTATCTGAATGTGGTTGCTTTCTTGTAAGGCGTGGAGATGTTTTTTGTTGTTGTTTATCCTTATGATTTCCAATTGAACGTCTCTGGTGGTAATTTTATGTTGGTACTGGTGCAAGTGTTCTGCAAACATTGAATTATTTGTCCTATACTTCCATGCCCTTACATGTTCGATATCTATCTGGTGTCAGATGTCCTCCTGGTTTGACCTATGTATCTTCCATTACATGTATTGCATTTCAGTTGGTATATTCCTGATTTCTAATATGGATCAATTCCTCCTATTGTTTTTGTGAAGTAACTTTGAATTGAATTGTTGATTTGGTGGGCTATATTTATGTCTTGCGTTTTGAAAACATTGGATATTCTGTGTGTGTATTTGTGGTTGTATGTCATTTTGTACCATCTTTTATTTTCTGTTTCTTTCTCACTTTGTGCTGTTCCTGATCTTGTATTTTATGTGTTTATTTATGTGGGAATCTGTCATTGTGTTGGTGACAGTTGGGTTTTTCTTCTTTTGTGTTTCTTGATTTCATTGTTCTGCTCTGTTACTAATTTTTCTTGGTATCCACTGTTTGTGGTTATTTGTGGTATGGTATTCATTTCTTTTTGGCTATTGTCTGTATGTAATGGTAGTGTGTTTGGTCTGTGGAGCATGCATCCAAGTGCTGCCTACTTTTTAGAACTGTTGTGTTGTGAGTTCTCATGCATAATTGTGTTTGTTGTCGTCGGGTTTCGGGAAATGTGAAATTTGTGCTGGTTGTTTCGAAACTTTATGATGGTTCCGAAGACATGTAACTATATAATACACTCTTTCTCTATTGTGAAATGTGTCTTGTTATGAAGATGATTTATGTCTCTGTTTAACTGGTCAGATTTATTGCTTGGTTCATCAGGCACAAAATCTCATCCAAATATATAATCCGGTATAGGATTTTGTACATATTTGGCACCATTTAGTTAAATATAATCTGTTCTACATGGTTCATAAATATGTTTGCTAAGCTTCCAAACACTGGGGATCCCATTAGTAATCCGTCACCTCACAAAAGAACTCATTATTGAACTGGAAATTGTTCGGTTCTACTATCAGCTATAGCAGCATGGCCGTTTCTTTTATGTATTCATGTGGAAGAATAATGTGTGGGTGAAGATTTTGTTATATAGTGTTTGTTGTTTCAGTTACCTGTATACTGGAATTTCTATTTCTACGTCAAATGACAGGAGGGTGTCTGTATCTGGAACCTGTATCTCTTTTATATAATGTGTCAATTGTATATTGTTTCTTATAGTTGTATGCTCTTATAATTTGTAGGTTTCTGATAAGATTTTTAATATGTATCTTGCAAGTGGGTATGTGGGAGCGTTTCTGTATTTCGCAGCAGCGCTGACGGGGAAGTCTTTCTTGCGTAGCTTTATTTGGCATTGGAGGGAAGGTGCACTCGGATTTGTTTGTAGCAGTTTTCTTTCTGGATTGTTTTCTATTGCATGTTCAAAGTTTTTCAGAGTATTTCTCAACTTTGTTCGGAATTTTTTGTTGGATCTGGTTTTAGTTTTGTAATTTTATTTCTTGTGATAGACTCTTGCATCTTATAGATACATCGCTCTGTATCGAAGAGAGCCACTCTGTTTTTTTATCTGCCTTTGTGATGATGGTGCTGTGTTCCTATAGTTTATTCCAAAGTTTCGACAGTGTTATGGAATCTGTATTGCATTGGTTTGGTCTGTTCTCTTTCAAATGTCTTATTAGGTTTTTGATTTCATTACTGACTACCTCTCTCTCGTCACACCAGTGCTTACCTCACTTCTTTAGTTTCTGTTTTCCTATGTGATTTAGTTTACAAAAGTTAAGTAAACCAAATGCAGCACAACAAATACTACAGAACTGCAAAAACTGCCAAGTGCAAATGTGAAACGAGGTTTTTCGACGTCAACCGCTGATAAAGAAGCAGTGCTTTGGAGAATATGTGAAGAAACATCGTAAGTAGCTTGTACTCCAACTTAATAAACAATACTCTATTTTCAGTCTAAAAGAAGCAAAATGTACAATCATCTGTAGCCAGTTTGCAGAATATCCACGAAGGACGCTTTATAATTAAAAGCGAAACGTGTCTGGTATAATTATCTTTTATTAAATTGCAGTAAGCTTAATACAGAAAAGCATTAATATCTTATTTTGGAAGCTTCTGCGGAAGATGACCATGCAAACAAACGTATAATATCTGCTGAAATCCTATATGTCCACATCCTCTTTTGCGCCGCTCCCAACAATAGTTTCGGACGACAATCTTCGTTCTGGCAGTGAAATTTTAATATATTAGTGTTGGCAGAATTGGAAGCCCAATTTATGCTGGCGACCGCGTCCCCACAGTTATTAAATAACGCAAATTGCATGTAATTGTCGTTGTTTTCATTCTGCTAATTGTTGGTCTTTTTAATAGCCAGGTGATCGCTGAAAGTAGTACTCCTTCAATATAAATTAAACACAATCCTGAACTTGAAACATCTAGAAATAGATAAAGAGGAAATATGTGGAAAGAAATACCCACAGTCAATACGGAACCAGAATAAAGGCCTACATGGTAAGAGCATAGTCGTTAATGCGCTTTGCTATAGACTACTGACTGCTAGGCTGAAAACTATGCTTCTTCATTTCAACACGTCAGCAGTACATTACTTTAGTAGCTTAACTAGTAACATATTTTCATACAAAACAATACAGTTCAGTAACAGTGACAAACTTAACAGGATGCAATTTAGCTGGTTCAAGATGGACGCTCTTGTTTTACATTGCACGTTCTGGCGCGTCCTGTTATTGACATAAATGAGTCAGTTCAGTCGCTATTCAGCAGCGGTGTTAATATTTTCGCCGTCAGTTAATGTCACTTATTCAAAAGATGCTTTACTGCGATTCATCATTTTTTGTATTATTGTGGTCAAACTTGGCAAAGGAACGCAAAGCATCAGCAAAAAATTTTAGAGTACTCAACTTTAGACGAAGTAAGTAACTAAGTCGAAATGGTCGTAAATAAATGAGATATTAATGCTTCTGTGAGTGAAAGCAGTATGCATTCCGAAAATGCCACATTACACAACTATGAGCGACCATCCATTAGTGGCGAACAGATGGCGAACGCAGTGGTTCGACCCTGACCCGACCTCGCAATCACGCCAGCACAAACTTTCAGCGGTCCAAATAGGGCTAAAACATTGCAAAAAATACTAACGAATATGACCACTAAGGACAAAAAGCCGACATTAAAAAATGAAATAAATAATTGTCACTTTTAAAGATGAAATCAAAATTGAAATTGCTGCGATGGTGTTCTGCTTAAATGACCACAAAGTTAGATGAGGTAACACTAAATATCACCACCTAAATTCCAGGACTTTCATCGGGTGTAGCTAATCTGCAGACACAGGTTTCAAATTTTTGCAAACAGACAGAAACTACAGAACATGATATCTCTTTAATACCATTTGCAAATGTTGAACAATCAGATGAACCTAGCGTAGAAAAATATTGTTGAAACGACTTTTCTGTCCTACCTTTTACCACTGCAGATTTAACAGACTTACATAATAATTAAAAACTGCTTTTCCGCCATGCCATTTGCAGACAATCATTTGCTCAGTGAAAGTGAAAATATTGACTCAGTAGCCATTTTTGTTGTTGTGTTCTTCAGACCAGAGACTGGTTTGATGCAGCACTCCGTGCTACTCTATCCTGTGCAAGCTGCTTCATCTTCCAGTGCGTACTGCCGCCTACGTCCTTCTGAATCTGCTTAGTGTATTCATCTCTTGGTCTCCCTCTACGATTTTTACCCTCCACACTGTCCTCAAACACTAAAGTGGTGATCCCTTGATGCCTCAGAACATGTCCTACAAACCGATCCATTCTTCTATTTAAGTTGTGCAACAAACTCCACCTCTCCCCAGTTCTACTCAATACCTTCTCATTAGTTATGTCATTTATCCATCTAATCTTCAGCATTATTCTGCAGCACCACATTTCGAAATCTTCTATTCTCTTCTTGTCCAAACTATTTATCATCCATGTTTCATTTTCATACATGGCTACACGCCATACAAATACTTTCAGAAACGACACCCTGACGCTTAAATTTATACTCGATGTTAACAAATTTCTCTTCTTCAGAAACGCTTTCCTTGCCATTGCCAGCCTACATTTTACATCTTCTCTACTTCGACCATCATCAGTTACTTTCCTCCCCAAAAAGCAAAACTCCTTTACTATTTTAAGTGTCTCATTTCCTAATCTAATTCCCTCAGCATAGCCCGAGCTACCTCGACTACATTCCATTATCCTCGGTTTGGTTTTGTTGATGTTCATCTTATTCCTCCTTTCAAGACACTGTCCATTCCGTTCAAGTGCTCTTCCAAGTCCTTTGCTGTCTCTGACAGAATTACAATGTCATTGGCGAACCATAAGGTTTTTATTTTTTCTATATGGATTTTAATACCTACTCCGAATTTTTCTTTTGTTCCCTTTATTGTTTGCTCAATATACAGATTGAATAACATCGGGGAGAGGCTACAACCCCGTCTGACTCCCTTCCCAACCACTGCTTCCCTTGCATGTCCCTCGACTCTTATAACTGCCATCTGGTTTCTGTTCAAATTGTAAATAGCCTTTCACTCGCTGTATTTTATCCCTGCCACCGTCAGAATTTGAAAGAAAGTATTCCAATCAACGTGGTCAAAAGCTTTCTGTAAGTCTACAAATGCTAGAAACGTATGTTTGCCCTCTCTTAATGTAGCTTCTAAGATAATTCTTAGGGTCAGTATTGCCTCACGTGTTCCAATATTTCTACGGAATCCAAACTGATCTTCCTCGAGGTCGGCTTCTACCAGTTTTTCCATTCGTCTGTAAAGAATTCGCGTTAGTATTTGGCAGCCGTGACTTATTAAACTGATAATTCGGAAATTTTTACATCTGTCATCACCTGCTTTCTTTGGGATTGGAATTAATATATTCTTCTTGAAGTCTGAGAGTATTTCGCCTGTCTCATTCATTTTGTTCACCAGATCGTAGAGTTTTGTCAGGACTGGCTCTCCCAAGGCCGTCAGTAGTTCTAATGGAATGTTGTCTACTCCCGGGGCCATGTTTCGACTTAGGTCTTTCAGTGCTCTGTCAAACTCTTCACGTAGTATCATATCTCCCATTTCATCTTCATCTATATCCTCTTCCAGTTCCATGATATTGCCCTCGGGTACCTCGTCTTTGTATAGACCCTCTGTATACTCCTTCCTCCTTTCTGCTTTCCATTCTCTCCTTAGAACTGGATTTCCATCTGAGCTCTTGATACATATACAAGTGGTTCTCTTTTCTCCAAATGCCTCTTAAATTTTCCTGTAGGCTGTATCTATCTTACCCCTAGTGAGATAAGCCTCCACATCCTTACATTTGTCCTCTAGCCATGCCTGTTTAGCCATTTTGCACTTCCTGTCGATCTCATTTTTGTGACGTTTGTATACCATTTTGCCTGCTTTATTTACTGCATTTTTAAATTATCTTCTTTCAGCAATTAAAGTCAGTATTTCTTCTGTCACTCAAGGATTTCTGCTAGCCCTCGTCTTATTAGCTACTTGAAACTCTGCTGCCTTCACTACTTCATCCCCCGTTTTTATCAATTGTTCCCTTATGCTCTCCCTGAATCACTGTACAACCTCTGGTTTAGTCAGTTTATCCATGTCCCATCTCCTTAAATTCTCACCTTTTTGCAGTTTCTTCAGTTTTAATCTACAGTTCATAACCAATAGATTGTGGTCAGAGTCCACATGTGCCCCTGGAAATGTCTTACAATTTAATACCTGGTTCTTAAATTTCTGTCTTACCATTATATAATCTATCTGAAACCTGTCAGTATCTCCAGGCTTCTTCCTTGTATGTAACATTCTTTTACGATTCTTGAACCAAGTGTTAGCCATGATTATGTTGTGCTCTGTGCAAAATTCTACCGGGCGGCTTCCTCTCTCATTTCTTACCCCCAGTCCATATTCACCTACTACGTTTCCTTCCCTTCCTTTTCCTACTAATGAATTCCAGTCACCCATGACTACTAAATTTTCGTCTCCCTTCACTATCTGAATAATTTCTTTTATTTCATCATACATTTCTTTAAGTTCTTCATCATCAGCAGAGCTAGTTAGCATATAAACTTTTACTACTGTAGTTGGCGTGGACTTCATGTCTATCTTGGCCACAATAATGCGTTCACTATGCTGTTTGTAGTAGCTTACCTGCATTCCTACTTTTTTTATTCATTATTAAATCGACTCGTGCATTACCCCTATATAATTTTGTATTTATAACCCTGTATTCGCCTGACCAAAGGTCTTGTTCCTCCTGCCAGCTAACTTCACTAATTCGTACTCTACCTAACTTTAACCTATCCATTTCCGTTTTTAAATTTTCTAACCTACCTGCTCGATTAAGGGATCTGACATTCCACGCTCCGATCTGTAGAACGCCAGTTTGTTTTCTCCTGATAACGACGTCCTCTTGAGTTTTCCCCACCCGGAGTTCCGAATCGGGAACTATTTTCCCTCTGGAATATTTTACCCAAGAGGACGCCATTATCATTTAACCATGCAGTAAAGCTGCATGCGCTCGGGAAAAATTACGGTTGTAATTTTCCTTGCTTTCAACCGTTCGCAGTACCAGCACAGCAAGCCGTTTTGTTTAGTGTTACAAGGCCAGATCAGTCAATCATCCAGAGTGTTGTCCCTGCAACTACTGAAAAGGCTGCTGCCCCTCTTCAGGAACCACACGTTTGTCTGGCCTCTCAACAGATACCCCTCCGTTGTGGTTGCACCTACGGTACGGACATCTGTATGGCTGAGGCACGCAAGCCTCCTCACCAGCGGCAAGGTCTATGGTTCATGGAGGGCTCAGTAGCCATAGTGAAGCGGAATGCAAGTGATGGGCTATTGCAAGATACATTTGCCACGCATGTGAACTGTGTCAGTCTTGTGAAGAAATTTAAAAGAATTTATCTAAGAAAGGAACAGATAAGGCCATATAAACTCATATCACTCCTGAACATAGTGTCACTTGATCTGAATTTTAGCGCATTTTGTACCTGACATACGTCCGGTCGACGACGTGTATACAAATTTCAGCGATGTTTCAGTGAACACGAAAGACTATTTGGCAACCAAGCTCTAAGGCTGAATGCCGTGCAGAAAGGTGTCCTGTCACAACCAGCCATACGATTTGCGGGCACTGCTTGTTTTCTTAGTAATTTCATGTTCTGACAACGTTTTAATAACATCAACCAGCGTAGCAACATGCATGACAAAGCAGAACAAAACACTGCCCTAACACGTATTGCATAATCTGGATGCTTTAATGAGATTTTTAGGATGTTATCATGTTACACGAGAATTTTTAATACATAATTCGGGTCAAAGCATTGTTGAAAGAATCCAGCAGTCGCACGGAAACTAATTCATTGCCCGTACGACTACAAGAAAAGGAAGAAGTAATTGGTGGTATTAGCCGAACTTTCACTTGCATTAACGACGGCGTAGCAATATTACGAGTAAAATGTAATTAAAAACAACAGCCAAATGATACTCCATATTACTTTCCGATGTCCAGCAAACAGTGTAACCAATCTGCTGCTAGTAACAAATAAGCAACACCAAATGTGCACAATATGACCTATTATAAGTTTAACCATGGATCTGACAGGGGAACAACATATCTCAACATACAAAAGTAAAAAAAAAAAAAAACTCTAAAGAAACATTAACGAATAAGATAAGTAAGTATATTAAATTAAAACGATGACACACATCTTAAATCTGCCTTAGCTGAGAAAATACAGAGTATAGTTGGCTTTCAAGTAAAGCATTTCAAACCGTGACACGAGCAGTGTTAATAGAGTTACGTAAATAATTTTATACGCAAGAGCAATCAGTTATTTCCTATCATACTGCACGTTTTGTAGCCACAGACTCACGTTTCATGCCGATACTGCGGTAACCTGGTCAGGTATGCTGAGGCATCAGTGCTGTTAATTTCTAGTCGCCCAAGGTTAGGGTATAGTTTTAGTATAAGGTAACTGGGAAAATGGAGTAAAAGAAAATGCCCATCCATAGGACCTGAATATTAAGGGTAGGAAGCAACAGACGATTTCTCCTCTGAACCTTGCTACTCGACTACAGATTGCGAGGAAATTGTAATGAATCTGACCAGGACAGCAAACCAGTACGATAATAACTGACACAAAATATAAGCACATAATTAATACCTATAAGTGTAGCACTGCTCACCCGTGTATAACACTGACACTTGGCCTGAGGAAAAGGAATGTAAATTGTTCACCCAGTTGCACTGCTATCAGTGAAAAGATGTCTTAGTAAGTAGTAACGACAGCTACTACTAACTCACATCTTCTCAACGAGCAAAAAGAAGTTTCTTCTCAGCATACACTTTAAATGGGAGTTCGTTCCCCCAACAATGTACTGTATGAGGAAAAAAGAAAACACCATCTCATTGTTTATACAAACTATGACAACGTATGAAATAAAAGAATGCTTAAGTGAAGTGCCGTCACAATCGAGGTGGTAAAACTATAGCCGTGAGTACACAGACGAGTACACACTAACAGTAAGACTAATTAAGAAAGCATACAATGACGAGCACATACTACTAACGTTTGCGGAAGCTTGCCTCAAGGAATGGACACGAAGAGTGGACAGTACTTGTCCCTAGCGTACAAGGTAAGTGAAAATTCACTGCGGATTAAAATAAATTCTCACTCGTATTGAACTTACAGTGATATCTCAACACATACAGCTTTAATAGAGACCAAAATCACCATACTTATTCCATTAAACCAGAAATTGGTCCTCTGTGTGTAAGGAATACTCAAACGTAAAAACGGCCAGTGGACTCTACTTTATGAGGGACCATATTTCAACACACGCATCCCGTACCCAGGTTGTTATTAGCTCACAAATTGTAGAACCTATAAGATTCAAGGTTTGTATCCACACAAAGAACTGAAGAAATTTCAACTTACACGAAACCAGTAAACAAACAAAACAAAAGGTAATCAATACTAGCTACGAGAATATTCTTCGTACTGAACGTCGAACAAATTGAAAAACGTGAAACGTCACGAATCCTGGCTTCGTTTTAGAATAAACATTAAATATGCAACGCCTTTTATATATTTGTGATACAAACTATGGTGTTGTTATTGTATGACTGCATACATAGACACGCATCAGTGGGAAGAAGATATGCGGTAACACCAACTAACATTTATCTTTTTTTTTTGCATGTTTATTATAATATCAAGTATTTCTCGCCTCTATAGATGTAAGATCGTTCTCCTTGCGTAGGTGCACCTCAGCCTTACACATTGGTGAGTGCTTAACGCTTTTGAATGGTATGACGGGCACTTTACGTAGAAAGTAAAGATGGCGGTGATCTGATAAAAAACGGAGTAAATAGTAAAAAGCCTGAGAATGGCGTCCTATCAATAACTGAAAACACTCACACAGACATACTGCACGGTGAACCTTGCATCATCCAAACGTAGCACGCTAACACACGAATACATACTGTACTGGACTATATACGAAGTAAACACCGGTAGCAGGCTTACACAAAACACAACTAAGCACGGACTGAACCCGTCTCCTTCAAGCGTGTGCTGCCAAGGGGACGTTAGCGCATACCCATGTACAGAAACTCAAAATGCATGTCCAAAACAGATCGTCACTGAGAATTCTCCACTTCACGTAAACATGGTGTGCCGCGTCCGAAGGTCACGGAGTGCCAGCCGCAAAATGCAGTTGTCAATGTAAACGAAATTCATGAAGAGCCGTTTATCTTAAGACGTCATCTTATTTTGTTTTCAAGGCTACCTGTTTCAGTATTTCACTGTTCCATGTTCAGGTCCCATGTGCATCTCTCCAAATAAACTAAAACGTCATATAGATCCATAAATCTCTAGATATCGTGAATTCAATCGCTACACTAGTGCTTCATTCGAAGACTTGACAGCAAGAGCTGCTATCAAGTTTTGGAATGAAGCACTAGTGTAACGATTGAATTCACGACATCCAAAGTGAAGTGCTGAAAGTTTTAGTCTTCAAAGTAAAATAAAATAACATCTTAAGATGCTCTGCGAGCGGTTCGAGATCATACTAGCCGGCCTGGCGCCGAATGAAGACGTCACTGAACCTCGTCTGACGCCACTTGCCTTTCTACTTACTAGTTCCATACTATAAACATCGTAGACTACAGTTATAGTGATTTCACAATATACTAGCTTATCTTGAATTGCGTAATAGCTGTTTCATTATCATTTAACCAATTCATGTGTTTAATTTCACTATTCATTGTGTCATGAGTTTTGATTTTAAGCATGTCTCGCAGGGAAGACGCATCACTTCGATGTGGTACGGATCCGCCAGCTCAGCTTAGCTATCGTAGCGCCTGCTCATCGCTCGACTATGGTCTCCAGAGAATTTTTTGTTTTCACGTAATTGAATTTTTATGTTGTTCACAAACTGCAACACCGTCCAAACTTTTCACGCTAATTGAGGCCATATAAGCATTGTCTTTTCCGAATGTGCTTTAGGCCAAAAAGCGACTCTAGTACCAGGTGTCCGAAGATTCTGCCTTGTGGAGATATTTCCATAGCAACTTTCATCCCCTAACAAACACTCTTCTATATATATACCCCGGAAGTAACGTAACAGTTTTCATAATTTTAGCTTTAAATTTCTTTTAACGTAACAAAATACTTTCACAAAAATTTTCATCCCTTATTGCACTCCTTTAAGAGATGAATATCCAGAAACTATGAAACACTTACTTTTTTATCTCTAACCAATGTTCACGGATGTAGCTTGTAAAAACACACAGTGGTTCTTTAATAACGATATTTTTTTTAAGAAAAAGAACCTTCATCCACTATTTCATGCCCATAGAGTTAAATTTCCCACAATTCCGAAACACATAATTCTCTGTTTTTGACCGAGAGATCAAACACCAATTTTCGTTCCCGGGTTCGATTCCCGGCAGGGTCAGGGATTTTCTCTGCCTCGTGATGACTGGGTGTTGTGTGATGTCCTTAGGTTAGTTAGGTTTAAGTAGTTCTATGTTCTAGGGGACTGATGACCACAGATGTTAAGTCCCATAGTGCTCAGAGCCATTTGAACCATTTCGAACCAATTTTCGTAAGCCTAGGTTCAAAATTGCCTTAAGAGCAACATTTTTCAATCAAAACCTTCCGCCTACTTTACTCCCTTAGGGTTCAAATTTGGAAAATTTCCTTCTGAAACGACATCTACAGGATAGCATCCACACCTTCTCCTTGACTTTTCGGGCTTGGTGATGATGAGGCAGTCAGTGAGTCAGCCTGTCAGGACATTGCCTTTGTATATATAGATTTACAATGGCCATCCTTATTCATTATATGTGTGGAACCACAGGTCATTCAGACAATACATCCGAGTTTTTCAAATCAGTCACACAGCATAGAGGGACTATCAAATTTTTATATGCAAATTTCATCTACTAAAATTCAGACTGTCCACATTCTCTGTTGCGCCGCTCCCAACACCAGTCTAACATAATGCGCTTCCAATTGCATTCTGCGGCTTAAACGTTCGCACTTGATGCATAGTTCAAAATGTCAGGACCATTATTTTAATTGCTCACAGGGCTAATTTACTTCTATTCAAGACACACAATTTACAACTATTCTGCATAAGAATGTGTGGAGTGTTCCTTTATCTTAAATATTAAATGATGGTGATGGTGATGGTGATGGTGATGATAGTCTAACAAATTGGAAATAATGTAGATTAACGTTGAAGAATATTTTAGGGCCGTGTTTTAATCAGATTATACCTTTGCCCTTCCCCTCAGAAAATTTGTTAGAGATTAATTTAATTCAAATTCGTCACCACTCTACTATTGCAACAAAAATTGTCCCTCTTACTAACAGACCAGCGAACCGACTGATATGAGAAATTACAATCATTTTTATTGGAAAGCGTGACTTGTATGCTGCTCCAGTAATAATCATCTGTCAGTGGTAATATCTAGCTGAAAAGTCTGGCGTGGCTGCTTCCATTTGTCATTATGGCTAAGCAAATTAGAATTTTACTATGTACAGAAGTTTTGAATGTCGTAGTGTAAAGGGGCCCAAGGATGAACTCCTGGAACGATTTTGTGAGTAGGTCTAAGCTCATTACATGCTTCGCAGACATCTACATAAAAGAGACGAGACGTACATCCCCAAGAGACTGCATTTTCTATAACTGAGGGCTGTCAGACTTGGAAACTAGATTGCTGAAAGAGGTGAGAGTCGGGATTAATGTCGCGACATGATGTCATGCGTTAAGATAGTCTGGTAAATGGGCACAATCGAAAATCCAGACAATAGCTGCAATTCCGTGGAGCTGGAGAAAACGTAGGTGGTAAACGTGTTTCAGGGAACAAATATCGCTGCGCTATGGTGCGCATGCCGGAGCACGATGCAAATTGGCTTGCTCGATGAATGTTAAATGCTTGCCGCTGCTGAATAGTTAACGTCCGTTCTGAGTTGCGTTTACTCTTCGTCATGCTGTGCTGACGTCTGCGCTTGAGGTAGTGTACGAGGGCGCAAATTCAGAGCTGATGCTGGGAAGTTCGTCAGCAGTGCACAAGTACCTCCCGTTTCCAGACTTATGCTCCGCGTATAGAGGTGAACGGGTAAGGTGTGAGAAAACATGGGAAAGGTGCCTTAAATGAGATAAGAAAATTCAGACGGGTTTATTCTGCTCTGTTCTTCAATTAAACTAAGTAATGAGTATTCTCAATATTTCAACAGCAGAACGTTTTACCTAATTCATAGAACTCCTCGTAGAAACAGCTGATGTTCCCCTGCCGACATTCATTCTTATTACAAAAATGGAGTCCTTATATACACTTATCAGCCAGAAAATTGTGACCACTTACCTAATAGCCAGTATGTCGGCTTTTAGCAGTGGTAACAGCAGCGACGCGTCATGGCATAAATGTGATGAGGCCTTAGTACGCCGCTGGAGGGAGATTTGCGTACATAAGGCACCTAATTCCCGTAAATTCCAGGGAGGGCGGTGACGAGCTCTGACGCCACTTTAAGTCATATTACACATATGATCGACGGGTTTCAGATCTGGTGACTTGGGGGACTAGCACATCAATAGGAGCTCATCACTGTGTTACTAGAACCACTCCATCACACTCCTGGCCTTGTGACCTGGGCTATTGGATATCTTGTTATAAAATGCTACTGTAGTTTTGAAACATGATCCTTATGAAGGGGTGAATGTGGTCTGCAACCGGTGTACGATACTCTTTGGCCGTCATGTTGAGCTTCTCGATCCATGGCTGCGTAAGTAAATGTTCCACAGTGCTTCACGGAGCCGCCACCAGGTTGTCTCAGTCCTGCAGTGCAGATGCTAAGGAGCTGTTCCCCCAGATTCGCCCCCCCTCCCCTTTCCGGCATTATGAAGAGGGTATCGGGATTCATCAGACCATGCAATGCTCTTCCACTGCCCAACATCTAGTGCCGATGGTTACGTACCCATTTCAAATGTAGCTGCCGATGTCGTGTTGTTAACATTGGTACTTGCATGCGTCGTCGGCTGCGGAGGCCCATCGCTAGGAGTGTTCTGTGCATTGTCTGTTCAGACACACTTGTACTCTGCCCAGCATTAAAGTCTGACGTTAGTTCCGCCACAGATTGCTGCCTACCCTGATTTACCAGTCCTCCCAGCCTACGATCTCCGACGTCTCTAATGAGCGAAGGGTGTCCAATCCCACGACGTCTATACGCGATTTCACCTTGGCTTCACTATGTGTTGAAGATACTTACAGCAGCACTCCTCGAGCATCCGAGAAGTCGTGCAATTTCCGAACTGCTCGTTCCGAGCCTCCGGGCCATCACAATCTGCCCTCGGTTCAAAAATGGTTCAAATGGCTCTGAGCATTATGGGACTTAACATCTGAGGTCATCAGTCCCCTAGAACTTAGAACTACTTAAACCTAACTAACCTAAGGACATCACACACATCCATGCCCGAGGCAGGATTCGAACCTGCGACCGTAGCGGTCACGCGGTTCCAGACTGAAGCGCGTAGAACCGCTCGGTCACTCCGGCCGGCCCTGCCCTCGGTCCAACTCAGATAGTTTGCTCACCTTTCCCTTGCTACTCAAGGATAGCACACTCAGCATACTACAGGCACCGTGTGTGTGGGTGACTAGCAGTCTTTCCTCGCCAGGTGACTCTGCTATCGCCTGGACGAGTTTACATCGATAGCAGGTCGGTGGACATAATGTTTTGGCTGATCCGTGTATGTACATGTTTCCACACCTCTGTCTAAACCACTGGACCGATCTCAACCAAACTGGATTCACACAGCACATGTAGTCTGGAGACAATCACTTTGGGTGTATTAACCGCTTACCTATCAAAGGTGTGAGGGTGGGAGTGAAGGGAAAGAGTAGTGTAGACCACGACGCGCAGATTCCCATACTTTAGTTAACCAGTATTCGAGAATGAGAGCACTTAGTGAACTTACAACAAATTGTACACACGATTTCAAACCTTTTCGAATTTTTTCTCGCTTACAACCCCAATAAAAGATGAAACTAAAATAATTTCTCTCATAATATATTTCCGCTGTTCATGCAGTAAAATTCCTTCATGAAGCGTGACATTTTAATTTATCTTTTCTTTACTATTAACGGCGTTCGTGACACATTTTGGAAGTAGTACTGACATATACTGCTGAATATACCAGAAACATTATATACCTGAATGAAGCATAGTTCAAGAGGTATGACATCAGATACTGATATGGGTGAAAATCTGCCGCATCACGCATGATGTTTTAATTGATTACTTCTTTACTTCTCACTATATTAGCAATACATTTCGCATACAGTAGCCTCATATACAATTGGATGAACTTGCAAAGTATCACTGTACATCGAATAGTTCAGGAGAACGACGCCATAAACATTGAGCTGCGTGAAAACGTAAGTGCTGGGCGAAATTCGCTAGCGATACATGTGAAATACGTGTACATAAACAAGGGAAATACTTTAAATATAAGAGAAATACATTTAACATGGGCAGAAATCGCAAATCCATTCGTAAAAAGCTCATCCTAAGCTGCCGGAACGGTTTCTCCGCCATTTGGTACACATGTTAGGTGCGATCTGGAAAGAAATACTGTCGAGGATGGACCATCAGCCAACTATTGGGATGACCGTAATAACGTGAAGTGAGAAGGGGAAAGTGGAGATGTACAGATATCGACTGGACTGGAAGTGACGGACCACAGAATACATTGAAAAATTATGAAAATTATGAATAAAATTAGTAATCGCTTTTTATAGTTGATAGCGACTTTATCAAGGTTAAATCACTAATGAATTTCGACAATAACTAGACATAGAGAAAACATAAAATATTGCCTACTGCTCTATATTGGTTAATTGTACATACTACAAAATTTACAGTAAAAGCAGAAGAAGACAGGAGTAGAAGATACATGGTACTGAAGGTGGTTTTCTTATTAGCCATCTCTTGTGGTGCCTTATCAGTAGCAGCACAAAGGGGCTCCTGGCTGTCTTTGTGTACCACTCATTGACTGTGTCGTCGAGTTTGCTTCCAAAACACTTTCTTTTTTTCCCAATAGCATGCGAGTCCGTTTTTATACTACTACAACAAACCATCACTCGTGCATTTAAGATCATTTAAATGCCCAGGTTGAGGGTGGATCCCCAATTTGAATCTTGTTAATACATGTTGTGGCTCCATTTCGAGAAACGGTCCCGTAACGGCATACCATATAAGGAAAATAGGACATGATACCTGATGCTGCGTTATTTTGAGATTAGGTATTGTATTGAGATATCTGATACACAACTAAAGTTTTTCTAGGTTCCACATACTTGCAGTGGTTGTTCTTGTGGTCTTCAGCCCAGAGATTGGTTTGATGCAACTCTCCATGCTACTCTATTCTGTGCAAAGCTTCTTCATCTCCCAGTACCTAATGCAATCCACATCCTTCTGAATCTGTTTACAGTATTCATCTCTTGGTCTCCGTCTACAATTTTTACCCTCCACGCTGCCCACCAGTACTAAACTGGTGATCCCTTGATGCCTCAGAATATGCCCTACCAAGCGATCCCTACTTCCAGTCAAGTTGTGCCACAAACTTCTCTTCTCCCCAATCCTCTGCAACACCTCCTCATTAGTTATGTGATCTTCCCATCAAATTTTCAGCATTCTTCTGTAGCACCACATTTCGAAAGCTTCTATTCTCTTCTCGTCTAAACTATTTATCGTCCTCGCTTCACTTCCATATATGGGTACACTCCATACAAATAATTTCAGAAACGACTTCCTGACACTTAAGTCTACACTCGATGTTAACAAATTAATCTTCTTCAGAAACGCTTTCCTTGCCATTTCCAGTCTACATTTTACATCCTCTTTACTTCGACCATCCTAAGTTATTTTGCTCATCAAATAGAAAAATTCATTTACTACTTTAAGCGTCTCATTTCATAATCTAATTCCCACAGCATCACCTGATTTAATTCGACTACATTCCATTATCCTCGTTTTCTTTTGTTGATCTTTATCTTATATCCTCCTTTCAAGACATTGTCCATTCAGTTCAGCTGCTCTTCCAGGTCCTTTGGTGTCTCTGACAGAATTACAATATCATCGGCGAACATGAAAGTTTTTATTTCTTCTAGATGGATTTGAATTCCTACTCCGAAATTTTCTTTTCTTTCCTTTACTGCTAGATCAATTTACAGATTGAATAACATCGGGGATAGGCTACAACCCTGCCTCACTCCCTTCCCAACCACTGTTTCCCTTTCATACCCCTCGACTCTTATAAATGACGTCTAGTTTCTGTACAAGTTGTAAATAGCCTTTCGCTCCTGTATTTTACCCCTTCCACCTTCAGAATTTGAAAGAGATTATTCCAGTCAACACTGTCAAAAGCCTTCTGTAAATCTACAAATGCTAGAAACGTAGGTTTGCCTTTCCTTAATCTATTTTCTGAGATATGTCACTGGGTCAGTATTGCCTCACGTGTTCCAACATTTCTACGGAATCCCAACTGATCTTCCCGGAGATCGGCTTCTATAAGTTTTTCCAATCGTCTGTAAGGGATTCGTGTTAGTATTTTGCAGCCGTATCTAATTAAACTGATAGCTAGGTAATTTTCACATCTGTCAACACCTGCTCTCTTAGGAATTGGAATTATTATAGTCTTCTTGAAGTCTGAGGGTATTTCTCTTGGGTCATACATCTTGCTCACCAGATGGTAGAGTTTTGTCAGGACTGGCTTTCCCAAGGCTGTCAGTAGTTCTAACGGAATGTTGTCTACTCCCGGGGCCTAGTTGCGACTTAAGTCTTTCAGTGCTCTCTCGAACTCTTCACGCAGTATCATATCACCCATTTCATCTTCATCTACATCCTCTTCCATTTCCATAATATTGTCCTCAAGTACATCGCACTTGTATAGGCTCTCTATATGCTCCTTCCATCTTTCTGCTTTCCCTTCTTTGCTTCGAACTGGGTTTCCATCTGAGCTCTTGATGTTGATGCAAATGGTTCTCTTCCTTCCAATGGTCTCTTGCTGCGACATACGAAATTGCCTAGTGCAAATATACGCAGACAAATTGAAAGCTCACTCACAGCCAAAGAATATACAGATACTGTGATGGATCGGTTTGTATTGACTCCGATGGCATAAAGCACTGCATATCACATAATGAGTAGAAGGCTCAGTTGAGTAAGGTTAAAAAATATAAGTTTTTAGTAATATAAGTATTTTCGTACGATTGAGCATAGAAGCAAAGCTACTAAAATAATGCAGTTTTAAGCAAAGTGTTTTGTTATTTTAGAAGTACCAGTGCAAACAACAAAATCAAATTAAAAGACCATAAATGTGTTTAAATATTTGTGAAATTAAAGATCTGACTTATCATATTCGTTTGCTAAAAATGCTACGGAGATTTATCTATGACAGCAGTAACAAAATATAACTAAATATTAGAGAATTTGGGTTTAATGTGGTTACCGATACCATCAAAACCACACGGAGTGTGGGAACTCTCTGTTTAGCCACACAGAAATGAACGGTTACGAACATGCGGCTGCTAGTAGCACGAGACCAATCAGTACCGTAGTACGAACCTTCGCAATACCTTCCATGACATTCACTTAATACAAAGAGTGTTCCGAACGTATATTGCGATCCGTGAAATACAGATACCGCTAAATTACATCGGCTGGTTAGGAATTCGTGAATAGGTACAATACGGTTATTTCTTGCTCGTCCGTATTTATTTTTCTTTTTGTCCATCATTATGGGAAAAACCTGTAAGATAACATTATGACACTCTTCAGGCTATATCTTTACTCTTCGTTTTTAAAATTAAGGGCCTATTTTCAGACAGCGATTTAGATTTAAATGGATATCTTGGTGAACGTGACTACTTTATGGCTGTTCACTGCAGGTAAATTGGTAGCTGCAACTCTAGGTCATTCACCTGCGGGTGGATTGCAAAGAGACTTCTAAGTGAGTGCTATGGCAGTTAAGACAATTACTATGAATCGGAACGGACAGGTTACAGAACCTTGGTTCATAGAGGGAGCATATAAGGGGGGACAGTAGCTTGTAGGCAGGATCTGATTTCTGTACGAGTTTTTTAATCACAAAGTAAGACTTGGTTAAAGATACCCACTAAAAATATATGGAGTGCGTGAAGGTACAGGGAAGGTGTACGTTGGTAGAGTTTTGATAGTGGTTACATTGGGTGAAGTGTGAGAAGTCAAAGTGAGTTAGCTGATGGAATATGTAGGTCCCAGAATTTCTCAGGATATTTTAGAAATTTGAGATATATTGCCAACTTAAAACAATCGGAACGATTAAGAGCAGGGGGTGATAAATTCAAGAAGAACAGAAATCGAAGCGTTGTTGTCCATGGGTTAACATGGGTAGCATACCACTTGTAGGTGTGAATGATGGTGGGAGTAATCCCCAACTGCAGTGTATTAGTAGTTTTAGGGCACACTCGGATTTTTGTTGAACAATTAGTAGCTGTGGATTGCTCGCCTCTTCATTTCCGCTTATATACACTCCTGGAAATGGAAAAAAGAACAAATTGACACCGGTGTGTCAGACCCACCATACTTGCTCCGGACACTGCGAGAGGGCTGTACAAGCAATGATCACACGCACGGCACAGCGGACACACCAGGAACCGCGGTGTTGGCCGTCGAATGGCGCTAGCTGCGCAGCATTTGTGCACCGCCGCCGTCAGTGTCAGCCAGTTTGCCGTGGCATACGGAGCTCCATCGCAGTCTTTAACACTGGTAGCATGCCGCGACAGCGTGGACGTGAACCGTATGTGCAGTTGACGGACTTTGAGCGAGGCCGTATAGTGGGCATGCGGGAGGCCGGGTGGACGTACCGCCGAATTGCTCAACACGTGGGGCGTGAGGTCTCCACAGTACATCGATGTTGTCGCCAGTGGTCGGCGGAAGGTGCACGTGCCCGTCGACCAGGGACCGGACCGCAGCGACGCACGGATGCACGCCAAGACCGTAGGATCCTACGCAGTGCCGTAGGGGACCGCACCGCCACTTCCCAGCAAATTAGGGACACTGTTGCTCCTGGGGTATCGGCGAGGACCATTCGCAACCGTCTCCATGAAGCTGGGCTGCGGTCCCGCACACCGTTAGGCCGTCTTCCGCTCACGCCCCAACATCGTGCAGCCCGCCTCCAGTGGTGTCGCGACAGGCGTGAATGGAGGGACGAATGGAGACGTGTCGTCTTCAGCGATGAGAGTCGCTTCTGCCTTGGTGCCTATGATGGTCGTATGCGTGTTTGGCGCCGTGCAGGTGAGCGCCACAATCAGGACTGCATACGACCGAGGCACACAGGGCCAACACCCGGCATCATGGTGTGGGGAGCGACCTCCTACACTGGCCGTACACCACTGGTGATCGTCGAGGGGACACTGAATAGTGCACGGTACATCCAAACCGTCATCGAACCCATCGTTCTACCATTCCTAGACCGGCAAGGGAACTTGCTGTTCCAACAGGACAATGCACGTCCGCATGTATCCCGTGCCACCCAACGTGCTCTAGAAAGTGTAAGTCAACCACCCTGGCCAGCAAGATCTCCGGATCTGTCCCCCATTGAGCATGTTTGGGACTGGATGAAGCGTCGTCTCACGCGGTCTGCACGTCCAGCACGAACGCTTGTCCAACTGAGGTGCCAGGTGGAAATGGCATGGCAAGCCGTTCCACAGGACTACATCCAGCATCTCTACGATCGTCTCCATGGGAGAATAGCAGCCTGCATTGCTGCGAAAGGTGGATATACACTGTACTAGTGCCGACATTGTGCATGCTCTGTTGCCTGTGTCTATGTGCCTGTGGTTCTGTCAGTGTGATCATGTGATGTATCTGACCCCAGGAATGTGTCAATAAAGTTTCCCCTTCCTGGGACAATGAATTCACGGTGTTCTTATTTCAATTTCCAGGAATGTATAATAGCTTTGTCGCTCGGGACCCAGTGCATTTCATAAGCTGACATTAGGGTGCTGCTAACATCCATAAAGTGAGATACTAAAGATCGCACTGTGCAACCGTTGATGCCAATTCAGAGTGTGTTTGGTAACTGTCACGTGTTTTGGCTGACGCGCTGTAATTTTCAGGGCATTTGTATTTTTCAGGGCATTAAAAATATTCTCTAAAAGAATAATAATGTGGATATATCATTTTACTTTCTTCTACCTAACAGTGTCACAAAGCAAGAATTTCACAGTCTCTACCCATTTATGTCTTGTTAATCCTACGTCAAAAACTTTTAACACAACCAACTATTGTAAGATCAAAGGCGAGATTCACTATCCCATCATCTGTTAAGCATTTACGGAGCTTTGAGTATTGAAAGTGGGTACACTCGGTAACGCAGTGAATGAGTTCAAGGAAAATGGTATCGAGCTTTAAAATCCCGTTGCGTTAAGCGGACATCATTTTGCAGCAGTGAAGAATACAGATCGTGTTCTTGTTACGGACCTTGTAAAAACTGACAGCAACATCTACAGGACAAACCACAGCAATTTCTATTGAGTCTCCTGTCGAATATCAAGTCGAGCAAGATGAAGAACCTTTATCTTCCATAAATGACGCTTCTATGGCGCAGGGTTGACTATGGAAAAGACAGATGTCACTTATAAGAAAACTGAAGATGCATTTCTTTATGTCCATCTCTTCAAAGATGGTTGCAAGACTCGGCTATTAGATACTGTATATCAAACCAAACACCTTTCAGCCGTCTAGTTTCCAAGTTTATTTTATTTGCCCACGAGTTTCGGCGATATGCTACGCCATCTTCAGGCCATTGACCAACAGGTTCCACAGTGGTTCTGGTAAAAACAGGGGCCAGAATTCGAAAACTGGTATATGTAGATTTCTGATTGCTGTAGCGATCACTTCAACCATCGTCTGCCGACAAGATGCCTTTAGAAATAAGGCATGGAGCTGTATGAATACCAAAAGCTTACAAGGTAAGCCAGTGCTAAGCATATAAGGGAGAGCTGAAAGGTTGAACGAGTATTGTAATCTGTCAGGGGCAGCTAGGGACCTGGAAGAGCAGCTGAACGAATAAAATTGTGTCTAGAAAAGAGATGTCGGAAATGAGCTACTAAGAGTATTTTGTATGAATATCAAAAGCTCAGATGGTAAGCCGAGCATAGAAGAGAAACCTGAAAGACGGAAGGAGAAGCAACTTCGATAGAGAGGGAAGAGGAAGCAGTTGAAGAAATAGAATATATGGTACTGCGAGAAGAATTTGACAAGGTACAGAGAGACGTAAGTTGAAACAAGGCTCCAGTAGAGATCTTTTTGGGATATTTTTGGGAGATCTGGCAATGCTATGACAATTAAAACTACTGTGTAACATATATGAGACAGGAGAAATACTTCCATACTACAAGAATAATGTAATAACTCCCATTCCAATGAAGGTAGGTGCTGACAAGTGTGAATACTACCTAACTATTGGTTCAGTGAGTCATGGTTGCAAAATGTATACACGAACTATTTACAGAAGAATGAAAATACTAATGGATGCCGATCTCGGGGAAAATCGGTTTGTGTTGCGGAGAAATGTAGGAACAGGTGTCTGTACAAATTCAACGTCTTATCTTAGAAGACGGGTTGAAGAAAAACAAACCGAATTTTGTAGATTTTATATATTTAGAGAAAGCCTTTGGCAATGTGGGTCAGACTAGACTCTTTAAGCTTTTGAAGATAGCGGGGATAAAATATAGGGGCCGAAACGTTAAACTTCTACAGAAACCGAACTTCAGTTGCACATGGAAGGGAAGCGGTAGTCGAGAAAAGAGTGAGACAGTTTCGTTGTCTGTTCTTGATATTACTGAATCCGCACAAAGAGCAAGCATTAAGTGAGATCACGGAAAGGTCTGGAAAGAGAGTAGAGTTGAGGGAGAAGAAATAAAATACTTGAGACCTGCCAGTGACACTGCAGTTCTGTCAGAGGCAGCTAAGGACTTGGATGAGCTGTTGCAAAGACTGGAAGACGTCTAGCAAAGAGATTATTTGAGGACTAGTTCACTTAAGTTAATCATGAATAAAGGAATATTGGCGAATGGAATCAGTTGGTAAGGAAATTAGATTAGGAAATGAGCTATTAATAGTATCCTGTCTATATAGCAGATTAACTAACGTTGTCCGATGTAAAGGAGACATAAAATGCATACAGCCAATATCAATAACATCATTTCTGATGCAGAGGAACTTGTTAACATCTAATATGCACCTAAGTAAAAGGGAGCCATTTACAGGGTATTTGTGTGAAGTGGACCATTGTATGGATATGAAATGCGGAAGACCTACTAGACTAGAAGAGAATAGAAACTTTTTAAGTAAACCACTGCAGAGGAATGGTGAAGATCAGATGTGTAGATCAAGTAACTAATGTGGACGTACTGAATGTAATTGTGGAAGAAGAAATATATGGTACGACTTGATCAAAAAAGGAAGGCAGATGACTCAAGAAATCGTCACTTTGGTAATGGGGAAGATGTGGGAGGGATAGGTTGTAGAGGAAGACGTAGGGATGAATCCAGTAAACAAGTTCAAATGTAAGTTGAAGTACTTGTTCAGATGTGAAGAGGCTTGCACTGAATAGACTAGCTTGGAGAGCTGTATCAAACAAGTCGTCGGACTGAAGATCACAACGATGACAATAACATCGAACTGGAACAGCGCCAAGGTAGTTTTGGTTTCGAGCTACTGGCAGAAGAACCACTATGCACAAAAATTAAAAACATACAACCTTTAAATATATTGATAAGCTCATATGAAACTGATGTTGGTTCATAATGAATCACGCAATGTGCGACAAGGAAGTTTAAAACACCGGAGGAACTCCTCCGGAGAAAGTAAGAGTGCGGCATCGTGTTGATCCTCCAGCAGAAGACTGAACGGCGTGTTGCGAATACCATACATGGCAGCAACTATTATAAAGTTGAGGAATGGATGCTTGTGTGTAATATCTGGAATGAAACACACGGTTTTTGTATCGATTCCCATAATACTGTTGTTTTTACTGTGGGGATATGTACCAAATTTTAAAGTTTATCATGGCTGCCGTTAACACCAGAGCTGTAGCCAAAGCTCGCTACCATGCAGTTTCTAGAATGGACTGCCAACAAGAAAGTAGAGGTGGTATCGCGTATACCATGTGCACATCACAAAGTTGATTGCCACACACTGCAGGAAGCAGATGATCAAGAATGTTTAAGTCATACGCAAGAGTGGCTTAACCATGACGGGTCCAGAAAACTAGGCCACATTTGGTCATTCTTGCCTCATGGAAACGTCATTGGCTTACACCGACCAGAACAAATATTACAGTATTTATTAGTTTGCAGCTGCCCAGTTCTGAAGTTCGATCAGTAATACTCCATCGGCGGTCTGCCTACACAACTTCGACCAACGACCTAACAGCCAGTGCAGCCAGGAAGAGTTGTCTATCATGGGCTGCTGTTACCTCGACTCCAACTTCGCAGAGGAAAAGACTTGGATGACTCCTATGACTATGCTCTCTGCAGGACTTCTTGATGGTATATGGTTAACTGCCAAACTACCACCATCCCGGAGGAGTGTAGTAGCTGCCGTCTCCGTAGCTGCATCCACGACCAGATACTGGCGTTGCTTGCTGATCTCTCACTGAGAGACCATGGCATAAATCTTCGGGACTACTGCCATACTGGGCAGAGTTGTTGGGTGCCTTTCGCAGGACACGACACACGTCGTCGACAAGAGTGTCCTCGTAATCTGCGTCCAGTCAACAACCTCCTGTGACGTCGATGTCCACTGCTGATCGGCCAAGACTGAGAGGCTTGGTGGTGTTAGCACTTACTGGTCTAGCACTAGCCTCGTAAGCTCACCTGGCTACCGGCATCCTTAAAGAAGGCAACTATGTATCCATGACCAATAAATGTGTCTTTTGTTAACAACGTCTTGCTATCTCCTGCAGGTGTCTAACAGATCACCACCCCCTCCCCTCCACACCTTGTTGTCCAGACAACCACAGGGTCCCTCTATGCTGGTTTCATTGTACAGTGTGTAACAATAAATGCAGGTAATGTCAACGTTTCATTAATTAATATACTGCGATATACTGTCTATGAATAAAAAAGCCTTCTACTTTTATCGATGTTGTTTTCTTGTCCTGTGGTGAAACATCTCACTGCAGTATTGCAATAAGACGACTCTATTCCGATGATATAAAAATACATGTAAAGCAGTACAACTATCTGAAAAAATAAATTAATTATAAATGTTTAAATGATAATGTCATCATTCTTCTGTGTTTTCTCTCACCTGCAAACAAACCAAAAATTAGTTACAAATCTTTATTTTTCGAAGTGATACGAGGGGAAGTCAGATGAAAACCTTAAAAACTTTTTTAAAATTGTTATTAAACGGAGGAGGAATACAAGTCTATTGTCATTCGACACATATACGCAGCATATGGAAACCGCACAGACTCCTCAGAAAGTAATTATTTTTGGTCGCGTGCGCAAGGCATTCATGTGCCGCCTGTTGCATATCTTCATTGGTTCATCGGAACTAAATTACGTTCCTGTCTTCACCTCATTGAGTAGTAAAAACAAGTTGTAATCTCTCAGTGCGAGGTCTGGTGAGTATGGTGGATGTGGCAGTGTATTAATCTTTCCGTTCTGAAGTGAGCCGCTGTGGCATCCATCTTGCAGACACTTAGAGAAATTTAAGAACTTTACGAATGGTGTGATGTGCTGAGCCATGAATTACGTTCATATTTGCGGCTATTTCATCCATCACACACTATCGCAAGGAAATTTTCTGTCACAATGGCTTGAACTGCTACAACCTACTACGTTGTCAGAATGTGGTGTGCGTGACATGGGTGCTGAATTTTTGTGACACATCTCACTCCATTTCCAAAATTCCTATTCCACTCATACCCCTCCTGCAATGATAGACATGCGCCACCATAGTGGGCCTTCATTCTTCAATAGATTTCAATAGATTTCGTACCATCACTGCACAGAAAACGTATGACAGAACGCTGCTTTACCTTGATGCATGCCGCAAGTGGGGCAGCCGTTCTGAACTTTTACTGTGAACGCCTTTCGTTTCTCTTTAGTATGTTGCCACCTGCAGGACATGCCATATATCATGGATAAGAGTACTGCCAACTTATAGAAAACTCACGATAAAACTTCGATTTCTAATACCACTTTCTAAGTTTTCATTTGACTACCCTCATACTTTACCACCACCCTTAGAAAATTAGTTCGGAGTCTTTTTAAGTATAGTCCGTTTAGAAGAGTCTGAAGCGAAGTAATATTACCTTGGTATGACAAAAGTCGTTGGATTCCTTCCAATATCGTATCAGACCTCCTTTTCCCCGGCATAGTGCAGCCACTCAACAGGTAGTTGTAAGTCCGTAGTAGAAATATTGAGCCATAATTGCTAAAACGTTGCAGATGTAGGATTTTGTGCACTGACTGGCTTCTCTATCATGTCCCAAAAATGTTGGATAGGATTCATGTCTGGTGATCTGGGTGACCAAATCACTCCCTCGAACTACCCATACTGTTCTTCAAACCAAGCGCGAACAGTCGTGGCCCTGTGACATGGCACGTTGTCATCCTTAAAATTCCATCGTTGTTTGGTAGCATGAGATCCATGTATGATTGCCAATAGTCTCCAAGTAGCTCAACCTAACCATTTGCAATTAATGATTAGTTCAGTTTCACCAGAGGACCCAATCCATTCCATGTAAACATAGCCCACATCGTTATGGATCCACCACTAGCTTGCATAGTACCTTGTTGAGACCTTGATTCAACGGCTTCGTGGGTCTGCGTCACAGTCGACACCTACTATTAGCTCTTAACGACTGAAATCGGGACTCATCTGACCAGGCCATGGTTTTCCAGTCGCCTACAATAGAGCCGGGTCCGCAGCTCGTGGTCGTGCGGTAGCGTTCTCGCTTCCCGCGCCCGCGTTCCCGGGTTCGATTCCCGGCGGGGTCAGGGATTTTATCTGCCTCGTGATGACTGGGTGTTGTGTGATATCCTTAGGTTAGTTAGGTTTAAGTAGTTCTAAGTTCTAGGGGACTGATGACCACAGCTGTTAAGTCCCACAGTGCACAGAGCCATTTGAACCAGTCCAGCCGGTATGTTCACGAGCCTAGGTGAGGCTCTGCAGGCGATATCGTGCTGTTACCGAAATCACTGCTGCCATAGCAGATTAACTCCAAATATCGCCTACTGTCCTAACGGATACGTTCGTAGTACGTCCCGCATTTATTTCTGCGGTTTTTTCACGCAGTGTTGCTTGTCTGTTAGTACTGACAATCCTACTCAGTGTCAGTCGTTAAGTGTATGCCGTCTGACACTGCATTGTCCTTGGTGAGAGGTAATGCTTCAGATTTCCGAAATAGAAGGTCCCATGCGTCTAGTTTCAACTAGTTTCAGCTACCATTCCGCGTTTAAACACTGTCAGTTCCCGTCGGGCAGCCATAATCACGTCGGAAACCATTTCAAAAATGGGCCAAATGGCTCTGAGCACTGTGCGACTTAACTTTTGAGGTCATCAGTCGCCTAGAACTTAGAACTACTTAAACCTAACTAACCTAAGGACGTCACACACATCCATGCCCGAGGCAGGATTCGTACCTGCGACCGTAGTGGTTGCTCGGTTCCAGACTGTAGCGCCTAGAACCGCACGGCCACTTCGGCCGGCGAAACCTTTTCACATGATTCACCTGATAGCAAATAACTGCTCCGCCAATGCACTGTCTTTTTATACCTTGCGTACACGGCACTGCCGCTATTACATGTGGATGGCCGGCCGCGGTGGTCTCGCGGTTCTAGGCGCGCAGTCCGGAGCCGCGCGACTGCTACGGTCGCAGGTTCGAATCCTGCCTCGGGCATGGATGTGTGTGATGTCCTTAGGTTCAAAAATGGTTCAAATGGCTCTGAGCACTATGGGACTCAACTGCTGAGGTCATTAGTCCCCTAGAACTTAGAACTAGTTAAACCTAACTAACCTAAGGACATCACAAACATCCATGCCCGAGGCAGGATTCGAACCTGCGACCGTAGCGGTCTTGCGGTTCCAGACTGCAGCGCCTTTAACCGAACGGCCACTTCGGCCGGCGATGTTCTTAGGTTAGTTAGGTTTAAGTAGTTCTAAGTTCTAGGGGACTGATGACAAAATTAGTTAAGTCCCATAGTGCTCAGAGCCATTTTGTACGTGTGCATGTCTCTATCCCACGACTTTGGTCACCTCAGTGCATAGAAGCTGTAGGTGATGGTTGTTTAGATGCACATTTAGTGGAATCGTCTGTCGTTAGTCCTCAAAGAACATCTTCAAGCCTTTAAACACGGAGGTTCACTTGCTCGCTCCTCTGAGTGGGAGTGCAGCGTGGGAGGCAGCCAGCAGCACAGCAAGGGGCTCGGGACGCCATTGGGCAGGCAGGCAGACAGGTCAGCGCTGCCACCGCCGCTGGGGCTCTGTGTGGTGGGGGATTAGGAGGTGCTCGCTGTCAATGTGTAAACGCGACAATACCGCGGCGCCCGTAGCTGACGAGGGGACAGCGGATCAGTGCAGCACCGGCGAAACAGCCCGGTAATACGCGGCGAGCGGTAATACCCCCTTTATCTCCAGACGCGCCCTCCTGGCGCTTTGAACGGACCTCTGTAATACGGCGTGTCTCGCTGATACTATCCGCACGTCTGTATTGACAGTTCCAAACGCGGCGCTAAGAGACGCGCACCTTCGTCATTTGGGGTGTTTGACACCAGAGCGAAACAAATGAAACATGTGTCAGTGTTGGGGCCACTCCCTTTCCTTATTTATATAAACGATACGCGCTCTAGTATTACGGGTAACTCTATGATATTTCTGTTTGCTGATGACATTAGCCTGATAGTAAAGGATGTAGTGTGCAACATTGGCTCGGTTTCAAACAGTGCAGTTCATGACTAACGCTGAATCACAGTAAGACTCAGTTTTTACACTTTCTAACACACCCGACGTTTTAATTTGGCAGACTGGGTGTATGATCAGTGAAAATGAACAGTTCAAATTTCTAGATGTTCGGAAAGGTAGTAAACTGTCGTGGAAACCGCACGTTCAGGATCTGGTTCAAAGACTTAATCCTGCCATTTTAACTATTCGAACGATATCTGAAGTAAGTGATCGTTCGACACGAAAATTAGTCTACTTTGCTTATTTTCATTCGCTTATGTCATATGGTATTATATTCTGGGATAACTCTTCCCATTCTCAAAGGATAATTTTGGCATAGAAACGGGCGGTTCTGTGTGTGGAATATGTTCGCGAACCTCTTGTCGACCCCTGTTCACTAGTCTGGGTATTTTGACATTGCCCTCTTAGTATACATACTCTTTAGTGTCGTTTCTTGTTAACAGTAGCAGCTTATTCCCAAGAATAAGCAGCTTTCGCTCAGTTAACACTCAGCAGAAATGCTACCTGCATTTGGTTCGGACTTTCTTAACTCTTGCGCAGAAAGGTGTGGGGTATACTCCTGCATTCATTTTCAATAAGCTACCACGAGAGTTCAAAAATCTTAGCAGTGATCCACTCGCTTTCAAATCGAAACTGAAGAGTTTGCTCATGAGTCACCCCTTCTATTCTGTTGAGGAGTTCCTTGAAAAACTAAACAGATTCTTATGCTATATTGTTCGCTCCGTTTACTGAAACTTGTGGCTTTTTTTTGGCTTGAAAAACATTTCATTTTTATCTGTAATTACTTTTATGTTGCAATTTTATGTACTGACACGTTCCATGATCTCCTACGGAACTTCACGTGTAAATAACTAAAAAAGGAAATATATTTTTGTATTCAGTTCCGTTTCATTCTACATGATGTTCAAAAAAGTGACCCAGTTTCTCATAGTTTACAGAACTAGGAAAACTAGAAAATGTGTGCTGTAAATATAACTAACTATACTCTACTGTCAAATTCCGCAAGCCACCTTGTGATGTATGATGGAGGGTATGCTTTCAACGACTGTCAGTAAGCTGTTTTCCTGATCCAATCCTCAACAGTAAGAAGACGGATTCATTGATGGTAGCGCTTAATGTGAACTCGAGCCTCCCTAACTTTACTTTCACACTCTTATTTTACCTTCACTTTATTCGTAGGACGGAGTGGGAGGAGCCAAGATAATCATTTATTCTTCTATAAATGTATGGTCTCGGAATTTTAACAGTAAAATACACAGAGGTTGAAAATACCGCTTCAGTTATAAATTGCTTTATTTTCACACGACCGTTTTCGGACCGTTACAAGCCCATCCTCAGGTGCTGTGGTCCCGGAGAGCCGCGTGTACGGGGCGCCGTGTGCTGCCTATGAGCGCAGAACAGGGAGTAACACCTGAGTATGGGTTGTAACAGTCCGAAACCGGTCGTGTGAAAATGAAGTAATTTGCAACTGAAGCGCCATTTTCAACCTCTGCTATAATGCTCAGTTGGAGATGTTCTGCCAACAGGACTGTTTGTAGTAAACCACACCTTAATGCGAAACTTCTACCACTGGAGTTGGATGGGCATTTCCGTGGCACTTTCTTGCTTCCTAAATGGAACTGTGACGAAATGAACCGAACCGGTCTTCTTTGTATCGTCTCTAGTTCTTCTAACAGTCCTATGTATTGTTGGTGCCAGACTGACAAGGAATTTTCAAGTATTGGTCGAACGATGGTTTTGTAAGCTACCTTCTTTATGGGTGGACTACATTTCCTGAGGAATCCCCCAGCTATTCTCATTACGGCATCTGCCTTACCTGCGATTAATTTTATGTGGTCATTGCACTTTCATCGCTCTGTGCCCATACTTCGTGAGATTTAATGGACATCTCTGCTTCCTGTGAATATTCTGCAAATGTATGAACATACAATAATCACTGTTGCATATCCGATCAAATAAAGTTATATTTTTTCTGCAAATGTTAAAGCAGATGTCAAGAACACTACTGGCTTCCTCATAAATCTACTTGTTTACATACTTCTCATACATTTACCTGAATGCTTCATTAATCTATTACTACTCTCCACTGTACAACAATCAAATTCATTTTCCATAATTTCGACATTTACATTACTCTGTTTACCCTTTTAATACATTTTTCGAGATATGTTACCTCTGTTTCTGCTTTAAATGATTCTGTTCTCTTACTTTTAAGTACGATATTTAGGTCTGACTGACCCGAGTGCAGCTAGCTTTGATGCTCTTCATAACTTGGGATCTTGTAACAGCGATAGTGGCGTCTCGTATTCTTAGTGTGTTCACTGGCTCCACTACGTTTGCTCGCCTTGTCTGTCCGTGAGTGGAAATGCCTAAAAATATTCCATCGTTGTACCGGTGATCGGACGTTAGGCGGATTGGTTAGTCGGTCTGTCGGTGCTTAAGCTGCTCCTAGTTTGAGTTGCTATCCTCTTACGTGAGTACAAATCTTGGCTGCCTGTCTCACCTTACCTTAGGTTTTTAGCTTCCCACGCTGACATTTGGAACCCTAGCTGAGAGCTGCTTGTCCTGATTCCTTAGATTGTGATGGTTGTTTTAAGGATATTTGTAATTTTCTAATTATTGTTGGTGTGGCCTTCAGCCGAATAATAATTCCACTTCTTTCGTTGTAAGGCCTTCGGCCGGGTTACAGTAAGTTTTCTTAAGCAAACTTGTTTAAAAAGCAAGTTATTTATTTTAAAAGTGCAATTTGGAATTGTTTTCGAGACTTCTAATTCAGGCCTTCAGCTGTTTCTTATTTGAAATTGTTTATGGCCTTCAGCCGAGTGATAATTTCTCTGCTTTTATAATACTCCTTCAGCCGTGTTACAGTTCGTTTTAAGACGAAGTATCTTTCCTGATATGTGCTTTTTGGAATTGTTCTTCTGACTTCTAATTCAGGCCTTCGGTCGTTTATGTTTGAGGTTATTGTTGGTGGACTTCTGCCATAAAATTGAGGAATTTTTTTTGTGATAAGGCCTTCAGCCGTCATAAAGTCAATTGCGTCTTTTTGAGAGATGGTTTTAGAATTTTAATTTCTTAAATAAAGTTTACATATGTGTTGTGCAAGCGTGAGTAACCAGTTACCGCCCTGTCCACAATCGTAACACCTGGTCGTGGTCGCGCGGTAGCGTTCTCACCTCCCGCTCCCGGGTTCCCGGGTTCGATTCCCGGCGGGGTCAGGGATTTTCTCTGCCGCGCGATGACTGGGCGTTGTGTGATGTCCTTAGGTTAGTTAGGTTTAAGTAGTTCTAAGTTCTAGGGGACTGATGACCTCAGTAGGTAAGTCCCATAGTGCTCAGAGCCAGCCCATAGTGCTCAGAGCCATTTTTTGAATAATTACTATTAAAAACAGTCTTGATCACAATTTATTTTATAAGGTGACCGGTTTCGACCACTGCTGTGGTCATCTTCAGACCATTGAGTGGAAACCCCTTTCTGTTGTGATTCTCCAACAGAAAGGGGTTTCCACTCAATGGTCTGAAGATGACCACAGCAGTGGTCGAAACCGGTCACCTTATAAAATAAATTGTGATCAAGACTGTTTTTAATAGTAATTATTTACAATTTTATTGATCACTGCTGTTCCCATAATGCATTCAAAAGTAATACCATTTTTTGAACCTAGCCAGCCCTCACTGACATTAATGCTTACGTCTGCACTTCATTCTTTCCCAATTTATCGATTTTCCTGTGCATTATGCAGATCATGAATAATTTCTGACGTTTCCTTTCGGTATTTAATTCGTTATTTTCAGTATTTATGTTCTTAGCCATTAAAACATTTTCATATCTCTCACTTCAGATCTCATTTTTTAATTTGGCTCAAAAACTCTGTTCAGCTTATTTGTTCAGTTCTTATTTTTGTCAGTGGTTACTTTACATTCTCTACGAAATTCTTTTCACAAATCCTTTTTACTTTGTTTCAGTTCATCACTGGTTTCGTCGAATTTATTTAATAATTATGTAAATACAACTTACATTAATTACGGTGAAGTCAGACGCCATCTCCACGCTGCCGTGAGGCTGAAGCCGCATGCGTCAAGCGTCCAACCCAGCCAGAGCCTTTTCAGTCGGCGGCAGTTCTCCGCTGCTGCCTGCCACTCTCGACGTGGTGCACGCCATTCGCTAAGTGCCTTTGACGCCACCAAGTTGCCGCATAGCCGCTAATTTCATTTTCCGGCCGGACCATCGTCAGTCACCGGTAATGGACCTCTGTTGTTTTCGCACTCAAAGTCACACATGCTCTCCGATTATCACGTCGCCTTCACTCGCTCAGCTCTACTCGCAGTTTGCACACCATCATCAGATTAATATCGTGGCAACAAGCGTCCACTCGGGCTTCATTGTATCTGCAATGTTCCACAACAGCTTACAATTGGTATCTTCTGCTATCATTGACTGTCTGTTATTAACATTTCCAAATGTAATACTCGCAATATTTAATGTCAGTAACAACATGAACCTCAATAAAAGTTCAAAATCAAAGTTTCTCAAAGTGTCAATATTGAATTACTTTCAATATTGACACTTTGAGAAACTTTGATTTTGAACTCTGACGCCACCAAGTTGCCGCATAGCCGCTAATTTCATTTTCCGGCCGGACCATCGTCAGTCACGTATTATTAGTTTTTGAAAATAGTTCCTACTCTTAGCAACCAATGATTATTCAGTTTTAGTATACGAAGTTCACATGTTGTATGTTTCGAACACTTATCATCACGTCAATTACACTATGTTGAACATGCACACGTAAAATCCACTATTCAAAATATTTCTTATCACACGAATCATTCAAAGTCTGTTGGTTGTTTCCCCGTAAAGAGGTACCAAATACAGCAATTTGACATTCATTAATCAAACTGTTCTGCGACGCCAGTCAATGGCAGACTATTGGCTGTTACCCCATGTAAGGGACTTCAAGTGTAACAGTCCCTAAACTTCCTTAGTAACTGATTAATTAGGATGAGTGGCTGAGCGGTTGTAGGCGCTTCAATCTGGAACTGCGCGACCGCGGCGGTCGCAAGTTCGAATCCTGCCTCGGGCACGGATGTGTGTGATGTCCTTAGGTTAGTTAGGTTTAATTAGTTCTAAGTTCTAAATTGGCGAATTCTAAACTTCACTTAGCGCCATTTCATATTCATAAAACTGTCTGCAAACAAATTAACAACAATTTCAAGTCGCATCTTGCCAATTTTTACCTAAACGTTCTCCAGGGATATTTGCGCTCTAGTAATTACTTTTACGTGGAAACATATTCGGTTCGCTGTACATGCATGGTGCCCCTGCAAAAACTAGTCCGACACTATGTAGGTAATAGCTCGGAATCGCACACTCGCGAATTTAAGTTGAAATGTGTGCCGAGGCTGACCAATCGTTTAACTTAATTTGTACGGTATAAAATATTCATTCGTAATGAGTACATATTGTCAGTGTGAATACTAGTCGAAGACTGTGTGAACCACTTGAAATTGTCTTCTAAACTGCTTCATGAGCTACTTTCAGTCTTCTGTACCTGCCTCGATAAGGCTCTTTCTTGTCTTTGGCCAATGACATATTACTATGACCAATATTCTAATTACAATGTGAGCTGTACTTTGCAGCTACCAAACTCAAATTTAAGTAGCTGTTGCTGCGGATGATACCGACAATGTAGTTGGAGTCGTGTACAAACATGTATACAGTTAATGTTACTAAAGAAACTTTAGTGTTTCCAGCAAAATTTCCAGTGTCATTCACATTAGTGTGCCTTCATGCCACCCACAATATCTTACGGGACCAATCAATTTAACCTGCATCATCGCTGCCCGCCCTACTGCCCGCTACTATCCTCGCCAGTTGACTATATCAAGCTGGTTTGTGTTTTGTGCTGCTGCTATCGCTGTATGTGCTGAAACTTGAATTGTGAATGGCTGCTTCAAGGTCACTTCATCGGTGCTGCATTTGACTTTGTAGCATCCCAACATATAAATTCCGTAACCTCCCAATAAAAAAGTGACTAACCTCCCAACAAAAATGTGACTCATACATAAGCTTTCAAAAGAAATCTCCTAATGTGACCTTTCAATAATTAACTGACAGTGAATCTAAACTGTTTAATGTGGACGTCAGCAGTGCTGCGTCATGGCCCTGAAGAATCATTCTGAATAAACTGAAAATTCTTACCTCAATGATGCCGCCGGTTAACGCGTATATATCTGCTCCTGTAAGAAATTTTTCTGGCACAGCGCAGTGTAATGCTGGCCACTAGATTTTGTTATTGTGGTGTGCGTACTGTAAGATCTTCGGTACACCCACCATCAGATTATTTGAATTGTCGCTCTAACGAAGTACGCGGATGTCAGCTATATGTATCGTGGTCTTATCGTGGCGTGTTTATCTTCTGCCGTTAGGTCAGACGATAGAAATGCCACTTGCATGCTTAGAGTAGCAGATTGACGGTGACCACCTTTAAACAAAACTTGATTAATTTTAACACACATTTATTAAAATGGTAACAAGCATTAACATTACGTAACTTGATTCTGGATGCTATTTACGATTGACAATCTGAAGTTCCTTTGGTCTTGGTACGTTAATCTTATTCTCACATATCTCTGATACTTGACAAAGTGTTTATACATTTATCTTCATGGCTGTGTACAGGAATATGATAATCTTCTTAGGTGCAGACTGAAACTTGACTATAGACTGTACAGACTAATGCAGAGTGGTACAGACTGATGCAGACAAATGCAGACTGACTAATGGGAGGTCTGTACACTCGTTATAATACCTCGCGCGTTCAGGTATCACTGCGCGAGTGTGATCCGCGAGGAGAGAAGGTTCTACATTAGCAGCAATCTCATTTGCTGCGTTACATACTAATATGCTGCTCGGCGGAAGCAGAATTTGGTCCATCTCTAAGGTAGCACCATCTCATAGTGCGGAGACGGACGAGCGCTGCGCCTGCGCTGTTGTGCTTAGCGGGGCGCGCTCTATTGGGAAAGTTGTGTACGCGCTGACTACGCGGAAGTATGTACACAACAGTTATGTATGGAAAACAACTAATTGGCAGGACTATGGATAGGAGAAATCAGTAAAAACTTTAAATGCAGATGAATGACTGTCAAAAGTTATCTATATAAGAATGATTATCACTGAAAGATTTTTGAAAACATTTACATGGGACTTTGTTACAACAATAGTACAAAAATCAGTTGTAGCAATTAACATACGCGCGTGGCAATAAAGAACAATAATATTTGGTTTTTACCTTATACTACATCGCTCAGGCACCGCCATCGTTCTCCACGACCGGCCTCGGTAATTCCATAACTTTACTGCTCTTCTCGAGCTACAAAACACCACTACTGGACGGCGTTGTCTGAACTTCAGGACACAAGTGCTCTCTGTGAGCTATACAATTCGACAACTGCTCTCTACGAGAGACCTGACCCAACCACCCGACTGCGAGCTACTACTACTACTGCTGCCGACACTGCTCTCTGGTCTGCGATTCAATTGTGTCTTACATATCGCAGGCAGCGCGTGAGAAATCCATCGAAGTTACACGTGCTCGAGTGCGCTAGCAATAAATTCCTTAGTCATGGACCTCTTACAACATTCCTAGCAGTCTATCACAAAGGTAAACAGCTGCAGGGTAACTAATCCCAGCGAGCAGCGACAGTGCAGCGTAAATGCAGCCAGGCATGTTGCTATTAGCGAGGTTCTAGGCGCCAGCAAGGAACAGTGAGTAGTGTGGCTGCAGCATATACCTATCCTTGGGGGTGTGTTTATGCCGCCACATTGCTGATGACTATTCAGTGGCATGGCCCGGGAACGATCAACCAAATCCATTACGTCTTACCGATCCATTTAACGTGCACCATCGCTACTTCAAGGCTGCTCCAGCAGAGCCACGTTCGACGCCGCCAACACTATGTTCTACACATAAACAGCTGCAGCGTGAGTGTACCCGATGAGCAGCTAGTAACAAGGATGTAGCGTAAATATTACAAAGCTCCTGGCCGGCAGAACATGCTATGTGACAACAGGCAGCAGCGAGAGGTGCTAGCAGCGATGCTACAGCATAAACATACCCTTACTCTTCATAAGCTCCAGTACGACGCGGCTCCTACTCGCGTATCCTTTGTCACGCTCCTTGACCCTCAGCCGTATCATCAGATAGGGACTGCCACCAATCCTGTTTGCTGGCCCTGTATGATAATATGAAATAAAATGTGCGACGAGATGGTGGGTAAATACCAAAATCCGGCACAATTGTCGATGAAAAACGGCAAATACCAAAACCCGGCACAATTATCAATGAAAAACGCCGGATTTTAGACCATTATGAAAAAAATAATATTTTTGAAGCCTATTTACTACAGTGGTTCCAAACTCGCCTGTGCGATGTTCGATTTATCGATGTGTATTAACAGGGACACTGTAACACTGAGAATAATCAAAACTCCAGTAATGCTGAGTAACGCTGCTGCCTAGAGGTAGTAGTCAGCACGGGTAGGTTGTTGCTATACAACGCCAATAATGAGCAGTCCCTTATCAAAATGTTACTGAAAAGTGGCGTTCTTTCTGACACATCTACATCTGCAACTATACTCATTCTGCAAAACGCAGACAGCAATTACCATTAGTGTTCCTTCCTGTTCCTCGCACGTAAGGAACACAGGACAATTCACTTGCTTAAAAGCGTCTGTTTGTGCTACAAATCTAATCTGCCAACATGCCATCTACTGGAACAATACATGGTGTTATATAGTCTATTCGTAGGTTTCTAAATTGATCCTAGTTCTTGAAACTCTACACGTAGGCTTTCGTGGGCTAGTTGACAGGTCGCTTTCCAGAGGAGAGCTTGTGAATCTTGATTACATCAGGAGCAAATTCACAAAATAACTTTCACCTTAAATTTTCAGACTCCAGTGGTCTGGTTGTTTCTTACGGTTATTTTCCGTAGAGCACATAGTTTCTCAACTATGCCCACTAGTTGGGCACCTTATAGGTCGATTTCTAAATTGTACCATGGAACGGGGGAGATTTTCTGCCTACCTTTCTTTTCAAGAGCTTTATTGGGTGGAAACAGCTAAAATAGGAAAATTTATATTATTTAACGTCTATCCTTGACTTTTACTTGGCAGTACTCCAGTGTCTGCCACCACTGGCTGGCGATTTCGTATTCAGGCCAAAAACAGCGAAGTTACTGGGCAGACAGAAAGAAGAACACTGATGGCTAGACGGCAGAAGAATTTTGTACGACTGAGAGATGAGCCCGGAAGGCGTGTAGGACGATATGTTCATGTGAATACTGAGTACAGGGAGAAACCTCAACTCAAAGAACCCGACCATTGCCTATGCTTTCCCCATTACTTTACAAGTATGGTAAGATGAGACGTCGTTGCGAGTGCTGATTCTATAGGAATGTGATATTAGTTCTCTCCTTTCGAGAGCGGGGTATTCCATTTTCATACTTCGCAGCCAGCTAATTTGCCTTCAAAATGCTCTTTGGTGATTTCACTGGCGTTCAATGATGTATTTCTGTGCACTGCCTGTGATTTACTAATCATCGTTGCAGTCACTCTTTTTGTTCACGTATAACCTGTGCAACTTTGACTTTGTAGTGTCCAGTCGCCTGTGCCGAGGTCAGAGTCCATCATTAGAGCCTTTTATCCAAGTATTAAACTTCCATTTGTTTATCTCAATGGATCACTCAAGTGTTATCTGTGTATAGACTGAAGCGGCAAGTGAAAATATGTGGCAAGGCTCGGAATCGAATCCGAGTGTCCCACATGTGAAGCACGTGCGTTTTTTTATTCTTTTTTTTAATTTTTGCGAACAGGAAGGCACGGTAAACAAACAATCTTTATTCGTACAATTCTGCTGTCCTAGGGATAAGGAAAGTATCGAGACAGCAAAAACAATTTGGAAACCATAAAACATAAAATCAACGTAAAGGCCGCCCTCTGTTTTTTCTGTAACATGAATAAAGTAAATGACAATCCTATTGAAAACGAAGTTATCATCTGCATCACAATCCCTGCAGCACGCGGTGTCGCATCAGAAATCTGGCAGAAAGCCATATAATCTTCACCGTTTCTGCCATTGTGGGCGGCATGTATTTCTCCTGCGTCGACCATTCGAAGGACCATTATTTGTGGCGGTTACGGTGTTTACCATCGTTGTGTCTGCGTGTGTGTGTGTTTTTTTTCACGTGTACATTATCCAGCTATAACTGGCGCCAACAGGTAGGGGCCAGTTTTCTTCTCAGTGTGCCATGTGCCAATTTAATTGAACCGCACAGTACTGTCGCTAGACGTTCAGCTGCAGGAGTCTTCTCAGTTCTGGGACACCCCGGCTGTCGGGCGGGTTGTGAAAAACACTTCCTAAAAAATTGGAAAAGTAAGTCCTGTATTTCGTATGACTCTGTATGAGCTCGTGTTGTTCTTGTAAATATATCCAATAATCCATCACGGACTTAATATCGTACGAATGCAAATATTTCATCGCATGTCCAGCGATCCAATTGACCGCATACGTCTTTTGTTTGGGAAAAAAGGTCTTGTCCGGTAGAAAAAGTACATCTGATGTGATTTCTGTGTAGTTAGTGCGCCGAAGGAAGGCCAGTATTCGACGCGTCAGCGTCCAGACGTCCCTCGCTGCGCCACACACTAAACCATGTTCTTCCGTTGCTAACAGTCCACAGTTTGTGCAAAGAGGAGAATCGACCATACGAATTGTATGTAATCGACTCCTGGTCACAAGTTTACGGTTTATAAGAATATACCACATTGATGTCGCTTCTGTTGACAGTAATGGAGTATGCACTGCACACCAAATGTGGTTCCACGTTCTCGACGGATATTTGAATTCCATTATGTTGCGGCCATGTTGATCCATCAAGCACCTATAGATCTCCCGAGTCGTGGGTACTCTCGTCGAAGGTACTTTCAGACGAACATAATTGTAATCAACAAGAAATGAGGCAATGTGTGCAAGAGAAGGCGAAATATTGCCCACCGCAATAGGGGAATCGTACGTAGACGGAACAAGTACTTCTATGAGAGCTGACGTTATGGTATCCTTACGTTGTTGCCAATTTCGTATCATCGCCCGCATGTAAAGTGCCAGAGCTTTGTTTCGCACGTTTGTGAGGTTGAGGCCACCGTTCCGGAACTGTAGCGTTAACGTGTCATATTTGATCTTAAATAAGATCCCAGTACTAACATACTAACCAAAGGCAGCCATGAGACGGTCTTCAATACCCTTCGGTATTGGTAGGACTGCTACGGTCGCAGGTTCGAATCCTGCCTCGGGCATGGGTGTGTGTGATGTCCTTAGGTTAGTTAGGTTTAAGTAGTTCTAAGTTCTAGGGGACTTATGACCTAAGATGTTGAGTCCCATAGTGCTCAGAGCCATTTTTTGGTATTGGTAGGATCTGCGCTAAATGGGGCAGTCGTGACGCTATGTGCACGTTAGTGTATGCCACACGTTGGATCATGTCAAAGGCTCTCCGTGAGTTGTTGCGTATCGTCAGACGAACATGCTGCAGAAGCCGCCGATAACTCGCAGCCGCTGACCGCCGTAGTGAACGGGTAAATGTGATCCCCAGACATCTCAGCGATTCCACCGTCCACCGTCAATACCAATACCCGGTATGTCTTCCAGACCCCGTCCAATGTGCATAATTTTGGATTTCGTCATGTTAACGACACTGCCGGCCGCCGTCCCGTAAGAGTCTAGATGTTCAACAGCCTGACGCACCTCATGTCCTGATCTGACAAGAAGGATCAGGTCGTCCGCATATGCGCGACAAACGAAAGAGTTCTCATTAAGCGCTATCCCAGTAAGTGGGCGCCTCATAACACACATCAGCGGCTCAAGTGCTATCGCAAACAGCATCATGGAGAGTGAGCACCCTTGTCGGACTAAGCTGTTAATAGAAATCGAGCCCGCTTCCCGACCGTTTACAATCACCTTCGATGTAGCCACTTGTATTAGCCTCATAACGATGGAGATGAAAAAAGGTGGATTCGCCATTCGGCTCATGACTGACGACAAGAAGTCATGGTTTATCCTGTCGATCGCACGATCGAAGTCCACAGATATCATCGCTGCTCGCATTTTACACGTTTCCGCAAGGGCGATAACGTCACGGTATTCACTCAACGCCTAAGAGATGTTGCTACGCACTCCTAGGCAAGCCTGATCAGGGGATATTGTCCTGGATATCGCCAGTTTGAGACGAGACGCTAGTAGTCGTGCAAAGATTTTATAGTCGGTGTTTAGCATAGTGAGAGGCCGATATTGATTAACACTGCGACTCCCCGCCATCTTCGGGATGGGAAGAAGAAATCCCGTCACAAAATCCGATGGTAGGCGCATGTCCGGACGCATCGCCTCATTGTACATCGACACTAACTGTGGCATCATCATGTCCACGAATTCTCGATAAAACTCTAGCGTAATCCCATCTGGCACTGGTGATTTATGGGCCGCTCCTTTTGTGAGTGCCACCTGTATATCGTCTTCTGTGAGTGGCTCCATAAGCGCTGCCTTATCCATCTTTGTCAGTGTCATTTACAGATGTTGCAGTATCTCTTCCCCCACCCGACGGTCCGTCGGTGTACCGGCAATGAGGTGGCGGAAATGCTCTAAAAATTCATTTGCAATGTCCTGTTGTGTTGTCAGTTGACGGCCATCTAAACCGTGGAGCACTGTTACCAATGCCCGGCGGTAGCGTTTACGTTCCCGCGACACATGGTGCATCGAGGTACGTTCTCCAGTGATGGTGTCGAGAGATCTTGCCCGTATTGGGATGCCACCCAGTCGTCGTCGCGTGTTCGATAGGATTTATGCCTTGACACGATGAACTTCCGCATGATGTTCTGCAGACGGCACCTGGAATGACAGCTCACGAAGTATGGCGTAATAATAATCAACCGAGCGAGGTGGCGCAGTGGTTAGCACACTGGACTCGCATTCGGGAGGATAAAGGTTCAATCCCGTCTCCGGCCATCCTGATTAAGGTTTTCCGTGATTTCCCTAAATCGCTTCAGGCAAATGCCGGGATGGTTCCTTTGAAAGGGCACGGCCGATTTCCATCCCCATCCTTCCCTCACCCGAGCTTGCGCTCCGTCTCTAATGACGTCGTTGTCGACGGGACGTTAAACACTAATCTCCTCCTCCTCCCCCATAATAATGAAGAGTGTCTCTTTGCCATCTCGTCTTACCCCGACCATACTGTATTAGATCTCTTCTTATTGCCGGCTTAGTACACTCGAGCCACCATTGAAGCACGGAGGTATATGTTGGTAGACGGCGGTGACATGTGGTACATACCGCCTCGACTCCCTGACGACATTCGGGGTCCGCCAAAAGTGACGAATTGAGCTTCCATGTCCCGCGGCTTCTCCACACACTTTGCCTGGGGAGTGATATGGTATAAATGTAAGCCAGATGATCACTAAATGCCGCAGACCATCGTTCCGCTTCGACCACCTTATCCTGTAGGCCAACCGAAACATATATTCGATCGAGTCTGCTCGCCGAGTGACTGGTAAAAAAAGTATACCCCTCACGGTTCCTATGAATCATGTCCCAGGTGTCGCTTAACTCCAGATCCCGGCATAGCACATGCAATTCACGACAGGTATTGTAATGTGGAGTGTGGTCTTTTTGGGCTAAAACACAATTGTAGTCACCACCTATAATGAAATGATCGAATCTGCCGGTAAATAAGGGCACAATCTCTTCCGAATAATATCTCGCACGCGCCCGTCTGTTGTCTGTGCCGGAAGGGGCATAAAAATTGAGAATGCGAATTCCATTAACAGTTATCGCCAGTCCTCGTGCTGAAGGTAGATAAGCCAGGTCGCGAACCGGAATCCCGTCCCGGACCAATATCGCCGTTCCACTGTCGTTGTTCGAGTGCGGCGAGGTGTAGGAGATGTAGCCATGGACTTCCTGGAACTCAGGAATGTAAATTTCCTGCACCATCAGTATATCCACATCCAACGCGTATATCATGTCCCTAAACAACTGCTGTTTTACGGGCGATCTAATGGTATTTACATCCACTGGCCCTATTCTATATGCCTGGGGTCGAGTAGCTGTCATCTCCACATGATGTTAAAATGGCATAGTTTCACCGTATCGGTAGTCCCTTTGCACATCCGCAGAGGGTCGCCCGACGGACGTGTCCCTGCGGCATTAGGTGTCTTGAGATGCGGACGGATGCAAGTCCCCACCAATAGAATGGTCCGCATCGGTGATTTCGTCGTCCTGCTCATACCAGCTGATATTACTGGGGTGCTCCAAATTTTACAGTGCGGCATTGATGTGTGACATCTGTTGTTCTTTCGCAGCATTAGACTCCGCCGCTGAAGTGGTATCAGGCCCCTGAGCGGATGCGCCGTCTGAACGACATGACATCTTTTCACCGTTCGAATTCATATGGTCTGCGACATCCGAAGCTTGTGGTTCCAAGTCAGACAGGTTCATAGAGAGAGACTCATCTGGGCTCCCAAGAAGAGAAGGGAGCGTCTCCGCAGAGTTTAGTCGGCGGTTCTAGCGGCGCTTTGGCGAGCGTTGTTTGCGGGCCCTAACCTCGGCCTCTGGTGTTGGCGAATCTTGTATCTCCTGCCGTCTCGCCACCGCCACATCGCCCTGGGGGCGTTCCACTTCAGCTTCCATGCCTGCTGTGATGCTGTCATCCCCTTTCTGCACCAGCTGTAGTGTCTGAGATTGAAGGTTGGTCGGAGCCATTCCTTCTTCAGTGGAGTCCGAAGGCGCCTCAACTGCGGCGTCGGTTCGATAGTGCGCTCCGACCTCGGCGTCACCTCCCCGCGAAGCGCCGTCACCTAACTCATCGGCAGTGACGTTGGTGTAGTCGGATTCTGGAAGTCTCCGCTGGAGAGTTGTACGAGTCTCCTTTGCATACACGCAGATCGAAGATGTCCTTAACCACCACACCCGGAGCATATCCGGGGCTGTCCATCATAGATGACAATAGCTCTACAGCCGCCGATGTTTATGTACGATGGCACATGTTTCGTAAGGGCAATTCGCACCTGTCGGACACCATTGAGCACTGTATACGTGCTAAATCTTGCCCAACGTTCGGCCGTATGACTAATAATTCTGCCATATGGCTTGAGTGATTCAGTGACCAATGATTCGGGTACCTCTAAAGGCAGCTCGAAGACTCGAATCGTCCGCACTCCTAGTCCCGAATGAGCGACTAAAACTTCTCCAATATGACCATCGGAGTGTCGGAGCTGGAATCGTCGTTTGGCAGCTTCAGTGATCCTATCGCATGCTGCGTCGTCAATCATCTTTACGTAATGAGTGCTGCTCACGATTGATAAATGAATTCCAATAATCTCCGTGTAGTTAAGATGCACTTCGTCCCTCAAGAAACGTTCGATTTCGAAAGCCTTCGGTCTTGCATACTCGTTACAGAACGTGAACTGTATCGTGGTATTTCGGAAATTGTGTGCCATTGCGTTCGATTCAAACAGTAACACACGCGAGTGACGACGGTGTAAACACCGCTTCTTCCGCGAACGTTCGCAGCCGGGACGTAAACAAATCCGAGCTGCTCCGCGGCTAAAGGCGGACTGCGTTAGTCACGAAGCCACCATCGCACAGCGGTTCACACAACAGCACGGATTACCCTGGCATGCCTCCCTCCTCGATCTAGATTCTCACTGACTCCTCAGGCTACTTTAAATTCTTCCTTATACACGAACGGAAATTCCGAGGCTTTCCATATTCTAGAATAACGCCTCAGCATCACATATTAAATGGGGGAACCAGCCTGAATACCAGGTGCAGGTATTTATACAAATGAAATGACACAGTTTCTCAGTGGACTGTGGCGGCAGTGAGAATTTGGATCGAGGAAGGAGGCGTGTCAGGGTAATCCGTGAAGAAATGTGAAACTCTGTGCCAAGATGGCTTAGTGGCTAACACACCTGACATATTAACGCGAGACTTGGGTTTGATTCCCGGCCTTGGTACAAATTTTCTCTCGTCGCTTCAGTCTGTACACATAAAATCATATTTGTATGAGACTAGTAAAGTCTCTGAAACTGTGTTATTCCAAGTTTTTAATAGTCGATAGTAAACCTGACTGTTATAGTGGCGACATGGTTCTGATATAGACGCTATTCTGTCTACGCGTGAGGTGTGATACCCCAATTGTGATGCGTAATCGGGCAACCCCTACCTGTTATCATTAAGTAACGTGTTTCTGTTGTGTGACATTATTATTTTTTAGATTAATTTGCTTCATCATAATCTACTATATAAACTGCATACACTATGCTTTTCCGTCCTCTTTGCAGTACTGCTGCTCGTTAAGGGGTGCTTACCATATAGGATTAACAGAGTGCGTCGAGAAAGTTCACAGAAGAGAATCACGTTTTGTATTATCGAGAAACAGGGGAGAGTGTGGCACTGATATGATGCTGGATTTGGAATGGACGTCATTAAAGCAAAGGCGTTTTTCTTTACTGCGGAATCTTCTCGCGAATTTTCAATCAGCAACTATCTCCTCCGAATGCCAAAATACACAGGGTGAGTCACCTAACATTACCACTGGATATATTTCGTAAACCACATCAAATGCTGACGAAACGATTCCACAGACCGAACGCGAGGGGAGGGGCTAGTGCAATTGGTTAATACAAACCATAAAAAAATGCACGGAAGTATGTTTTTTAACACAAACCTACGTTTTTTTAAATGGAACCACGTTAGTTTTGTTAGCACATCTGAACATATAAACAAATACGTAATCAGTGCCGTTTGTTGCATTGTAAAATGTTAATTACATCCGGAGACATTGTAACCTAAAGTTGACCCTTGAGTACCACTCCTCCGCTGTTCGATCGTGTGTATCGGAGAGCACCGAATTACGTAGGGATCCAAAGGGAACGGTGATGGACCTTAGGTACAGAAGAGACTGGAACAGCACATTACGTCCACATGCTAACACTGTTTTATTGGTCTTTTTACTGACGCACATGTACATTACCATGAGGGGTGAGGTACACGTACACACGTGGTTTCCGTTTTCAATTACGGAGTGGAATAGAGTATGTCCCGACATGTCACGCCAATAGATGTTAAATGTGGTGGCCATCATTTGATGCACATAATTGCAATCTCTGGCGTAATGAATGTCGTACACGCCGCAGTACATCTGGTGTAATGTCGCCGCAGGCTGCCACAATACGTTGTTTCATATCCTTTGGGGTTGTAGGCACATCACGGTACACATTCTCCTTTAACGTACCCCACAGAAAGAAGTCCAGAGGTGTAAGATCAGGAGAGCGGGCTGGCCAATTTATGCGTCCTCCACGTCCTATGAAACGCCCGTCGAACATCCTGTGAAGGGTCACCCTAGTGTTAATTGCGGAATGTGCAGGTGCACCATCATGCTGATACCACATACGTCGACGCGTTTGCAGTGGGACATTTTCGAGCAACGTTGGCAGACCATTCTGTAGAACGCGATGTATGTTGCAGCTGTTCGGGCCCCTGCAATGAAGTGAGGACCAATGAGGTGGTCGCCAATGATTCCGCACCATACATTTACAGTCCACGGTCGCTGTCGCTCTACCTGTCAGAGCCAGCGAGGATGGTCCACGGACCAGTAATGCATGTTCCGTAGATTCACTGCCCCGTGGTTTGTGAAACCCGCTTCATCGGTAAACAGGTAGAACTGCAACGCATTCTCTGTTAATGCCCATTGACAGAATTGCACTCGATGATTAAAGTCATCACCATGTAATTGCTGATGTAGCGACACATGAAAGGGGTGAAAGCGGTGACGATGCAGTATGCGCATGACACTACTCTGACTCAGTCCACCGGCTCTCGCAATGTCCCGTGTACTAATGTTTGGGGTCATGGCAACAGCAGCTAACACACCAACTGCACCCGCTTCTCCTGTGACGGGCCTGTTACGGACCCGTTTGCGTGCTACGACCATACCTGTTGCATACAGTTGACAGTAGATGTTTTGCAATGTGCGGCACGTTAGATGCTCTCTGTCCGGGTACCGTTCTGCATACACCCTGCAGGCTTCAGCTGCATTTCGTCGACACTCGCCATAGATGAGTATCATCTCCGCCTTTTCAGAGTTCGAATACACCATGGTCACAGTTCCTACAACACTACACTATCACAGACTTCTGGTAACACGGTGTACTACAGTTGGTCTGCGTGCAGAGACGAATGCAGGATAACAATAGCAGTAAGCGCTACATGCGGACGCTGCGACAGCTAGACCAAACCACAACCGGGCACAACAGCCACACTCGTAAACACGGTCGTCATCGTAAACATGTCCGTGCAGATGCTGCTCGCCGACCGTGGCCCGTGTTTGTTACAACACGCAACTGAACGTCGGAGGTTTCAAGCGTCAACTTTAGGTTACAATGTCTCCGGACGTAATTAACATTTTACAATGCAACAAACGGCACTGATTGCGTATTTGTTTATATGTTCAGATGTGCTAACAAAGCTAACGTGGTTCCATTTAAAAAAAAACGTAGGTTTGTGTTAAAAAAACATACTTCCCCGCATTTTTGTATGGTTTGTATTAAACAATTACACTAGCCCCTCTCCTCACGATCGGTCTGTGGAATCGGTCCGTCAGTATTTGATGTGGTTTACGAAATATATCCAGCGGTAACGTTAGGTGACTCACCCTGTACTGTTGACGCTCACCTAGATGTGGAGACACGATCATCGCAATAAGGCAAGAGAAATCAGAACTCACACAGAAGTGTAGGTGTTGACTTTTTCGGTAAGCTGTTCGAGATTGGAATAACAGAAACTTATTATGAAAGCTATTTTATGAACCCTTTGCCAGCAGTTCGAGATTGGAATAACAGAAACTTATTATGAAAGCAATTTTATGAACCCTTTGCGTAGTATCCATTTAGATGTAGACGGGGTGTTTCTCTTCTTTGTAGGACTGGTAGGATCGGACTATAACGCCATAGGGATTCGCAAAACAGCACAACCGATACATCACATGTAGAAAAAAGTCAAAAATCAATACCTCAACAAGCGCCCACGAAAGCCTCAAAAATTTGCACCTGAGTGTGAATTGCAGTGTAATCATGCAAATGAAGTTGTACATGTATGTGTAGTGTTTTCTATATAGGAAACTGCTCCGGGATTGGTCGCATCTCGATGTCCAATTCTTCAACATGATTTCTGAAAAAAGTGGAAAATGGCTAAACTCACTGCTTCAATCATTGAGCAACGCAGTATATTCATTCAGATACACATACAGTATGTGAATAAAAGTATCTTAACACCTCCCAGAAACATACAGTTTTCATATTAGGTGCATCGTGCTGCCAGCTACTGCCCGGTACTCCATATCAGCGATGTCAGTAGTCATTAGACATCGTGAGAGAGAGAAGACTGGGGCGATCCGCGGAACTCACGGACTTCGAACGCAGTCATGTGATTGGGATCACTTGTGTCACACGTCTGTACGCGAGATTTCCACAGTACTATACACCCCTAGGTCCAATGTTTGCGATGTGATAGTGAAGTGGAAACGTGAAGGGACACGTGCAGCAGAGAAACGTACAGGCCGATCTCGCCTATTGACTAACAGAGGCCACCGACAGATGAAAAGGGTCGTAATGTCTAACAGCAGACGTCTATCAAGACCATTACACAGGAATTCCAAACTGCATCAGCATCAACCTCAAGTACTTGGACACTAAGGCGGGAGGTGAGAAAACTTGGATTTCATGGTCGAGTAGCAGTTCATAAGCCATACATCACGGCGGTAAATGCCAAACGACCCCTCGCTTGGTGTAAAGAGTTTAAACATTGGACAATTGAAAGAGGAAAACGTTGTATGAATCACGGTACACAATGTGGCGATCAGATGGCAGGGGATGGTGATTGCATCTTTCAACTTAATTGAACACCTGTTCATAATGCACGACCTGTGGCGGGGTGGTTACATGACAATAACGTCCCTGTAATGGACTGGCCTGCACAGAGTCCTGACCTGAATCCTGTAGAACACCATTGGGATGTTTTGGAACGCCGGCGTCGTGCGAGGCCTCACCTACCGACATCGATACCTCTCCTTAGTGCAACACTCGATGAAGAATGGGCTGCCATTCCCTAAGAAACCTTCCAGCACCTGATTGAACGTAAGCATGCGAGAGCGGAAGCTGTCATCAACGCTAAGGGTAGGCCAACACCATATTGAATTCCAGCATTACCGATAGAGGATGCCAAGAACTTGTAAATAATTTTTAGCCAGGTATCCGGATACATTTGATCATATATATATATATATATATATATATATATATATATATATATATATATATATATATATATATATATATCGCGATGACTTATCTAATACTCACTGTAATTTACACGACAATTTTTAAAACCACGTCTCATTCTGTGGACGTTGCCACCAACAACCACCTACACAGATTTGGACTCCAGATTCACCGCCAAATCTGGGTGCCCAATTTTATCGTCACAGCGACCACACTAGGTTTTAACTGCCAAGATTAGCCTGAAGACGGTCTTGTTCATGCTCACTTCTCATGTAATCAACATTTCATTCTATTACACAGGGCAGACTACAACCGTGTGCATATTTTCCCTCTACTTGTGTCCACAACCCTGCAATAATTTACAAACGAGACTTTCCTTTTGTACGTTCATTAAACATATTTATTCACGATCTAGGATTCGCTGTATTACGCCATTCTTAAGTGACAACTCACTGTGAAGCACGTCAGTGAATAACCGTTCATTTTGAGATGACAGTACCTCTTGGAAACCACGTTTACACATGGTTACACGTGCATCTTAAGACAGAAGTCTTCGTCGTACATACAAGGTGTTAAAAAAAAAGTGTTCCATATCTTGAGAGATGGTGGTATTTACCATCATGGCAACAGCATACATACCATAAGACCTATCAGCACTAACTAACCACCCCCACTGCGAAAACACTGAGAGGTGGCATGCCACACTTTCACTTTAACAACATTGTCAGTCAGATTAACATTCATTTTAGGACATGATCTCAGTGTTTCATGGTACTACATTTGGTATGTGTGATTGATAAATTTTCTACATGAAGAAATTGTGGGCAGAATGTTACAACTGCATGTGCAGCCTGTAGTGTGCTTCTACGCAGGGTCTGTAGCCGAAACGACAGAGAACAAGGAACGAGATGAATTGGTGGCCATAAATTCTGAGTGCAGTGACCTGGACATGTGAGTCATTCTGGAAAACAGTGCTCTGTGGTTCTTACCTGCAGAGGGACTTCTGGCCGAAGCATTCTCCTCCTTCCGAATCGGGTCAGGTAGAAGAGTGTCAGTTGCCAAAACATTTTCACTGGGCCAGGTACCAGTCCATCATGGAAGATGGCTGTATGGCTGAAAGTGGCAGGAGCAAGCTACTTGGGATAGACAGCTGAAACTGTGCTTTTGTGCAAACAGAGTGAAATTCATAAAACATCCAGCATTGTCATGAAAAGGTAGGACGATGCAGACGGAACAGCTGGCATATAGTTCCAGTGGAGGTAGGACTATAGCACCCATGACGCCGGGAAGCCGCCATATTCCTTTAGTGAGCGGCCAAACCAAATATTTCATAGTCACGACTGTCTGGGAAGCTCAACAGCCAGTTTCAGAAGGAAATGATCGACCCAAAGAGATTAGGTCACTCTGTAAATTAGAGACTGTGGTCCCATCTGCGTAGATGTTTTCTGCCAAAAAATAGCCATGTTTTCCTTGACAACAACGCCCCCTTGTCTTTTTTAATACAATAGATATTTGGAGTCAGTGATTGGCTCCCCTCGTGATAAGCAAACCAGAGGCTCGCTCTCCCAGCGTGGGAACACCGACGTTGTGTCTCGATTGGCTACCAAACTAACAGAACAGTCCAGAGGGGAATTCAATGAGTAGAACACACTTAGGTTGATTTGTTTACTGTGGGGATCGTTTTCATTTTGCTAATTCGGCTCCTGTACCGAGGCTTTGTGGAAAGCAGCGGATTCTTCGATGCCTTCCTCTTCTGGTCCTCCCCTGTTGGAGAACTTCTGGTCTTTCCCTAGTGGATGAGACAGGCGGTCAGTATTTTGGGGTGGAACAAGAGACTGTGGCTGTTTATAACCGTATATACAGTGGAACTGCGTATCATGTAGCACGTATCGTGTGTCACGAGAGTGAACTTATCGCTCGTGAGTCAGCTGTTTGACATATGACAAATCCAGCATGCACCGTCGTGCCTGTGAGCCAAATTGGTTTGGTCATACCAGCGAACGGGTGCACCTCCCACTGAAATGTGCCGGGATTTCAGGGCTCTGATAGGGAAGTTTGCCGCGTTGTGATAATCAGAAAGCCGGGCCACGTAGTTCGAATATTTTCGTCGAGATGTCAGAACATTACACATGCCGCAATGATCTCTCCGATCCCAAGTGGGCCCCTTTTCTGCTGCGGCCTGAATCACTTGCAAAGGGTAAAGTACTGCACCGGCGTAGCGGTATTAAACGAAATTCACAGCTCTCTCTTCTCAGATGAACCATTGTTTATAGTATAGTTGATCGTAGTCGATTCCATTTTCACAGAGTTGGGCGCCACAGTGGATTCGTGCAAACAGAGCCAGATTTCGTTGTAAAAAGGATTAATTCAGAGCATAATTTGTATTGCTTCCACCCCAACCTTTGCCTTTCTTTACCTGTCAGTCCGCCCCAGTAGCTGAATGGTCAGCGTGACGGATTGCTGTCTTACGGGCACGGGTTCGATTCCCGGCTAGGCCGGAGATTTTCTCCACTTAGAGACAGGGTGTTGTGCTGTTTCCATCATCATTTCATGCCTATCCGGCGCGCAGGTCGCCCAATGTGGCGTCGAATATAGTAAGACCTGCACCAAGGCGGCCGTACCCTCCCCCGCAAAAAGCCCACCGGCCAATGGCGCCAAACGCTCGTTTCCATTTTCTTGTCAAACACCACCCCTCATCTGATTTGTGTTTGTAATTTTTGTGTAAGCCTTATAAGCTAGTTGTAGTTACTTTACGTTTAATAAAATATGTTATTGTTTTGTAAACTTAAATACGACACTGTACTCATTCATACTACCTCTAGGATTCACTGATTCTCTCTTATTGGTGTTGGTACAGCAGTACCTTCACTCAGACATATACAGTATTTGCGATTAAGACAAGCGACGGCGCGCAACGTCTCTTCTGCTTTAGTCTCTGTGCTATTATGAACGACGTACAGACTGTAGTAATCTAATATGGACCCATTCCTCAGTTATTGTTCACTGATGCAGCATACAGCAATCATCTGTAACAGTTTTTTGCCGTAAACGATGTTCTCAGTTCTGGGTAAATGCAGCGCAACAATCAGTTTAACGCAACTTGTATGTGTCCATGATCACTCTAGAGTTTTCAGAGACTGCGTAATTCCCTAAGGTGTCGGACAAAGGCGTGGCTTTCTCTGAATGGAGACCGTATCGAGCACGTTCATTAGAGACAGTTCACAAGTGCAAGTAGTTTGTAATACAAACAATGCTTTTGGAGGACATCCGCAAGAGAGAATTATACCAGAGTTTCTAAATACCGAATCAGTTATAAAGTTCTTTCATTATCACACGACTGGTTTAGGCCTCTTATAATCTCATTTTCAGGTGTCGTAACTTGGTGCTGTGGCCCCCGAACGCCGTGGTGGACATCCACTAGGCGCGGTGTGCTACCTGTGAGTGCAGAACTCCCTGTTACGACACCTGAAGATGGGTTTATAAGAGCCCGAAAGCGGTCGTGTGATAATAAAGGAACTTTACAACTGAAGCGGTATTTTCAACCTCTGGTGGTTTGTAATAGCAAACACGTTACATTTGAAGCTGTGGGATTTCGCAGTAATAGAAGTGTTCTCATTTGTTTACTCATATGTTTAATTTAAGGAGATGGGACCTGGATAAACTGACTAAACCAGAGGTTGTACAGAGCTTCAGGGAGAGGATAAGGGAACAATTGACAGGAATGGGGGAAAGAAATACAGAAGAAGAAGAATGGGTAGCTCTGAGGGATGAAGTAGAGAAGGCAGCAGAGGATCAAGTAGGTAACAAGACGAGGGCTAGTAGAAATCCTTGGGTAACGGAAGAAATATTGAATTTAATTGATGAAAGGAGAAAATATAAAAACGCAGTAAATGACGCAGGCAAAAGGGAATACAAACGTCTCAAAAATGAGATTGACGGGAAGTGCAAAATGGCTAAGCAGGGATGGCTAGAGGACAAATGAACGATGTAGAGGCTTATCTCACTAGGGGTAAGATAGATACTGCCTACAGGAAAACTCAAGAGACCTTTGGAGAAAAGAGAGCCACTTGTATGAATATCAAGAGCTCAGATGGAAACCCAGTTCTAAGCAAAGAAGGGAGAGCAGAATGGTGGAAGGAGTATATAGAGGGTCTATACAAGAGCGATATACTTGAGGACAATATTATGGAAATGGAAGAGGATGTAGAAGAAGATGAAATGGGAAATACGATACTGCGTGAAGAGTTTGACAGAGCACTGAAAGACCTGAGTCGAAACAAGGCCCCGGGAGTAGACAACATGCCTTTGGAACTACTGACGGCCTTGGGAGAGTCAGTCCTCACAAAACTCTACCATCTGGTGAGCAAGATGTATGAGACAGGCGAAATACCCTCGGACTTCAAGAAGAATATAATAATTCCAATCCCAAGGAAAGCAGGTGTTGACAGATGTGAAAATTACCGAACTATCAGTTTAATAAGCCACGGCTGCAAAATACTAACGCGTATTCTTTACAGACGAATGGAAAAACTGGTAGAAGCCTACATCGGCGAAGATCAGTTTGGAGTACGTAGAAACGTCGGAAAACGTGAGGCAATACTGGCCCTACTACTTATCTTAGAAAATAGATTAAGGAAAGGCAAACCTACATTTCTAGCATTTGCAGACTTAGAGAAAGCTTTTGACAATGTTGACTGGAATACTCTCTTTCAAATTCTGAAGGTGGCAGGGGTAAAATACAGTGAGCGAAAGGCTATTTACAATTTTTACAGAAACCAGATGGCAGTTATAAGAGTCGAGGGGCATGAAAGGGAAGCAGCGGTTGGGAAGGGAGTGAGACAGGGTTGTAGCCTGTCCCCGACGTTCTTCAATATGTATATTGAGCAAGCAGTGAAGGAAACAAATGAAAAATTCGGAGTAGGTATTAAAGTCCATGGAGAAGAAGTAAAAGCAAGGAGGTTCGCCGATGACATTTTAATTCTGTCAGAGACAGCAAAGGACTTGGAAGAGCAGTTGAACGGAATGGACAGTGTCTTGAAAGGAGGATATAAGATGAACATCAACAAAATCAAAACGAGGATAATGGAATGCAGTCGAATTAGGTCGGGTGATGCTGAGGGAATTAGATTAGGAAATGAGACACTTAAAGTAGTAAAGGAGTTTTGCTATTTGGGGAGCAAAATAACTGTTGATAGTCGAAGTAGAGAGGATATAAAATGAATACTGGGAGTGGCAAGGAAAGCGTTTCTGAAGAAGAAAAATTTTTTAACATCGAGTATAAGTGCCAGGAAGTCGTTTCTGAAAGTATTTGTATGGAGTATAGCCATGTATGGAAGTGAAACATGGACGATAAATAGTTTTGACAAGAAGAGAATAGAAGCTTTCGAAATGTGGCGCTACGGAAGAATGCTGAAGATTAGATGGGTAGATCACATAACTAATGAGGAGGTATTGAATAAAATTGAGGAGAAGAGGAGTTTGGAGTTTGTGGCACAACTTGACAAGAAGAAGGGACCGGTTGGTAGGGCATGTTCTGAGGCATTAAGGGATCACAAATTTAACATTGGAGGGCAGCGTGGAGAGTAAAAATCGTAGAGGGAGACCAAGAGATGAATACACTAAGCAGATTCAGAAGGATGTAGGTTGCAGTAAGTACTGGGAGATGAAGAAGCTTGCACAGGATAGAGTGTCATGGAGAGCTGCATCAAACTAGTCTCAGGACTGAAGACAACCACAACAACAACAACAACATGTTTAATGCATTCCATAGGCGCTGCAGTCATGGACTGTGCGGCTGGTCCCGACGGGTGTTCGAGTCCTCCCTAGGGGCTTTGGTGTGTGTGTTTGTCCTTAGGATCATTTAGGTTAAGTAGTGTGTAAGCTTAGGGAATGATGACCTTGGCAGTTAAGTCACATAAGGTTTCACAGACATTTGAACACTTTTGAACCAGTTCCTCGGAAATCACAACATACTCTGAAGGAAACGGCCATATATTTGTGACAAGCAAGGAATATAAATGCCACTGCTGGTCGTTTCTCTCGCAGAAATTACATCCTTTCCATTTCAATGAGTCAGAAGTCATAAAAACGAAGGAACTCATTCCTAAGACAATGCACTTGGGTCGAAAACTGCAGAACTTACTTGTAACACATACTTAAGAAAGTCACGGAATGTATTAAAAACGCTAAGATGAAGTGTCAGCAAGAAATCGGATGCAAACGGACTTACTTCGTCTCCATAAACCCATTTACATCTAATCCGTACCCACAACCTACACCATGTCAAAGACATGCATCTTTCACCTTAAGTATTGGTCACCTGAGTACTTCTTAAAGCTTTTGCCGCTAATAAGTCATTAACTGGCATTTAATTATAGGATATTGTACCAAGAGTGACATGTTTGTGACAAACCTTCAACGTGGCATTGCCTTGAAATGACGTACATTATGTTATAATACAAAAACAGCGAAGTACGTCTAAGCCAATATTAGCATGTCGCATCAAATGACACGTCACTCTGACATCAGTTCTCACAGCTGCTAGTAGGGGGAAGAGTGGGCTAGCTGGGAAAGGTTAGCCATACAGGCTTCAACGTCTGCTGATTAACATAGGGCCTCTGACAGTTTCATGGAAACACCTGTGCCAGGGACGCAGCCTCTGAAAGACCTCTCCGCTGCTGGCATACATTGAGTGATAAGACGCTTGGACGAGACAGTGAGAATTAACGTTATATCCGTTTCTATATTATATATCTCCTTGCAATGTATTTATCGCAGCCAGTTCCATAATTTAATTCATGAAACTGATAGTTGAAATATCTTGAGGTATTTTCAATGCCCACATAGCCCTTAGCCACTAGTCAGTTTTAATTTCATTTTGGTCGTTTACTCCACAAATACTGTGGTTTTTGGTATCAAGTTTCAAGCGAACTGTGCTCAGATATTTATTTATTACTGTGTGTATTTGCAAAAGGTTTGATTTCGTGGTCATAACGCACAGTTAGCATACTCCATATATTTGGTGATATTTTTCACCGTGCGCAAACACTAGGGATTAATCGATGAGATGATACGGAACAAAAATATCTAATGAACCTATGTCCGGAAATGCATGGTTTCCATGCTAGAGACCATTTATTCAATCATACGTTGTTACGGATACTGCGGTCGAATAAGCCCCGTAACATGGATCCAAGTTACAGTATGCGTGGTTTCCATCTAGAGGGTAGTGCTGTTCCTCATACGTCAAGTCCTAGCGCCCTCTTCTGCCACAGTAATGGGTAATGTTGTGTCCCATTCTGTTCTCTTGCGACTCACCTTGTCGTAGATGTGACACAGCGTTATACACAGTGGTTCCGTATTCGAATCGAGAGCTTGACGACATGGTGTTTACCTACGGAATAGCAAATGGCAACGGGCAGCGGGCTACAAGGCTGCATTAGGAAACCTATGCCCGCCGACAACAACCGCCTTTAGTGTTTGCAACAGTGTTTCGCCCTTTATCAGAGACAGAGTCATTTCAGGAAGCAGGGAATCATGAAGGACGTACCTGAAATATTCGAACACCGGACTTGAAGCAAAATGTGACTACACAGTGTAAGGTGAATCCGTGTCAGCACCAGGAAGTTGGCCCGCCAATACACGCTAAGACACTTCTAGCGTGGGCAGGGCTTACTAGCGACAGACTTTCCACATTGGGAGCAGTGTTTTCATGATTCCGGGATTTGCCTCATCCATCTTATTCACAGATGAGGCCACCTTTAAGCGGAGTGATCTTCAAGAGAGTCATCTGTGGGATATTACGTAGAACCCCCGAGGTACGGTAACAGCGAATCATCAGGATCGATGCAGCCATGTCTTCCTTCCATGTGACCTAATATGCCAGAACTACTAGCGTTCCAATCGGGTAACTTTGTCTCCCCTGCTGGAAGAAGTGCCACTGATGATTCGGAGGATTATGTGGCTGCTACATGGTGGTGCTCCAGGGCACATCGTCGTTAAAGTCCGTACGCATGTCAGTCGTGTCTTTCCTGGGCGACGGGTCGGCCAAGGGGGTCCAGTTGCATGGCCCCGTCGTTCACCCTATCTCAACCCGTACGATTTCTGGTTATGGGGCCATCACAAATGTGTCGTGTAAGCAGAGGCCATTCCTGATTTGGAGACACCGGATAATTCATGCAACCTTCGACACTGTTCGGATGCACCCTGGCAGATGTGAGCGTGTGATACAGGATATGCTACTGGTGCATACACGCATGCGTGAGCCACATGGAAACCATTTTTAATACCTACTGTCACTGTTGCTGCGTGGTACTGCACGTATTAGACTGCAGCCTCTGTAGCAATGTGTGATGGAATAAATGGTCTCTAACATGGAAACTATGCATTTCCGGACATAAGTTCATCAGACCTCTTTAGCTCCATATCCTCTCATCTATCAGTCCCTAGAGTTTGTACATGGTTGAAATAATCACCCTTTATATGTGGTGCAACATAATTTTTGTTTCTGGAATTTAAAGCCTGAGTTTCAGCTGAAAGAGACTTCACACAGAGAATAAACTGAGTAATTTACGAGTAGTTTACATTAAGAGGATGTATGTACTTATGTTATCAGTAGTATTTTGGGGGCTGGCGGTAGAATTTTATTAAAGAGCAAATGTGTACAAGGAATGTCACCTGCAGTCTTGTGTCAATGGGAGGTTAGATGTGTAGTGACCATTTTTAAAAATAATATGACCTACAGTTAATAGGGATGCAATGTGGAATTATTTGCTTCCATAACAAGATATAAATGTAGTGTAATTTGAGTTTCTCATAATAAGAATTTTTGTTCAGTTATGTTCTTATTTTCGTTGCGTATTTATATGTTGATCATTCTGGTAATAGTTTATTTACAAGGTTTTATGTTTTTATAGAGAACTGTACGCTCATGTGGGATGCAAGATGCTAAGTATCGGATATCAGATGCATCAGATTGAAGTATTCATATTTTGAATGTAATGGATAGGTAGCGCTTGTTTAACTTTAAAAGTTGCATTTCTGTGTATCATTGAAGAACAAACCGCAGGGGCACATGGTGTACCAGGGAAAGATAGAAATAGTCTGTTCATTCAGTAGTGATGGGGTCAATAGGATATACTCATTGCGGGCTGTTTCCTTAAATATTTGATAGTATATGGTTTGGCAGGTCATAGGCGATACAGTACACTTCAAGCTGTTCATTTGAACTAATGGAGGTGGAGAAACAGCTGCAGTGATGAAGCCTGGGCGCAAGATTCTGGTCATATAGTGTCACTGCAGAACAATATCAGCCACAAAAGCGCGACATTATTACAATCAACTATAGTGCTTGAGGTCATGTGCGACGAGACATAAATCTGAAAGTTTCCACGAACGATGGAACACTGTCAGTAAAAAGGAGGAACACTGTCACAAGTAGAATTCAAAGAAGCTATAGATGTTCTTGTTAATGAGCCTAGAAAAAGAAACGTCTTTCTTATTTATTTATTTTAAAGCACACTAATAAAATGCATATCTAGTACAGATGTATCTGCCACGTTTAAGTCTAATTTTATGTATGTGTATGTTTCCTCCATAGTACTCAAGGCTTATTAACTTACCACAAAATTTATCACACTAGTTTTGGCACAAGTGGAGACATGTGGTACAAACCGTGATATCACAAAGGAATCTTGTGCTACTTCATACTGCATTTAACCTAGGAAGTGCAATATGAAGGGTGTGTGAAATTATGAAAGTCTGGCTCAAGGTGCCAGATACAGTGAGGACTGACTGAGTGAAGCGAACGAGGAATCCAAGTAAGCTGGTAGCTGGACACCAGAAGGCGCGGTTTTTCTCGAGGCCAGAAAAGGATAACTTGGCTGATAAGGTGGATACGACACATTGGCAACTAAGATGGTCAAAATGTAATAGAAATATCATATATTTACTATGAAATTACGTGTCGGATCCAACCAAACACACTATGGAAAGGCCATGTATACCAGAAATGTAACTCTGGTAATCGAGTTCATTGCAACTACGACCCAGATTCTAAGCTTAATATTAGGAAATCTAGAATTGTTTTAACTATGACGGACTATATAAGTAACTACAACGAAACCACGGGAGCCATCTGATCGCATAATGCATTGCATAAAAGCTGATGGGATCAGTAAACACCTCAACAGTTTATAATTGAAATTACAAATGTGCATAAAAATTACAGTTAAGTTCACTAAAAATTGATATGCAGATGTCCCATAGTTACAGTCACGTGTCACATGAAGATAGCCTGAATTTTCAGATCTCCTAGCGGACAAGTAACGTTAAGTAAATTGGTCACATTGTAAAAAACGGATGTAGGCGTGCATTGTGAAGTGTGCCAACTTGTTTAATACTGTGTGGTTATTTTAATGATGTGTCAATAAAATAACCACACTAATTTTCTCTATCACCTTAGATGTATGAGTAATTAGTTATAAATTCCAATTATAATCATTATTCAAATGTCTAACTTGGAGTCAGTAGCGTGTGACGTCACAGGTAGTATTTAATGGCGAGCTGCAGAACGCACGTGGTCTTTTGCTAGTCGACTGTGGTTTGGAGATGTCTTTGTGCGTTGGTCAGTCATTGGTAACTTTGTTGAGGTAGCTGTGTTGTCGAGCAGCCGACTGAGTAAAGACTTCAATATTTCAGTGGCGTTTACAGACTTAAACATTTCACTGGACTTCGATTAGGTGTGTTTCAGTGATTGATTTTGAATGGCTCTATACGAAACTTTAAACATTTTTGTAGGACCTAAAGTATCCACGAACTGAAATTATTGTTGCATTTGATATATATGTTCCAGTGTGATAGATTTGTTACATGTGCTTTGCAGTGTTTATTCGGGATAAAGAACTCTAGTTTACATCACGATTTATAGTGGAAAACTATGCCATTAAACTTTGGGTGTCTGCTATCGATTTCCGTCAGTAAGTCGGCAGTTAAATAAACTTTGCTTGCATATGTTTGTGTATTTGATATTCTGCTAGCACTAACCACATTAATTAGTGTTCAATCGTTACTCAGTTATGAATCAGCAATTTATATGAGGCGACTTTCCACGGATGTTTGAACATTATTTAATATACTTTTACTCCCCTTAATAAACAACTCTCTGATTTCATTAACCTTATCGACCCTACAGGAATTTCTTACTCATTTTATTTATTTACGTGTGTTACCGCTGTTCCGATTACTAGAAAGGATTTGAAGATAAATTCTGTATAGGCTTTATAGACAAAGTGCATGTCCAACAGTTATGATACTACAACGAATCAAATGAACAAATAACGTCTTTCATTGCCCACACCAACAGCAGCCAAGTTAAAGCGCCGGTGCACTCGTAATACCCAATAATGAGAAAGTACAGTGATCAAAATTTAAGGATTGTTTTGGTATACTTCAAGACATTTATCAGAAAAATACTGTGGTTGGAGACAATTTTTATTGAAAATCTCTTGGAACGGTGACACGAAAGAAAATCCACGATTTCTTTGTGGAAGAGAGCTTCATAATCCATAGTAACCTAAAAGACCTCCCTGATATGAGTGGAGAGTTCGTTGGCGTGTTAATCGTAAAGAGAAAAATTATCGCAGTAAGTAAGACACTTGAAAAGCACTAGATTGACTGTCACACTAGCGATATTTGGTGGCTAGCTACGATTCTAAACGGTTTGCGCGGCTTTAATAAATAATACGTTACTGTTAATTATATATGGTTGTCTTTATCAAGTCACTGGGTGACTTATATTAATGCACATACAGAAATATTACTTCAAACACCCAAGATCGCTATTGTACAGAATTTATAGTGATGACAGGTTTCAGTAAACCGCGTTGCCATCATAAAATCCTTTGCAGTACATTTCACTGAATGTTGATAAAATGCGTATTATTCAGTGTCATATCCTACAGAAATACTTCAAGAACGTGAGAACAATAGTATACCAAAAAGCCGAGGAAAAAATACCTGTTACATAACATAACGTACGTTTTTCACTGATTACACAATCTTACGTTCGTACATTACAATTGTTCTCATGTTCACGAAGTATCCTTATATGATATGACACGGTACAAAAAGGATTTGGCCAAGATTAGTGAAATGTTCTGAAGAGGTCTGATAATGGCCACGTAATTTGCCGAAACTGTTCATCACAATAAATGCTGTACAATAGCGATCTTGGCTGTTTGAAGTTATACTCCCGTTTCTACCTCACAATAAGAAATTATGTATAATTACCACTGATGATGTGTTCAGAGTAAAATGGCTCGAAAAGAGAAATTCAGACGCCGTCAGGTTGTGTGAAGAGCATTAAATTGTGGCACATTAAATACGAAGAGGTGTTAGTGAAAAATTCAGAATCACGTTTTATCGGACAAATCGGCGGTGCAGCTGAACATTTTAAAACGAACACTAGACACTACGAAGAGCGGTATAGGGTCTTTCTCGAAAAATTAATCAATAGATCTGCTGCTGTTGTAACTCAGGCTCCTCATCAACGATGATAAATCCTGCACCAGGGAATCCATCTACGAAATGAAGTAAATATTATGTAACTAATCTGAAGGAAAATAGTAACATAAAACTTTCATCTAATACCCCACCATATGATGAATTTACTAGAGTCAGTCTATGGTAACATGCGAGACCTTATTACAGTCCACGAGAGTACCTCTCATAGAACTCTCAGATGACAAAAATTAAACTCGGTGGTTGGTCATGCAGGGCTGTGAATTCGTTGCCTTTAAAGTATTTAGGCTTTCTTAAGAATAAACTAGTGAGTACTACAAGACTTTGAGCATAAATAGTATTTTAAAGCTACTTCGTTCCACTCTGCAGTGTTGCATAGTACGTCTGGAGGTATTCAGTGAATCATGTGCACAAACTCGTCATCAGATATGCCCTATGAGGTCACTGTCTCGACGTAGCAACAGAAGCATCGCTAATTCAAGTTATTGTTTATTTTATATTGTTGAATATTCTATCTTGCAAGCTTTATTCGAGTTAAACGCTGCACCTCGTAGATTACAGATGCTCAATACCTTAATTTGTTCATTAATTGAGAGATGCTTATCGGTCGAATGTTCACGTGCAGTTTTCCATTTTGTTGACCTCTAAACGCAAAGGCAACTGAACGCAACATGACCGTACTGCAAAGCGAGAACCAGCTTGCCACTCTTTTTGGCACTCTTTTATGAAACAGGTATGCCTCTTCATATTTAAGCGCACAAATGTAAATTTTGTCAGTACTACTTTTCATTATGCTCTATGTATTGTTCTTAAGGTGTATACAGTTTGCTAGTGTATTTATACTTTTCCCATTTTTGCAGCAGATGATGATGGTCATTAAAGACCGCAACCGGTAATCTATTAAACAAAAATGGTTGTGACCATAGACGTAATTTAAAGGCAACTTATTACATATACGGGTCACTGTGTTTTTTCGCGACGATGTCGCACTTTGTGTTGCCACTCTTCTCTGCTAGAATCGGCGCTTGTCGAACAGTGGCAGAGCGTTCGTATTACTACACACCACCACAGTCTCACACAGAGTTACTGCTTTATACTCTTAACTGACAAACCTGGGGATTATCTAGTAATAACAAAATGTGATGTGAGGTACAAAAGTTCAAGCTTTAGAGCGGAAGTCCGCAGCTCGTGGTAGTGCGGTAGCATTCTCGCTTCCCTCGCCCGTGTTCCCGGGTTCGATTCCCGGCGGGGTCAGGGATTTACTCTGCCTCGTGATGACTGGGTGTTGAGTGATGTCCTTAGGTTAGTTAGGTTTAAGTAGTTCAAAGTTCTATGGGACTGATGACCATAGAAGTTAGGTCCCATAGTGCTCAGAGCCATTTGAACCATTTAGAGCGGAATTTTTCGCGCCGTAACAGGTACGACGTAGAACTCGATAGCAGCGTCTTTCAGTTGAGATTTCTGTGACATAGCGACTAATCACATAACAAAAGGAACTCTGTCTGTAAATAAAGAACGGTTGTATCTTTAAATAGTGCAAAGGAGATGGTTCTGTGACTCTTCGAATATGACACTCGGCGAAAGAATGCTCGAAAGTAAACTTTGTATTTGAACTGAAATATAAATTCCAAAATAAAACGTATTACGGCTGGCCAAACGTATTAACCGAGGAACTTAAAGTATCAATATAATGTATCAACAATGGCTACGCTATCATGGCGGTTCAAACCGATGGTTAGTGGAGCAGTACTCAGGTGAGAGCCGGAGGCAATATCTTCTTGGTGAATGCTTTCCCTTTATACACTTTTCCACGTTCCTGACCTATATTTGCAACAATCTCTTGAATCAATTATTCATTATTACCTTGATAAACTCACGCTATTCACACTCATGCTCATAAATTAAGAATAATGCTCATACGTGGTGAAACTGCGTTCTGGTGCGCGGTTTGCTGGTTTAAATAACCTCGGGCTATGACTATGCGGTGCACTTGACCTGCGGTCGTCGCACGGAGGCGCTGGCAGCAGTTCACATACGCAGAGGTGTGCTGGTGCATGTCAGACTACGGAGCAGCGAGGAAGTGTTCAGACGATTTCAGACGTGCTAATGGTGACTGTGTGCTGAAAATGGCTCAAAGAACACATATTGATGACGTTATGAGGGGTACAATACTAGGGCGACTGGAGACTGGTCAAACACAGCAGGTCGTAGCATGGGCCCTCCATGTGCCACAAACTGTGAGCTTAAGATTATGGCAACGATTCCAGTAGACAGATAACGTGTCCAGGCGCTACAGTACACAATGTCCACAATGTACAATACCACAAGAAGACTGATATCTCACCATCAGTACCCGCAGACGGCCACGGAATACTGCAGGTAGCCTTGCTCGGGAACTTACCGCAGCCACTGGAACAGTTGTCTGTAGACCCACCGTCTACAGACAACTGAACAGACAGGGTGTATTCGCTCGGAGACCTGTAAGTCGCATTCCACTGACCTCTGGTCACAGGAGAGCCCGTAAAGCCTGGTTTCAAGAAACAGTACATGGTCTTTGGAACAGTTGTCCCAGGTTATGTTCAAGGACGAGTCCGGGTATTCATCTGGCGTGAACCAGGAACCAGATACCAACCCCTTAACGTCCTGCATAGAGGTCGTGGTTTGATGATGTAGGGTGGGATTTAGATGGGTGCACGTACACCCCTGCATGTCTTTGACAGAGGAACTGTAACAGGTCAGGTGTATCGGGACGTCATATTGCATTAGTATGTCCGCCTTTCCAGGGGTGCAGTGGGCCCACCTTCCCCCTGATGGTTGATAACGCACGGCCCCACCCAGCTGCCATCGTGGAGGAGTATCTTTAAACAGAAGATATCAGGCGAATGGAGTGGCCTGCCTGATCTCGGGGCGTAATCCAAATCGAGCACGTCTGGGATGCTCTCGGTCGACGTATCGCTGCACGCCTTCAAACCCCTAGGGCACTTGAGGAGCTCCGACAGGCACTGGTGCAAGAATGGGAGGCTATACCCCAGCAGATGCTTGACCATCTGATCCAGAGTATACCAACCCGTTGTGCGGCCTGTTTACATGTGCCTGGTGATCATATCCCATATTGATGTAGGGGTACATGCGCAGGAAACAGTGGGGTTTTGTGGGACATGTGTATCGAGACGGTTTTCTTAAGTTATCACCAATACCGTGGACTTACAGATCTGTGTCGTGTGTGTTCCCTATGTGCCTATGCTATCAGCGCCAGTTTTGTGTAGTTTCACGTTGTGTGACACCACATACTGCAATTATCCCTAATTTATGAGCATGGGTGTATATTTCATCGCTCTTTCTGACCCCGGTGCTAAGCTTTCCAGTCAGCTGCCTCTCTGCGACAACATTAAAGCACATGGCGTATACCGGATATATAACACGCTCTACTGAGAATCCAAAGTTCCGCGAACATCCTGCGGGGAGGGGTATTATGCCTTCCAAGCTTGGAGCAGGTGACGTGCTAAAGCACTGTTAAGTAATCATTCTCTCCCATCTATCTGTGTTTATGGCTTCTCTCTGTTGCAGTGGAATTAGTCGATAATTTGCACTCCGCTAGTAACACTTCCACTTCAAATAACACGTAGTGAGTCACTAAGGCATAATTTCTGAAGTACTCTAACCGAGCATATAAAGGAAAGTGTACAACTATGACATGAAAGTTAATTTATTACACTGTCTCCGCAAAGAATTCAGTTGTAGGAATATTAAGAATAGAAATGCCTAGAGGAAAAATGTAAGTATGTAGAGGCGCATATCACTAGGGGTAAGATAGATACTGCCTTCAGGAAAATTAAAGAGACCTTTGAAGAAAAGAGGACCACTTGCATGAATATCAATAGCTGAGATGGAAACCCAGTTCTAAACAAAGAAGGGAAAGCAGAAAGGTGGAAGGAGTATATAGAGGGTCTATACAAAGGCGATGTTCTTGAGGACAATATTATAGAAATGGAAGAGAATGTAGATGATACTACGTAAAGATTTTGAATGAGAACTGAAAGACCTAAGTCGAAACAAGGCCCTGGGAGTAGGCAACATTCCATTAGAACTACTGACAGCCTTGGCAGAACCAGGCCTAACAAAACTCTACCATCTAGTGAGCAAGATGTATGAGACCGGCGAAATACCTTCAGACTTCAAGAAGACTATAATAATTCCAATTCCTAAGAGAGCAGGTGTTGACAGATGTGAAAATTACCGACTTATCAGTTTAATAAGCCTCGGCTGCATAATACTAACACGTTTACAGCAGAATGGAAAAAACTGGCAGAAGCTGACCTCGGGGATGATCTGTTTGGATTCCGTAGAAATGTTGGAACACGTGAGGCAATACTGACCCTACGACTTATCTTAGAAAATAGATTAAGAAAAGGCAAACCTACGTTTCTAGCATTTGTAGACTTCGAGAAAGCATTTGACAATGTTGCCTGGAATACTCTCAAATCCTAAAGGTTCAGGGGTAAAATACAGGGAGCGAAGGCTATTTACAATTTTTACAGAAACCAGATGGCAGTTATAAGAATCGAGGGGCATGAAAGGGAAGCAGTGGTTTGGAAGGGAGCGAGACAGGGTTGTAGCCTATCCCCGATGTTATTCAATCTGTCTATTGAGCAAGCAGTAAAAGAAACAAAGGAAAAATTCGGAGTAGGAATTAAAATCCATGGAGAAGAAATAAAAAACTTTGAGGTTCGCCGATGACATTGTAATTATGTCAGAGACAGCAAAGGACCTGGAAGAACAGCTGAACGGAATGGACAGTGTCTTGAAAGGAGGATATAAGATGAAAATCAACAAAAGCAAAACGAGGATATTTCAATGTAATCGAATTAAATCGGGTGATGCAGAGGGAATTACATTAGGAAATGAGACGCTTAATGTAGTAAAGGAGTTTTGCTATTTGGGGAGTAAAATAACTGATGATGGTAGAAGTAGAGAGGATATAAAATGTAGACTGGCAATGTCATTGAAAGCGTTTCTGAAGAAGAGAAATTTTTTAACATCGAGTATAGATTTAAGTGCCAGGAAGTCGTTTCATAAATTATTTGTGTGGAGTGCAGCCATGTATGGAAGTGAAACGTGGACGATAAATAGTTTAGACAAGAGGAGAATAGAAGCTTTCGAAATGTGGTGCCACAGAAGTATCCTTAAGATCAGATGGGTAGATCACATAAATAATGAGGAGTTATTCAATAGAATTGGAGAGAAGAGGAATGTGTGGCACTACTTGACTAGAAGAAGGGATCAGTTGGACGGGCATATTCTGAGGGATCAAGGGATCACCAATTTCGTATTGGAGGGCAGCATGGAAGGTAAAAATGTAGAGGGAGACCAAGAGATGAATACACTAAGCAGATTCAGAAGGATGTAGGTTGCAGTAGTTACTGGGAAATGAAGAAGTTTTCTCAGGATAGAGTAGCATGGAGAGCTACATCAAACCAGTCTGAAGACGACAACAACAAGAATTAGTAAAAGAGTTAGCTGGAGGTAAGGTGATTAATATTCGTATTTCCGCCAGGTGCCCATGTCTCTTTGGAATTCTAGCACCGACTCTATCTGCCCTGACTTTGTTTGTGGTCGATTGTTGGGAGATCAGAGGACGCTTGGTCGGTCGGAGGCGCAAGCAGCAGCGACGAACTTGAGTATCGTGCCGTGCTCAGCTAGCGATGTAGAGAGGGTCTAGCTGGCAGCAGTGAGCAGTAGGAGGTACGCTGTTGCTGCGATGGTGAGAACTCTGTTGGTCGGACATAGCGGATAGGCGGTAATGTAGTCGTGGAGTGCTATCGGCGCCATCGCGTCGACCATCAAACGAAGTGAGCCTGCTCATGGAGCTGTTGCGTTACCACATTGTGGACTTTAGAAGTGGTCATTAATTTTGTCCTCCACTTATTCGTTAATAACTGCACCCTGATTTCTCTCCGGCCTACTTGGCATTTGTGACATTACTCCAGTTTGCTGTCGTTAGCCAAAGGTTCTCACGATTTGTGACGAACGTGCATTAAATTTCGGATTCTGTTGTCTATACGTCACGTTACACAAGAGTGGCGTTCTGTTATATATTTTTGTAGATTACATACCCTTCTCCTTTTGTGTCATGTCTGCGGTTCTTTTGAGGTGGTTTATGTGTTATTAAAACCTTGTTCAAGGCACCTAATACCTATTTTAACTGTAATCTACCTGCCTTTGGTGTTTTATGATAATGGTGTTTATTCAGTGTTTCTCAATTTCATTAGAATACTTTTTAGGGCTTTATTTGTCACTACATTTTTTTAATTCTTTCTGTGTTACTCCAAACTATTTTAGGCATTCGTTTTAAATTCAGCCAGAACAGTGTTTAATTCTGGACTAGGTCTTTCTTAATGCGTTATTTATCACGGGCCTCACTTCATGCCTTAGTTGAGCCAACAAACAGATTTGGTAAAACATCTATAAGAAGGGTATCCGTTTTGGTAACGCAGCTGGCGAGCTCATTTTTATGAAGCCCATGTTACTTGTCATATGCTATTTTTTGATATATCCGGTCTGTGAAAGTCATTTTTGTTATTTATCTATTTACGATGCGGCCTGCTGTCCGTGGCCCAAGTTGTTTGTGTAGTGGTCGGCTACTGCCGTTGTTTGCCTACCTGTTTCCCCTGAAGTTAAGCCATGACCTCAACATTTCGTAATTATTTAAATGTGTGTGATTTAATGTAAACGATTTCTCTTACATTCACCCAACCGCTTTATGTTCATCTAAGCTGCTTCACCGACAAGCGACCTTTAGAATAAAGTAGTCCTAGTATTTTCCTCAGCCACTGTGCCGTAATGGTCACTGAAAAGTCAATCATAAACATCATTATCGAAATTTATGTCAAAACCTAAAGCACCTTCACCAATTGTCGAACTTATTACAGTGCCGCTGGTCGTTAATTCAGATATACTGTACAAATTTTCTTTTTAAAATACAATAAAAGAAACTTGTATGTGAAATTTTAGTACCTTAAAATTTCCTTAGTGTTTTGTCATTGGGCCTTAAGCTGTCTGTGGAATTCTTAAGTGTAACTATTTATTTCATTAACTGATGTCCCTGACATACATTTGTCTTCATCTACTCGCACTGCAACTGCTTGTTATCTTTTGACCTCGATGTGAAACGCTTTTATTCAAATGGTTCAAATGGCTCTGAGCACTATGGGACTTAACATCTATGGTCATCATGGTAGAACGTAGAAGTACTTAAACCTAATTAACCTAAGGACATCACACAACACCCAAACGCTTTTATTATTGGGATTTAAGCCGATTTGGCACGTGCTGAAAATAACTACTTTATTCGTCTTTATATACTTTATATAATTTAGGCTTCTCGTTGGAAGAGACTTGTCAACGGGCCCCAAGCCATATGTGCAGTTGCTAAGAATAAATGTTTAAATGCTCTTGCACCTTAACCCTTTGGTAAATACTTGTATCGCAGTTACTTCTTCAAATTATTTTAGCTTCACAGTGAAAGACAATTATTATATTTTGGTGTCGATAAATCAGTGTTATAGTACAAATGTTGTAGGAAAGTTCTTGTAGAAAGTAAATACTTTTGGTTATAGGTGATCGCAGGCTAAGAAACAGAGGTTCTAAGTGGTCGGCAGGTGCACATAAAAGAAAGAAACTTGCTGACTTTCCGAATTATCCTTTGACGTGTAAGATTAAAGTAAACACATAGACACAAAAAAAACACACACACAATCACATTGTTATGCCTATGTCCCTATATGGCGCCGCTGTACTAACAGCTCAGCGCTGCTCTTCGGCAGCTAGACTTGTTGTGGTAGGGGTAGTGACAGGTGGGTGGGTAGGGGGAGGGAGGTTGGAGGCCGGGAAAGATATTGGGGTTGGGCTCCTACACAGCTTGGAGGAAGGCGACTAGTTTGCTGGCTAGGAAAGGGGAAGGGAAGGGTAGCAGGTATTTTGGCTGGCATAATTGGAGCGGCTGGTAGGAACCGAAGGAGATGTGGGGACGTGATTCGGGAGGGGGTGACAGGACACAAGTACAGGAAATGTTTGGGTGGACAGTGCAGGGACATTGTGTTACCTAACATTATCGGAAAGATATGTTGCAATGATAAATCCTACAAGTATGTTTCAGAGAAGCTGGTAGTGAAGGGAGGTCTCCATATGGCTTGGGTTGTGAGGAAGCTATGCTGCATTGTCTACAGGAGAGTTGTTGTATAACGTGGCTGCAGTAACACATGACAGGTGACAGTGTAGGACAAGCCTCTGACCATCCTAGAGTATGAGGTGCTCGGTAGATGGGTGGGTGACAGAATACCACTTTTGAAGGGATGGGAAGGATCTCTGGCAGAATTTCCCTCACTTCAGGGCAACATGAGAGATAGTCAAAGCCCTGGCGAAGGATACAGTTTAGTTGTTCTGGTCCACAGCGACAATGGATGATGAGGCACGTGCTCCTTTGTTACCGATTCTTGGGTTGGTGGGAGGATTAGGAGTGTGTGAGGATATGGCGTGGGAACTATGTTGGTGGACTAGGTTTGCATAGGAGGTGACTGAACAACGAGGAGGACGTTGAAGGAAGCAAGCCTCCGTGGCAGACGCATTAGCAAATTCTTGTCGCTGAAACCCCGCTTTTGCAAGAGGAGGAGACCGTCTTGGTTGTCTTGTTATCATTGTACCCGTTGGTTAAACTTGTCCTGTAATCACAGGAGATGAGGAAATTCTTAACACAATGTCGCCTTATTTTCTCCAGCACGATCAGGATAGAAAATGGCTCCGCATAGTACCTTCAAAGAAGAAGTGTAGCACTATTGCAATGCTGGAACACCACAGCCATGAAATCGAAATGTGTAACCACAATAAGAACAACAACTGATAACGTAAGTAAATAAAAAAGAAATTGTTAAGTTTGGCGCGACTATACAACTTCACATAGTTATTGTCGATATTAACTTCAAAATGTCAATTACTATTATTGTTACTCAGTTTCACATTAATGCTTTACTTGTATAGAAGAAAAAAAATATGTAATCTTTAAAAATTTAGAGAATTTGGTTTAGCTTGCTAGAATCTTCGATAAGTTTCACTAATCAGTTAAATTATTGTTCATAGAAGGATAGTTGCAATACAGGACAGTTGGCTTTGGGAATATGATCACTCATCTTGACATACACATATCATAAAAATGTCATATCGGATGTCCATTTAACGTAGGACACTAACAGATATTTTACACAGCTACAACTTTGTAGTTGTTTAATCTTACAGTCATACTGTACCTTTCACTAAGTAGCTGCTCGTTGGTAACAATGATCGATCATTTTATCCGTGATTCTTTCTTCCTGAGGCTCGTGTTTCTAGTACTTAGAGAAACATGTATGCCGTGTGATACATCTGAGATAACTTGCCGTTGGTGATGGTTCAGAACAGAAGCCGACAGCAAAATAAAGTAACCTTATTACAGATAGCACAGCGTTATGCATTTTCTAAAACCCAACAGATCGCTACTAATCAGCAGTACACTTCCTTCCAGTAATCTCTGAGTCTCATAGCAAACAGCCATTTCAACATGGCTTGTCGGAGGAAGGCAATGGCAAACCACTTCCGCTAGGACCTTGCCTAGTCGGCGGTGCGGGTCCCCCGCATCGCTCCCTACGCTCCTCGGAGTATGAGACCTCTCATCGTCATTATCAACATGGCTCTTGTCTCCTGCAGAGCAACATGCCACCACAGAAACTTGCTTCTCCCATCCTCGTAGCCTCAGGTCTTTCGATTCTAGCGTCTGTTTGATTTTGCAGTTGCGATGGATACCACTCGGCTTCTCCGAAGTTTCTTAGTATTGCAGGAAAGATTCTTCTGCACTCCACCGTTCACGCTTGTTCATGCCTGGGCAAAGTCTCTGATACTGCCACTGTCTTCCAAGAACAATGAGCAAAAAATTAATGGGTTACTTTCATAAAGACCCATAATTATCCATAGTCGCGATAAAGAGGTCTCAAATTTGGGTCAAATCTGCCTACACCCTTTCTCTGTAATGGTGGAAAATCGTGACGCCCCGTGACGTTTCAAACTGAAGGCTGTCGACACATGCGCAAAAAAAGGCCAGAACTCAGAGATTCATGTCAGGTCTAAGGTAGACTAATGAGTTCGCATTGACACCAAATTTCAGCACAATCCATTCCAATGCAACCTTGGACGTGTCACGCGATAGTCAGGTCGACACATTCTCTCCACAACCCTTCTTTTAGTGCCTCTGTGACGGTGGTCAGAACCACATGGGCCTGTGTTGTGATCATGCTGTTTTCTAATGTGTGGCCACTCAGAATCAACACGAAATGGCACAGGAGGTGGCATAAAGGGCTGCAGTTAACCAACCCTATCTGTAGAGATCTTCATTTACACACATTTTACTATTACAAACTACAATTTGCATTGTATTGTGGAAAATTATGACGTTCTTGGAAAACATTGATATTGCTCACTCCCAGCCCCCGCCCCCCCTCTCTCGCACCACCCAGACGATTAAACCCTTCATGAAGGGCCCACCTTAGACAGGATCACTAAGAATTTGCAGTCCTGAAGAAACAACGTTCTGTATTCTTAAAAGTTTTCAGCTTAACATAAAGATACTGTAAAACTATAACTTGGAAATACAACAAAGAAAGTGTACCCTGCCAGAAAAAGCATGCCACAGAGATAACACGTTGTGTGCCGAGACTGTTGGGCCTACCGTGTCCATTAACGTCTTCATTGTAAAGTCTGTTTCATGATCACCAGTATTCATCTCCGTTGCCTAGAAAAAACTGGAAAGTCTGTTCAGTAACTGTAGATGGACAGCGAAGCCGTTGCAGCGCTTTGAGACTTTATAGGCGGGTGGAACATAAGTCGAAAGCATGAGACATAGTATGAGATTCCCTTGGCTGCTAGAGAGGCTGAGGACAATTTTTCAGCCGGAGAGAATAGTTACCCAAATTACATTTTTCAAACTATATTTTATGAGATTTTAAATTGACACATTTTATTAAAGTATGCCTTGATGAATCTAAACAGGACTTTATCGGCTGCTCAGTCGTGTTCCCCGAATGTGTTCTCCGATTAGGGCTCCAAGAGCAGGTTTCACTTTACTATGCGGAGCCATTTTCTATCCTGATCGTGCTGGAGAAAATAAGGCAACATTGTGTTAAGAATTTCCTCATCTCCTGTGATTACAGGACAAGTTTAACCAACGGATACAATGATAACAAGACAACCAAGACGGTCTCCTCCTCTTGCAAAAGCGGGGTTTCAGCGACAAGAATTTGCTAATGCGTCTGCCACGGAGGCTTGCTTCCTTCAACGTCCTCCTCGTTGTTCAGTCACCTCCTATGCAACCCAAAGGCTGTGGAATTTCTTGAGGCTCAGTGTCTGGAAACGAGGAACAATAAGCCGCAATCAGTGAAACCTACACTGCGACCATCGCTTATCCGTTTCTGACCACGGTGAGCTGTAGATGTATCCCTTACAAAGCTACACTCCTGGAAATTGAAATAAGAACACCGTGAATTCATTGTCCCAGGAAGGGGAAACTTTATTGACACATTCCTGGGGTCAGATACATCACATGATCACACTGACAGAACCACAGGCACATAGACACAGGCAACAGAGCATGCACAATGTCGGCACTAGTACAGTGTATATCATCCTTTCGCAGCAATGCAGGCTGCTATTCTCCCATGGAGACGATCGTAGAGATGCTGGATGTAGTCCTGTGGAACGGCTTGCCATGCCATTTCCACCTGGCGCCTCAGTTGGACCGGCGTTCGTGCTGGACGTGCAGACCGCGTGAGACGACGCTTCATCCTGTCCCAAACATGCTCAATGGGGGACAGATCCGGAGATCTTGCTGACTAGGGTAGTTGACGTACACCTTCTAGAGCACGTTGGGTGGCACGGGATACATGCGGACGTGCATTGTCCTGTTGGAACAGCAAGTTCCCTTGCCGGTCTAGGAATGGTAGAACGATGGGTTCGATGACGGTTTGGATGTACCGTGCACTATTCAGTGTCCCCTCGACGATCACCAGTGGTGTACGGCCAGTGTAGGAGATCGCTCCCCACACCATGATGCCGGGTGTTGGCCCTGTGTGCCTCGGTCGTATGCAGTCCTGATTGTGGCGCTCACCTGCACGGCGCCAAACACGCATACGACCATCATTGGCACCAAGGCAGAAGCGCCTCTCATCGCTGAAGACGACACGTCTCCATTCGTCCCTCCATTCACGCCTGTCGCGACACCACTGGAGGCGGGCTGCACGATGTTGGGGCGTGAGCGGAAGACGGCCTAACGGTGTGCGGGACCGTAGCCCAGCTTCATGGAGACGGTTGCGAATGGTCCTCGCCAGATACCCCAGGAGCAACAGTGTCCCTAATTTGCTGGGAAGTGGCGGTGCGGTCCCCTATGGCACTGCGTAGAATCCTACGGTCTTGGCGTGCATCCGTGCGTCGCTGCGGTCCGGTCCCAGGTCGACGGGGACGTGCACCTTCTGCCGACCACTGGCGACAACATCGATGTACTGTGGAGACCTCACGCCCCACGTGTTGAGCAATTCGGCGGTACGTCCACCCGGCCTCCCGCATGCCCACTATACGCCCTCGCTCAAAGTCCGTCAACTGCACATACGGTTCACGTCCACGCTGTCGCGGCATGCTACCAGTGTTAAAGACTGCGATGGAGCTCCGTATGCCACGGCAAACTGGCTGAGACTGACGGCGGCGGTGCACAAATGCTGCGCAGCTAGCGCCATTCGACGGCCAACACCGCGGTTCCTGGTGTGTCCGCTGTGCCGTGCGTGTGATCATTGCTTGTACAGCCCTCTCGCAGTGTCCGGAGCAAGTATGGTGGGTCTGACACACCGGTGTCAATGTGTTCTTTTTTCCATTTCCAGGAGTGTATTATTTGGACATTTTCCCTTGACACGTTGTTGCTCCTTCTTACGGCAGGAGGACGCGCGACTGTGTCAAAGATGCGGGTGTTGATACCGGGTATTTTAACTGATTGTTCCGTGCGCACCAAGAAGAAAAATGTCAACCAGAATCGAAGTGCTGATTTGCAGACTGTCAGCAACCACTGACAAGCCGGCTAGTCCACGAATAGCTTCATCCCCACCTTCTCCCTTTCGTCATAACCAGCGTATTATATTCTAGGACCAATAATGACCTGTACCAAATAGAGCTTTCCTCTGAGGAAGGCCGTTGTAATACGGTTGAAACGTTGGTTTTACAGTTTATAATTAAATTGCAAAGTAAACCCGATATACCGCGCTCCAATACACCGTCAATTCGGATGAAGCGCGGTGTAAAGTATGTCTCCCGAAATCAAATATAATTTATGAATGATTTTTGCCCTCTCAGTGTATTTTACAAACTTGAAAAAATTCTTATTACAGGCTGCATGTAGCCTTTCTGCAGTATTACTGCTTCAACCTTCAAGCTCTCTGCACAACAACCAAAACAGATGGACTGAGATATTCGCTATTTTTGACTTCATTAAAACAGCAAATACGAGTAGTTAATACTTTCAGCCAGAAGGCAAATACTTGTTTGTAAATAATGATTAATGTATAATGAGGCGTCGCATAGCGACGGTGGAATTTTCTAGTGATGTAATTTGTCGTCTTTGGGCGGCAATAAAAACAGAAAAATACGGATAGGTATACGATCCTTCACTATTTTGTTCGCGGGAGAACAAATGAAGCCTGGAGCGCTAAAAAGACTTTTACTGTTTTTCTGAAGTAAGACGGACGCAGATCTGTGGCAGTCTGATCTAATTATTTTTACTAAATAAATAAAAACGTGTTCCGTCTAAGTTTTGAGTGAAGTGTAGGAAGAAGAACTGTTGTAACTTACCGTGACGAAGCACGAGCGACTCAAGAAGACAATGGCTATATAAAAGAGCGCTAAATGGACAGGATATGGACATACAAATCTACCGTCATTGTTGTATTAAGCTTAAGGTACGATATATGTTTTAGTTATAATAAATATTTGTTCTGGGAATACTGAATCATTTAGCAGTGCTCATTCCTATTATCTCCTCAGTATTATTTTCATTTTAATTATGCATTTTGCTAATATTACAGACTCCAAGATCAGCAGTCCAATGTGCGTGTTACATTGATAAAAAGAAAACTGTTTTATCGTCTTCTTGCATCAGCTTTAATATTGAATTTCTCTTTTGTGTGATGTTACAGTTGTTTTTGCGCCCTTAAGAACTTTCTGGTCCCTTAGGAAATTTTTTTGTCATAACAATAACTTCACAACCGGGTATGATCGTATCTACGATCATGAAGTAATTAGAAAGACGATAACGCAATTTCTTAATCAATAGCACGCTAGTTGTGACTGCCTCAAGCCACGCGAAACCGCAAGTAAAAACTATTCACATCTCATAATGCAATATTTTATGACAATGGTCAATCCATGATTCTTACGCCAATTGTGATTGATAAAACAGTTAGTTAAATCTCAATTTCCAACTTTCCATTGAATAGCAACATCACTTCTATTTTGTAACATCACACTTGGCGCCCGAACAGGGACTTGACCAAAAATTAGTTCAAATACTTGGAAAATTTTCTATGTGCTTTTGTTAATAAATGTTCTGTCGTTTCATGTACACATCATCTCTCTGTGAGAATGACGTAAAATATGCTGGTCAATAACGCAGTTTAATTACCGAGAGAAAAGAAAAGAAAAGAGACGTGAATTTGCTGAGACAACATAGCGGTATTCAAGCCATCAAAAAGTAAGTCAGAATTTTGCATACGCAGTGTAGTGCTTCAGTAGCAACGTTGCTTTTCCAAGTCGATCCACATCCTTTCTATCTCCTTCCCGCTATAGAAAATCTGCTTTATTTTATCTTTCAAAGTAAAATTATTCGTAGTCTGATAATAGAAATTATTTCTCCCCATTGTTAGTATAGCTGTATTACATTTTCAACATGGTGGATAGTGTGTGCAATTTGCAGTGAAGAGCACCTTCATTCATTTGTCTGAAACGTTTAGGTTCCATCTTGTCTTCTCGCCAGATAGAATTTCATTTGTTGCTCACGCGAGAGTGGTGCTCTTAGCGGACTCACCACGTCACTGACAAACGACGAAAGCCTTGCGTAGCACGTGATTTACTAACGAAAATGGCAGATAGTAAACAGAGACAGGTGACAACAGGAGACGGGAGTGAAGACGTTAATAGTATTCCATACCCTTTACGATCGCGAACGGTAGGTTCCCGTGTGGAAACTGAACTAACCATGTCTGTAACAGGGGAAAGTGACCCTAAAGTCCAAATTCTTCCCGCTGCAGCTACAAATGACCTCGGTGCGTTAATGGAAATGCTGAAACAACAGTTTGACGCAGTAAATGAGACTATAAAAACACAAAATGAGACTGTTAACGCCCGATTAGATGCTGTAAGCGAATCAGTAAAAACACAAAATGAGACTATAAAAACACAAAATGAGACTGTTAACGCCCGACTAGATGCTGTAAGCGAATCATTAAAAACACAGCTAGGCACAATCAAAACAGATCTGCATAAAGAAATTACGGCTGAATTAAATACCCATTTGGGTGAGGTGCAAACTAAGATCAGTGATCAAATTCAGAAAATGCAGAAACAGGTGAAAAGTGAAATAGCTGAAGTATCTGGAACATTAAACACAAAAATTCAGGCAGCTACCAAAGAAATAAACTCAGTTAGAAATGCAGTATCTGACATTGAAGGTGTAGTGGAGGATCTGTCGAGGCAGATAGACTCAATCAATATTGAAGAACAGGTTAAGAGCACCGTGAAAGCACACACGGAGGCATTGTCGGAACACTACGGTGAATGGATAAAGGGTAAAGATATTTTTATCGAAAAGAAGGTCAGGGAGGAGCTTAGGGAGACTGTCAAGGATGTAACTTATGAAATCTTAGCTGCTCCTGGTAAGTCTGGAGACACAGTGGTTTCTGAATTGGGACAGATTCGGAGGACACTTACACGGGATCTTCCCGAGTGGAAGCAGCAAGTAGTGGACGAAGTCAGAATGCTGAGAAACTGTGTAGAAAATCCGCACACGCATACGCAAACTATAGGGAACAACTCTTTAGACGGTGACGAATGTCAGTCAACTCCTTATTGTTCACCGCCTGATTACATGCAAAACAACAGTCCTGTTGAGTCCCGAGTAGGGAAAATAAATGATCCGCCCACAATCGTGAGTTTAATGCAAGAGGAAAGTGTGATTAAGCATCGCACTTTTCCTGTTTTTCATCCGCAGAAGCGAGAAATACACCCCATCGTGTTCCTAAAGAATTTTTCCGGCATATTTCCCAGGAGCTGGACAGACAGACAGCGTATTCAGTTCGTCACTGGCTTTATTTCTGGTGATGCAGCATTATGGGGAACGGAAATGGTAGACACGTGTAGGAATTATGAAGAGTTTGAGAAAATGTTCTTGGCAAAATTTTGGAGTAATGGGGTACAGCAAAGATTAAGGAAGGAGGTGTATGGTGCGGAAATTTTCAATGAGAAGCATGGAAGTCTCCGGCGATACTTCGAGAAGTATCTAGCAAAAATTAAATTCTGGGATTCTCCGATTTCTTCCAAGGACGTAATTATGATTCTCAAAAGCAAACTCCCTGTGTCTATTAGAGAGAAATTAGTAAATGTGTCCGAAGAAGACACGGATGTATTCCTTTCTGTGCTGGATTCCTTAGATTTAATTAGCGAGGATGTGCGCTCCAAGGTTGGCAGCGGCAAATTCTTCCCTGGCAGCCAGCAGAATGCATCGCACGCGGACAACAATGCGCCCAAGGAGAGAGCGAGCTACTGCGACCGCTGTTACCAACCTGCCAGCGGTTATCAAAACGCAAACGGCAATAACTTTAAACGGAAGCAGAAAACCAATTACAGTAATCAGCAGAGATACCACCCAATTTACAACCACCAGGAACAACATCAGTACGGAAACCCACCCTTTAATTCTGCGCCTGAGCAGTATGGAAATTCTCCACAAACGATTGGTAATTTTTCAAATGGACCAGTGTACAATCAAAGTTATAGGTCGAAAAATAGCAAGTGGCATGGGCAAGGCGGAGGCCACCCAGCACATCAGAACAACTTTTCACAGAATAGAGGACCGCGGAACAATTTTCAAACGGTACCAAATGCGAACTTTCCTTCACAAGGAAATGATTCTGCCGGCAACCAAAAGATCGGGCGACAGCAGACGTCTCAAGTATTTTATTCACAAGTGAATGCACCCAGTGGATTTTACCCCTCTACACCGGCATTTGTACCACATAACCAGCACCAATATGAAACGGAACAAACACTTAAGGCCATGAATGACAAACAGGTTAAACATCCTGCGGAAAATTAGAGGCAGCGCCTTTCAGCCTCCAAGAGGTCGCTGCGGATTTTGAGTGGGGGCACTAACGAATACTGTGATTCTGAGTATGTTAATGCGATACGGTACGACCATGAGACCGACTTACGAGATGACCTTGCACGTGAACTAGAAGCTCAAGACATTAATGACATTTATGATGAACAGGTCCAGGCTTCGATTAAGATTTCTATTGCCAACATTCCTTTCACAGCAGTTGTTGATACAGGAGCAAACATCAATGTCATGTCACCATGTTTCTTCAGACAGGTGTCTTCTGTTTCAAAAGTTTTATCATTGCCGATTCAGGGCTACTCCATATCGGGAGCGATTGGTCCATTGAAACAGAGAGTTAGTTTACAGACACAGCCTCAACTGCAGATAGAATCTGTTTCGGTTTCCTGCCCCCTGCGTACTGGAAATTTCCTTGTGTGAACTGTTAATGATAAGTATTGTGTTGAACAGCGCACTGACTACATGGTAACGGCTATTACATGTAAACTTTGTATTAAATGCTGTGTATGGAAAAATTGTTTATAGTGATGGACATGAACTGATATTTCTTCAACAAGCTGAAGCAGGAAACTGGGGTTGCACCAAGAATTTCAATTTAATTTTAAGTTAGTATTAAAAAAAAAAAAAGTGCTTGCGAGGCGACTGCCCGGAGCTAAATAAAATATGTAAAGGTGAGAAATGGAGGAGGATGCGTAAATAAGCACTTCTCTCAAGGTACAAGAATATTTATAGATTTATTTTTAGTAATGTAAGTACTTGAAGTTCTGTAGTAAAAGCCCAAATTACCTGCTTAAAAAAAAAGGGTACATGTTCAAACAGTCCAGACAGTGGACAGGAGTAGAAGAAATAGCTTAAAGTTCAGTTAAAGCGTGCTGTTAAATGGAAAAACAAGTGGTAACTCACATGTGTTCACGCAAGGAGACAATAAGCTGTAGTAAACTAAGTTAGGTGAAATACAGTACAAATGGAGGCAAACCATGAAGTATCAATAATGTAGCGTAAGTACTCAACGAGGCCATTAATTGCTATGAAAGTAAACTATTTCCCTGTGATCTGAGCCCAATGTAAAGAGTATATGAGGAATGTTAGCTGACGAATTGATTTCAGTAGAATCGAGATACTAAATAACCACACAGCAAGCCACCTGTATCATAAATAAGTCCAAGTAAAGATCTTCAGAAGATTTGTAGTGTAATCTAGCGACCATTCAATACCCTAATTGAAGGCTAATCTAAAGAACATGCAATGCAGTGATATTTAAACTTAATATTGACTATAACCTGAGTAAGACGTAGAAGTAGCAAAGTATGCTGTAATGAAAGAGGTTGAAATTTATATATGTGCCTATGTTTATTATGATAATTTAATTTACATGCAGATTTTATTGCAAAAATGTCTCCTAAGACACTCCTCTTATGAAATCCATTTTCCTTGTGCCCGTTCCTTTTGATCCTGGTTCATTAACCCAGACCAAGGGTCGACTTGTAAAAGGCACGTGTGCTTCGAAGCAAAGCAGTGCTTATGAGAAATGAGACACGTAGCGTGATGAACTTCGCTAGCTTTGGTAATGTTTGTTATGGACCGGTTGCGTAAACCCAGTGAACTGTCGGTATTTCCATTCATGCAAAAAAAATAGTAGACACGCGTTACCCTATTTTTTTTTAACAGAGAACGATTGCTGAGTACATGAAGCGAAGAGGGAGACCTATTGTTATCCAGTCTGCCCTCAAATTTATAGCGTTAAATGCGTACTCGTTATGTAGTAGATATGCTGCGTGGCAGTAGAAAATGATCTTGGGTGCACTAAAGAATAAATGCAACGAGTGTTGCGAAACCTGTAGTTTTCATAATGAGGAGATGAGCCCTTAAAAGAAAGTTTGAAATAGTATTTTTAGGTTCACTAGTGAAAGTAAACCTTGAGATGTAAAGAGTCCATTCATAAAGCAGTTGTTCACTGGACTTAACAAAAGGAGTGACCATTAATTGTAAATATTAGCTCGTAAGTCATCTTTTGTAAATAGTAGAATATAAGTCTTTCTGTACCAATGGAGGAAACCTGCAAAATTAATTGTTTTGTAAATGAACTCCATCGGCGAAGGAACTAGGCACGAATGCGGTGTGAAGATGCACACTAAAGTGCGACGTGCATAATAAAAATAACTGTTCACTGTATACTAGTGGTAGTGTTGTACTGCAAGTGTAAAAAAGAGAAGTCAAGGCTACGACAACAGGTGCAACGCAAAGTTCAGTGTTGTTCTAAGTGCAGCGACAGCTAAAACATTCGTCGTCACTTACCTGTGAGCCTCATGGGAGGCAGTTGACAGAGAAGTATGGAGGCAGCTTCAGTGTCTGGCTCCTCCGATGGAAAACGCGCGCGAGGTGTTTGTATCGATGCACTCGTGTGATACGAAGTTCACAAAAAGAAAAAAAAGGGAGCACTCGACGACCACCAGCTCTGTTACAGCCTGAGCGCGAACGGATACTAAGTATTGGAGCTCACGCAACACTGTGCAGCCGCTGTGAGTGGCTGACGTGTGGGTGACGAAACAATCCAAACTTTAAACTGCTAACCGCCATGACTTCCATCGTACATACTGGAGGAAAGACATTTGTACACTTGTGTGACTACATCTTCATATGTAAATTAAGCGATTTTCTTGAGTTGAAGTGAAGATGAGTGAGAAGTAGATTGTTAGATTATTCAGACCTTAAAGCCATTAATACCGGCACTCCTGAACACTGCTAAAATGAATTATAATCCTGTCTCTTGATGGACAAAGAAAATGAATGTGCACTATAGGAAGACCCTAAACTCCAGACCAGTCCCGATCCTTAACAAATGTATCCAATAGGTTGTAAGTTATACTAATAATTTTCCACTTCTTCTGTTTCATATTGTAAATAAAAACCCGGGAAACCACTTGAATTCCTGGCACCACAGTGGAAAGGACAGATGTACTGCATGATGAACGCCGTAGACAGCTAACACAGAAAGTGAAAGCATCACGAAGTGCAGTGCTACGTTATTAAACTGTAATTGAACCACAATGAGTCAACAGATGCTCGAACATTGTCCACTCTAGTTTAGTGAAAATAAGCACTCACTGTACTCATGAATTAGTTGTTAAGCTCAAGAGAAAGTAATTTCTGAATTCTATCCCCTGAAGAGCGAAATGAACGTTCACTTATTGTTATAAGCAAATATGGACCAAACTTAAAAATGCACATAAATGTTAGTCTTGGTATTATGGAATGAAGTGACTGATGAACAAAGAATGAAAAACTTTATTTTGAAAAATGATAAATATCTGATATATGTTTATAAATGTAATTTCAATTTAAGTACATGGTACGCCAGTAACATTATGTAAATGTCACACCAAAAATCACGAATATCTCATGAGGACATGAGGATCGAGGTAATCCTTCGGCATTCCCTCTCTCCTCATGGGAGGCAATGTGATATTCGCTATTTTTGACTTCATTAAAACAGCAAATACGAGTAGTTAATACTTTCAGCCAGAAGGCAAATACTTGTTTGTAAATAATGATTAATGTATAATGAGGCGTCGCATAGCGACGGTGGAATTTCCTAGTGATGTAATTTGTCGTCTTTGGGCGGCAATAAAAACAGAAAAATACGGATAGATATACGATCCTTCACTATTTTGTTCGCGGGAGAACAAATGAAGCCTGGAGCGCTAAGAAGACTTGTACTGTTTTTCTGAAGTAAGACGGACGCAGATTTGTGGCAGTCTGATCTAATTTTTACTAAATGTATAAAAACGTGTATGTCTGAGTTGAGTGAAGTGTAAAGAACTGTTATAACTTACCGTGACGACGCACGAGCGACTCAAAGAAGACAATGGCTATATAAAAGAGCGCTAAATGGACATGATATGGACATAAAAATCTACCGTCATTGTAGTATTAAGCTTAAGGTACGATATATGTTTTAGTTATAATAAATATTTGTTCTGGGAATACTGAATCATTTAGCAGTGCTCATTTCTATTATCTCCTCAGTATTATTTTCATTTTAATTATGCATTTTGCTAATATTACAGACACCAAGATCAGCAGTCCAATGTGCGTGTTACATTGATAAAAAGAAAACTGTTTTATCGTCTTCTTGCATCAGCTTTAATATCGAATTTCCCTTTTGTGTGATGTTACAGTTGTTTTTGCGCCCTTAAGAACTTTCTGGTCCCTTAGGAAATTGTTTTGTCATAACAATAACTTCACAACCGGGTATGATCGTATCTACGATCATGAAGTAATTAGAAAGACGATAACGCAATTTCTTAATCAATAGCACGCTAGTTGTGACTGCCTCAAGCCACGTGAAACCGCAAGTAAAAACTATTCACATCTCATAATGCAATATTTTATGACAATGGTCAATCCATGATTCTTACGCCAATTGTGATTGATAAAACAGTTAAATCTCAATTTCCAACTTTCCATTGAATAGCAACATCACTTCTATTTTGTAACACCGCGGTTCCTGGTGTGTCCGCTGTGCCGTGCGTGTGATCATTGCTTGTACAGCCCTCTCGCAGTGTCCGGAGCAAGTATGGTGGGTCTGACACACCGGTGTCAATGTGTTCTTTTTTCCATTTCCAGGAGTGTATTATTTGGACATTTTCCCTTGACACGTTGTTGCTCCTTCTTACGGCAGGAGGACGCGCGACTGTGTCAAAGATGCGGGTGTTGATACCGGGTATTTTAACTGATTGTTCCGTGCGCACCAAGAAGAAAAATGTCAACCAGAATCCAAGTGCTGATTTGCAGACTGTCAGCAACCACTGACAAGCCGGCTAGTCCACGAATAGCTTCATCCCCACCTTCTCCCTTTCGTCATAACCAGCGTATTATATTCTAGGACCAATAATGACCTGTACCAAATAGAGCTTTCCTCTGAGGAAGGCCGTTGTAATACGGTTGAAACGTTGGTTTTACAGTTTATAATTAAATTGCAAAGTAAACCCGATATACCGCGCTCCAATACACCGTCAATTCGGATGAAGCGCGGTGTAAAGTATGTCTCCCGAAATCAAATATAATTTATGAATGATTTTTGCCCTCTCAGTGTATTTTACAAACTTGAAAAAATTCTTATTACAGGCTGCATGTAGCCTTTCTGCAGTATTACTGCTTCAACCTTCAAGCTCTCTGCACAACAACCAAAACAGATGGACGTAATTAAACTGAACCTTAGTTGTGCCTTATCAACATATGAGGATTATTACTGGACACTAGCTCTGAATACATCTCTCAATGGCACAGCCAACGAATTGACTGCGCAACAGTGCTTGATAAAAATCTAAATGAGCGTAACCAGCACGTGGATTGTAGATTATTCATTCTTTATCTTGATTTCTGTGTGCTTGTTACCATGTCTCGGAAATGAAAAGTGAGTGATAAACTAATAGTAACTAATCGTGTGAAAAATGATCAAACCGAACAAAATTTATCACGCGAGTATCGTGGAACTAACAGAAAAGGAGGCTGAGTGATAAACTGAAAATAATTGATCGTGAGAAAATGATGACACTAAAGCAAATTTATCACGCGAGTGTCGTGTACCTGAAGTAGCAATCATAGGATGGGCGAAAGAAAAGAATAAATGTAAAAGCTTTGTGAACACAGTTGAATGTTGTGTGGGAAGGACAGAAAGAGTGAACTTGCCGAAAGTGTCTATACCGGTAGTCGGATTTTGATTAAGAGAAGTGGGTATCTGAGATTTTCCAGGCCAATTATTTAAGCCCAAGATGAAAAATTTCACTTTGATTTATTTCCGTTGGCTGGTTTTGAAGATGGACATGCCACGTGGAACTCACCAAACAACCGTCAAAGGGGAAGCAAGATCTTTCGACAGTTCAAATGTGTGTGAATTACTAAAGGACCAAACTGCTGAGGTCATCGGTCCCTAGACTTACACATTACTTTAACTTAAACTAACTTATGCTAAGAACAACACACACATCCATGCCCGAGGGAGGACTCGAACCTCCGACGGGAGGACTTGCGACAGTGAATCTGCTTCACATTATCCTGAAATTCTACTCAAAGTAAACACACAAATAGTTAAATGATCGAGTGTATAATAGTAATGACTACTTCCATGTAAAAATCGGGAAATAAGAACGGTCTGAAAATGAATGCGGAGAGAATAGCCCTTCTCTTTGTCACAAACGACTCAGGCAGCACGTTGAAAGCTCTTCGTATAGCAAAAAGAAATAACCCAAAATGTTTCAAGTACGTAAGCGTATCACCACTGCTATTCACTTGCAGTCATTCTAAGAATTCTTGGATATATGACAGTTTCACCAACTGGTTTCAAGAGGAGTTTGCTTTGCCAGTCAGAAAACACTTACAGTCACGTAAGCTGAGAGAGAAACCTCCTAAACATTGATTACTGTTCATCTCATACAGCCAGCCGGAGTGGCCGTGCGGTTCTAGGCGCTACAGTCTGGAACCGAGCGACCGCTCCGGCCGCAGGTTCGAATCCTGCCTCTGGCATCGATGTGTGTGATGTCCTTAGTTTAGTTAGTTTTAATTAGTTCTAAGTTCTAGGAGATTGATGACCTCACAAGTTAATTTGCATAGTGCTCAGAGCCATTTGAACCATCTCATACACCTGCTGATGTGCTGCAATCATAAGGTGGAAAAATACACTGCTGAGCCAAAACATCCGCTTAATAGCTTGTTTGTCCGTCTATGGAACGAAATATATCACTCAATCTGCGTACCAGGGACCCAACAGTTGGATAGTAGGCTTGTGGAGGTACGTGAAATTAGAATGCCTACGCACAGGCCACGTAATTCCCGTGAATAACGGGCCGTTGGTTTACTTACGCAGTGGTGGAACCCGATAGCGACCAAAATGTGTTCCTACGACTTACGTCGGGGAAACTGGTGGCCGAGATATCAATGTGAGTTCACTGTAACACTCCTCAAACCCCAGTAGCTTGTTCAGGCTCCGAGACACGGAAAGATGACACCGCCGTCGGAGAAGACATTGAGCATGAAGCGATGTAGGTGGTTAGCAGCTGTCACCGTGCCTTCGATTACTACCACAGGTCCCGTGTAAGCGCTGGAGAATGTCTCCCATAGCACAGCACTGCTCCCACCAGCCTGTGCCCTTGGCGCGCTGCACGTTTAGAACCGCCGTTCAACTCGATGACGGCTTTGGTGGAGACGACCAGCGACCTAGTTGAGCAAAAGTGTGATTTACCCTAAGAACCGGCGTTTCCATTGACAGATGGTCGCATCGCCGGCCGGTGTGGCCGAACGGTTCTAGGCGCTTCAATCTGGAACCACGCGACTGCTACGGTCGCAGGTTCGAATTCTGCCTCAGTCATGGATGTGTGTGTTGTCCTTAGGTTAGTTAGGTTTAAGTAGTTCTAAGTTCTAGGGGACTGATGACCTCAGATGTTAAGTCCCATAGTGCTCAGAGCCATTTGACCCATTTTAGAACAGACAGTCGCATCCTGATGTATCTGTGATCACTGCAATCGTAACTGACGATGTCGTTGTGTCAACATGTGTGCACGTGGGAGTGGTCTCCTGCGTAACTACATGTTCATCAATGTACGATGAACGGTGTGCCCCGAAACACTTGTGCGTGCGCCAGCATTGTGCTCTTTCAGCAGAGATGACGCAAATCGCCATCTATCCTACTTTACAGAGCACACAAGCATCCGAAACCCACGTACAGTGAAGAGTCGTGGATGTTGAACCATTTAGCGCTCACTGGTAGTTTCACTGTCCTACCTCTCTTCGCTGCTTTCGAGATACTCGTTCATAGGCTCTGTCCAGTAATACTTTATTCTTTGCCAAAGTCACTTATCTCAATGGATTTCTATATTTTCTGCCTATATCATTGCTAGTGTGATCTCCCGCACGTGTCTGTCCCACTTACACACTTTTGCTACCGCTGACGTGACAGTAACGGCACCAGGCGACATCCAACGACGCGGTGGGCAGTAGTCATAATATTTTGACTTATCAGTGTAAAAAATCATTTTAGCTGAAAAACGAGTCAACATTAATATAGCCGCTGTATCAGGACATCATACGAGCATTTAATGCTCAGTATTACAGTGAAATGCTCACTTGAGTAGTAAATTCGAAAAAACAAAGAACCGGTTTCGGAGATCATTGATGACACGTATATTATTGATGCTGTTAGAAATGAGATTGGTTAAGCAGTCGAGGATGAGAATGATGAAACTGAAGAAGAACGATGAAACTGAAGAAGAAAGTATAGATGACGGTCCCAGTACACGGGAAATATTGGATAATACGAATGAAATCATTACGCGGGTGGAGCGACCAAGTGAACCACATCCAAGTGAGTTGTCGCACATGATGAGATTAAAACAACTCACTCTCAGGAAACCGCATGGAATGATCCGGCAAAGAATCTAACTGACTACTTTAAAGTTGTAGATTAATGGCGTACTGTAGCTTGCAGGCAGTAATGTAAATTATAACACTCTATTTGATAATGTGCTTTACGTACCGTATTGAAGCTCGTTTGCCGACGTTTCAGCGAAATTTGTGCAGTCAGTGTACCCTATTTGATAAGTTTCTGAAATGTTTTACTTCTAATGTATTTTAAATTTAACTACAATATGGTACAGTCTGTATAGTAATACATTTTGTGTTCTGCCTAACTTTCCATGTGTAGATTATCATTACACGGCTCACTCTCTATACAAGGCGGGTAAGCTATAACGCCGGAATAAAGCAAGTCCCCCGTATTTCATACAATGAAGCGGTGCAGCACCAAGAAAAATTTTAATCATCACGAATATGTTTTATTTGATGACCGGAGTGCAGATGTGTGCCCTGACGATGAGACGAGTTAGGTAAGAAATTAAGTAGGAAGCCAACCACAGTAATCTGGCACTCTTCAAATTATCGGTCCTAATCTTTCATAATAGATTCTGTCGGCAGTTGCTGAGCTGGGTTCTTATCTGGATTTCATGATCTTCTACTACATTGACAATGTAAATAGCGTATTTCAGATTATTGTTTGCTGCCGCAGATTATTTGCTACAGTTCGGTTACACAAATTTTTTATAGTTTGATCACAAAAAATTTCTAAATTTAATTTAACCATCTTCGTCTCTTTATGCAATACGCAGGCAACCTCACAGTTTAGCACTTTAGAGCAATGAACAACAACAATCGCTTAATTTATAAATGGCACTGGCGTCCAACATTACAGCAAGACGCTAAAATTTTGCCAGTTTGTGTTTATTTAGCCACAGAAAAATGTAAACAGGTAATAGTAAAGTAGAAACAATGTAAATAACACAGAATGTAAACATCTGCATCTTGCACAACAGCACACAAAAATGTTCTTCGCTTATTCCAACGGAATTGCACACACATTCCGGCAACTGGTTATCGTGCTCATCATGGCTTAGGATCACCTCTGGCAACAATACAGACATGCTACGAGTCACGCCGTTAGTCTCATGTTGAGGCAGTAGCGCCCATTCTTCCTGCAGAGCTGGTCGCGAGTCTTGGAGAGCGATTTTTGGATGCTGACGCTATGAAAACTGTCTCCCTAGTCCATTCCAGACGTGTTCTATGGGATTAAACCGGGAGAGCGAGCAGGCCACGGCAAGCATGTAGTATCTTCTATTTCCAAGGAAGCATCAACTATACATGTTCCATGAGGTCCATCGGTACGAAATCTGGGCCCGCACCACCTCACAAAAAAAGCACATGAGGTCCCACGATCTCGTCGCGATACCTGACAGCAGATGAACATTGCCGATTCACCCGTAAAATTTCATCATGAGGTGATAGGATGGTCAACAATAAGGATCCTTCTCGATATCGGTCTCTTTCCACAATGTTCGGATTCCGAAATCGTGTTTCTCGTTTCCTCCAGATGCAAATGCGTCGAGAATTACTCACTAGACCAGATCGAGACTCCTATCTAAGAGAACATTGGCCTACATATCGACTGTCTTTTTTTTTTGTCATCAGTCTACCGACTGGTTTGATGCGGCCCGCCACGAATTCCTTTTCTGTACTAACCTCTTCATCTCAGAGTACCACTTGCCACCTACGCCTCAATTATTTGCTTGACGTATTCCAATCTCTGTCTTCCTCTACAGTTTTTTCCCTCTACAGCTCCCTCTAGTACCATGGAAGTCATTCCCTCATGTCTTAGCAGATGTCCTATCATCCTGTCCCTTTTCCTTATCAGTGTTTTCCACATATTCCTTTCCTCTCCGATTCAGCGTAGAACCTCCTCATTAATTACCTTATCAGTCCACCTAATTTTCAACATTCGTCTATAGCACCACATCTCAAATGCTTCGATTCTCTTCTGTTCCGGTTTTCCCACAGTCCATGTTTCACTACCATACAATGCTGTACTCCAGACGTACATCCTCAGAAATTTCTTCCTCAAATTAAGGCCGGTATTTGATATTAGTAGACTTCTCTTGGCCAGAAATGCCTTTTTTGCCATAGCGAGTCTGCTTTTGATGTCCTCCTTGCTCCGTCCGTCATTGGTTATTTTACTGCCTAGGTAGCAGAATTCCTTAACTTCATTGACTTCGTGACCATCAATCCAGATGTTAAGTTTCTCGCTGTTCTCATTTCTACTACTTCTCATTACCTTCGTCTTTCTCTGATTTACTCTCAAACCATACTGTGTACTCATTAGACTGTTCATTCCGTTCAGCAGATCATTTAATTCTTCTTCACTTTCACTCAGGATAGCAATGTCATCAGCGAATCGTATCATTGATATCCTTACACCTTGTATTTTAATTCCACTCCTGAACCTTTCTTTTATTTCCATCTTTGCTTCCTCGATGTACAGATTGAAGAGTAGGGGTGAAAGGCTACAGCCTTGTCTTACACCCTTCTTAATACGAGCACTTCGTTCTTGATCGTCCGCTCTTATTATTCCCTCTTGGTTATTGTACATATTGTATGTGACCCATCTCTCCCAATAGCTTACCCCTACTTTTTTCAGAATCTCGAACAGCTTGCACCACTTTATATTGTCGAATGCTTTTTCCAGGTCGACAAATCCTATGAAAGTGTCTTGATTTTTCTTTAGCCTTGCTTCCATTATTAGCCGAAACGTCAGAATTGCCTCTCTCGTACCTTTGCTTTTCCTAAAGCAAAACTGATCTTCTCCTAGCGCATTCTCAATTTTCTTTTCCATTCTTCTGTATATTATTCTTGTAAGCAGCTACGATGCATGAGCTGTTAAGCTGATTGTGCGATAATTCTCGCACTCGTCAGCCCTTTCCGTCTTCGGAATTGTGTACATGATGCTTTTCCGAAGGTCAGATGGAATGTCGCCAGACTTATATATTCTACACACCAACGTGAATAGTCGTTTTGTTGCCACTTCCCCCAATGGTTTTAGAAATTCTGATGGAATGTTATCCATCCCTTCTGCCTTATGTAACCGTAAGTCCTCCATAGCTCTTTTAAATTCCGATTCTAATACTGGATCCCCTATCTCTTCTAAATCGACTCCTGTTTCTTCTTCTATCACATTAGACAAATCTTCACCCTCATAGAGGTTTTCAATGTATTCTTTCCACCTATCTGTTCTCTCCTCTGCATTTAACAGTGGAATTCCCGTTGCACTCTTAATGTTACCACCGTTGCTTTTAATGTCACCAAAGGTTGTTTTGACTTTCCTGTATGCTGCGTCTGTCCTTCCGACAATCATATCTTTTTCGATGTCTTCGCATTTTTCCTGCAGTCATTTCTTCTTAGCTTCCCTGCACTTCCTATTTATTTCATTCCTCAGCGACTTGTACTTCCGTATTCCTGTTTTTCCCGGAACATGTTTGTACTTCCTCCTTTCATCAATCAACTGAAGTATATCTTCTGTTACCCATGGTTTCTTCGCAGCTACCTTCTTTGTACCTATGTTTTCCTTCCCAACTTCTGTGATGGCCCTTTTTAGAGATGTCCATTCCTCTTCAACTGTACTGCCTACTGCGCTATTCCTTATTGCTGTATCTATAGCGTTAGAGAACTTCAAACGTATCTCGTCATTCCTTAGTACCTCCGTATCCCACTTCTTTGCGTATTGATTCTTCCTAACTAATGTCTTGAACTTCAGCCTACTTTTCATCACTACTATATTGTGATCTGAGTCTATATCTGCTCCTGGGTACGACTTACAATCCAGTATCTGATTTCGGAATCTCTGTCTGACCATGATGTAATCTATATGAAATCTCACCCGTATCTCCCGGCCTTTTCCAAGTATACCTCCTCCTCTTGTGATTCTTGAACAGGGTATTCGCTATTACTAACTGAAACTTGTTACAGAACTCAAGTAGTCTTTCTCCTCTTTCATTCCTCGTCCCAAGCCCATATTCTTCTGTAACCTTTTCTTCTACTCCTTCCCCTACAGCTGCATTCCAGTCGCCCATGACTATTAGATTTTCGTCCCCCTTTACGTACTGCATTACCTTTCAATATCCTCATACACTTTCTCTATCTATTCAACTTCGGCTTGCGACGTCGGCATTTATACCTGAACTATCGTTGTCGGTGTTGGTCTGCTGTCGATTCTGATTAGAACAACCCGGTCACTGAACAGTTCACAGTAACACACCCTCTGCCCTACCTTTCTATTCATAACGAATCCTACACCAGTTATACCATTTTCTGCTGCTGTTGATATTATCCGACACTCATCTGACCAGAAATCCTTGTCTTCCTTCCACTTCACTTCCCTGTCCCCTACCATATCTAGATTGAGCCTTTGCATTTCCCTTTTCAGATTTTCTGGTTTCCCTACCACGTTCAAGCTTCTGACATTCCTCGCCCCGACTCGTAGAACCTTATCCTTTCGTTGATTATTCAATCTTTTTCTCATGGTAACCTCCCCCTTGGCAGTCCCCTCCCGGAGATCCGAATGGGGGACTATTGCGGAATGTTTTGCCAATGGAGAGATCATCATGACACTTCTTCAATTACAGGCCACATGTCCTGTGGATACATGTTACGTGTCTTTAATGCAGTGGTTTCCATTGCCTTCTGCATCCTGACGGCGTAGGTCATTGCTGATTCTTCCCCCGTTAGGGGCAATTTCCCACCCCTAGGACAAGAGAGTGCCCTGAACCTCTATCCGCTCCTCCGCCCTCTTTGACAAGGCCGTTGGGAGAATGAGGCTGACTTCTTACGCCGGAAGTCTTCGGCCGCCAATGCTGATTATTTATCAAAATTTCGGCAGTGCCTGGGATCAAACCCGGGACCGAAGACGTTTCGATTATGAATCAAATACGCTACTCCCAGACCACGGGTCTGGTCTTATCGACTGTACAGTGGGCATTTTGAAGACGTTCCCATCTGTGAAGACATGCCAGAGGTGCACATACAGAAGTCCTCCGACAGTAAAGGCTACATGTACATCTACATCTAAATCCATACTCCGCAAGCCACCTGACGGTGTGTGGTGGAGGTTACCTTGAGTACCTCTGTCGGTTCTCCCTTCTATTCCAGTCTCGTATTGTTCGTGGAAAGAAGGATTGTCGGTATGCCTCTGTGTGGGCTCTAATCTCTCTGATTTTATCCTCATGGTCCCTTTGCGAGATGTACGTAGGAGGGAGCAATGCTTGACTCCTCGGTGAAGGTTTGTTCTCGAAACTTCAACAAAAGCCCGTACCCAGCTACTGAGCGTCTCTCCAGCAGAGTCTTCCACTGGAGTTTTTCTATCATCTCCGTAACGCTTTCGCGATTATTAAATGATCCTGTAACGAAGCGCAGTCCTCTCCGCTGGATCTTCTCTATCTCTTCTATCAACCCTATCTGGTACGATCCCCACACTGCTGAGCAGTATTCAAGCAGTGGGCGAACAAGCGTACTGTAACCTACTTCCTTTGTTTTCGGATTCTTCCAATGAATCTCAGTCTGGCATCTGCTTTACCGACGATCAACTTTATATGATCATTCCATTTTAAATCACTTCTAATGCGTACTCCCAGATAATTTATGGAATTAACTGCTTCCAGTTGATGACCTGCTATATTGTATCTAATTGATATGGGATCTTTCTTTCTATGTATTCGCAGCACATTACACTTGTCCACATTGAGATTCAATTGCCATTCCCTGCACCATGCGTCAATTCGCTGTAGATCCTCCTGCATTTCAGTACAGCTTTCCATTGTTACAACGTCTCGATATGCCACAGCATCATCCGCAAAAAGCCTCAGTGAAATTCCGATGTCATAATTTTCCACAATACAATGCAAATTGTAGTTTGTAATAGTAAAATGTGTGTAAATGAAGATCTCTACAGATAGGGTTGGTTAACTGCAGCCCTTTATGCCACCTCCTGGGCCATTTCGTGTTGATTCTGAGTGGCCACACATTAGAAAACAGCATGATCACAACACAGGCCCATGTGGTTCTGACCACCGTCACAGAGATCATCCACAAAGACATTTATGTATATTGTGAATAGCAAAGGTCCTAGACACTCCCCTGCGGCACACCTGAAATCACTCTTACTTCGGAAGACTTCTCTCCATTGAGAATGACATGCTGCGTTCTGTTATCTAGGAACTCTTCAATCAAATCACGCAATTGGTCTCATAGTCTATATGCTCTTACTTTGTTCATTGAACCACTGTGGGGAACTGTATCGAACGGCTTGCGGAAGTCAAAAAACACGGCATCAATCTGGGAACCCGTTTGTATGGCCCTCTGAGTCTCGTGGATGAATAGCGCGAGCTGGGTTTCACACGATCGTCTTTTTCGAAACCCATGCTGATTCGTACAGAGTAGATTTCTAGTTTCCAGAAAAGTCATTATAATCGAACATAAGACGTGTTCCAAAATTCTACAACTGGTCGACGTTAGAGATATAGGTCTATAGTTCTTCGCATCTGTTCGACGTCTCTTCTTGAAAATGGGGATGACCTGTGCCCTTTTCCAATCCTTTGGAACGCTACGCTCTTCTAGAGACCTACGGTACACCGCTGCAAGAAGGGGGGCAAGTTACTTCGCGTACTCTGTGTAAAATTGAACTGGTATTCCATCAGGTCCAGCGGCCTTTCCTCTTTTCAGCGATATTAATTGTTTCTCTGGAACTACAGTGCAGTCTTCTTCTGTGAAACAGCTTTGGAAAAAGACATTTAGTATTTCGGCCTTTAGTCTGTCATCCTCTGTTTCAGTACCATTTTGATCACAGAGTGTCTGGACATTTTATTTTGGTACACCTACCACTTTGACATAAGACCAAAATTTCCAAGGATTTTCTGCCAAGTCAGTACATAGAACTTTACGTTCGAATTCATTGAACGCCTCTCGCATGGCCCTCGACACATTGCATTTCGCTTCGCGTAATTGTTGTTTCTCTGCAAGGCGTTGGCAATGTTGATGTTTGCTGTGAAGTTCCGTTTGCTTCCGCGGCAGTTTCCTAACACGGTTGTTGTATCACGGTGGCCCTTATCATCTCTTACGATCTTGCTTGGCACGTACTCATGTAACGTATATTGTACGATGGTTTTGAGCTTTGTCCACTGATCCTCAACACTATCTGTACTTAAAACAAAACTTTTGAGTTGAGCCGTCAGGTACTCTGAAATCTGCTTTTTGTCTCTTTTGCTAAACAGAAAAATCTTCCTACCTTTTTTTAATATTCCTGTTTGCGGCTGAAATCATCGATGCAGTAACCGCTTTATGATCGCTGATTCCCTGTCGGGCGTTGACTGTTTCAAATAGTTCGGGTCTGTTTGTCACCGGAAGGTCTAACATGTAATCGCCACGAGTCGGTTCTCTGTTTAACTGCTTTAGGTAGTTCTCAGATAAAGCACTTAAAAAAACTTCACTGGATTCTTTGTCTCTGCCACCCGTTATGAACGTTTGAGTCTCCCAGTCTATACCCGACAAATTAAAATTTCCACCCAGAACTGTAACATGGTGGGGAAATCTACTCGAAATATTTTCCATACCATCCTTCAGGTGCTCAGCCACAACAGCTGCTGAGCCAGGGGGCCTATAGAGACATCCAATTAGCATGTCTCAGCCTGCTTTAACCGTTATCTTCATCCAAATTATTTCACATTTCGGATCTCCGTCAATTTCCTTCAATATTATTGCATTTCTTATCGCTATAAACGCGCCTCCCCCTTCACTGTCCAGCCTGTCTCTGCGATATACATTCCAATGGAGTTTACAATTTCATTGCTATTTACATCTGGTTTCAGCCAACTTTCTGTCCCTAGTACTATGTGGGCATTTTGACCATTTATTAATGAGAGCAGTTCTGGGACCTTTCTATAGACGCTCCTCCAGTTTACTATTAGCACATTGATATTGTTATTCCCTGTTTCATTTTGCCTACTCCTACCTTTCCTCGTCTCAGGAGGCGTCTTTTCGGGCCTAGGGAGGGAATTCTCTAACCTAAAAAACCCACATGTGCACTCCACCCGTACTCCGCTACCCTTGTAGCCGCTTCCGGCGTGTAGTGCACGCCTGACTTATTCAGGGGACCCTACATTTCTCCACCCAAGAAATTTGCACCGCAGATCTCCGCAGAATCGTCTGAGCCTCTGGTGTAAGACTTCTACTCGGCTCCAAACCAGAGGACCGCGGTCGGTTCTGGGAACGATACTACAAATAGTTAGCTCAGATTCCACCCCGCGAGACAGGCTTTCCACCATCACCAACTCCGCCAACCGCCTGTACGAACTGAGGATGACCTCTGAACCCAGACGGCAGGAGTCATTGCTGCCGACACGAGCAACAATTTGCAGTCGGGTGCACCCAGTGCTCTCTATCGCCGCCGGCAGGGCCTCCTCCACACCTCGGATGAGACCTCCCGGCAAGCAGACAGAGTGAACACTGGCCTTCTTCCCCGACCTTTCCGCTATTTCCCTAAGGGGCTCCATCACCCGCCTAACGTTGGAGCTCCCAATAACTAATAAACCCCTCCCCCCGTGTGCCTGCTCGGACCTTGCTGAAGGAGCGGCCACATGTCCACTCACAGGCAGAGCGGGCGATGCCACACGGCCAGCTTCCACATTGACCCTCCGCCTCGTGCGCCGCGAACGGCGCTGAACCCGCCACTCCCCTTAGGGAGAGGGTGGCCCTACCGTGCCCGTTACGCGCAAAGATGTCTCGACAGCAGGGACAGTGGGTGAAGCATGTAACACCTGGGGTGTACCATGCGACGAACCAGACTCCCCACTGCCGCTACACTCCGAGGCAGCAGCCTGATGACGGCTGACCGCGGCCAATCAACACGATCAGCTGTTCGCGAACAGTGGCCAGCTCCTTCTGCGTCCGTACACAGCAATCAAACATCCTATCCATCCTAAGAAATCAATTTACTGTAGAGAGTTAATCAACTTTTACTAGACTGCTAATTCACTAAAGGCGGCTGATAGTTGACTAAACTGTGGTTACTAGACACTTCTTGTAGAAAACAATGAAAATAGCACTATCTGTCTCTGGACTGTATTGAAAACAAACACGAGCACTACTGGCACTATGGCTGACTAAAGGGATCTCTCTGAATGTATTGAAAACAAACACGAAATATGTGGAACACTATTACTAGCACTCGACAATTAAAGCTTCCTAAAAGCAAAAACACACGGAAGAAGAAGTGACAAGTGAGAAAAATACAGTTAATAAATTAATGTATTTCGCTGCACAGCAGACGTGACGCAGAAGGCAGTTACTCTGCTGAAGCCTTCTGCACACCGTTTGTCTTGATACAACACATCCAGTGGATGATGGGTCTGATGCCAGTCGCTGCGCCGAGCCCATACTGCTAAATACGGTCCTCTCTTTTTGATATCACACGTAGTCGGCCTTGCCCTGGTCTTCGGGATACTGTTTAGGTCTCTATAAACTGTCGCCACATTCGAGAAACATCAGAGCGATTCCAAATAAGCCTTCGGGCCACATGAGTTTGCGACTGTCCTACTTCCATTCTTCTTATGGCCTTCCATCTCAGAGAATTTTGTGGGCGTCTTCTTTGTGCCATATAGCACCGTCTGTGACTGTATACACAGCGGTTGTGGCTGTGGGACTACCATGCCAACACTACCCCGTTTGATAGTTGCCCTGATGTTGTCGTTGACGTGGTAGTCCGTTAAGCGGAAAGCCATCTTCCGTGCAGAACACGAATGTATGGACATCCGTTGACATTTTCTATGATTATTCCATGAATAAGACACAAGAAGGGGAAAGAGATGTTTGTTGCCTTAATGTTAGATACCAGCGTGAATTCCATGTTGACGTTGCAAGTAGTAATGTCAGCTGTGCTGAGGATACAGCAGTTAAGGTCGAGCCGTGTCGGCCTTCACACAAGAGAAACCGGTTCCCTGTCGCCAGCAAGATGTGCCGGCTGTCCGCTGTGACAGTCACAGAAATGAGGCAGCGGCGCCACCTCGCGCCGTGGGATGGCCTGCCCGCCTCCTGGGATAAGGCGGCCGCCGCTCGGGCCAGCCATCCACACAGCGAGCAAACGAGACGAGACGACGCGCCGCGTTATTGCCCCGAGGGCTCGCCGTTCCCCAGTGCTCTTCCTCCGAAACACGCGGGATGGAGGACGGCAGGAAAATTACTAACTGCACGCCCACTGAGCAGCGTGTGTGGAAATGTGACTGATAACAGTTGTACTGTGTTGGACACAGAAAGTACAACAACGTGTGTATGGTCTCTGATAAAGGGAGATATCGGTATCGACGCTGAGCATCTGAATAAATCCAAGCACGGTTTGACAGACACCAATACCCCTACTGCGCAAGGGTACGATCTGTCAGTATTTTGGAGATGGTGTGGTGTGGCTGCATTAATAAACAACCTGCGCAGGCTACTAATTGGTAGTTGCCATCCTTAGAGATGAAAATAAAAAAAATAAATGGCAGATATAATTGACAACGCCACGCCACCTGAAAAGTGTGAGATGAACACTCGAAAGGCGTAGCTTCGTCGTTCGCAATCTTGACTTTCTTTCATAAAACTAACCCTAAAATAAAGCTGTGACTCTTGATAGACACCTTACTGAGGAAGTATTGGTTAATAACCCACTGTAACATTAATCACAAAATCATTATTCATTATTACTTTAGGAAAAGCAAGTATGACCTATGTACAAAAACAGAAAAATTCATTAAACTTCTTGTTTATTAAAATTATTAATGCAACATACCCTCGTATAAATTAATGCTAAACGTAGCCTCGGCTGTATCTCATATTGTTACATCTGGCTCTCTTCATGAATCAGCACTACTGAGAAAAAGAAAAGAAATTTTTCCCGTGTGTTTGGTGTATCAAAACGATGATTTACTAACTCCAGATCGCAGTTCATATATTGAACGCGAGCTTTATCATCGCTGCATATTGAGCTAAGCCCAACCGTCACTCTGCTACGGGGTTCGTCAGGAAACCTAATCAGTCTTATTGTCACTAGATACACGCCAAGCCGTAAAAAAGGAAAGCAATAATACCTTACCTTGGAATGTACAGTGAAGAGCAATAGCTGCTTCTCAAAATCAACCCAAAAATATGTCTTTCTCTCTCAAGACCAATACTGCAGACACACTCAGTACCAATACCAATATCATGCACCCTATCTCTTCAACTGCGTGGTAACAGAGTTATCAAATAACAGATTTTCCGATACAAACTACTTTCTACCGTCCCTCCCGGCTCCGCACTTCCTGCTCGCACCAACTCACAATAAAAGGCAATTCAGGCCCAAAACTGCTCCACAAACTCTTTACAATATGGACAGCACTGTACGGCAAGCCCACCTAAGACCGCGCACAGCTGATAGCAACAGGCAGACTGCCTCAGTACAACTACTTCCATATAACTGACTTAACAACTGCCAAATTACAAATGCCTCTTTCCTTTCCTTCAAATACAAGGTACTCAAGTGGCAGCACCACGCGCTAGGCGTTCACGGGCTGAGGTACTCACTCTATACAGCAGCGATCGCAGGCAACTTGCAATAAGCTGTTATAGAGAACTGTCTTCATCGCTTAAATACCACACACTGAAGTCGCCATCAGCGGATGTTGTCCACTGTTCCTGTTGCGTGCCGTAGTCTGCACACAACATAGCTGTAGTATGATCCGAAGATGATAAACATCGTGTGGATACCAATTAACACTTATAAATAAAAAAGATTTTATGTGATCGAAAGCGGTCTACATAGTTTCTTATTAGTCGTTCCAAAGACGTCAATTGAAAACTCAGTACTTCACATGTAGCAAAGGGATATCGAAATCGATCAGGAAACGGTCGAAAAATATACCAAAGAAGTCTTCTGTAATCGGCATGCAAAAATATATAGTCGAAACGAGGAATGGCTGTCAACAGACACCTACCATATGAAGACGGAACGTATAAGACCATTTGCTCGAATATGTGGATCATTACATAGTTCGCGTCCACCTGCTTAGATGCGTGGTATCGTGCTCCTCTCCCATGCAAGCGGGACCGGGTTCGATTCCCGACTGGGTTGAAGATTTTTCCCTACTCGCGGACTGAGTGTAGTGTTGTCCTCTTCATCATTTCATCCTCATCACTGGCCCGCAAGTCGCCGAATTTGGCGTCGACTGCAATAAGGCTTCTACATCTACATCCATACTCCGCAACCAACCCGACGGTGTGCGGCGGGGGGCACCCTGAGTACCTATATCGGCTTGGGCTTAGCGGCCAAACTTCCACGGATGGGGCCTCCCGACCAACGATGCCATACGCTGATTTCCAATTTCTATACAGTGCACTTTTCATTCTGAGATAGAATTTCAATGTTGGTTGTTTCTGACAATAAAGTGTTATCCCGTACATAAAAAGGGACGTCTACTAACATGTGCTCGTGTTCACCGGCTGTGGTTTAGCATTCCGCGATACTGCTGCTCGCGTTGAATTGGAATATTGGAACAATGGAGTCTGGGGGGCTATCCTCGAAGCCATAGAGGACCTCAAAGGCCTCTACATGATTTTACAGCCACATCACATACCTAGACATGAACCTGTGATCAGGAATACTTTCGACTGCCAGCAAGGTGACGAATCTTGCACCTTCCCCTAAATCTCAAGCAGCGAATGCACAGTAGTCCTCCGCAACGGTAACACCGTAACAGGGGTAACACGATGGCATCATTTCAGAAGAATACTGGTTATTTCGTCAGCTTCAAGATGGATATTTATGTGTGTGGAGGCTCTGCAGAGACCAATCTTCGTCAAACTGTATCAGTCATTGTAATATTATCCGAGAACCTGCCGTTAGGGGGCACTGAAAACACAACAGTATCATCTCTGGCGATAGCTGCAAATTTGGACAGCAGCGGTATTATTTCACACCGATGGATAAGATATTTCGTCAAGGGCTCTGCGATGCTACCTTTCAAAAAGATAACATAGAATATCTTGTTGCTATTTGCAACCTACTGAAAAGTCTGGTGGGTCCCCGAGAGACTTGCATGCAATCACTCACAAGCTCACTACGACTGATGAAAAATGGCACTCAGTTGACGCAGCATAACAAATAACTTAAACCGTCATCAAAACTCAACCCAGTTTGATACCCAACCGTTTTAAAGACATTGTTTCCGTCACGGGTTGGATCTCTGTGTACTAAATTTAGCACCCAGTATATCATCAATTCACCAGTGGCCTTACCACAACAATCCTAGTGGAATCACCAAAGTTAAACGCTTTCAGGTTTGGCTAGCACTTAGACGGGAGACTATATGGTCTACCAAGACCAGTTGGAAAGTAGGGTGGACTTAGCCCTTCTGAGACCAACTGAGGAGCTACTTTACTGAGGAGCAGGGGCGCCAGTTACGGAGAATGACATTGGCCAGGAGAGAAGTCTGCTTACTACATGTCCTTCCATATTCGCATCGAGTGACGCCTTTCATCTGAGGATGAAATAGCGGTGTGTGAGTATCACTGGGGCTTCTGAGACCTCTTCGGATGGTTTTCGTAGTGCCATATTACCCATCGATTTAAACGTATGTTCTTGGTTTTACAATGTAATACTAGCCTGGCTTAGCTTTCCATAGGAAGTACTAAGTATCTAATGCCGGAATCCTTTATTATAGTATGTAGTGATATACAAAAACCTCCATCCATCCTTCATACTCAGTCCATCTGTGTGCAAAAGACCTTCCCTACAGTAGTTCGTACGATTAGCCTTCACGCACGGAAAGAAAAACGTGGATGGAGGTTTTAATTTATGATATGTATGGATTGACGTGTGTAGATCCTGATCAACCTTCGCTACTCTCTGGAGTTACGGTGGCTGTTCACTGTTTCTCCTGGTAGAAACCGCCACCTCTCTAGCTGACGAGCTCGTAGTTTCCATAAATGCCGCGAGCTGTCGATCCAAAGGCCAATTAAGTGTGGAACAGATAACAATATGTTTATTATTAATTCATCAATACTGGCCCGGAAACAATATTTCGATGACATCAATAGGGAAGAACCACCGAGAACCTTTAAGAAGGGTGAAGTGTGGCTACTGGAGTCCAGGAGTGTCACATGCGTGGGGAGCGTTCTGCAACGCAGGCACTGTTGCCTGAGGTAGATGAGCTGGTCGATCACGGTCATCTCGGCAGCAGATGAAAGCTACATCGTTCAACAAGCGAGAAGATACCTTCGTCAAAAAGCGAGTACAAATGCAACACCGTTTAACATGACGGTAAAATACCCAATCTCACGCTCCACAGTGACACGGTGACTGCATGGGCATTGTCTCTTTGTCCGACGACCAGTACCTTGTGTTACGCTGACATCCGAACCGTTCGCGACGGTGCCAAGAGCATAGGGACTGGACCAACGAGGAGTGCTTTCGCTTTCACGTGCTTTTCTCGATTGATGGAGGATTTGGTGATTCTGGCTGTACCTTCATATGGCGGGAGATTGAAACATGTAATACACCCAGGATATCTTCTAACATGGTCGTCTGGGCGGACCAATTGGTATGGTGAGAGGAGGCATAATGTTTCAAGGGCGTACCGACCTCCAGAACGTTGAAAAAGTTATACTGACTGGTCGACCAAATTTTGAAGTAATACTACTTCCCAACGTGCGTTTTTTCGAGGTTGTTCTGGCTTCATTCATCGAGAACCAAGATCTTGGATCGAGAAGACATTCGTCGAATGGAATCCCAGAGAACACGTATTGGATGCGTTGGGGAGACGTGTTGAACATCCATATGCATCAAAGGATGTCCAGCAGCTGTCAACCGCGCTGGTGGAAGAATGAAATGCCTTACGACAAGAACGTCTCATGGAAATTGCGGGCTGCATGGGAGCAGGTTGCAGAGCATGTATTCCTATCAAGAGCCATGTCCCGCCTTTTGGTATGTCGAGGTTACGATCACAAATAGCGATGGCTTCAGAGTAATTATTACCTTGACTAAAAGTGTCTTTTCTTTTCATTTCATTGCATATTTTTTTCATCTTGGGAATGGCAGCCCATTCTTTACGGAGTGCTGCTCTGAGGAGAGGTATCGATGTTCGGCGGTTTGGCCTGGCACAAAGTCAACGTTCCAAATATTCCAAAGGTGTTGTACAAGATTCGGGTCAGGACTCTGTGCCTGACGATCCATTACATGCATGTTATTGTCGTGTAACCACTCCGCCTCAGGCCGTGCATTATGAACAGGTGCTCTATCGTGTTGAAAGATGTAGTCGCTATGCCCGAATTGCTCTTCAACAGTGGGAAGCAAGAAGGTGCTTAAAACATCAGTCTAGGCCTGTGCTGTGATAGTTCCACGAAAACCAACAAGGGGTGCAAGCCCCCTCCATGAAAAACACAACCACACCAAAACCACCGCCTACGAATTTTACTCTTGGCACTACACACGCTGGCAGATGACGTTCACCGGGCATTCGCCATAATCCACAACCTGTCATCTGGTCGCCACATTGTGTACTGTGATTTGTCACTACACACAACGTTTTTCCACTGTTCAATCGTATAATGTTTACCCTCCTCACACCAAGCGAGGCGTCTTTTGGCATTTGCCGGCGTGATGCGTGGCTTATGAGCAGCCGCTCCACCATGAAATCCAAGTTTTCTTACCTCCCGCCTAACTGTCATAGTACTTGCAGTGGATCCTGATGCCTTTTGGAATTCCTGTGTGATGGTCTGAATAAATGTCTGCCTATTACACATTACGACCCTCTTCAACTGTCGGCGGTCTCTCTCAGTCGCGCGCAGGATTGGCCGAGCGGTCTAAGGTGCTGCTGTCATGGACTGTGCTGCTGGTCCCGGTGGAGGTTTGAGTCCTCCCTCGGGCATGGGTGTGTGTGTGGTTGTCCTTAGGATAACTTAGGTTAAGTAGTGTGTAAGCTTAGGGACTGATGACCTTAGCAGTTAAGTCCCATAAGATTTCACACACATTTTTTTTATCTCTCTCAGTCAACAGACGAGGTCGGCCCGTACGTTTTTGTGCTGTACGTGTCCCTTCACGTTTCCACTTCACTATCACATTAGAAACAGTGGACCTAGGGATGTTTAGGAGTTTGAAAATCACGCGTGCATACGTATGACACATGTGGCACTCAATCACCTGACCACGTTCGAAGTCCGTGAGTTCCACGGAGCGCCCCATTCTGCTCTCTCACAATGTCTAATGACTACTGAGGTCGCTGATATGGAGTACCTGGTAGTAGGTGGTAGCACAATGCACCTAATATGAAAAACGTATGTTTCTTGGGGAGTCCGGATAATTTTCATCACATAGTGTATGTTACGTGGCAGTGATAATCAAATGGTTCAAATGGCTCTGAGCACTATGGGACTTAACATCTGTGGTCATCAGTCCCCTAGAACTTACAACTACTTAAACCTAACTAACCTAAGGACATCACACATTCCATGCCCGAGGCAGGTGTCGAACCTGCGACCGTAGCAGTCGCGCGGTTCCGGACTAAGCGCCTAGAACCGCTAGACCACCGCGGCCGGCAGTGATAATCATGCTAAAGTTACATTCGTTCATAAGTTTCACACACCAGTATACATACACACTTTCCTCGTGAAGCTGTTTGTCCTTTAGAGAAACCGGTATCATAATCCCTGTAGTAGTTCCTGACATTAACCATAACATGAAGACAGAAAACTACGCTCGCGGAACTTTAATAATATGTACAGATACGCACTATGTTTTAAAATTCCTCTTGTAGATGTAGTAAGCAGCCAATCTGATGTAAACGGGAAGGTTTATTAAAACTCTTTACCATAGTTTCAACGTTTATGGAAACGTCTTCTTAAGAAGGCGTAGAAGGAAAATATTGACAACCTGAGCAAGCTGACAGTGAATATATATATCGTTATGAATACACAAATCTATTCAGTCCTACTGGATTACATGCTGTGTTAGAGGTACGTTATGATCGAATTGTATGTATTTCTAGATTTTTGATGTTCACATTTTTTCAAAATTACTGTATTTGAGAGTTATACACGTTTTATCATCTTCTCTCCTCCCCATCACCATCTCTTTTCATCCCTTCTTTCCTTCCCTCCCTACCACCATTCCTATTATAACATCAATCATCGATAGATTTGTGAATATTTCGTATCAGTTTTCTGCTGACATTGTACAGTGGTGTATCTGCATAGGCAACATCTTAGGCTGTGTAAATATGTAATAATTATGTTAATTATTATGGCTATTTATGAAATTCTATTGTAACTGTACCTACGGATTTATATTTGAGAATGTAATAACTTGTAAAGAAACTCTGGATATGTTACTGGTCCATAAGTAAGGGAGCTAAATGTAAAGTCTCTAGTAAAGCCCCGCCTCTACGGAAGTATTTTGGCTGGACTGGAAAAGGTGGACTTGGCTTAGAATCCTTTGAGGGGAGTGGCATATTCAAGTTATAACCGTGATACTGAGTGGGTAACAGCAGCCTTAGTCAGCTAGCGGGGTATAAATTGAAGCAAGGAGAGCTTGCGAGCATGTAATTAGCTTCGGGTGGAATGTAAAGTGGGCTATCGACCATGATACCATTGTGGGCTCTCTTTGGTTAAATTTACGGCGAAAAGAAGAGTTTTATCAGGGCGTGGCTAACATCAAGAACCATGGTTGCTTTACCGCCAATTTTATAGCCACTGTGATCTGCCACAAGCGCTACCACCTTCAGCAGAACCGTTATCTAAATGTGTACGCTCAATGTACCAGGTATTATGTATCGAATAATAACTTTTTGGGAACCTAATAACTCGCGTGTGCATACCCATGATTATTACCAGCCATATTCCTAGACAGGGTTCTTTTCAAGTGAAGTAATTCCGAGTATCCTGTTCTTATTGAACAGATATATTTGGCAGTAAGACATTTCGAAATTTTATTAACTTTGTGTAGTATTCAGTTTAGTTAGTTTACTGTATAGCAGTCGTGGTGTGCAGGTATGATTGCGCCAGTGTAGGCGCACCTACTTCGATAACCGAGAGCCTTGAGAGCACGGTTGGAGTAAACAGGCGGAGGAAGCTGAAATTCTGACTATCGCCTGTCCCATAATTTTCCGGTGCTCTAGAGATGACTCGTACTGCTCAACCAACAGCAGCAACAGTAGCAGCTCAGCATAACCGTTGGCTACATTCCTCGCCATCCGAACAGCTACAACATCGTAAGACTCTTAATTGATGAAATATATTAAATGAATCATCCAGTGGCAATTCTTTCATAACGTTTAACCGTCTTGAATAATAATCTGTAATAGTTAAAGCTTATAGGCACGTGTGTTGTCATTGTGCTCAGACATTATTCTTATCAAGCAGCGCCTCTTTCCATCCGATCATCGAGTGTCGCAAAAATATGAAAACTGATTAACTGTTCTCTGCCAGTTTTGTTTCTTTGCTCAAAACCAGTTCCAGTCCAAATTTTGTTGCCTCAGTAACTGTTCATTCTAGTATTGGATAACAAAGACTTAACTAATTTGCAGATTTGAGCATTAACTTCACTTACTTAAAGTAACGTAGATTTCACTGGCAAAATTAATAACTAAAGGTACTTCACAAATTAATAGTGTGCAATTTCATTTAATATGTATTTTGCTTAGCGAGTGACATCTGCTGGCTTGGTACGAACCTTATTGTTATGTCAAAAGTAAATCAGTCGCTCATTTGCTTACAGTAAATTCAGTTCAATCTTTCAATAATTAAAACTAAATTTCTTGCGTTTTTTCCAATTTTGCATTACATTCTCCTGAAGTCAATTTTTACGATACAAAGTTTCCGTTACAGTCAGTCATTTATTCAACGAGCAACTCCATTTAACTTTACTTTCAAAATTTATTACGCCGGCCGCTATGGCCAAGCGGTTCTAGGCGCTTCAGTTCGGAACCACGCAGCTGCTACAGTCGCAGGTTCTAATCCTGCCTCGGGCATAGATGTGTGTGATGTCCTTAGGTTAGTTAGGTTTAAGCAGCTCTACGTCAGGTTTAAGCAGCTCTACGTCAAGGGGACTGATGACCTCAGATGTTAAGTCCCATAGTGCTTAGAGCCATTTGAACCATTTTTTTTAGTACAATACTTCAGATTAAGTAACTCCCAACTCAGTGTTCTCTAATTCATTTATTTTCTTGTGAAATATCGTGTTGTGGAAAAGCATGCCAACCTTTTGTTATTACCCCAGTGATTACATGCTTAATTTCCTTTCCATTACGTTTCTTAATATTCTGGACATTCATTGCATTAGTGGGCTGGCGACCGTTTTTTTTTTTTTTTTTTTATTTTTATTTTTTTTTTTTTTTGCTAATCAGTATTTTTTGTGTTAAAATATTGCGTGGTATCCTTATTTCCCTCTGTGGTTCGTGAGCGATGGCGCTACATTTCACCCATTTCAAAACTGTTGTCAGTATTTAGGTTCCTTTAGAGGGGTCTGTTTTACTCTTTCGTCCTACCAACTAGTATTATGTTCTTTTGGTAACGAAAGCCTTACTCACTGCAAAATTTCATTTGGCAGACGCGATCGCGGGCAATGGTACCGCAATCCAGAAGGCGGATAGTGAAGGGGGAGGGAGGTTACACCCGCAGCCGGAAAAGTAATGATGACGGCATTTTGGGACACTGAAGATTTATTCAGCTTGTTGTCCACCCTCATGGTGCAACAATCAGCTCTAAAGTGTACTGTGCTACCCTCATGAAACCGAATAAGCGACTTCAGCGTGTTTGTCGCTACAAATGTTCAAACGAACTTCGCCCTCTTCGTAACAACGGAAGGCTTCACACAAGTTAGCGCACCCGAAGGAAGGTCAAAAAACCTCACTGGATTGCTCTTCCTTGTCCAAAGCGCAGCCCAGATCTCGCACCTTCCGACGTCCACCTGTTTGGCCCACTGGATGATGCACTCCGCGGGAAGCAGTAAGTGGATGTGGGAGGTTATGGATGCAACAAGACGGTAGAGTCCTGCCATGCGGTCGTAAGGGCCCTGTCGGTATGGTGGCGCAAGGCCATATCATAAAACGGCGATTATGTTGAAAAATGTGGTTTTGTGGCCAAAAGAGTTGAGACTATTATGGTACAGCGTAATCTTTAATAACTCGAACCAGCTTTTAGAAAAAGTGTAGAATTATCTATTGAATCCCTTACGTAAGTTTATCTCTGCAAAATGAATAGTTATGAAGGTATACATTTGGGAGACGCACTTGCATACGTCTGCAAACTGCTCCGCTGCATTATTTGTACCCATCATTCCTGTACTTTGTTTGCATTCAGTATTCCACGCGCCGGTGTCGTGGAATGCATGAGCGAGTGTGCCTGCTGCACCCTGGTCCGCACGTTATACTACCCAGAGTGTGGGACGCGAATTAGCCTTGCCTAGGGGCAGACCGCCAGGGGGTGGTCGATGAATTGCTCGTAATTAGCGGCGCGGGCTCACAAAAGCGCGTGCCAGGCTGGGCGCCATTGTCTCGCGGAACGGAACCGACCCGCGCCGTGCTTCTCAACGATGCCATTCCTGTGCTCGCGAGTACAAAGCGCTGATTGGTCGTCGGTGAGGCGAAATTTGCCTCCCATATCGTTCTAAGTCATTGTTTATCCTAACTGGTCATTTGATGTCAGAATATGCGAGCCTGTGTTCGAGCACAAAAATCATACTGACGATAATAGCTAACTGCACATTTCATTGCAAAATATCAATGTTATAAACTTATTTTCTGAGTTATCAGTCTGAATGGTCTGATGCGGCTTGCCAAGAATTCCTATACGTCCTAACCTCTACATCTCAGAGCGGCATTTGCAACCTTCGTCCGCTATTATTTGCTGGATATATCTTCCTGTAAGTCTGTACTCTCTACAGTTCCCTCTAATACTCTGGAACGTATTCCCTTATGTCTTAACAGATGTCATGTATCCTTTCCTTTCATCCCGCCAGTGTTTCCCTTACGTTCGTTTCTTCGCAGAATCTGTGGAGAATCTCCTCATCCCTTACCTGATCAGTCCACCTGATTTTCAACTTTCTTCTGCAGCAACACATTTCAAATGCCTAGATTCCCTTCTGTTCTGGTTTCCCCAGAATGTACGATTCAGTGCCACGGAGTGCTGTGCTCCAAACCAACAGTCTCAGAAATCTATTCCTCAAATTGAGACCTATGTTTGGTACGACTTCGTTTAGACAGGAGTGCCGTATTTGGCGTATGTTTTGCTACGACTTGTTTTAGCCAGAAGTGCCCTCTATGCCTTTGAATGTCGGCTCTTTATGTCTTCCATCCTTCGACCGTCGCAGGTTATTTTGTTTCCAAGGCGGAAAATTTTCTTAACTTGGTCCACTTTGTGCCTACCAGTTTTCATCAGTCTCTCACTATTCTCGTTCCTGCTACTTCTCATAACTTTCTTCTTTCTTCAGTTTATATCAATCCCGTATTCTCTACTCATTATACTGTTCATTCCATTTAGGAGGCCGTGTAACTCGTCTTTCACACCTGTCACACTGAATGATCCTGAAGTCAAATGTACGTGACAAAGTACATCACCTTAAGAGTCTTGTAACTTCAACGCGAGATTTTAAAATTTTTATTTCTCTCACGCACCATATATAATTGGTAGAAGATGTACCTTATAATCAACGAAAACAATAATTTTTTCAATGACTTTAGCTTATAAAGATGCACATAGGAGCATCAGACCTTGGAAATACTATCTCCAACTTGAGATGGGTCTCAGTAATTTACCAGTTTAGAATGTGCAGTCGGCGTTGTGCAACGTTGCCAACTATAAAAAGGTGTCACCTGTCGATAAGTAGAACAACTAACTGCCGAGAAAGATTTAAATGACTAATACCTACTGTGAAGACTTTATTTTACATTCAATATTTAACTAAATGTGAAAACTTGCGTGTAACATTTATTACCATTTAATGAATACAATGTGTAGAGAAAAGAAAAAAAACTTTCTAAATATGTCATATTTTTGTATGTGAAAGCAGTGCTATAAAAAAACCATACAATCACTGTAAGAATAACTTGGTATGCTGAAGACAGTCGACAAATTAGTTTACGACCAAGCACGAGAACAGACCTAAAGCTGGAGTGACAAATAATGAACAATGCATTTGAGGAATAGGAAATATTAATTAAGATGAAAATAGTCACACACAGCATCCAACAGGAATAGTACAGCTTTCGTCGAAAGCCCCTTCACCGAGCGAGGTGGCGCAGCGGTTAGCACACTGGACTCACATTCGGGAGGACGACGGTTCAATCCCGTCTCCGGCCATCCTGATTTAGGTTTTCCGTGATTTCCCTAAATCGCTTCAGGCAAATGCCGGGATGGTTCCTTTGAAAGGGCACGGCCGATTTCCTTCCCCATCCTTCCCTCACCCGAGCTTTCGCTCCGTCTCTAATGACCTCGTTGTCGACGGGACGTTGAACACTAATATCCTCCTCCTCCTCGAAAGCCCCTTACAGACTGTCCTCAGGTCGTTGGAGGGTTTACTGCAAACACGAAAAAAGCAAATTGGAAATTTATACAAGTGGCATCGTGTGACAACAGAGAAAACCTTAGCAAGTTGCATCAGTTAACTTGCGACTGGTTCCTAGCAAATCCACTGCAAACGTAGAAGAAAATTATTGGGCAGAAGTTGTTCTAAATACTAGCAGCAGCAACAAAAAGAGCCTTTAAGCCATTATTCCCCTTTAGTTTTAATAGGTGACTATTGACGAAATTATGAAAGACGTTGTACTGGACTGAAATAATTACTTTTGTGGTATGTGAATCTGAATACCCTCTTTCAACAGTGTGACTCTTTGTAATATCAGTGGGACAATATTTAATGTGCAGTTTCGTGCGCTGGCAGCGGTGGCAGAGGGGTTCTAGGTGCTTTAGACCGGAATCGCGCGACTGCTGCGGTCGCAGGTTCAAATCCTGCCTCGGGCATGAATGTGTGTGATGTCCTTAGGTTGGTTAGGCTTAAGTAGTTCCAATTTCTAGGGGACTGATGACCTTAGATGATAAGTCCCAGAGTGTTCAGAGCCATTATTTGCAGGTTCGTGCGTTTGTGTCTATGTACAATGGTCACTTCCAGTATAGTAACATTTTTCATGTTTTGAATCACACCTCCCACCTAATCATGCCAGGGTCATGAATATTAAATTAAGAAATATTGACCTGTGAATCGACGTTTACCTGAAAGCATTTCATACGTTTAGTTAACAAATTTAAACTTTTACTCTGCATATGGTTTGTAAATAGATGGATTTACTTAATTTTGGGAAGCTGAATACACCGATAAAATTAGATTTTCTCTTTGACGTCACATTTCCTAGATACACAGACGAATAAGAAATGCTTATTGCGAAACTCGACACAGTTAAGTCAAACAAAATACACATTCAGAACGTTTGAAATCAATACTATTTTATATGTATATGTGGTCATGATGCAAATAAAAGTTCCAAATCAGTTCAGAAGATATTTTCTCCTTTAATCGTCTTTAGTTTTTGAAAAATGCGACGACGGAGTTTTTCTTTTGTTTGCCGTTTCATCACTCTCCCTAACAAGACTCCAGCAGTAGTCACCCATCATCGATGGGTTCCAATGTCCTCTATAATTGTGTTCTATGGTAAGAATGTCTTGGTGAAAGCGTTCACCATACTCATCACTTACGGCTCCCAAATTTTCCGGTAAGAAAACAATATGAGGATGTAAAAACTGAATTTTAGGTGATATTCTACACTCTATGTTCTTGTAGTTGTCCAACAGATCATTCGCAATTGTAACAGAGTTTTTGTTTCTTCTGTTACCGAAAAAGCCCTTCACAGTTGCTTCAAAAGAAGACTAAGCCACTAATTGGATATCTGTGAGTTTGGTATCAAAGGGTGGAATTTCAGCAATTTTCTTGTTTGTTGTCCAACAAATATACCCTCTTTCAGCTTTTCCTCACTTAATTTGGGAAACTTTTCTTTTAAGTGATTGATGGTCTCACCTTCTTTATCCAGAGCTTTAACAAAGTTCTTGATAAGGCCTAACTTTATATGAAGGGGAGGCAAAATGATTTAATCGGGCTCAACCAATGGAGTATTGTTCACATTTAAGTTTCCAGGGACATATGAATTACTCATAGGCCATTCCTTGACTGTATAGTGGTTCTTGATGTCACGGTTGTCTCAAAGACACAAAAAGCAATATTTCGTGAATCCAGCCCGTAAATCGGTAAGGAGTGCAACAACTTTTAAATCACAGCAAAGCTTCAATTCATGATCCTTATATTTGATTGTTTCTAGCACCAAAGCCAAAGGTACCGATGGAAATGTATTGTCATCATGCATGCAGTAGTACTGCTTACAAGCTGGTTTTACCGGAATTAATAGATAGTCGCCACTCCTGTGGATTATGATGTACATCTAGCTGCATCATCAGACCATTGACATCTCTACATACACAGTTTGAATACTGCATATCGAAATACTGAGCGAGGGAAGCCACTCTTGATCTGAAACTGGAAATTTTTGTCCATGTAGCTAGAAGGTTCCGTTGTTGCAGTCTCGACTACCAGAGTTCAGCTTACTGTTTCGAAAGTTTTAGATCGCGAACCAAATCTTTCAATTCCCTTTTATTAAAGAGCTGAGGATAAGTGCCATGATATTGAGTTACAGTCCTCTTCTATATGTTCAATAAATTATGATTCACTTGGCACGGTGTCTGACTCCGTAACTTCCAAGTCAGAGATAGGAACAGGCAACCCCTCATCATGGAGCACAGGAAAATGCACTGGAGGTATATTTGGATACTTTATTTTACACCTAGTTTAGTTCGAATGTACCGAAATATTTGTAAGACAGAAGTAACAGTCTGAATAATGATCTTTAGGCTCACACCACATCATGAAAACAGCGAATGGCGTGGCTCAACCACTCGGTTAAGGTTTAGTACAGGTTATGCAGGCAATGGAGATCTGCATCAAACGAGTCTCATGACAACAACAACATGCAGGCAATATGAGATACAAAATTTTTATCTTGACGACCAACAGGACAATCAAAACAAAATTTATATGCCTTCTTAACCAAATCAGTGATTGGTTTCTTTGGGCTTTTGGAGTGAATTCCCCCCCCCCCCCCCTCCCCACACACACACACACATAGAAAAAGTTCCCGGGGTGGTTTGGACAGCAAGATTTACTAGTTGCTATTTTTCTTAGTGTAAGGTTTAAAAACAAAAGGTTTGCACTATCTTTCACAGGAAACACTCACTGAGGATCTATTACACAGCACTGGATTACCACACCAACCATTTACTGACGATTTCTTCTAGCTATCCTCTGGAAGTCAAAAACAAACAATTAAACATCAAAACAGAACATCAAAATGCGAAATACTGAAGACAAAAAATACAAAACCTTTAAAAACTCAAATATGGTACGTTCTAGAACATTTTGAAAGGTATATTTAGATTCTGCACACCAAAATACATACTATGTATCTACACACCAAAATACATACTATGTATCATATCCCAGATTCAAAATGGCTGTTGACTAGTGTAAGTGAACTGCAGTAGATCCTACAACGTTTGATTTATAAACTACAGTGAATTACAACTGTGGTGAAACCAATGAATATTATTACGTACTTTTTAAGGTTTGATTTGTATAATTTTTTCACAGCAGACAGTACATCTGTGTGTTTTGCAGATAAATCGGAAAGAAACGGATCAAGGGCAAGAGGCAGAGTTAATGTTTCTAGATATCCCGAAAGCATATGTCACGGTGACCCCTGGCAGGCTGTTAATGAAGGGACAAGAATATGGAATAAGTTCATGGACATGTGAGTGGTTCGAAGGCTTCTTCAGTAATAGAACCCAGTATGTTGTCCTCGATGGCGAATGTTCATCAGAGACAAGAGTAATGACAGGAATGCCCCAGGGGAAGTGTGATAGGACGGTTGTTGTTCTCTATATAAATAAATGATTTGGCGAACGGTGCGGGCAGCAGTTTGCGATTGTTACTAACAGTGTCCTGCTCGACGGAATCAAGTCGTTTAAATATCTAGGCGTAACGCTGCAAAGCGATATGAAAAGGAATGAGCATGTGAGAACTGTCTTAGGGAAGGCGAATGGTCTACTTAGGTATACTGGGAAAATCTTAGGAAAGTTTGGTTCATCTGTAAAGGCGACTGCATGTAGGACGCTCGTCGGAGTTATTCCTGAATACTGCTCGAGTGTTTGAGATCCGTACCAGACATTACTGAACGAGGACATCGAAGTATTTCAGATGCGGGCTGCTCGACTTGTTAACGGTAGGTTCGAACAATAGGTAAGTGTTACAAAGATGCTTCGGGAACTAAAATGGGAATCCCTGGAGAAAAGGCGACGTTCTTTTCAAGAACACTATTACGAAAGTTTAGAGAATTGGCAATTAAAGTTGACTGCCGAATGATTCAACTGCCTCCCACATGCATGGCGGATGAGCACCACGAAGATAAGAAACGATAAATTAGGGCTCATGCGGACGCAAATAGATAATCGTTTTACTCTTGCTCTACTTGCGAGTGCCACAGAAAAGGAAACGACTAGGAGTGGCATAGGGATCCCTCCACCGCGCACCCTATTGTGTCTTGATGAGTATCTACAGCGTGACAGTTATTGAACTAAACGAAATAAAATCGTCATAACTTCCGAACGGTTTGCGTTAGGACGTTCATACTACGCGATTCGTCACGGGGAATGGTGGGAATTAATATGCACATGCGTGGTTTCGCTTAGCAACGAATCCCACTTTCATTCGGACGGGAATGTCAATAAGCAAAATCGGCGTATTTGGGGACTGAGAATCCGCATTTCGCGATCGAGAAGTCTCTTCACCCTCAGTAGGTGACTGTGTGGTGTGCAAAATCCAGTCACGGAATAATCGGTTCGATATTCCTTGATGGCAAGGTGACTTGCGAACGGTACGTGAAGGTTTTGGAAGATGATTTCATCTCCTTTATACAAAGTGACTCTCATTTCGACAAGATGTGGTTCTTACAAGACGGAACTCGTCCCCATCGAAGAAGGAGAGTGTTTGATGTCATGGAAGAGCACTTATGGGACCGTATTCTGGCTCTGGGATACACATAGGCCACTGGTATGGGCCTCGATTCGCCACCATATTCTCCGGATCTGAACACATGCGACATTTCTTTGTGCGGCTATATTAAAGATACAGTGTACAGCAATAACCCCAGAAACATTGCTGTGCTGAAAACAACCATTCATAGCAGCGGTTCATGCTGAATTTTGCTATTCATCTGCGCCAATGATGGCAGGCCTATCAAATTTCCGAATATCTATAGCGACGTTTACATGTTGAATAAGTGTGTGCACGCCGTAGTTAGTAACTAACTGACGTTTTTTCCTATAGTACGGTAAGTATCACCCTTATGTAGGTGTACATGAAAAGTTTGCAGTTGCTTTAGGAACAGTTGTTATTACAATCCCAAAGTTTTATGGCAGTTTCATTTGTTTGTGTCTATTTCACTTAAGATTTGTTGTTGTATATAGTAGCCATTACAGCTGTACAGTGTGATAGGTTTACAGTTGGTAGCTCGCTTACATTACGATTACCATAATTGTCATTGAGTGTCTCGTTAGCTCTCACATCGTAACCTTTAAGTCCAAAGAGATTAATAACATAAATGGTTCAACATAGTCCTCACAGTGTCTCACTTAGTATAACGTATGCAGTCATAACAGTTATGACCAACTGCCCTCCCATCCCCATAACATGCTGTCCAATGAGGGAGTACCACGGACGTTATTCCCTGATGTCATATCAGATGCCCTATCAACCTTTCCCTTCTTCTTGCTACTATTTTCCATATACTCTTTTCCTCTTCTTTTCTGCATAAAATTTCCATATTCCTTACCTTATCAGTCTACCTTCTATTTCACTCTGTTCCGGTTTTCCCACAGCCCATGTTTCACTACCATATAATGCTTCTCCAAACGTAGCTTCTAACAAATATCTTCCTCAGATTATGGCCTATGTTTGGCAATAGTAGATATCTCTTGGCCAGGAACGCACTTTTTGCTAGTCTGACTTTAATATCCTCATTGCTTTGTCGGTTATGGATTATTTAGCTGCCTAAGTAGCAGAAATCTTTAACTTCATCTACGCTGTGATCACCAATCCTAATGTTAAGTTTCACGCTGCTTTCATTTCTGCTACATCTAATAGCTTTCATTTTTCCTCGATTTACTCTCAGTCTTTATTTCATACCTATCAGACCGTTCATTCCATTGAGGAGATCCTATAACTCTTCTTCACTTTCTGTGAGTATAACAATATCATCAGCGAATCTTATCACCGATATCCTTTCATCCTGAATCCATCCCACACTTCAACTTTTTTTTTTCACCATTGCTTTTTCGATACGTAGATTAAACAGTAGAGACGAAAGACTACATCCCCGTTCTTACACCCTTCTCAATCCGAGCACTTCATCCTTGGTCTTCCACTCTTATTACTCCCTTTTGATCCTTGTACGTATTGTGTACTACCCATCTCTCCGTATAGCTCAGACCTACTTCCTCAGAATTTAGAACATGTCTCACCATTTGACACTTTCAAACGCTTTCTGAGGTCGACAAATCTAATGAATGTGTCTTGCTTCCATTATCAACCGCCGTGAGAAATATCTTTCTCGTGCCTATACCTTTCTAAAAGCCGAACTGATTGTCATCCAACCTGCCCTCAATTTTCTGTTCCAATCTTCTTTACATTACTCTTCCGAGCAACTTGGATTAATGAGCTGTTAAGATGATTGTGCAATAATTCTTGCACTTGTCAGCTCTTACAGTCTTCAGAATTGTGTGGATAATATTATTCCGAAAGTCATACGATAAATGAACAGACCCATACATGCTACGTGCTAGCGTGATACCGTGAGACGAAAAGCATCAGGCATTAGTCCCAGGGAAAGCAGTGGACTGAATTGACAGGCAACACGAGGACTCGACACGTCAAGAACCTCCCTCCACCCCCCAGCACCCGGTTATGAATCTCACTATCAGAAACACTTACGAGATTCTCTAGCTTTGCACTGGGCCAACGAATCAGTGTTCCAACAGCCACAAAAGGTCTCATAATACACTTCGTTAGGGAGTGACAAGAATAAATGTCGTTGAAACGTTGCTAAGTAGTGTCATTTCAACGTGAATAATACCAATCAAATCCTCTTATGCAAGAAGATTCGGTCTGACAACTTGGAATGCGTCCTCAAAATTTTGGCTGTTTCGATTCATAGTTCTAAAGATTATAACCGTCAACTTGTGTCAAGGAGAGCCAAAGTATGAAAAATAATAGAAGTAATTGATATCTTCTCGTAAATGGCCGTTTCATTCCGCCCCGTTGACGTGAATTTGGAGCTCATTCGTTTAAATTTTCTTTTGTCACTGGCATATGTGATGTGATGTAGATTTGAGTGTTATAAGACATGTGGATACCGAGACATTGTGTTGACCTCTGTTCCTAACTTTGTATTTGCCATAGTGTACTCCTAACATCTCGTAAACGTTACCCTCAGCCTCACGAATGATCACAAATGATGACATCAGCGTGTCAGTAATTTAGCCATACCACTAACATTTGGCCATCTCTGGTCTTTCGTCTCCCGCGTCACCAGTAAATAGGCATATTGTGTCAATCCTGATGTTTCCTCTTGCAGTGTTGAGGGAGTCTGAAGGCTATAAGATTCCAAATGATAATCAGCAGATGAAACCTGCACTTAACTAACTGTTTATTTACTTGGACTTGCAAGCTTTCATTAAATTACTGATTGTGTTCCCATTTCCCTTGATTTGGCGACTAAATTTTATATGTATAGACGCGACCCCATTATTTTGTTATGACGGGGCATATAAATTTGAAGAGGTACTTAGTAATTACATACAGGAGTAGCAGAGAACACACTGGTTATTACACATTCTAGATAGGGCTGCACAGAAATTGGTGATACAGCCAAGCGTCAACAGAACTCTTGCATAGAAAAGGCGATCCTGCATAAGGATTTTTGACATCAAGGTTATCTGACGTGAAACACTTAGCTGAGAAACGTATGGGGTATATTTTTCAAAAGAGACGGAGATAATTCTTATTTATAACGCACTCCGTTGGCACTTGTCCTCAAATTTTGTATTTCTTTTCATTTTCATTTGTGACTCGTGTCTTTGAAACTTTCATGGATGTAATTTTGCTGTATTTTTTGTGTTGTGGGGTTATTTGTTCTGTCTTGTGTGTGTGGCATTTTTTGCATCAGCACTGAAATTTATGTTAGATTGTTTATATGCAGGGTAACTCTAATTAACGTTTAAAAACACCGGAAGTGATTTAAATGACGTTGAGGCAAGTGATTTACTACAGGACAAACGGGCACAAACGTTGAGAAATATCGCAAAAATGGTTTGGCTGCCGATCCTGCTCTCTCTGGTAGGGTGCGATGCTATGGTACATCGCTCGGCTAGGCTACTGTTTTTCTGTAGATGTAAACAGATTCATCAGTCTTGTATGAGCACTGCCACTAGCGCTACCGTACCACAACGGAAAACACAGTAGTCTAGTGGAGCGATGTGTAGCACCGTCCCCTACCAGGGAAGGTAGGAACAGCAAGCCAACCCGGTGCACGTGATGCGAGGTACGTAAACTGTTGACGTCACGTGTTCAAAATTTGTCATCTACTTTTAGGGTATATCACATTTGCAGCCCGATGTATCTTACATTAAGTTACTTGTGTTAGCGTCATCTGCATCATTTCGGGTACTTTTAAAAGTTGATAAGTGTTTGTTAGGAGTCTCATTATACCTAAAAGGGACCACCTCATTTGGGAACGTTATCAGAACAGTGTCAGGGGTGCGCTTCACAAAAGAACTTCGAAATCAGGGGGCTGAGCAACAATTAGCAAATACAGGAAGAAGAGAGACACTTAATAACACCGATTATACAAGAAAAAGGGAAGCAGGGAAAAATTTCAGGTCTCACTCGCGCTCAGAATCGGGAGGGAGACAAGAGACAATCTGAAGACTTCGTACTGTCTCAGAAAAACTGTGCTGTTGAGTGTGAAACTGTGGAGGAAGGATGTAGGGCAGTCCTAAGTTACACACCAGAAGGTTACTCTCAATTGAACCTGAATCCTTGTATGTACAAACTCAACGTCTTATAAGACTATTTAGGTAAAGTGATCCAGGAAATGATAAATGACCAGGAAGTAACAGGAAACCGCGAAATAGTGAATCATGAGCCTCCACTTTAGTGTTGGGGAAATCTTAGTCCTTTGATTATACGTAAATACGTATTTGATCACTCGTGGATTCCACGTGACCTATTGGTCATAGGTTAGAATTCATGTCCGACTATCTTAAAGGTGGACTTGCCGTAGGGATGCAACCGTAGCACCACAATGCGAGCGCTTTAGTTGTTCTAAGAAGCGTTTAAAGGACTTATACAAAGAGTTTAAATTCACAATGAAAGACGAAAATATGTGGAGAAGACCGTGGTAGCCAGAATGAACACACTTCACAACTCAGTGACATTTAAATAACAACTGAAGTTACAGAGTTTTCCCACAAATTTCAAGCCATTTTCAACATCACAATCAAAGCGTGGGAACGGAAGGAATTTACACGTATACAAAGGGTATTTCTTTGGTCAAGGATCTTTAGGCCATGAAAGACATGAACCGCTGATCAATATTGTAGAAATACGACCCCCAAAATAGCACAAGTAATGAACGATCACGTCCTCAACAACGACTTGAGGTGCGTCAGTAGAGGAAACCACATTACAGCAAGACAGAGTTACGGAAACGTAAGAGAAATATTATTCAAAAAGAAAACTAATGTAATGACAAACAACATACATCCGACAGTCAAAGTACCAGTAGGAAGAATATAATCAAGGACTATCTTCAGAAGTGTGAGTCAAATAGTAGCGATCTCAGTTGCGGTCTATCAAAACAGTGAAGTGATTGTACGTGTCGACAATATGAATGAGAATCACATCACCTGGTTTGGGTGAGTTGATGTAATTTTGGGGAAGGATATGTCGGTAGTGTTAGAATGAAAGAACGAATTGTCAGGGAAATATTACATTAAACTGTTTAAAATTATGTGTAGAGCTGGGAAAGTCCTGTGAAAATGCGTATAGCCTTCCAGCTATTCAACAATTTTCGTCACAGGATAGTGGACTACCGCCAGACGATGAAAATGAACAGAGAATGTACCATAAAATAACAGTATTGGGCCCGTTTTAATCTGAATTAATGAGGAGAGATAGAAGGGATACTGAGAAAAAAATATGTCTGTGTTCTCAACTGCGCTGGGAACGATAATAACTTTCAATATAAATTACGGGTGAAGAAGAACTCAAAGTTCTTTCTAAGTCACTGTTCTATCCCTTTCATGCACAAACAAAATGTACTGCAAGGAATATAGTTTACACTATGGCTGGGAGTAATCAACGCTACAGTAAGCTCTTGCAATCTTCTTGTTTTGCTAAATAAGAATGGCCCAATGTGATTAGTGTTAGACTCTTGACAGAATGATATGATCAGTACCACAGAGACACAGCTGGAGATTTTTACGAAAATTTAGCAGATCACAAATTTTCACCTTTATAGACGTCACGGTAAAACCACATCTGAACGACTAGACATAAGTTTGAACTTTCATACTCCCGAATGGGAGTTCAGTGTGCTAACCACTGCAACATTTGGTTAGATGGGAACAACTTGTATCGTTAGCGAAGTTTATCGTAAGTGTTGTATACATTAAATACCTCAGACTACTACTGAGTATGGAACATGCACCGTACAACTTTATTGTATACCAACATGGAGAGAACGGCAGAAAGTTATTCTTAGGACATGCAGATAGGAAATTTCCTACCATTTCTTAAATACAGGACGTGAGCATGCATTTGTAAGAGATATAGCCATGGTAGCCATGTAGAACAGTTGAAACTTTATGCTCGGTAGCATTATCGCATTTAGAGGGACCAAAACTAGAGAGCATGATTATCTCTCCATCAATTGCACAATGACATCCGTAACTATGTATGAGACAGAATACCGTGATTCAGAATGAAGGTCGAATGGTTGGCTGGTGCCGGGGGAGGGGGGGGGGGGGGAGGGAGGGGGTAAAGGGTGAAGAACTGAGAATAGAGTATGACACACTTTGATACAGTCGCTCTTCCGACTCTTTCGATATGCGTTGTGACACAGTTTGATACAGTCGCTGTTTCGACTCTTTCGATATGAGTTGCTGCCATCACCGCTTCTGGCATGTTAGAGATCCTTACTGTTTCAATAATAACAATAAATAAAAAACATAAAATATTGTCTTCCAATTATAAAAAATTGTTCAACCTTCCAGAAACATATGAAATGTTTTAGTGTAATAATAATAACTTATTTATCCCCAGTGTCCGGTACATCGCTACGGACAATGGCCATGAAAACAAGGAATCTTGTTTCAGGTATTTGCGCGTATGTTCAAGAATTCAGTCACCAAGTTATTTTCTTTGAGCAACGTCTTCGGCCTTCCACATGGCTTTTCATACTGTGATTTTACAGAGCCACTTGAGGGCCACGAACTGTCGACTGTTGCTAACAGTGTGTGTCTGGACACCTTCTCCTCAGCAAGGAGGTCAGGGTGAAGTCCTAGCCAAGTAGGCAGGTGCTCAAGCAAAGAACTTTTAGTTATCTGGTGTGATTCACAGCTCGTGGTTTCTACAGTTTCTTATAGATTGAGGTGGCACTTTGGTTAGCACAGTGGACTCACATGCGGGAGGATGACTGTTCAAGTTCAGGTATGGCCATTGTGATTTAGGTTTTCAGTGATTTTTCTAAATCTAACCGGGAAAATATTGGGATGGTTCATTTGAAAGGGCACTGATAATTACCTTCTCCATCCTAGAAACATTCCGAACTTGCGCTCCATCTCCAGTAACCCCGATTTTGCTTCGACTTTAAGCCATAATCTTCCTTCATTTCTCATTTCCTAATACTTTTTCTACTTTATTCTCCAACGTTATTTGAGGGATTTGGAAATCGATAGTTAAGTTTTATCTTTGACAAGGATTATATTTGCTCATCATGTATTACTTCGACCACGCCCCCTTTTCTACAGTATATATGTCAATCTCGGATGTCCGACAGGTCAGTCGGCAAGACTCAGCGGAGAAGTGTCTCTGAGGATGTCCAGCGCAGTTCTGGACGAAACGTCAGGAACAGAAGAGTTTCTTAGACCACGACTTCACACCCCTAAAAGCTTACCATCAGATATGTCATCTGATCGTGAAAGCCTTCATTCTATGATTAAATCATAAAAGTTTTTCCTGAGACTTATTCCGGGGGTATGATACGATGCTCACAACCTACACTCCCAATTCGATTTACGCCTGTTGCATGTGATGTTGCCGTTTTCTGTTTCGTTGTAAGCTCTCTTTGATGTAAGAGCTGAACGTCATGAGCAATCAGATACTATGTTTCATTAGACTATTTTTATCATCACGTGATGACAAAAGTAAAGGTAACAACGGACTGACTATTGTTGGAGACAACGTTCACCAGGGTGAAAACCTGCAAGGTGGCACTGCGGAAATACTCCAGATTGTGAATCAGAAACTCGTTTGTTAAATAGGAGAGAACAGGTAGAGAGATCGGAGCAGAAATTCTGTGTTTTAATTTCCATTAGCTGACATCGCCGAAACCTGTGGAAGATGTTTACATAACCTAGTGCTGATCGACATTACCGGTGCCCCCAACAGATTGTCAGTATCTCCAATTCTTGCCAGTGTTACTAAGACACACGTCGGCCTGTTGCCATTAATTGCTGCCAGCAGGAACAGCTCCTGTTGGGGAAATGTTGTACCTTCTTGACAGAGTCCTAACAACCCTCATAATGTTGAACGTCTGCCTGGGTTAAACATTAGTTTGTCTTTATTGTATGTTGCTACAGAACTCGTCCTGAAGTTCTTGAAACACTCCACAAACATCTTATCTATGTTGATGACGGCTTGCTTCATTGACGGCATCGCATTTGTAAAATTAGTTTGTGCAACATGTTTCTGCGTAATCATAATTATGTATGACGTCCGCCATCATCATTTAGATGATCTTATCTGCCAGTAGCATGTTGTCGTGTATCTCCAGCAATGTACTCTACCAAAGGTATACATATCCTCCGTCGTACGGGGTAGTAGTGGATAATGGAATGACACATTACCTTATCACACATCCTACAAATGCAGTCAGTGTACCTAGTACCATGTGTTCCACCTTTTGTTGTAACCCACAAGACATATGTCTTCTACTATCAGCTATGTAGAACTGAGTAGTCCTAGGGGTTCAGGAGTATTCGTAATCACTTCGGTTACATCTAAAGAGAAGTATGATGTGGTCCCTAGCAGACAAAACTCTTGAAATATCTCTTCGACTACTTCACGATTTCGTTACTTATTTGGTCGTACTAATAACGGCTTTGGTGACTCATCTTCAAGCGCTAGTTCTCGATGGAACCAGGAAAGCTGTCCTCAGTACTAACCAGCATCGTCAATAGCCAACGGACAAACAGCGCGGAGATACATTAAAACATGCTTCATATTTGGTCAGTGACGAAGCTAGCTAGTACGAAGACAGCTTGGATAACTTCAACGACCGCGGGCGATCGAAAATCAGGCTTAGACCACAAAAGTAGTAGTGACTCAATAAGCAAAGGAATACAGAAACTTTTGATGAACTAATTCCAGAAAATAAAACTATGGAGCATTTTGTTTGCTGGCCATAGTTGGTCGATAGTCTGGACGCTAATGCTATGTGAGTGCACAGGGATGTTTCTCACTCTATCTGTTCCTCCCTGTGTCTCATTGAAGATGTCACAGCACATTTTACGGGCAGATTCTGAAAACCCTTCAGGGTAAATAACCGAACATCCGACTGTCTCATATTGCCTACATTTATCAGGACGTGTAGTCTTGACTACTCATCAAAAGTTTACAAGAACCTCGTTTACAAAGATAATCTTGATTGCTAGGTATCCCGTACACTGTCTCTTTCGAATACGACATTGTCTCGTTAACAGATACGTCAAAAATATCTTTCAGCCCTAAATTACCACTAGCTAATCTGGAAGAAGTTAATGATTCATCCTATAGGGCTGATCTTGTTTCCACCGATTTTCATTTCCATAATATCCAAACAGGTAATCCAGTCCAATCCCGTAAACGGTGCAAACTGACTACAATTCCAGACAGCAGACTTGCGACTTGGTACACGTGTATAAAACGTACTGTGGCATTACTAATTTTATTTAACTTGGCGATTGCAGTGCCATATATATTTCGTATGGCTAATAGAGTACGGCAGTAAGCAAGTAGTAACACAAACAACGTATAAAAACAATGAATGGTCAATGTTACAGGCAACAAACAATTATTAAATCTAAAAAAGGAAGTAAAACACAAAATACACATAAATACATAGAAATTATAGTAATAGTATCTAGTAATAGGTTTTTCAGAAAGAGAAGAGTAGACCAGGCTCATGGTTGTATGTCCAAGTCCCTGAGCCAGCCAGAAACATCTCCCTCCAGCAAGTGCAGCTCCTGCATTGTCCCAGGGAATCTCCTCGTAGGGCAGTCCATTGCGACATGATGTAGAGTTTGTGGATTCCCACAGTCGCAGTTGGGCGAGTCAGTCTGTCCCTATTTCTGCTTCCAGTAATTACATCTACCATAGCCCGTTCGGATACAATGTAAAGTTGTCCAAGATTTTCTGGGAAGACCGAAGCCCTCGGGCCGTACGGTTGGGTCCGAGAATAAGTTAAGGTGATCAGGATTAGACATATCCCATTCTCGACGCCAGGCTTCGTCGATATCATAATTGTCCTCGATCAGCTGTTGCCCTAATCTCCATGATGGCTTACAGGACTTGAGCCTGTGGCTGGGATTCTTGCAGTCTTCGTGCAAGGGTAGGTCACAGTTGTTAGCGCACTTTTGCCATTCCCTTTTCAGTGCAGATCTTCGCCTTAGATGAGGTGGGGCTATGTTAGCCAGTACCGGGAGCCATTGGTGGGGCGTCGGTTTAATAGTGCCTGAGATGAGCCTCGTGGTGTCGTTTAGCTGGGTGTCCACCGTTGCTGTATGAGTGCTGTTTAGCCAGACCGCAGCGCAGTATTCAGCCACCGAATATACTAGTGCAAGAGCAGATGTTCTGAGAACTGTGGCGCTTGCTCCCCAGCTACTTCCAGTGAGTTTGTGTAGGACATTATTTCTGGTTTTGATTTTTGCTGCGCATTTGTGTAAGTGCTCCTTGTACGTCAGAGATCGGTCCAATGTAATTCCCAGATACTTTGGGAGGGGATTGTAGTTAAGCAGCTGGCCTCTGAACTCTACGTGGGGTGCTTAGTTTGCCTGTCTGTTGTTGAGATGGAAACAGGAGACTTGGGTTTTAGAAGTATTAGGTCTGAGCCTCCATGTTTCGAAATATTCATCCATTTTGATAAGGGCTTCCTCAATTTTTCTTTCGGAATTGTGAAAGTCTTCATGTTGATATGTGAGAGCAATATCGTCTGCATAGATAAACTTCTTAGAAGATGTCTCTGGTAGGTCTGATGTATATATATTAAAAAGTAATGGAGCTAGCACGGATCCTAGGGGCAGGCCATCATTTAACCTATATTTCTTGCTTATCTCTCCATCTAGGTGTACTTCAAAAAATCTATTTGAAAGCATATTGTTGGTTAGGGTAGCCGTTTTCTTGCAAGGAATAATGCGTTGGAGTTTAAGAATCATTGCCTCCCTCCACACTGTGTCATATGCTGACGATAGATCTATGAACACTGCGACTGTCTTTTTCTTCCTTTGAAATCCACTCTCAATATGTGTGGTAAGAGATAATACTTGATCACAGCAGCTCCGACCGGGTCTAAATCCGGCTTGTTCAATAGGAATGAAATTCTCAGCAATGGGTTTTATTCTGTTGAGAATAAGTATCTCCAATAGTTTGTAGCATACACTTAGAAGAGCTATAGGTCTATAGTCCTCCGGGAGCTTTCCATCTTTGCCAGGCTTAAGAATGGCGACGATCTTGGTTTGTTTAAATAGTGGTGGTAGTGTTTCCGATCGTTGGATGTCATTATAAAACTAAGTTAGCCACAATAGAGCTCGAGGTCCTAGGTGCCGTAAGAACTCGGGGTAGACCTCATCTAAACCAGCCGCTTTACCCATTTTCATTTCTTTCAGTGCCTCTGTGATCTCTAGGATTGTAAAAGTTTTTGAGAAATTGTTGTTGGGTGTGGATTGTCAGAGCTTGGTTCTCAGTTCTTTCTTTACTTTCATAGTCTTATCCTTGTTGCTGCGTGGTGTTTTTCTCGTAAGGTTAACTATTCTGTTTGCTACCTCTTTGGGGTGTATGTTGCCACCCATACAGGTTTAATTGAGCTTTCACCTAGGTTTTTAAGAAGGCACCATGCTTTCTAGCTGGAGTGCTTGAAGTCCATATTTTTCATGAGAGTGTGCCACTTTTCTCGTCTTGCTGAATCCAGGCATTGGAGAAGCTCGTCCGCAATTTCAGGATCGTTGTTTTGCGAATATGCATTATATAGGTCTAAGCATTCTTGGCTCCAGCCGGGAATATAAGTTTTCTTGTAGCCTCTGGGAATGTGTTTTTTGGCAATGGCTAGGAGTAATCCCACAAAGCGGTTGTAGTTCTTCGATGCGGGTGGGATTCATTGGATGTTGTGGTCCACTTCGGCGGTAAAGGCTTCCCAGTTGGCTTTGCCAAAATTCCATAGGGAGGGGGCTTAGTGGGACCCCATCATCCGAAACGTCATTCACAAAGTCATTTTAATCAAGGTACAGATGTAACAGAGTTGAGTATGTCGAACAGTAGCTCAACTAACCTGCTGCACCTTTTGCACTAAATGCTCCCAGAAAAAAAAAGGAAAAACAATTCCCTGTTAAGGAAAAGTATACTCACTAGATAATCTCGATAGTTTCGAATTCCTTTTATCCTTCAGGTAAGTGTGGTATTGCATTCAGATGCCGAGACTGTTTTTATGGCCCGTTTGGACACGTAACGGCAATTCGGAGTCATTATTACGAGGAAGCCGTAGTTATCTCTCGAGCCCAGGAGATTCAGGAAGTCACACGTTTAAAGTGCGTGACAACCGAAACGAATAACAGGAAGCAAGTCGTGCTGTCCCGAGAGAATGCAAGCATCCGGGAGGCTAGCGGCCTCCAACCGGTGAGCCTCCGGGGAAATCAGACAATGGCGGAATTACCGCCCCCACCCAACCCCGTTCCCCCAGCCCAACCACGGTGGCCACGACCAGTACGGCGCACGAATTATTGCGCCCGACCGCCCTTCAGGGGACGTTGTTATATTTTAATCCAGACCAGAGCAGTAAATTGCGTCGTTGGCTAATACTCGTCTGCAATATTCCTCTGCTGCTCTCATCCGCTTACCTACCTGCTGGTGCCGATTAATTTGTTTCTGTTACAATTAGGTTTTAGCTGCCGTATGTGGTGACGGAAAATTGGTTAGCACTCTACCGGTCGTACACCCAACAACAAAAACCCGTGGATTTGTGGAAGTTCGTAACAGCCCCGATATCTCAACCAGTAACCAGAAAAAAAAAAAGAAAACAGGTTTAGGTCTTTCTACGAAGGTAAAACAAAGATTTAGAAGGAAGGGAGGTGCTGCAAATACAACGAATGGCAGTTATTTTAATATCACGTGTTTCGTGATAGGCAACACTTCCTTTACATTTGCAATCGACAGTTAACTAGGAAAAGTAAAGTATTGCAGGTGTTATGTTTTCTTCAATTTCCCCATCTGCAGCCTTCAAATTTTTTGATGTGCCTGGTAGCGTCAGTTAGTCGTGCTTCTTCCTGTTCTATTTGCGTAATGAGCATGAGAAGTATGATTGCCAAAACGCCTCTGTGCACTGTCTAATTAGTATAATCTCTTGTACATGATCTCTATGGCGGTGATACATACGGGATCGCAGTATATTTCTTTTGGATTGGTGCGTAAGTTCGTAGCACTTTACTTAAGTTTAATAAACACAAAAGCTATCATACCAGAGACAATATTCATCAACAATATGTTCTATTTCACTATCTGTAACAGTTTGCCACGCAGGTGTTACTTTCCGTTTCCGCAACTGTAGAAACCACGTGGTTACAAGGCGAAGAACTCTTCGAGCTATTTTTGGAGCGCATTTTCATCCGGAAAGGAAGTTTTAAGGTTGTTCGACAGAGAGCATGGAAAGTGAAAATCTGAGGGCTCAATCTCAGATGAACAAGATGGATGAGAAACGACTTTCCAAAGTGTGTTTTTGTTTGTCTAGCAGAATGCGGCCGGGCGTTATCAAGAAGTAGTATAACTTCACGAAGCCTTCCTGATCGTTGTTCTTGGACTGCGTCTGCAAGACGTCTAAGTTGATGACTGTAAATGTCACCAGTGAAGGTTACTTCTCGGGGAAGCACTTCGTAGTTTACCACACCGTTGCTGGTCCTCCAGATGCATAAGTTTATCTTTTGTGGATGCGTGCAAGTGTTTGTACAAGAAGTTCCTGTTATGTTAGGGATCAACCACGCCTTTCATTTCCGTAAGCATGGTGTTGTTGTTGTTGTGGTCTTCAGTCCACAGACTGGTTTGATGCAGCTCTCCATACTGCTCTATCCTGAGCAATCTTTTTCATCTCCAAGTAACTACTGCAACCTACAATCCCCTGAATTTGTTTAGTGTATTCATCTCTTGCTCTCCCTCTTCGATTTTTACCCTGCACGCTGCAATACAAAACTAAATTGGTGATCCCGTGATGCCTCAGAACGTTTCCTATCAACCAAACCCTCTTTCTAGTGAAGTTGTGCCACAAATTCCTCTTCTTCCCAGTTCTATTAAATAGCTTCCCATTAGTTACCTGATCTATCCATCTAATCTTCAGCACTCTTCTGTAGCACCACATTTGAAAAGCTTGTATTCTCTCCTTATATAAACTATTTAAAGTCCATGTTTCACTTCTATACATGGCTATACTCCATACAAATACTTTCAGGAAAGACTTCCTGACACTTACATCTCTACTCGATGTTAACAAATTTCTCTTCTTCCTTGCCCTTGCCAATCTACATTTCATATCCTCTCTACTTCGATCATCATCAGTTATTTTGCTTCCCAAGTAACAAAACTTTTTCACATTTCCTAATTTAATTCCCTCAGCATCACCTGTTTTAATTCGATTACTTTCCATTACCCGCGTTTTGTATTTGTTGCTGTTCATCTTATATCCTCGTTTCAAGACCCTATCTATTTCGTTCAACTGCTCTTCCAGGTCCTTTGCTGTATCTGACAGAATAACAATGTCATCGCAAACCTCCAAGTTTTTACTTCTTTTCTATGGATTTTAAATCCCACTCCAATGTTTTCTTTTGTTTCCTTTACTGCTTGTTCAATATGCAGACTGAATAACATCGGGTATAGGCTACAACATTGTGTCACTACCTTCCCAACCACTGCTTGTCTTTCATGCTCCTCGACTCTTATAACCAGCCGGCCGGTGTGGCCGAGTGGTTCTAGGCGCCTCAGTTTGGAACCGCGCGGCCGCTACCGTAGCAGGTTCGAATCCTGCCTCGGGCATGGATGTGTGTCATGTCCTTGGGTTAGTTAGGTTTAAGTAGTTCTAAGTTCTAGGAGAGTCATTTCAACCATTTTCTTATAACTGGCATCTGGTTTCTGTACAAAATGTAAATAGCCTTCCGCTCGCCGTATTTGACGCCTGCCACCTTCACAGTTTGAAAGAGAGTATTCCACTCAACATTGTCAAATGCTTTCTCTCAGTCTACAAATGCTAAAAAGTGGGTTTGCCTTTCTTTAATCTGTCTTTTAAGATAACCCGTGGTGTCAGTATTGCCTCGTGTGTTCCAGCAACAGAATCAAAACTAAACTGCTCTTTCCCAAGGTCGTCTTTTGCCAGTTTTTCCATTCGTCCGTAAAGAATTCGTATTAGTGTTTTACAGCCGTGACTTATTAAACTGATAGTTCGGTATTGTGACACTTGTGAACAGCTCCTTCCTTTGGAATTGGAATTACTGTATTTTTCTTAACGTCTGACGGTTTAACGCCTGTCTCATAGATCTTGCTCACCAGATGGTAGAGTTTTGTCATTGCTGGCTCTCCCACGGCTATCAGTAGATCTGAAGGAAATTGTATACCCTCGGGGCTTGTTTACTCTTAAATCTTTCAGTGCTCTGTCAAAATCTTCCCATTTTATCTTCATCTACATCCGTTTACATTTCCATAATATGCCGTCGAATACATCGCCCTTGTATAGACCCTTTATATACTCCTTCCACCTTTCAGCTTTCCCTTCTTTGCTTAGAACTGGTTTTCCATCTGAGCTCTTGATATTTTTACATATGTGTTTGCATAAAGACACCATTTCTCGTCATCAGTAATGATACAGGATAGAAATGGTCGCGGTTTTCACGAGCCAATTGATGACGTACAAGCAGAGATGCATATATGGCCACCTGCTAATTTTTGTGATTTTGGGTTAGAGCATGCGGTACCCATACGCCCGATTTTTGAACCATTCTCGTTGCATGCAATATCGCACGACGGTGCAGTGATCAGAGTTCATCACATTTGCCAATTTTCGAGTGCACTGACATTTTTCATTGAGGCTTAATGCCTTTAAGGGTTCTTCATCAATTCCGAAAGAACTTGGAGAGTGACTAAGGTCAAACGATTCTTCTCAAAACCAGAAATTCATTTCGTGGCCGTTGCAAGTATTTCTGTCTGCCTCCGCTACAGTCACACCTCTACTGACCTCAGACAGAAGAATATGTCAGATTTATTCCTATTTCTCCTCTGGCATTCCGATTTCTAGCATACACTGAAGAAATCACGTAGTTTTAAGGCGAAGAACTTTTCGAGCCATTTTCGTATTGGATTTCCAACTACTCACTTTCTCAATATGACAAAATGACAATACGAAATTCCAATAGCAACACTGAACTGCAAATAAAAAATGACAGCCGATAAATCAACCTATAGCAACCGTTAATACCAAAATGTTAAACGATGAAGCTGTGAACTTATTCAACAACCTAATACACACCTCACCTAAAACGGATTCTTGCAACTTTGAATGTAGGATTCCATGGGAAGGTATGCACCTACCTTCAAGCATCTCCTAGGTTAGGTAAAAAAGCCTGGTCCATGTGTTTGTCCTTTCCTTTTGTTTTTAAATCGTTCAGTATCCACTGTTAGTCCGATGTGGTACAGATTCTTGTTCGAACAAAATACAAAAATATGTCGCATTCGTGTTTTGTAAACAATATTGTAGACTGATAGTGTTGTCCTACAATCTCCTCTTTTCGTTATGGCAAAGATGGAAGGCACTATATGATTAGTGCTGCACTCTTGGTGAACATTCGTGCTCCCAAATCTGAGCCCAGTGGGCTAATCACTGCACCTTTTCACTCGGCTGGAACTAATTATATCATTATCAAAATTTATCATAAACGTTAAACGTATGACTTGCCTTAGACTGCAACTGGATGTAGGGCACATACGCAGTACAACAACATAATTTTATTCCAACGTGGAGGGAATGGTAGAAAATTATTCTTGGAACATGAAAATAGGAACTCTCACATCACCGCTTAAAAACAGTATGTGAGCTTGCAATTGTACGAGATATGGGCATGGTAGTCATGTAGAACGTTTCAAACCTTATGAACGCATGCACTATCACAGTTGCAGTGACCAAAGTAACGAGCATCATTATTTGTCCATCAATTGCAAAATGACATCCGTAATTATGTATCAGATAGAATATCAGGATACACAATGAGCTTCGGTGAGGGCGGGGGAGAGGGGAAGAGAGAGAGAGAGAGAGAGAGAGAGAGAGAGAGAGAGAGAGAAGGAGCCAGAATGTGGTGTGACACATTTTTTTACTGTCGCTCTTCCCACATTTTCAGTACAAATGTCTGCCATTCCAACTTTCATCATGCCAAAGATGCTTACTGTTCTAGAAATAAAAATAACCGAAAAACTTAAAATTCTGTCATGTAATAATAATAAATTTTTCAGTCGTACTGAAACATGTTTTGGTATAGTAATAGTAATAACAATAATAATAATAATTTATTTACCCTCTGTGCCCATTACAGCGCTATAGGTCTACAGGCAATGGCCATGGAAACATGGAATCTTGTTTCGTAAATATCTTCAACATGCACCTGAGTTGCAACTGGGGCTGTTGATCATTAAAATTAAAATTAATCTTGTCTCAGGTATCTGCACGTATGTTCATGAATTCAGTCCTCAAGTCATTCTCTTTGAGTAACGCCTTTGGCCTTCCACATTTCCTTTACATACTGTGATTTGCCAGTTCCACTTGTGGGCTCACGAACTGTCTCGGATTGTTGTTAATAGCGTGTATGTGGGCACCTTCTCCTCGCTTGAATGTTCTCAGCAGAAGTCAAGGTGCAGTAGGCAGGTGCTGACGTAAAGAACTTATATTTATCTGGTGTGATTCACAGCTTGTGGTTTCTGGAATTTCTTATAGATTGAGGTGGCACATTGGTTAATACACTTGACTCACATACAGGAGGACGACTGTTGAAATCCGTGTCTGACCATTCTGATTTAGGTTTTCAGTGAATTTTTTTAATCTATCAAGGCAAATATAGGGATGGTTCGTTTGAAAAGGCGCTGATGATTACTTTCTGCATCGCTGTAACACATCGAACTCCTATTCCGTCTCCAGTGACCAGTGACCTCGATGTTGGTTGGTCGTTAGACCGTAAACTGCTTTCATTTCATTGTTGCCTAGAATTCCTATTTTTTTTTTTGCTACTTTATTTCCAAACTTATGTCAGACGTTTGGAAATCGATTCATGTTAAAATATAAAAGCACCTTTAACCTTCCGTGTGGGAGATGTCATTGTAGTCATAACCAACACTCCCAATTGGATCTACCCCTGTTGCATACGATGTTGAAGATTTCACGATCGTTGTAAGCTCTGTTTGGTGTAAGGGCTGCACGTCATGAGCAACAGGTGCTGGGATTCAAAAGTGGTTCAAATAGCTCTAAGCACTGTGGAACTTAACATCTGAGGTCATCAGTCCCCTAGACTTAGAACTACTTAAACCTAACTAACCTAAGGACATCACACACATCCATGCCCGAGGCCGGATTCGAAACTGCGACCGCAGCAGCAGGGCGGTTTCGGACTGAAGCGCCTAGAACCCCTCGGCCACAGCGGCAGGTGGTACTTGGTTTTACTGAACTATTTTTGCGATAAAATAGTGAAAAGAAAATAAAGATAACAACGGAATTACACCTTGAGATGCCTCGTTGCAGAAATATTTCGTACAAGAACTTGTTATTCCATCAGTTTATGTATCAAAACCTCGAGTGTTAAGTGAGGGACAGGAAGTTTGAAAGGTGGTTACACTGAGTCACAGCGCCAGAGATTGCGTCAAAGATTATTATTCTGCCGCCTCCACTGGCAGTAGTAGTTCAGAGGATGTCGAGAGCAGTCGTTGTTCTGTTGGGCGAGAGAGTAGACGGTCTGAGTATTGACTGAAATGTTGTACTGTTCGGTTGGTTTAATGTAAAGATGGAAGAAGATGCTATTGTCGGAATATATTTGAAAAAGGAGATGAGATTTTGATTTATGATGCTGGTGCAATGGAATATTTTCGTCAATGTATAATGAGGTAAAAAGGTATTACAGTTTTCTTTAATAACAATCCCTCTTGCTCACAGGTACAGTCAACAAAGCATCTGGCTCGTGTTCGTTCATTAGACTTGTAATTCTGGTTTCTATGTGCAATTATAGTACTTCTGATTTTTCAATTAGTTCATTGTAAATGGTGTTAAAAATATTCTGTCGTATTGAGATAGAACCGAGCCAGATACGTCTAAGTTCAGTCACACTACCACACAGAGAACAGTTGCACTTGTGCTTTGTTGTTTCGTAGCTTTTATAGTTGCAGGGGATTTAATTAATCAATTGTGTTAATGGAAATTCCTTGTCAGTCTTTATTTTTATTTTATGCAGTTTGATTGCGTGCTAATAACAGTCAGGACCAACCTTTTACGGGACTTCGTAACAGATCACACAGCTAGTAAAATTATTGCATTTATTCATTAATATTAGTCTTTTCTTATAAATTAAGCCCCCTTGTAAGTTATGGGGCTCTGTTAGAACTCTTGTGTTTTAATTTCCACTAGCTGACATCGACAAAGCTTCTGGAAGATGTTGGCATGACTTAATAAAGCTTAGAATTTTCACTGACGCCTACAGACTGGTCAGTATCATGAGTTCATCCTAGTGTGTTGCTTACTGAGACAGACAGCACGAAAAGCTCCTGTTTGGGAAATGCTGTACAATCTCGACAGTCTCCTGACACTCCTCATGGTGTTGAACATCTGTGTGGGTTAAACATTAGCTTATAATTATATTATGTTACTACGGGGCTCGTTTTCTAATACTCCACAAATTGGCACATCTTCCCCTTCTTGACGACGGCTGCTTCATTGACAGTAACACATTCGTAGTCTTTCTTAGTGTAACATCTTTCCATGTAATCGTAATTATGTATGATGCCCAACATGATCTTTTACATTACCTTATCTTTAAGTTACTTGTTGTTATTTATCACCAATAAAGTACTCTAACATTGGCATACATTTCCTCCGTAGCACGGGATAGGAGTGTGTAGTGGAAATACACACTACATTATCACACATCCCACAGATGGAGTACTCGATGCATTGTCAATTTACTCAATGCAACGTACTCCAACTTGTATTGCAACCCAGAGGACGGATGCCTCCTGCTATCAGTCATCTACAAGAGAGTTATCCTAGATATTCAGGAGTATTCGTAATCCCTTTGTTCCATGTAAAGAAAAGCACTTTAAATATCTCATCAACTACTTCACGATTTCGTTGCTTACGTGGTCACTGCCACACCGCTACTTTTTGTGTCGAAGACCCATATTCAAGCGCTCATCCTCGATGAACCCAGGCAAGCCGTCCTGAATAATAACCAGGATCATCACTGGTCAACGGGCAGAAAGCGCGGACATACATTGTAACATGCCCGATATTTGGCCAGTGATGATTCTACGAACTATGAAAATCGTTTCGGTAGCTTCAACGACCATGAGGGCTTGAAAATGTGGCTTCAAGCACAAAACTAGTAGTGACTCAGAAACCAAATAAATACGAAAACTTTTGCGGAGATAATTCCAGAATACACAATGCTAAAGCACTTTGCTTGTTGGGTAAAGTTGGTCAACAGTCTGGACACTAATGCCATGTGAGTACATAGGGATGTTCCTCTATTTGTTTGTCTTTGTGTCTACATTACAAATGGCACACACCCGTTTACAGGAAACTGTACATTTGACAGGGATATTCTGAAAGCACATCCAGGATAAATAACTGTTCAGCCGACTGCCTCATATTGCGTGCAATTACCAATATGGGTTGTCTTGAGCTACTCATTAGAAATTCATATGGAACTTGTCTGCAGACATGATCTCCAGTGCTAGGTAAGCCGAACACTGTCAGTTTCGATTACTACCTGACGTGTTTCATGGTGTTTGGATCAAACGAATTTGGTGACCAAGACATCTAACTGTGTTCGCTATATTTGAGTCATCAGGTTTCTGCCCGTCACGAGTTTAGCTTCTGTGACACCTTCATCTCGGAATAGCACTTGCAACCTACGTCTTCAGTTATTTCCTGAATGTGTTACAGTCTCCGTTTTCTTCTTTTTTTTGCCCTCTAGTATTTTGTGATTTCTTAAAAGATATCCCACAATCCTTTCAATTCTTGTCAGTTTTTTCAATATATTCCCTTCATATCCGATTTTCCGGAAAATCTCCGTATTCCTACCGTAACAGCCCACCTAATTCTCAACATTCGTCAGTAGCATCACATCTCAAATGCCTCGATTCTCCTCTTTTCCGGTTTTCCTACAGTCGATGTTTCACTCCCATACATTGCTGTGCTCCAATCATTCGATCTCAGATATTTCTTTCTTAAAATACAGTCGTTTAATACTAGTAAACTCGAGAAGGACTGCCCATTTCGCCAGTGCTAGTCTGTTTTGTACATCCTCCTCGCTCCGACCGTCTTGGGTTATTTTGCTTCCTAGGTAGCAGAATTCCTTAATTTCATCTAATTCGTGATCAGCAGTTATCATGTTAAGTTTCTCGCTTTTCTCATTTCTGCTACTTCTCTTTATATTCGTCTTTCTTAGATTTACTCTCAGCCCATATGCCGTATTTAGTAGACCGTTCATTCCATTCAGTAGATCCTGAAATTCTTCTTCAGTTTCACTGAAGATAGCAATGTCATCACCGAATCTTATCACTGATATCCTTTCGCTTTGAATTTTAATTCCACTCATAAACCTTTCTTTTACTTCCGTAACTGCGTCTTTGATGTATACATTCAACAGCTGCGGCGGAAAACCACATTCCTGTCTTAGACATTTGTTAATCTGTATCCTTCGTTCTTCTCCCAGAATCTTGTTGCCTTATGGTTCTTGTACATATTGTATAATACCCGATTTTCCTCATAGCTTAACAGTATTTTTTCAGAATTTCGATTATGTTGCACCATTTTACATTGTCGAACTCTTTTTCCATACCGACAAATGACATGGACGTGTGTTGATTTTTGGTCCGGCTTTTTTTTACTTTATTAACCACAACGTCAGAAGAGTCTCTGTTTCCTAAAGCCAAACTGATCCTCATCTGACAAATCCTCAATTTCCTTTGCGTTCTTCTGTATACTTTTCTTGTCGGCAACTTGGTTACGTTAAGTTGACTGTGCGACGATTCGCGCGCTTGTCGGCTCTTGTGTGGATGATGTCTGTTTGAAAGTCAGCTGGCATGTCGCCAGGCTCATACATTCTACACAGCAACGTGAATAGTTGTTTTGATGCCACTTCCCCCAGTGATGTTAGAAATACCGATAGAATGTTGTGTATGCCTTCTGCCTTATTCGATTATAAGTCTCAGAAAGTTCTTTTGAGTTCTAACACATGATCCTCTACCTTTCCTACATTCACTCTTGTGTCTTCTCCTGTCACGTCCTTAGACAAGACACCCTCCTCACAGAGGGCCTTAGTGTTCTCTTTCCACCTATCCGCTCTCTCTTCTTCATTTAACAATAGAATTACCATTGCACTCTAAACGTTTCCAGTCTTGCTTAACTTCACCGATTGCTGTTCTTACATTTCTATATGTTGAGTCTGTCCTTTTGACAAACGTTTCTTTTCCGTTTTCTTCACATTTTCCACGCGGCCATTTTGCCTTAGCTTCCCTGGACTTCCTATTTATGTAATTCCTAAGCGACATGTTTTTCTGTGTTACTGAATATCTCTGAAAATTTTTTTACTTCCTTCTTTCATAGATCTGCTGGAGTATTTGTTGCTTTGTTCGCAGTTAACTTTTTTGTCCCTACTTTTTTCTTCAGTCATCTGAGATTGCCTTTTTTACTGAAATGTCCACTCCTCTTCAACTGAACTGCCTGCTAAGTTATTACGTATCACAGTATCTATAACCTCAGAGATTTTCAACCGTATCTCCCAATTCCTTGGTAGTTCCTTATCCCACTCCTTTGGACATTGATTTTTCCTGGTTAGTCTCTTCACGACCACTAAACGTGATCTGAGTCTGTATCTGCTACTGAGTACGCCTTTCCATCCAGTATCTGATTTTGGAACCTCTGCCTCAGCATGATGTAATCTGACTGAAAAGTTCTCGTATTTTCCTGCCTTTTCCAAGTATACTTCCTTGACTTGTGGTTCTTGAACAAAGTAGTCCTTGTTACTAACAGAAATTTATTCCAGATCGCTGTTAGTCTTTCTCGTCTCTCATTCCTAGTATCAATGCCATATTCTCAGTTCAACATACTTCTGTTCCTTCCCCTACAACCGCATTCCGTTGCTCCACGACTTTGAGATTTTTATCTCCGCTTACGTAGTTAGTTATCCGTTTAAATATCCTCATGTACTTTGTCTATTTCTTCGTCTTCGGCTTTCGACAATGGTAAGCATGCCTGAAATATCATTGTCATAACCGTCAGTGTACTGTAGCACGAGTCTGACTTTATGCAGTCAGGAAAGACATCAATCATGAAGGGATTGCGGTGGTCCGCAGGATTGTCCACGTAGTTCACAGCTGGCATGCTGCCTTACTTTGTTGCTACAGGTCCCATGGAAGCAGAGGTGGATGTCCCCTGTGGCACTGTATACTACCACCAGCCTGAGTCCGTGGTGCAGCCGTTAACGTGGATGACGGATACGATCACCGACCTTTTGTAACAAGAAACAGGTTCATCCGACCAGGCGTCTAGTTTCTATTGAACAACTGTCCAAGCTCAATGATGATGTTCCCACTGCAATCAGAATTGGTGATTACGTTGCGTCTACGTAGGAACCAGTAGGCGTTACGTGTTGTGGAGTACTATACTCGACAACACTGAACGATGTGTTTCGAAACTCTTATGCATGCACCAAAGTTGTACTCTGTCATCAGATATGCCACAAATCGCCACCTATGGAGTTTTACGCAGTGTACAACCCTCAGACTTACACTTTCTGTGCGCGGGATTAGCCGAGCGGTCTTAGGCGCTGCAGTCTTGGACTGGGCGGCTGGTCCCGGAGGAGGTTCGAGTCCTCCCTAGTACATGGGTATGTGTGTGTTTGTCCTTAGCATAATTTAGGTTAAGTACTGTGTAAGCATAGGGACTGATGACCTTAGCGGTTAAGTACCATAAAATTTCACACACATTTGAACATTTTTTTATACATTCTGCGAGGCGTGGACCATCAGCACGTTGTCAAGTAGGCATGGTTTCTGCGAACTTCAGCTATTTTCTATCGATAGGACGGTAGCACACGAACAACCCACCAGGTTAGCAGTCTCCGATCTGCTCCTTCCTAGCGACGCACCGGAGCTACCTTATTTCTGTCAGAGTCGTTTATTTACGCGTATTCCCCATTTGCGTCCCATATCGTTGCTAGAATGGCTCTCAATTCGTTTCTGCTCCGCTTATATACTTTCCTTACCGTGTCACTTTCCAGGAGCGCAATCCGGAGGCATTCAGTATCGCGGTACGCTAAGGACATATAGTTTTGGCCCCTATCAATAAATATAATAACAAAGAAGAACACAGAGTCACTCATCAACGTGAATTTTCCTGCAGATCTAGCTAGCATTTAGCAACAGTATAGTAATCATCAGTGCATTTGTTAACACTGCCTGTGTTCTCGACGTCAACGTGCAAAACCACTCACAGACGACAGGTGGCAGCACTAGCAGTGACGGGGAACGGGTGGGGGGGGGGGGGGGAGGGGGGAGAAGCTCAGAACATACAGTCATTGTCATACTGGGTAAACGGAGTGATTTATCTGCATACAAAGCGAAGGATTATTGGCTTTCGGGCCAAGGTGGGAAATTTCCGAAACGGCAAACTGTGTAAGTTCTTCGTGTACCGCCGTCGTTAAAGCATACCGTGCATGCCAAAAAATGGTTTAAATGTCTCTGAGCACTATGGGCCTTAACATCTGAGGTCATCAGTCCCCTATAACTTAGAACTTCTTAAACCTATCTAACCTAAGGACATCACACACATCCATGTCCGAGGCAGGATTCGAACCTGCGACCGTAGCAGTCCCGTGGTTCCGGACTGAATCGCCTAGAACCGCTTAGCCGCCGCGGCCGACTGTATGCCAAAATGATGCTGTCCAAACCCGGCGCCGAGACAAGTTTCGCGCACCAAAGATTGCATGGATGTGTAAGGAGGAACAGACGAGGTACAGTTCAGCAACTGACCGCCCAGATGAAGCCAGGGGCTACTAATAGTGTACTCTCAACGACCGTTAAGCGAACGTTTCCGTGTATGGGCCTCAGCAGCTGACGCCTGGTTTAGGCTCGGTGGCTGCTGTTCATCGCTGACAAAGGCTGTAATTTGCACGCCGGTACCGTATGCAGATTTCCACTGAGTGGCGACTGGTGGCGTTTTCAGATAAATCAGGTTTTTTGCTCCATCGTAAAGATGACCATTGGCATGTACGTTGTGAACCATCAGAGAGCAAAGGGTGCAGTTCGGAGGAGGGAGCGTTATGGTCTGGAGAACGTTTTCGTGGAGTACCCTGGGTGGTCTCGTCATTCGGGAAGCGCAGTGGATCAACACCAGCGTGTATCCGTCCTTGGGAACCATGTATGGCAGCAAAATCAGTTTGTTTTTCTTCGACACAATGACATCTATCAGCAGGACGATGCACAGATCGCATTGCACGTGCGTGTTTCGAAGAGCACTTGGATGAGTTTCCCGTATTCCCCGCGCCACCAATTACCAACAATTTAAGCCCAATTCAGTATCTGTGGGACCACCTCGATCAGGCTGTTAGCGCCATGGGTCCTCAACCGAGATACGTAGTGCAGCTAACCACAGCTTTGGAGTCACCTCGGGTCTCACTGTTAACTCAACGTCATGGGGTAAAAGAGCTTGTATTTGTCACAGTCGCCAGAGATGGACACTGGAGCAATAGCATAACGTGATAGGGTCGGACGAATAACGATTTCAACTGCACCATGCCGACGGGAGGCAGCGTGTGTGCCGCAGTCCACATGAATCGATGGATCTGATCTGCCAAGGAGGTGTAGTCCAAGGCGGTGTATGTTTTCCTGGTATGGGCTGGGCCTCCAATTACTCTGGATGGGACTCTGAATCGACCGCTTTGTCGCCCCCATTTTGCCCGAGAATCGTTCGACGAGCATGCAGGGATGTTTGGGATGGCCACCCTGGAGCGCAGATGTGAACCACATGTAGCGTATCTGGGATGTCAAGGAACGCGGGCTCCGTGTCACGGATTCCTGCAAACACGACAACCCAGAAATCAGCTGCCGCTCTGCAAATCATTCGGTTTCAGCTGCGTCCAGAGGACTTGTGGACCCACTTCCACGTCATTTTATTGCAGTCTGCAGGGTCAGAAGAGGCCGCACGCGGTATTAGGTGTCTGTCCCATGAGTTTTGTAAGTCAATGTATACACAGATATTCTTAACACGACCTTAAACACTCTATAGCTCAATTTAAAATAGTGCGAATTCAGCTGTGGTTGGTTTAAGGTCCTTTTAGCAACATGAGCCGATACAAGACATTTAGGTCTATATGGCTCGCTGCTAAACGCACTGATGATGCCAAAATGCAGCTGTAATCTAGATTGATGTAAAACAGAATACAGACTGATGCGCGACTTTCTGTTGTGTTCATCCCTGATTATAAGTTTTTTAATACGTGGCATTATTTTCTACTCTCTGGTGACAAATAAGCCTATTTGACAGGAGAAAAATGTCATCTGGCAGTCGTCGATCAATGATTCCAAACGGAATCCAACCCAGTAAATACTGATTGAATTATCAGTGAATTGATAATTTGTATCTCTGAATTTGACTACATCTGTGCCGTGCAGGTTCATTAAACATTATAAGTGAGAATGTGGTTGAGAAAATAATATGAATAATACTGCGTCAGTGTGAACTGTTTTCGTAATGCCACTTGATAAATGAGATCAACTAATTCACATTCTATCAACGGAAGTCTTAATTTATGTAGAGATTTTAGTGGATATATATTAGTGACAGGATATAAGAACTCTTAAGTCGGATGCAAATCGGCTTCACTGGATAGTTTACCAAATTTTCGTAGGCCACGGTGATACCGTGCCTCTGTTATATACAGGCTGTTACAAAATGGTACGGCCAAACTTTCAGGAAACATTCCTCACACACAAATAAAGAAAAGATGTTTTGTGGACATGTGTCCGGAAACGCTTAATTTCCGTGTTACAGCTCATTTTAGTTTCGTCAGTATGTACTGTATTTCCTCGATTCACCGCCAGTTGGCCCAGTTGAAGGAGGGCAATGTTTACTTCGGTGCTTGTGTTGACATGCGACTCATTGCTCTACAGTATTAGCATCAAGCACATCAGTACGTAGCATGAACAGGTTAGTGTTCATCACGAACGTGGTTTTGCAGTCAGTGCAATGTTTACAAATGCGGAGTTGGCAGATGCCCATTTGATGTATGGATTAGCACGGGGAAATAGCCGCGGCGCGGTACGTTTGTATCGAGACAGATTTCCAGAACGAAGGTGTCCCGACAGGAAGACGTTCAAAGCAATTGATCGGCGTCTTAGAGAGCACGGAACATTCCAGCCTATGACTCGCGACTGGTGAAGACCTAGAACGACGAGGACACCTGCAATGGACGAGGCAATTCTTCGTGCAGTTGACGATAACCCTAATGTCAGCGTCAGAGAAGTTGCTGCTGTACAAGGTAACGTTGACCACGTCACTGTATGGAGAGTGGTACGGGCGAACCAGTGGTTTCCGGACCATGTACATCGTGTGCAGGCACTATCAGCAGCTGATTAGCCTCCACAGGTACACTTCTGCGAGTGGTTCATCCAACAATGTGTCAATCCTCATTTCAGCGCAAATGTTCTCTTTACGGATGAGCCTTCATTCCAACGTGATCACATTGTAAATTTTTACAATCAACATGTGTGGGCTGACGAGAATCCGCACCCAATTGTGCAACCACGTCATCAACACAGACTTCCTGTGAACGTTTGGGCACGCATTCTTGGTGATGTCTTGATTGGGCCTCATGTTCTTCCACCTACGCTCAATGGAGCACGTTATCATGGTTCAAATGGTTCAAATGGCTCTGAGCACTATGGGACTCAACTGCTGAGGTCATTAGTCCCCTAGAACTTAGAACTAGTTAAACCTAACTAACCTAAGGACATCACAAACATCCATGCCCGAGGCAGGATTCGAACCTGCGACCGTAGCGGTCCTGCGGTTCCAGACTGCAGCGCCTTTAACCGCACGGCCACTTCGGCCGGCTCACGTTATCATGATTTCATACGGGATACTGTACCTGTGCTGCTAGAACATGTGCCTTTACAAGTACGACACAACATGTCGTTCATGCACGATGGAGCTCCTGCACATTTCAGTCGAAGTGTTCGTACGCTTCTCAACAACAGATTCGGTGACCGATGGATTGGCAGAGGCGGACCAATTCCATGGCCTCCACGATCTCCTGACCTCAACCCTCTTGACTTTCATTTATGGGGGCATTTGAAAGCTCTTGTCTACGCAACCCCGGCACCAAATGTAGAGACTCTTTGTGCTCGTATTGTGGACGGCTGTGACACAATACGCCATTCTCCAGAGCTGCATCAGCGCATCAGGTATTCCACGCGACGGAGAGTGGATGCATGTATCCTCGCTAACGGAGGACATTTTGAACATTTCCTGTAACAAAGTGTTTGAGGTCACGCCGGTACGTTCTGTTTCTGTGTGTTTCCATTCCATGATTAGTGTGATTTGAAGAGAAGTAATAAAATGAGCTCCAACATGGAAAGTAAGCGTTTCCCGACACATGTCCACATAACATATTTTATTTCTTTGTGTGTGAGGAATGTTTCCTGAAAGTTTGGCCGTACCTTTTTGTAACACCCTGTATATATCGGACAGCGTCACTGCTAGTCTGACCACAAAACAATAGTAAGCTTGAATAACACGGATAATTCCGTTTCTAGCTCACGCTTTAGCTGCAAGAAGGTTTTGCGGGCACTGAAATGTATAGATACCAATGATTCCCACTATGCGAGCTTACGATTTGGTTATTGCTGGAAAATGGTCAAATGTATTTGAATTCCTAAGGGACCAGACTGCTGAGGTCATCGTTCCCGAGATTTACACAGTACTGAAACTAACTTAAGCTAACTTATGCTAAGAACAACACACACACCCATGCCCGAGGGAGGACTGGAACCTCCGGCGGGACTGACGGCGCAGTCGGTCACATGGTGTCTGTAACCACGCGCTCACTCCGAGCGGCCATTTGCTTCATACTAGACTTTAGGTATTTTAGTCAAAGAGTGAAGTTACGCGAGCACAACCTAGTGACCATGTCTCGGGATAGTTTCGGCAACGATTTGATAGGAGAGTATATTATCGCAACGCCTTGAAAGATAATACGGCAACATGAACTACGGGATTCGGCCATAAGAGAAGTTACAATTTTTATTACAATAGTCATTCGATAAAAATTACCACACACGAATATGAGCATAAATTACAGACATAAATGTAAAACTTGAAAGGAAAAGGACTCGAGCATAGGTAATAAATTCATGACAGTACATACTAATCAGAATAATTGTGGTTCAAATGCCTCTGAGCACTATGGGACTCAACTGCTGAGGTCATTAGTCCCCTAGAACTTAGAACTAGTTAAACCTAACTAACCTAAGGACATCACAAACATCCATGCCCGAGGCAGGATTCGAACCTGCGACTGTAGCGGTCTTGCGGTTCCAGACTGCAGCGCCTTTAACCGCACGGCCACTTCGGCCGGCTAGAATAATTGTGTCTCAGTATCACGTCGAGTATTAAAAATATACAACAGTATTGAAATGAAATTAAAGAAATTGTAGCCCTCGGTCGCAAAAATTCTTTTGACCGTGTTTCGGCACTTCTATGAGAGCCTTCATCTGGAATTAAATATTCAAACTGGCATGTCACGTATAAAATAAATAACAACCGATGAAACTTCAGTCACGAAATTTCTTTAAATAGAAAACATGGAAGGTAAGCCACTATGGGCTGCTCACACAAGTTAAGGCACAGATTGCCTACCTTGTAATAGCTTTCATTTTAATTTGTTAACGGGCTCTAACCACGCAGCCATGTTTAAAACTGTAACTATTGAAATGATTAACATTTACAGTTAATTATGAAGTTCTTTGTATTTAAAGTCTATGTATTCATATTATTGTTTGCTAACAGTGATTCAGGGTTTTGTGTTATGGCTATATAGTTATATTATAATTAAATGTGTCTGAAAACCGCTGAACAACCTAAATTGAAGTAACAGGAATAAAAACTAAAAAATTAAGCCCTAAAAGGAGTCGCTTTTCATTTTATAAAATTTAATATAGTTAAAGTTACTTTTCTCCGGTACTGCCTTCACATTACTTGTTTCCATGTCTCGTATTTCTCTCTGAGTCTTCTTTCGTTAAAGCAAGGAAACAACAACACAGGGGGACTCGTATCGTATGAAGAGTAAATCAGGACAGGATTTACACTTAACCTTAGTTCCGACTATTAAAGCATGGGACACTTTTAATCTTCATAACACCACATATTCCGTCTTGACAGAAGACATGTTGTCCGTAGAGAAAAGTAGTTGGACTGGAATGGTTATGGTCACTTGCACAGCAATAAGTGTTTCTGCAGCAGTGCCATGCTGTAGTTTATCGACGTTGTGATCTGACATGAAATCGTCACAAATTTGCCAGTTCCCAGCTTGTTGCAAACATGTGATCGTATTTGCGTACGATGGAAAACCAAATATTTCCATGCGTAGGTCTCCAGCTCTTCCACGGATTCTGTTTGCTTTACGTGCAATAATCTTGTGCGATATACATACCATGAATTTTAGATTCCGAAATGTGCAGGCAGACAACGGCAGGTGCGAAAATATTCCTGTGTGTAGGCGGCAACCGTTTCAGTGAGGCGGGAAATATTCGCTGTGAGGGATTTGCATATCTAACAAGAGATACACAGTCTGTGCTTTCCAACGGGGGGAGGGAGGGGGTTGCGGTAGCTTTGACGTTGTTCAGCGCGAGACTCTGTAACACTGTACATCCACAGTCTAAAAATGAGCCACGTTTATTTTTTCCATTCTTCTTGTTATATTAGATAGTCTCCGGCATGAAATACCAACCACTGTCATGCTGCAACTTTCACCGTCGACACGGATTGTGTGTGGGAAAAAGAAGAATTATACATGACTGTCCTAAAACTGACACACAATATTTATTTACTTTTTTTAGCGCAACGCAATCTGACTTTCAAAAATCTGTACAAAAGAATGGCCCTGACTAACATTAACCTATACCTTTCACAAATCACTTACCTCACAAAAATCTTCGTTACTCGAACTACTGCAATACAGCGAGCGCCACTACTGCCAGCTAAATAAAAGATTCAAACTACGGAAGGCACTAACTACTGATAGGCATTTTTCATACAGAGCGCTACGTGGCGTTACCAATAAGAAAACCTAAACAGCCTACTTACAAAGGAAACGTAGTAGGTGCGTTATTCACTCACTATAAAAACCAATTTATCGGATGAGGTTAGCAGCAGTATGAGGCCTTTGCCTGACGATGCTACTGTGGTGTTATCTATACTGGAGTTCGATGAAAAAAAAAAGTGTTTTCATCCCCAGTCAATATAGCACGCCGCAAATGCAACTTCTGGATGTAGTCAGTTGTTGAATTTGATGGCGTCAATCGATTCCAAGTCTCAGTTCCCGAAGTGCACTAGTGCCGTCGGGTTTTGCAACTATGTGTGGTGTACACATTGGTAAACCAAAACACGTCTGCTTAGCTCAGCTTGGTGCATGTTACCTACCACAGAATGAACTCACTCTCATGTGACCTTTGGCGTTTATTTAAAATGTATTTCAAGACATATCTCACAGCACTAGTTTAAGAGAAGCGATGACTACCAACAAAGTAATGTATTTAATAATCGACATAACCTGCTCTATTTATAATTTAAACACTTTTCTCTTGCATCTTAAATTCCTTTTACTCTATGCTAATATGGTAACAAACTAAGACTACTATTATTTCCATCAACCTGACTGCCATCTCAGTAAAACTAAACGAACTGCATTCTTAAGACGTTTAAAGGACTTAGAATTCAAGTGCAAAGTGTCTTGTCTGAAAGGAATATTCGTGCTGATTCCTAAATGGTTCTTAGATTTTGCACGTCTGTTACATTTTCGTGGTTATGGAGAATTTAGTATTCAGGTTTATATTTCAGTTACCTTGATTTAGATTATGCCTTATGATTACAGGTCATGTGTAAAACATGATCTTTCTAATATTACGCAACATTTGTCTTTGGTCATTGGTGACATGATTTTGGAATCTCCCATGTAAGTTATCCCCCATGAAATCTATTATACTATTACAGCCTTTACACAATAAAGCAGTTTCAAAATTTTAAATACGAATGTCTGAAAGGAATCATAAAATAAAATTTTCGACGTATTATATGGTATCAGTGAATCGGCAATCGTTTTCAGTTGCTGTGGTGGTTTTGTGGTCTGAGCATTAGATTCCAGGCCTGAGGGTCTCAGGTTCAATACTGAGTAGGGTTTGGGGTTCTTCCTCATTTCATTTCTTCCAGGTCGGCCGCAGTTGAACTAAGCCTTCTGTCACATGAGACCCTATGTTCTTACCTGGGGGTAACATATGTCTGGGTGCAAGGGAACCACCATTGGCGGCCTCCCGCCCCCCCTCCCTCCTAGTGCTGTAGCGAATAGAAAAGCTGCATTCTACATGCAGTCCCGCTAATAGTACGGTCATGAGCTTGCACCACTTATATTACCTTTTACAATAGATCTGTTGTATGTATATGAAAAACTGGTACACTCTCAAAAAGAGTATATGGAAATGGTCGAACAGCTGAGTTTCCTGGCGTTTTTAGAAAATGTCTTTATTCCAGTTCCGATAGCTTTTCTCCTCCTTTCCTCCGCCATCCTCCCCTTTGAGTCCATCTTCTCCTGACCCTCTGTCTCCTCTTCATCCCATTTATATACTCTTTCCCTCTCTCTGTCCATCTGTTCTCCATATCTCTGTGTCCATCTCCTCCTCCTCCTCTATTGCCATATCCTCCTCACCTCTCCCCTCCTCTTAACTTTCTCCACGTATTTCCTCCTCGCCATCTCTTGGTACATCTCTTCCTCCACCCTCTCTCAGTCTATTTCCGTCTCCAACCTCTCTATCCATCCACAGAAATCTTCGTTACTCGAACTACTGCAATACAGCGAGCGCCACTACTGCCAGCTAAATAAAAGATTCAAACTACGGAAGGCACTAACTACTGATAGGCATAGTTAGCAAATGAAAGATTTTAATAGAGAACAAACAATGTATTTACCTTAATAGCGTTGAAAACTCATAATATACATAGCAGTTCGTGACATCCAGTCTTACAAATTTCAAAACTCCGCCACCTCTCTCCCACATCCACCACTGCTGGCGGCTCTCCTCCAACTGCACAACGCTACGCGCTGTTAACAGCCAACTGCTCAATGCTACAATGGCAGACAACAATGCAAACTAGCCACAACTGCACACAGCACAGCCAGTCATTTTTCATACAGAGCGCTACGTGGTGTTACGAATAAGAAAACCTAAACAGCCTACTTACATAGCCCCCATGCTTCCCACAAAAAAATTTTACAAATTTTTTTGGGCACTGGTCAATAATGATTAAATAATATTTTTCATAATTGCAATAACAAAGATATCAAATGCACACACTTACTGATACAATGTTGGTCAAAAGCTAAAATTTTCACACAGTCCATAAAGACAGTCCTGATCGTTCATCACAGTAAAATAGCAGTGATTTTCTCAAAGTCTGAGCAGTAGAAGAAAATGCACACGGAAGTAGTGGATTTCCATGCAGTCTTGAAGAAGTAGTGTTGCCCTTCCAACGAAAAGACAGTGCTGACTCTTGACATGCAGACAGGTAATGGGCCACAACAGAGCAAACCCACAGCAGAGTCAGTCGAAATTTTGAAGAGTATTGGTAGGTAAGTCATCACAGAGTAGACCCACTGTAGTCCTGGTAGAGATTACGGTATTGGTGGGCCAACAATGATGCAGATCCACTATAGTCCTTGTAGAGACGGCCAGCAGCCATCTGTTGCAACTGTGCAGTTGCACAATCACCATCGAAGAGTCTTGCAGACAATATAGCAAGTCCATAAACCACCACTTGTGCACTCACTAAGTTTTTGGAATTGTCCTTAGAACCAGCAGTGCTGTTATCCAGTTCCTTGCTGAATTATTAACACATGTGCAAACACTAACATTCCCTACTTCTCGCGTATTGTCCATATACTATGACCAACAGAAACGTGTGCAGTGAAATGTAACTTACAAGTTAATAATATGATGAACTGGTATCAATTACAATTTTATAACGTAAGAATACAATAACAACGGTACAAAATACATCATTAAAACATAATAATACAGATAACATTTGTAGTAATAGGAGCTTTACAAAAGAATAGAGATAAACATATACATCAGTGTTACAGGAATTATGACAGAAGTAAATACATAAAAGATCAGTATAATTATTGAAACATCAACTTCACACATGAGCATTAAAACAGAACAGAATTAATAATGTCTAACATCTTTACAAAGTAAATAACATATCATTAATGCAAATTATATTTTAGGATAACAGTATTCCTCATCATAGTTCATGTAGCTGAGTATTAGAAAAATTCTACAACATAAGTCTTATCAGATAAACATATAAAAACAGGAAGAACATAAATACGCAAGGGTACACAAACACACAGTGGGATAACACAAGAAAAGGACAGGGTTGGTTTTACTGCAGTATTTTGCAAAAAAAAATGTCTTTACTTCTCGGAGATCTCCCTTCGTTCTTCATTATTTCCAAAAAGTCCTATCTATACCTGCTTTCTGTACTTTTCTCGTATAGCCTCTCAGTGCATTTCTTCAAATTCATCGCAATTCATTCTCTTATAGGCTACCCCCTCTTAAGCTAACTTAAATCTACTGCGCTCAGATGCTAAACTAAGGAACGAGGCAATGCTGCAGCACAAAACAATTAACACAAACAGCAATGATAAAAAATACAAATGACAAAGCAAGCAGCATAAATTAGCAAAGCAAATGCAATATTACAACTAATCAAAGGCAATGCGCAGCAAACAAGAAAAATAAATCAGTAGTAAAACTAGATTAACAGAGTAATACAAAGTGAAATTTAATAACACTATGCCTGGCGAACAGCAGCGGCAAATGCAATAACTTATACCTAAACATGACAGAGCTCAAGCAGAAAAATATTACACTAAAGACAACAATGCAGATAAGGGAAATGTCTATTCACATCGTAATGTCTATGCAATTAAAGTGGAAACGCGTATGTATTCAGTACCAGCGATGGCGAGGCATGACAGAATCTCTGACCAGAGAGTTATTTATCGTGTCTAGTCTGCGCTTGACTGCGCGAGAGTTCAGTTACGAGTTGTACTCAGTCGGAGTAGTGTGTGAGGAGTCGGCGGGCGTCGACATGGGTCTCTGTTCAAGGTTCTGGACGAGGTATATTGTTAAATAAGGTAATGAAGCAGCATTGCGCACATCTGATAATGTAATGTATGTTAATTGTAATTAATTTGTTCAAGAAATGCCCCAATAATAATTTTGTTTTCAAAGCAAACTTTTTTAAGAAAAGAATCATTCCAATTGAAAGAATATTTCCTATGCTTTTCCTCCCAGAATCAATTTATCAGATTAATTATTGCACAGGGCCTAAGGTCAGCGATGCTGCCCTATTATTGTGGGCTTAATGATTAAATTTCATTTCTCAATTTTTGTGTCGAGTTTACATTTGGGCCATCATTATTTTATAATTTTTGTGGGGACCAAATATTTGGCTCGTTTTCATTATCATAGACTTTTCTTTTATTCCTGCTGGGAGGTTACACATAGCACGATGTCCATTAACATTTAAATATAAATCTCTTATTTTCTGCGGGGAAGTTACACTTGGCGACATCCGGTCCAGGATCGTTTTTCTTTGAGAATCTTCTGAAAAGTTGTTAGATATCTGCTCTTATTTAATAAAATATAATTAGCATTTGGCGCAACGCTTTTACTAATTTTGTGACTTTCTTTCCTCAGATCATCGGCAATTCTTTGCTCTTTGTTGTATTTGTATTTGTTAGATTTTGCATTGTCTTTGTTTCACTTGTGAATAATTGTGGCTTTTGTAAAAATGCCACGAAAAACTATTAATAGTACAACGCGAGGAGTAATGAATGAAATTACCGATTTAAATAATTTCACCGATAGTACTTTTGACACACAGTGCAATGATGACAATCCTCCGTTTACTGACAATCAGTACGTACCAACCACTAATAATGATTTTTATCTTAATGATGAACAAACGAACTCAATTGTGCCCTCTGTTAATGTGATGACAATTGATGACGCGGGGCATTCTGTTATGATGAACGGTGCCCAGCTTAACACAACCGGTTTGCAAAATGTACTTAATGAACAGACAAATTTTTCTAATGAAAAAGAACAGTGTAATCAGAAGGCGTCAGATCTGTTTAATTCCGGTGTAGTGACTAACAGTGTACATCCGATTGGCAAACCTTTTTGTAAATTACAGAATGACCAAATGGTCACACAAAACGTGACAATTGCAGATACATCAACACACAGCACAGAGAATAGAGTAGGTAATGTTACTTGGGATCAAATTACGGCGTTTTTGCTACAAATGAATAAACAACTTAATAAAAAACTTGATGAACAGAACAAACAATTTAGAGAACGGAACAAACAACTTAGCGAAATGATTGATGAAAGTTTCAAACTGACGAACGAAAAACAAGACAACCTCAACGAACAGAACAAACAAGTTAGTGAACAGATTACAGCTGTTACCGTGCAACGTCACGACACGAAAGAACAATTACGTGAGGATACTAAGGCTTGTGCTAGTAACAGTAATGAAGAAGTTGGAACTGTTGCACAAGAATTAAGTAGTACACGTGTAGGCACAACAGAATCACATAAAGACGAAATTAATGCAGTCACTGAACAATGTTCAGAAAACGCAACACACATACGCGACGAGTTTAATTTAAAGTCACTGGAAGTTTCACACACTCTGAATTGGGAAGTCGATAATAAAAGTGAACGACAGAACAACAAAATTGACGAAAGTATTAAAGTAACAGAATCGAAAACTATTTCAGTCACCAATACGTCACACAATCCGCCACGTTGCGAACATTTGTCAGACTCACGCAGCGCGCATAATTTGGGCAATTTACAGAGACTACGCGACTTAAAATCCGAAAAACTACGCGACTTAAAATTCGAAAAGCTACGCAATTTGAAATCCGAAATGACACAGACAAACAGATTCTCACACAAACCTGAACGTGTTCTGAAATTTAGAGACGAGAACGTAGATTACGAGCAATTTTTATCCGTAAGAAAATCTAAGGAATTTAATAATGACAGAGCACAGGTACACGCTTTGAGCTGTATACGACAATTTATTTTTGTATTTTCACCGCTATTACCTGTAATGCAGAAACTAGCTTTAAACTGGATACGACAATTTGCTATTGTATTTTCATCAGCATTGCCTATAATGCAGAAATTGGAATTAGCAAGAAAACAACTATTTGCTTTTGGATTTTTACCGCCATTGCCTGCAATGCAAAAGCTAAAATTTATTTGCAGCGCGTAAACGACCTCAGGGGATTCATTACGCTTTAATGAATATGTGCCGTAGCGTGCATAGGGCCCCGAGCTGTAGTAGTGCTGTTTCATCTTTAGTTTTCTGCACTGCTGCCTTCTCTTCTACTATCCTTTATATCTATCAAAACAGCTCTTTAACTATTGTTCTATCTAGAATTAAGTAATATGTAATGGAAACCCGATGTGACTAATTTTTTACTGAAAATGACAATTTTCATTAGGCACTCCAGCACCAGCGTAATTTTAATAACAGATAAAATCGTAATCATCAGTATGTGTAAAATTCTTAGCAACAGGAACCACGTTTTAGTAACAATAGACGCTTTTCATCGCAACAGCATGAAAGTCATCCGCTTAGCATACGTAACCAACAATGTAGTCTACAAGGTCAACCAAGCTTTAATGTTTCGCCGCGTGTACGTATAGTCTCAGCTACAATGAATAGTAACGCACGCCAGCAAAGAAATGAGTACGTACAGAAAACACACTATTTCAACTCGTATCGCAATGCGCCTTATAGAAATGACTGTCATGACATACGTAAAAATAATGAGCACAATTTTCAGCGTACATTTAATAACAGTCGATCTTATGAGCAGCAACAACATCAGCAACAACATTTTATCATGAATGAACTAGACAGTAGGTGTCATCCTTAGCGTAATACGTCAGGAAGAAATAGTAATATAGTTCAAATAGTCGAAATACCACAACATCCTCCAGAAAATAACACGCCAGATAGAATTTGACCAGATACAGTACAGGTTGCATATTCCAGTAACGCAAGCAATACTTTTGACACGCAGAATCATGTTCACGAGAATGTTATTTGAAACATGCTTTGTTGAATGCACCACTTTTATCGCACCCAGATCTTAACAGAAATTTTTCCATTGCCACCGATAGTTCTAACACCGCTTTAGGCGTACATATTTTCCAGGAAATTGAAGAAGATGGTTCTACAATAATTAAAAACATCGCATTTGCAAGTCGCATTCTGTCACCTGCTGAACGAAATTATTCTGTTACAGAACTAAGGCACACAAAATATTTTAGCAGACGCACTATCTCGTTCTCTCAGCAACAATCAGCAAGAAATCGCAACCAACTTCTGCAAAGCAAATTCCAGCGTTATGTACATTCAGCAAGTTGCATTTGAAAATTTTATTTCGTCGTCATTACGGGACATAGCAAAAGAGCAAAATAAAGACAACGTGTGGAAAGAGATTAAACACCTCTGGCAAGATAGGAATAATGTCACGATTAGAAACCATTACACTGTACGCATTGACATTCTATTTCGCCGCTCTCATCCTGACAGCAACAATTGGTTATTATGCATTCCTGACGAGCTTGTTAACAAATTAATATGGTATACTCATTTAAGTTATGCACATTACGGAGCCAGAAAATGTTTTCTTATACTGAGACAGAACTGTTATTGTTCCAACATGGAGCAACGTATACGACGAGTTTTAGCGTCATGTAAAATCTGCCAGAAAGCTAAGTCAGACACAACTTCACATATTCCTCCATTATATCCCATTGTACCTGTTAAATTAAGGCATATGGCCGCTGTAGACATTTTTGGTCCGATTCCCAGAATTAATAGAGGTTTTGGCTACATCTTTGTCGCTGTTGAACTCACTTCAAAATTTGTTACTTTCACTCCGTTACGCGAAGCTACTGCTAAAACTGTTTCGAAAGCATTTGTAAAGCATTTTCTACTTCATGTAGGGCATGTGTTGAAAGTAATTTCCGACAATGGATCACAATTTCGATCTGCTATATGGACACGTATGTTACGAGCTAGAAACATTTCTCCGATCTATATATCCAAGTACCATGCTTCTTCGAACCCTTGTGAACGATTAATGAAAGAAATTGGTAAACTGTGTAGAATTTACTGCCATAAAAAACATATTTATTGGGACACACACATACTCTCATTCCAAGATGTAATTAATTCCATTCCAAATGAATCCACTATGCTATCTCCGTATGTTATACTGAAAAATGTTGAACCACCTAACAAAATTAAAGAATTAGTAACCTTTCCTACATCTCGTCGATTACGACACCACGAAATAATCGACATTGCGCTGAACAACATCAAACGTGCCGCAGAGCGCCGGAGAAGACAGCAAAAACAGGTTTGTACACGCTGTGACTTTCACATTGGACAGAAAATATTAGTACGTACACACTATTTATCCAACAAAAGAAAAGGTAGGTGCAGTAAATTTGAACTTCTATACGCAGGTCCATATCGGATTCGCAGCATTCCTCACACCAATGTTGTACACGTCGAAACTTTGAGGACCAGAAAATCCAAAGGCAACCACCATTGGTCAAACATCAAACCTTTTATTGAATGAAGACACTTTATGATTTAACATGCTATAATGCCATTTTGCTAATTTTATGATCACTTATGCAATTATATTCACATGACTAATTACCAATGATTATCGTATTTTTTCTTGGCAAGTGCCCGGCAAGGTAAGCTTAGCAGGTCGCTCTTCTTTACGTTACACATCAGACCATGCACATTTTTCCAGATGAATTTACACATTTGATGACCACTTATGCAATTATATTTATGTGACTACTTATTAATGACTATCGTATTTTTTCTTGGCAAGTGCCCGGCAAGGTAAGGTTAGCAGGTCGCTCTTCTTGTCGTTACATATCAGACTGTGCACATTTTTTTCCAGAGAAACTGACGTATCTTATGAATAATTATGCAATGTTATCTAGTGACATATTAATTTTATTAAATTTTCCCTCCATTATAGTCTTTAATTCTCGCCTCTATTAACTACACAACATACAAGCTGAACACAACGAACGTCAGATTTTATGTCTTTCTTAGGTATATACGATTGTTTCATGTTTTGTTTGTATGCACTATGAAATAGTTAAGATATAGCAAACACCAGTTGACTTTGACATTTTGCCATATGATATCTCAACATCGTGACTACTTTACTGTTACATTGTGATACACTGTGTACATTTTTGCCTCTGAACACTATATAAGTTTTTCACATATTACTTTTTGTGTCATGTTATGCTGTATGCTTCATTATGTTTCCATAAACCAGTCATTATTTAATGAGTATATGATTTAAATGCAAGACATTAATCTCTATTCATAAATTTCAGAAAGAAATGATGCGTGAATGAAATAAATTAAACAGAAATGGGAATTTCACCTTCGTAATGATCGAAAGAAGATGCAAACCTCGTGAGGAAGAGTTAATGGATCAGGATTAACAAGCATTAACAAGAATTTACTACACACATCATAGAATAGCAGCCTTAACTAATTTTTTCTTTCAGAATACAAGGCGATTGATGCAGGCTGTCAGACAGAACTACACATCTTAGTTTTAGTGATGGAATATGCTAGAGATAAGGAATAGTTATGTAATGAGTAATGAAGTGACTTTTTTTTGCAGATGATAATGAATGCTGATGAATAATGATGAAGAATATGCTACTATGGATAATGAAGTTTTTCTTTACAGGTGATGATAATAATGGAGTTATGATAATATACATAATGAAGTGATGGATAATGAAGTTTTTTCTTTACAGATGAGGATAATGTGGAAGTTATGTATTCATGCTATGTAGTTATTTAAGTATTTGTTGCAGTTCGCTTTGACAGCAGGTGTTATATTGCATAGTATAATGACTGAAGATTTTGGAAAGGACAGCTATGGAACACATTTTTATACACATTTCACTACCTGTCAATTCGATATTCACTACTTTTCAGCATAAAATGCGTTTCTTCTTTCAGCTTAATAATCCATTTTTTTAAATATATTTTTGCAGGAGAAATTATTTATGAAATTAATGTGCTATAAGCAGTTGTTCATTAAACCTATGTCAGTTATGAATGTTATTACATATACTCTACTTGTTTCATAACCTTGCTACAGCTGACTCATGACGAATGACGTTACACATTTTCATTTACAGCTACAAACCCAGAAGCAAATTTCTTTTTCTTGCTTTCCCCTATATTTACCCAAAGCAATGCATTGCTAACAAAAATATGTATTACCAGTCCCAAATAATAATACCAGTTTAAGAGAGTTCTGAGTAATTCTGATTAGCTCTGAATAGTATGTCACTTGAATAATGAATGCATAAATCCTATGCACATAATTTTATTACTCTATTGGCATGACCAATTATTGATTAATAATGCTTTGTAACTGGGAAATGAATGCTACTGATTGCTGTATTTAGATGACCAATGATTAATTAATAATGCTTTGTAACTGGGAAATGAATGCTACTGATTACTGTATTGAGATGACCAATGGTTAATTGATAGTGCTATGTAACTGGGAAATGAATGCTACTAATTACTGTTTTGAGATGACCAATGATTAATTAATAATGCTTTGTAACTGGGAAATGAATGCTACTGATTACTGTATTGGGATGACCAATTATTAATTAATAATGCTTTGTAACTGGGAAATGAATGCTATTGATTACTGTATTAAGATGACCAATGATTAATTGATAATGCTTTGTAACTGGGAAATGAATGCTACTGATTACTGTATTGGGATGACCAATGATTAATTAATATTGCTTTGTAACTGGGAAATGAATGCTACTGATTACTTTATTGAGATGACCAATGATTAATTAATAATGCTTTGTAACTGGGAAATGAATGCTGCTGATTACTGTATTGGGATGACCAACTATTAATTAATAATGCTTTGTAACTGGGAAATGAATGCTATTGATTACTGTATTAAGATGACCAATGATTAATTGATAATGCTTTGTAACTGGGAAATGAATGCTACTGATTACTGTATTGGGATGACCAATGATTAATTAATATTGCTTTGTAACTGGGAAATGAATGCTACTGATTACTTTATTGAGATGACCAATGATTAATTAATAATGCTTTGTAACTGGGAAATGAATGCTACTGATTACTGTATTGGGATGACCAACTATTAATTAATAATGCTTTGTAACTGGGAAATGAATGCTACTGATTTCTGTATGGAGATGACCAATGATTAATTAATAATGCTTTGTAACTGGGAAATGAATGCTACTGATTACTGTATTGAGATGACCAATGATTTATTAATAATGCTTTGTAACTGGGAAATAAATGCTACTGATTACTGTATTGGGATGCCCAATGATTAATTGTCAACATTATTCAGTAATACTATGTTATTGACTACCTCCTGTTTTAAGTAATGACTTCTGATGGTTTGTAATTAGGCAATGAATTTCATTGTTCTCTGTAAAACTAACGACTTCTGATGATTTGTAATTAGGCAACGAATTTCAATGTTCTCTGTAAAACGAATAACAACTTATGATTTGTAATTAGGCACTGAATGCCAATGTTCTCTGTAAAACAATTAATGAACATTTTTCTGTAATACTACATACATGGTACAGAAATGTTCAATAACTGGGCTATGACTGCCAAAAACTACTAATGAAATTCCTAATGAAGGCTAGTATGGGACTTAATGTCCTTCACCTTCTGACCTAACTAGCCTGAATTACTGCAATATCCATTTGTCCTGTATATCCTCTTGATCGTGGAGCACTATATTTGGTTTATGCACTAATTCTACGTTGGTGTGCCTTGTAAGAGCGTGGTGTTGCCACGACATGCTGTCCACCACTGTGAGCGATGGAGACGTTATTATGGTCCCACTGTTTGGTGTACCTGATGTACTGCCAAAATAATAACATGGAATATTACTATGACATTTCAGTGTCTTGGCTACGCTGATGAACACATCTGGGAAAAGAACTTCAGATTGTCTCACTTGGTGTTGTACTTCTGTGGAAAGATATGGACTTTTGGTGCAGCTGTGTGCAACCTAAAATGCTACAACCATGATGCAATCCTTCCCTTTCCTATCCTAATTCTTGTAACATAGCGAAAATCATTTTTTTTTACTAACATCATTTGTATTCATGGCCAATACATTTTTTTCGATATATTCTGAACTACAGTGCACTTTTATCATTTTTCTAACATGATTTCTACTTATTGTATATACATTTTGTGATTTGCTGATATATTCTTAACTACAGTGCATGTGCACTTATGTCACTTGTCAACATGATTTGTACTCAAATTTTGTTATTGCCTAACATGTTCTGTACTCGGTGCATGTGCACTATATTTACTTCATGTTCTACACCTGTAAATACCTGTATATTCTGTGTTTGTGAAGTTAATTAGTTCAGAAAAAATTTGTTGCTCATGGCAAGTCCAAATGACTCACCATCGCTACCAAATTTTTGCCTCTGCAGTGGAGGGCTATGAAACTCGTATGTATTCAGTACCAGCCATGGCGAGGCATGGCAGAATCTCTGACCAGAGAGTTATTTATCGTGTCTAGTCTGCGCCTGACTGCGCGAGAGTTCAGTTGCAAGTTGTAATCAGTCGGAGTAGTGTGTGAGGAGTCAGCAGGCGTCGACATGGGTCTCTGTTCAAGGTTCTGGACGAGGTATATTGTTAAATAAGGTAATGAAGCAGCATTGCGCACACCTGATAATGTAATGTATGTTAATTGTAATTAATTTGTTCAAGAAATGCCCCAATAATAATTTTGTTTTCAAATCAAACTTTTTTAAGAAAAGAATCATTCCAATTGAAACAATATTTCCTATGTTTTTCCTCCCAGAATCAATTTATCAGATTAATTATTGCACAGGGCCTAAGGTCAGCGATGCTGCCCTATTATTGTGGGTTTAATGATTAAATTTCATTTCTCAATCTTTGTGTCAAGTTCACATTTGGGTCATTATTATTCTATAATTTTTGTGGGGACCAAATATTTGGCTCGTTTTCACTATCATAGACTTTTCTTTTATTCCTGCTGGGAGGTTACACTTAGCACGATGTCCATTAACATTTAAATATAAATTTCTTTTATTTCTGTGGGGAGGTTATAATGTGGTGCACCACAAGAAGTTACTCTACCAAAAAAATTACCAAGTAGTTGAAAAGAAAATTTCGTATGCAATTCCTGCGAAGGGACATGTCTTTTTATGCTCCTTTGTTTTTTTTTAATAGATCATAAAATTATTTACTGGATCTGTAGGCATAAAATATTTATATTAGAACATCTATTAAATTTTATTTTACCCAATGCTGCAGTGCAGCTAGAAACTAGATATTAAACAAAAATAGTGAATAAATACATAAAGTGAGCCATATGGCATTTCTCTCAACTAGCAAGACAACAGCCATGAAATGTTTCTCATCGTTTCATTAGACATTTTAGTAAACATCATAAATTAAGAGCTCCACAATATAATCATATGTTTCCAAGTTTGAGCGTGTAGTATTTGCGATGATTTCTACAAAGGAATGTCAATAGCACGGGTGATGGCCTCCCCCTTTTTTTTTACCTGTGCCTCTGAAAGGCACACATTAATGGCTTTTTCTGCAGGTGACTGGCACACCTGGGCGCCACCTGAGTCACTTAGCTTCCTTACCGAAATATTTACGGCAGCAGTTTGCGCTACAGTGACAGTCTCACATAAAAAAATTCACAGGTCGAGAATTTGCGTTGCAAATGTGTAGAAACAAAATCCTATGAATATAACAGTGTTCAAAAAGTTTTCGTCGGCATTGTGATACATTCACGCATTTACACACATTTCATAACTCTTAAAGTACGATTCTTGGTTTCCAACATCCTTTTTCACAGGTCAGAGTCCCTAACCACTACTCATTATTCTTTACCTTATACATAGACATATCGTCGACACTTCTACAATATTTCATCATAACAGATACGTAGCATAATCAAATTCCTCATATAGCATCAACTTATTGATCATAAACATACCTCAACAGCATAATACGCATCGTCGTCGTAAAAATAACATCATAATACCTCAGTCAAATCTCAAAATCGTCGTAGCTTTCTGCAATAATTTCAAAACCTAAAAAAAAATTCTCTGCTCATTTCAATGGTATCATCTACCTCAAACGTACTTTAAAAATCATGATCTCATACCCAATACATCATTCAAAGCTCTCATAGTATCACAATGGTTCTGAAAAAATATGAACAGTTCACAAAGTACAGACAAAATACAATTTCATAAGTAGTTACATAAACATCTATCACTGATGTAGTAAAAAAATGTTTGTTTCTCTGCTAAATAATCAGGTAGCTGTGTAATTCTGTGTTGGAGAAATATGGTACCGATGTGTAAAGTTGTATAAGCAAATACCAAATTAGCTAGGGCTCCTTGTGCTTGCCAAACACATGGTACAGAAAGTAAGCGTGTACCCCCCTGAGGATTAATGTAATTATACCCTCAGGTGTTACAGATTACAGCAATGGAAAGAAATGTATCACGGAAAACCTTTGTATCATTGCACTTCAAAAATCTTTAAAAATAAATGTGTTAAGTACAAAATTAATCACTCAAATACGTGTACTGTAGCGCTAAACTGTTTGTCTTGTTGTAGGATAATCTCTGTGGAAGTGTCGTAGTTATCGTCCTCCAAAAGCTAAGTTCTGCAGAAGCCAATGTACTTACCTCATGATAACCAAATGCTTTGCGTATAGATATCGTAGTTACTATGCTTATTGGCGTGATGAAGAAAGTAGTGTACAGTAACGTATTGTTGTGCCACGAAAAAGGCTGTCTCATTGTTGCTATACCACAAAAGTTACTACTAAAACATGTTTTACTTTGCAGAATAATGCAGAAAAACTGTGCAGATATAAAACAGAAACACCGCAAAAGCAACATTGTAAATTGTCACTCATTAGTAGCGTCGTGATAAAACCATTTAGTTGTTACATAAACTAACCACTGTGTCGTCTGGTATCTCACAGAGAGTACTTTAAAACCAGAATGCATTTTCAAGTAAACCAAAATGTTGCATTAAAATCTCATTAGCAGTACTGGTAAATGTTCTAAGTATGTGGGCCTTATAGTCTTTACGTAATCGTGCAACTAACAAGCAAGAATGTACACACACAATAACACTGTGTCGTCTCTTCACAATTACAATGCATTCGTAATTTCTGTTTAAATAAGTTCTCTTAGTTCTTGACTGGATATTTAACTTCAAACATTGTTGCATGTTAACAGATTCTGAGTCTGACGAAGCATAATAGTACTGTAAAGTGAAAAGTATTATGGCAAAGACAAAGTTGAAAAGCAGATTATTTTTCAATAAATGGTTTTACATGTGCAATGTGGTGTAAACCTTTACTCTTCCTAGTACGCAGATTTTCAACTTCAACGCAATTATCATGTGGTTGTTGTTGTTGTGGTCTTCAGTCCTGAGACTGGTTTGATGCAGCTCCCCATGCTACTCTATCCTGTGCAAGCTTCTTCATCTCCCAGTACCTACTGCAACCTACATCCTTCTGAATCTGCTTAGTGTATTCATCTGTTGGTCTCCCTCTACGATTTTTACCCTCCATGGTGCCCTCCAATGCTAAATTTGTGATCCCTTGATGCCTCAAAACTTGTCCTACCAACCGATCCCGACTTCTAGCCAAGCTGTGCCACAAACTTCTCTTCTCCCCAATCCTATTCAATACCTCCTCATTAGTTACGTGATCTACCCATCTTATCTTCAGCATTCTTCTGTAGCACCACATTTAGAAAGCTTCTAATCTCCTCTTGTCCAAACTATTTATCGTCCATGTTTCACTTCCATACATGGCTACACTCCATACAAATACTTTCAGAAACGACGTCTTGACACTTAAATCTATACTCGATGTTAACAAATTTCTCTTCTTGAGAAACGCTTTCCTTGCCATTGCCAGTGTACATTTTATATCCTCTCTACTTCGACCAACATCAGTTATTTTACTCCCTAAATAGCAAAACTCCTACACTACTTTAAGTCTCTCATTTCCTAATCTAATTCCCTCAGCATCACCCGACTTAATATGACCACATTCCATTATCCTCGTTTTGCTTTTGTTGATGTTCATCTTATATCCTCCTTTCAAGACACTGTCCATTCCGTTCAACTGCTCTTCCAAGTCCTTTGCTGTCTCTGACAGCATTACAATGTCATCGGCGAACCTCAAAGTTTTTTTTTCTTCTCCATGAATTTTAATATCTACTCCGAATTTTTCTTTTGTTTCCTTTACTGCTTGCTCAATATACAGATTGAATAACATCGGGGAGAGGCTACAACCCTGTCTCACTCCTTACCCAACCACTGCTTCCCTTTCATGCCCCTCAACTCTTATAACTGCCACCTGGTTTCTGTACAAATTGTAAATGGCCATTCGCTCCCTGTTTTTACCCCTGCCACCTTCAGAATTTGAAAGAGAGTATTCCAGTTAACATTGTCAAAAGCTTTCTCTAAGTCTACAAATGCTAGAAACGTAGGTTTGCCTTTTCTTAATCTTTCTTCTAAGATATGTCGTAAGGTCAGTATTGCCTCACGTGTTCCAACAGTTCTACGGAATCCGAACTGATCTTCCCCGAGGTCGGCTTCTACCAGTTTTTCCATTCGTCTGTAAAGAATTCGCGTTAGTATTTTGCAGCTGTGACTTATGAAATTGATAGATCGGTAATTTTCACATCTGTCAACACCTGCTTTCTTTGGGATTGGAATTAATATAATCTTCTCGAAGTCTGAGGGTATTTCGCCTGTCTCATACATCGTGCTCACCAGATGGTAGAGTTTTGTCATGACTGGCTCTCCCGAGGCCATCAGTAGTTCTAATGGAATGTTGTCTACTCCCGGGGCCTTGTTTCGACTCAGGTCTTTCAGTGCTCTGTCAAACTCTTCACGCAGTATCTTATCTCCCATTTCGTCTTCATCTACATCCTCTTCCATTTCCATAATATTGTCCTCAAGTACATCGCCCTTGTATAAACCCTCTATATACTCCTTCCACCTTTCTGCTTTCCCTTCTTTGCTTAGAACTGGGTTTCCATCTGAGCTCTTGATATTCATACAAGTGGTTCTTTTCACTCCAAAGGTCTCTTTAATTTTCCTGTAGGCAGTATCTATCTTACCCCTAGTGAGACAAGCCTTTACATCCTTACATTTGTCCTCTAGCCATCCCTGCTTAGCCATTTTGCACTTCCTGTCGATATCATTTTTGAGACGTTTGTATTCCTTTTTGCCTGCTTCATTTACTGCATTTTTATATTTTCTCCTTTCATCAATTAAATTCAATATTTCTTCTGTTACCCAAGGATTTCTATTAGCCATCGTCATTTTACCTACTTGATCGTCTGCTGCCTTCACTACTTCATCCCACAGAGCTACCCATTCTTCTTCTATTGTATTTCTTTCCCCCATTTCTGTCAATTGTTGCCTTATGCTCTCCCTGAAACTCTCTACAGCTCCTGGTTCTTTCAGTTTATCCAGGTCCCATCTCCTTAAATTCCCACCTTTTTGCAGTTTCTTCAGTTTCAATCTGCAGTTCATAACCAATAGATTGTGGTCAGAATCCACATCTGCCCCAGGATATGTCTTAAAATTTAAAACCTGGTTCCTAAATCTCTGTATTACCATTATATAATCTATCTGATACCTTTTAGTATCTCCCGGATTCTTCCAGGTATACAATCTTCTTTTATGATTCTTGAACCAAGTGTTAGCTATGATTAAGTTATGCTCTGTGCAAAATTCTACAAGGCGGCTTCCTCTTTCATTCCTTCCCCCCAATCCATATTCACCTACTATGTTCCCTTCTCTCCCTTTTCCTACTGACGAATTCCAGTCACCTATGACAATTAAATTTTCGTCTACCTTCACTACCTGAATAATTTCTTTTATCTCGTCATACATTTCATCAATTTCTTCATCATCTGCAGAGCTAGTTGGCATATAAACTTGTACTACTGTAGTGGGCATGGGCTTTGTGTCTATCCTCGCCACAATAATGCGTTCACTATGCTGTTTGTAGTAGCTAACCCGCACTCCTATTTTTTTATTCATTGTTAAACCTACTCCTGCATTACCCCTATTTGATTTTGTATTTATAACCATGTAATCACCTGAACAAAAGTCTTGTTCCACCTGCCACCGAACTTCACTATTTCCAACTATATCTAACTTTAACCTATCCATTTCGCTTTTTAAATTTTCTAACCTACCTACCCGATTAAGGGATCTCACATTCCACACTCCGATCCGCAGAACGCCAGTTTTCTTTCTCCTGATAACAACGTCCTCCTGAGTAGTCCCCGCCCGGAGATCCGAATGGGGGACTATTTTACCTCCGGAATATTTTACCCAAGAGGACGCCATCATCATTTAATCATACAGTAAAGCTGCATGTCCTCGGGAAAAATGTGGTATACGTCGGATTCTGTAAGGTCCACTGTAAACTAGAAAGAATTTGTGACTCAAGTGTTTCTTCTTATGTGACAATGAATGAGCTTTAATGAGAACTTTCTGACCAAAATATAATTTCCTTGCATTTGCTTTACCGTGTAGTTTTCTCCTTTTGTCTGCTGCAGATTTTATATTTATAAAAGCCAAATCAATTATGTCTTTGTGTCGAAGTTTACGTGTACTCTGGAAAGGTACAAGCTCTCTGATTCTGTTCGGTGGTTCTTCATTCTTCAGTACAAGAGTAGGTGGTAAAGCAGTGGAGTCATGAGGCATTTCATTCAGCACATTTTGAAATAAGTGTAAATATCTGTCCCAATGCTGATGCTTTCTGTGACAATAAAGTCTACAAAGCTTATTGATTTCTTTCATAATCCGTTCGGAGGAGTTTCAATGTGGTGAGTACAATGAAATAAAAACAGGTTTGATTTTATGATTCCGAAGCATGCGTGACCAAACAGCAGATCTGAATAGCGGTCCGTTATCGGAAATGACTTTAGCAACGTGGCCAACTTCACGTAAGAAATTTTTAACAGAGGCGTCGGATACAGACCGTCCAGTGGCTTTACGTAACGGAGTGAAAAAAACATATTTTGAAGTAAGTTCAACAGCGACTAGAACGTACGAAAATCCATTTGATGTTCTGACAAGGGGTCCCAAGAGATCAACAGCAGCAAATTCTTTTAATTTAGGAGGAATAATAGGAAACAACGGAGAACGATGTGAGACAGTAGATGGTTTCGTCTTTTGTCACAGTTTACAGATAGAGAAGACTCTTCGAATTCTCTTTTCCAAATTGTTAAAATAACAAGTCGTTCGAAGAATATGATAACATTTTCGTGGACCAAAATGTGCGTAGCTGAAATGAATGTACCAAATGAGCTTATTAACAAAATAGTCTGGAATGCAAAGTACCCATAGCTTGTCATCAACAGTGCAGCGTTTGAAGAGTATGTTGTTTCTAACCAGGTAATAATGCCGAACCTGAGTGTGTGTCTTTTCATGCCATTTACTCTTGATGTCTTTCCAAATCGGATCTTTATCTTGTTCATCAGCAATGTCCTTTAAAGATGTGGTGATGAAGTTTTCAAAGGCGACTTTCTGAATGTAAAGAATACTGAAATTTTTCTCGAGGTTGCCTTTTGTGTTACTTTTCTCAAGCGCAGCTGGTGCGCGTGACAGTGCGTCCGCAACAATGTTCTCCTTGCCGGGAATGTAGACTATTGTGAAGTGGAATTCTTGCAGAAACAATGCCCAACGTTTTAACCTGTCATGATTTAATTTTGATGACATTAGGAATTGTAATGCACGATGATCACTGTATAGTTTTACGTGCTTACCAGAAAGAAAGAAACGTAATTTGTTAAATGCCCAAACGATAGCTAAAGCTTCTAATTCAGTAACGGAATAATTTTTTTCAGATTTTGTTAGCATTCGGGTAGCAAAAGCAATGGTTTTCTGAACGGTAGTGTCATTTTCTATGGCTTCTTGAAAAAAATGGGCACCAAGACCGACTTTAGAAGAATCCGTGCTAAGGCAAAAATCTTGTGACAGATCTGGATGAGCTAATATTGGCGCGTTAAGTAGCGATTCTTTCAAAGAATTGAATTCCAACTGTGCTTGTTCGTCCCAGTTCCAAATAGTATTTTTTCCAGTGAGAGAACAAAGTTTTGGTGTAACAAGAATTTGCATATTCAGAAAACGATGGTAAAAATTTACGAGACCTAGAAAACTGCGGACCTGTTTTTTTGTGGATGGAACTGGAATGGCTCTGATTGCTTCTAACTTTTCAGGATCCGGCTGAATGCCTTCAGAAGAAATAATATGTCACAAAAACTTCACCTTTGTCCTACCGAATTCAGACTTTTCCAAGTTAACTGTAATTCGAGATTCTGCAAAAATATATAACACGCTGTTGAGGATGCGATTGTGTTGTTCCCATGAGGCTTCTGCTATCAGAATCTCGTCCACATATAAGGTGATGTGACGTTTTAAGAACTCAGGTAATATGGAATTTAGCCTGCGAATGAATGCTGCCGAAGAAATGTTCAAACCAAAAGGAAGTTTCCGAAACTGATAACAAACGCCGAAACAAAGGAAAGCTGTGTATTTTCTACATTCTGGATGAAGTTCGATCTGATAAAAGCTGGATCTGAGATCAATAGAAGACAACACTTTTACGCCATTAAAATTTTGAAGAAGTTCTTCCATGGTTTGCGGCCTGCCTGTTTCAGGAATGATGATAGTATTGATTTGTCTCGAATCTAAGACAAGTCTGATCGATCCATTTTTCTTCTCAACAACATGTAATGGATTGTTGTATGAGCTTACTGCAGGCTCAATAATGCCCTCGTCAAGCATAGATTGTATTTCTGTTCTAACACGGTCCCTATAATGTGCTGGAATTACGTATGGACTACCACAAAATTTAGTATGCTCACGAACACGAAATTGGTATTGAAATCCCTTCATTGTTCCTGTTTTGGGAGTAAAAACTGTGGAATGTGCTTGTAAAATCTCAGAAAGGTCCTGCCTATCAATGTCATTACAGTTCTAAATTGTTTTAATTTTACTCTGAATTAACTCATCAGTATCAAATACGCCGTCGGTATCATCCCTGTCAGTACTTGCAGAGTGATTGTTGGTGTCAAGTTTCGTCGAAAATTCCGAACTGTTGTCTAGCAGAAGGTAAAGCCGGTTAATTTCCTCGTCATGGTTTGAGAGCCAATCTTCAAATTTCAAACAATTGACTTACCTTCTTTCCCTAAACTTATTTCAGCATCGTGAAAGTTTAAGATTGCTTTGTATTCATTCAAAAAGTCTACTCCAAATATAATTTCCGTCGACAATAATGGAACAATAAGAAAGCTCATAGAGAAGCTGTGGCTTTGAAAAAAGAATTCTAAGTTGGTTTGTTGGCGTACATCTACACTTTTTCCAAAGATTGCACCTTGTAATTTAATCTTACGCAACGGAAGTGTGGGACAATCGTTCCATTTGTTGCATTTGCTAAAGACTGTTTCACCAATTACTGAAATGGGACTGCCAGAGTCAAGTACTGCCGTAAATTTTACGTCATTTACTGTAATGTGAATCACAGGATATGCAATGTTGTAATGTTTTACGTCGTGCTCCTGGAGTAAGATGTCCCTAATGTCTTCCATTTTTACGTAATTACAAGCTACGGCAGCTGTGTCGTCAGTTTCATAAGTACGTTCTGTGGCTGCCAGCGGTATGAGTCATTGCCTATTGTGTCTTTGTTGGCGCGCGTCGTTATTGGGATTTGGAGACCTAACTTCTACAAATCCACCTTGTCGAGAGGGCCCTGCTCTGTTTGAATCCCGCCAGTTCTGATGCAATTCAGCTCTGTCGTTACGATCATATCGTCTGTCGTCATGTCGGTAGATTCCATAGTTTCTTTCTTGTCGGTCACGTGGTGGAGAATTTCTCCCTGAATCGTAACTGCGCGCTGGACTGTTGCATCTAAAGTTATTGTGTCGCCCTTGATAATAATTATTTTTGTTCCCAAACTGTCTGTTTCTCTGATTGTCTCTGTGATAGTCACTACCGTGGAGAGGTGATCTTTCCCTGTGATTATTACTACTCTGCCAACGGTTGTCATACGGGTGGTGTCTGTTTTGGTCACGATTTGTGTTGTGAGAATAGCCTTGTTGTGTCCAGTTATTATTTCTTTCATCGCGGAATTGCGACGGATGTGACCTGTAATTGTTGTGTTCCAGTTTTCGCGTTCCGCGAATGTCAGTGTCAATTTCTAATTCTTGTACGAGTCCCTGAAGAGCTACAATGTCGTCTTTGCAACGTCCTGCCAAAATAATATGTTGTAAATGTTCAGATAATTTGATTAAGCAAATGCGGATAAGTTATAAGCGGCTGTATGGGTTTGACAGGTACTGATTCTTGTGCAACATGTCTTCAAAATATTTGACAAGACTGGAAAATTCAGATTGTTCGAAATGTTTCATCATTATGATGCTACGTTTTACTCGGTCTTGTGTAGCTTGAGACCAATATGCTGAGAGGAAGGCATGGTAAAATTCTCTTTCACTGTGACAATCGTGAATGACCGATCGCATTCTTACAGCTGGTTCATCTTCTAAGTAGCCACACATAAATTCTAATCTGTGCTCTAATGACCAGTTGGGAGGAAAACAATGGGAGAATTGATGGAGCCATGCTTGTGGATGAATGCCGTTGCCAGAAATCTTAAATGTTTTGAATTTACGTGTAGTAATGAACAGCTTATAGTCAAAATCATCATGTCGGCGAGTCGCATGTCGGTCATTGTTACGTAGTTTCGGCGGTTCCATCTCAAAATTCGGTGTACCTTGCCAATTTCTTTCGTAATTTCCGAAGTGCCCTGAGTTATTATTTTGTGGCTGTTCAGTATTTCTATGTCCCTCTGCCCGTATTGGAGCGCGAGTGGCCTCTGAAATACGTAATTCTTGTATTACCTGTGTCAGCTGATCTTGTACTTCCCGGACTTCCCTTTGGTGTTGCGTATTGATTTTGATTTTGTTTGAATTTCGTCATTTGCTCGCACTCTTCTGTGTCATTAGAGACTACCGGTTTTGTGTCATTCAGATTATCATCTACCTTCGTAGATAAATTATTTAGCTGATCCGAAAGTTCAACTACTTTCTCTGATCATAAACTAATTTCCTCCATGTGTCTTTCTACTGTGTCCTTTAAGTTTTCCTGAGTTTTTGCAAGTTGCGTAACCGAATCGGTAGATGCAACTGAGTCAATTTTAGCTTGCAAGGTCTCATGATTTTCATGAACAATATTTTGTAGTTCTTTTATGGCTGCTTCGTGATTCTGTAATGCATTTTCATGACGCGAAAAAATAGGTTGGAAATGCTCACAAATTTGTGTTTTTACGTCATTGCAGACTTTTTGACATTTCGATTCGATGTTATGTAATCTCAGTAGTTAAATCTTTACGTGTTTGTTCAAGCATGGTGTCTAACTTTTGAAGATTTTGTTCCATTATGTCTAAATTTCTAAGATTTTGTTCCACTGTGTCTAACTTTCGAAGATTTTGTTCCATTGTGTTTAACTTTTGAGATTTTGTTCCACTGTGTCTAACTTTTGAAGATTTTGTTCCATTGTGTCTAACTGTTGCTGTGTTTGTCTCTGATTTTGTTTCATTTGTTGCATTAATTGCAATAATAATGTATTTGTGTCTGGAATCTGTTCCTCTATCCTTTTCGGTAGTGAATTTGCACCGGCAACATTCACATTTTGACAAGCGGAAAATGTGTCTTGACTCATTTCAGAAAACGGTGAGAACCCAAAACCTGAGTCTACAGTATTTGCAATCTTATGTTCTGTCATTCCCGATTCCTGAGGCGAGCTGTTGCCGACCGATCGATCGATAATGCTTCCCTGTTCACTACCTGTTTCACTGTCTACACCTATATTTGACGGCCGCTCCATTTCCCTATGCACAGTTACCAAATTACTACTTTGAGTGCCTGTTAATTCATTACACAGTGGTACTAGTAAGCTACACTCGTTTTCACTATTATTTCTCAGTTTACTTTGGAGCCTAGTGTTACGTTTTTCACACGCTATTATAGTCACAATATTTCACACGATAACAGAGAAAAGCGCAATTTGAAGAGCAAAAATAAGAAAACACACTAACATTGCACTGAAAATAATATCTAGTTAATTTCAAGCGCAGCTGAGAATACTTGGTGCAAATTTACATGCGTGCCAGACCTGTTTTACTGTACAACAATGAAAGACTGCTACTACTAAGGAGATTCTCCCTACAATTACGCGCTAGCAATAAACAATATCTACACTAATCACACAAACTACAAGAAAAATGGTTCAAATGGCTCTGAGCACTATGGGACTCAACTGCTGTGGTCATTAGTCCCCTAGAACTTAGAACTACTTAAACCTAACTAACCTAAGGACATCACACACATCCATGCCCGTGGCAGGATTCGAACCTGCGACCATAGCAGTCGCACAGTTCCGGACTGCGCGCCTACAACCGCGAGACCACCGCGGCCGGCAAACTACAAGAAAAAATGAGAAGATTCCAGTGAGGTATCCTCGGCTAAGGGTCGACATATGAAACGCCCCCTTGGAAGAATTATACATGACTGTGCTTAAACTGACACACAATATTTTTTTTTTTTTTTTAGCGTAACGCAGTCTGACTTTCAAAAATCCGTACAAAAGAATTACCCTGACTAACATTAACCTATACCTTTCACAAATCACTTACCTCAGAAAAATCTTCGTTACTCGAACTACTGCAATACAGCGAGCGCCACTACTGCCAGCTAAATAAAGGATTTAAACTACGGAAGGCACTAACTAATGATAGGCATAGTTAGCAAATGAAAGATTTTAATAGAGAACAAACAATGTATTTACCTTAATAGCGTTGAAAACTCATAATATACATAGCAGTTCATGACACCCAGTCTTACAAATTTCAAAACTCAGCCATCTCTCTCCCCACATCCACCACTGCTGGCGGCTCACCTCGAACTGCGCAACGCTACGTGCTGTTAACAGCCAACTGCCCAACGCTACAATGGCAGACAACAATGCAAACTAGCCACAGACTGCACACAGCACTGCCAGTCATTTTTCATATAGAGCGCTACGTGGCGTTAACAGTAAGAAAACCTAAACAGCCTACTTACAAAGGAAACGTAGTAGGCGCGTTATTCACTCACTATAAAAACCGATTTATCGGATGAGGTTAGCAGCAGTGTGAGGCCTTTGCCTGACGATGCTACTGTGGTGTTATCTATACCCGAGTTCGATGAAAAAAAAAAGTGTTTTCATCCCCAGTCAATATAGCATGCCGCAAATGCAACTTCTGGATGTAGTCAGTTGTTGAATTTGATGGCGTCAATCAATTCCAAGTCTCAGTTCCCGAAGTGCACTTTTGCCATCGGGTTTTGCAACTATGTGTGGTGTACACATTGGTAAAGCAAAACACGTCTGCTTAGCTCAGCTTGGTGTACGTTACCTACCACAGAATGAACTCAGTCTCATGTGACCTTTGGCGTTTATTTAAAATGTATTTCAAGACATATCTCACAGCACTAGTTTAAGAGAAGCGATGACTCCCAACAAAGTAATGTATTTAATAATCGACATAACCTGCTCTATTTATAATTTAAACACTTTTCTCTTGCATCTTAAATTTCTTTTACTCTATGCTAATACGGTAACAAATTAAGACTACTATTATTTCCATCAACCTGACTGCCATCTCAGTAAAACTAAACGAACTGCATTCTTAAGAAGTTTAAAGAATTCAAGTGCAAAGTATCTTATCTGAAAGGAATATTCGTGCTGATTCCTAAATGGTTCTTAGATTTTGCACGTTCGTTATATTTTCGAGGTTATGGAGAATTTAGTATTCAGGTTTATATTTCAGTTACCTTGATTTAGGTTATGCCTTATGATTAAAGGTCGTGTGTAAAACATGATCTTTCTAATATTACTCAACATCTGTCTTCGGTCACTGGTGACATGATTTTGGAATCTCCCATGTAAGTTATCCCCCATGAAATCTATTATACTTTTACAGTCTTTACACAATAAAGCAGTTTCAAAATTTTAAATACGAATGTCTGAAAGGAATCATAAAATAAAATTTTCGACGTATTATATGGTATCAGTGAATCAGCAGTCGTTTTCAGTTGCTGTGGTGGTTTTGTGGTCTGAGCATTAGATTCCAGGCCTGAAGGTCTCAGGATCAATATTGAGTAGGGTTTGGGATTCTTCCTCATTTCATCTCTTCCAGGTCGGCCGCAGTTGAACTAAGCCTTCTGTCACATGAGACCCTATGTTCTTACCTGGGGGTAACATATGTCTGGGTGCAAGGGAACCACCATTGGCGGCCTCCCGCCCCCCCTCCCTCCTAGTGCTGTAGCGAATAGAAAAGCTGCATTCTACATGCAGTCCCGCTAATAGTACGGTCATGAGCTTGCACCACTTGTATTACCTTTTACAATAGATCTGTTGTATGTATAAGAAAAACTGGTATACCCTCAATAAGAGTATATGGAAAGGGTCGAACAGCTGAGTTTCCTGGCGTTTCTAGAATATGTCTTTATTCCAGTTCCGATAGCTTTTCTCTTCCTTTCCTCTGCCATCCTCCCCTTTGAGTCCATCTTCTCCTGACCCTCTGTCCCCTCTTCATCCCATTTATATATTCTTCCCTCTCTCTGTCCATCTGTTCTCCATATCTCTGTGTCCATCTCCTCCTCCTCCTCCATTGCCATATCCTCCTCACCTCTCCCCTCCTCTTAACTTTCTCCATGTATTTCTTCCTCGCCATCTCTTGGTACATCTCTTCCTCCACTCTCTCTCAGTCTATTTCCGTCTCCAACGTCTCTATCCGTCTACTCCTACTTCCTTCGTCTGTCCTTCTTCTGGTCCCCCGATATCTCTATCCATCACCTCCTCTTCCATGTTTCTTTCCAAATTTCCTCACTTTCATCTACCACACCTTCATATCTGCGTCAACCTCCCCCCTTTCTGTCAGTCCATCTCTTCCTTCCCCCTTCTTTCTCCATGTTATCACCTCCATCTCAATAGAAGGCTGGAGGTTCTTACCCCGAAAGTATTCATTTCGGGATTCTCCACGTGTCACATATATTAAACATATTTTAGACGAATACTTTACGTGTATCTGTAGCGAAATTCATCCTGCAAGTTCTATTTCATGTAACTTAACTTCTATGCCGTCGTATCTCCTGGATAATTCTGCCGGTACGTGCAGTGGTATACTTTTATACTGGCTGCCAAATTCGTTATGAAAAGGATTAGTAATAAAGTCGTAATAAATTAGAGCGTCATGCATGGCGCTGCAGTTTTTAACGCTTCTTAGATTTAATGACGTCGTACCACCAAGACAATGAGTCGTGCTATAAGTTTGTAAGTGTAATCAGTGGTAATATGAGCACTATTTACAAAATTTGTCGTGGATACAGTTAGCAGTGAAGAAATAATAAATTTCAAATCGCACGCATGCAGAAGTTTTACTACATAAACAGCGAAAGCATAGTAACCGACAAAACCTTTTCATTTCTTCATCTTGCGTGAATCTTCAGCGAGATGAAGATTACTAAAGTTTTGAAATTATGTGTAAACATTAGTGAATTAATAAAGTTTTGAAATTATGTGTAAACATTAGTGAATTTTTTAATAAAAATTAATATTAGCGGTCTTGTCAAAGAGGGTGGAGGAGCGGAGAAAGTTTCAGGGCACTCTTTTGCTCTTGGGATGGGAAAATACCCCTAAAGATGAAGAATGAGCAGTGATCGAGGGCATAAGGATGAGGAAGGCGATATAAACGACTGTATTAATGACACGTAATGTGTATCCCAGCATTAATTTTAAAACGAACGACCATTTCCCAGTGACAGCGCAGCCAACACCACGATGGAAGTTGAAGTGGTACCCTGGAACCCAGATAAGTCGGTGTTTCTTCGAACATTATCAAAACTTCACATGAGACACACGCAAATCCTAGACTGAATTACCTCAAGAACGTCCTTTGTTCATTCATTTGTGCACCGAACTTTACGTTAGTAGTCGGAAAAGAATTGCTCTTATATTTACTCACCCATGTGAGTCGCTCTCGGTTTTATTACAAAATTAAACTTCACACGCATTTCCCACGTGAACGGATGTACGTTATCTAAATCATCTTGCAGAACTGCTCACGTGGCAGCATGGAGACGACCAGCAGACCAGAAATAAAGAAAAAGCAAAGAATTTCACACTCCACTCTACTTATGTACATCACACAATTCACACGCAAAATGCCTAACCTGAACTCGCATTACAGTCTCTACTATCTTCTGTTGTACAGTTGTCCAAGGAAAATACGTTTAGTATTTGGAAAACTAGTTTATGTTAATCATGAATGGAAATGATGTCCCATGCTTCTTGACAGAGCGTAGGGGAACGATGCGGGAGACCCGCACCGCCGTACTACGCAAGGTCCTAATGGAGGTGGTTTGCCGTTTCCTTCGTCCGACCGTAATGGGGAAGAATGATGATGATGAAGACGAAACAACAACACCCAGTCACCTAAGGGAAGGTCCAAATTCCCTGACTCGGGAATCGAACCCAGGACCCCGTGCCCGGGAAGAGAGAACGCTACCGCACACCACGAGTTGCGGACTAATCATTAAAGCGAAGATAAGTAATGACAGAATTCAAATCAATCTAAACGTGCTGAAGGCGCCTCAAGATTAACTTTGTATGTATCTGGATTCTGTTGTGCCCCCAGCTCTAGAGAAAATATCAAACTTCTAATTGAATTTTTAACTGTATAGTTATTATAAAACGTAGTTGCCACATAAACCTGACTATAATTCTGTTGAAAAAGAACGGATTAGTACTCTTAACAGCAATATGTCTCATCTTCTTCTACTTCTGTAATCTCCATGAAAGAGCCCACAACAGTCTTCGTCCACCCTCTAGCCAGACCAGGGGCAAAATGCCGAAAAATAGCTGAGCGCGCCTGACGGCCACTCTGCTCTTCACTGAGGGGAGAGTGGGACGGGAATACTAACAAGCCTCGAGGACTCTGTTGCTAAAGGTGCATCTATGTCAGTTCCGCACCAGAGTTAGGATGGCACTGAAATCTAAGTAAGGCATGGATCTTTGTCCTACAGCTGTTCTGCAGACGGATCCGCAATCGAAAGAAACACTCATTCTGTAGCGTATAGCAACATAATATGTATAAGGGACTAACAATCCTGTTGGAAGAACATCCTCAACTGAGCATTATACTAGAGGCTGAAAATACCGCTTCGGTATTATCACACGACAGGTTTCCGGCTCTTATAAGACAATCTTCAGGTGTCGTACTGGAAATAACAAGAGATGGGAGATAATTTTCACACGCTGCACACACACAAAAAAAAAACAAGAAATTCAATAAAAAGTTATAAAAACTTCTAAAAAACATTTCAATAACGTCGGTGTGGCTAGGTGCTGTGAAAACTATGTCAATGCGAAAGTGACACCAGACAGCACTACGGACGACTGCCTGGGTGGGAGAATATAGAAATAATACCAGGACACTTACACTGTGCTGTGGCCCCCGAGTGCCGCGGTGGGCGTGTATCAGGCCCGGTGTGCTAACCAGGGAGTGACGGAAGCGAACAAGCTAGCAAATTGGTAAACCTGAGTGACAAAAGTAGTGCCATCTATTGACGGAGAGAAGAACCCGGTACCACTAGCCCGGCCGTTCACAATTTGAATTAGTGGTTTACATAAAATGAAGAAAAAGAAAAGAAAAAGAGTACACAAGAAGTTATAAGTGCATTATGCCTAGTAAAGGAGCGTATTGAATAAGTCGGTACAGAACTGAGTGGAAGCTGCGATATACGATTACTATACAAAACGTAAAGCGCAATGAAACCTTCTTTTACATGAGTGGCAAACAAGTTTTAAATTTAGTGGGCATGTTTGAGTGACAATCTGGAACAACGCACCACAGTCATTAGTTAAAAGAACATACCCATGTGCCACTCCTATTTATAAGCTCTCGTTGCTGAGAAACTTTTTATGTGTATTCGCCGCGTGAAAATTATCTCCCGTCTCTTATTATTTGCAGTATGCCACCTGAAGATGAGCTTATAAGAGCCCGAAACCGGTCGCCTGATTATGACAGAAATTTACAACTGAAGCAGTATTTTCAACCTCTGAAAGTATAAGGGAAATGATGTGTATAATGAAATAATTATGTAAATGAACACAGTGGTGTCTATCGCTTTTCGAGAGGCTCACTGCATCATACTAAACTTACAAGAATGACTAATGCATTGTATAAAATCTCTGTCAAAGGACTCAATGTAACACAGCAATGAGGTGGAATCACTAGTTTCGTCTCAGCATAAAACGTAATTCATCAGATAAGGCAGCTTGTCGCCGCTCACTGCATGTCGAATTGCAGTACTGCCGATGAACAGTAGTCAGCATGGGCGCATGAAACAGGCCCCTGCTACAGGGGCTCACATGCTGCTAAATGGCTGAAAAGTCATTGAAGAGCCACTGTTGCCTGTGTGCCAGTTTTAGAAAGCGCCATTTTGTTTTGCACGGTACACTTTAACTACGGCGATAAATGAACAGTTTACGAACTCAGCTGTGTCGGAAATGCTTCCACCCTTGGTCCGAAATCCAATGGTCATGCCCATTTGGACCTCAGATAAACGCTCATTACAACACCGACTGCACTGCCTTCCCTCAAGATATGCATTGTATACCCTCCACTGCTAGTGACGTCACATGTCGTTGTGACTGGTCATTTCACGTTGATGTGAGTGGACCGTGTATTTCTCACTTCTATTTCATATCGCTATTGGAGAATCAAAATCAAGGGTGGAAAAATCTAATTCACTTTTCTTTTACGAGGGAAAGGATTCTGGATTTAGGTACTCCAGGTATCTTTTCTTTCATTTGAAAATTGAATATTGTAGTACAATCAAAACTTTGGGACCCAATCATTGCGAATAAATTATCAGTGTTGGCTCAAAAACACGATTAAGTTACTTATTGGAATTTAAGTATTGTAGATTAGCCGACTTTCAATGCAATTATATTTTTTAAGATATTGTTAGTGAACCGTTGTGCGATTGACAGTTGGCGGCACGGTCTGCAGTAGAACATCATTGCCTTAGGAGAGCGTGGATCGGTTCTAGGCGCTCAGTCCGGAACCGCGCGACTGCTACGGTCGCAGGTTCGAATCCTGCCTCGGGCATGGATGTGTGTGATGTCCTTAGGTTACTTAGGTTTAAGTAATTCTAAGTTCTAGGGGACTGATGACCTAAGATGTTAAGTCCCATAGTGCTCAGAGCCATTTGAGCCAAGAGCGTGGTTCGCGCGGAAATCGGAGGTGCGAGGGCAGTGACTGTGAAGATGAATCACTTCGCTCATGGAGAGGCGGCCGAGTTGGAATCTGGTGGCAAGGCGAGTAGTGTGCCGGCAGCTGGTGGCTAGTGCAAGTTCTGCAGTTAACAGTTACCGACTCCGAGCGTTGCAGAGACACGAGGAAGAGACACTCAGGTGGGTTCCTGGATTTCGAAGCATTGATACCTCGGCTGCGGTTGGCTGCAAAACTTTGGACGTCTGGGGCGGGTACCGATGGAAGGAACGTGTCGCTTGCTTCAGCGACAGACCAGACCTGGTGTGGATGGTGTTGAAGTTGGGTGTCGGCTCCATGCTATTCTCCCTAGATGGCAGCACGGATACGTCTGTTGAGCTTCCGATTTGGTTTATAGGATGCGAATGAGGCGAGTATCGACAGTAAACACGGCTATAATTGCCATTTCCTGTACTACTACTATGGCTGGTCAGTTGTTCGAGATTCACGTTCGGTTCCATAGGCCATCAGACCTCTCGTCATTGATCCCACTTCTGTCTCTAGGCTGGAAAGTTGCGTGTGCACTCCCATAAAACTACTGAATTTGTTTCTTTAGTTCATGCTTCAATCTGAGTGTGACCAGCGAAGTTCGGTCTCAACTCCCTAGCCTGCTGCTGTAACACGTCGGTTTGCGATGGTGCGCGTTAATGTATTAAGCGGGTTTATTTCAGGCGCCACGCCCTCCATGTACTATTACTGGAGCGCGACATATCATTTATAGTCTTATCGCGTGTTTATACCACCGATTTTGACTGTGATTTTTTATTGTTTGTTAGGGTGGGGTCACTTATCCTAATTATGAAGCCTCTCTCAGTGAGGATTTTGTTTTGCGTTTGTTACTACTATCTTACACGTGGTTCTAACGTAATACAAAAGGTATGTGCACATGTTTGCTTGGGGTTTAGTGCTCAAATGGTTACTTGTTTACCCCTCGCCATTGTGGCACGAGATTGGTACAGTTTGTGGCTGGCAGTCGAACTTCCTGCTCGGTAACTACATTTGGAACTGTGTTTAGATTCTGGCCGCGTTACAAGCTGTATTTATTGGACTGCGTATCTCACCGAACAATTATTTACTGGTGTTTCTTGTTGCTGTAATTTTTTGACTGTCATGCGGCGGCGTTCGGCCTATATTAGAGGCGGGCCCAGTTTTTATAACAAATTTTCATTTGTATTTCTTTCGGTGGGACTAGGGTGAAATAGACTTGGTCGATAGAGAAGGCGGAGTGCCCGAAGGCGGAGTCAGGTCTGCACTCGACCGAACGACCAGCCATGTGTAGGTGGTCCTGCACCACTTAATCTTTCCCAGACCACTACACCTGGCCAAGGCAGGGTTGTGTAGCAAATCGATGCATTTAACTGTCTTAATCATTGCGCACGTATTGCAGCTCTCCTTTTAACGTTTTTTTTTTAAATTTATTTGTTTCATGTCATTTATTAAAGCGTTACCCAGTTAATTTGTCAACCGATGTTACCAGATTAATTGTGTTTAAGCAAGTGTGGCTTGGCCAGCTGAATGGTTTTTAATCTTACTCTTTGTAGGCGCTGTCGGTTTTCTAACTGGCCAGACGCTAGGAGATTTAAGATCTGTTAATTTCATGAAGGTTCACACTGACTATTTGTACCATTCATGAAGCAATATTTAACATCAGTTTTGTCTTGTTATATCTCTAGCGTGATTTGCGCACCTCCACTACGGGGCGGTATATTAATTTTTTATATGGTGCTTATTTGTGGAGTACATTTTTATTTTCGATTGTAAATCTTAGTTTCTTTCGTGAAAGAATTTTCAGTTACAATTTTTATCATTGTATTTAATCTGTTTGCTTTTAATCAATCTGGCGCTGTTATATGACTTTAAATTATTCTGTTTCTTAGTAGTCAATACCACTACAGGAGTTTTCCAAAAATGTTTAATAGATTTAGTATGTTCTGTTAACATAAAGAAAAAGTTCACAACACGATTGATGTTCAATATACCTTTAGTCCTGTCCTTTCTGCCACAGACAGCCCTACGCCAGTATTCTGATTTACAATGAATAAAAATGATGGTTAATTATCTAAATTCGCTGATTCCATGTCAGGTAAAAGTGGCTTAACGAGATATACCGAGCACAATAAAATAATTAAAAGATGGTATACACCAGGAAATCGCGAAAATTCTGCCAGAAATTAGTACAACAGAGAAAAAATTTTTAAATTTCAGAAACGAAGCGATTATAAATAAGAAAAAACCGCTAGAGTTTTGTAGGGTGTTAAACAGCGAGTTTCACTGCTCTGACGTTAAGCTAGATCCAGGGCTGTTGTATATGTTGCATTCTTTATAATAAGACGATCAGCGGATGGAACAAAGAGTAGTGTCGAAAAGCTAGAAGGTCCAATTTTGTGACTGTCAGGGAACTGGAACAAAATTGAATCCAGCCATATTTTCGAGACGTGAGTACGGCCTACAGAAGCATTCATCGCTGTGCTGGCAGCAAATGGCTTTCTCGTGTCTGCGATGTAAGTCCGTATAACAAACTGGCTGGCTATTGTGTCGACGGTTAAGGCTGACATGAAAATACTCACAATGGGGGACGTGTCTGCGGCTAAACAAGCTTTCTCAATCTCTCCCTCCACTTACGCCTTGAATAAGAGGGTCGCCATTAAAGAGCGAATATTGGAGAACTGCCCCCTGGCAAAAGGTCAGAAAAGTCTCTTTACACACGAAATGAAACCTATATTTGGTGACCTAACTTTCATCGTTAATGTCCAATTATTATTTTTATTAAAATACTGCAATAGGCTGTAGAGAGTCATGATTGATGTGTACGACAGGAAGAAATTTTTATCAAAGTTATGCGGCAAAAATTTGTGAGTAAATTACGTTTTAGACAATACCTTTAAAGAATAACTGAACGGTGAAATTTTCATGGAAATTAATCTGTGACACATTTGTGAATACAATATGAAGTACTACCACTGAATCGGATTTCTAAATTCGATTACTTCTTGCCAGTGGCGTTATTTCTAATGCTTGGCTTATTATTTTTCTGCACTATCAAATCGAATGATAATTTGCCCAAGAAGCGAAAATTTAATTGGTAAACTAACGTGCTTAACACTTTAAAGAGCTGAAAAAATCTTTTCCTCGAACTTGTAACTTCCATTAAAGCAACTACCTGGCAGAGTAAAACTGTTTTTCCGACCTAGACTCAAATTCTTGACATTTGTTTTTGGCAGGAAAATGATCTGTCAACACAACTAGCCAAGTACGACTCTCCTCTCCAGAGAGCTTTACTTTCACCAGTACTTTATCTTCTGCCAAACTTAACAGAAGATCTCCTGCGAGAAGCTATAGCTAAGTCATGTTCTCGCAATATCCTTGCTTTCAGGAATGCCAGTTCCGTAAGTTTCGCGGGAGAGCTTCTATGAAATTTGGAAGGTCAGGAGATGCAGTACTGGCGAAAGTAAAGCTGTGAGGACGGACTGTAAATCACGCTTGGGGAGCTCAGCTGGTCGAGCAATTACCAGCCAAAGACAAAGATCCCGAGTCCGGGTCTCGGTCTCGCATACAGTTTTAATGTGCCACGAATTTTCGTAGTACTTTCATATCGTTCTCCATTAAAGCAACATTTGATACTTTGTAGTAAACAAGGTGAGATATTTCTTAATTTTGAATGAAGTCTTTACTAGTCATTGTTTCACAATAGCACGTGGGATTGATTTCTGAATACTGTGAAAGGATTTCAAAATGTTTTCGATCTTACTCAAGCACTCAAAATTTCTTGGGGACCTTGCAATATTTTTGGAGCCGGTAACAACCGGCTGTCTACCACTACTCCGTCTTTAATTTCTGTTTATGGGACACCACTGACAAGAAGTGTCTTCAATGCATATATCTTTTTGCAGCAATATTAACAATCTTTAGGCTTATAAAGCACACTGTAGCGAGTTCGCCCTTAGCGTCAAGCAGAAACTCCTTTCTACACCAGTACAAGAATGTTTGAAATTGCAACTGTTGCCGTACAAGACTCTCGTTACTTCTGTAAATCGTTGTTTACCTCGACATGGATGAGGTTGTTAACTGGAGTTGTAGTGAGATCAGTGCAGCTTGCCAAAGTACCTTACAAATAAAAGAAAAGGCAAGTAGAGTTTTATTCATAGGCAATTATCTAGAATCTACCTTTTACAAAATATAATATATAATTGGCATACTTCAATTTATAGCATTTTGCTGCCGGTGGGAGGTCCACCAGTCAGTATGTCGCTACAAATCAACCAAAACACTATGCATCGTGTAGTGCACGACTGAGATTAATTATATCGCACCATTCCAATAGTGCGTTGAACGAAAGAACTTGATTCATATCACTTCTACAAGGTGCACAGCTTTGCTTCCGCCGTTAGCCGATAGGTGGCGGCAACGGTAAGTAGAAGTGGAATGAAACAGATTGCAGACGTCAGGCAGTAGGCTTGGACCTCGGTCAACATAACCTCATTCAAACATCGATTTGTGTCTGCATCATAAAGTTGTTCTTGATTAAAAATATCAGTTTACGAGCCTAATTCTCGTCATTTGCGGGAGGTGTTACTGTTTTGTTTCAATATGAAGAACACAGCGGCTGAGTCTCATCGAATGCTCTCAAGTACGTGCAGTAAGGACGTTATTAGTTAAAGAACGTGTCGTGAGTGGTTTCAACGCTTCAAGAACGGTGATCTTAACGTCGTAGACCGGCATAGTGGTGGAAGAGAGAATGTTTTCTAAGATGCAGAATTGGAGACATTGCTGAGTGAAGACTTGCGTCAAATTCAAGAAGAATTGGCACAATTAGTGGGAGTGATACAGCATGCCATTTAAAAACTTCTCAAGGCTATGGGCATGATTCAGAAAGAAGAATCTTGGATTCCGTGTAAGCTGAAACCAAGATACGTTGAACGGAGTTTCTGTGTTTGTGAACAGTTGCTTCAGAGGCAAAAACGAAAGGGATTTCTGCATCGTAAAGTGACCGGGGACGAAAAATGGGTTCATTACTATAACCCTAAACGCAAATAAATCATGGGGGTATCCGGGCCATGCTTCCATGTCAACGGCCAAACCGAATATTCACGTCTCCAAGATAATGCTCTACATTAGGTGGGACAAGCTCGGTGTAGTGTACTATGAGGTTTTAAAATCAAGTGAAACAATCACAGGTGCTCGTTATCGAACGCAATTAATGTGTTTGAGCAGAGTATTAAAAGACAAACGGCAACAATACAGCGAGAGGCACAATAAAGTCATTATGCAGCACGACAACGCTCGACCCCAAGTTGTAAAAGAGGTCAAAACGTACTTGGAAACGTAAGAATGAGAAGTCCTACCCCACCCGCCGTATTTTCGAGACATTGCTCCCTCTGACTATCACCTGTTTAGATCAATGGCGCATGAGCTGGCTGACCAACACTTAAGATCTCATGAAGAAATCACAAATGGGATCGATTCATGGATCGCTTCAAAAGATCACCGATTTTTTCGACGCGGGACTCGTACACTGCACAAAAGGTGGGAGAAAGTAGTGGCGAGCGATGGAAAATACTTTGAATGATACATGTGTAACCAGTTTGTTTCATTAAAGCCTCAAATGTTGGGGGAAAAACGGCGGAAGCAAAGTTGTACACCTTGTATTATTCTCATGACCGCTACACGAGATTTGCACACTTTTCTTCGAATACAGGTCTCAAACTTATCCACCAGGTTTTCGTGAAACCTACCTCACCTGTCCTCCAAGGAATCCACGTTACACTTCCGTACGGTCTACCCATATCGATTAATGTTTCGCAGTCTGAATTGCCATTAGGCCAGCATGTAAGAGAAACTCCAAAAAAGGCGATAGTGCAACCAGTCGTATTATATCAGAGCGCTAAGTTCTTCTCACGTAGCCAAAACAACAAACGACGAACGAATTCAGAGGTGCGCAACTAGGAACGTGACGGTTCGCTTTTAACACGTCGGGTGATGTCCTCAGCAACGGTGCGTTGCCAACATGTGTAGGCGCGAACACACTAGGCCAACGAAGGCACCGAAAGACAGAGACTGGATTCGGTCGAAAGTTGGTATCCAGTGCACCGGCGTTCGTCTTCTCATCCACACCAAACGAAGGGCTTGGGGCTAATGGATTCGACCATGAGGAATCGCAGCTGTTTCTGAAAATCTGTCGACGTTGCTCACTTTTTGTTATTATCATAAAGTAGCGTTTTAATTCCATTTTTCACCGGCCGATATTATGAAGGAGTAAGAGAAATTTTTAATCATCGCATTCGGAGCATTTATTTTACTGTAAGAAGCTGATGGCGAGAAAAAGAAGATGAAGGAACGACGGTGGTGGACGACCTCTCTTTTAAAAAGCAAGAACCCGTGTGTTGAGACATAACTGACGAATTTCTTGAAACTATATCGGAATATAGGCTATTAAAAACCGAAACCAGTCAAAGAAACTAACTAAAACGACTTTTGGCTTTCCTGAAGAAACGTAGACACACACCCGTTCTAGAGACACGAGAAACTGCTGCCGAACCAACAAATATCCGACCATACGTACATACTAGGAGAGGGATCCCAACGTCAACAGTAGCCATTTCTTTGACGTTACAGCCAATAGACCGAACCACCACCGAGGCCAGCTGCTTCGTTGGCTCCAATTTGCCACCCGTTCACATTAAACAAACCTCGGTCAATGAAGCGGTTAATTGTAATTCGTTGGCTTAGTGTGGATTCGCATTAAGGATCTGCATCGGCTCTACAAGAGCACTTTGGATCTTCAAGTAGTTGGTAATATCGCAGCCGGCCGCTGTGGCCGAGTGGTTCTAGGCGCATCAGTCCGGAACCACGCGGCTACTACGGTCGCAGGTTCGAATCCTACCTCGGGCATGGATGTGTGTGATGTCCTTAGGTTAGTTAGGTTTACGTAGTTCTAAGTCTAGTGCACTGATGACCTCAGATGTTAAGTCCTATAGTGCTTTGGGCCGTTTGAACCAATTGGTAATATCGCAACTGTTAGTGGAAACCTTCCATTGCCTGTAGACTCGCATACGTAATGGATTACCTTACTGGAGGACTTTGCTGTTGTGTACATCGGAATAGCTACGAATCTCTGGGGATTCAGGTTGAACTATCTCGTTCTCTTTTGGAGTACAGTGGGCTTTGACCTGGCATCGAGAGGTTATAAACTAGTTCGTCTTTTATACTTCACATTTTTCCATCGTGTTAAATAAATCAAAGTAGTATTAAAGTTCGGTGTCAAATACTGCACAATATCTTTCATTTACCAACTGTTACTGAAAACTGTAATATGTTATATCAAGTATAAGAGTAGTCCAAATTATTCTTAATCTAATTATAACCGTCCGACGACGATACTTCTAGCGTACGCGATGTCACTTTTGTTTCTGCAAAATATTCGCCGTGCTCTCTTACTGAAATAATCATAGAATCAGTCACATATTTCCTAAGATACTCCGTATGATCACGTCATTCAATCTTCCTCAGCAACTTTAAAAACTATTCCAAAAATCTTGGCATACGAATTGACCACATCAGCTCACGTTTCACACTCTCAACCTCCCATAACTGTAACTCCCTCAGTCCTACTAGACCATCACTGAAAGTTGATTATACCCATCCACTCCCATTTGTCCATTCTCATTCATTCACTCAGCCCAACTCATTGTCACTATCTCTGCGGCTCTCTGTCATTGTCTTCTGCCACACAGCCATTCTCCTTTCGTTTTGTCCTACTACTGCAATCTACACTCACGGTCACTGTGTCCCTCTTGCCCTCTCTTACTGCTACTATCTGATTCACTCCTTCCCGTGGTTGCTGTCTCCTCCCACTATCTCTCCCTTCATCAGCGTCATTGTCATAAACTCTGTCTCTCATAGTCACTCTTACCCACGTCTACTATTACCTTCTGCTTATTCCTGTCCCACTAGCATTGTCTCCATCACCCTTTTCGTAGCACTGTTCCGTCAATGTCAGCTATGTTCCACTACACTGTGCCCCTTTCTCTCACATTGACCTTGTCATTGCAGTTTCTATATCACAACCACTACTTACTGTGTTCCAGTTTTTATTACTTTTCCGTCTTTATCTCTCTGTACTCTTCTCTCTCAGCATAAAAAAGCGTTAATATGTTCGTTTGCCAAAATTTTTGGGGAAAATTTTAAAGGCGCTGAGGAAGGTAGAATTAGGCATCTGGTACCCCACTTTTCAGCCATATTCTTTTAAACTGATGGATATTCACTTTTTTGTGCTCCAATACGACAGAATTTATCCACTGGTTCCTTTGTTTTCTCTGTTACTGCAGGGTATGTTACTCATATGAAAAGAATTTTACGGATCTGTAAAATTTTGAAGTGTATTTATGTGAAACTGAAGTAACAATAAACTATTTTTACAACTCAGACCGGACTTTATATGCACAAATATTTTGCTTGTGCTTCATTACTACTGCATGTGACTCCTAGAACACATCTAATGATAACATACCAACTTCAGCATGTTTTGCGTATTATGTCACGTTATAAATTATGTCTTCGCATCACATCGGATTTTACGAGCGTATTTCACGTGTAAGTCGGGTAATCTGAACCTCTGTAGCTCAGAAACTGATAAAGATGTTAAGAAAATTTTGAAAGTTCTTTGAGATAGGGATCCGAGAGATGCACTGTAAAAGTTTCAGCAATTTCCGGGAATAGCCGTCTCGGAATCCGTCGCTTGCCTTCAACATGAACAAACTTGGTGTTTTCTAAGGAACCGACCAATGAACGAATTACGCTCTCATAATGTAGCGTATCGACTTCATTTGGTCAAAAAATACACCAAAGCGGAAGTGAGTTGCAAGAGAGCAAGAGAGCCACAAGCAGATCAGACTGTTGCACGTTGCAAATTAAAACATGGCCGACTGGCTTTGCAAAGAGGGGCGGGCTGGGCACGATAACGCTACAGCAGATGGTGCAATAAGCTAATGGAAGGAAGGAAATCTTTCCTCACTTCGCAACAGGGAAGTGTTTTACCGTACGTTCCTTAAGCCCCAATCGAAGATAATCTGGAGCGTATAGTGTACTAAACCTATCTCAGCTCAGTGTCAGAACCTGCACCATAATCCTGTGTCAAGTGACATCCTGGGACGCAGAGCGGGGTCCGCTGTACGACCATGAGACGGGGCAGCCTGCCCTGAGTCACGAGGGAGCTGACCTGTCGCTGGAGGAAGTTCACAACCATCTTCAGCTGCCCCGCCATGCTGTCATCACAATAGCACTGTCAGCTGCATATGAGTGACGGTATGCTTGGCCCAGCTCTTTGCGCTGTCAGAGATGTGGGTAATCTGTTGTTTCACATGAGAGACAGCTGGACCCCTATATATCAAGCTACTGTCATCCTGACGTCTCATTCCACTCTCCACGGGCAACAATCCAGCTGTCATCATTTGACAATAGGTCCATTATAGACCCCCGACGAATTCCTCACCCGTGCCAATCTCTCCATCTCAGAGTAACTCTTGCTGTCTAGGTCCTCAGTTATTTGTTGAATGTATTCCAATCTCTGCTTTCCTCTGAAGTTTTACCCTCTGAAGCTGTCTCTCGTACCGTGAAATTTATTCCCGATGTCTTAACAGATGTCGTCCTGTCCCTCCTTCTTGTCAATGTTTTAAACGTATTTCCTTCCTCGCAGATTGTCTGGAGAGCCATCTCATTCCTTGTCTTATCAGCCCACCTAATTTTCAACGTTCTTCTGTAGCAACGCATCTCAATGCCCCATTTCTCTCCTTTTCTGGGTTTCCACAGTCCGTGTCTCACTATCGTATAATCTTGTTCTCTGAACGTACATTCTCATAAATTCCTTTTTCAAATAAATGCCTGTGTTTGATATTAGCAGACTTCTCTTCTCTAGGAATGTCATTATTGACAGTGCTGGTCTTGTTGGGTGTTGCAATTATTAGAACTGTGTGGATGATAATCTTTCGAAAGCCAAATGGCACATCCATCAGACTCATACATTCCACGCTTCAGCGTGATCAATCGTTTTGTTGCCATTAGCCCAATGATTTTAGAGATGTTGATGGAATCTTACCTATTTTCTGCCTTATTCACTCTCAAGTCTTCCAAAACACTTTTCGACTCTGATTCTAATAGTGGATCCACCATCTCTTCTATATCGACTCCTGTTTCTTCTTCCCTCATAGACGCATTCAGTGCACTGTTTCTATCTACCCAGTCTTTCCTCTGTATTTAACATTGGAATTCCCATTGCACTATTAATGTTATCAACTTTGCTTTTAATTTCATTGAAGGTTTTTTGACCTTTTCATATGCTGAGTCAATAGTTTCGTCAATCATTCCTTTTTCAATTTCTTCACGTTCTTCATGGAGCCGTTTCACATTTTCTTTATTGCACTTCCTCTTTATTTCATTCCTAAGTGGCTTCTGTTTCTCTAGTCCTGAATTTCCCTGAACATTATCGTACCTTCTTCTTTCATCGATCAACTGAAGTACTTCATCTCTTACCCATGGTTCATTCACAGTTACCTTGTTTGTACCGTTTTCTTTTTTTCTTTCCAGTTTCAGTGACTGTACGTTTCAGAGACGTCCATTGATCTTCAACTAAAATTCCTACGGAACTATTCTTCATCGCAGTACCTATATCTCATACGTTGTTGGTAAGCCTTACAGTTTAGTAACTGATGTTGGAATCTGTGCCTGACCATGATGTAATCTAACTGAAATCTTCTCGTACATTTCGGTCTTTTCCAAGTACATCTTCACCTCTTGTGATTCTTGGACGAAGTTTTCATTGTTACGAATTGATATTTATTGCAGCTCCTCCCTCATTCCAAGTACCAAGCCCCGTATCTCCAGCATACCTTTCTTATACTCCTTCTCCAACAACTCCCTTCTAATCATCCTCGACTGTTAGATTTTCATCTTTCTTGAAGTACTGAATTACCCGTTCAGTATCCTCATCTTCGGCTTGCGACATCGGTACGTATATATATATGTATATAAACGGTTGTTGTCGGTGTTAGTTTGCTGTCGATAATGATGAGAACAACAACCCTGTCACTGAACTGTTAACTGTAACTCACTCTGTGTTGCACCTTCCTATTCATAACGAACGCTATCACCTTACATCATTTTCTTGTGATGTTAATATTACCCTCCACTCATCTGACCAGAAATGCCTGTCCTCTTTCCTTTCAACTTCACTCATATCCACTATATTTGGATTGAGCCTTAGCAATTCCCTCTTCAGAAATTCTAGATTCCTTACACATTCAAATTTCTCTATTTTCCACGTCCCAAATCGTAGAACGTCATCCTTTCGTTGGTTGTTCCATCTTTTTCTCATGGTCACCACCCCCTTGGCTGTTGCCTTCCGGAGATCCGAATCTGGGTCTAGTCCGGAATCTTTTGCCAATGGAGAGACCTTCATGACACTTTCTCAGCTACAGGCCACGGGTCCTGTGAACACAATTTACGTGTCTTTAACGCACTGGTGTCCGTGGCCTCCTGTATCCTTACGCCGTTGATAACTGCTGATCCTTCCGCCTTTCGGCGCAGTTTGCCACCCGAAGGGCAAGAGACTGCACTGAAGCATTTGGAACGTCCCCTTAGAAAAATTGTACAAGACTGTGCTTAACCTGACACACAATATTTTTAGCGCAACGCAATCTGACTTTCAAAAATCCCTGCAAAAGAATGGCCCTGAGTAACATTAAACTATACCTTTCAGAAATCACTTACCTCACAAAAATCCTCATTACTCGAACTACTGCAGAACAGCGAGCGCCGCTACTGCCAGCTAAATAAAAGATTCAAACTGCGGAAGGCACTAACTACTGATAGGGATAGTTAGCAAATGAAAGATATTAATAGAGAACTAACAATGTATTTACCTTGATAGTCATAATTTATATAGCAATTCATGACAAATTACAAAACTCCGCCATCTCTCTCCCCACATCCACCACTGCTGGCGGCTCACCTCCAACTGCGCAACGCTACGCGCTGTTAACAGCCCAGCTGCCCAACACTACAATGGCGAGTATTACAACAATGCAAAGCAGCCACAGACTGCACACAGCACAGGCAGTGATTTTCATACAGAGGTGGCGTTACCAATAAAAAAACCTAAACAGCCTACTTACATAGCCCCCATGCTCCCCACAAAAATTTTTACAAATTGGTTTGGGCAGTGCCCAATACAGATTTGAAAAAAATTTTCATAATTACAATAACAAAGAAATCAAATGCACACACTTATTGATACAATGTTGGTCAAAAGCTAAAATTTTCTCACAGTCCATAAAGACAGTCCTAATCGTACATAACAGTGGAATAGCAGTGTTTTTCTCAAAGTCTGAGCAGTAAAAGAAAATGCACACGGAAGTAGTGGATTTCCATGCAGTCTTGAAGAAGTGGCGTTGTCCTTCCAACGGAAAGACAGTGCTGACTCTTGACATGCTGACAGATAATGGGCCACAACAGAGTAAACCCACAGCAGAGTCAGTCGTAGTTTGGAAGAATATTGGTAGGTAGGTCATCACAGAGCAGACCCACTGTAGTCCTGGTAGAGAGTATGGTATTGGTGGGCCACCAGAGGTGCAGACCCACTGCAGTCCTTGTAGAAATAATGGTATTGGTGAGTCAGCAAAGGTGTAGACCCACTGTAGTCCTTATAGAGATAGCCAGCAGCCATCTGTTGTGACTGTGCAGGTGCACAATCACCATTGAAGAGTCTTGCGGATAATATAGCAAGTCCATAACCACCACTTGTGCACTCACAAAGTTTTTGGAATTGTCCTTAGAACCAGCAATGCTGTTATCCAGTCCCTTGCTGAATTATTAACACACGTGCAAACACTAACAGTCCCTACTTCTCACATATTGTCCATATACTATGGCCAACAGAAACGTGTGCAGTGAAATGTTACTAACAAGTTAATAATATCATGAACTGGTGACAATTACAATTTTATAACATAAGAATACAATAACAAAGGTACAAAATACATCATTAAAAACATAACAATACAGATAACATTTGTAGTAAAACAGGCTTTACAAAAGAATCGAAATAACATACACATCAGTTATTTATCAGTAAACTGTTCAAGAAGACTTGAATGATTTTCTGGTACACTTAAATAGCATCAACCCAAAGATTAAATTTACTATGGAGAAGGAGAAGAATGGACAACTTAACTTCTTGGATGTATCAGTTATCAAACGGGCGGATTGGACCTTAGGCCATAAGGTCTACAGGAAAAGTACACATACCGATCGCTACCTCCATAAGAACTCAAACCACCACCCTAGGCAAAAGAGGGGGGTCATAAAAACACTAGTGGATAGGGCCAATAATATTTGTGAACCAGGCTACTTACAAGAAGAACTAAATCATTTACGAATGGCCTTTGCGAAAAATGGTTATACAAAAAACGAGATTAATCGAGCACTTCACCCAAATAGAAAAATGCCTAAAAATGGGAGACAGCAACAACCATCAGCTGGAAAAGTATTTCTTCCGTTCATCCATAATATCACGGATCGCATTGGAAAAGTACTAGCCAAGTTTCAGGTAGAGACCATTTTTAGGCCTACTAAGAAAGTTAGTGAATGCCTAAGATCAACAAAAGATGCTCGTCACCCCCTAGCCACCCCAGGGGTATATAAAATTCCGTGTAGTTGCGGCAGGGTTTACATAGGAACTACCAAAAGAAGCATCAATACACGGTTGACGGAGCACAAAAGAAACTGTCGCTTGGGACATATCGACAAATCGGCAGTAGCGGAACATGTTTTTAAGGATGGAGATCACGACATAAAATTTGGTGAAACAAGCGTGCTAGCGAGGACGTCGCACTATTATACACGTATGTATAGAGAGGCAATTGAAATCCACAAACATCAATACAATTTTAATCGTAAAGAAGAAGGATTAAAATTGGATAAGATATGGCGGTCGACGTTGCATCAATCACGTGACAATCGATTGCCTGCAATCGAGAGAACAGACGATAGCCAGAGATAGCTGCACATCGACGCCATGTGACGTGTGGTGGCGCCCCCTACGATCTCTATATAAGCGGCGGCCCCAGCTCCTAGCAGCCAGTCGTCGACTCACCTCGGAAGATGTTCTCCGCAGTTGAGAACGAAACGTCAGGGAGAAGAAGTTCTACAGATCGACCACGGCAACTTAGCCCGGAAGAGTTTACTGATAAAGACGCCGGCCGTGAAAGCCTACATGGAATGATACACATCAGTGTTACAGGAATTATGCCATAAGTAAATACATAAAAGATCAGAATAACTTTTCAATCATCACCTTCACACATGAGCATTAACACAAAACAGAATAAATAATGTCTAAACATCTTTACAAAGTAAATAACACATTATTAATGCCAATTGTATTTGAGGATAACAGTATTCCTCATCATAGTGAATGTAACTTAGTATTAGAAGAGAAAAAAGTTCTATGAAACAGTACACAAAGACAGGAAGAAAACAAATACACAAGGGTACACAAACACATAGGGGGATAACACAATGGAAAGGACAGGGTTCATTTTCAGTGTAACTTTTGGTACTACAGTATTTTGCGAACAAAACCTTTTTTTGTTCTTGGAGATCTCCCTTCATTCATCATTATTCCCAAAAGGTCCTATCTGTACCTCTTTTCTGTATTCTAACCATATTTCTTAGAAAGATGGCTCATTGTACAATACTCATTTAGGCCCAAATCGTTTTCATATAACTTTCAAAGCATTCTTTCCCTATTCTCCATAGTTAGGTTCTTATATAGTCTACCCCCTCTTAAGCTAACTTAAATCTACTGAGCTCAGATGCTAAACTAAGGGACGAGGCAATGCAGCAGCACATAAAACAATTAATATAAACAGCAATAAAAAAAAATGGAAAATCGCAAAGCAAGCTACAGTAAATCTAAATTGCCAAGCTATTCAACATTACAACTAATATGAGGCAATGCGCAGCAAACAAAAAAATAAATCTGGCTTAGCAGAGTAACACAAATTAAAGTTCAGTAGCACTATACCTGGCAAACAGCAGCTTATATCTAAACATGACATAGCTCAAGCAGAAAAAATTGTTCACTAAAGATAACAATGCAGATAAGGGAAATGTATAATCACATCTTAATGTCTAAGTAATTAAAGTGGTGCACCACAAATTATTCTACAAAAGAAATTACCAAGTACTTGAAAAGAAAATTACAGATGCATTTACTGTTATTAGTCCCTTCTTATTGTTGTTTCCTTTCCAAGTGTTCCTTTTTTGAAGAATGTGGATCACAAAATTATTATTTAATAGATCTGTTGACAGAAAGTGTTCACATTAGCAAATGCATCTAAGTTTATTTTATAAAACTAATGCTGTAACACAGCTGGAAAACAGGTATCAAATGAAATAAGCAATTAGGCAAACCAAAGCATAAAAATATCATTCAATAGTCATGTGACATTTCATAAGTTAGTAGAAATTCTCTCAACTCTCGTAGAAAGACGCTTGTCGTAATCAGGTGTGCAGATGTATCTTTCCAAGTAATGAGCGTGTCGTATTTGCGATGCTTTCTCTAAAGGAATGTCAATGGCAAGGATAATAGCCTCTTTTTTTTCCCACCTAATGGCTTTCTTTTGTCAGACGACTACCTCTCAGCTGGGCGCCAAAACTCATTACGTCAAGGTCACTTACCTTTCTTAACGAAATATTTACGACAGCAGTTTCCGCTACAGTGACTGTCTCATATAAAAATTTCATGGGTCGAGAATTTGCGTTACAAATGTAGAAACAAAATCCTGTAAATATAAAAGTGTCCAAAAAATTTTCATGGGCATTGTGGTACATTCAAGCATTTACACACATTTCATAACTCTTAAAGTACGATTCTTGGTTTCCAACATCCTGTTCCACAAATCAGAGTCCCTAACCACTACTCATTATTCCTTACCTCATTATACATATACATATTCATCGACACTTCTTCAATATTTCATCATGAGAAATACGTAGCATAATAAACATTCCTCAACAACATAATACACATCGTCATCGTAATAATAACATCATAACACCTCAGTCAAATCTCAAAATTGTCGTAGCTTTCTAATTTCAAAACCTAAAAAATATTCTCTGCTCATTTCAAAAGTGTCATCTACCTCAAACGTACTTTAAAAATCGTGATCCCATACCAAATATATCATTCAAAGCTCTCATAATATCACAATGGGTCTGAAAAAATATGAACAGTTCATAAAGTACAGACAAAATACAATTTCGTAAGTGTGAAGTTATCCAACTGTGTAATTGCGTAAACATCTGTCACTGACGTAGTAAAAAGAATGTTTGTTCCTCTGTCAAATAATCAGATAGCTGTGTAATTCTGTGTTAGAGAAATATGGTACCGATGTGTAAAGTTGTATAAGCAAATACCATATTAGCTAGGGTTCCTTGTGGTTGCCACACACATGGTACACAAAGTAAGCGTGTACCCCGCTGAGGATTAATGTAATTATACCCTCAGGTGTTACAGATTACAGCAATGGAATGAAATGTATCACTGAAAACCTTTGTATCATTGTACTTCAAATATCTTTAAAATAAATGTTTTAAGTACAAAATTAATCACTCAAATACGTGTCCTGTAGCGCTAAATCTGCGTCTTGCTGTAAGATAATCTGTGTGGAAGTGTCGTAGTTATCGTCCTCCGAAAGCTAAGTTCTGCAGAAGCCAATGTACTTACCTCATGATACACCAAATTTCAAGTAAACCAAAATGTTGCATTAAAATTTCATTAGCAGTACTGGTAAATGTTCTAAGTATGTGAGCCTTATAGTTGTTACGTAATCGTGCAACTAACAAGCAAGAATGTACACACACAATAACACTGTGACGTCTGTTCACTTTAACAATGCATTCGTAATTTCTGTTTAATTAAGTTCTCTTGGTTCTTGACTGGATATTTAACTTCAAACATTGTTGAATGGTAACAGTTTCTAAAGCATACGAGTAATGTAAAGTGAAAAATTTTATAGCAAAGACTAAGTTAAAAAGCAGATTTTCTTTCAATAAACGGTTTTACATGTGAAATGTATTGCAATCTTTTACCCTTTCTAGTGCACAGAGTTTCAGCTTCAACGAAATCATCGTGTCGTATATGTCGGTAAAGAATACTGGAATTTTTCTCAAGGTTATCATCTATGTTATTTTTCTCTGACCCAGCTGGCGCAAGCGGCTGCCTGTTGTGCGAGTCATTGTCTGTCTCTTTGTTGGCGCGTGCCGTTATTGGGATTTGGAGACCTAACTTCTACAAATTCACCGTGACGAGAGGGCCCTGCCCTGTTTAAATCCCGCCAGTTCTGATGCAATTCAGGTCTGTCGTTACGATCCCATCGTCTGTCGTCATGTCGATAGTTCCTGTAGTATCTTTCTTGTCGGTTAAGTGGTGGAGAATTTCTCCCTGAATCGTAACTGCGCGCTGGACCGTTGCGTCTAAAGTTATTCTGTCTCCCTTGATAATAATTATTTTGGTTCCCATATTGTCTGTTTCTCTGATTGTCTCTGTAATAGTCATTACCGCGGAGAGGTGATCTTTCCCTGTAATTATTACTACTCTGCCAACGGTTGTCATACGGGTGGTGTCTGTTTCGGTCATGATTTGTGTTGTGAGAACAGCCTTGTCGCGTCCAGTTATTATTTCTTTCATCGCGGAATTGCGACGGATGTGACCTGTAGTGATTGTTTTCCTGTTTTCGCATCCCGCGACTGTCTGTGTCAATTTCTAATTCTTGTAGGAGTCCCTGAAAAGCTTCAATGTCATCTTTGCAACGTCCTGCTAAAATAATATTTCTTAAATGTTCAGATAATTTCATTAAGCAAATGCGGATGAGTTCTGAGGGGCTGTATGGGTTTGAAAGATACTGATTCTTATGCAACATGTCTTCAAAATATTTCACAAGACTGGAGAATTCAGATTGTTCGAAATGTTTCATCATTATGATACCATGTTTTACTCGGTCTTGTGTGGCTTGAGACCAATATGCTGAGAGGAAGGCATGATAAAATTCTCCTTCACTGTGGCAATCGTGAATGACCGATCGCATTCTCACAGCTGGTTCATTCTCTAAGTAGCCACACATAAATTCTAATCTGTGTTCCAACGACCAGTTGGGAGGAAAACAATGAGAGAATTGATGGAGCCATGCTTGTGGATGAATGTCGTTGCCAGAATTCTTAAATGTTTTGAATTTACGTGTAGTAATGAACAGCTTATAGTCAAAATCATCATGTCGGCGAGTCGCATATCGGTCATTGTTAGGTCGTGTCGGCCGTTCCATCTCAAAATTTGGTGCACATTGCCAATTTCTTTCATAACTTCCGAAATGCCCTGTGTTATTATTTTTCGGCTTTTCCGTGTTTCTAAGTCCCTCTTCCCGTGTTGGAGCGCGAGTGTCCTCTGAAATACGTAATTCTTGTATTACCTGTGTCAGCTGATCTTGTACTTCCCGGATTTCTCTTTGGTGTTGTGTATTAATTTGATTCTGATTTTGTTTGAATTTTCTTATTTGTTCATACTCTTCTGTGTCAGTGAAGGCTATGGGTCTTGTGTCATTCAGATCATCATCTACCTTTGTAGATAAGTTAGTGACCTGATCCAAAAGTTCGGCTACTTTCTCCGATAGTGTACTTATTTCTTCAGTGTGTTTTTCTGAACCAAGTTTCAGAGTATCTACTGTGTCCTTAAAGTTTTCCTGAGTTTTTGCAAGTTGTGTAACTGAATCGGTAGATGCAACTGAGTCAAATTTTGCTTGCAAGGTCTCATGATTTTCATGAACAATAGTTTGCAGTTCCTTTATGGCTGCTCCGTGATACTGTAATGCATTTTCGTGCCGCGAAAAAATAGGTTGAAAATGCTCACAAATTTGTGTTTTTACGTCATTACAGACTTTTTGACATTTCGATTCAATGTTATGTAACTCAGTAGTTAAATCTTCACGCGTTTGTTCAAGAGTTTGTTCCAATGAGTCTAACTTTTGAAGCTGTTGCTGTGTTTGTCTCTGATTTTGTTCCATTGTGTCTAACTTTTCAAGCTTTTGTCCCATTTGTTGCATTAATTGTAATAACAATGCACTGGTGTCTGAAACATGTTCCTCAGTGCTTTTCGGCAGTGAAGTTGCACCGGCAACATTCACATTTTGACAAGTGGAAAATGTGTCTTGACTCATTTGAGAAAACGGTGAGAACCCAAAACCTGAGTCTGCAGTATTTGCAATATTGTGTTCTGTCATTCCCGATTCCTGAGGCGAGCTGTTGCCGACCAATCGATCGATAACGCTTCCCTGTTCACTACCTGTTTCACTGTCTACACCATTGTTTGCCGCCCACTCCATTTCCCTATGCGCAATTACCAAATTACTACTTTGAACATTAGTTAATTCATTACTCTGCGGCGCTAACACACTGCTTTCGTCTTCACTGTCATTTCTCAGTTTACTTTGGAGCCTAGTATTACGTTTTTCACACGCCATAATTGTCACAATATTTTACACGATAACACAGAAAAGCGCAATTTGAAGAGCAAAATAAAATAACATAGCAATGGAAATAATGTCTACTTAATTGCCAGCGCAGCTGCGAAATACTTGGTGCAAATCTACACGCATGCCACAACTGTTTTACTGTACAACAATGAAAAACTACAACTACAAAGGAAATTCTCTCTATGATTACGCGCTATCAATAAACAATAGCTACACTAATTACACAAACTACAAGAAAAAAATCAGAAGATTCCAGTGAGGTATCCTGGCAGGGTCGCCATATGAAACGTCCCCTTAGAAAAATTGTACAAGACTGTGCTTAACCTGACACACAGTATTTTTAGCGCAACGCAATCTGACTTTCAAAAATCCCTGCAAAAGAATGGCCCTGAGTAACATTAAACTATACCTTTCAGAAATCACTTACCTCACAAAAATCCTCATTACTCGAACTACTGCAGAACAGCGAGCGCCACTACTGCCAGCTAAATAAAAGATTCAAACTGCGGAAGGCACTAACTACTGATAGGGATAGTTAGCAAATGAAAGATATTAATGGAGAACTAACAATGTATTTACCTTGATAGTCATAATTTATATAGCAATTCATGACAAATTACAAAACTCCGCCATCTCTCTCCCCACATCCACAACTGCTGGCGGCTCACCTCCAACTGCGCAACGCTACGCGCTGTTAACAGCCCAGCTGCCCAACACTACAATGGCGAGTATTACAACAATGCAAAGCAGCCACAGACTGCACACAGCACAGCCAGTGATTTTCATACAGAGGTGGCGTTACCAATAAAAAAACCTAAACAGCCTACTTACACATTCTCTGCTCCGCCGCCTTGTTTGGCAATGCCGTTGGCTAAATGATGGTGCCGGAAACCTTCGACAGCTATTACTGATAATTTTTATTTAAAATGCAAGCGATGGTGGTGTTCGAACAAGTAACAGATGACGTTTTGATTACTAATCAAAGACGCAGCATCTACGCCATGGGTATACGTAGACCATATCACATTCAAACAGAACCAACCGATTTGCTCCTGTATTGTAGGGTAGTTATACTAAGGCGATCATTCTGTAGGGTATACAAAAGTTCCCTAGTCCAGGAGCTACCTCGACACAACCCGAGGTACAAGCGGCGGAAAGATTCTGCCTTTTATGCCAGGCAGTTTGGAACATATTAAGCAGCGCATCTTTTTTTTGCGTGCTTACCGATTAGGCACAATGAGTGGGGTTTCTAGGCGTGGTCTCGTCTAAGTCACTGTATGTGACAAATTTTAGTTCTTCGAGAGTATACTGGAAGGCTATTATGTCGATCGGAGGCCAAGTTCCGTGGGTGACGGAAATTGTTTAGGCATTTTCGTGCTGACAATATGGGTTTTACGATTCGATAACTAGTTCGTTTTGCAAGTTCAGCATGGCAGAGTGAGTCAGTAGGTTGGGTTGCGAGAACGGCTAGGCAGAATGAAAGTGGAACAAGGTTATATACACCATCTGATCAAAAGGATCCGGACATCCCTTTACAATGTAAAAATGAGCACTAGAGGTCAAGGGAGGCGGACGCGCCAGTGGGGAAACGATAACAGCAGAATAAATTGATCAGGAAAGCTCAGCGACTTTGAACTGGGACTAGTCACTGGATTTATTCTAAGTAAAAAACCAAAAGGGTGATTAAAACATTGCTAAAGCTGCCTAAGTCGAGTGTCTGTGGTGTGACTGTGAACGTGACGGGACAGCAACAACTAAACAAAAACCGGGAAGACTTCATGTAATGACGAACAGGAATCATCGAGTATTTCGGAACGTTGCCGTACAAACATGAAGTTTAGTGTTGCCACCTGCCGTCTGTGAGTCGTTGTTGCACGTTTACGTCGAACTTAGACGGTGGTCACATAAATGTGACTTGACCGTGTATAACTGGGACACAGACGAATGGGAAATCTTTCTAGTGACGATAGGGGCCTCAAGAGGGGAGATTCACTGACATACAACTTTTCCAAAGGGCGCATTGTTATGGTCCATCGACTGCAAACGAGCGTCTCTGACACGGCGAAACCTTACCTTTATTCTCGCGGTACTGTTGGAAGCATTAATGCCAAGCGTTTGTCTTACGGAGACACCTTGAGTAGAAGACGAGGTGGCAGATCAGACGACGGGGTACAACGCTGGTACAGCGCAAGTATTTCAGAACACGTGGTTCAGCGCACATTTTAGACCACGAAGCTACGTAGGAGATGACTATGTTGAGCCCTCGTCATTTACGATTGCAGTTGGCTCGGAATCATGGCATATTGGTTCAACGGAAACATGTCACCAGGTCGGATGAATTACGTTCCGTATTACACTCAGTCGTGTCGAGATGCATTATTATCCAACCGGCCGAAGTGGCCGTGCGGTTAAAGGCGCTGCAGTCTGGAACTGCAAGACCGCTACGGTCGCAGGTTCGCATCCTGCCTCGGGCATGGATGTTTGTGATGTCCTTAGGTTAGTTAGGTTTAACTAGTTCTAAGTTCTAGGGGACTAATGACCTCAGCAGTTGAGTCCCATAGTGCTCAGAGCCATTTGAACCATTTTTTTGCATTATTATCCAGCTGAATATTTGCTCGAAAAGATCATTGCGCCACGAATCTAGACTGGTGCGGTAGTAATATACTCTGGGTGCATTCACCTGGACATACATAGAGCGTTCGGTAACAATAGAATACAACATTAACTGCCGTGGACTCGTGAACGTTTTTGCGGACCACCGGCATGTCTTCGTGTTTTTTATCATGCCCGACGGCGACAGCATCTTCCAGAAAGAAATTGTCAATCTCTTAAGGCCAGCATTGTGATACGATGGCTTTAGCAACGTGGTAGTGAAGTAAAGCCCGTATCTTGGCCAACAAATTCTTCTGATATCAACCAGATGGGATAAGTATCGAACGTTATTGCACATCAGGTCCGCGCACACAGATTTGCGTAAATTGCACCACATGTTTGTAGACATCTGGAGCTACATATTTCCGGAAACCTGTCAAGAATTTTTCGAATCTATACTATGCAGAATCTCTGCCGTTATTTGTTCCAAAAGTGGGCCAACATGCTTTTAACTAGATGGTTATAATGTTCCGTCTCATCCTTGTAATTTACACGGGGAATTATCCAGGATGATACTAAGCTGAGTGATATAGCCATATAAAGGTACTGGCGAGCGCAGTGTAACGAACAGTAAGTTAGAATGATCGAATATAAACGAAGTGCTTTACACAGCTGATGAAAATGAAATGCAATCACGTTGTATTAAATTCGATAAAGGGTCTTGGGGTTGGTGTTACATGCACAGTTACATCTCTCAACCATCTCTTTTTGATCTGGATGTGAGCTCTTCTACCGCTCCCCGAATAAATTACGCTTGTATTTATTTAAATTTGCGAGCGCTAACAACCAGCGAAATAGGGGGTGGAATTTTAGATTTCACAAAGAAGAAGAAAGAAGAAAGCGTGGCCCCAGGGAAGGAACGTATTCTCTTCTTGAATGCTGGAAGAGCACTCTCTTATGTTCCGGAGGGCTGGTGGCCACCTCACGTGCCTACCTTCTGCCCAGTGGTACATTGCGAGTGTTCTCATTGCTGTTTCTTTACCATATAGCAAGGCACCACAGTCTTCATGTTCTGGATAAGGAAGTGTGTGTGATTGTATGCAATGCCATGGCCTGTAAATTATGTCGGAGGGGCATATAAGGAAGTAAAAATTTGATGAATTGGTATCTTTTAGCTGTTTGCGGGAATCGATAGCCATTCTAATCTCACAAAACAGAACTTCAATGAGTGCTTCCCACGTTTCAGTAGCTCAGTATAGATATGGAAGAAGACAAAGAAAATTCTACATTTAAGTTATACTTAGAAATGATTTGTCAAAGGACTGTAGTGAAATTTCGACATGATACATATTTGTTTTACATAGTACTGTAGCCATCGATCTTAGCCACAATGCTATTTTTTCTACACCTATTTTATTTTATGAGATTTGTGTAGTATCATCCAAGGATCGTGGTGCCACACTACAGCTGACAACGTGCGTCAGTATCACAGATATTAGTAATGTCTCGCTGCCATTCACAAAGACGAATAGGAGATGCTTAAGAAGACAAGCCCATTCTCTCAGCGCAGCAGTGTCCTCACATGAAGATCAATACAGAGCCGAGCATGGAAGCCACGTTTGTGACCTCAGCTGAAGCAGTCAGCATCATCAAGTAGAACTAAAGATTATTCAAATCCCTTTGTAAATGTCGAAAATTGTGCAAGTGACCTAATATTCCATGTTTTGTAGTTCCAATACGCAATTTCGCAGAGCAATCAAACAACCCACAGTCACAGCTGGACGACTACGGTTTCGTCTGGTCCTATCAATTGACTTCCATCTGTATATGGTCAGCTTTGGTTTCGTTCAACCTTAGTCTATATGAATACTTTTGCTGCAGTCTAATAAGAAACTATTCACTTTCAACGACTACATTTGTAGAATTATTGGTCATACTGACGCGTCCTGTTAATACAGTCGCCTGCAGACACGATTCAAGTTACGTGAGGTACGTATTTTGGCCTAGGCTTCAGCTGCGGAACTGTACTTCTGTTCCTATACAGTGGCCGTTCAGAACGGGGTCCTCGCCACTATCATGCCCCTTCCACACTGCGCTGCCTACGCCGCTACAAATCAACTTACACTACTGGCTATTAAAATTGCTACACCACGAAGATGACGTGCTACAGACGCGAAATTTAACCGACAGGAAGCAGATGCTGTGATGTGCAAATGCTTAGCTTTTCAGAGCATTCACACAATGTTGGCGCCGGTGGCGACACCTACAACGTGCTGACATGAGGAAAGTTTCCAACCGATTTCTCATACACAAACAGCAGTTCATCGGCGTTGCCTCGTGAAACGTTGTTGTGATGCCTCGCGTAAGGAGGAGAAATGCGTACCATCACGTTTCCGACTTTGATAAAGGTCAGATTGTAGCCTATCGCGATTGCGGTTTATCGTATCGCGACATTGCTGCTCGCGTAGGTCGAGACCCAATGACTGTTAGCAGAATATGGAATCGGTGGGTTCAGGAGGGTAATACAGAACGCCCTGCTTCATCCCAACGGCTTCGTTTCACTAGCAGTCGAGATGACAGGCATCTTATCCGCATGGCTTTAAAGGATCGTGCAGCCACGTCTCGATCCCTGAGTCAACAGGTGAGGACGCTTGCAAGACAACAACCATCTGCACGAACAATTCGACGACGTTTACAGCAGCATGGACTATCAGCTCGGAGAACATGGCTGCGGCTACAATTGACGCTGCATTACAGAGAGGAGCGCCTGCGATGGTGTACTCAACGACGAACCTGGGTGCACGAATGGCAAAACGTCATTTATTCGGAAAAATCCAGGTTCTGTGTACAGCATCGTGATCGTGTTTGGCGACAGCGCGGTGAACGCACATTGGAAGCATGTATTCGTTATCGCCGTACTGGGGTATCACCCGGCGTGATGGTATGGGGTGCCATTGGTTACACGTATAGGTCACCTCTTGTTCTCATTGACGGCACTTTGAATATTGGACGATACATTTCAGATGTATTACGACCAGTGCTCTACCCTTCATTCGATCCCTGCGAAACCCCACATTTCAGCAGGATAATGCACGCCCGCATGTTGCAGGTACTGTACGGGTCTTTATGGACACAGACAATGTTCGACTGCCGCCCTGGACGGCACGTTCTCCAGATCTCTGACCAATTGAAAACGTGTGGTCAATGGTGGCCGAGCAACTGTCTCGTCACAATTCGCCAGTCACTACTCTTGAACTGTGGTATCGTGTTAAGGCTGTATGGGCAGCTGTACCTGTACACGCCATCCAAGCTCTGTTTGACTCAATTCCCAGGCGTATCAAGGCCGTTATTACAGCCAGAGGTGGTTGTTCTGGGTACTGATTTCTCAGGATATATGCACCCAAATTGCGTGAAAATGTAATCACATGTCAGTTCTAGTATAATATATTTGTCCGATTAATACCCATTATCATCTTCATTTCTTATTGGTGTAGCAATTTTAATGGCCCATAGTGTATTTCGTTCGTTCTGAATTTCTCCACAAACGATGGAACGCGTGTTGTTCTATGTAACAGCGCCTGACTATTCGGTAGCGTGCTCCGACGCAAGAGTTCCCGACCGTGCAGACACTTCCGAATCTGAGAGGCCCGCCGCAGAAAGTGAGACGCGGTGTGGCGGCTGACAGGTGCCCGTTGGAGCCCGCCTTACTTTCCGGCTCTGCGGTTGAGGCGGCGGCGGAACAGCGCGTCGAGTTCCTGCGAATGCCCGCCGCAAACTGCCGGCTCGCGGCCGCCAGCTGCCGCTGACACCATGAATAATGCAGCGCGGCGGGGGCGGGGAGGAAAGTGTGGGGTCCCGCGAGCGGCGGGGGAAGAGGGCTGTAGGGCCGAACCGTCTGAATGAGCCGGCGCCTCGTGCTTTGCGGGGGTGCCTGCGGTGCTCTAAAGGAACCTCGCACTGTATCTGCCCTACTGAGCTTTAAACGAGCAAGTTCATTACACCAGCCGGGATGCTACGTTTAAGAAATCTAAACTGCTCAAATCAGTTTAGCAGCGCTCTCAACACCTGAACAGTTCATTTTATTTTTCTCAAAAACTTTTCCTCAGTCTCTTGAATAGTAACATTTAAATTTGGCATGACTGCGCTTTTGACATTGCTCCGATTATTAATGTCGTTTTCCATCCATGTTGTTGTTATGGTCTTCAGTCCTGAGACTGGTTTGATACAGCTCTCCATGCTACTCTATCCTGTGCAAGCTTCATCATCTTCCAGTACCTACTGCACCCTACATTCTCCTGAATCTGCTTAGTGTATTCCTCTCTTGGTCTCCCTCTACGATTTTTACCCTCCACGCTGCCTTCCAATACTAAATTGGTGATCCCTTGATGCCTCAGGTCATGTCCTACCAACCGATCCCTTCTCCTAGTCAAGGTGTGCCATCCATTTGTATTATAAAATGTATGTACGTGTGTGTGTACGCTAAACATAACCCCCCACCCCCGGCCTAAACCACTAGACGCTGGACCAGTTTCAACCAAACCTGGTACTCATGTCGCTTAGTGTTAGGCAACAATTTTTGTTTTTTTTTTTGGGGGGGGGGGGGGGGGGGGGTAAGATCCACTTACGTCTCATTGGCCAGGGGACATGACTTCATAAACACTGATAGGAGTGAAAACCTGCCGCATCATGCTAAATTTATTACTTCTGTTCTTCTAACTCTATTAGCAAGAAGTTTCTCAGACGGTATCCAAACATGCCGCTAACTGCACCTACGAAGTTATGTCATGACATAACTCATAGTCCAGGAGATATGCCGTCATAACCACTGAGAAGCATCAGAAACTGCATCACCGCGCGTGACATTTAAATTTATTACTTCTTTGCTACTAACACTATTAGCAACCTACACTCATGCTCATAAATTAAGGATAATTGCAGAATGTAGTGCCACACAACGTAGGACTACACAAAACTGGCGCTAATATCATAGGCACATAGGGAACAGACACAACACGGATCTGTAAGTCAACGATATTAGTAATAAGTTGAGAAAACCGTCGCGAAACACGTGTGCTACAAAACGCCGCTGTTCCCTGCGCATGTACCCCGACATCAGTATGGGATATGATCACCATGCACACATACACAGGCCGCACAATGGGTTAGCTTACTCTGGAAGCATATTCTGGATCAGATGGTCCAGCAGCTGCTGGGGTATAGCCTCCCATTCTTGCACCAGTGCCTGTCGGAGATCCTGAAGTGTCCAAGGGGTTTGAAGACGTGCAGCAATACGTCGACCGAGAGCATCCCTGACGTGCTCAATTGGGTTTAGGTCTGGAGAACAGGCAGGCCCCTCCATTTGCCTGATATCTTCTGTTTCAAGGTACTCCTCCACGATGGCAGCTCGGTGGGGCCGAACGTTATTATCCATCAGGAGGAACGTGGGACCCACTGCTTCCCTGAAAAGGCGGACATACTGGTGCTAAATGACGTCCCGATGCACCTGACGTGTCACAGTTCCGCTAGAATAGTTGCCATAAACTTGAGATCACACTTTGTGGTACACGGAGGGCCCGTGGTACGGCCTGCTGTGTTTGACCAGCCTATAGTCAGCCTAGTATTCCACGCCTCATAACGTCATCAACATGTGTTCTTTGAGCTATTTTCAACACACAGTCACCATTAGCACGTCTGCACACTTACTCGATGCACCAACACTGCGTCGACCGCAGTTTCAAATGCACCGATGGTCATACACCGAGTTGATTTAAACCAGCAAACCGTTCACCAGAGCGTTGTTTCACCATGTGTCAGCATTATCCCTAATTTACGAGCATGAGTTTATTTCGCATACAGTATCTACGTATGACACAGTATGTACCTAGACAAATATATCATCATACAGCAGACAATTCAAGAGATACGACGTCATTAACACTGAGTTGGGTGAATTTAATGCCACGTCATGCGTGAAGTTTTAATTCAATTACTCGCTACTGCTAAGACACTCCTAGAGTCGAGTCAAATTAAGAAAAATCTCTGACACTTATCTGCGCTTTTGACACTTCTACCTGCGAAGCTCAAGCGGCTGTAGACGGAAACGGTAGTCGTCTATAGAACTACGAAGAAGCGTTTCCATAAGGAAGCTTAGAAAATCAAGTTGTAGATACGGGAAGCAGCTGCCATTGGCAAAACGAATACCCAGGCATTGACAGGTTCGGCAGTTAGTAGTTAGTAAAGTGCAGAAGAACAATCTCACTGTTCTCAGGAGTGATTCGCAGACACACGCATGAATAATGGAATGAAAAGTCTTTTGGCATCTGAAGTGATCTACTATTGATCATGACCTACTAACTTAACTTCGTTACGGAGCATAACGAGATGACGCAGCAGCTTCTACCCAGAAACTCTCAAGGCTAACTTACCTTCGCTAATGTCAAAATTTAATAATGCTAAGAATGGCTTATTTCTGAATACTCGTTATGAGCAAAAATTATGCTAAATGAAACATTAAGTGAATTAGCAACACCGACTTGTTGCACCCGGTCACGAATGACGTAGGACACGTGAAATGAATTGAATCTGCCCCACATTAATCTTAACCACAAATACTACTCGTCCAGTAACATTGCCTAAGCAGCGACACTGTTCCAATATAGTAGTACACCGAAGAAATGCATTACAATGTATTCTCTAGTCGGCGTATACAAGATATCATGATCAATTTTCGCAACCACTGCATGGGTACAAACCAAAACCTGCTTTTAGTTATCGCTCTCCATCTTTCTGAGTGTATTTTTTTATTATTTTTGTTTCCAAACTGACAAGCCGGGTGTGAGAACTACGCCCTCACTAGACAGGCAGATACACTCGAATAGCCGAAGCAGCTCTGAAGATGCCGAAGTGTCAGTGTGCTTGAAAACAGGGTAGATTAAAATTAGGCAGTCGGAAAAAATTAGTACATCCTTTTGAGGTTTCCAATTCACTCTACAGTTATTGTTGCAGCAGTGCATGTGGAGTACATGAAATTATTACATTTACGGATCAATAGCTCATGCATTTCAGAAGTATCAGTTGTCAATCATTGCTGAGACACCCACAGTGGTATATGGTGTAACGTTGCACGCACTGACTCCCGCATTCATTCGATCGCAGAGAAGCCGAGCACTGTTGTGGAATACGTCTTTCCAGGCCTCCTCGACCGATTCACATACTTCTGAAAACCTTGTTTACTGTTTGACGGACATTTTACTTGAGAAACATTGGTAGGTTTGAGAATGGGCGTGGCCCGAAACCGGTCACCGACTAAATAAACATCCATTTTAGTTCCAACTCAGGCTGCCTCTTTCCCCAACACTATCTAAAAATGGGTTGCTGTCCACTATAACTAACACACTGGAGTTATGCAAGTTCTGTAGGAGTTGTTCTTTGGCAAGTGACTGGAGTCCCTTCACGTCCCATTAAATACCACAGGTGCTCGCGTGGAGACAAGTTCGGAGATCGTTCTGGACAGGGAAGTAACTGCACATTGTTGCGTTTGGGCGAACGTTATCCTGTTGGAACAACACATCATATTCCTGTTGCAAGAAGGCCAAAGGTCAGGTCTAACAACATTCTACACATGCAAAACGCTGGTTAATATCCCCTCCAGGAACACCAAGTTGTAGCTTATCGCAGACCATAAAGCCTGGGGTGGAGCCGGTGTGTCTTGGACGAATGCGCTCCATGAAATAATGCTCATAAGATTTACATCCTACGCGCAAACGACGGTCACGTGCGTGCAGGCAGAATCTGTGTTCATCGCTTAACACCATGGTGCGCCATTCCAAGTGATCGTCTGACGACACCAATCGAGCCGCGCACGTCAGTGCTGTGGCGTGGTTGCCCGAGCCTCACTGCTAATAACCGGTTCGCAACAGTTCGTGTTGACAAGTTTAATGTAGTAAATTATTTTAACTGTGCTGTGGTAGCTGTACGACTCGCCACTGCTGCTCTTACAGTACGACGATCCTGGCGGACGCCTGTGCTGGATTGGCGTCCAGAAACTCATGTACGTCGTGAGATTGTTCATGTGACCACTGACACCAGCGTTGTTGACCAGCTGACGCAGAATGTCCAACTCGTGAGGCATTTTTCCGATTGGACCATCCTGCCACTCGGAATGCCACAATTTGAACCCTTCCCAACTCGCTAAGTTGCCTGTGGGATGTACTAGTGTGCCTCCGTGGATTTTTGCCTGCTTGCACCACTGTGAGATTTCAGCTTTTGAGCATTACCTATTAAAGGGTAGGCGCGGACGACGCTCTCATAGCTATGCCACTACGGTATATGTTGGCGGACGACGTTGAAACCATTATCACTATATTTACTATCCCCGTTATGGCTTATGCTGTCATCTGGTCAAAATCGAAGTCAGCTTTCCAGACATACAAATTTTTTTTCCAGCAGTGTATGTATACACACTTTAAACTTGGCTATACAAACCATACGTTTTGGAAAAAAAATTTCAAATGTGTGTGAAATCTTATGGGAATTAACTGCGAAGGCCATCAGTCCCTAAGCTTACACACTACTTAACTTAAATTATCCTAAGGACAAACACACACACTCATGCCCGAGGGAAAACTCGAACCTCCGCCGGGACCATGACTGCAGCGCCATAGTCCGCGCGGCTAATCCCGCGCGGCTACGTTTTGAAATCGCAGTGGGTATGTGCGGAATGTTTAGTACAATTGTCGAGCAACACATGACGCGCCGGTGACAGTGAACAAAGGAGGCCACGGCGATAACTAGACTTACAAACGAGAAGCAAGAAAGTATTTTGATACGATACTGGAAGCTCGAGAACATCGGTAAAGTGCAGTTACATTAGAGAAAAAAATATGGAAAAATGATCAGTAATATTATGGATGTACGTATAGAACGACATTAATGGAAGGTGAGGCCAGCCACTCACAGTAACAGGTGACAAGTCTTGTGCTCAGGTGTTAGATACAATCACGCACTCGGAACACAAATCAGCACAACAATGTGCACACGAAAGGGGCGTGAGCAGAACAAGCGTAATTCACTGTTTGCACAGAGTAAAACTAAAATTCACAGTTGTTACGTACACTGAAGAAGGCGAACAAAACAAATGAGGTCAGTTTAGTGAATAGTTCCTCGCCCAGGTTGAAAATGATCCTGAGTTTGTTTCCACAGTGGTATTCTCTGACGAATCACAGTTTGAATTAAATAAGAAGGTAAACAAGCATATCTGTGTTTTATGGGGCATGCTAAATCAACAGCTTTATACCAAGTGTGCAAGTGTGTAGCCATTTCTCCGGGATTTAGTTGCCGGTGCGGTTTATCGTCTAGATTGGACCTTACTTTTCGCAGGTGTGATCATTGGCAACAATGTTGAGAAATTTGTGGTAGAGTCTTATGAGATCAAGCTGCAGAGGTGATCGGTCCCTTAGTGGCAAGAGTTACAGGGAGATACTGGACTCATTAATTTTGCCTTCTATTGGTGCATTCTTTGCTGATGGACCTTTTTTCTTCCAACAAGATGACTCACCATCCCACATCCCACTTTCTAAGATATGTGCGCACCTTTCTGGATAACAGTGCAATGGTCGGGTTGGATGAAGCGGTCCCACCGATTACTCCGCACGTTTCCTGATTTGCCGCCACTTCATTCTTATTTGTGGGGCACACTCAAGCATTTAGCGTACAGCTGGAAGCCACGCACAGTATCCGAAGTACGCCATGAAACTGAAACGGTTTGGTAAGCAGCTGTTGGAGATCCTCCGGAAGATGTGATCTTCAATGTATTACATCGTGCTCAGAAGTGGTTTGCTGTTTGAACACTTACTGTAGTTGTTTCATCTTGACTCACTGTAACACTGATGGTAATACACACGTTCATTTTTATGAAAGTGTGTATACATTTCTATTATCTTCCCTGTATGATAGAAAAGACTGCTCGCTATAAAGAACTGCGTAAAAACAGTGAAAATGGAAGATATCCGATGACAGCGGGCATCTTTTACCGTTTGACAACAGTACCCACAGCTTGCTTCCTGAGTAATCGTTAGCCATCTTGTTAACTTGATATTTCTTGCATGTGTTATAATGAGAAAGATATGTGGAGGTGATCTGGTCCCATCCTGCCTGTCGTAAGAGGTGACTAAAAAGAGTCTCACTCTTTTCAGCCCTATCAGTTCAGGTCCCGTTTTATGGTTAGACCTGGGACATTCGAAATTCTACAGAAGAGCGGGCCGTATGGAGACGCCTTACGAGGTGACCAGTTATCCATAGTTCTATGAGTATCAAATACCATCCCCCCCCCCCCCCCCCCCGCCCGTCACCCCCCAAAACCCTCAAAAACCATGATCTAGCGCGCGGCCTTTGCTTCCGCACTGTAGCGATTATACGAGCTACTGCGGAAGTTGGCAGTGGAAACACACATAATGATAATCTACTCAACAGTATTTTATTAGTAGCATAAATTACGTTTCATTATGCAAATATCCCGGTTGTTAGTGAAACAATATCACTAAGGAAACAATATCATGAGATTAATAATGCTAAATATAGTCACTGGTTGAGGAACATAGGGGTCTTTGCCAGAGTGGCAAAGAGTCTTTTATAAGAATCGTATTCATGAATAATAGCTGTTTCTTAGTGAAAACAAAGTGTACTGTATTAATAATAAAAAATTCACAAAATTAAATAAAAAGTAAGTCCTCCTTATTACCATTAATCTACTTACCTTTCACAAAGTATTTAAAAATATACTTTACATCTAACCTTTGCCAAGACCGAACACACGGCTTGAAAAACAAAACATTGCTATTGTGAACACAAAAATAAAATTAAATTTAACAGTAATGTTGATGTTGCAATAATCCTCCAAAAGAACATTTCATGGTCTCTACTGACACCTTGTGCTCTTTGAAAGCTGATAAACTGGGCAAACAAATAGTGCCTTGAGAAGCAACATTGAAACCATTCCTCTACAACTGCTGAATATTCGTTTTCTACTATGCAGCTTACAAATGGCTGATTGGTTGTGGGCCCAGCGTGGCTCGTGTTCCCGCCATCATGTATTTTACACCTCGTGTTTAACGCACTTGCACCTCACTACGTTAATTTAAATTACTACTGTCACTGAGTTGCTGCTTTGTCTGAGCGTGACCGGCGCTAGCAGTGGGTATCGATATATCCCGTTTCGTAGTATCTTTGCTGGACTGCTATTACTTCTCGGTCGTTGTCTGTCTTAAGCCTGTGGGTTCGGGTGGCGACTTCCCGTCTTCCAACCAGTTGGAACGCGTCTGGAGCGCAGTCCGGACCTGCCAGTCGGGAGTTGCAAGGCAGCACTAGTGCAGTCGGGTTGGAGCAGCAATGAGGCCTCCGTCGACATGGCTTGCCCGACCATTGCCGCCACGCATCACTTGAGCCGGGCCACGGTGTTCGTGGATCGTCGGCAGGTCGTCCAACCGGACGAGGCGTTTCGGCTCGCCTATCGTTCATGAATCGGCTGTGTGTGTATGCATCGACTCTCGAATTGTCTTCGTGCGTGCTTAGTGACTGTTGGGTATCGTTCAGGTTGTGGTGTCACCGCCAGACACCACACTTGCTAGGTGGTAGCCTTCAAATCGGCCGCGGTCCGTTAGTATACGTCGGACCTGCATGTCGCCACTATCAGTGACTGCAGACCGAGCGCCGCCACACGGTCTAGCAAGGCGCCATATTCAGTTACTATTGATATTGTGAATCATGTACCATCAAGAGCGACGTTCATCATTAATGGATTAAAGTTAAGTATCAAGCTAATTACGTCCGCTTTCTGAATTCTAATTCCTTGTCATGTTCCAGACTTCCCGTCAGTATAGTCCATCCCTCCTGACGCCAGCCTGCGTGAGCTAAAACGCGTGCCATTTACGGCTCCCCTAGTAACACGGTGTTGGCTCTTCTGGCAACACAATACGGGTCTTCGTGCAAGTGTTTGTCAGCTTGTGTGTGTAGTTGGCGCTATTTCCACAGACGACTATTTTATATGTTGTCGGCATTCTGAGTAAAGTCGATCGGTTGCTGCGGACCAGGGACTGACATAATTTCAGGCAGTGTTCCTTTTGGTGAAGTAAACTATATTACCTTTTGGCCGTTGGTGTTCCGGTTACCTGCCCTGGCCAGTAACGTAATTTCAGGCTGCGTCCTTTCCTCACCTGTGGTCGCTGTCCAACATGGTGTGTAATTTTGACAGCTAATACGTAGTATACTGTAGAGTATCACGCTTGTATCCTTCCGTGTTCGAGTTATCACATGCTGATTGATGGGAAGCAAGTGGTTGTGTCAGTTGGTCCGCGGCCCCCTGATTGGGTTCCGACGAATCAAGTGTAGTTGTGCTCAACACCTGTCTCGCCTAAGAGAATGAGGGCAGACCGACCACTCTGGAGGCTTCTAAGTACCGTTGTCTTTATTGTCTTTCCCACCGGTGTTTAATTATCTGTTTTCAGCTATTTAAAAATTTAAGGCTTATGGTTATATTTTTAAAAATTTTGGGTAGTTAATTGTGGGCTTCCAGTCTTGGAACCATATTCTTAAAATTATCTTTCAAGCTTAAACATTGCGACCTTCTGCCTTTAAAAGATTTCGGTAATATGTTTTAAAATTTAGAAATTTAATTATGGCCATTGGTACTGCACCTTGCATATGTTGGTTCTATATGCTTTGCCTTGAGGCTTTCACTTAGCTGTGATATTTTTTTAATTTATTTTATTTGCTTTTTTTATTTTCATCTTGTTAATTTTTAAGATTTCTTGTTTTTAAACATTGTGGCCTTCTGCCTTTGAAGGTCTATGGTAATATATTCTAAAACTTTGAAACTTATTTGTGGCCTTCAGGCATTTGTATTACACCTTGCATACGTTTTTTCTATTTACTTTGCTTTGAGGCTTTCCACCTCGCTGTCATAGATGTTTTCTTTAACTATTTTGTTCTTATTTTACTTGGATTTTAATCATGTTGATTTTTTAAGATTTCTTGTTTGCGGGCCTACAGCCGTGAAAGAGTTGCATTTGATAAAGGTTCGGCTGTGTGTCGCTTTGGTTTTAAATGTGTTATTAAATTACAAAAAATTACAATTAGAAGGTGAAACTGACCCCAACCTTATTCGGCCCTTTCCACAATCCTAATCATCTGTTCTGCCCACGGCGTTTTGCGGGCGTATCACTGGTAGCAGAGCGTGGTTTCGATCCACGGACCTCTGGGTTATTGGCCAAGCACGCTTCCACTGAATACTCTTTTTCTACCACTCAGCTCACAAATAGTTGGTTGTTTGGTTGGTTTGGGGTATAAAGGGACCAAACTACAGGGTCATCAGTCCCTTTTCTCTGTCGTAAACAAGGCTCAGGGTAAGACAACTCCCAAAGTACGTTTGGGAAAGTAAAAAGGGGAAAAGGAATGTCGAACCACGCCTAAAAAGAAAACGAACAAATAAACAAAAAAGGGGGAAAACGTACACCATAAGCAAATGTAGAAGAAAGGATTAAAGCCACAGAGCAGAAGGTCTAGGCTGGTTGATCACAAGAATAAAAGAGGATGAGCCACTCATGCTGGAACACACTAAAATGTCCACCTCAAAAGATAAAGTGAATTGAACACATGAAGGACAAGATGAACACCAAGACAAACAAATATAAAGAAAGTGTGACAGACAGTTAAAATGGAGTGAGGGTGGAGGCCCCAGAGAGAAGGCCAAACGTCCATCCTTAGATTCAATGATAAAAACCCACCTCACGAATAAAACGTGAAATTAAACCTGCTGTTGAGCCATTGTCAACCAACACCGAAGGTGCTGGGAAGGTTAAAATTCCGTCGCAGAGCGGATAAAACTGGGCAGTCCAGCAAGATGTGGACGACAGTCATAGGGGAGCCACAGCGACACAGAGGTGGGTTCTCACAATGGAGCAGGTAACCATGTGTAAGCCACGTATAACCAATGCGAAGCCAGCCCTGCATGGAAGACTTTCACACATTCGTAGTTCCCTTAATGACACGCAGTTTGCTTTGTGTACTGTTACGCGATTCCATCTCCCCAAGGAGAGAAACCTTGGGGAGTGATACTGAACCCAGTTCAGGTTCAGAGATGCCCATCAAGAGAAGCGGTTTCCACGTAGTTTGTTTTGCCAGCCTGTCAGAAAGTTTGTTGCCTGGGATTTCGACGCGTCCTGGAGTCCAGACAAACACCACTGAACGACTGAACCGTTCAAGGGCATAGATTGACCCATGGATGGTCGCTACCAGTGGATGGCAAGGGTGGCACTGGTCGGTAGCTTGGAGACTGCTCAAGGAGTCAGTATAGAGAAGAAACGACTCGTCAGAGCATGTGCGGATGTGCTCAAGAGCTCGAGATACGGTCACCAGCTCTGCAATGAAAACACTGCAGCCATCTGGCAAGGAGTGTTGTTCAACATGCGCTCGGTGAACATAGGCGAAACGAACATGACTATCAGCGAGCGAGCCGTCGGCGTAAACCACTTCAAAGTCCCAGGACATGGCAAGAGTCGAGAGGAACTGACAGCAGAGAGCAGCGGAAAGAAGTCCTTAGGGCCATGCGGAAGGTCCAGACGAAGCCGCGGCCTAGGTATACACCATGGAGGTGTACGCGGATGGACATGGAGGGGAGGTGGTAAAGGAAATGGCTCGAGTTCACACAGGAAGGATCGGATAAGAATTGTGATCGTAAGCGCTGACCTGAGCCGCCAATGCAGGTGATGCACCGCCGCGGTTGGGAAAAGGAGATGGTAATTCGGATGCTCAGGAGAACTACGAATGTGTGCAACGTAACTGGGGATCAGTTGTGCAGTCCTAAGCTTCTATGGAGGGACTCTGGCCCCCACAAGGACGCTGGCCACTGGACTCGTCCTAAAAGCTCCCGTCGCTAGTCGAACTCCACAGTGCACTGGGTCGAGTAAACACAACGCTAAGGGCGCCGCCGACCATAAACCAGTCTCCCATTGTCAAGGTGGGGTTGAACGAGGTCTTTGTAGAGCTGCAGCAGCGTAGAGCGATCTTCACCCCAGTTGGTGTTGCTCAGGCAGCGGAGGGCATTGAGATGCTGCCAGCACTTCCGCTTAAGCTGATAAAGGTCAGGAACCCATGTCAACTTGGCGTCGAGAACAAGTCCTAAGAATCGATATGTCTCCACTACAGTAAGTGAATCGTCATTAACGTAAAGTTCTGGCTCCTGATGAACGGTACGACGCCGACAGAAGTGCATCACACACTAGAAGCCTTGGGCCAGAGCCCATGACTGTGCCTTGTCGATAGCGCCCAGCAGGCGCCGCTCAGAGACACCAGTACTGAAGGAGCAGTACGAAATGCAGAAGTCGTCTGCATACAAAAAAGGTGACTATCGGGTCTACAGCTGCTGCTAGACTGTTAATGGCCACTAAAAAATAGAGATATACTCAATTCAGAGCCCTAGAGGCACCAACTTCGACACGGGAAGTATGGAGCGACCGGAAATTTTATATAAGAATTATGATGGGCCCCAGAGACTCCCCTCGTATAATGTGGCAAGGGTATGATGTTGTCAGGTTGTGTCATAAAATTTTCATAAATCAAAATAAACAGCAACCAGTTGTTGGCATCTGGAAAAAGGCTGTTCGAATGGCAGACTCGAGGGACAGAAGATTATCAGTGGTATAGCCCTGGCGCAAATTGCCCTGGCATGGAGCCAGCAGGCCACGTTACTCCAAAGCCCAACCCAACTGGCGACACACCATACTTTCCAGCAGCTTACAAAGAACTTTGGTGAGGCTGATGAGCCGATAGCTATCCACATGAAGCGGGTTTTTACCGGATCTGAGCACTGCAATGATGGTGCTCTTCCACCATTGCGATGGAAAGACGCCATCGCACCACATCGTTTGAAGAAGATGAGGAGATGTCGTTTTGTAGTTGGACGAGAGATGTTAAATCATCTGACTGTGGATCCGATCCAGCCCGGGAGTTGTGTTGGGGCAATGTGCAAGGGCGCTGAGGAGCTCCCACTCTGTACAAGGGGCGTTATAGGGTTCACTGTGGCGTGTAGTGAATGACAGGACTGTCCTTCCATCCACAGCTTGAGGGTGCGAAAGGCTAGTGGGTAATTTTCTGAGACAGAGGCTCGAGCATAATGCTCAGCAAAGTACTCAGCAATCACATTTGAAACAGTAGATAACGCGTCTTTGATGTTAACCCCAGGGACACCTGTTTGGGTCTGGTACCCCAAAACATTCTGATCCTCGGCCAGATTTGGTAAGCTGACATATGGCATCCAATGGTCGAGACATACATCTCCCAACACTCCTGTTTCCGTCTTTTTATAAGCTGGCGAACGAGGGTGCGGTGCCGCTTATGTCGCTGTACAGCCCACCTACGCTCTTTAATGGCCTCAGAAATTTCCGATGACTACCAAGGTCTTTCGCCTGGAGCACCCTAAGGAACAAGGATAGCTTTTTTCGCCACAGAAACGATCGTTCTAGTGAACTGCTCAACCACCACATCGATGACACCATGTGGGGGTGATTCAACGGTGACAGCATATGTGAATGCCTCCCAGTCTGCCTTGTTTAAAGCCCATCTATCCAGGTGTCCATAGGTGGTCGTGGGCGTGTCGCTGGGGAATGACAGGAAGATGTGGAAGTGATCACAACTACACAAGTCGTCATGTGCTCTCCAGTTGATAGATGGGAGAAGGCCTGGGCTGTAGACTGAGATATCAATGGCCGAATGTGTGCCATGAGCCACACTGAAATGTGTAGAGGCACCCGTATTTAGGAGGCAAAGGTCGAAGTGATTGAGAGTAGGTCCTCAACATCTTTGCCATGTCCATTAACCTTGGCTCCACTCGACAAAGGGTTATGTGTGTTAAAATCACCCAGGAGGAGAAAAGGTGTAGGAAGTTGCGAAATGAGTGAAGCCAAAACATGGGGTTGTGCTTCACCATCTGGAGGGAGGTAGGTGTTTCAGATTTTAATTTCCTGCATTGTCCTCACCCTGACAGCCACAGCTTATAACGTGTTTGAAGGGGCACAGATTCGTTACAGACAGAGGTAAGGACGAAAATACAAACTCCATCCACAGCCTGTCACAGGCAGGACGACTTTTGTAGTACGCACAATTGCCACAAAGGGTGAGAGTCTGCATGTGGGAAACTATATCTTTTGAAGGACAATGAAAAAAGTTGACTAAGGCAGCAAGGTGGGAGATAAAACCGCAGCAGTTCCACTGGAGAATGATGCTTTCTGTCGTTTGGGGTGGCATGGAGTGACCAAGGAGGCAGATTAGGCCTCAGTATCACCTGTCGCCACAGTTTGAGTGTTGACATCCAGTAATATTGCATCTGAGACGTTGGCGAGATCTAGATCTTGAGGGAACGGCAGAGTCTCCACCTTGTCCTCCGATGCAGAGCTGTGGGGGAATGCTGGTATAGGGGGCATCAGCGGCTCCCATTTCTTAGTGGACTTCTTCTTGGAAGTTTTGCCCTCTCGCCACTCCTTAGGGGCTGGCTGGGAGGGCGTCTCTGAAGTAGGTTCAGGGACAGAGAAAGACCTTAAAGACCAGCGGCCAGTGTCTCTTTCTACCACTGGCTGGTGTCCACTGGATCACTGGGGGGGGGGGGGGGAGACTGTGGAAGTCAGAGTCCCAAGAAACGGGCAGGGGTGAGGGGACCAATCTCCTCAGCATTTTGGGGATCGATACTCCGAAAGTAGAAGCTTTGGGAGCAACAGAAGGAGATGTACCCCCAGCCAACTGGAGGAGAGAGGAAGATGGGTGGACCTGAGGGCCCAATGGAGTTACCTTAGATGATGACCATAATGGTTTCATCGACGGCTACGCCGTCGTGGTGGCACTATAAGAGGAGAGCATGGGAGCTGGCCTTAGTCTTTCATATTTGTGTTTAGCCTCACGGTAAGACCACTTGTCCAGGGTCTTGTACTCCGTAATTTTGCGCTTCTTTTGAAGTACTGGGCAGTCCGACTAGCAAGGGGAGTGATGCTGTCCACAGTACACACAGATGGGAGGAGGCGCACATGGAGTATTCGAATGCAGCGAACATCCGCAGTCTCTGCATGTGGCAGTGGAAGGGTACCAAGAGGATATGTGCCCGAATTTCCAACTCTTAAACAAGGTGTTGTGAAAGGAAGAAAGGGAAAGATCAGACGTGCAGAGGAAGAACAGAAATGGAGATTATTAGAGAGAAATCAGGGAAAAGAATTCGAGAAGACCATACCGGAGACCATGGACAAAATCAGGAGCGATTTAGGCGAGATCTAGAATGTGGCGTAAGAATCGAAGACACTTGCTGTAGATGCGAAGAAGGAGCCAGATTGAAGAGAACGGATGCTGTTTAAAGTACAAAAGCGTGTTCTTATAGGTGAGGAGCAAGTTGAGGTGATACGAAGTACTGTGGTGAAGACAAGAAAAGTCTCGGTCGCGCTACAAGAGCAGGATAAATTGTGAGGAGACACAGGATAAAATTGCGAACAATGCGCCAAGACTAGACGTCTTGGAGCATAATAAACCCGAACTTGAGCAGATCATGGAGAAAGAGTCCATGCTAGTTAAGACTACAAAAAATTTGTAGGTGGAACTGACGACGCACTCTCACCATTTCAGGCACATGTGAGGTTTACGGAGAAACGCAATACTGTGTTCCTGTTCGTCTTGTGAAGTACAGATTAATAGTCATAGTTGTAGCACTGGTAGTGTAAGCTATCATAATAGCAGAGATCAGAACATTTTGGCCATATTGAATATTGAGAGTCAAGTACAGAAAGGAACACCACTGCATTTGACTGTAACAATTTCATCTCGGTTCAGCTTTTTTAAACTGTAAAGATTAAGGCAGTACGATGCCTCCCAAAAGTTTCATGACACTGCCACGTAACTAGCTTCTGCTGTATAAGCAGGATGTATGTGCTTACGTTTACAAGGCTCAGCAGCGGAAAGAGTAAGCAGCATTTCAATGTCGTGTAGATTGTTCGTAGAATTCAAAAACGCATTCTTGGCCAGTTACTGGTCTAAAGAAATGAAAGATGGAATTAAACAGGAAATCATGATGAGTTGTAACCTAGCAGCTTCTGTTTGTGGAAGTCATTTAAGTTCATCAAATTACTGCTAAAGAGATGTCAGTTGCCTGAGGAACACTGCTGTGCTTCGCAAATCATAAGATGTTGCTTCCTGATTATACCCCTTTGCTTTGAACACATTCTCATAGGATGTTGTGAGCGACATTTAGAGTTTCAAGAATAAATTGCCTAGTTAAGTTATACATATAAAGTGCATAATACCAAAGCAAGCCGTGCAGTTTCAGAATGTATGCACCAACCTCACGAAAATAGGAACGAGTTTGGGCGGGAAAACAATGCCATAGACACTGGAGGTGGTAATTACGGGAATAACAGAAACAATTCGAAGGAGCACATTGGGATGAGTATGAATTCTGGAGTAACAGTGAGAATAGGAAAGGGAAAAATCATGATGACTGCCAGTACAGTCAAAGCTGGAGGGAGCATAACTCGAAAAATCTACAGGCGGAAATAGTAGAAATGCGTGGTCCAAACCACACTGAGGAACAGAGGAAGAACTGCAGCACAAAACTGATGGTGCATGAGCGGGAAACATTTGCAACATATCGGATCGCACCGGCTAAACCTTATTTAGTATGAAGATATTGGGCAAATCCGGCTTGAAGAAACAAGCCGGCCCATTAGGTAAGGCATGCACCCCATAATAAAAGTAAAGATGGGAAAGTGCACACTGTCAAGCATTCTATACAGCGGCAGTCAGGTTACTGCAATATCTCAGGCTCCATACCAACTATGTACGGCAGACCGATAATGTCCAGTGTAAGTAAGTGGGGTAAGATCCACGCGCAAAGGGATATACACATATGCATCTTTACATAGGGAACTGAAAGTAAAACGTGAAGTACATACATTGGAGGCCTACTTCCGCATGGCGCCAGACCTTGCCATGGATCCCATCATTGGCGTAGTCTTTTTAAACCAATAGAAGGTAATTATAGACTCAGGCAGGGACGAGGTCATGCCGCAAAAGGATGAAGTTCAAGTCATCAAGTTTGATCGACGTGACATCTAGGTTGAATTCCCCACAAACTGCTTTAAGCTCAGTTACGGTGACAAACAGGAAGAGGAGTCTGCAACCCAGTAGCGTTACAAGCGTGAGTTATGCATTTTAAATGATGACGTTACAGGTGTGAGTTATATGGATTAAATGAGAAAGAAATAGAGGTGGGTGTACTGAAAGCTATCAAAGACAACTGGAGCTGTGTAGCTGGCATTGTTGAGAGCGTGTGGGCAAAGATAGGAAACATGTTAATGGAGAACACAGAGGTATTCTCGCCTAAAATAGGTGTTATGAAGGCCTTTATGTATAAGTTTATGGTCAAAGAACATAAATAATCTTTGTGCCACCATATGCAATACCGCACGCCTACAAATCCTGACTGTTGTTGGAAAGCAGTTGGGTGCTTGACGAATGAATAATCGAGGCTGTAATGTCCACTTACAATGGTCCACTTCGTATTTTGAAAAACCAAGACAAATCAACAGAATAGGTCCTCGACTCACCGCAAATTAACACCATTATAGATTGACTGCCCAGAAAGGTTGGAGGAACTAGTACAAAACTTTTACAGAGCAAATGTTTTCTCCCCAATAGATCTCTGATCCAGTTTTGCGCATGCCATCTTGCATCCTGAATGCAAGAAATACGCTGGTTTCCTTGCATTCGGTGAAAGAAAAGCATTTTAGCTTTTAGTGTGTGCAGCAGGTAGTGTTTGAGAATTTCTTGACGACAAAGAAATCGGCAAAACACAAGAGTAGAATCTAATGCTGTTCAAAATTAAGGCACGTTGACATGACAAGTCACAAGTATTAATACGACAGTATTATCTTGTACACAATGGCATTATAGTCCACTGAACTAATCCTGATGGTTCCGTATGGTGCCTCTGCATAACGAAAGAGTTCATTAAACGAGTCATCTCGGATATGCACTTGTCTCACGGACGCATCGGAGCACTCAATTGCTATTTGAAGCGTATATGTAGGGAACTCGCCATCTACAGTCTATTTGAGAAATGTAAGCACACCACCATGACAATACGTGCTCCTCTCCTTGCCACTGTGACGGAAAATTATGGGAATCTGCAGCTACGCACCTCATGGGACCACTTCCCCAAACTAGCGGACAAAAGCCACTGCTTTGATGTTATCACATGCTTCTGGCATGGACGTCTTGCCTCAGTTAGGACGAGTTGACAAAATAGTTTCTGGTAATGACCCTCAGTTTCGGTCTGAGAAGTTTAAGAAGACTCTATGGAGGTGAAAGATTAAAGCAATTCTCATTTCAGCAAGGCATTCCTCTTCCAATCCTGTCTAAAGCTTTATAAAGGATCTGGGAAATCTCCGTCGTCTCTGCTGTCCCAGTGACTTAGTTCCTGGGGTGTGTTCCTGAAGGACTTTCGGGATGTCATGAGCACCACTCTGCACGGAATCACTATGCTACCTCCAGTCACTGTTCTGCAAAAGCGTCAGCCCACTGATCAGAAAAATCTCTAGGAGCGCACCATGTGTGCTACGTTATGCCCTACGTGGGATGCTAATGCAATTTCTGGGGAACTGTATATAGTAGAATAAGTAATTTGTTTTATTTGATTTGTTTATGAGTATTTAATGAGTCTATGTGTACATTTTCTTTACGATTTTTTTTCTTCAGAGCATTCCTGTCATCGATGTTACTTGAGGTGCACGCCTGTAAGTGTCACCAACGTTAAATGTCAATTAAACAGGTTTTTGAATATCATTTCAACGTAATCGATGTCCCTCTCTTTATAGACCGATACAATGTTAAAATCATACTCATGTTACATGACAGTAGTTAGATATATGTGTTGTAGTGAGATCTTGTCCATTATGTCGGTGCGTAGGTGCCTCTAAACACATCTGCTGGTTCTGTTTTGGGCAATGTCGAGGTCTGCATAAGTCCTCGTATTCTTGACTGGAGGGTGACATTTAGTTCTTTGTCTTGGGTATTAGGCCATGCGTTGAGTGCATGTGCCACTCTTTCTGATTTATTCGAAGGTGATGTAGTTTTGTACACGCGGTGGTACATTGGGCGATTATTGTGGTTTTAGTTTTGTGTTAATTTATGTCTGTCCACGCAGTGGAGCACAAGATGTTGATATCTGTTGGTTTGTACTATCACTGTGCCGAACATCTCTATGTTTTATTCACTGGGATTTACTGCATTGCCATACATTTGTGGCGCTTGTTGTTTATTGTCTGTGTTGTGTGGCAACTGAATTTCGCGATTTGATTAACAGAGGACAACAGTGGCACACTTATGGTTCATCGGACACCCACGTTTTCAGAAACATTGACAGAATGTGCTAGCTGAAGTAATGTTATATCTGTGTCTCACAGTTTTTCTGTTTTGTGTGGAAAAGTGATGTAGAATTTTGTATCCGAAAATTTTGAATATCTTGGTAACTAACTGTATTGAGTTACAGAGCCGTCTGCAGAAAATAACTTCAGGATAATGTTTGAATTCCAACGAGATCAGTGCAGAAGCTAGAGATTGGCACTTGAAGTGAAAATGTAATGATCATGATGCATGTGTAGTAAATTTGATCATTGGCTGCACAAGTAGAGCCATGCAGTACAGACACCATAATAACCTGATGACAACACAACGTTATCTAGCAGTCATGGGGACTGGCAATAATTTGATGGTACTGCAAAATTACTATTTGCTTGTTGTTAATTATTTTAATTGATATCCTTAATTCATGACATTTTTCAGAACATTTCTTGAGTTGTTGATTTAACAGATATAAGACACTAATTGAAGACTGCAGTATGATAATTGGTAATATTATTTAAAGCGTGGATGAATCTAATGGTGGAGGTGTGAACTAACTACTAACTCATAGCTAAACACCGCACCGCATCGTAATATGAGAAGACTACACATTTTATATGCTGATGTGTCAGTGAGCAATGTTTGTGATCAGTAATTCTTTTTTTTCATGTTTCTGAAGTCTTTTTTGTGAATGTGTTATTGTAAGGTGGTATTTTATTTTCTCAATAAATGTAACCATTTTGTGGAGTAGGATTAGCTACGTTTAATATCGTATTGTAATACATGAATTGTACTTGAATGTAAGTTTTCAATGATAATGCTCGAGGAAATGTTGAGTTTTGTGCAGGTCCTGGGGATACGCTCATGGCTGATGGCACCGTCGGCTGACTGGCCTTAGCAGATGGATTATGGGGTCTCACTTGGATGGTCTCAGGTAGGAGTGGCCCAGCACGTAGGGTGAAGAGGGCAGAGGGGTGCCTCGTGACGGAGCGGGGTGCAGCTCCTTTTGCCAGCTGTGTGGTAGGAAAGGAGCTAGGCAGCCATGAACTGCCTTTCCCTTTTGGTGACTGTGGTTTCTAGACAGCACGGCGCCTGGTGGGCACATGTTGCCACTAGAGGTCACTGGGCAAGGTAAACAGGATTAAGCTGGGCGGTTCCCTCCCTTCTGGACTTCAGGTGTCTGGCAACAGACCTGCTCGTGTGCCGGGGAGCGCTACGGGACGAAGTGAGAGGTGCACCAACAGAAGAATTTTACACACTATTAGGTCCCAGGTGTGGGCTCAGCTGTTCGTATCCCTTCGCAGTTCATCAAGGGGTTGTCTTACACGTCACAAGGTACGTTGTTATCCATTACTACACCACTTTCTTCTTAACTTCCGAGTTGTAACAACTCAGTAAGTCAAGCTGTATCCCCATCCAATCCTGTGGCAGACTCGCACTTATTACCCCGAGTTCTACGCACAGTCGCCGTTTTCGATGTAGACTGTGCACAATAACAGCTCTGGGGCTAATCATGCTTGTCAACACAACAAATTGAAACTACAAAGTACTGCAGTGACCTTTTAGCAAGGATGAAGATAATAGAACAATTCAATCTCTCTAGATATTTCTCTAGATATTACGCAAATTAGTCTCCAAGTTACAGGAGAAAAGCCGGCCGCTTTGGCTGGGCGGTTCTAGGTGCTTCAGTCTGGAACCGCGCGACCGCTACGGTCGCAGGTTCGAATCCTACCTCGGGCATGGATGTGAGTGATGTCCTTAGGTTAGATAGTTTTAAGCAGTTGTAAGTTCTAGGGGACTTATGACCTCAGATGTTAAGCCCATAGTGCTCAGAGGCATTTGAACAGAAGAAAGTCAACAGTAAAGTGTCACAGTAATGAGACCGTCATAGAACTACAAGTAACGTCTAGACCATCCAGTCTGTCAAACTTGCCACTCGGGAGGTTGTTACGCCGACCGCTCGAGCCTACTGGCCATCGAGATATCTTGATTCAGGTGATCAGTCCCAACTTCAAACAGTCTATTCCTCTTGATTCTGCTTGCGACATGGTGTTGCGCTGAGTACTGTGCCTGCATATGAAGTCAGACACGTTGAATACTGCACAAGTGTTAGGAGAGTGAGGAAACGAGAGTATGGGTCATGAACTAATAAATCCTTTGGTAAAAAGTTTGTATTTGTGTTACATATGATCTATATTCCTTAAAATTTTTTATTTGTTTCTGTAACATCAGTTTGAAATGTCTAAATGTCAATTTTGTAATTAATTATTTGCAAGAAAAAATTCTGACTAAGAATATAGGGTCCATGCAAGGGAGATGAAAGTGATATTACAGAAATGGAAGTGGACGTAGCTGAAGATGAGATGCAAAAAATTATCCTGCGAGAGAATTTAACAAAGCTCTTAAAGATAGAAGCCAAAACAACGGCCCGGGATTAGACGATTTTCTGTCACACCTACTGATACCTTAGGAAAAAATGATCAAATGTGTGTGAAATCTTACGGGACTTAACTGCTAAGGTCATCAGTTCCTAAGCTTACACCCTACTTAACCTAAATTATACTGAGGACAAACACCTACAACCATGCCCGAGGGAGGACTCGACCCTCCGCCGGGACCAGCCGCACAGTCCATGACTGCAGCGCCCGAGACTGCTCGGCTAATCCCGCGCGGCGATACATTTGGAAGAGTCAGCGACTACAGACCATTCCATCTGGTGTGCAACATGTGTCAGACAATCGAAATACGCTCATACCTCAAGAAGAATATATTAATACTAATGAAAATTACAGTAGCTGCTGACAGGTATAATAATTACCGAATAGTCAGTTTAATACGTCATGGTAGCAAAATACTAGCACGAATTCTTAACAAAAGAACGAAAAAACTGGTACAAGCAGACTTCAGGGAAGATCAGTTAGGATTATGGAGAAATCTAGGAACACGCTGGGCAATACTGGCCTTACAACTTAACAGATAGGTTAAGGAACCTACATGTATTGCATTTGTGGAGTTAGAGAGGCATTTGACAGGATTGAGTAGGATACTCTTTCAGATAATGAAGGTAGAAGGGGTAAAATACAAGGAGCGAATGGCTATTTATAACTTGTACAGAACCAGACGGCAGTTACAAGAGTCGAGTGGCTTGAAAGGGAGGCAGTGACTGAGAAGGTTGTAAGACAGGGTTGTAACCTATCCCCTATGTTATTCAATACGTATGTTAAACGAGACGAAAAAGAAACCAAAGAAAAATTTGGAGTAGGAATAAAGTTCAGGAAGAAGAAATAAAAACTTTGAGGTTTTCCGATGACAATGTAATTGTGTCAACGGCCGCAAAGTAGTTGGAACAGCAGCTGAATGGATTGGACAATGTCGTGAAAGGACTATATAACATGAACATCAACAGAAGCAAAATTTGGATAATAGAATGTAGTCGAATTAAATCAGGTGATACTAAAGGAATTAGATTACGAAACGAGACACAAAGTGGTAGATGAGTTTTGCTATCCCTGCTGCAAAATAACTGATGATGGGCAATAGGATATAAAAGGATGGCAAGAAAATCGTTTGTGAAGAAGAGAACTTTGTTAATGTCTTATACAGATTTCAACGTTCGCAAGTCTTTTCTGAAGGTATTTGTCTGGAGTGCAGTCTTGTAAGGAAGTGAAACATGGACGATAACCAGTTCAGACGAAAAGACAATGGAAGTGAACTGGACAATCGGGATTTAAGGAAAACGGGAAGGACCAAGACCACAAATCAACTGGTTATTATTTCATGAAAATAAATTTATTTCTAAGTTACAATTTAACTTAAAATCAAAGAAATAAATACTGAAATTTAAATCTTAAGTCCACATTTTAGAAAAAATATAAAATGCTCTTAATAATAACAATGAAAGGGCCAGTTATGCAAAAGCTCATGTGAAATTTGCAATTTAAATCTGAAGGCCGTAGTTTGAGGAAATATAACATGCTTTTAATAATAATAAGAAAGGAGCCAGCTATGCAAAAGTCCAGGTGAAATTTGCAATTCAAATCTTAAGGCCATAGTTTTGGGGAAATATAACATGCTTTTAATAGTAATAGGAAGAAAAGAGCCAACTATACAACAGTTCACATGAAATTTGCAATTTAAATCTTGAGCCCACAATTTCGATAAATATGACTACAAGGTTATTCTTTCATGACTACTGTAGTCAAACGATGCCACACTTAATACTCGTCTTGTGTAAGATGTCGGCGCTGCATGGATGCCAGAGATGCCTTGAGATGATAATTTTTAAACAAACAGTCGGATGGCGTATCTGGCAGATCTGTCCTGGGTGAAACAGACGAACCCGGGTGACAGCAACGTGAAGCGAAGTCCATACAACCCAATCAATTGCGGTGTCACTAACCAACGATGGGACGACAACAAATTTGCCCCTTTCGGTAGCCGGAGGCTCACAGTCGTAGGCGGACGCGAGGAGGGAAGACTCCACCAACTGACCGATATGCCCCACACACCACTCGTCCAACAGCCAATTTCCGGTGCCGGACAGATGCAACTTTCGCAGACTAACTTCTAAGTTCTAGGGTACTGATGACCACAGCAGTTAAGTCCCATATTGCTCAGAGCCATTTGTAATCTATTTGTACAGCAAACATCACCATATAATTTTTTTACGCTAACGTGCGACTCCGCTGTTTTCCCACTCCCACCACACCGGCAGCACTTCCTCCTCGGCCGACTTCGGCCGAAGATGCTTACTGAACAAATAGTGAATCGATAGCATACTTGAGCCAATGGCGTAAGACAAAACCCACCGACGTAACATATGGCACCACTGATCAAGACGCTTTCGAAATATGGTGCTACAGAAGCATGTTGAAGATAAGATGGGTCGATCAAGTAACTAAAGAGGAGGTAATTAATAGAACTGGGACGGGGAATTTGTGGCACAATTAGATCAAGAGAAGGGAGCTGTTGATAGACACATTCTAAGATATCAAGTAATCTCAAATTTAGTACTGGTGGGAAGTGTGGGTGGTAAAAATCGCAGAGGAAGACTAAGATAGAAATACAGTAAGCTGATTCAGAAAGATGTAAGTCGCAGTAGTTATTTGAAGGTGAAGACGCTTGCACAAGATAGAGTAGCTTGGAGAGCTGCATCAAACCAGTCTCCTGAGTGAAGACCACAACAAGAACAACAACAGTAAATCAGAGAAACACTAAAGTAATGAGAATTACCAGAAATGAGAACAGCGAGAAACTTAACACCAGAACTGGTGAACATGAAGTAGATGAAGGAATTCTACTACCGAGGCAGCAAAATAGCCAACGGCGGATCGAGTCATGAGGACATCAAAGCAGAATAGCATCGACATAAAGGGAATAAAGGGAATTATTGGTCAAAAGAAGTCTTCTAGTATAAAACGTAGACCTTAATTTGAGGGAGAAATTTCTGAAAATGTACGTTTGGAGCACATCTTTGTATGGTAGCGGAATACGGATTGTGGGAAAACTGGAACAGAAGAGAATCAAAGCAATTGCAAAACAGTAGGTACAAGCAAATGGTAAAAATTAGTTGAAATGGTGCGGTAAAGAATGGGGAGGCTCTTCACAGAATCGGAGAGGAAAGAAGGGACAGAATGATAAGACATCTGTTTATACATCAAGAAATAACTCCCATGGTACTAGACGGAAACGTGTAGGTCAAAAACTATAGAGAAAGACAGAGACTGCAATACCTCCAGCTAATAATTGACGACATAGGTTGCCTGGAATCCTTTGAGGCTTTTCTTAACTAAAACATGTCGTTTACCCATTGAGAAACAACGAACCGAGGAAACCAAGATGCCAACTAGAGTTTTTGATTTTATCCGCGATATCAATATATTCCCCAGTTACAATTAGAAAATGCCCTGGACTGAAATATAAGAAAACGACTTCAAGATCCATATTCAAATTATGTAGCACTGTCGTCCTCGGCTGAGTGCAGTATTACGGTACGTGGTATTTATTACTGTGGGACCGTCTAATCACAACTACTTTTGAGTCATACATGTTTCTCCTTTATTCGCTGTAAGGCGTTCCCTGTACCCTACAGATGAATATATATATTTGGTTGTACTGTTTAGTTTTCATTTAGTATATTGTATATACATGTTATAAACAGGTCTGGCACTTTTGTTTTTCTGTTAGATAATGATAATTTACAGTTCTACTTACAGATCTGGTGGATGTTGATCTGCGTAATCTGTTCTTGTTCCTTCGCTACAGCTGTTCTCGTCCTGATAACTACAGTCTCAAATTTCGTTTTCACCCTTCGCAGTGCTAGGAACTGAACACACATTTGATATTTTGTTTCGAATGGTGTAGCCAACTGTCAGATATTTTTGCTTACTAATGAATGTGATTTTCTGTGTATGAACTGGTATTTCTTTTGGTATGATGACTTGTGGGTGGGTGTGTATATACTTATTTTCGTATTTTTCGAAGTCTGTCTACCTTTGTGTGTGTGTGTGTGTGTGTGTGTGTGTGTGTCACACAATAACTGACCAGCAAAATGCATTGCACTCAAGGAACTGCAAGGGACTAGTAACTAAGAATGTCCAATGACTCAAACAGGTGCCGGTGTCGAACTTTTCAAAATGCATTGTCTCACAAACCACTCTCACTAGAACCCTGAAACAAACACCTCAGACATTCTAATTTAACCCTAATTTTGTGTGTTAGGGTCAATAGCCATTGATTCATTAAAAATGGACGTATGCAGAAAAACACGCTTTCTATGTATCATTACAGTCTGTTTATTGGCTAAAAATACGGGCCCCTGACTACCACTTGATTCTGTGAAAACACTTCAGTAGCACTTTTCATTTCCGCAATATTTGCGGTGCTAGTTTTAAATGATTCACTCTCCATATGGTGTTCAGAAATTCTCATTAAAAACTTCTAGGACTTGTATAGGGGAATGAGCACATAATATTTTGAATAGGAATCCAGGTCTGGAAACGGTTTCAATTCAGATGTTTAACTCATCCGCCTCTGCTTAACGAACTGAATTAAGCGCGATACAATATATTATTAGTCAAAAATTCGAAACGAATCATCCATTTATCACTTCGTCTCATTTATTTGTATGAACACTTGAACACTACTTGTTTGCATTATTCAAAAACAGAAAAGAGGTCAGCGCCCTGCATGTACAGAGCAGTACTGATGCTTTACAACAGCGGATGGACGTGGTGACCACCAACGTCGTTACAGACACTGTACCTACGAAGTATGTTCTGTTACGCACTTTCCATCGCATCCGATCTCTCTTCAATTTCTAGTGCGCGACCAGGGCTCTTACCAGCAGATTTTCCTCTGCCTCCGCAGTAGTCTTGTAAAGTAAACTTTGCATATAACCTCACAAGAAGTAGTCCATAGGTGTACACCTTATCCTGTATAACCTATTGCTTACCAGGACAAGCAACTCTGATACTTCTCTTTTCCTCAGCACATGTGGAAGGGTTACACATCTGAATTGAAATCGTTGTAGTACGAGAACGGTACGTTTGTGGACATGGGCTCGCTGTCCTTTACGAGTCCTAGAAATTTGTAACGAGAATTACCAAACACCCCATAATACAGGGTGACTTGGGTGCCCCTACCTAGGTTTTCTGCAACACGCAACGCCTTCAGATATCACGCACGTAAATTTCATATTCTCTCACTCACTACACACAAACTGTTAGTCCTTCAGAAAAAAATCAACATGATCTTTTTGTAGCATATATAATAGAGTCAAATTTTGTACTGTAATTCATCTTGGCTGGAGGCCGCGGTATTGTAGCTATTGAAGAAAAACTTGCTTGAAGGAGACTTTTTCTTGAATAATTCGGAAAGTATGGCCTCTATCGAAAACTATTCCTTACAAAATTTAACTACTTTAGATTTCCTACAAAATGGTCGTTTTCATTTTTCCTGTAGGACTAATACGTTGAACGTAGCGGGCAAGAGAATATGAAAATCTCTCACGTGGTGTTTTAAGGCATTGCCGGTTGCGTGAAGTCCATGGGTAGGGGCAGCTAAGTCTCTCTGAGTGGGTATATTTGTTACAGTTAAAAAAAAAAAAATTACACACAGACACGTAAACAGTTAACATGTTCCATAAATTCGATAATTGGCTATGACATTCAACTGTTGGCGACACCATCCACAACGTATTATCAAAACTGATGAATTCCTAGTGCCGCGAAACGTAATAACGAAATTCAAATGGCTTTTATAGGAGAAACAGCTGTAAAACAAAAATCAAACGAACAGGAGCATGAGACGTATATGAACAACCACGAAAACTATAAGGAGAACTGTACATTATTACTACATCACAGAAAAGCAGAAACTATCAGTACCCTATAACCTATATACGCAATGTCCTAAATGTAAAATAAGTAATATAAATAAAAATATGTACATATAGCAGGCCACCAAACATGCCTACGTAAGAATAAAAGCGAAATGCGTATGGCAATAAAATTGTCTTCTTCATTTGTGATTAGACGTTCCAAAAGTAATGACATTAAGAAGCAAAGAACAAGAACGTGACATGTAGAACAATATCCAGGAGAACAGTACGAGGAATTTTAAATTATGTCTACAGCATAGAAAAGCAAAAAGTGCCAGTAGTGTTTGTAACGTGCATTCATGTAAAGAAAAAAAAAAAAAAACGAACAACTTGAACGACTAGAAGACCGTACGCTCATATTCACAGGACATGTACAATAGTATGTTATGCAGAAATGATTAACATTTCAGTCACTTCGATTCGAAATGAGTCCTGTTGCCTAGCAGGCGCAGAGTCCACCATGGGTCCTGATAACGTGTTGCACGTGCGATGGCAATGGCGTGTGTGAGACGCGGATGGCGTCCTATGGCACAGCCATACATGCTGCATTCACCTGGTTCCAAAGTTCATCAGTGGTGAATGGAATTGTGTCACAACGATGCACCCGTCGTTGCACCATATCCCGCACATTTTCGATTCTTGTTCTGGTGGACCAGAGCGAAAGGCTGATATCCAGTGTCACCAAGAAGGCTCGCTTCGTGCAGTAACATGTGGCCGTGCATTGTCTCGCTGAAAAATGATGTCTGGGATGTTGTGCAGAAACAGAATGGCTACAAGTCGCAGGATGTCATTCACGTCGATCACATTGGTTGTAGTATCCTGGACACGCACCAACTTGGATATGTGGTGATACCCAGGAGCACCCCACACCATAAGGCCTTGACCTGGCGCCGTATATCTCGTGCGAATGCAGTCACTGTGATGCCGCTTCCCCTGTCTGAGGTGAACCAAAATGTCGCCATCATTGTGAAACAAACGGGACCTGGATTCGTCCGAAGACATTACCTGACGCCAGTCCTGTCCCAGTGACGTCGTCGCATACAACATTGCCGTCTGACATGTTTATGCACATTCGTGAAACGTAGGCAGAGAAGTGGACAATCCGCATGTTACCCAAGTCGTATTGAGCGGCAACGGATTGTCACCACTGATAGTGTATGGTGTGGTATTCTGTTATACTGTTGCACCAGAGCCGAGGAAGACACAGATCTGTCCTGCAGTGCCATTGGGATGAGACATCGATCTTCTGGGGGAGGATGGTGTGACCTGGCCTATCTAGTCGTGTTCTAAGGCCTTCTGTAAACCATTTTGCGCACGCCCGTTGTACTGCTCAAACACTTCGTCCCAAACGAGCAGCATTTTCCCGGACGGATGCATCACATTCTCTCATGCCAATAACGCGCCCTCTTTCAGATTCACTGATCTGACGGTACGGTTCGCGCATACGTCAGCGAGGCACCCTGCACGTCTGCTCAAGTCACGATGATCCATTACCTTCGCCTTATAGCGACAACGACATCCGCAGGTACATATACCCGTAGGTGGTATTGCGCTGTGCCATAAATGTTCACCTTGAACCCGCGGGCCGACGTGGTTCAAATGCTAATCATATCTTCAGAACATACTAATGCAAGTTTTCTGTGAATATGAACGTCGTATCTCTAGTTTAAAGATTTATATCTAATTGAAAGCGATCCATTTTTCCAAAACATGAGTATGTGTAGCCAATGTCCTAAATGTAAAGTAAATAATAGAAATAGTATTAACAAAAGTATGAACATATTTCAGACCACTGAGGGCGCCAAGGAAAGAATAAAGTCGAAATACGTATGACACAAAAATTGTATTTTATTTAGCTGTGATTAGACGGTCCCAGTGTAATGACATTAGGAAAAGTATTAATAAAAGCTGTTAAGTATTTGTAAATCGGAATATACCCTACATTAGAGCGAAATAGTCTTATCGGGAGTGGAATTACGTTAACATGACATACTACATGTTAATACTATGTTCTGTGTAAAAACAACACAAGGAAAATAACACCAGAAAAGCCTCTCAGTTGTTGAAAGAAGGAAACGCAGTTTGGTATTGAATACTACGAAAATATAAAATTGAAGAATATACGTAACGTGACCAAACTGGTGTTTCCAGACGACTTTTTTCGCTTGAAAGGAAGTGTACGTAATAGCTTCAACAATAAAAGAAGAACTTCTTACATCCCTCTGAAAACATGTGCACATGACGATTCCATAAAGTCGATAGGCAAAAGTTTGTTGGGAATAACGAGAAAGGCAGAAAGTAAGCACATGGCCAAATAAAATTATCGAAGTTAATGATGTATTTGTTCGTACGAAACAAAATCAGAGGTATACTGTTTGTGTTTTGTGAGAATGTAATCACCATACTATATCAAATCCTGATATCAGGCCAAGTAAAACCATCTCTTACACTTGCAGTACGGAAAAAGTGTCTTTTTTTTTTTTTTTTTTTTTTTTTTTTGCAAGCTTAAAGACTTTTTCTCTCTCCTGTTACAACTAAAAATTACTTAATCTCTTGGCTTAACGATAATTACATTTAATGCGCTGCTATATAGTGATATTAATATCTCTGTAGCTTTAGAAAGGATTTGCGCAGCTTTGCGTTTTCAACAAGTTAATGTTTGTCCGAATTTAATTTCCTTTTTAATCTGGCAAAAGTGAATTTGTACTCCATTCTCCACTTCCGTGTACGAGGATCAACATGAAGACATTTCCCCGTGTAGCCCGACGATTAATTATTACTCTTTCACTTGCATCTGTTGATGTTCACAGATGCCACAGCCAGTTATGTTTGCAACGGACTTCGCAGTTTTTGGGCATTCGGTAACTAATGTGTTGAATCCAGACCCTGATTTAAAATAAGTGCAGATGTTTGCAACGTTTGTAGGACTGTCATTTGGACTACTACTACAGTTGTTCTCTACATCATTCTGTCATTCCTGCAGGTGTCTCTTCTTTCATCTTGAAACATAAAGAACTTGTCCCACGTCGTTTATAGACGTAAACTGATTTATGTTTAGCTTCGTCTACTCTCGCTGGAATTGAACATATTCTTATAGGAAATGGAGTTCCGTAATTGACGTCAAGTATTGAAGTGGCTACGTTGATTGGAAACTTGAACACTTCGAACACTCACATTAGCTTATCTAGATTTACTCTCTTGTTGTCCGACGTATACAAGCACATCCGTCACATTCATAGCTAGATGATTTCGAGACGTAATTTGAAATGAATTTTCTGAGAATGATGCACCCAGATTATAATCAGTTGCTTCAGAAGCGTGAGCTATAACGTTTTAATCTTCTTTTTCCAGGATTTTCAAATCATATAACACTTTCAACAGCATAATTTGGAAGACAGTTTCAGAACTAAATCGGCTGTTTGTTGTTCACTACCTAGGAAACACAAAGTATTTTTCATAGGTCTTTTCTTCTGCGTTTTCCATACTTACCTTCATCCATTATTTCTAAATCTACTTTATTTTCTACTTCTAACAGCGATCCCATTTTGGGATGAGCATCAGCATCTTTCTTATGATAGCGGAATCATGTGATCAAATTTAAAGAAACTCTTTTTTTGTGTATTAGGGCCACATGGATAAAGTATCATCTAGTTTCATTCATGTCGTATCTTCCAGTATTCCACTACAAATGAAACAGCGTCTTCTGCAACACTTCTCTTTGCTGCTTCTTGTGTATTCGAACAAATATAGAAGTTCAGAAATGAAATGAGATTAATTGGACTGATATCATTTCAGATTTTGTTTTTTAAGTAATGCATCCAAGAGGTTGTAATGGAGTGACGACCTTACCAACTTTGCAGAGAATATCTTTTCCATTCCTTTCGTGGAAGTTGACGCAGTTGCCTAGCGATGTGCAGTATCTCTCGTGGTCAACATCGACTGAGAATTTGACACTATTTCTCGGTCATAAGGTTTATGCGTATTGATATGTAACTTCCTAGCAGATTTAGGCACGTTGCCTGACGTTCCGTAAGGCATGCGACAAATACAGTGGAAATGAAAAAAAGATCAGATCCCACTGCGGGGTTAAACTGTATTTTTATTTTCATCTCTTACGTCATGGATACTGAACCAAAAGCTCGTATAAGTCGCAGTGAGTAATTCAGCTTTACCGAGATATATAGCAAGAGTGAAATTGGTACTCAAGGGAAGCTACAGGCATTGTTTTACAACTACAGTTGGATGGCACCAATTTCCGTTACTCTATTGAGGTAGGTTTGCTTATTCCGTTTGCAGTTATCATTTAAGAGATTAAATAGATATTTGTTGTCCACGGTCTTTTTACCGCTCATAAGAAGATTGTTCGTTGGTTTTAACATAGGGCTTAGGGAAACAATGTGAATAGCTTTAATTAATAATGTCTCACTTATTACTCAAAATTTAATTTTTTGCATAGCTATATACTGTTGTCTATGCGATTTCATTGCCACAAGTCACCTGTGGTTGTGTAAGCACTGCGAAATCAATGTGAAAACAATATTTTAACTATTGGTGATTATTATAGTGCATCCAAACTTAAATTCGGGCAGCGTTTCTACGCTCATTAAAGAGGACGTGTTCAATCTCTAAAGACAAATATGTTTTGTGTGAAATTCTTCAGAGTCATAGTTCTAATGTAAAACGAAAGTCATCGAGAGGCAACCAGAAATCCCGAAACATTGGAGTAAGACACGATGTGGAGACAGTCCATACCGCTTCTGCACTCTGACTGCTGCTTACAATTTAAACCAAAGGGCTACGGTACCTCGAATGCAAAGGCTAAGGTTCAAGCGAAACTCGTAACAAATTTTGAATGGAAGCTAGAGTTAACGAGATATAATTGGTTTTCATGGGAACTACGAGCTCATAGCATTTATCTGATAAGATTAACAATTACACTTTCCGCCATCGATCTGATGTCCTCAGAGTCATGCATGATCGTCCTCGTCAGAGAGACAAAGTTACCGGGTGGGGTGTAGTATATGGGCTATAATTCTTTGAGATATAGCAAATCATTTGAAGCAGCTACCCTGACTGAATCAGATAGAATCGCACAATAAAATAAATAGTAAATCGCTGATGATAAAAATCATCTTTGTATACATTTTGTCGGCAAAATTCATTCTGATATTTTTTTGTTAAAATAATGGAATGTAGTGATACAAAGACGAATCAGGGGTCGCTACTGCACAGGGCCCATACCACTACAGAGCCTCTACCAACCTGTCAGTCGCCTGCTGACATGCGGGTTCATCGATTCATGAGTTTGTCTCCATACCCGTACACGTCCATCTTCTCACTACAATTAGAAATGAGACTAGTCCGGACAGGCAACATGTTCCTAGTCATCAACAGTCCAAAGCCGGTGTTGACGGGCCCAAGTGAGGCGAAAGGCTTTGTGTCGTGCAGTCATCGAGGGTACACGATTGGGCATTCGGCTCCGAAAGACCATATCGATGATGTTTCGTTTAATGGTTCGCACGCTCACACTTGATGGCCCAGCATTGAAATCTGCAGCCATTTGCGCAAGGTTTGCACATCTGTCACGTTGAACGATTCTCTTCAGTCGTCGTTGGTCCCGTTTTCGCACGATCTGTTTCTGGCCGCAGCGATGTCGGGGACTGATGTTTTACCGGATTCCTCATATTCACGGTACAGTCGTGAAATGGTCCTACGGGAAAATCCCCACTTCATCGCTACCTCGGAGATGCTGTGTCCTATCGCTCGTGCGCCGACTATGATACCTTGTTCAAACTCGCTTAAATCTTGATAACCTGCCATTGTAGCAGCTATAACCGATCAAACAACTACGCCAGATATTTTTTGTTTTATATATGCGTTGCCGACCGCAGCGCCGTACTACAGATGTTTACATATCTCTGTATCTGAACACGCATACCTATAATAGTTTCTTTGGCGCTTCAGTATAGACAGTTGTCTTTCGTCGCTGTATCTGCGAATGCAACAGGAAAGGAAAGGACTAGATGTGCTGAAGGCTACCCTCCGCAATGCACCGTACGGTGGCTTTCAGAGTATGTATATAGATGTAGATGTAGATTATCACCACAATTCAACATGTAATAATCCCTGATATCTGTTCTCATATGGAAATGAGCCGAAATTATTTTCTAATTGTACTTATACTGCGTGTTATGTGTACCTTCCTCAGACGCTTCACTGTCCAAGGATCCAGAAGCCATTACTTTTTGAGTTACACAGTTTGTTTGAACTTGAGTGGCTTCTGTAGCGACCGATTAAGACGCCACTCCATACACGGTCGCTTCATCGTTGGGGTGTTATGAGAATATAATGTTTCACCTCATATGAAAGTCTGGTCAATGAACGTATAGCGATAACATTCGTAATGCTCCAGGAACGCTAATGCAGCACCCATTCTCGCATCTTTCCGGTCATCTTTGAGTATGGGTGTCACCAACTGCGGATAGATTTTGTGGTCCCCTAAGTGATGAGTGACAGTTTTGTCCACAACTAAACGAGACACTTCCTGGCGATGTTCATGTACTTCGTTAACCGTGTATTGTCGATTCTCTCTAATGATGAGTTTCACATTTCGTTTCAATGCATCTGTGATGACAGAGGATCGCCCTGATCTATCTTCGTCAGCCTTAAACATTATGCACAACTTTCGGACATTTGTTACCTCAATCACATTGTTGGGACTCCATTTTTAAATAATCTGTGGAAATAAACGTGGTGAAAATTGTGATGAATCCAACTGCTCCTGTTAATGGACAGGTCTATAACTACTTACTAAGTGACATTGATGTGGTGGCTGGCGCCACACGAGTCATGATGCAGCACCAATGTTACTGTGGGGCTCAGTCCTAATTCGTTTTTGGTGCAGCGTAGTGGTTCCCTGTTATCGTTGTGTACCTCATTCAGAAAAGACTAGAAATTGGACTGGTGACTAGCAATCGAGACGGAATTTCCAGCCTGTATCTTGGTATGCAGCATGGCGAGGCAGATGCTACAGTCGTAAAGCTGAACGCGGGTTGTGGCTAAACTATATCGCCTGCTCTGAAGGGCTACGGTGTCTTTTTCCAGTAGCTACAGAAGAAGGTAACCTAACCAGAGACAGGAGAACAGTGGAGATTGTTTATTGCTGTAGTGCGCAGATCACTGCAATGTAGTTTGGTTGTCTCCAGTGAGTGGCAGGGAGACCAAATTTTGCCGGGCTGATCTTATTGTGCAGCAATACTAAACACAGTGAAGGCAGCCAGTGGCTGGTGCATGTTTCAATACACGCGTTCGTTAAAGGTGTGATATGGTACGGGGTGGCCAACCGGACGTAAGTGGGTTGTTCTGTGTTGCGTTTTATTTGCACACTGAGTGTCTTTCCAGCCGTGTGTGAAACATACTTCTCCACTGCGTTTCGTAATCACGCCGAACGGGTGTTCGTATAATTTTACATTGATGTAAATATATTGCGTACAGATATAGACAGATTCTCCCGAAATGGACGTTGTCCATAGACTAGGTGCCCGAGTGTAGTCCAGTGGTCTGCAGCAGTAGTGAATAGCTGGTGGAGGCCCTTGCTGGTAGATTTAGAGGTACCTACTATTGCGATTTTATTCACGTGTTTTACAGTTTTATAAAGATGTCCCGATTATAACCTATTACTAGCTGAATTTGTGAAGAATGAGATTTCCGTTGTGTTGCTCTTAATTGGCAGCTGCAAGTGCGTCACTGGGGCTGAATCCGAGTTGATTTGTACATAATATTCACTTACGAAAATAAATTGGCAGCATCAAGAAGGAGTTCATACACCATAGCTGGTAGGCGTGTTTCTACATCTGGAATACTATGTCTATTAGAATTTCGCACCAGTCGCATAAGAGTGGTGCTTGTAGCGATACTATTAGGATGCAAATCAGGTTTACTTTAAATGTACGCCGTACCGGTCGTGAGCGTTAGGTACCTTTGAGACTGGACGTGATGAGCTGACGTTAGCCAGGAACCCATTTCAGGCGGTACTATCACCATCTCACTGAGTCTGAACGAGGTCGTGTTACGAAAATCTAAATGTTCCTTTCCCGGTAATGCAGTAAGACTTGGCAGGAATATAGTCACTGTACATGATAGCTGGCAGCGGAGATCACGAGAAGATACGGTTGCAAGAAGACCGGGCTCTAGACGGCCACGTGGCAGAACTGAGAGGAAAGACCATTGGGTCTGGCGTCTGGTTATGGTACATCGTAATCCATCTGCAGCAGCAATTTGAGCAGCAGTTGGCACCATAGTGAATCAACGAACTGTTACGAATCGGTTACCTCACATACAGCTCCGAGCCTGATGTCCTGTAGCCTGCATTCCACTGACCCCAAACCACCACCATTTGCGACTTAAATGGTGTCAAGCGAGAGCTCAGCGGAGGGCAGGTTGGAGGTCTGCTGTGTTAGTTCTGCAGGAGCCGAATGTAAGTTTGTGTGATAGAGTTCCATGCCTGTTGCACTTCATTGGTCAATACAGGGTGGGGTAATAAAGGTTGTGAAAGACGCTGGAGTTGTCTCCCGATGTTGTTCCATATGTGATCGATTGGAGACAGATCTGGCGATCGAGCAGGCCAAGACAACATGTCGGCACTCTGTAGGGCATGTTTGATTGCAGCAGTGGTAGGTGGGCGATCATTATCCTGTTGGAAAACACCTCCTGGAATGCTGTTCAGGCCGGCCGGTGTGGCAGTGCGGTTCTAGGCGCTACAGTCCGGAGCCGAGCGACTGCTACGGTCGCAGGTTCGAATCCTGCCTCGGGCGTGGATGTGTGTGATGTCCTTAGGTTAGTTAGGTTTAATTAGTTCTTAGTTCTAGGCGACTGATGACCTCAGAAGTTAAGTCGCATAGTGCTCAGAGCCATTTCAACTCAAATCCTGCGGTACACCAGTTAACGGAAGTGGAGTATTTAAATCTAGAGGAGAGCATTCATTAAGTCAGATAGTTCAATTCTATAGTGCCTTTCATTTTAGTGTATAATTTAGGTGACATTTCACGGCGATTTCAGGTAGCGTCATAATTGTCAATGTCCCTAAATCCTTAGCATATCATTTCATAGGTCAATGTGTTGCAAGTTTTGCGTCATTAATTGTCCCTGGATGGAAGGCAGTTATTTCGCATATACGAGTTCTAAAATTTTCCTCCAGTTTGGCCTCGATCATATTTACGTCGTTATTGAAATTATAGTGCCAGTGACGGAATCTCTGCTGTCATAGTACTAGTATATGATAGACAGAGAGAAAGTGCCCAGTTTTTAAACAGCCAAGCAACTTTGAGCACCGAGCGAGGTGGTGCAATGTTTAACACACTGGACCCTCTTTCGGGAGGACGACGGTTAAGGCCCGCGTCCGGCCATACTGATTTCGGTTTTCTGTGATTTTCTTAAATCACTTCAGGCAAATGCCGGGATGGTGCCTTTGAAAGGGTACTGCTGATATCCTTGCCCTTCCCTCTATAATCCGAGATTGTGTAAATACTCATAAAATTTGGGTACAGAATATAAACAAAGGAAATATAGTGGCAAATTTCAGCTCTGACCAGTCAGCGCTGAGAGGCATGTAGGTGGAGAGCAGCTGCTGGTTATCATAGTGTCTCTATTAACGCAAAACCTCTTTTAGTCAACCCATTAAATTAACTAAGCCGAAATGGGCGTCAAAAGAGGCGGGTAAGGTGTGGCATTACCAACCACGGAGAGCAGTGCATGCTCTGCAACGCTACTGGATGAAGTACCTCTTGTGCTAGGGCAAGAGGATGGTGCATGTGCACATCCTGAAATACATCCCCCCTCCCCCACCCCTCCCACACACACACACACACACACACTCCCTCAAAGCATCCCAGATGTGCTCGGTGGCATTTAAGTCTGAGGAACGGACAGGTCTTTCGATTCCCCGAATATAATTTAATTCCAAGAACTCATTCACTCAGCAGATCGATGCGATTGCCGTCCATAAAAATTAAGTCAGCACTGAATGAAAAGGCGTGTATTTTGAAGGAGTACAGTGTCACAATAATGTTGACCGTTGTGTGTAACGTATTCAAAGATTTGCAGGTCAGTACGCCCAATCAACGCTACGAATCGTCACACCTTAACATCTGGACCACCAAAAGAGTCATGTTCGTCAATGCTGGAAGTGCCAGCATATGATGAGAGGTGAGAAAACGTAATGCTACAGGGAGCTTTGTCTACCATCATCGTTTTGGTAGTCCAGGGATTAAAGCGTGGGGAGGCATAATGTTGCAAGTGTGTACTGACCTACATATAGTTGAACACGGTACACTCACCGGTTAAGGTTTTTTTGTGATATTGTACACTTTGATCATGTCCCTCTTTTCAGGGATCCATTAGAACCTGACCTCACTTATATGGATGACGATGCGCGAACGCATCGAAGTGAGCAGTTAGAGGATATGTTGGAAGAGAAGGTATTAGGCAAATGGACTAGCCTGTCCGTTTCCCTGACTTAAATCCCATCGAATATGTGTGAGATGCGTTGAGTAGATGTATTGCAGTACCTCCAGTTGCATCAACGACCATCAAGCAGCTGCCAACCGCGCAGGTATAGGAATGAAACGCTCTGCCACAAGAACTCTACACCATCCTTGTAGGCCGCATGGAATCACGTTGCGCAGCGTACAGTGCCGTCCGTAGTGATAACACAGCCTATTAAGAATCATGTCCCACCTTTCATAAACCCGAAGTGACTTTATTGTAATTATTGACTTTGAAAAGATGTCATACTATTCGCCTCGTTGCGTATTTATTTTATACTGTAACAGTTCACTCTACATATGTTGGTGTGAAAGTTACGTCCATCCCTTAAAATTTTAGTCCCAACATTATGAAAAGGAATATACGTTACAAATTTTTGACAAAAGTAACCTTTATGGGCATAGTAAGCAACGAATAGACGTTGAAATTGGCAAAAAGTAGACCCAGGATAACTTTTAAGGAGATCTTTTCACATTAAAATACAATTCAAAAATCTTTCACTAAACTAACGCTTAGTGACATAGTAAGAAACGAATACAAGAATAATTTTTCAGAGACTATAATAACGCTTGTGTTAGGGAGATGGTTTCACTTTAAAACTACTAGGACATATAGTGTTCAACCATCCATTCGCAGATTCACAATTTTCCTAGATACAATACCACAGCTTGATATGTCCATGAGCTCATAATGCCTAAAAAAAGTTATAGTCCTAAGCAAGAAGCAAAAATGGTCATATAATTTAGCAAACTTTGTTTCAAAACTACATATTGCCCCGTTGGTTTCATTTCTAAAACGCTCATAAAAGCTGTGTTATAAACGCACATTTAAATTACAGCAACTTAAGATATACTTTCTTGACTGTCACAGATTTTCTTAACACGGTCACCATAAAAAGAGCCGCGTATTACTTGCCCCTGCAATCACGTAACACGCTCTCCACGCCGACTGCTATTATGAACGCTATGAGTGAGTGCTACGACGCACAACATTCGTAGAAGCACCTCAGCCTACCAGTAGGCGTCTCTGCCTTGCTACAGCATCACTGGTTTCATGCTAAAGGCACTGGTACCTAAAAAAAAAATTGAAAAAAAATAAAAAAAAACGTTTCGGACAGAAACCAGTGGTACTCAAAGGGTTAAGTTTTGCACACCAGTGTACTTAGGCTGCGATAAGCACTACAAAATCCATTAGTACATGGAAACCGATGCCGGTAAAGAAATTCTGGAACTACACTCATGCTCATAAATTAAGGATAACTGCAGAATGTGGTGCCACACAACGTGGCACTACACAAAACTAGCGCTAATAGCATAGGCACATAGGGAACACATACGACACAGATCTGTAAGCGCACAGTATTGGTGATAAGTTGAGAAAACCGTCCCGAAACACACGTGCCACAAAACGCCACTGTTACCTGCGCATGTACCCCGACATCAATATGGGATATGATCGCCATGCACACGTACACAGGCCGCACAACAGGTTGGCATACTCTGGATCAGGTGGTCGAGCAGCTGCTGGGGTATAGCCTCTCGTTCTTTCACCAGTGCCTGTCGGAGCTCCTGAAGTGTCCAAGGGGTATGAAGACGTGCAGCGATACGTCGACTGAGAGCATCCCAGACGTGCTCGATGCGGTTTAGTCCTGGAGAACAGGCAGGCCCCTCCATTCGCATGATATCTTCTATTTCAAGATACTCCTCCACGATGGCAGCCCGGTAAGGTCAGGGGTTATCATCCATCAGGAGGAGGGTGGGACCCACTGCACCCCTGAAAAGGCCGACATACTGCTGCAAAATGACGTCCTGATACACCTGACCTGTTACAGTTCCTCTGTCGAAGACATGCAGTGGTGTACGTGCACCAATCATAATCCCACCCCATATCATCAAACCATTACCTCCATAGAGGTCCCTTTCCAGGACGTTAAGGAGTTGGCATCTGGTTCCCGGTTCACGCCAGATGAAAACCCTGCGAGAATCACTGTTCAGACTATACCTCGACTCGCCCGTGAAAATAACCTGGAACCACTGCTCCAATGATTATGTACTGTGTTCTTGACACTAGGCTTTACGGGCTCTCCTGTGACCAGGGATCAGTGGAATGCACATTGCAGGTATCCGGGCGAATAAACCGCGTCTGTTTAGGCGTCTGTAGACTGTGTGTCTGGAGGCAACTGTTCCAGTGGCTGCAAGGGGTCCCAAGCAAGGTTACCTGCAGTACTCCGTGGCCGTCTTCAGGCATTGATGGTGAGATAGCTGTCTTCTTATGGTGTTGTTCACTGTGGAAGTCCCGCACTGTAGCGCCTGGACACGTTTCCTTTCTGCTGGAATCGTTGCCATAATCTTGAGATTACACTTTGTGGCACACGGAGGGCCCGTGCTACGGCCTGCTGTGTCTGACCAGCCTCCAGTCGCCCTAGTATTCTACCCCCCATAAGGTCATCAATAAGTGTTCTTTGAGCCATTTTCAACACACAATCACCATTAGCACGTCTGAAAACGTCTGCACACTTACTCTGACATGCATCAACACACCCCTGCGTATGTGGACTGCTGCCAGCGCCACCGTGCGACGACCGCAGGTCAGATGCACTGCATGGTCATACCCCGAGGTGATTTAAACACGCAAACCGCCCACCAGAGCGTTGTTTCGCATGTATCAGCATTATCCTTAATTTATGAGCATGAGTGTAGATCTGAATTCAGGAGCGAGCTATATTCCAGAAACAGCATACATTGTGCTAGTAACTGGAATAAGTGTCTTTTTTCCGTGATTTCGGTATTCGTCTAGTGCGACGTCATTTCTCAGGCACGTTTCGAGTTACATAACTAATACATCTGTGATGAACAGAATGTTTGTATGATTTCTAATTCTTATTTTTTTGATACTTTGGCTTCTGTCATATCCGTGAACTTTCCTCACCGGAACACTGGCGTTTAGTAACTGCGAACAACGTGAAACGTCGCTAACCGAAAGTAATCTATTGATCTATTGAGACGAGCAGTTGACCTTCAGACTTTGTTACTGCCTCCTCGAGCCATTGGAAGTCTCGTTACGGAACTCCCGGAAAGAACTGTCTGGCCGAGGCAGAGCAATAAGGCTTTCGTCGAAGCCGTCAAGAGCGTGTGGAATGGCCGTAAAGGTGACATACGTGGACCGCGAGGAATTTAATAACGGCTATCATGGAGGCGGCAGCCGCCTGGCCGTCCATGCGGTGGCATTTTGAAGACTCCTCCACTCTCACAACAGCTTAAACGCCGGAGGCGACCAATAAAGCAGCGATTCCCAGTCTTTTCTGTCCGCCAAAGTGTTGTGCGACTGTGGGAAAGACATGCCTCTCTTGCAGTCTTATTGCGAGACACACTGTTCTGACACAGGCAGCTTCGGATTACTTGGGAAAAAACGACGATAATACTCACAGGAGATATTTCTAGCGCGAGTAGATTCAAGTATGATGGCTGACCCACTTTGTTACTAAGGCTGGAAGAAATTTGAGTCTATTCCAGGACAATCTTCTCTGGGTATGAAATTCGTCCTATACATTTACTCGGTTAGTAACCTGAAGAGATTTTATTGCGTCGTTCGCCGTGAAACACTTCATATACTCATCTTGTACCTGTTTGCCGCCATTTGTTTTTATCAAGTTAATGTAATAGCAGCACAAAAGGGAATAGGTGAAAACACGAATGCTTCTTAACGAAGCGGAAAATAATAATAAGTTAGAATTTTGGGTTAACAGAATGTCAGAGAGTAAATAAACCGTTTTTAAGACATGGTGAAAAAGGCAAAAAAAGAAAATGCAACAGTGGTTAAGCTAGTTGAAAACGCTGAAATTAATTTAATGGAGATTACAAGCGTTGATATGGAGTTTTGTAGAGTCGAAACATAAGTCAGGGAACCGTCAATTGAAAACAGATAGTTTATAAAATATACCACGCTTTTAATCAGGTACTATGTCATGGTGTTTCACCACTACTTAGTACAGGCACTGTATGTAACACGTATCGACTTCCAAATATGGTGATCTACGCAACAAATCGTACTAGTTGGCTCTGACCTTGAGTCAGCTCGTTTCATTGTTTTTCATTTTTTTTCCTTTTTAATTTGATGTGACTGGTGGTGGTCCTTTACTCAGTTCATAAGATATTGAAATTACAGTCAGCACTAATAAGAAGAGATTGTAGTATGGGATTTAGGTGGAGTACGGTCTCAGTGCTTTTACCATTAACTTATTTATCATACAAATACCAGTTTAACAAGACAGAAAACACGCTTATAAACAAAATATTCCTTAAGGCCCGAATAAACTTTCACAGGGGTTGAACATCAACAATACATTCTTGAAACAATAACAGAAATAAATACAAAACAGTTCAATTTGGCTCCACATAGTCACTGAAACAAATGTAACACTTTTCAAACAACTTCCGGGTGTTCAGCCAAGTAATATTTTCAGCGACCGACGATATTTCGGCTGGAGTCCACACTGCGATTTTTAGGGCAAACTGCAACGGACAGGCGATGGACAGGCAAATTTCAAACCTCGGTTCTTAGAATGAAGCGGCAAAGATAACACACACTGAACACTACGTAGGAAGCACTTACAACAAGATCGGTCGCATTTTACGGACATACGACGTGAAATGTGTTTTCCGACCTCCATCTAAAATAAAGTGCTTCTAGGTTCTATTAAGGATGATCTTGGTTTTCGAAAGGTGGGTGTATATTGCATTCCTTGTAGCTGTGACATGGCATACACTGGTCAATCTATCTGGACCGTGGAGGACCGATGTACTGAGTATAAACGGCACACACGATTACAGCAGCCAAGTACATCAGCTATTGCCGAACGTTGCTTTTATACTGGTCATACCATGCTATATAACAACACAAAGATATTGTCATGCACGTCCAGGTATTCGGACAGTGTTATTAAGGAGGCAGTTGAGATTAAATTAGCGAGCAACCTTGTAAAAAGGGATGGAGGTTGTTGTTTAAATTCTGCTTGGAATTCCGCTCTCTCCGTAGTAAAAAACAGAGGGACAGAGTCAATGTTAACCTCACCTGCTAGTTAGTAGTCTCACTATCGATATCTCTGACTTTGGTAATCTTTAGTGGCACCAGTGTTCAGACTGTGTTATCTTTCCTTGCATCAGTCGAAGAACCGAGGTTTGAAATTTGTCCATCCATCGCCTGTCCGTTGCAGTTTGCCATGTAAATGACGGGGTGTAGTCCCACCGAAATAAAGGCGGTCGCTGAAAATATTACCTGGCTGAATACCTGTAAGTTGTTTGAAAATTGTGTACGCCAGGAGAAACTCAGGTCTCATAGTGCAACACTTTTACTATGGTGATTGGTAGATTCTAGCACTGGGTTGAGCTGTGAGTGACCATATGCTTTTAACCTTTTATTTACTTATCGCATAAAGTTTAAGTCGCTAAAGGCAGTCGCTAAAGGCAGTTTTACTTTTGAACCAGTCATCTATATATCCAAGACAACAACAAGAATTTTTTGAGGAAATGACGCTTCTCAACAAAAGCCTAATGCGAGAGATGATGGCACGCAATTTAAATCACCGTAATGGCCCAATCACAAAGATCAAATGCCGTATTAAGAAAAAAATATTAACATCAGATAATGAACTGTACGAACATAAAGCGTGTGTAATGGGTGTAGCATGCATAACATTCTACGTAAACCTAATTTTATACTTGATTTGCCGATATATCAAATTCTTCATGTCCTGGAATGCCAATGTGGTACGGTATGCGTTACTTATGATGGAGGTGCCCTGAGATGTATTTGCATAAGATACGAAGATGACAACATACACTGCCGAAACATGTCATCAAAATAAAGTTGTATTTAGTGATCTTGGCTGTTTCAAGTTTTTACTTCTATGTTTCGTATTATTCTATATCGCATTTATATTTGAATAATGACAAGGATATGCAATGAATTTACATAAAATGAAAAAAAGAGAAAGCGGAACAAAATTCTTCTGTACTGAATGTGTAATACGTAGTAATAATTGTTTTATTAAAATCAGAAAACAAATTTACGAATTACAGAGAATACATTTGAAACCGGAGAGATAACAAAAATTAGCTGTAGAATACACAGGAAGTTCGGTAGGAGGTAACAGGGCCTGGCAACGGCCTTGCTGCAGTGGATACACCAGTTCCCGTGAGATCACCGAAATTCAGCGCTGTCGGGCGTGGCTGGCACTTGGATGGGTGACCATCTAGCCGCCGTCCGCTGTTGCCATTTTTCGGGGTGCACTCAGCCTCGTGATGCCTACTTAGGAGCTACTCGACCGAATAGTAGCGGCTCCGGTCAAAGAAAACCATCATAACGACCGGGAGAGCGGTGTGCTGACCACACGTCCCTCCTATCCGCATCTTCAGCTGAGGATGACACAACGGTCGGATGGTCCCGATGGGCCACTTGTGGCCTGAAGACGGAGTGCTTTTAACAGGGCCTAGTCCATAATGCGAGTATATCAGAGCTACCCCTATGCCTGGCATGTGTCGAACAGTTTATTGCTCAGGAACATCTGCAAATGTAAGTCAAGAAAAATTTAATTCATTGAGCACGCTTGAGTACATCTACAGTTAAACTTAAAGCGTCTATACAAAACCAATCCCATAACCATTAAACGCAGTGTAAATCACTATAGTGAAACACACACACACACAGCGACTGCCTCTATCGACCTGTACAGTTCTGCCTTCTACCTCCTGCAGGTACGACACCGTTCACGCAAAAGGCAGACTTACATTCGGCGGAGCCTGGAGATGGCAGCCTGCTAACAGTTAGACACACACGTGGTTCAGCTTTCAAATGGTTCTGAGCACATTGGGACTTAACTTCTGAGGTCATTAGTCCCCTAGAACTTAGAACTACTTAAACCTAACTAACCTATGGACATCACACACATCCATGCCCGAGGCAGGATTCGAACCTGCGACAGTAGCGGTCACGCGCTTCCGGACTGTGGCGCCTAGAACTGCTCGGCCACTCCGGCTAAAACCAGCTTGCGTAACCCTGTAATGAGTCAGCAAAGACCGATTTTCTCTAACCACATCAGACGTGCCATATTTGCTCTCATAAAAAAATAAAGAAAACACGCTCTTCTGTTCAGCCGCATGGCAACCAACAGCTACCCAAATGTATTTATTAATGCTCTCTATTTCATCTCTTCACTCTGCATACTAGTGGTCCTCATCCTGCTCTCTGTAGTGTTTGACCTTTCACCTCTGAGGTACTCAGTGATCTGTGCGTAGTACTCAGCAGCCCCTCACATGCCTCTAGATGATGATGAGGTAGCGTCAGTCCTAGTAGAAGAACACTTCCACTGCAGTAGTGGTGCCACCACGGCTAGATTTGTGTGGTGCTTGGCATTTATGTGGGCATGTGATGTCTAATGACAGCACAAAATTACAATACATGGCCTTCGGCCTTCTGTATTTATTTCAACAGTAACTCGCCATGGCAGGAAACGCTCACTTATCCACACTGCCAGAAAACAATTATTACACCCGGTTAATACGCCACCTGGGGGGATGGTAGAGGTACTGATAATTGTTCCAACGTCTTCCGCCAACAGATAGCGTATACCAGAGCGCCGTTTGTATCTATTCTTTAACAGGGAATGCTCGCAGCCGGAAGGCTGAGTATGATACAAACGTGTCAAGAAAGCACACAACCATACTACGGAGACTCAAGTGTGATTCTTACAGCTAAATGAGCGAGCTCAAAGGGGTCAGATTGTGGCGGCCTGAGCGGCAGGATGCTCCGTTTTGGAGAATTGTCACACAACTTGAAAGTGCTGCAACAGACTTGCTAAGATGCAGGTACAAGTGGTCACATGAATCTTCTCATTCCTGAATACTTGGTTCTGGACGTCCACGCAGGGCAGACACCCACTAGAATCTTGGTGTTGTAAGGGCAGTAATGCAAATTGTACAAACACCACAGCCCATAGCACAGAGAAGAGAGCGGCTATGAGACCAGACGTGTCAACACGGACTGTTGCGAACCAGCTACTAGCAGTGCGACTACAGGCAAGCACACCTCACGCCACAGCATCGACATACACTCCTCTTCCGGTGTCGTCCGAGGATCACTTTTGAGATAGAATGGTTCACCGTGGTCTTCAGCGAAGAATCAGATTCTGTCTACACGCAGGTAACGGTTATTTGCCCCAACGATGTAGACGTAGTGAGTCCTGCCTAGCAGAGTACATTCAACGTAGACACACTGGCCCCATCCCAGACTGTATGGTCTGGGGTTCGAGTCTGGGGTGCGGTAACCCCAGGACGGTTTTCGCCTTCTATACGATTGACTGGATGTCAGAGTCAGTGCCAGGACTGCCTGTCATTGAGTTTGCACCACGTACTAATATGGGTGCTACAGCATACATCTCTATACTTGCACCTTAGAAACGCTTGTGCTATGATCTGTAAATATAATCGGTTCATGTACTCCATACGCACTGTTGCAGCAATAAATCCGGAGTGAACTGGAAACTTCTAAAAGGGTGTAGTAATTTTATTTCGGCATTATTTAATAAAAACGAAATAAAATCGCTACCAGCTACCTTTTTTCGGGCTGCTACTACCTGTCCCGCCAGTCACTAACACACTAACTACCAATACATTACTCAACTACCCATACCTATGTGTGAGTGATTAGTCCACCAATTACATACACTCCAAGATGAAAAAAACGTCGCAGCATGATATAACTACCCGTGTGTGAAATAAAGTACTAGATATTATGTACATGGACACGCAGATGCCCGCATCTCGTGGTCGTGCGGTAGCGTTCTCGCTTCCACGCCCGGGTTCCCGGGTTCGATTCCCGGCGGGGTCAGGGATTTTCCCTGCCTCGTGATGGCTGGGTGTTGTGTGCTGTCCTTAGGTTAGTTAGGTTTAAGTAGTTCTAAGTTCTAGGGGACTGATGACCATAGATGTTAAGTCCCATAGTGCTCAGAGCCATTTGAACCATTTTTTTTGACACGCAGATGAATAATTATAATTTAGAAAAATTGGATGATTTATTCAAGAAAACTACCTTCACAATATGAACAAGTCAATAACATGTTCGTCCACCTCTCGTCTTTATGCAAGCAGTTCCTCGGCTTGACATTGATTGATGGAGTTGTTGGACGTCCTTTTGAGGGATATCACGCCGAACATACTGAACTACAGGGAGAAAGACTACACATTTGTTTTACAACCCTTTTTAAACATAGCACATCGGTTTCTGTCTTCCACTCTCATTTTCTTCCTCTTGGTTCTTGTATATATTGAATATTAACTGTCTTTTCCTAAAGCTTACGCCATTTTTTCTCACGATTTCGATAATCTTGAACAACTATACACTGTCGGACGGTTTCTCCAAGTACAAAAATCCTACGAACATGTCTCGATCTTTCTTCAGCTATGCTTCCAATATCAAGCGCAACGTAAATACTGGCAGATGGTGCCTTTAGCCTATCTTTTCTAAAGATCTTCAATCATATTTTCCATTCTTCTGAATATTATTCTCGTCAGCACATTGAATGCATGAGATATTAAGCTGATTGTGCGATATTTCTCGCATTTATATGCCCATTCTATCTTCGCAATAGCGTGATCAATATTTTTCCGAAGTTTTGATGGCAATTCGCAGCCTCATAGATTATACACACACCGCAACAGCCCTTTGGTTGTCACTTTCCACAGTCATTTTAGGAACTCAATGGAATGTTATCTATCACTTATCCCTTCTTTAATCCCAGGTCCTCCAAACCTGCTGGTAAACATTTCGGGTTATAGGGTCATGGTCCACGAAACTCTTCCATTTCTAACACTTTATCCAGAGCTGGGATGGATATCTTCAATGAGCCTTGTCGACTGACGGATCGGGCGTCTGTAAGCTATATACATACTGCAGAAATCCCGTGACCGGAGTTGCAAGGGATAAGCAGAGATGATCCTCATCAAAGATAAAACTTAACTATCGATTTTCGTCTTGTCAAAGACGAAAAACTGTTTAGCGATTCTGTAGAGCTATTGTCCATATGTCAGTATCATGGTGTCTTCTTCCCTATTAAAATTGTCCCTATGTGTATGTATTTGAGTGGCTTCTCTACATAGCCGTGGATAATAGTTCGTCGTCGTAGACAGAATTTTTGTATCAGAAAACGTCACTTCGTGATGCCTAACTGAGAAGCATACTTTGTTATAGCCGGTATGTCTATTTTTCCTAGTCGGCAGAGACTTTTGTGCTCCCTTAGACATGTATTCACGATTATCTTGGTTGTTCCAATGTAAACTTTAGCACACGTACACGGAATCTTATATGCGCTACATGCTGACAGAGAAGGGCGTTTATCCTTTACAGATATGAGCCATTAATATTTTTTCTCTGTTGGTCTAAAAACCCGTCACATCTCGTGTTTCTGTAATATTTTTCCGATCTGATCTGTTTATTTTTGAATAAAATGGAGAGGAACTGTATTCCTCCATTGTTGTTTTCCATGCTTGTCCTTCGGTCTTCCCTTATTTGGTAGCATAATTTTGTTCACTTCTTTCTCCGAGTAGCCATTGCTCTCGAAAGTCTCCTTTAGATGTTTTAATTCGGCATCCATGTATTCTTATGTGCAAACCTTTTGGCTCTACGGACGAGACATTTAATAACCCATTATTGATGAGGATCAGAATTCTTATGTATGTATAGGTCCGTGTTTGTTACTCTTCGAAAATCGTGTGTTACAAACATCCATCGGTGTTTGTCGTAACTAAAACATCTAAGAAAGGTGTCTCGTTGTCATTCTCTCTTTCCATGGTGAACTGGATTTTTGGATTTACTTTATTTAGAAAACGAAAGAATTCGTTCAAAGCTTTGTACCATTTGGCCAGGCCTCAGATGTGCCACCCACAAACCGATACCACCGAGATGTCTCTTACTTGCTGTTTCTAAAGCTGATCGTCTGAGAAATTCGACACATTTGTGGTCTGGCCACACGGTAAAAGAGCTTTGAAAGAAGTCTTCCGTTTTCTAAATAAAATAAATTAAAAGAACCAGTTCACCATGGAAATAAAAAAAGACAACAAAGAACCTTTATTGGATGTTTTAGTTTTGACACACGCCGATAAAGTCTCGAACGCATTTTTTTTCAAAAAGTAACTCACACGCACAGATATTTACATAACAACTTTAATCAGCATCCTCAACAAAAGAGAGGCGTCATTAAATGCCTTGTCGATGGAGCCAAAAGGATTAGCAAATCGGAATACGTTGATGCCGAACTGAACCCTCCGAAGCGGGCTTTCAAAAAATGGCTGCTCGCTGAATGAAGTAAACAGAATCGTACGACCAAATAGCGGAAAGCCAAACGCCAAACATGAAGAACAGCGATGGAAAATACAATTTCTCTCCCTTTTATTAAAAAAAAGTAACTGGTAGATAGGAAAGATCTTACAGAGACACGACATTTGACCAATTTTTAGACCAATAAAGAGAACATGTCAAGCATTTCGGTCTGTAAAGGATCAACGCCCTTCTCTATCACCATGTGGCGTACATAACATTCCATGAATATGTGCTGAAGTTTATATTGAAACAACAAAGAGATGGGTGAATACACGGCTGAAGGAACGAAAAAGTCTCTGCTGACCGGGGAAAACACACAAATCGACTGTATGTAGCAGAGCTTGCGTTTCAGTTAGGAATTCATGAAGTGAATTCTTCTGAAACAAAACTTTTATCTACGATGACGAACTATTATCGACGGCTATCTAGAGATGTAATTGAGATGTATAAACATAGGGATAATTTTAATAGGAAAGAAAAGACCATGAAACTTAGCGACATGTAGAATCGCTAAACAGATGTCCATCTTTAACAAGACGGCACTCGATAGCTAAGTTTTGAGAAGGGTCATCACTGTCTTACGTCCAACCCGTCAGTCGGCAAGACTTAATGGAGGATCAACGCCTCTGAAGATGTCAAGCACAGCTCTGATCGAAACATTACCAAAAGAAGAGTTTTCTACACCACGACCTCATGCAGCAAAAGGCTTGCGAGCAGCAATATCATCCCGTCGTGAAAGCCTTCATTGTGTCCTACTATGCCGTTTTAAACTATGACTCCAGTACAGGATCTACATGCTGAACCAGTCCTTCTGAAGGACGTGTCTTCGCATTTTTCCTGCAGAAATTTCTTCTCGGCTGCCATGCACATTCAATTTATTTGATTGTTAGAGAATTGATATTGCTGTATTCCTTTCTTGCTTTAACATTTTTATGCTTCCTTCTATCGTCGATCAATTGGGGTATATTTTCTGTTACACAAGGTTTCTTCGCAGTTAGTTTGTTACTACCTACTCTCCTCTTTCCAACATCTGTGATTGCATATTTCAGAGATGTCCACTCCTCTTCAACTGAACCACATACTGTGGTATTTCTTATCGCAGTATCATATATTTAGCTATCATCAAAAATATGTCACTCTTCCTCAGTACTTCAGTATCGCACTGCATTCTACAGTGGTTTTTCTTTACGGTTCTCTTCAGTCTATACTTAATCGTTACTAAATTATGATCTGAATTTACATCACTTCCTGGGTATGCCTTACAACTTAATTTCTAATTTCGGAGTCTCTGCCTGTCCATGGTGAAGTACAGCTAGAATCTTCCCGTGCATATCTGATTTTGTTCCTCTGTTGCCCTGTGGTCGCCCTTGTGAGGTTCTCTTATCGTGATCACCATGTACCGCCGGTGCTACTTCCATTGGATTCAGTTCTGATCTCTCTATCTGGGTTCTCACTGTGTCTGGCATGATCAGCGTCTTTTTTATTACACTCTTATATCTTCTCACAGATAATTCATTTGTTACTAAATTCATGGAGTGCTGTAGCATGGTCACTGTCTCGAACATTCTGCCTTCTTCTTTGATCGTAGGCTTATTGCCAGTACATGTTTGGATGCTATATTTATGGTATTTTAGTTGTAGACGATGCTTTAGCGAATTTATTTGTATTGCTTTACCTGTAATGCTACTGAACAAGTTGTTTGTTTCTATGGTTCAAATGGCTCTGAGCACTATGGGACTTAACATCTGACGTCATCAGTCCCCTAGAACGTAGAACTACTTAAACCTAACTAACCTAAGGACATCACACACATCCATGCCCGAGGCAGGATTCGAACCTGCGACCGTAGCGTAGAGTAGGTCCAACGTCACACATGTTTTTCATTGTGCTGTACGTCGCAGATATACCAAAATTATGTACACCATGGAAAATGGAAATCAGCGTCTGGCGTCGTTGGCCGGGAGGCCCCTAGTGGGGGAAGTTCGGACGCCAAGTGCAAGTCTTATTTCATTGGACGCCACATTGGGCGACTTGCGCGCAGGTGATGAGGATGAAATGAAGATGAGGACAACACAACACCCAGTCCCCGAGCAGAAAAAATATCGAACCCGGGCCCGCTTGCATGGGAAGCCAACACGTTACCACCTAGCTAAGCAGGCGTATGTACGCCATATTTTGAGAACATCATGTTGTACATCTGCAGCATGACCTTTCCCTTTTTAGTGGTTGAATCTTCTTTTCAGTTTCTTGAGTCAGTTGAGATGTATTTGAACTTGATGACAAGTGTGTGTTCGTTTCCCTCATGGATGCTTTTTTTTTTTTTTTTGCTACTCTGCCTCTCTAATGTTTCAAATATAATTCTTGTTCAGTATACATTGATGAATAATTATCTGGTAGTCAAATGTTGCCTGAAAAGCCTCCTGCACTTGTTTAGATGTTTAGCGTCCCCTTAAGTGTTATTCTGCCACATAGAAATCTGATGCTCTTCAGTATATAAAATGCTGAATAAACAATAAAAACAATTAAGATTTGCGTAGATTCTTCATAACCAGGAGCCAGTGAGTGTATTAAACCATGGTATGTTTACAGAAGTAAGCTGGTTTGTTGATGCCTGCGCAGTCAATCTGATGTCGACATAATTCCATCCCGCTTCTACACACAGAAAGTTAATAGGTGCAACATGCATTCGCAGACCACCCCACTTGCTAAGGACGGTTTTGCCTTTTAAATACATAGACTGTATCTACACATACACGCACAAGTACCTTCTGGTGTGTCACATGTATGTAAGACACATTTGCTATAAAAATTTACTATCGTCACTGGTATATCTAAGCTGCAGACTTAGGTAGAAATCAGGATTAAAGTCTGTGGTAAATGTTAGCTATAAGTGATAGATGTTTGTAATATGTAATACTGCTTCTTTATCAGATCACAAATTAAAATTTTTCTTTTAATGAAACGCTTTGTAGCTTTTTCTCGATTGGATCCACAATGTATTTAAGATCAGAATTTGACTTTTATTTCGACTGGTACAAGGTTGACTACCAATTATTTCATTTAACTCGTGATGATTACATTAATTCACAACGAAGACGCTTCGGCGGAACTGCCATTTTCATATGTTCCTTTTGAGCTCTTATAATTATTATAGCACACTTACGTCTATGTATTTTATATGTAATGTTACAATATTTGTAATATACGCATGTTGTGCTTTGTGGTGATCTCTATGGCGGGAAATGAAGAGCACACTTCGCACTCCGCGATAACAGTATAGAACTTTGTTGTTGCAAGCTGATCTTATGGAACTTGTTATACACATAATGTAAACTGTAGAAACCGGACATCTTCGAACAATAAAAGTTTCTATATTGCGGTCGTAGCGTACGAAATGCGTTATTCGTTTCCAACATTATATTGTACTTACATCTAGATGGAATGAAGTCTGTAATTCATCTTTGGGCAAGATTCCTCCCTGGTAATATTTCGTTATTATTAATATAATAATAATAATAATAATAATATATTATGATAACGACATATTACCAGATAGGAAACTCACTCCAAAATGCATTATGGACATCATTCCGACTAGACATAAATACAATATAGAGTAACATTACATAGGAAATACATAGACGTAAGTACACTAAATCAATTACAGCAGCCAAACAGAGAAACATGAAAATGGCAGTTGCGCCGAAACGACCCCCTTTTGAAACAATGTAATCATCACGAGTTAAATAAAGCCATTTGGAGATAACCTTGTTGCAGATGGAAGAAAACGCTTTATTTTTATTCCAAAGTTATACAAAAGCTTTTATTTTCAAGGGCATGTCGGTGAATGTAAAGTTGGAATCACATATTCCAATTAAGTATTCAGCTAAGTGCAATGGTTTTGATAGACTTCAGAAGGTTTGCAATTTGAGTAATGCGGTTTGTTATTGTTGATGCTGCACGACAAGCAGTTTGTATACGATAGCATCCCATTTATCTGACGTCACTGGCAACGACCAGAAGCTGCGTGATGTCTGGTCCTCTCCCGGCGTAGCAGACCGGCGTAATTTACCACGAATGACTGCAATCTGCCGTCCGCCCCGATAGCTGAGTGGTCAGCGTGAAGGATTACCGTGCTGTGGGCCCGGGCTCGATTCCCGGCTGGGCCGGGGATTTTCTCCGCCCAGGAACTGGGTGTTTGTGTTGTCTTCATCATCATTTCATCCCCATCCGGCACGCAGGTCGCCCATTGCGGCGTCGAATGTAATAAGACCTGCACCAAGCTTGCCGGGCCTGAACGGCAAGGGGCCTCCCGGCCAATAACGCCAAACGCTCATTTTCATTTCCCCTGCAATCTGCCTATAAAATTAAAGGAAAAAGAAGTTGCTTCGAAAATTTGTGCAATCAATTTCTTGCTCTGCAAGATGGCCCATTCACTAATTTGATGTAAATAAAAGTTTTAAACACGTATGTGGAAGTTTTAGACTGGATTTGTCATATTATCCCAGAAATATTGCAGTATTAAAGCGTCCACGCCTGATAATATCCATATGTGGGAAAGTGAGAACCTTCATTTAGAATTCCGCAGAAATTCCAGATACAGCATTCCATTTATTTGACAGTTCTAATATGGCTCTAGATGTAAAATCGTCACATAACGTTTTCATCTTCCTAGCGATTCAGCAAAAAATTACCTCTTCTCCCAAAACTAACTGAATGATCTATAAAATATACACTGACGAAAAAAAAATCGACGCACCAAAAAATTATTAACGTAGAGTAATGAAATTTGGGGAATGCATGTAGGTAACTGTAAAAGCGAGATAAGCAACTATAAATGTGAAATGCTGGTTACCGTTGTAAACACCAGAATGTTGAATGGAAGCATGTAGACGTAGATGCATTGTGCTTCGGCAAATACAGTAACGGTTATGCTGTTTGTGGATGAAGCTGAAGTTGACGCCCTATGATGTCCCATATGTGCTCGATTGGAGACAAATCTGGTGATTGAGCAGGGCAAGACAACATCTCGGTATTCTATATAACATGTCGCGTTACAACAGCGATTAGTAGATGAGAGTTCTCCTGTTGGAAAACGCCCCTTGTAATGCTGTTCATGAAAGGGCAGCACGACAGGACGAATCACCAGACTAACGTACGAACCTGGAGTAAGGGTAAGTGGGATAACCATGGGATCACTCCTGGTATTATATGAAACCGCACCCCAGACCGTAGGTGTAGGTCACGTGTGTGTGTGTGTGTGTGTGTGTGTGTGTGTGTGTGTAGCATGTGGGCAGGTTGGTTGCAGGCCCTCAACTGGCCTACTTCTAACCAACGCTGGCACCAAGGCAGAACCAGCTTTCATTAGAAAACACAATGTATCTCTACTCTGCCCTACAGTTGACTCTATGTTGACACCCCTAAAATACAAATGACAGTGGTTCGGTTAGTGGAGTGCATGCTACAGGGCGTCTGGCTCAGGGCTGACTCGAAGTATTCGATTTGTAACAGTTCTTTTTGAAACTGCGGTGCCTAATGCTACAGATGCAGTACGACGCGTCAGAGCCACACACCGAGGATGGTGGTCTTCCCTCTCGGTAGTGCCAGGTGGCTATCCAGAGGTCGGTCTTCTTTCGACTGCATGGCTCTGTGACCACCACTGCCAGCAGTCATAAATCATGTACAGTGGTTACATTCCTGCCAAGTCTTTCTGCAGCATCGCAGAAAGAGCATCCAACTTCTCGTAGCCTTATTACACGACTTTGTTCAATCTCAGTGAGGTGTTCATAATGGCGTCTTTCTCGCCTTAAAGGCGTTCTAGACTAACATCAACTGTCCACTTCCACTCTCGAAGATCACTAATGCTCGCGGTCGTTAGAGCGTCTATTTAAATAAAACACGATTTTTATCCTCATAGTACCACTACTAGCGCCACTCTTATGATATTGGCGCAAAATTTGAACAGACATCAGCTTTTGATACAGAAATACGCCTACCAACTTCCGTTTACGTCGCACAACTCCTTACTGTTGTGATTATTTTTTCGTCGGTGTATAAAAGCAAGAAAAAAAGATTAACGAAGAAATGTGTTTGAAATTTTCCTACGTAATATGCTTAAGTCCTTTATCCGACATTCTATACTTCTCGGAAACACATGATAAATGCAACTGAAACAACAGGAATTTATATTTATATAATAAATTGACCAATTGCGGTTCACGTGTTACGATCGATTCTTCTATTGATATCTTTGATGTTGTCCTATCTTCATAGTTTTTCTTCCTTGACCCGTTTTGGTTTCGAAATCGGCGATGGAGGGAGTGAGCAGGGAGCACTTGGACGAAGTGCAGTGAAAGTGTGGTAGCGAGCGTGTGAGTAGTGTACCGATCTGGCGGCCGTTGAGTGCCGCACGTGGAAATTTACTGGCTTCTCCGACAGAGTAGCAGCTGTGTGGCGCTAATTGGCCTCCTTATGCCGGAGGACGGGCAGTTCTGCACGACTCGGTTGGGTTTTCAAACTCAACCCAACGTGGTCTTCTGCTTTTATCAGCTGCGGAGGTAAAACTGTAACTCGGATTACTGACTGAGTGTTTCCGGCCACAACGGATTGCTGGTATTGTAATACTGCTTGCGGCTATCCTTGGCAGTTCCGATTATTTGAGACCTATTATCATTTGAGCTCACTAGTTATCTGTTTTGTTTCAGGCTTGTCGTTTTTGTGATACGATGCTGGCTCAACCTCTCAGTGTTAATGCTAAGCCACTTTTGTAAAGTTTGAGTTCCAAGTTTTTATCGGTTATGGATGAGTGGTCTGTACTCTGTTTTGATTAAAGACAATATTTTATATTATAGGTTAGCCCATTCGTAGTTGAGCTGTGATCAGATATTTGTTTTAAATTTGCACTGAGCTCTACAGTTGTTTTTCTCCTCACTTGCCCCAAGGAGCTTTAAGTCTCCTCTATTGTCTGTAAGTTACCTGAGCATATTTATCATTATTCTCACTGATAGTTTTAAAATAAGTGTAACCAAGTTTGTCAGATACTTATAAGCACAGCAGTTTATACTATATTTCTCCTTATTTGTGGAGATCTATATATGCACATATATATGTATTTACAGGATCCTGTACTGTTAGTAAATTCTTTTTGGTTACCCCTTACGTATATGCAGTTTATGGTGTATCATTTGGTTATGCATTCATCGTTGTGGTGAATCATCCTTATTATCACTGCATAGACACTAACTGGTGATGTGCATATGTCTTAGAGTTCAACTGTTATATGGTTTGCGACTGTTCTGGCCTGGCGTTTGTTTGCGGGTCCTCATTGGGCTGTCCGTTGTCCCACGCCGACAGGTCCATTGCGTGGGTGTGGTTCGTTGGTCGTACTGGACAGTGCGGCCTTCGTCTATGCAGGTTGGCCGCTGAGTGATCGCTTGTGAACGCATCGTTGACTGCAGCCTTCTTACTGCCGTCTCAAGGTTGTGGTTGTGTAGTAACTACGGTAGCTACTGTAATTTTGTTGTTTTGATGCTCGGCTGGTACCCTATTTTATATTTTCACATTGACATATGGCGTTGTCCTGAAGGTAAGGTAGCTCCGCTCAACAGGAAACCGTTATCTAGTTCCTGGTCCTTGTATTGATTTATTTTACTGTTTTAATTTAACTATTGCCATATTGTTTTGTTTTTCTTTTTAATACTTGCCGGTGATAAAGCAAAAATTGTCCTACAGTTGGATGTTCAGTATAGTTATATCAATTTACAATAATTGTGTTAATAAAATGTCTCCGGCTGAAGTGGCCGAGCGGTTCTAGGCGCCACAGTCTGGAACCGCGCGACCGCTACGGTCGCAGGTTCCAACGCTGCATCGGGCATGGATGTGTGTGATGTCCTTAGGCTAGTTAGGTTTTAGTAGTTCTAAGTTCTAGGGGACTGATGACCTAAGAAGTTAAGTCCCATAGTGCTCAGAGGCATTTGAACCAATAAAATATCATGGTAGATTTTCAAGTAAACCATATTGGCCAGTCCTTCCTTGGTTCTTGCTTCTTAGGCCCAACCTCTGGTGCGGTGTGTAAGGGGTTCACCATCCTGCTGGAGCAAATGTAGTCTCCATGTATTGCTCACTTGCTAGAACGACAATTCACAGGCGCTGCCTGAGACACAAAGTAGCTTTGCCACTGCCAGAATAGAGCTGCAATAGAGTCGCAGGTCAGAGCACTCTCTGCCGCAGTTGCAGTCTCTCGCTGTTGCAGTGTAGTTGCAGTCTGTCGCTGGTAAAAAGCAGTTCCAGGTTAGTAGTTGTTAAAGTCACAGTGCAGAACAAATTGTAAAATTTTATTATATGGAACTGAATAATAATGGTGATCATCTGCAGAGCTAAATGATACCATGGAATGAGATGATGATGAACAAAAGAACAATTGTTAATATAATAAAAAATCAACAGTGTAATATGTCAACTATCTATTCTAAGGTAAATTTTATTATTTTTATTTGCATGAGCGTAGTTAAATTACTTATCTCAGATGTTAATATGAATTTCCTTCAATCTTCTCTTTTGTGATTCGTCAGCACCAGTTGATCCAGATTTGTAATACATCCAATTTTCTCTTGTAATGGATTGTAGACCTTTATCAATAATGTAAAAAAAATTCAGAATGTAATTGTTTTTACCAGTCAACTATAAATGTATCATTTCCCCTTAAGTCATTTCCAGTCCCGATCCAGTCATTAATCTGAATTAAAATATTCTAGATTTTTTTCAGACCACAGTCATGTGTTCTTTAATAATCAGACGACCAGCTGTGCAACTGTGTCACTAAGTAAAGTCAGTTTTTCTATTAATTCAGTTCTCAGGCAAATGTAATCCAGTATTAGTAGATAGGCCAGCATTGCACTAAGCTGTGCCATTTGCGAGCAGATATATGGACAACGTTATCCGGAGACGTCATCACCAGGTAAGAAATTTTCAGTTTTTTTCTCACGGACAGATTCAGATTGAGCTCACAGGGCCATGGCGTAGCGTTGCTTACGTCAAATTTTATCAGTTTTTCGTGAGTTAAAATTCACCAGGTTTCATATACCGGAGTTTAAGTATCTAAATTTAATTTTTTTATACTTTATTTTTTGTTCTGGAAGGTTACACGTCATTGTTTTACATTTTTTTTTATTTTAACGTGAATGTTACAGGTGTTAATTACTATTGAAGGTTGTATGTTTCAGTCTCCAAACCTCTCTACGAAAGCGGTATCGTAACGGTTATAGTAATGTCTTAAAACATTATTTGATTTTAGAACAGTCTGAGTAAATTATTTGTGTGAAAATGCAGCATTTCATGAATTTGTTGTGAAAAGGAATAAGTTACGATGCAAATTTGACACATCAATACTTGTATTCTCTGAACATGACAGGATATACTGAAGACCCAACTCTATCTACAGATGCTTAAAGGATGTGTGAACAACGTCCAAATAGCAACTGGAGAACTGATGTCGAAACGTAGGTGTAATTCGGTAGTTTCTCGGAAATGACACAATATTGTCAACTGGTGAGGTAACTTGAGATGGAGAGTGATAATAACGTGCGGCAATTCTCTGTAGTGGAACGGCTTCTGGGTCTCTCTTAGCGTAGTGCTGTAGTTCTCCGATTATATAGCATGGCGTACTCTGGCTGTAGCACATTCCGCTCGTTGTATGGTAGTAGTATTGTCTCTGACGGTCCATAGTAGCCATTTTCTTGTAGCCCTTCAGTACACGAAACGCGTTTCGAGCCAGTGTTCCGTAGCGGAACCGCGTTTTATTCGATTCCTGTTTCGTTCCGTAGTCTTGATGCAGCAAACCCGGCAACGTTCACACCCACGGCTGAGATTAAATCGGAACGTCCGTACAAATGACACAGAGTTAAGTTAAATTTCCTTTTGTGTCCTCTGTCTTCTGTTCTGAGAAAAGCGTGGAATTCACCGTGCTAAACATTCAACTATTTTTCCATCACAAGGACAATTGAACGTCAGCAATAAGCGCGACTGTGAGTGGGTCCTTTCCGTTCTGTGTCAGTGAGACTAGATCCTCACTCCCTCTCAACCTTTCAGAAAATAGATCACAAGAAATATCTTATTGTACATGTGGAATTCTGAATTTTGCAATAGTCGTATTAAATGTACTACAACTTTCCTTGTAAGTTAACGTCACCAAACAACGATTTGTTACAAGTATTTTACTGTATATTTAATATGACGATACCCGTCCAAGATTTCACCAAATATGGGTACATGCAGTTTACAGCCGATAGTCACACCCATTTCTACAAATTCACCTTTCATAATCATTTACATACTTTATTACTCGATTGTTTTGAAAATTTAGTTTAAGATTCTGTTCACGGCAGACGAATTGAACACTTCTAGTTGCGCATTACAGTCTGGTTCTATTTTCTTTCATACAGTACAGATAATTTTAGGCTCCCTTACAGTTTAGCAATACTGGAGTGAACATTCGGTAAGATAACAGCATGCGGCAATATCTTATTCCAGCAAAAGAAAGGAAACAGTATTGCTTGTGGTATTCATACTCACGCATCTTGTAGCATATATTTAAGTTGTTGTTAATATTATCCACAGCTACCATATACGTTTATTCACTGAGGAAAATTCAGAATCCATATCAGTTTGAGAGCAACAGTGATAATCTCAAACATAGCAATAGAAAGAAAAATTGTCTTCTCCTCTAGTGAACCTAATTTGGGTATAAAAATGAGAGAAATACGAAATTAAAAACCTGTTTGACAATGTGCCCTCGGAAGTAAGATGAGAGGCGAAACATTATCTTCCAATACATCGTACATCAGTCTCACCCCAACATCTTCGTGAAACCGAAAGAGATACTAAAGACAAATAGTCATTATAGAACTACGAAAAACTGACAGGAAACTACACTTAAAATACACTGCCGGCCATCTAAAATGCAGTGCCGAGAACGTACGGAAATATCACAGCCAAACTGATTTGAAAGATAACACGTTGTACAAAGTTAACATGACCGAAATTACTGCCCCATGTAAAGCGAGGAAGATGATGGAATAACTATTGAGTGTTGCCGCCATTGCTGGCTTTAACCGACGCAACACGACTCGGCAGAGAGTCATACAGGTTCTGGATATGTTGGAGGGGTACGGCAGTCCAGGCTGCTCCTACGTGTTGCCAAAGTTAATCTGGTGTAGCACCGAGTGGTGTATCTCGGGCCAGTCGTTCCGCAATCATCGACCGGATGCTTTTGATAGACGAGAGATGGGGAGATCAGGGAGGCCAAGGCAGCAATGCAATCCGAAGAAATCTGGAAAATTGCATGTCACGTGTGATGGCGAACTGTCCTGTTGCAGTACCACCGTCGGCAAGCTTCGATGATATAGGAGGAAAATAGGCTCCAACACATCGGAGATATAACACTGGCCGATTACTAGGGGGTTGCGGAAGTGGAGTCCTATACCACCCCCGATGCCGGGTGCAGGACAAGTATGGCAGTGTATAAGGCTACAGTTCAAGTCTCTCACCGCGGTGTCTTCAGACTGTAATCTGGCCATCGTGGTAGTGGAGGCAGAATCGTAATTAACTGGTAAAAGCAATTTCGTTCCATTCGGTTGTCCAATATGTCTGTCGTTCATCGCACCATAGCCAGAGCAAACGCCTGTGGCGTTGACTCTGAGTTATCGCAGCAATGGATGCTTTGCAGACAGTCCCCTGTGCCGAAAATGGCGTCGAATGGTGCGTGCGGACACTGCTTGTTGCGCCACATACAGAATTTGTTGTGGTATGGTTTGTGACGTGGTAGAGCAATCGATCATTGCCATGCTCACAATGTGCCAGACATCATTTGTAGCGGTGCAACGACGGGGATGCAATCGGTCCCGTCGGTCCGTCGTTCTCTCCTGCGTCCAGCGATCACAGATCCACCCCACAACTGCTCGGTTCCGTCCGAGACGATCACCGAATTCTCCGGAAGATAATCCGCAGTCCCTATAGGAAACAATTCTTTCTCGCTCGAACTCCGAAACGTGGTCGAAAGATGTTCGTAATCTGCTACGAGGCATACTGAACCTATTTAATAAGCACAACCTCTCCAATGAACATATGCAGTATACTCCTACTGCCATCTGTTCTCCATTTATACAGCGCCTTCGTGTGGCGCTACTGGCGTCAGTGAAGTCCGCCTGCGCTGAAATGCTAATCGTGTGCATATCTCGTCGCAGTAAACGCATACTGCAAATTTCACCTGATTTGAATATTTCCTTCTGGGTTTTGCAGTTTGTATGGCCAGCAATGTATGTATTTTGGAAGAAGGTATGCAACGTATTTTCAGTTAACTGGTTTCAGCCCATAACTCATTACCTGGGAGACCGATAAGTAACTAACTACCAAAAATAAGACGTGCAATATGGCAAATTGGTTTTCACGCCTTCTGTTACACCCATGCAACACAAAATTACTATATTTGATTTTGTAACGTATTTGTTAAACTCCTATTTTACCTACAATTCAGTCAGTAAAAAGAGAGTGAACCCAGAATCCGATAACTAGATTTCGAAGATTGTTTCGTCATAGTTTCTCAATATTTTGGTTTCAGGGACCGGTGGACTCTGGTGACTCGTTGCAGAGTAACTACATTTCAAGAGATTTTTTTCGCTAATTTATCCTTGTATCTGTATTCTAGTTCTATTTACACAGCAGTACAAATGACAACTGTATGCGCTGTCTGCCTTGCTTACCAGAAAACTTGTTCCAATCACTTACGGCTCTGACTATTTTGACAACACAAATACTCCGAAACTTGGATTGGGTACTACTTGATCTGGTCACTTTTCCTTTTTTCCGGGTTTTTTTGTGTGATACACAACAATATAGATTGATTTGCTCATAAAGAAATGTGGATTTTTGTATGTTCGTACGTTTCCCTGAACGCGACGGAGGAGACACGCAATGACCCTCTGCTGAGCTTTTGCCGCAGCGACGGCCATCACAACAGAGTAATTTTTCATCTGAGGATTATTGCATTACTCTATGTTCCGTGATACACATTACAGTGATAACGTAATGTGTGATAACTATTGTTAAGATATTTTAACAGAAAGGAATGCAAATAGGGTAACCAACGAAATATATCGTAGTTATGGTTTTACCAGCAACGAGCCCTGGGAAATAGGAAACCACGGGTCCTAATGTCTACATACGCAGAAAATCTCCTCTGGAAAAGTCCAAACTTTTGTGAGTGTGCTTACTGTTAACTTTATATATCCATATTAGTACTGTAAATGCGGAAGTAACTCAGTCTGTTACGCTTTCACGGCGAAACCACTGAAAATATTTTGATTAAATTTTGTATGGAGAAAGCCTGATAGCCGTGGAAGAACATAGGCTACTTAGGAAATTTGAAGCATAACATATTTATCGATTTTAAGAATATAACGCGCGATATGGAACAATAATTACTCTTTGAAAAAGGTTTTTATTCTTTGACTTTTGAATTTTATTATATTTGTGAAAATGCTTTTATTGTTTGATACTTTGCACAAAACACAATTTAACGTACTCAATACATTGTTCATGCAATCCCCTACTTGTTCAATCCAATTTTCAAACTAATATCAGTCACAAAATCGTCACTTTTAGCCACGGTGGATATATAATTTCTATGTAGCATCCAATTTCGAGATGACGGCTCGTAGTCATGTGGCTACCGTTGCTGGTACACAATTGCGGGTTCCACATTCAATTCCCGCCATCCTCGTCTTCTTACTGCTCACGTCTGGATCTGGACATTTTCGTCATTCTTCTATCATCACCTATGTACCTGCAAGTCACCGAAGCGTCAAATAAAAAGAGCTAAACAAGTTTCCGAAAGTCATTAGCGGGGTCTCATGGCCCATATAGCCATATGCACATTTCATTTCGTTTTGCTGATACACGAGCGCAGGCGTGGGTAACAGACAGAATACAATACTTATAAAATCCTCAACGTGTTTAACCCATGCCAGTCCACACTTCCATACTAATATTATATTTCACGGCTAAACCGCTAAGCTGATATCCATGAATTTTGATGTGAGACAGCTTGAGCCCTGTTAAAGAAGAAAAAAGAATAGTATAAGATATTTATTGAATTGAAGAAAAAAGGCATATTAAGGAAAAATATTTGCTCTTTGAAAAACCAATTTACTCCTTCACTTTTGAATTTTATCGTATTTGTGGAAATGCTTCTATTGGTTGATATGTTGTACATAATGTGATTCAGCTTGAGCAATACAATGTTTATTCACTTCTGAACGAGTTTAATCCGTTGTATTGTGTTGTATTGTATGCAACTAGGGACCGAAAAGTGACGGAGAGGCTTCTTCATCGCTGTAGCCTTCAGTGATTCATAGCCCCACAACAGGCTACGGCAGTCCACCCCGCCGAAGCCCCACACCGAACCAAGGGTTATTGTGCGGTTCGGCTCCCAGTGGACCCCCCTCCCCCTCCCCCCTCCCACGGGAACATCACACACCAGACGAGTGTAACCACATTGTTTGCTTGGTAGAGTAATTATGGTGTAAACGTACGAGGAGAAAGTGTTCGCGCAGCAATCGCCGACACAGTGTAACTGAGGTGGAATAATGGGAACCAGCCCGCATTCACCGAGGCAGATGGAAAACCGTCTTAAAAACCATCCACAGACTCACCGACACACCGGATCTCAACACTAATCCGCCGAACGTACTCGTGCCAGGCACGGGCACGCCTTCCCGCCCGGGTGTTTAATCCATACTGCCAATCTAATACCATTATTATTAATTGCGAAAGTAACTTACTCTGCTACGCTTTCACGACTCTACCACTGAATCAATTCCTATGGTATTTGATATGGCGATAGCTTGAACCCTCAAGAAGACCATAGACTACTTTAGAAAATTGCTTCTTTTTGAATATTATTAACGTTCTTAAATATGATATGCGCGAATGCCATGCAAACGACGATGGCGCGACGGTCAGCAATTCTTAGTCTCTACAGATTCTTCCGTGACAATGCAAATCTAATTTTACAACGCGCGTGGTTTATGATATTGAGTTACTAGATCAGCTGACACAGATGGAGAGTTTTACTGGAGGTATAACAATGAAGTCGGACGGTAATCCCGAGAACCATATTGGATTCATACTACTCGTACAAGCGGAGTAAAAGCAAGTCTGATTTAGCGCATGATTCTATGAGAGGTCAAGCTGCGAAAGTTACTGGAACCCTACAAACCTTAGAATCAGATCAATCTCAGTGAATCTCCCGAAACATGGATGCAGAAGGTCACGCCGCTTTCAGAGCTACAGAGACAAGTCTGTCACATTTTTAGTCGCTAAGCGTGATGCGTCGCTTACAGCTTTTAAGACGCTTGAGGACTCACAAAACGACGTCGCTGAAGTGCTGTACGATGAACAGAGAGTCGTACCTTTACACGTGGAACATGTGAGGCTTTCGGTAAAGCTACATTTCATTATTGCCTATTAACTGACTATGTTAATGAGAAATCAAACATCTTATGCGGATGGATCGCGGATGGCTTAAATAAATGCGGCGCCATAACGCATTAAAATGGAAAGAAAAACGGCTGGTATGTGTTGCTCCGGCGGCATATCCGATATTAGATTAGAAAGGCAAACCCCAAAACCTCTGCTCCTGCACGAATGCTAGGAATCAAGGTATTGCTAAATATACACTATTGGCCATTAAAATTGCTACACCAGGAAGAAATGCAGATGATAAACGGGTATTCATTGGACAAATATATTATACTAGAACTGACATGTGATTAAACTTTCACGCAATTTGGATGCATAGATCCTGAGAAATCAGTACCCAGAACAACCACCTCTGACCGTAATAACGGCATTGATACGCCTGGGTATTGAGTCAAACAGAGCTTGGATGGCGTGTACAGGTACAGCTGCCGATGCAGCTTCAACACGATACCACAGTTCATCAAGAGTAGAGACTGACGTATTGTGACGAGCCAGTTGCACGGCCACCATTGACCAGACGTTTTCAATTGGTGAGAGATCTGGAGAATGTGCTGGCCAAGGCAGCAGTCGAACATTTTCTGTATCCAGAAAGGCCCGTACAGGACCTGCAACATGCGGTCGTGCATTATCCTTCTGAAATGTAGGGTTTCGCAGGAATCGAATCAAGGGTAGAGCCATGGGTCGTAACACATCTGAAATGTACCGTCCACTGTTCAAAGTACCGTCAATGCGAACAAGAGGTGAACGAGACGTGTAACCAATGGCAACCCATACCATCACGCCTGGTTATACGTCAGTATGGCGATGACGAATACACGCTTCCAATGTGCGTTCACCGCGATGTCGCCAAACCCGGATGCGACCATAATGATGCTGTAAACAGAACCTGGATTCATCCAAAAAATGACGTTTCGACATTTGTGCACCCAGGTTCGTCGTTGAGTACACCATCGCAGGCGCTCCTGTCTGTGATGCAGCGTCAAGGGTAACCGCAGCCATGGTCTCCGAGGTGATAGTCCATGCTGCTGCAAACGTCGTCGAACTGTTCGTGCACATGGTTGTTGTCTTGCAAACGTCCCCATGTGTTGACTCAGGGATCGAGATGTGGCTGCACGATCCGTTCAGCCATGCGGATAAGATGCCTGTCATCTCGACTGCTAGTATACGAGGCCGTTGGGATCCAGCACAGCTTTCCGTATTACCCTTCTGAAACCACCGATTCCATATTCTGCTAACAGTCATTGGAACTCCGCCAACGCGAACAGCAATGTCGCGGTACGACAAACAGAAATCACGATAGGCTACAATCCGACGTTTATTTAAGTCGGAAACGTGATGGTACGCATTTCTCCTCTTTACACGAGGCATCACAACAACGTTTCACCAGGCAACGCCGGTCACTGCTGTTTGTGTGTGAGAAATCGGTTGGAAACTTTCCTCATGTCAGCACGTTGTAGGTGTCGCCACCGGCGCCAGCTTTGTGTGAATGCTCTGAAAAGTTAATCACTTGCATATCACAGCATCTGCTTCCTGTCGGTTAAATTTCGCGTCTGTAGCACGTCATCTACGTCGTGTAGCAGTTTTAATGGCCAGTAGTGTAATTAGAAAATATAGCGCATGCTTTCAGACTGGACTTACAGCAAAATAATAGAAACACATTCATTATTTTGCACTTCAATACCGGCACTGCATGCATTTTCTATACGTGTGTCCCTACAGCACTATATACGCAGACATCTCGCAGAATTACCAGCTTGCTTACTCACCATCTGTCATCGTAACAAAACGACTGACATGCTGACGAAGCAGTGGGTAACAGCTAGTCTTTAATAAGTGTTTTCACTCAAACAAACCTCGTGAGAATTAACTGCGTTGCTGGCACGTGTTGGGGAACGAGGAATTACCGTAGAATATAAAACACCAGTATGCAAGGTAAATGTGGTTATAGGTCACTGACCGACACCGTAGAGTATGCTCCGTTCTAAAATACGCTGTTCATTTTCCATCGGTCCTGAGCACTCAACACGTGAACGTTAGATGGGATTGGTCGACGATGTACAATGAATTTGACAGCAGGCTTGTTTTAGGAAAAACCTGGCAACCCGGCCAAGAATTTCACGAATATGTCTGCGAACTAGAAAAGCAATATGCAACTACGTATTTCCTGCTACGAGTCTTGTGCTTTTGTGACTCCGAATCACTTGTTGGTTCAAACTAAAATTTGAAAGGAAGGTGTAATCAGTTAATAATTGGGATGTTGTGATCTTCTGAGCCCACAAACTACTCTTTTGGTGTGTGGGAACAGATCATTATTCATTTAGCAGTGTTCATAACCAGCACAATATACTGTATTTTGAAAATTTAATTATTGTAAATAGATTAAGGTCAGATATTCCCACTACCACAGTAAATAGGATATGCTGGTCGTAAGTAAAGTCAGTGAACAGATCTAAACATTGCGTCGATTATCTTCTCGACAAGTCTAGTATTTGAAACAGTGAACGTCACACCATTAATTTCTAATTTTTATAATATTTTCAAGCGTAAATATGCTACCGAACAAAGAGTCGACCTCCACACACTGAAAAATGAGACATAGTAAAATAAACAGCGTCCCTTCTCTCACCCCGTAATGAGGAATAACTACTACTACTCAAAACGAGCAAGTATTAGGATCTGACAGAATTCATGTTTGATTCTACGCTGAATGGCGTTCGTCATTAGGCTCTTATTTACTCCATAATAACGAATGTAGAGAGCAGCTAACAGTAATGCATGACTGCAAAAAAAAGGCAATGCGACTCTTGTTCATCAAAAGTAGGACTCGAGCTCTGAGGGTTCCGTACAAACTTAACTACTAACGTATGTAGATAATTCGGCTATATGTTTTGACGAGTGAGTTCGCTATTACCACAGAATGTGCCATAAATGGCCGAATATTTTGACTGCACTGACTTTGAAGATTAAATGTTTACACCACTAAGGGACTGTAGACTTCAGCATTTGATATAAATTTCAACTTGAAGCCTCTACACGTGCAATAGATACGGGTTCTTAACATATGGGCAGACAGACGGACTACAGATAGATGCTATAAGGCATCTGTTTCTGACGACTCAGATGCGGAACGCTAGAAAGCACGAAAGAAATGATATAAAGACTTACAGACTAATCGTTAACCCAATAAACAACAAGTTAGAGCAGCAGACCTCGCATTTAATTCATTTTGTAACAACATTGCCCACACACTGTATTCGGAAACCTGAGTCAAGCACACGGACCGAACCTACACGTCTGCTTTGACTCATGACGTCCTGTGTGACGTGATGAGTTAGCGTTGCACTAGACGTACACCATCTTTTATTAAATGTTGGCCATGGTTGTATAATCTACGATGTTTATAAACTATTCTGTCTTTTCCAATATGTCGTTACGTACCGAAGATGTGATCAGCTTTGAACCTCAGAGAACAGCTTAAATGGTTGATAGAGAAGTTAGTAGTGATTATATATACATATATTTTTTCTCATACATATTTGGTTGTTTTCTCCTTTACTTGACACGATTTCTGGTGGTAAAATTATGTAGGAATTTGGCAGGACAACTTAAATCTTTACGAGTGAAATAACTAGTAATTATTATTATAGTCCTGTTTCTTACGATTACACGACTGTTTTCGTAATGTGGCACGTTCGTTGAGGACTACATTAGTCAGAAACTTAAGTGTATAGCTATAATGGTCGTGAGTGAAACGAACAAAAGTGGTTCAAATGGCTCTGAGCACTATGGGACTTAAAATCGGAGGTCATCAGTCCCCTAGAACTTAGAACTACTTAAAACTAACTAACCTAAGGACATCACACAGATCCAAGCCCGGGGCAGGATTCGAACCTGCGACCGTAGCGGTCGCACGGCTCCAAACTGAAGCGCCTAGAACCGCTCGGCCACTCCGGCCGGCGGAAATGAACAGTCTTAGGTTTTGCAACGAATGAAAGGCATTTTCCTGTTAGCCTCCAACGATACGTTTTATTTTATTTATGAAGCGTCTTCAGTGGCCTATAATGCCCGTTTCTTTTAGAAACAACATTTTAGCAAAATTATCGTGATGTTAAACTACCGTTTGGCGTTACATCCTATTTCCAGTGTTGTTAGTCCATGTTAGTCCATCTGGGTTGTCCAGGAGATGAGGTCATTTGGTCTTCATGCTCCAGCTGGACGATCTCCGGCGTTTTCTCATCAACATTTATTACAACACCTTACTTGCACTTTTCAATTCCTGATCTATATGTGTTTGTGTTTACAGAGTGTAGTGTTGGCAACTGTTGGTGTGTGGTCATATTCCGTCTTTTCTTTGTGTTGCGTGTGTACAGTTTATTGTTTTCGTTTGTTTTGTGTTTGTGTCTTTTGTTGCGTATCGTGTCGTTCCTTATGAGAGGGTTTATTTTATTATTTTTAAATAGGGGAATATTAGTGACTCTGTGTGTGTGTGAGTGAGTGAGTGTGTGTGTGTGTGTGTGTGTGTGTGTGTGTGTGTGTGTGTGTGTCTGTGTGTGTTTGTGTGTGTGTGTGTGTGTGTGTGAGAGAAAGAGAGAGAGAGAGAGAGAGAGAGAGAGAGCGTATAGTGATATAGAGAGAGAGAGAGAGAGAGAGAGAACGATTAAGAAAAGGGGAGAAGGGGAGAACGATTCGTTAATTATATACTGGTTATGTTTCGGATTTGTGTTTGTTATTGTTTTGGCTAACATGATCAGGTAGTTATTACTTATATTCATTTTGTCATTATTTTCTCTCTCTCTCATTGCCAGGGTACTTTGAATGTAAAAGTTTTCTTTTAATGACTGGAGTTTTTCGTTGTGATGGTTCACTCTAATAATTTTCGTGTCCTGCTCCATGATGGATGGTTCATGCCCATGCTTTATCAGGTGTCTGGAAAAAGTGGAATGGCTGTTTTCGTACTTCAGGCTTCTTATATGTCCTTTGTATCTAGTTTGAAATTCCTGCCTATCATTCCCAGCTGTGGTAATGTACATTCCTGGCATTCTAAATGGTATATACCTGCTCCTTGGTATTGATTGGGTTTATCTGCTGTTGTTCGTTAGTTACATTGCAATGCATTCCAGCGTGTTGGTATATTAAAGAGCATCATTTCTCTCTACCAGTCACGTCATGAGTGTTATTGTATCTCGTTTATGTGTGTGCTCCATTTTCTGTGGGATTCTTTGATGTTTGTGTTCTCTGCTTATTTTCATTTTTCTTTAGGTGTGTTTGAAGTTTTTGCTTGAGTCATCGCACCATATCGGTGTTGTAATCATTATTTGTGGCTATGAGTTCTACTGTTTGTAATTACGTTTCGCAGTTTTCTTTGTCTGCCCCCGGTAGCTGAGTGGTCAGCGCGACTGACTGTCAATCCTAAGGGCCCGGTTTCGATTCCCGGCTGGTTCTCCGCTCAGGGACTGGGTGATGTGTGGTCCTAATCATCATCATTTCATCCCCATTGACGCGCAAGTCGCCGAAGTGGCGTCAAATCGGAAGACTTGCACCCGGCGAACGGACTACCCGACGGAAGGCCCTAGTCACACGACATTTTATTTATAGTTTTGTTTGCTGACTAGGATATTACTTAGTCTCTGTAACATGTGTCAAATGGCTGCTAATTTTTGCTTTTGCGGATGATATAAAGTCCCAACCGAAAACTCAAACACAACTGAAGACAAATGAAAACAAGCAGAGAGCATAAAACCACGAGGAACCCCACGGCCATTACAACACACACAGAAACATGGAATAAAACACTCATGAGATGACTAGCCGAAAGAAATGGCACTTTAACATTTGAATACAAATGAACACACAGGACAGTAAATATTTTAAGGAAACAGGGGTTACACATTTCTTATGGAGCAAGAAACTTACTCCAGTCACATTTTCAAACAACAACAGACAACCATATAAATACCAGGAAGCACGTACATACCAGCTAGAATGGCAGGAACGTAAATCATTATACCTGGGTATGATGGACAACAATTTCAAAACCAGGCATAAGGAATGATTAAGAAGCTGGAAGTATGAAAACAGCCGTTCTGCGAGAACCTTTGCCGAACACGTGATAAAACATGGTTCAAATTGCTCTGAGCACTATGGGACTCAACATCTGAGGTCATCAGTCCCCTACAACTTAGAACTACTTAAAGCTAACTAACCTAAGGACATCACACACATCCATGCCCGAGGCAGGATTCGAACCTGCGACAGTAGCGGTCGCGGGGTTCCAGACTGAAGCGCCTACAACCGCTCAGCCACACCGGCCGGCGATAAAATATGGGCATGGAGAATCCAACATGGATGAAGACATGAAAACTGTTAGAGTGAACAATCATAACAAAAAACTCCTTTCACTACAAGAAACCTTTCACAGACAAAGAGCCGTTGCATTGAAAAACTGAGTAATTAATGAATTTCCTTCTTTCTTTCTTAGGGCCTTAGTCCCGCTTCACGCAGGGACGGCCTTGTTACTATTGATTTGGCAACGTTAGTTGCAGATGGTGGTCCGATCCTCTTCCTGCCACTACTGCGATCTACCCCCCACCCCCCACCCCCCACGACGGAATTAGTGTTCACCAGCTATCTGCGCGTAGTGTAAACAATGGAATAGTTTGAACGTTTGCAAATGTCTGCGAGCCGTATAACTTGTATAACTGAGATCGAATGTGGGGACAAGCCTGATATTCGCGTAGCGGGATTTGGAAAACCGCCTAAAAACAAATCCAGGCTGGCTGGCCGACCTGCCCTCAAAGTCAATCTACCAGGCAAATTTGATCCGGGGCCAGCGCGCCTACTCGAGTCCACGAAGTAGCACATTAGCGCTCTTGGCTACCCTGGCGGGTTAGTGACCGAATGAATATAACAGTAAATCCCTCATCATGTTAGCAACAAAAACAATAACAAACAGAAATCCCAAACACAATCTGAATATGTAATTAATGAATCTTTCTCCCTCTCTCTCTCTCGCTGTCTCTCTCTCTCTCTCTCTCTCTCTCTCTCTCTCTCTCTCTCTCTCTCTCTCACACACACACACACACACACACACACACACACACACAGGTGTCTAATTATTAGACAAAAAAATTACTCTCTCATAAGGAACGACACATAAAAAAATACACACACACAACACGACAAAAAACGGAAGATAAACACACAGCGAAAGTTTGCAACAGTACACTCTGTAAACACACACATACAGATCATGTATTGCAAGCCACTGAAGATGATTCACAAATTAAAGAAACGAAACGCATATAGCCAAAAAAAAAAAAAAAAGCCTTTCATTTAGATCCACACCTCCGCGAATTTTGAAGAAACTAAGGAACGATGAAAAATGGAATACAAAGGAATGACGATTCCAATCTTCGTTTGAGCTGTACAGGGTGTTACAAAAAGGTACGACCAAACTTTCAGGAAACATTCCCCACACACAAAGAAAGAAAATATGTTATGTGGATATGTGTCCGGAAACGCTTACTTTCGATGTTAGAGCTCATTTTACTACTTCTCTTCAAATCACATTAATCAGGGAATGGAAACACACAGCAACAGAACGTACCTGCGTGACTTCAAACACTTTGTTGCAGGGAATGTTCAAAATGTCCTCCGTCGCATGGAATCCCTGATGCGCTGATGCAGCCCTGGAGAATGGTGTATTGTATCACAGCCGTGCACAATACGAGCACAAAGAGTCTCTACATTTGATACCTGGGTTGCGTAGACAAGAGCTTTCAAATGCCCCCATAAATGAAAGTCAAGAAGGTTGAGGTCAGGAGAGCGTGGAGGCCATGGAATTTTTCCGCCTCTACCAATCCATCGAGTACCGAATCTGTTGTTGAGAAGCGTGCGAGCACTTTGACTGAAATGTGCAGGAGCTCCATCGCGCATGAACCACATGTTGTGTTGTACTTGTAAAGGCACATCTTCTAGCAGCAAAGGTAGAGTATGCCGTATGAAATCATGATAACGTGCTCCATTGAGCGTAGATGGAAGAACATGGGGCCCAATCAAGACACCACACACAATGCCTGCTCAAACGTTCACAGAAAATTTGTTTTGATGACGTGATTGCACAATTGCGTGCGGGTTCTCGTCAGCCCACACATGTTGATTGTGAAAATTTACAATTTGATCATCAGAATCGAGGAAGTACAGTACATACTGACGAAACTAAAATGAACTCTAACATGGAAATTAAGCGTTTCCGGACACATGTCCACATAACATCTTTTCTTTATTTGTGTGTGAGGAATGTTTCCTGAAAGTTTGGCCGTACCTTTTTGTAACACCCTGTTGTATAGGTCAAGCATAATTTTGGATTCGAATCGTTCGTTTACTGCATTTTTTTGTCAGTATATTTTTTAAAGAAATTCTTAAGTGCTTTTTCCCGTTTTTTGTGTGGGTGTCTGGTATTACTGTGTTTGAGGTGTATACGTCAAGCGAAGTATTGTTATTCAATTGCCTTTTTATATCTTCCGTATATATATTTTTGTTTGGTTGATTGTAGAGTGATTCGTGTAAGTAATGTTTCGATTTTTTTGTTGCTTTTGAACGATGTAAGCTTCATTGTTTTCTTAGCTAATCCCGGCCCATATCCTACTTATTTCGCAGCTGTCCCATTAATTTCATTTCACTAGCTTATTAAATTATTTCGTGTGTTTTCGTATGCTTATTTTCGACGGAAATGATCTTTCTGGTGACCATCGTGTTGAAGGATGCAATCGGCCTTTTATGACAAGTTATATGTCTTAGTAACTGTGCCCGTTACTTGGAATACGTCATAGGTCAAAGCAGATGCACAGAATCGGAGTATGTTCTATTTAGGAAAACAATGTAGCAAACAGTTTAATCTCGCAACGTGCCTGATTAAATTATCCACTCCGCTTAAGTGGATAAGTCAGTCATGACGGTCGTATTGATTCCTATATTACAGGAAAGTATATTTCCTTATTACTTGAAATTTTTTATTTACTTTCACGATCGATTAATATTGAAAATCGGAATTACAATGAAAGATTTTAATATCACGTGAAAAACACTCGTCATGAGACCAGATAAAAAATGTTCGACGCTATCGCCGCTATCAGACCGCAAGCGGGGATGAAAATCGCCCACAGGAAGAGCAGGATGCAGCTGAAGATGACGACGAGCTCGGCGCAGAAGGTGGCGCACAGGTAGGCCGCTTGTGGCCCGCTGTAGGTGTTGAGGATGTCGGCGACCCGCACCTGCATGAAGCGCCACACGTAGACGAAGACGCCCAGGATGGTCTGGGCCGTGCAGCCCATGACGAAGATGGCGCGGAACAACCGGAACATGTGCGCAAAAACGAGCGCCATCAGAGCGATGAACGAGTGCTCGTCGAAGAACTCCTCCGTCTGCAGGAACTGGATCAGTTTGCTGCGCGCCGACATTAGGGAGCTGATGGGTATAGATGCCGCTGCCGTAGGCTCGTTGGGCTCGGCGGTACGGTACCGGCCGTTGCACGCTTCGAAGTAAGTCGAGCGCGTGGATTTTGTACGTCGAATTCCGCCGTCCCCGCCTTCGGGTCTGTAGGGCGCACGATGACCTTTGCGCTCGTCGAATTCTTCGTATCCAAGTTTACGCGGGACTTCCGGAGAGGCACCGTCGCCCATTGCAGCCGGTAGCGTGTTGTTCGTGGTTTCATGTTGCAAGGCAAGGTTGTGGTTCCTCCTCTCCTCTATGCGGCGCAGCACATCGGCGACACTTCTTGACTGGTTGAGATCTCTGACATGTGGTTCTCTCGTAAATGTTACCTCGTACGTGTGGTGGGCACGCCGGCTGCACAGCAGGCGGACCGGTTTGCAGTCAGGGTCGCCGAGAGAGCTCATCCTGCTTCTCTCTGTGTGTCACAGTTCTTAATGGCGCTCGGCAGCGCTGCGTCTTATTTGTCGGCTGTGCGGAGGTCGACTGCAGGGAGACTTGTTGCTGAGAAACGGAAGATTTTTACGGTCAACAATTGGTATTTGTTTCTCTTTTATGTGTTAAAGCTCCCTACACAGATACCAGATAATCGGTCGACCGAGAAACAAATTTTGTGGCAGCCTACAGAAGTCCCGACCGACTCCACACAGCGATCAAAGCGCCGCCCGGCCCTATCGAGTGTAGCGATTTGTTTATACAAAGTTTATGAGGTTATGTTAACTGAGATACCTCTTGAATGTACACAGGAACATGAACAGGGATTTGCCTTGTCAATTTTAGAGGTTTAAGAAGAAAACAAAGAACAAGAAAAAAAGCCGAAAAAATCTTTGTGGCAGCCTACGCATTTCCCAACCGACTGTACACAATGATTAAAGCACCGCCCAGACTTATCGAAGATAGCGAATTGTTTATAGAAAGTTCATCAGGCTATGCTCGACTAGACAACTCTTGAAGGTACACAGAAACACAAACTGGGATTTACCGTCTCTATTTTAGAAGTTAGAAAAAAGAAAGAAAGAAAGATAAACTCTGAAAGAAAGTTAAAGAAAAATTATCATTAGGATTCGCAGCTCTTTGTGTTTACCGTGTTTTCAGTTAAAATTGCTGGATGTAAGGTTCGCCAGTTACACTAAAGACCCTTTCTTCCAACCTCAGTGCCAACATTAGTGGGTTTCTGTTTTATTTAATCTGTAATGTGAAAATTTTACTAAATGATGGCAAAACTATGTGGATATTTAGTTCAAGCAACAATTCGCTTCTTTTTATTAAAATCGGTTTGCATGGTTTTTCAGGCCCACTTGTGTATTATTTATTACAGGTAACCTGTTATCTGCAACCAAACGACGTTGATGAGAAATTCCGTTGGGATTTAACCTAACATTTTTATGCTGTAAACGTAATTTAGTTTGTCGCGATATTTCGCGCCTATATTCGTTATTACTCAGGGATCTATGCCTTTCGCGGGCAAGTGGAAGAGCACTTGCCCGCGAAAGGCAAAGGTCCCCAGTTCGAGTCTCGGTCCGGCACACAGTTTTAATCTGCCAGGAAGTGCCATATCAGCGCACACTCCGCTGCAGAGTGAGAATCTCATTCCGGTGAGGTGTTGTGAAGCACACGTAAACATAACACATAGTTTCACATTATAAGGTCGTAGGAGCACTTTGCAATTTCCCATTTTGCACTTCACCAAAAATGACATCACAAAATTATTTTGTATTCAACAAAGAATTTTAGTCTCAATATGATGGACTGCGTGAGGGGATCACCAATTAGAGGCCTCGTAGCTAACAGATTTATGAACAACATCTACATCCACATCTACATTTATACTCCGCAGCCACCTAACGGTGTGTGGCGGAGGGCACTTTACGTGCCACCGTCATTACTTCCCTTTTCGGTTCCAGTCGCGTGTGGTTCGCGGGAAGAACGACTGCCGGAAGGCCTCCGTGCGCGCTCGAATCTCTCTAATGTTACATTCGTGATCTCCTCGGGACGTATAAGTAGGGGGAAGCAATATATTCGATACCTCATCCAGAAACACACACTCTCGAAACCTGGACTACAAGCTACACTGGGATGCAGAGCGCCTCTCTTGCAGAGTCTGCCACTTGAGTTTGCTGAACATCTCCGTAATGCTATCACGCTTAGCAAATAACCCTGTGACGAAACGCGCCGCCCTTTTTTGGATCTTCTCTATCTCCTCCGTCAACCCGATTTGGTACGGATCCCAACTGGTGAGCAATACTCAAGTATAGGTCGAACGAGTGTTTTGTAAGCCATCTCCTTTGGTGATAGACTACATTATCTAAGGACTCTCCCAATGAATCTTAACCTAGTACCCACCTTACCAACAATTAATTTTATATGATCATTCCACTTCAAATCGTTCCCCACTCATACTCCCAGATATTTTACAGAAGTAACTGCTACCGGTGTTTGTTCCGCTATCATATGATCATAAAATAAGGGATCCTTCTTTCTATGTACTCGCAATTCATTACATTTGTCTATTTAAGGGTCAGTTGCCACTCCCTGCACCAAGTGCCTCTCCGCTGCAGATCTTCCTGCATTTCGCTACAATTTTCTAATGCTGAAACTTCTCTGTATACTACAGCATCATCCGCGAAAAGCCGCATGGAACTTCCGACACTATCTACTAGGTCATTTATATATATTGTGAAAAGCAATGTTCCCACAACACTCCCCTGTGGCACGCCAGAGGTTACTTTAACGTCTCCATTGAGAACAACATGCTGTGTTCTGTTTGCTAAAAACTCTTCAGTCCAGCCACACAGCTGGTCTGATATTCCTTATATCCAACAATTTTAAAGGAAAATCACTGACGCTCTGTTACATTGCTTAACAACTGCTAAAGAACAACTGACACTTGCTAAAGAACACTGTTGTCTGCTACTGAACAACCGACAAATGCTACGGAACACCAGAGCAATGATAGTAAAGGAAACGTTGGATGTGTGGCATGTTGACTGCAGCGAAGTCTGTGCACGAACGCCGTGTATGCGGGGGATGAGGAGACTAGTGTTTGATGTGCCATGGACATCGAGGTCATTAGAGGTGAGGTACCAGCCCAGATTAGGGAAGGACGGAGAAGGAAATCTGCTGTGTCCATACAAAGGAACCATCCCGGTGTTTGCCTTGAGCGATTTAGGGAAATCGGGGGAATCCTAAATCTGGATGACCCGATGGGAGTTTGAACTTTCGTGCTTCCGAGTGCGTGCTCTTCAGTGTTTGGCGAATGTCACTGTCGGGCCGGCTAGTGCGACAACCCGTGTCGTACGTTACCATGTACCTGAGACACCTTTTGTGTGCTTACAACTGCGGACGAATATTTGGACGGCCCGAAGACGGTCAAAGTGCCACTTCTGTGAGCACTAATCTCGCGATTAGAAAAGGTGGCTGGAGTTGGAAATGCTATGCGAAAAGATGCCGTTTGTCGTAGACGGACCACCACTCCAGAAGAGAATCGATAAGTAAAGGCGAAAAGCAACACACATCTCACTCCTCGGCAGATCTCTAAAGTACTTCAATAATGGTTTACAAACATTCTCGACCGAAACAAAAGCACTTGACGTTTGGGGAGTCTTAACACCCGCTGCATCCACCGCCACTGTATATCATCATGGTATAAAGGGTCTGAAGACGGTCATTTACTGACCGAAGCGGATAACCATTGAAAGAAAAAAGTTTTATTGTGCTCGAGACTTTTGTAATGAATTTTAAAGCACTTTTAACCAGACCGCGGTTTCTCCACGAGAAGTACTCACGAAAATTGAAGGTCACAGGACCTTGGAAACGCTACCGGTATACGTGTCTCTGCCACATCCATTTCGCGGCGGTTAGATCAGTGCTTAATATGCCACGATTTTCGAGCAAACACTCCGTAGCCATTGTGAAGAGTTAAGACTGCAGTTGGGCTGCTCCTGCGCCCTTACTTACACTATCTACCGACAGTTCCGTCACTGGTGATCACGGCATCGCCAGATACGGACATAAATTGACTCGGCGTTCGATGTGACCGACAAATCCTCGGTATCGCTCGATCCCTCGCAGCGCCGAGATGTAGACCACCGCCTCTATTGTGGGTGATTTTTATTTTTACGGATTCTTTAGTTACAGAGTCTAGACCCTGTTAGTGCAAGCCACAACAGAGGTATGGTCAAATTTCATCAGGTGACCGTTTTCTATGGCATAGTGAGATACACTGAGGTAACAAATGTTATGGGGTAACTCCTAATTTCGTGTCGGACCTATTTTTTCCCAGCATAGCGTAGCAGACTCACTTGCCATGGACTCAACAAGTCGTTCGAAGTCCCTTGCAAAAATATTGAGCCTCAATAACCGTGCACAATTGCGAAAGTGTTGCCGGTACATGATTTTGTGCACAAATTGACCTCTCGATTATGTCCCATAAATGTTCAATGGAATCCATATTTGGCGATGTGGTTGAGCAAATTATTCGCTCGAACCGTCCGGAATGTTCTTCAAGCCAATCGCGAACAACTTTGGCCCAGTGACATGACGTATTGTCATGTACAAACATTCCTCAGTAGTTTGGTGGTGCGATGGTCATGAACGACTGCAGATGGTCTCCAAGTAGCCTAACATAACTATTTCCAGTAGATTATAATTCCCTTTGGACCAGAGGACCCAGTCCATTCATTGTAAATACAGCCCACACCATCATGGTCCCACCAAAAGCTTGTGCAGTGCCGTGTTGAAAACTCGGGTCCACAGCTTCGTCAGGTTCACGCCACACTTGAACCCTACCATCAGCACTTACCAACTGAAATCGTGTCACATCTGACGATAGCCTTCCAGCTGTCTAGCGTCCAATCGATATGGTCATGACCCATGGAGAAGCGTTGCCGGCGATGTCATGCCGTTAGCAAAGGCACTGGCGTCGTTTTCCTGCTGCCATAGTCCATTAACGCAAAATTTCGCGCCGCTGTCCGAACAGATACGTTCGACGTACGGCCCGGATTGATTTCTGTGGTAACTTCTCGCACTGTTGCTTGTCTGCTAGCGCTAACAACTCTACGCAAAAGCCGTTGTACTCGGCCGTTAGGTGAAGGCCGTCAGCCACTGCGTTGTTTGTGGTAATGGAAATGTGCGTTTGGCGTCATTGGCCGGGAGGCAGGTGCGGCCGCCTTGGTGCAGGTCTTATTACATTCGACGCCACACTGAGCGACCTGCGCGCAGGATGGGGATGAAATGATGATGAAGGCAACACAACACCCAGTCCCTGAGCGGAGACAATCCTCGACGCTTCCGGGAATCGAACTTGGGGCCGTAGAACGGCAATCCGTCACGCTGACCACTTAGCTATCGCGGCGGACTTATTTGTGGTGTGAGGTAGTGTCTTGTTTGTTGTGAGAGGTAATGTCTGAATTTGTTATTCTCGGCACACTCTTGACACTACGAACATTGGAATATTGAATTCCCTAAGGCTTTTCGAAATAGAATGTCCCTTGCTCATAGCTCCAATTACCATTCCATGTTGGAAGTCAGTTAATTCACGTCCTGCGGGCAAAATCGCTTTGGAAGCCTTTTCACATGGATCATCTGGGTAAAAACGACAGCTCCTTCAATGCACTACCCCTTTATCTCTCGTGTACCTGATACTATCGCTCTCTGTATGTGTCCATTCCTTATCCTACGACTATTTTCACCACAGTATAAAGTGGGCTTCTTGGAGTAGAGCCGACGAAAAAAATGGTTCAAATGGCTCTAAGCACTATGGGACTTAACATCTGAGGTCATCAGTATTCTAGACTTAGAACTACTTAAACCTAAAAAACCTAAGGACATTACACACATCCATGACGGAAGCAGGATTCGAACCTGCGACAGTAGCACTTGCCGGCGATAAAAAATGTTCAAATGTGTTTGAAATCTTATGGGACTTAACTGCTAAGGTCATCAGTCGCTAAGCTTAAACACTATTTAACCTTAATTATCCTAAGGACCAACACACACACTTGTGCCCGAGGACTCGAACCTCCGCCGGGACCAGCCGCGCAGTCCATGACTGCAGCGCCTCAAACCGCTCGGCTAATCCCGCGCGGCTGTCGGCGATAAAACCTCCCATTCTGTTTCCTGCATTGTTATACGGAGCACAGATTTTGTACGAGGTTTTCCACACTCGTGAGGTATCCTGTGGACCCCATGTGTTCTGCGACCACCTACATGTTTAACCGGTGTCATTAGTTACCGCATTTTCGTCGCTTACCTGAATGTCGATTTGACTTTGTTTCTTTTCAGCAAGCATCTTATCTTATCCGACGCCATGCGACAGAACGACAAAAACCAAATTTCTTCCGTCGGTGGTCTTATTATGATTCTTGACTGATGTCACATCATGTATTTGGTGAGCGTTGTAGCCGTTTTCCCTGAAAATCGATACGGAAGGGCGTCCCGTCCTACAAGATTTTCACTAGAGCACAGGCAGTAGGTGGTCTAACGGTCTGAGTGAGAAGATTATTGACCAGTGTGTCTTCCACCGAAGAGCTCGCGTGAAGACCACTAATTGCTGAGGCTCTTCAAAAAATCCGCTGGAATAGGACGCCCTTCCGACTCAGCATATCCAAAACTGGTTCAACAGCACACCGACTGCCTAATTAGATGGTTCTAATCGGCCACTGTGAAAATTATATTTAAAATCAGCCGATTTTATCAGCTGAATTAAGTCTTCGACTTATTTAGGGTATAATTATGGTGAGTCTAGATATGGTGCCTCTGTTTACGCATGTGTTTGTCAAAGATCTTTTGTACCCAGAACCCAATCGCTTTGTAAGCGAGATGGTCAAGCTACTTAGGCACAATCTGACCTCATTTTATTTTATGCGCAACGGCCAACATTACGGTTCACAGACGGTGTTATGGTGCGGAGCATTAATCTCCAGTTGCTGCAAACTTCTTTATGGAAATTTTCGGGAATTTTGGCTTAGACACGGTGCCACTAAGGCCTAGTTGCTATACGTAACGACACTTTCGTCATTTGGCCCCACGGACCTGGAAAACTTGACGAGTTCTTAGAACATCTCCGCAGAACTAAGAGTCCAGTTATAGGATTCTTCTTGTCAGAGCCGACAGCAAACTAATATCGACAACGATTGTTCAGATATACATGCCGAAGATAGTGAGATAGAAAGTATATGAGGATATTGAAGGGATAATTCAGTACGTAGAGCGAGATGAAAGTCTAATCGTCATGGGGGATAAGAATGAGGTTGTAGGGGAAGGACTAGAAGGTAGGGTAACGGGAGAATTTGGGCTTGGTGCTAGGAATAAGAGAGGAGAAAGTCTAACTCATTTGTGCAATAAACTCACAGGTAGAAACACCGGATACTATGGTCAAAAATACAAGAGGAAAAGTATATTTGCAAAACGGGGGGAGACACGGGAATATTTCAGTTATATATATTGCATCATGATCAAGCAGAGATTTCGAACTCAGACACTAGATTAAAGGGTGTACCCAGGAGCATATATAGACAGATCACAGTTTAGTACTAATGAAGAGTAGCCCGACGTTTAAGACACTGGTCTTGAAAAACCAATGCCCAAAAAGTGGGATGCGGAAGTTTTAAGGAATGACGAGATATGCTTGAAGTTTTCTGGCGCTATAGACACTGCGATAGGGAATAGTCCAATAAGCAGCTCAGTTGAAAATATAAGGGACATCTCTATAAAAACGATTGTGGGAAGAAAACCGAAGGTAGAAAGAAGGTAAGTGCGTAGAAACCACAGATAACACAACAAAATACTACAGTAGATCGATTAAAGAAGAAAGTAAAAAAGTGGTGAGGGTAATTCAGGAACACAGAAATTCAAGTCACTTCGGAACGAAATAAACAGGAAGTGCAAGGAAGATAAGTCGAAATAACTCCATGGAATGTGAAGAAATCTAAAAGGAAATGATTTTCGGAAAGACTGACTCAACAATAGAAAAGTAAAAAGATTCTTCGGTGAAATTAAAAGCAATGATGCTAACATTAAGACTGCAATGGGAGTTCCACTGTTAAATGCCGAGAAGAGATCGGATTAGTGGAAAGTGTATACTAAATTCATCTATCATAGGAAAGAGTTCTCTGATGACGTTTGATACGAGAAGAAACATGACTGTACGTAGAAGAGATAAAGGATCGAATAGGGTAAAGGATCGAATATTAGAATCGGGATTCAAAAGAACCTTGGAATACTTAAAATAGAATAAGGCAGAAGGGAAGAAGGCATTTCATAAAAATCTCTAAAATCATTGTAGGAAGTGACAGCAAAGCTTCTACTCACTTTGGTGTGTAAAATTTCTGAGTACGGAGTTATGCCATCTGTCTTTCGTGAAAACATTATCCTCACAATTCTTAATATTGCAAGAATTGACTAGTGCAAGATTTGGCCCACTAACAGCCTAAAAGCTCATGCATCAAAGCTGCTGAGAAGAATAATATACGTAAGAATGCAAAAGAAAACTTAGGATGTGTTAGATGAGGACCAGTTTTTCTGTAGGGAAAGTAAAGACACGAGAGAGGCAATTCTGATGCTGCAGTGGAAAGTAGAATAAAGGGAAATGCGGTCGACAATATAAAATGGTACAAGATGTTTGAAATGGGAGGAAATCAGGGGTAAGCTATTCACAACAAAGGCAGTTAATATACTATATGTACAAGAAGAAAGAGGGAACAAAAAGTGTGGGAGACGAAGAACGAAGTGGTCGTATTAAAATGGCCTTTTAAAATCTTTGTCACAGAACATTTGTCTACCGGCTTACAGTTGGGGTGAGATTTCCTAGATCTAGTAGGTTGTGTAACAGGCTACTCCCTATCAGGTTTGTTATTAAATTTCATTCAGGAGAGAGTTATCATATATGTGGACATAGTCAGCTCCCTTCAGTCAATGGTGTTGATTCCATTGATTTTCAGTTTGATATCTGGCGTCTCGGGAAGATGAAGCCCAATTGCCACTAAGTTTATTAAATGAGCTTCCCGATGGTTTGACCGAACACATGGGTGTAACCAACAAAATCAGACCAAGCGAGTTCCCTTCGGGTTGTCAACTGGAGCAGCAGTCCTATTGCGTCTGCTAGGTACGATCTCGGGTGAATCAAAGTTTCATTGTTTGTCTGTTGGCTGTTTGCAGCAAGAACATCTTAGGCAGGTGCGGTCCTGATTTAGGGAAAGGAGATTACGACTGAAACTTAGGATAATTTAGTTCCTGCTGAAATTTCTTGTCTGGGTCACGTAGTTTCAGCCACTGGGTTTAAAACTATCAACAAGCACACCAAGGCCATACGTAACGTCCCATCCCCGCCCCCCTCCCAAAAAATATAGCAACAGAGTTGCACAGATTATCACAATGGTGAAATTCTTCAAGAAATTCATCTAGCTAGCTCCTCCCTTAAGCCAGCTTCGTCATGAGGGAGAGCTGTTTTAGTGGTCTAATACTGAGTACTCAGCTTCTGGTGCATTGCAGCAAGCTCTCAGTAATTTTTTCGTGCTATCTGTTCTGGTTTTTCAGCATCAATACATTCTCCAGGCTGGTGCCTCCAATTCCGGAATCGCTACCCCCTTGTTACAAGGATGTGACCGAGATTTCCAGCTTTGTGTGTATCCATCGAGGACTGTCTTGGTGGCAGAGATTAAATACTTAGTATACAAATTGGAAGCGTTGTATAAAGTGGCCTGGAAAAATTCAAGTTCTATTTGGTTGGTTGGTTGGTTTGTGGGGGTTGAAGGGACCAGACTGCAAAGGCCATCGGTCCCTCAAGTTCTATTTGGATTATAAACATTTCTTATTAGAAACATTTAAAGGGCTCTGACGACCAGCTGGCGGATGCGCTGAGTTGTGTGTGTAGTGAGAATGAGGAGTCTGCTGAGATCGCACAGTCAGGTGATAATCTTCAATGTACAAATATAGTATTGCTATACTGAGATTATATCACTTTTTGGGAATTTGAAGGAGCAGGAAGGGTGGGACGAACTATTGACGAATACTGAGGAGCAGCTCATTAGTGTGAAACAAGTAGTCAAACGTCGCCTCAAGAAAGATCTCCTACGTTATCGTATCCACTATGACAGAGAGTTACAAATTTGTCACCTCCAAGAGTTAGTTACAGGTGTATGTAAATGCTTTCATTGTTTCTTGTGTAGGGGTCATTTGGGTGCCTTGAAGATCATAATGAAGATTAAAGATTACATTACTTGGCCATCCCTTATTTTCAGCGTAAGGAAACTAGTCAAGTAGTGTCAGGAATATCAGTCTCCACAGCCCAGCCGTAGTTCTTGTCGTGGGTTGTTACACTCTGGACAGAACGAGAGGCAGCCGGACAATTTAGGTATGACTTAGTTTGTGTCACTTCGATCCTCTGACAGTGGTAGTTGTTTTTGTGGATAATGTCACCCAGCTTTTATGGCATGGCCCAACAGCGGTATGGCTAAGTGTTTGACAGTTCAGCATCTTGATACTTCACCCTCCAAAATTAATGCTTGCAAACCTGATTAGCTGTGTGATATCCATTACTTGGTCCATTAGTGACCTCCTCCCCAAGAAGATTGATCTTGATGCTATTAAAACTGAAGCGAAGTGATTAACAACAGTCGACTTGGATACAGGTTAGTTGGTTGGTTTAAGGGGACCACACCGTGCATATCTAACCCATGTTATTTTAGGCAAGTATTTGACCCATTTCTGAAAAACTATTCGATGCAGGACCTCAATAGTTTTACTGTATGTTACATGGTACTAAAATCAACTTTATCCATTTTATAGTTTTTAAGAAGTACTTCTTTAAATTTATTAACAGAAAATTAACTTTTTCTGCAGAAAATATTTTTTTGTGAACTTCCTAATGGGGGAATATTAATGAATGTAGCACTACAGGTGGCTATTTATGTTATGCAGAGTCTCTGAAAATTTCATTAATTTATCTATGATAGTTTCTAATATAATGGGGCTCATAGTTTCTGATATAATGGGGCATATGTACTGAAAATTTTAGTTTGTGGGAAATTGACTTTAAAGAAAAAACTTATGAAATTTGTTACTTACAGTTAATTAAAATTGTCCTGCTGCATATGATGACCCTTCTTTTGCCTCTAGCAGGTCTTGAATGTAATAACAGCATCATGAACTCCTAGTTTCATTGTATATATGTCTACAAAAACAGTTTTAGGTAGGCGGTTCCAAATTATGCTGTTGAAACATTCATTAGGATTCTGTGTCTGCCAATGCAGACATTTCCTCAGAAGGTCAGGATGAGCCAAGTCTCTGAAAATAGGTTTAATTGCTGTGATAACAGCAGTGTGAAGAGAATGCTGGTGAGAATAAGATTCTCCAGTTGCCTGAACCATATTGTATTTGCACCACGAATTTTCTCCTGATGGACACAATCCATGACATGACTTATCATCAATAGAGGACTTATAGAAGAATATGGCCCAAACATCTTTTTTCATTGCCTCCAGATTTTCTTTACTTCTCCTAACTGCCTGCCCATAGTGTACCGGCAAGTTTTCTATTTCAGTTTTAGTTAATTGACCCTGTCCGGTCAACAATTTTCCATCTTCTAATTTTTTTCCTCTCATATCAACTATTAGTTTTCACAGCCTTGTTCCCAAATGTTTTTGAACATGGCCTACACATTCTATTTTGCTAGTAATGGCGTCTCCATATGGCCTAGATTTCACCACATTGTTGTATGCCTTACCGTCACCATCGCCTAAATATTTGGTGTCCCGTACACCTCTTATTTCTATGGAGCGATGAAATATTTGTTGTACTCTATGAACTTCCATACCACTACTTGTTCCACTTGTTCCTCCAAAATTAGCCACGCTGTTGTGTTCTTTATGTTCATTGACTTTACAACATTTGTAATATTTAGACATTATCTCCACATCTACCACTTTACTGGTGTCTACACTCCTGGCAGTTACTACTCCATTCAGGGAAATATGTCCTCATTTCTGCCAACATCCATCAAGTGCGACTGTAATACACGAACTTACATCATATTCTTCCAGTGCTTCCCTAGCAGCCAGTTTCATGCTTTCCTCACTGTCCTCGCATGCAGCTGTCTCTGATACTGCAGTCAGTTTTTCAAAGTGGTTGATGTAAGTTCATCACTGAACAAAATGTTCTCCCTGCAGTCACGCCCTTGACAATGGATCGTAAGGCATAAACTAATCTAGTATTGATTTCATAATGGCCTCTTGTATCTGGTTTTGAACAACTCATAGATGAAACCACAGCTGAGAATTTAGTGTAAACTAAATCCAAAGCAATTACTAGGCCTTTTCTCCCTCTGGCACTCTAACAAATTTTCACGCTCTGTGACTCACCACACTGTCTACATTGTACAGATTTAGAAATTACATCTGATAATATTCTCAAATTTATAGTAATGTTACTGCACCCCTTGTCAGTTACAGTAAAATCGTTGTAACTCTCTTGAAATGGTGAGAGCTTCTTTGATGAGGCATTTGTTGAAGAATTACAATTCGAAACATCGTTACCAGGTGACATAACCTTTTGTACAGAAAGCTTTCTAATCTTATTTCCTCTAAATTGTCCTTTCTTGAAAATGCCCTTACGTTTCGTCATCTTCTATAAACACAACAAAACTCAAGTAGACAAGCACTGCAAACAAGCATAATAACTCCTCGCAATCACACTTGAACAAAAGTAATGCGTGTTTGAAAGCGTGTTGTTTACAAACAGCAGAAACAAAAGAATACCGATCGTTGCATTCCAAAGATAGCCAACACAGTCGGGAGTAATAAGAAGTCCCTAACTTGCAATGTAGGGGATATAAAGGTCTAAAATATACGCAGAAATGTGGGTGACCGAAAAGTGGGCGTGGCACTTAAGTATACGTGGTAGGAAAATGCTCCGCTCGAAAAAAAAAATTTATCAGCAAAATCCTTTTCACAGTACTTAAATAAAACAATCTATCGAAATATCATGAAAACCGAAGATCAATTTTTTTCGACCTGAACCACTATATGGTCCCCTTGAAATAGGGGGCAAGGGACCAAAGTGCTAGGTTATCGGTCTCTGTGCATACAGGTAAGAGGCCCGCACTTATAACGACAGTACGTGGCCTAGGCCTTTAAGGATTTTTGGGCCCAGAACAAGGAAGCAGACAAAATTTCTGGCAAGCTACTGCCTTATTTTGTCTGACAGTGAGCGAGAATAAATCACACAACTGCCCTGTAATAGTCGTCGAACTACCAGCTGCTTCAGATCTTCATAAACCATGATCCAATGCCAACCCCTGTTGAATCAGCATTCCATCAACTTGGAGTTAGAATCTGACGTTATAGCAGCTAACTATCTACCAGGCAAGAGATTAATAATTAGCATATTTATTCATGTTAGGCTCACATACAGGGCACAATCTGACAAAACAACCCATTGAAACAATGCGCTATTACAAGAAGTTTGGAAATATATTGAGATTATTGCTATATATTATTTTCAAGTATTTGATATTCCTTTGAGCCAGGTACGATACAGAAGTCACTTTCCTGCACTTGTGATGATTTCAAGTGCTATGCTACAGTTCTCGTCGCTGCGCTAAGCTCGTAAGGACTGTCTCAGGTAAATAAATAGAATAACTACCACTTCCTCCGTAATATACCATAAAAATAGTCATAGCCATCGAAAAGACATTTGTAATGAGTTGTATCAAGGCACACGATTAGTATGTACGCTAGTAAGGGAATTTCCTATTAATCAAATGGTTTCGTGTTTTGAAATTCTTACCACTAACACAGTGGAAAATATCGTACCCTCTCACTTGTCAGATTCTAAGGATGGCCACTGCAGTTTCTCTCCTAACGAAAATATTGGCCACCAGTGGATTCCATGTGGTCCTTCTTACTCAGGTCAATGTCTGTATTACTTCTAATGAATACGAAGCCAACGGAGCTAAATAAAAATAGAAGGGAATAGCAGTCAGCCCTAATATGCCCCCCCCCCACCTACCCATGTATGACTTCAACAGAGTGTAATTTATCCAACGCGCATTGATATGAAATCGAAATCACTTTGTCTTTGAAGCTAACGTGCCATCTCATTCGTTCCCAATAGATGGCATACTTTATCTCTACTGTTCTAACATAATGGCGATGCACGTGAGATGACTGTGTCGTTTACCAACGGTAACTGCAGGATGGCCAAGAAGTGCAACTGCTGCCAGTTAGGCGGGATATGGGCACTGTCAGTTGAACATGATCTTAAGCAGGATTTGTGTGGTGCGTGACTCTTGATTCTGACAAACACGTTGCCCATATTTGGTAGAAGATCGCCCGATGGCTTGGGTCTGCTATTTGGTATCTACAGAGTTCACTGGCATAATGCATTATTGAGCAACAGTCATCGGTGTTTGCTGAACTTGTCTGGTGGGCACCTTAATGTGTAGACTTTATTGACAGTATTCGGAGCTACACGTTGTTCCATAGGGATTATTACAGTACTATGTGTTTAGGACTGAGTTACAAGCCGTCCCCACTTTATTTAATGAGCTTACTCACACCCATTTGGTTAAGTAACATTCTTAAAATGGTTTACAAGGCTTCAGTCCTTTTGGTAAATTATCACTATCATTTGTGCTTTTTTTCTATAGTTTATTCGGTACTCAAGAGTCAATGTAAATTCAGTTTTACTACTTGTTGTTTCATCTAAATCCATGCTGGCTCTAATTTTATTTATACATTCTTTTACTCTGGCTTATTCGCATTCTACTTAGCGAGTTCAAATAACGTTTCTGTCATTTACCAATGGATTACATTGTTTTATAGCTGATCATTGTCTGTGTGATATGCTGTGCTCGTAGAGGTTAACTGATGTGTTGACTAATTGTCTACTCATGGTTGATGCATAACATGTGATCACTGAAACCTTTACTGTGTGTTCTTGTATGCTTGAATTTATACCTTGCTATAATGAAATTTTTGTGAGACATTAACTCCACGCATCGCCATGCAGTCAGATCTCAACAACATATTTCTCGGATATCATATACTAAATTTGTATTTACGGATTTGGTAGGAGAGTCTTGTCCCCGGCACGAATCCGCCCGGTGTACTTGGATCGAGGTCCGGTGAGCCACCCAGTCAGTGGATGGTTTTTAGGCGGTTTTCCACATGCCTCGGCGAATGCGGGCTGTTTCCCCTTATTCAGCCTCAGCTACACTATGTCGGCGATTGCTGCGCAAACAAGTTCTCCACGTAAGCGTACACCATCATTACTCCACCACGCAAACCTAGGGGATACACTCGTCTCCCCTGAAAGAGTGGCTCTTTGTGGGTTGGCGGAGAGTGAAGTGGACTGCAGTAGTCATCGTGGGGTTGTGGACCACTGCGGCTGTGGCGGGGACGGAGCCTCTCCGTCGTTTCTAGGGCCCTGGTCGACATAAAATACAATACAGTACAAATTTGTATTGCTTAGTTTCTTACATTCATGGGAGAGTGTTAAATTTCACAATATCTTAAATAAATTTTAGGTGAACCACATATAAATCTTGATTTAACGCCACTTTCTTATTCAGTTTGTCGGTTACCTCTTGTTGCATTTGTAATTCCGCTACAGACATCTCAATTGGGGCCGTAATGTTGTGTGTTGCGATGATTTTGATGGGCACATAGTTATGAATAATTTTACTTTGGAGATAAATCTTAGTGAAATTTATGTCTTCTGTTGCTATTTATAAGTTAACACCAAGGCGTACATAACGCAGTGTGCTCGGCATACTACTGCATGACATTGTCAATAGCCTACGATCCATTGGGCCTGTAGAGTTGGAGATATCGCTTAATAACATAATGTAATAAAATCCAGATTGCTAAAATGGTAGTTTAATGTTTTTGTTGTGATGGATACATGTGGCTGGATTGCCATCTTCGTAATACGCGTATCTGTAAAAGTTTCATAGTAATAAACCTCTAAATCCGAAAATACGATCAACCAGCATTAAAATAAATAAGAAAATATTATCTCACTTTCTCAGATGGACTGTAAACGCGGATCTGAGCGAAATGAATCCATCACAGTAAAAACAATAAACTATGAGGGCAGCAATCGAGATTTTATCACATAATCTCTCTAAGAGATATCTTCAACGATGCAAACCTACTGGATTTTAAGTTATTAACACTAATGTCTTAAAATACTATTGGGACGGTACTACGTTACATACGCCTACGAGGTAAACTATTGAAAGTAGCAGTAAGGTGTGTGTCAAGAATAAAATTGTCGAAAACTATGTGCACGTCAAAATCATAGCTGTATCCAAATTTAAGGCAAAAAACAAGATGTCTGGAGCAAATGTACAAATGTAGCAGGAAATAAACAACAAACTGAACCAGAAAGTGTTCTTAAGGGGATACGGAATCACCTATCCCCGCAATGTTAATATATGCCTACTATAGGGAACATTTTCTCACAAACTACTGGAGACAGAGAGGTAAAAATTTTACTGTATGTGCATTCATATGTTACAACAATACTGAAACAACAGTTTATTGTCAAAGTATTTTCTTACAGAGATATTGTACATTTATTTTTAAGTAAATTTTTTCCATCGCTTTTTACTAGACTATCACCCCTAAGTCTTTTGTAAATCAAGTAATTAAAAAATCGTTGTTTCAGTATGTAATAGGGACCTATGTCACTACGTCATAAAAATTTCAGACTTCTAGGTTGACCAGTACCTGAGATAATGTTCCTAGATGAAGTAAAAAGTAAACTTACGGGAAACGGAGAAAGAAGATTAAAACATTCCTGATCCGTAGCTAATACCCCCTTCACAGTCTTCATAATCATCTTCAAGTCTTCTTTTGGCACCCCTCTGCACCTGTCTTGCTTTTTTCACTAATGTCTTGATTATATTATCAGCATGCCTTAGTCTGTGCTGATCTAAAAAGAACATAGCACGTACCGTACGGGAACCAACACACATACCCAACTTTTGAAGGACCTGGCATTTAGTTATATTTCCAAGATTGAAGGTTGCCACAGCATCATACACACCAAAATGTAGTGTATTAATTCCGACAAACACTGTTTTTGGGAGACGATGCCATATCACACTATTCAAGCACTCGTTGGGGTTCTGCGTTTTTCCGTGAAGACATTTCATCAGAAGACTTCTGTCAGCCAGATCTCTGAAAATGGGCTTTATTTCTGCCATGATGGCTGATGGTAGACTGTGGTGGTGAATGTATTTCTCTCCTGTTGTTAGTCCCCTATTGTATTTACACCAGCTGTTTTCACCTTTGGGGCACAAACCATGTTGTGGATGCTCATCCGTGGATGCGGTGTGGAAATATAAAGCCCATATAGCTCTCCTCATTTCTTCAAGATTGCCTGTATTTTGCCTGATTGCAAGGCCATAGCAGTTCTGAATGTGGTCTATTATGGAATCAGTCAATCTTCCTCTGCCATCCAAGGTTTTCCCATCATCTAGTTTTTTTCCCTTTCATAACTGATTTTAACCTTCTCAGCCTGGCACCCATTCTCTTCTGCACATGTCCTATACATTCAAGTTTGCTTATATTTACACTGTTCCCATATGGTTTGCTTTCCAAAACTTCTTTGAATGCTTTAGAGTCACCATCTCCCAGATATCTGACATAGCGAACATTATACCACTGTGAAGAGCGATGAAAAATTTTCTTCACCCCAGCAACCTCCATGCCACCACTACTACCATAATAATTAGCAATACAGTCATCACTGTGTTCATTTTTCAGCCTGCCTGTGCACCTACAGTATTTAGACATTATTGCAACATCAATAACCTTGCCAGTATCAACACTAGTTGCTGTTACAACACCATTGTTGGAGGTGTGGCCCCTTTTCTGCCACGTGCCATCAAACGCCACTGTGAGGTCACGACTGCCGTCATTTTCTTCCACTGCTTCTTCCACAGCAACCTGCATTGACTTCTGTGCTACATCTTCAACTGCAGATCCTAGTACATAATTGTAAGCTTCAAACTTTGAAGGTGCACTTGGAAGATTTAGAACACCACATAGCATATCACCAGCTGCTTTGCCCTTACCAATTGCTCGCAATCCATAAACTAACCTAATATTTACACTATAAAGTTCAGTTTTCTTGTATCCATTATTTACAGTTACTGAAACCGAACTTGGAAACTTACAGCTGTATTTACAAACACTGCATATTAAATTAAACTGGGCAGCCAGGCCAACATGGGATTCTACTTTCAGAGAAACGTTTCCATGACATTTTTTGCAGCACAAACTGTTTTCAAGAGCTTCACACAATATATTCGTATCAATGAGTTCAAACACTTCATTCCCTCTATCAAGTAAATTATATTTCTCTTCCAAATCTCTTAGTTTTTTATGAGAAGCACTGTTTTCATTTGGTGTAAGTTCGTTCGGCAAATCAGTAATAAGTGGATTCACATTTTCCAACAGTGATGATGATGAACTGCTTTGCTTTGCTAATGAATCATTATTTCTTTTCTTTTGCCAGTTCACACGCTTTTTAAATACTTTTGCTTTAGCTCTAGGCATTTTCACTGCGAAAAATGAAGCACTAAATACGAAATAACTCAACAACAACTACTTTCTTATATCACACTGTTTACAAAACAGTCCCGCCACAAAGTCAAAGAGTAACTTGAGGAAACCAGAGAGAAACATTTTCGGGCAACTAGTGTATAAATAGTCGCTGGAAACCGGGATATTTGAATTCATGTCACTTTAAAGGTACTGCCAAATAGTTCATGGTCAGCCACGAGAGACGTGTATAACTAAAGCGCAATACCCGATCTCACAAATATATAAAAATAAAATAGTTATAATTGTAGTAGAGCTATGTATAATACGTCATTTTAAAGAGGAAATATGGCAGAATATAATACGCCAATAAAAAAAATTCGATTTTTTAACCCAAAATCCGATTCCGTATCCCCTTAATAACTTTTTTTGTGAGAAGTATTATGTTCTTTGTGACCTGGTACCTTATCACTCTCAGCTTCTTGTTTGCTAAAACATTCCAATAATTTTTCCACAAGTAGAGTATAAATCATATACAGGGCGTTTGGGAGACCAAAATGAAAGAGATGCTGTAAATGACGTTACTGACGACTTCGTTGGCAGTAAATCACACTCATAAAATCGACTGTCAGATCAAGCTACTGCTAATGATGTAATAAACACCTCCCAGAAGCTCTCTTGCTGCTTTCAAATTCAGAAGATTTCATAAAGTAGGTCCTTTCTCATGAAACGGAATACTGAACTGATGTGTTGACCACTGATACTTTGAAGAGTATAGTAGCCTACTTAAGTTACGCCCACAGGGGGCGAGCTCATTGAGTAGGTCACTAAGGTTGTATTTTCAAAATCCCGGACGAAACTACATTTTCTTTTCAATTGCCTGTACTCAAAGTGGCAATTTCAGTTTTGCTTCATCGGAACAGAGCTCGAGAGAGAGAGAGAGAGAGTGATTCTCCGTTTTTGCTTGTGAGACAACGCGAAGTTACGAGAATAGAAGTTTTCTAAGGAAGAGGGGATGTCTGTTTCCTTCCTATTACCAAAAAGTCTCATAGTCACAAGCGTTCTCCATTTATAACTGATGATATCATACCAGGTATGTACTTCTGTTGCAGTTACCCCGTGTTTTTTACTTTTTATCGTTGTTTCTTTTTATGGCCACACTCAAGTCTTGCCATTGTATAATGTTCCTGTTACGACTAAATTTCGATAGCACATTTAGCGAATTGTATTAACATTTACCTGTGCCGTACTTTGTATGTACCGTGACGTACTGATAAAATAAGGATTACGTATATAAAAGAACCACTAAAGGTAAGTAACGTAGAAATGTCAGTTCCACTCAAGTGTCACATTTGGTAGACCCCATCACAAATTAGAATATTAATATATGAGGACGATATGTTGGAATTCAATTCCAAAGAAAAAGAAAAAACTGTTAAAAATGCTTATTTGAAGAGTATCAAGACACAGGGACCACTGATGAACGAGTGTTGATGAGAGAATATCATCATTAGCTGTAATGTCTTCGCAAACACAATTAAAACACAAATACCGTAATTATTAGGAAAATAACGATTTAGAAATATGTTTCCAGTATGTAACATTGAAATGCCTTCACTCTACCACTACGTACACAACCTGTGGATCTAACGTAATTTTCTGTGAACATAGTATTATGTCCAAAGTTAATTTGTATTAGAAATAAATGCCGACGTTCTTTTCCTCATAGGAACGTAGAGAAGATAAAGCACAATTATTCGGTTGACTGAACCAGAAAGAGAATGAACTGTACTTGAAACGAGGTGACAATAATTATTCAATTTATTAAACAACAATTTAGAGACAAAAGCAGAGTGTCACACATACGTCAAGTAATTTAAACTTCAACACTTTTACGTAAACAAATAAATTATTTTTGATATAATGCCAGCCAGTGAATTACAAACTGGTATAAAAACCGTCCACAAGAATAAAAAAATGCAGATGAAGACGATGACCAGTTCCACAGAGAAAATTACGCACTTGACCCCAACACGAGCGCCGCTGTCAGTGGCCAAGATGTCGTCCACCTTGTACTCCACGAAGTGCCCCACGCAGACGAACACGTCGATGATGGTTGGTGCGCTGCAGCCCATTGTGAAGATGGCTGCGGCCAGACGAAACATGTGCGCCAACAAGAGCGCCATAAGCGCAAAGAAAGAGTACTCGTCAAAGTGCTCGTCGGTCTTCAGAAACTCGATTAGCTTCTGGCGCGCCGTCTTCAGCGTCGCGACGTGTGGGTGGTGAGTGTCTTCCAGAAGATTCTCCCCGTGCTCCGCTGTCCGGTACTGCCCGCGGCGGGCGTCGAAATAGAAGTTAGGTCGCGACGGGACATGGCGAAGTGTCTCTTGAGTCCGGTGCTCTGCTTCTCTATCGCGAAGAAGACTTTTAGGCTGCTCAACGTCAGTGCTTGGAGCTGCTGTGACACTTCTTGCTGGCCAATTCAGTGCTCCTTCACTGCGGAACCTTATGTCCTCAGTATCTGGCCATATATCAACTACACCGAACTCATGACTCAGGGGCTCTTTTGCGATGGTCACTTCGTACGTATGCTGCGATCGGCGACTGCACAACAACTGAACAGGATGTTCTTGTTCAGTGCATTGCGACAATGTGGTCATACTATCGCCCAGTTTGTAATTTATCGATCAGTATCTGTCACTATACGATACTGAAATGGAAGCCCTTCAGTGAAAATGACGTGCCAAATCGCACTTTTTGGACTAAACACTTAAACAATTTATTTCCGGAAACAACCGATAGGAATTCGGATTGGACTGTTGCTAGGCAACTACCCAATAATAGCAAACCTACGTTTTCGTGAGACAATATGGTATTTGTTCCCAATATGTTACTTCGGTTCGTGCAAAATTGTGACATACAGTACATACACAAAAATACGGAATCATCACGAGAAAGGCAGGTTTGAACATAAATGCAGACGCAGCCTGCAGGTTTTGCCGTGGTATTTGCCACGAACAACATCTATGCAATATCCTCAACACGTTTCAAGTGTCAGTCGTGGCCATAAGGGTGTACTGTGTAGTTATCAGTGCATTGCTTCGGAGCTAGGTGAATTCGAAAGTGGGCAAATTGTTGGTAGTCTTGCGGTACATCGATAAACAAGGTAACCGAAGTGTTTGCTGTTTCAAGATGCGTGATACAGTGGATTAAGTTTCCATTCAAGGACAGTGGATGATCGTGGAAGACAACTGTGATGAAAATACCAGTACAACAGCTGCAAAAGTCACTGCAGAACTGAATGTCGTCCTTGCGAATCTTGTCGGCAACAAAACAACACGAAAGGAACTCTTTTCGCAGGGATTCTAAAACAACTCATCGGCGATGTTAATGATCGTAACAGGAAAACTTGGTGCCGAGACCATAAAAATGTGGACTATTGAGCAATGGAAAAAAGTCATTTGGAATAATGAATATATGAATATATTTCTACATCTACATGTCTACATCTACATGAGTACTCTCCAAATCACATTTAAGTGCCTGGAAGAGGGTTCATCGAACCACCTTCCCAATTCTCTATTATTGCAATCTCGTATAGCGCGCGGAAAGAATGAACACCTATATCTTTCCGTACGAGCTCTGATTTCCCTTATTTCATCTTGGTGATCATTCCTCCCTATGTAAGTCGGTGTCAACAACATATTTTCGCATTCGGAGGAGAACGTTCGTAATTGGAATTTCGCGAGAAGGTTATGTCGCAACGAAAATCGCCTTTCTTTTAATGATGTACAGCCCAACTCCCGTATCATTTTTGTGACACTCTATGTCATATTTCGCGATAATAAAAAACGTGCTGCCTTTATTTGAATTTTTTCGATGTACTCCGTCAATCCCATCTGGTAAGAATCCTACACTGCGCAGCAGTATTCTAAAAGAGGACGGAGAAGCGTAGTGTAGGCGGTCTCCTTAGTAGACCTGTTTCATTTTGTAAGTGTCCTGCCAATAAAACCCATCGTTGGTTAGCCTTCCCCACAACATTTTCTATGTGTTCCTTCCAATTTAAGTTGTTCGTAATTGTAATATCTAGGTATTTAGTTGAATTTACGGCTTTGAGATTAGACTGATTATTCGTGTAACCGAAGTTCAACGAGTTCCTTTTAGCACTCATGTGGATGACCTCACAGTTTTCGTTATTTAGGGTCAACTGCCACTTTCCGCACCATTCGGACGACTTTTCTAAATCGTTCTGTAGTTTGTTTTGATCTTCTGATGAGTTTATTAGTCGGTAAACGACAGCGTCATCTGCAAACAACCGAAGAGGGCTGCTCAAATTGTCTCCAAAATCGTTAATATGGATAAGGAACAGCAAAGGGCCTATAAAACTACCTTAGGGATTGCCAGAAATTACTTCTGTTTTACTCAATGTGTTTCCGTCAATTACTACGAACTGACAGGAAATCACAAATCCAGTCACATAACTGAGACGATATTCTATAAGCACACAATTTCACTACGAGCCGCTCGTGTGGTACAGTGTCAAAAGCCTTCCGAAATCTAAAACTACGCAATTGATCTGAAATCCCTTGTCAACAGCACTCAACACTTCATGTGAATAAAGAGATAGTTGTGTTTCACAGGAACGATGTTTTCTAAACCCATGTTTACTGTATATCAAGAGACCGTTTTCTTCGAGGTAATTCATATATTCGAACGCAATATATGTTCTAAAATCCTGCTGCATATCGACGTTAACGATATGGGCCTCTAATTTAGTGGATTACTCCTACTACCTTTCTTGAATTTTGGTGTGACCTGTGCAACTTTCCAGTCTTTGGGTACGGATCTTTCGTCGAGCGAACGGTTGTAGATGATTGTTAAGTATGGAGCTAATGCATCAGCATACTTCGAAAGGAACCTAATGAGAATACAGTCTGGACCAGAAGACTTGCTTTTATTAAGTGATTTTAGTTGCTTTACTATACATAGTGTATTTACTTCTACGTTACTGGTATTGGCAGCTGTTCTCGATTCGAATTCTGTAATATTGACTTCGTCTTCTTTTGTGAAGGCATTTCGGAAGGCTGTGTTTAGTAACTCTGCTTTGGCAGCACTGTCTTCGATAGTATCTCCATTGCTATCGTGCAGAGAAGGCACTGATTGTTTCTTGCCGCTAACATACTTCACATACGACCAGTATCTCTTTGCATTTTCTGCCAGGTTTCGATACAATGTTTCGTTGTGGAAACTGTTATGGGCACCTCGCATTGAAGTCCGCCCTAAATTTCAAGCATCTGTGAAAGATGGCCAATCTGGCGGATTTTGGGTCTGTTCAAATTTGGCATGTTTGTTTCGTTGTTTCTGCAACAGTGTCCTAAGCCGTTTTGCGTGCCAAGGATTATCAGCTCCGTCGTTTGTTAATTTATTTGGTATAAATCTCTGAATTGCTGCCGATACTATTTCTTTGAATATAAGCCACAGCTGGTCTACACTTATATTATTAATTTGGAAATGGTGGAGATTGTCTCTCAGGAAGGCGTAAGTGAATTTTTGTCTGCTTTTTTGAATAGGTATATTTTTCGCCTATTTTTTGAGGATTCGAGATTACAGTATTCAATCTCCCTACAACTCTGTGTTCACTAATCCCTGAATCGGTTTTGGTGCTCATTACTAACTCAGGATTATTTGTTGCTAAGACGTCAAGCGTGTTTTGACAAACGTTTACAACTCGCGTGGGCTCATGAACTAACTGATCGAAACAATTTTCAGAGAATGCGTTTAGCACCATTTCGGATGATATTTTATGCGTACCTCCGGAATTAAACATGTATTTTCGCCAACATATCGACGGTAAGTTAAAGTCACCACTAACTATTATCGTTGGAGTCGGGTACGTCTATGAAATCAGACTCAAGTTTTCTTTGATCCTATCAGCAACTGTATCATCTGAATTGAGAGGTCGGTAAAGGGATCCAATTATTACTTTATTCCGGTTGCCAACAATGACCTCTGCCCATACTAACTCACAGAAAGTATCTACTTCAATTTCGCGACAAGTTAAACTACTTCTGACAGCAACAACACGCCACCGCCAACCGTGTTTAGCCTATCCTTTCGGAACACCGTTAGGTTCTTCGCAAACATTTGGGCTGAGCTTATATCCGGCTTTAGTCAGTTTTCAGTGCCTATAAGATTTGAGCATCGGTGTTTCCTGTTTGCGCTTGGAGCTCTGGTACTTTCCCAACACAGATACGACAATTTACAACTGTTATACCAATCGTTCCTATATCTACGTTTTTCCTGTGTTCAGCCTGCACTCTTTGTGACTGAAGCCCTTCTTGTGTTTTCCTGAGACCCTGTAACTTAGAAAAACCTAAAGTCCACGCCACAGAGCCCCTACCCGAGTAGCCGCCTCCTGCGTATAGTGGACACCTGACCTATTCAGTGGAACCCGAAATCCAACCACCCTTTGGCGCACGTCGAGGAACCTGCAAGCTACACGGTCGCAGAACCGTCTGAGACTCTGATTCAGACCCTCCACTCGGCTCTGTACCACAGGTCCGCAACCGGTCCTGCCGATTATACTGCAAATGGTCAGCTCGGCTTTCATCTCGCAAGCAAGACTGGCAGCCTTTGCCACTTCTGTTAGCCGCTCGAAGCCAGAGAGAATCTCTTCTGATACAAAGTGACACACATCACAGGTACGGACGTGAGCCACCACCTGCATTTGGCAGCACCCTGCGCTCTTCATGGCATCCGGGAGGACCCTTTCTACATCTGGAAAGACTCCACCCGCTGTGCACACGGAGAGCAGATTGGATTCCTTGCCCTCCTTGTCGGCCAAGTCCCTAAGGGGCCCCATAACGCGCCTAACGTTGGAGCTCCCGACTACCAATACTGCCACCCTCAGCGACTGCGCTGATCTTGCAGGCTGAGTGGTTTCCTCTAAAAGAGGACAGGCGACAGCATCTGGCTCAGCGACAGTGTCAGCCACAGACAGCACCTGGAACCTGTTTGTCAGACAAACAGGGGAGGCCTTACGTGCCGCTGCCTGGGAAGTCTTTCGCAGCTTGCTTTGCCGCGAGGCGATCTCCCACTCGACCACAGGTGAGGGGTCAGCCTCAGTGCCAGCAGTAACTGGATTGCCCACCGGTGAGGACCGATTAGGAGGACTCTGACGTGCTGGACGTCCGTTGGACCCAGACGGCCGGCCCACAACAGTGGTGCCCATCCACTGCAGCCTCAAGCTGTGTAACCGAAGCCATCACAGCCTGAAACTTAGAGCGGAGTGTCACCAACTCAGCTCGCATCCGCACACAACAATCGCAGTCCCTGACCGTACTAAAGGCCGTGGAAAACTAAACTGTGCAGATAAACGGAATATCGGCACGTGCTGCCCAACTCTACTGTAGACCCTGTCGAAAGGCACGAATTGCGTCTAGTAATGCTCAGATATTCAAAAGCCTGTCTACGGAATCAACTCAGGTGAAACTAAATAATTTGCCCCTGGCTAGGACCTTTTAAAACGTCACAAAATCCGTTTACTTTCCGACGCAAACAAGAACGCGACAACTATGGCTATTATATATTAAATTTTACACGCAGAAACACAAGAAACTGAACTATTAAAGCACACAGATGATATAATAAAATTCGCTCCTGGTTAGGAACTCCTAAATGACAAAACCCGTTTACGTCTTTGTTGCTGCGTCTGTCTCGGTCGGCTACTGTTGCCTGACTGTTTTCAACCTATGTCTGAGTTTACGGCCCAAAAGTGGAATATGCCGTCGTTTCGCTGATGATTTGGGAAGCCACGTCGTGGTCTCTCACAAAACCTATGGTTACCCTGTAATGGCGCATTACTGCGAAGAATTCTGTGACTATTTTATCAGATCTGATCCATTCAGTGGTACAATGTTTGTAGCCAAATAATGACGCTACCCTCTAAGAGGACATGGCCCTGTTCACTCAGCTCGTATCGTCCGGGAATGGTTTTCTGAGAAATTGGAAGAATTTTCGCATTCCCTGACCAGCACACTCACCATATCTCAATATTATTAAGCCTTTATAGTCTACTTTGCAGAAAAGGGTGCGTGAACGTTATCCACCTTCCCAATCGTTATCTGAAATTGGAACTATTTTACAGGATGAATGGTATAAGATTTCCTTGAAAACCATACACGACATGTGTCAATGCACTTTGAGACGACTGGAAACTGTTTTGAACGTAAATGCGTTTCCTGCGCCGTTTTAGGCATCGTAGTGTATTGCGTTTATTGGTTTCTCCACATTAGTATCCACACCTGGAAGTTTAATCAGCTATTCGGGTTTAGAAAATCGCATTCAATTCTTAAATTCGTTCCTGAGAAACCTTAACTTGAGAATACATTTCAGAACTAGTTGTTTGTTATTTATCTTCTATCATGTAGGTTGTTTTAGTTGTTGTGCTCTTCAGTCCAGAGAATGGTTTGATCCAGCTCTCCATGCTACTCTATCCTGTGCAAGCTTCTTCATCTCCCAGTATCTACTGCTACCTGCATCCTTCTGAATCTGCTTAGTGAATTCATCTCTTGGTCTCCCTCTACGATTTTTACCAACCCCTCCCCCCCCCCCCCCCCCACCCCGCGCTGCTCACAAATAGTAAACTGGTGATCGCCTTATGCCTCAGAACATGTCATACCAACCTATTCCTTCTTCTAGTCAAGTTGTGCCACAAAATCCTCTTCTTCACAATTCTCTTCAATACGTCCTCATATGTTATGTAACCTACCCAACTAATCATCAGCATTCTTCTGTAGCACCACATTTCGAAAGCTTCTATATTCATTTTGTCTGAACTATTTATGGTCCATGTTTCACTTCCATAGAAGGCCACGTTCCATACAAATACCTTCAGACACGACTTCCTCACACTTAAATCTGTACTCTATATTAACAAATTTCTCTTCATAAATGCTTTCCTTGCCATTGCCAGTCTACATTTTGTATCCTCTCTACTTCGACTATCATCAGATAATTTGCTCCCCAAATAGCAAAACTTCTTTACTACTTTAAGAGTCACATTGCCTAATCTAATACCCTCAGCGTCACCTGATTTAATTCGCCTATATTCCATTATCCTCGTTTTGCTTTCATTGATGTTCATCTTATATCCTCCTTTCAAGACACTGTCCATTCCGTTCAGCTTCTCTTCCAGGTCCTTTGCTGTCTCTGACAGCATTACAGAGTCATAGCCGAACCTCAAAGTTTTTATTTCTTCTCTATGGATTTTAATTTCTACTCCGAATTTTTCTTTTCTTTCCTCTACTGCATGCTCAATATACAGATTGAATAACATCGGTGATAGGCTACAACACTGCCTCACTCCCTTCCCAACCCCTGCTTCCGTTTCATGCCCCTCGACTCTTATAACTGCCACCTGGTTTCTGTACAAATTGTATATAGCCATTCGCTCACTGTATTTTACCGCTGCCACCTTCAGAATTGGAAAGAGAGTATTCCAGTCAACATTGTCAAAAGCTCTCTCTAAGGCGATAAATGCTAGAAACTTGGGTTTGCCTTCCCTTAACCTATTTTCTAAGATGAGTCGTAGGGTCATTATTGCCTCACACGTTCCAACATTTCTACGGAATCGAAACTGATCTTCCCTGAGGTCGGAGTCTACCAGTTTTTCCATTCTTCTGTAAAGAATTCGTGTTAGTACTTTGCAGCCGTCGTTTATTAAACTGATAGTTCGGTAATTTTCACATGTGTCAACACCTGCTTTCTTTGCGATTGGAATTATTATATCCTTCTTGAAGTCAAAGGGTATTAGGCCTGTCTCATATATCTTGCTCACCAGATGGTACAGTTTTGTCAGGGCTGGCTCTCCCAAGGCCGTCAATAGTTTTAACGCAATGCTGTCTATTCCCGAGGTTATGTTCCGGGTTAGGTCTTTCAGTGCTCTGTCAAACTCTTCACACAATATCATATCTCCCTTTTCATCTTCATCTACATCCTCTTCCATTTCCATGATATTGTCCTCAAGTACATCACCCTTGTACAGACCCTCTATATACTCCTCCCACCTTTCTGCTTACCGAGCGAGGTGGCGCAGTGGTTAGCACACTGGACTCGCATTCGGGAGGACGACGGTTCAATCCCGCGTCCGGCCATCCAGATTTAGGTTTTCCGTTATTTCCCTAAATCGCTCCAGGCAAATGCTGGGATGGTTCCTTTGAAAGGGCACGGCCGACTTCCTTCCCCGTCCTTCCCTAATCTGATGAGACCGATGACCTCGCTGTTTGGTCTCTTCCCCAAAACAATCTAATCCAATCCTTTCTGCTTTCTCCTCTTTGCTTAGAACTGTATTTCCATCTGAGCTCTTGATATTTATACAAGTGGTTCTCTTTTCTCCAAAAGTATCTTTAATTTTCCTGTAGGCCGTATCTATCTTACTCCTAGTGAGATAAGCCTCTACATCCTTACATTTGCCCTCATAGCCATCCCTGCTTAGCCAGTTTACAATTCCTGTCGATCTAATTTTTATGGCGTTTGTATTCCTTTTTGCCTGCTTCATTTACTGCATTGTTGTACTTTCTCTTTTCATCAATTAAATTCAATATATCTTCTGTTACCGAAGGATTTCTACTAGCCCTCGTCTTTTTACCTTTTTGATCCTCTGCTGGCTTCGCTATTTCATCCCTCAAAGCTACCCATTCTTCTTATACTGTATTTCTTTCTCCCATTCCTGTCAATCATTCCTTAATGTTCTCCCTAAAACTCTCTACAACCTCTGGTTCTGTCAATTTAGCAAGATCCCATCTCCTTAAATTCCCACCTATTTTTTAGTTCCTTCAGTTTTAATCTACAGTTCATAACCAATAGATTGTGATCAGGGTCCACATCTGCCCCTGGAAATATCTTACAATTTCAAACCAGGTTCCTAAATCTCTGTCTTACCGTTATATAATCTATCTGAAACGTTCGAGTATCTGCAGGGCTCTTCCATGTGTACAACCTTCTTTTATGATTCTTGAACCTAGTTTTAGGTATGATTAATTTATGCTATGTGCAAAATTGTACCAGGCTGCATCCTCTTTCATTTCTCACCCCCATTCCATATTCTCCTACTACATTTCCTTCTCTTCCTTTTCCTACTATTGAATTCGAGTCACCCATACCTATTAAATTTTCGTCTCCCTTCACTATTTGAATAATTTCTTTTATCTCATCATACATTTCATCAATCTCTTCATCATCTGCGGAGATAGTTGGCATATAAACTTCTACTACTGTGGTAGGCGTGGGTTTCGTGTCTATCTTGGCCACAATATTGCATTCAATAGGCTGTTTGTAGTAGCTTACCCGCATACTTATTTTTTTATTCATTACTGTACCTACTCCTGCATTACCCCTACTTGATTTTGTATTTATAACGCTGTATTCACCTGACCAAAAGTCTTGTTCCTCTTGCCGCTGAAGTTCACTAATTCCCACTATATCTAACTTCAACCTATCCATTTCCCTTTTTAAATTTTCTAACCTACCTGCCCGAGTAAGGGATCTGACATTCCACGCTCCGATCCGTAGAAGGCCAGTTTTCTTTCTCCTGATAACGACATCCTCTTGAGTAGTCCCCGCCAGGAGGTCCGAATGGGGAACCATTTTACCTCCAGAATATTTTACCCAAGAGGATGCTACCATCATTTAACGATACAGTAAAGCTGCATGCCCTCAGGAAAAATTACGGCTCTAGTTTCTCCTTGCTTTCAGCCGTTCGCAGTACCAGCACAGAAACGCCGTTTTGGTTAGTGTTACGAGTCCTGATCAGTCAATCATCCAGACTGTTGCCCCTGCCACTACTGAAAAGGCTGCTGCCCCTCTTCAGGAAGCCCACGTTTGTCTGGCCTCCCAACAGATATCCCTCTGTTGTGATTGCACCTACGGTACGGCTATCTGTATTGCTGAGGCACGCAGGACTCCCCACCAACGGCAAGGTCCATGGTTCATGGGGGGATTGTCTTTGAATCCACAAATGTTTCTTCCTTCATCTAACATGTTATACCTTGTGATTTAAGATGTCACCATAAGGCTTCGAATTGTAACATATAGAAAAAAGTTTCGTTGATGCAGTTAAGACCTAATTACGTTTGCTAGCATTAAGAATTATGCTCGTCAAATGACAAACATATACGTTTGCATGCATCGGAAAAATTTAAAATAGGCAGGTACACGAGGAAATTCATGATACGAACACTGAGCAACATTATTTAAAAAGCCAGTTTATCAGAGGAAAACATTTGAATTATCTGGGATATAAACAGTATAGTGACAAAGAGACAGACACTCTCCGTATCAATAAGACATTCACGACCTCAAATTACGACAGAAAAGAGATAAATATTGCCACAGTATGTAGGATGTGTATTCGCTGGCGTTATTTGCTGTCGCAGGCGATTAAGCACACTTTTCAGACGTAAGATCAACGATCAAACACATAAAACACTTTCATCACACTGCAACAGAACCTGACCTCCAAGGCCCTTAAGTCAACTGCGAATAAACTGATGAATTTCACGACAGTAGGAGAGCCAGCCTTAAGAAATCATTTTAGCTTGTAACGCCGGAAATGCATATCCTCCTATTTCCATCTATTGTACTATAATTTGTTTTCCCTTATTTTTGCTACCTGTATATATGATATTTCTGTGTTTTCACATATTGTAATTGTTTTACTATTTGTATATGTATATTTATGCACTCATGTCGATGTATAGTTGGTTTGTTTCGTAAATATTATTTGTATTTTTACGCTGGGTCTTGCCTAGGGAAAACTGCTATCGAACGATTACATCGATGGGTCGTGTGAAGAATCAAAGTGTGTAGGATCTTTGGTAGTGTTAACTCTGCCGCGTGGAGCGCGGGCAGAGCAGTCGGAGTCTGGCTGGTGTAGCGAGTGGAGCAGGTGCGTGGTGTGACGCTCCCGCGAGTTGCCGCGCTTTCGGGGTTTGGCAGCATGTAATTGCGCTCGACTTGCGATGATAGTTTCTGACATGGTGTCGCGGACGGGAAACATTAACTAGCGCACATCAAGAGCCGTTTCGTCTGGTGACCGTGTCGAGAAGAAGGCCCGCCAACATCCAGCTTCTGCAACAGCGACGGCCGACAATGAGTGACTGTCGCCACCTCCTCGATCGACGGCTTCAAACCTTCAATCAACCAACAAGGAAGACTAAAAGCACGTAAAGTTTCAGAACTGTATGGCAGACCTCAGCTTTTCAAATTGTTCCATTTGCCTCGCAAAATTACAGCAACTTAGCATGAACCTCGGTTGCTCATTGTCCCAATTGCATTGCCAAGCAGGGTCCCTTCCTTTTCCGAAATGAACCCGAGTGTCGTTGAAATTCAAACGCCAGCATAATTCCATTTCACTGCTTTAATTTCAAAGTTCAATTCAAGCATTAGCTGGCTACAATAGTTAGATTACACAAGCACAAATTAAGAGTGCGAGTTTCGTTACCGTATTTTAGCTTACCTGTGACTGCAGCTCAGCTTGGTACGTACTAAATTTTACTATTGTTAATTGTTCAGAATCGTTTAATTCAAGTTCAAAGTTAAATCACTTCTTTCTAAATTGCGTAGATTCAAGTAGCTTTAGAAATGATTGTTGAGGTAGTCCAAGACTAACTGTATTTCGATGTGCTTCAGAAAGAAAGCTCACTATTAACTTCAGTCACTAAATTTACTTTCGATTTTCCGGTTTCATTAATTCTTTTGCTAAATTAAGTGTAGCGAAATTTATTACTTCTGACAAACTTTCAGTTTTCACACTAAACGTGTCAACCTTCAGTTGCCATGCTTCTAGTGTTAATTATATGTGTAATAATCTTTCTTTTTCAGTTACTATAGTAATTGTCCTTAGGACTGGCGACCGTGATTTCCCCAAATCTCAAATACCTAATTACCGCTAGTTAATTGTTAATGTAACGGCTGCACATTTACTTTCTTTATTAACTTTACCCCTTTTCAAAATTAATTTCCACCAGTTTCATTAGCACCTTTCCTTTCATTAAGATGTAACCCTTTCCTCCCTCTTTACCGATAGATTAACTTCGGTGACGATTGCTTTTCCCAAATTTCCATTAGGTACACGCGGTTTAAATTTTCACTGTCATTAAGGTCGGTAAGTGAGGGGGAGGTTACACGTGGCGACCTGGTGACAGGACAATCTTCGGTTTTGAGGTTGTTCTGGACACGAATTTGGCATTGTGCAAATCTCGTAACAAAGTACTGGTTACGTACAGGCCGTTACGTCAGCGAGAATAAGTAGTGGGAGTAATCCTAATTACATTTGAGATTTGTCATTTATATTGAAAATTATTAAAATGAGTGAAGGCAACAATTACCAAAATTTGGTAGACTTGGATACGGAACAATCGGTCGAACAGTGGGAAACGCGCACGGCGGTTCCCATTGTTCAGGGGCAGGCGGCTAGCATGAAAGACGCGACCGCCGAAACGCAACAAAGAGCAGAAATGGAATTCCAAACTTTAGAAAATGTTTCGGAATCGGAAGCGAAAATCAAATCTGTACCCCTTGATGATGAATACGGGGGAACGTGTATAGAGGAACCAGCTACGGAAGTAAAACCGGTAGTCTCCGGGAATTTAACTGATTTATTGAATGTTTTGATTAATGAAATCAAGAGTCAATCGGCAGAAATTATAGCTCTGTCTGCCAAGCAAGAAGCTCAGTCTGAAAAAATTGAACGAAAGCTAGACAATCAGAACAAAGCTATTAATGTTGTTAACAACAATGTTGGAGTTGTTAATACAAAAGTTGATAAAATCAAAGAAGATATTGTTGTAATTAATACCGAAATCGGTAATCTTAAACAGGAAATGATAGGCGTTCAGGCAGAAATTGCGAGCATAAATACTCGTTTTGATTCCGAAATTAGCAGAATCGAGAAAAGTGTAGGAGAAGCAGTTGCTCCGATCATCGAGAATAAGGTGACGGAACAAATTCAATTAGTGAAAAAAGAGGATCAACAGAAGGTGGAAACTTTAAAGGCTTTAGTGTCCGAAGTAGACACTAAAGTGAGGGAGCAGGCTAATACCTGCGAAGAGAAAAAGAGGGAAGTGGAAACGCTTGCGACAACCACTTGCCAAGTAATTACGAGAGTGTCGGAATTAGAAAAGAAACTTGACGAAAAACAGAGCTATGTGCCAATCTGTGCACATAGTTCGGAATTGTTGACGAAAGAGGAGCGGTTCGACCCCTTGAAAAAAGGCGGTATACACGCGACGGACTTCATTAAAAATTGTGAAAGAGTTTTACCCAGATCATGGACTAATGAGAGAAAAATTAATGCGGTTATTGATGTGCTGGCTGGTGATGCCAAGCGTTGGGGCTTAAACCTCGACATTACGAACCTGACTTTTGACGAGTTTAAAAATTTGTTTCTGGCTGAATACTGGTCAGAGCAAAAACAGCAAAGTGTCTGGCGCGAATTTGTCGTATCGAGGCCTTTCGATGCGAATTCGCGCGGTTCGATGAGGGAGTTTTGTGAGGGCTGGATCCGCAAGTTGGGATATTTGCGTGATCGCCGCACGGAATCCGAAATAGTCTGGGAACTCTACAAGAAGCTTCCAGATGATACAAAACGCTACGTAGGAAGCAATTACAGGACAATCAATGATTTCCTGGAAAGAGTTGAGGACGAGGACAATTGGCGCAATAATCGCGACAGTGGTAGAGGCCGTGGTAAGAACAACGGGTACCACCCCAACCATAACAACGATAACCATGGGAATAATGCATACCGCAGCAATAACAATAATGGTTCGGGCCGTAATAACAATCGGTACAATGCAAATGATAACAGGAATGACAGAAACCAGTATCATACTAACGTGATACGGGCTTCACAGAATAGTAATAACGCCAGAGGGTGTGATCAGCCGCCTCAGCAGCATCCGGGGAGCGTATCTGCTGGGACGAGACAGGGAAACCATTAGCCGCGCCGGTGAGGGGCCGAGCGGGCGTGGAGAAATTTTGGCGGCCCAATAACAAGAGAAAACCCAGGTGTCGCCGTTATGAAAATTCCGTATGGAATAATCAACGGCGGGAGAGTGTGCCAGTGTTAAGAGAAAGGAGTGCGCCCACAAGTAGTAGATCAGCAGTATACACGGCAGTAGGTAGTACATTCACTGTCAGTGAGAACAATTTAAGTAGTGTTCCGGAAATCGATTATAAAGTGGCAGCTGTAATACCCACAGCGGAACTGGAGATTGAGTTTAAGAATGATTCGCAATTGTTGAGAGAAGATCAGATGTCGGATAAAACGTCCGTCATCGAGCGAGGGGATGCAGAGAGGGATGAGGTCTGGTTAAGGCAGTTCGGTCGCTTATACGACGAACTAAGAGATTATAGGGGTCTGTATGGGAGAAGTGTTTATGGGGAGCGCGTGCAGTATTTGCCGCGTCTCGTCCCACAGGAAGATAGTATTTGTGAAGTGATGGAAAGTTCTGGCCCTAACCGGCAGACTTTACCAGAAATAGTTGATGTTAATGGGGAGCACGAGCAAGATTCGTCGTGTTTCGTCCCGCAGGAGTTAGATGTTGAAGTAGTAACGGAAAGTTCTGGCCCTAACCGGCAGACTTTACCGAAAGTTATAGTGATAGAAGTAGCCGACCCATCCGACGCAAACCTCCAGTTTAAACGTTGCGAGAGTATTAAGGAGAAAGATTACGAAAATTTTAGTGATAGCCGGACACGATTGGTAGAAAACCACGTAGATTACAGTGTGTATGAGGTTAGAGCTGACGTTATACGGTCAGACGATAGCAGTGTGGGTTGCGCAGATCCAGAGGAAGTAATTGCAGATACTACTGGGCACATGTCTCCAGGTAGATTGGCAGATGAGATCAATCTGATTAAAGAGGAATCAACGAAGGTGACAATTAGTGAATTGATAGCAAAGCAACACTCACTAGTTGACGAGTTACAGGAAAAGGTTTCGGTATTGGAGGCGACGCTACAGGCTAAGCCTCAGGACAAACGTGTTGAAATTAAAACTGTATGTGAACAGAGGCTGAAAAAGCCGCCAGATAAACCGGATTTAGGATCAAAGCCGGATGGTTTTTTCTGGAATGACCTGGATATAGACGAGGATTTACTGTGGGAAAATAAAGAAACAGTCGAGGACAAGTGTAGACAGATAGTAGTGTCTGTTAATATGCACGACCTACAACTAAACGTGTTGATTGACACCGGTGCAGAATTGAGTGTTGTATCTGGGAAAATATTTGAGTTACTGAAAGACAGATCTGGCATCGTAGTTATGCCAGTAACAGGAGTGAAAATTATCGGTGCTACTGGGAAGGCCAGTAAACCGGTCACAAAACAGATTTTTGTCAACTTCGAGATATGTGGGGCACGATTTGAACAAGAGTTTGTCGTCGTGCCAGACTTAACTACGGAAGTAATTATCGGGTTAGATTGGCTACTAAAGTACCGTGCAGTGATTAACTGCGAGAGCAAAACTTTGACATGTATGTCACTAGATAAAACAATGGTAGTTGGTTTTGATGAGGCAGGAGACGGTGTGCATAGGCAATACCAGCCTATAAACATTGTTAAGTGGCCGGATGACATTGACGTAGGAATGAGTTTGAACTGCCGTAACATGAGGAATCTCGGCATTGACAATAATGTAGAAAGTGAATTGGAAAGTATTGTAGACGGTGTGTCAAACGTAACACACGAACAAAGACGAGGCCGACTTTCCCGTACCTATTGTCATCACAACCATAGGGCATGGGGCTAATATGAAGCGGAATTTAAGAGAATTATGAACACCTTGAGACATGAATCTACGGGATTTTCTCCAGAGGAAATCCTGTTGGGTGACAGAAGTACAAGTTTAGTGGAAGAGATAATCAAATTCCCTCCACGGATTGACATTAGTATTGGTGTGAAAAAGGATCGTTTGCGAAAAGTAATGAAGCTAAAAGCCGATGCTCGCATACGTCGTCATGACACTAAAGCGCGTTTTGATTAATCAATTTAATTTTAATCAATTTAATCATGATCTAATCAACTGAAAAATCCAAGCTGCTAGTTTAAGTTTTCAGCTGAGTCACAGTAGATTAAGCAATGTAAATATGATTTTGTAACTAGCTGTAAGATTTCATGAATATGTGTTTTACTAGTCATTGCCGATGTACTTAGACGCTGTTTTAAGTTTCAGGCTTGTACATGTGTGATGATGGACAGTGTTGAGTTATCCACTGTGATATAGTGTTTATGGACTCCTTGAGATTACTCGGGAGTGGGTTTTTCCGAAAGAATTCAGTGGAACGGACGTTCTGGAAACGCCGTCACAAGGGCGAGTGAGATCAAGCGTGCCGCACACGCGGGCGCAACAATACTGGCGAGGCGAGCCGCTGTCGGCTCTTGTGCCGCTGTTGGCTCTTGGGCCGCTGTCGGCATTCTTTGTACTTCCGAGTACGGAAGGCGGAATTGTTTTTCTTCCTGGACAGCTGAAAGAATTCTACTGTCAATATTTATGTTTTTTTCGATCTGACGTGTGTTATTTTCTTGTTTAGCGTTTAATGGACTCCCATGACGAGAATATTAATTATGAAAGGGTTATGTAAAAATGTGTATTCTATGTAATTAATTATTAATTTGCGTATTTTGATCTACCTGTTTTTATGACCATGTACTCTGATTAATTTTGTAAATAGTATTCCATTTCTTGATACTGTTGGGAATTTTGACAATTTTAGAATAGCTAAACCATTTTCTATGTTTTCTATGAATTTTAATATGTTGTCAACCTGTTTTATTTTGTGCAAGATGACAGAGTGGAATAAGATTAGGAGTGTCTCCACTCAATTATTATGGTCTAAAAATTGATTTATGCTTAATTAGACGAATGCTAAATTTTGTTGATGTTTTGAGCATATGCATTTCCGCTGTTTCTTTTTTGGGACATTTTCTGAGTCTGTTTACGTTACACGAACATCCTCAGACAATGTGGGGCACGTGTAACGCCGGAAATGCATATCCTCCTATTTCCATCTATCGTACTATAATTTGTTTTCCCTTATTTTTGCTACCTGTATATATGATATTTCTGTGTTTTCACATATTGTAATTGTTTTACTATTTGTATATATATATTTATGCACTCATGTCGATGTATAGTTGGTTTGTTTCGTAAATATTATTTGTATTTTTACGCTGGGTCTTGCCTAGGGAAAACTGCTATCGAACGATTACATCGATGGGTCGTGTGAAGAATCAAAGTGTGTAGGTTCTTTGGTAGTGTTAACTCTGCCGCGTGGAGCGCGGGCAGAGCAGTCGGAGTCTGGCTGGTGTAGCGAGTGGAGCAGGTGCGTGGTGTGACGCTCCCGCGAGTTGCCGCGCTTTCGGGGTTTGGCAGCATGTAATTGCGCTCGACTTGCGATGATAGTTTCTGACATGGTGTCGCGGACGGGAAACATTAACTAGCGCACATCAAGAGCCGTTTCGTCTGGTGACCGTGTCGAGAAGAAGGCCCGCCAACATCCAGCTTCTGCAACAGCGACGGCCGACAATGAGTGACTGTCGCCACCTCCTCGATCGACGGCTTCAAACCTTCAATCAACCAACAAGGAAGACTAAAAGCACGTAAAGTTTCAGAACTGTATGGCAGACCTCAGCTTTTCAAATTGTTCCATTTGCCTCGCAAAATTACAGCAACTTAGCATGAACCTCGGTTGCTCATTGTCCCAATTGCATTGCCAAGCAGGGTCCCTTCCTTTTCCGAAATGAACCCGAGTGTCGTTGAAATTCAAACGCCAGCATATTTCCATTTCACTGCTTTAATTTCAAAGTTCAATTCAAGCATTAGCTGGCTACAATAGTTAGATTACACAAGCACAAATTAAGAGTGCGAGTTTCGTTACCGTATTTTAGCTTACCTGTGACTGCAGCTCAGCTTGGTACGTACTAAATTTTACTATTGTTAATTGTTCAGAATCGTTTAATTCAAGTTCAAAGTTAAATCACTTCTTTCTAAATTGCGTAGATTCAAGTAGCTTTAGAAATGATTGTTGAGGTAGTCCAAGACTAACTGTATTTCGATGTGCTTCAGAAAGAAAGCTCACTATTAACTTCAGTCACTAAATTTACTTTCGATTTTCCGGTTTCATTAATTCTTTTGCTAAATTAAGTGTAGCGAAATTTATTACTTCTGACAAACTTTCAGTTTTCACACTAAACGTGTCAACCTTCAGTTGCCATGCTTCTAGTGTTAATTATATGTGTAATAATCTTTCTTTTTCAGTTACTATAGTAATTGTCCTTAGGACTGGCGACCGTGATTTCCCCAAATCTCAAATACCTAATTACCGCTAGTTAATTGTTAATGTAACGGCTGCACATTTACTTTCTTTATTAACTTTACCCCTTTTCAAAATTAATTTCCACCAGTTTCATTAGCACCTTTCCTTTCATTAAGATGTAACCCTTTCCTCCCTCTTTACCGATAGATTAACTTCGGTGACGATTGCTTTTCCCAAATTTCCATTAGGTACACGCGGTTTAAATTTTCACTGTCATTAAGGTCGGTAAGTGAGGGGGAGGTTACAAGCTACCTAAATGAAAAATGTACCTAAATGAAAAACAGAGCTACCAAACTGAGGTGGTACAACACTCTCTGTAAATTTGTATGGCTGAATGTTTTAGGAATCTCAGTTAGAGGGCAGAACAGTAATGAATAACATAGAAAATGAAGGAATTGACTACTCAGGTGAGAAATTTGATCATGGAACTGCAGTGAATCAACATACAAATTAGAAAGACATATACGTTTAAATTTTTTTTTTAAAGATCCGCGCGGTTCTCAAAAGGAGTTACAGAACTTTTGTATCAAGATTATCAGAACGATGTATTAGAAAACAACCAAAATTATCCTTGCTTTTCTACTCCTTTTGCAGTTTCATACAGTTTATTTTTCTGTGAAGAGTTTACTGACAGGTTTCATAGGCCCCGTACCACTTCTTCTACTGTGCGAATCTCTTCATCTCAGAGTAACACCTACAGTCAATATCATCGATGGTTTGCTGGTTAAATCTCAGTCTCTCACTTTGCCCACAGTTTGTTTCCCTATTAGGACTCCTCTAGAACCATGGTAACTATTTCCTGAACTCATACCACATATCGTGTTGTCATACCCCTTCTATGAGTCAGTTTCTTCCTCACATTCCTTTAGAATTCATTTATTATCTGTTTAAGTCCTCGTATTTTCCGGCACCCTTCTATAACTGCAGATCTCAAACGCTTTGATTCTGTGTACTCCCACAATCTATGGTTGACTTCATTGCATTGTTGAGCACCAAACGTAGGCTCCCAAATATTTCTTCCTCAAGTTAAGATCTGAGTTTGATACTAATGAGAATTTAGTAGCTATGATTCTCCTCATTAACTGACCTTCGCTGCGACCGTAGCAGCAGCGCGGTTCCGGACTGAAGTGCCTAGAACCACTCGGGCACAGCGGCCGGAGCTTCCTTACAATTCCAGCGGAATTTCATCAGTGTCACTCCGTTCTCAATTTTGATGCAGAGTACATCGCTAATCTAATTTCCGTTATTTCTCATTAATTCCATATTTATCTGATTTATTCTCGTTTCTAACTCAGTGTTCGTTTGACTGTTCATACAATTCATCAGGCATTGCGATGATTCCTCAATTTCACTGAGGTTAAAGTGATATCACCCACTCTTGTAAGTGATATACTTTCACCCTGAATTTTAATCTCTTTCTAGGGAGTCTCTTCCATTTAAGTCACTGATTCATCATTGTAAACATTGTTCTGCACGGAGAAAGACAACATTCTAGCCTTTTTTGTCATCGGTTTTCTGCCTAATTTAATGAGGTCTGCCACGAAATCTTCCCTTGTCCTAACCACTTCATCTCAAAATACACTTACATCTTGCTCCTAAATTATTTGTTGGATGTATTCCAACGGCTGTTTTCCTCTACAGATTTTAGTCTCTAAAGGTACATCTGTAGAGGTACATCTAATACCGCTGGAGTTGTTCTATCATCCTATCTATTTTCCTGGTCAATATTTTCCGTATTTTTCTTTCTTCATTGATATTGCAGAGAACCTTCTGACACCCTGTCTTATCAGTCCACCTAATCTTCGTCACTTTTCTGCGGCACTATATCTGAAACCCATTGATAGTTATACTGAATTACTGCTGTAAAATGTTGTGCTCAAAACGTACGATTGTGTTCTCAGAAATTTCTTCCTTAATGAGGGCCTATGTTTGGTACTAGCAGACATTTCTTGCTCTGGAATGTCCTCTTTGCCTGTGATAATCTGCTTATTTATATTCTACTTGCTTTGTCCGTCATGTGTTACTTTGCTTACAAGGTAGCACTAAAAATTAACTTTGTCTGCTTCGTGGTCTTCCATTATGATATTAGGATTCTGGCTAATCTCACTACTGCTATAATTAATTTCTTCGCCTATCTGCCATTTATTCTCAGTCCATATTCTGTACACATTAGACGGCTCATTCGATTCAGTTCGTCCTGTAATTCTTCTTAACTTTCACTGGGGATAGCATTATTTCCTGCAAATTTAACTATTGATATCGATTAACCATGGATTTCAACCATACTCTTCATACTTTGTTTTGTGTCCGCCATTGCGTATTCCATGTATAGATTGAACAGTAGGGGCGAAAGACTATCCCCGTCTTATATCCTTATTAGTCCGGGCACTACAGCTAATGGTTGTCTATTCTTATTTTTCCCTCCAGGATCTTGAAATGGTGTGTATTATACGGTTTTCTTTACAACGTATTCCTATTTTCCGCAAAATTTTAAAGATATTCAGCATTTTACATTGTTTGAATGTCTTATTAGGTCGACGAAACCTATGAATTACTTAATTTCCTTTAAGTTTTGCTTCCATTGTCAACTGAAAAGCCAGCACTGTCCCAGGGGTGGCCTTTCCTCTTTTAAAGCAAAAATGATCGTTATGTAATAGATACTAAATATTCTCTTCCATTCTTCAGTACATTCTTTTTGTCAGGAACTTGGATAAAATAGCCGTTAAGCTGACTGTGCGACAGTTCTCGCATTTTTTCTGCCTTGCTTTCTTCTGGATTACGTTGATGATTTTTTTCCGAAAGTCGGTTGGTCTGTCACAAGCCTCACCAATTCTATACACAACCCTGAACAGGTGCTTGGTTGCCACTTTTCTCATTGGTTTCAGAATTGCATAGGAAATTTTATCCACCCTTTCTAAATTATTTACATGGAAGGCTTCCTAAGACCTGTTATTCTATAATGATGGGTTACCTATGCCTTCCGTATCGACTCCCATTCCTTCCTCAATCACATCATCAAACTAATCTTTCCCCCTGTAGAGACCTCCATTGCTCCCTTTCCGCCTATTTGATTTCTCCTGTGAGCATAACAGAGGTCTTATCATTGCACTTTTAATGTTGATGCCGTTGCTTTCAATTTTACCGAATGTTGTTTTAGTTTTTCCATGTACTTAAACAGTCCTTCCAACGTCCATTACGTCTTCTATTTCTTCACACTTTTTTGTTTTTTTTTTTTAGCCATTTCACCGTGCCGTTCTGTGCTACCTATTAACCTAATTCCTAAGTGACTTACATTTCCGTATTCCTGAATTTCCCTGAAAATTTTTGTACTCCCTATCTCTCGTCGAGCCACTGAAGTATTTATTGTGTTACTCACGGTTTCCTTTCGGGGCCTTATACTCTTTCTAATCACGGGACTTCTCTCTTACATGAAATACTCCCGTTCTCTGACAATCATCAGTTTAATAGAACTGTACCTGTCATGATACCTCCCTTACACCCATAGCTCGCCACCTTCCTCATGCTCGTAAGATCACTTCCTATCAGAAATCACTAAGAAAATATATAAAAAATTTTCCATGGAATGGATAACTTTCCGAAAATGTCACTTTATTTACAGCGAATACACCACTAAATCTGATGAATTTATCAATTACTCACAACAGAGCTATAGAAAAGAGGATTTGGTAAAAGAGGTAAGTTATTTATTTCTCATTACTACAATGTGAAAACGCAGAATTGTAAGATTTTTTAAAATCTTGGTAATCTGGTAATGAAATTATATCTGAACTAATATTATGAAACTGAGCAATGACAATGCGAAAGATATTCTAATTACATATCACTGATTTTCGTTGTTTAATACTATAGACAGTATACATACAAGAAACGCAACAACGTATGGCATTCTTTCACTACGGAACGTGGCTCCCATAACGACTTGATACAGGTTCCAGTTAGGGTAAATCTAGTGCAAGCAAAAACAAATCGACCTTCTAGCATATCCAGTCTGAGCTCATTTATTTATCACGTGTGTTGGAAGACAAGAGCTACAGTAGACAGCTATTTCGGATGCTTTCTGATGAAATTGATGAAGGTTGCTTCGATACTCAGCGGAAGAGACTACATCGGCAGTAATCCTTCTTCATTGCGGCAGCACGACTATCATGATTGAATGCATTCTCGTCGAAAGGTATGGATTGAGATGGATGTCCCGGTCAGATCCGGAGGTACAGACATATCGTGCCCCGTTAAAGAAAAATTATTTATTCAGAGTTTATTTATTTCACGTCAGGAGCAATGCACTTCGTAAAACGCATGAAGCAGTTGTGGTTAATCTAAGAGATTATTAACTTTTACTATATGAGACTTTAACAAATGTTTAAAACCACGATTAATAATTATTTTCACCTTGGTGTTTGAGGACAATGTTACTATATTGCCGTTCAGTAGCTACAATCAATGAAAATCCCATTAGCAGTTTCATTGAATTTATCAGGAAATCAAGTTATTCGTTCAAAAATACTAAGGACTTATGGACACAACTTAATTTATTTCATCATAAAAAACCAGCACTGTCGTGTTAACCACCCACGGGCAGTAGATGTGACATGTCACAATGCGCAAAGTTTTGATGGCAGGTTACAATGTGCCGTACTGATAAGAGTTCTACACAGGGGATCCACATCTTGTAACATATCTCATTCAGCTAAATTATCCTTGGATCTGACTACTTCAGTGTTCAATCTATTAAGGATCCAAGGATTCTTCACTCACCCCTTTCCCATTCACTTTCTGGAGCAACTTCCTCGGCGTGTTTCTGTCAGTCATTCAACTTCTGCGAACTTGCTTACCCCTCTTTTGGCGATTTTGAAACTTATTTCACGTTCTACTTGACTTTCATTCCTTACCAAGGGCCTGACAAGCAGAAAACGTATCCAGGAAGATCATCAACATTCGCTATCAAAAAATTTCAAAAATACACGCCAAGACGACGGTTGCGAAGAGAAACACACTTTCTCTGCGGCCAGACGCTTGTCTCCACCCCAGTAATGCCAACCTGTACGTGGGCTGGCCGAACTGCTTCTCAACTGAAAATCCAAGCCACCGTCAACATTCCCATTCCCGCTCGTGGTGACAGCAGACACGCCTTGATACTGAAGAACCGTACAGTATGCGAGGACCCGTGTTTACAAAACATCTGACCGTCGTTGGAGTGCTCAGTAGACTCAGTTTGCTGCAGTATCTGCAGGCCCTTATTTGGTGACCCGGCAGCCGCGAGGCAGTATCCACCATTTTCCGCTTCCTGTGTTCGTCTCCACCACCATGGAAGCAACTAGGCAGCGTAAATGTTTTATCAAGTCATTCGGAGCAGAACGTTCGTAGCAGAGACGACTGTAAGATGGAAATATTCGGTTACGCTGCACGAAATCGGCCTCATGGTTTTATCAGTATTAACTCGTTAGTCTTTGTCATGCTGCCCCTGCCCGTGTGCACGTAACGTTCTCCACTCATCGCTCTTTACCATAGCTAGTGATTCGATTCCTGGAGTTTATTTTTGTTAAGCTGCATCATTCTCTCTCTAGGGATTTACATAGTTATCGTTAGCTTTGTTCTTATTTTATGTCTTTCCACGTACTTGTTTTTTGGCCCTCGGAAAGCCTGTGGATCCCCTGTGTAGTACTCAGTTTGTAGAATGGCTGCTTACTATCCGTTTGTATCGAGACTGCCTCTCATTTCAATGTGTTTGCGAGAATATACCAGATGTTCCTTAAGACGGCTGTTACTGTTCTTTAATACCCCTTATTCTCTTCATGAGCCAATTAATTTTAATCAGAAATTGAAATCGCTGCAGTACACGAAGTAAAATGCGCAGATAATCAAGTGAGGTTCTTCTAATCTGATGGTAGTGAAGACGGCGACCGACAGAACTCAAGTACTTCTTTCATATCGACCCCTCCGAAGCCAAAAGAAACGATTAAGCTACACGTCATATCTCCCCGCCGGCCGCGGTGGCCGTGCGGTTCTAGGCGCTCCAGTCCGGAGCCGCGCTGCTGCTACGGTCACAGGTTCGAATCCTGCCTCGGGCATGGGTGTGTGTGATGTCCTCAGGTTAGTTAGATTTAAGTAGTTCTAAGTTCTAGGGGACTGATGACCACTGCAGTTGAGTCCCATAGTGCTCAGAGCCATTTGAACCATTTTTTTTTTATATCTCCCCAGTCCCCAGTGGTCAAAATCACTACGTGTTGCAGTTTCGGCTCTTGAGGAAGAATGGTTTGCCATTCCTCCACAGACACTCACAAACATCATTGAAAATATTCTCAACAGTGGTTCAAGTGGTCATAAGGGTGAAGTGTATACAAGACCAATATTAATGTCCAATAGCAGTTGTTCAGATATTTCTGATCATACTGTGGAAGCCCTCTGAATCATAAAAGGAGCCACCATTCCACGCCATAGTAGAGAAACGTCATTCTTTTATTTATATGTTTGGTTATTTATTTATCTATTTCACTTTACTTTAGTGTCAGTATGGTTTTTTCGGACTCATCTTTTAATCTAAGGTACTATATTCTTCCATTCGTTTTGAAGTTTATCTCCACTAGAGACAAACATGCACTGCTACCGGAATACAAATGCGCTTCAAGTATTATGTACTAATTACATAGTCTTCTTCGTTTGAAAATATTTGGAAATTCTTCTAGGTCTTCTGAGGCAGTTCTTGCCTGATTCACATTTCACCTATTTTTTGGGTAGCGTATTAAGTCTAATGGAACATCACTGAGGTACACGTTTTTCAGTGCACTTACCTAAACCGAATGATTGCCATTTCTGAAATAATGTCGAAAGCTATCTCAGAATTTATGAATCTTAAATGAAGTGGTTAGTGATATTCATGTTTTTTCTCCTTTCTACAATTTCTTCCGCAACTTGGATTGTTCTATACCCATCTGTATAACATCTGCAAGTAACACCCTTGGTCTAGGTGCGTAGTTCGGCTTGGAGCGACGAACAAGACGGATGAGCTTACTCTTCCGCTCCGCCATAGCGTTTAGAAGCGTAGCAGGTCGTTGTTTACGTGACGTGTTGTAACTTTTGTGTGTTTATTCCACGTTGAATCGTTTTTTGTTTTGATTTATAGCGGTTCCGACCGCTTCGTTGTCAACATGTCGTCCAAATTGATCCCACGTGAAGGTACTGTTCGTTTTGCTTTCGACGGGTGTACCTGTAATGAGAAGTCAAGTCCCCCGAAATTTGTAGTTTTTTAGTGAAAATGTTTGGTGTTACTTCAGATCAGGTTTGTCCCGCATACTTTTACACTGAGCTTTCTTTTTTTTTCTTTGTAAAATTTGTGAACCCGTTCAAGTGGACAGGCTGTTACTTAAACACGACAATCAGGTTTCTTTTCGTCACATAGATGGATCGGTTAGTGTTGTACCCCTTGCTGATGCTGATGTTGAATATACGGATATTCGAGTTTTCAATTTGCCGCCAGATGTACGTGCTCAGTATCTTAAGGATATAGTGCTGAAATTTGGTGCTGTTAGGGGCATTCGCAGGGAATGCTAGTCGGGCAACACCACCTGCAATGCTATAGTGGTACACTTTCCGTCGAGGTGTACGATGAACAGAACATTCCATCACAGCTTCAGTTTGTAGTTATCGGTTCCAAGTTTCTTCTAGTAGCCAACTGAGGATCTGCTTCTTATGTAATGAGAGTGATCATCAACGTCTCAGTTGTCCGAAGTGGGTTTCTGTATCCAAAAATTCTCTTCAACTTATAAATGACGTAGAGACAAACGATAATGCTTGAAGAGGAAGAAATTAATTAAAATTTATGCCATTGTCTTAGCAATGGTGACGATCTAAGAAGAGGAAAATAAGCTGAAGATGTGAAGTTTGTGTTCGGGAGGGCATTGAACTAGGGATGTCCGTGCAGCAGAGTTAGTGCTGTGGTGATTTATTGTGGTACTACTTTTAAAAAATCCCCAAAAATGGAAGCTCCTCGCTGCTATTCATTCCTTGAGCAGTGTACGCAATATGACTGTAGGTTGCAAAAAATTTCCAGTTCCTTCAGCAGGTCCATAAGTTTTCCCTTTTCACATGAATGGGGCAACTTCATGTAGAAGGACTTAAGTGGAATACCACGTGTATTTTCAAAGAGGTGGGTGGAAAAGTCAGATATTTCAGTCACATTCTATCCTCATATTCAGCCTGAAGTCAGTTTCCTGCGTGTCTCACATGACCATAATCACAATCAGAACACTCTATCTTATAAACCCCTGAACAGTGATAAACACAACCCTTGTAAACACTATTATTCAAACCATATCAAAGTTATTCTTGGTGATAGGAGTCACCACTAAGTTCTGTTTCTTAGAAATGGAGTCATCCCTGTCACGGATTTTGTCATAGTGCGGTATAAAACAGTAATTTCTAACACTTTTGTCAGTTTTTTTAAACAGTTTCCATATGTCTTTGGTTTTGTATGCAACTGCAAATGTTGGCGACATTCTTTTCTGAGTAGTTAATATTTTTAGCAATATATTTCATCGTGTTCCATACAAGCTTCCGTATGCTGACTGCAGTGGTTTGAGTTGTCATCGATCACACCAGTCGTTGCATGTACTTTTTGTGTAGATCCCCAAGGAATGTTTAACATTTAGAATTTTAATGCTCATATCTAAGAAATTAATGAACCTATTTGATTCTCATTAATATATGAACTTTATTTTACCATGTAGGCTGTCGAACATTCTAACTAGTATCATTGTTCCCTCTAGTTAACAACAAAATATTGCTAACGTTTCGACTTCGAATCATACTGAAATATTCGTTCTCCAACTAATTAATGAAAATGTCAGCTAAAATATTAAAGTAGACTGTCTGTACATAACCAATCTTTATGTAAAAATATGTACCGCCACTGAATTTAAAGGAAATGTATTCCAAGATTACTGTAAGCGGTCCTATGTGCTCATTAATTCCTTCCTTAGACAACTAATTATCTCCTGCGAGGTGCTGCTTAGTGACTTCAACGCTTTCAGTAATTGGAAAAGTTCTACAAAAATAAGTTGCACTCAACGAAACTAATTTCAGATCAGTTGCACACAGATATGTCTTTAATATTTTCAACTGATTAATAACTGCTTCTTACTTGTTAGTGATATTTAAAAGTGAAATTATTTTTCCAAAAGTCGAACCATTTCTTAGGTACTTTACTCAAAGAGCTACTTCTGCGGTTAACTATCAGTCCAACACGCATTTCTTTTTTGTGGTCCTTAATTTACATTATAAGAGTAGGTATTCGAGGATTCATTCTACTTGCTTGAAAAATATTTCTTGTTGAAAATATTTCATAACATACTTTTAATTTTTGTTCATTTCCCTGTTTGCCCCAAGAGTTAAGTACTTTCCAATATTAAAAATATCCTTCTCATAGAAAACTATTTTTGTTTTACCGGTGGACTCAGTTTCAGCAAATACCATCCCAGTATTTCCGTTGTCTGTTTTTGTGACAACTGCACATTTGTCTTTAAACTTCATTTTATATTATGAACTATACGTTTTTCATCTGAATTCCTCTTGCAGCTACTCCTGCTTTCGTTACTGATAATCGTATTGACTGCCACAGCGATCAAACTTTGTTCAGTATATGCAGTTTTTAAACTGTCAATACTTTTCAGATAAGGCCAAGGAACTGGATCTTCTCGACCTGCTCACCTTGAACCGTACTGATGTGTAAGATGATGTTTTAAATCAGCAGGTAATCAATAAGACAGGTACCACATTATGCTATGTTGCTCGTGGGGCATGTCTTAAACATGAGCCCAATTGAAGGGCGACTTAATACACTGAGCGTGACCTTAACAGTACTTCGGGTCATATTATAACACAAGCTTTATTCACAAGTAGCGGTATATACATAAAAAAAATATCAGCAACACTTGAAATGAATTATGACGGTAATTATGTAACTCTAACATTGTTACTTTAGTAGTTACCACTTCACTCAATATGTGTCATTAGCCGTTAGTTGGTTTCTGATTTTTATTATGATTATCTCTGTATGAAATACATCAGTAAGGTTTTTATACCAAGCGGATCATTCTTGTGTGGTAACCAAAAGTAGTATCAGGAGCATGTAGAGTAAATCGTACAGTGGTGGTCGCTTGCTACCTTGACGACCTGAAAAGACCTCAATTTAACGTTTATTTTCAAAAAACTAGAAACGAGGAGGTACTGTAAGGTTCTAATTATCACTAGCGAAATTGTGATCTAGAGTTTGTGTTGTTTTGTTTTTGTTAATTCTGTTTTACGTTGCAGCCATTCTGATTTAAGCATTTTTCCCATCATTCCTTGATCCTCCGATTGTCTTGACTGGAGAAGTCTGCAAATTTGGCCACTCTTCCACTTCACTAATCATGTCATCTATGTTTTAAGGCCGGCCGCTGTGGCCGAACTGTTCTAGGCGTTTCAGTCTGGAACCGCTCTGCTGCTATGGTCGCAGTTTCGAATCCAGCCTCGGGCGTGGATGTATGTAATGTCCTTAGGTTAGTTAGGTTTAAGTAGTCCAATGTCTAGGGGACTGATGACCTCAGATGTTAAGTCCCACAGTGCTTAGAGCCATTTGAACCAATTATGTTTTAAAATTGGCAAACGAGCGTGGTTTCTGCTTTTCAGGGAACAAGACTATAGGTGGAAAGTTGTTCTCTTACTTTAATAACATTGTCAGTCAGATTAACATTCATATTTTAGGACATGATCTCAGTGTTCCCGAGTATTAAATTTCCTATGTACGGTTATGGACTTTTTCTACATAAGGAAATTGTGGGCAGAATATTCCTGTAGCTGCTTGTGTAAACTGCAAAGATATACCTGGGGGTCCATAACAGAGGCGGTCGAGAACAGGGAACGAGATGAACTGAGGGCCATAAATGCTGAACGCTTCGACCTGGCTTTGTGAGAGATTCTGGGAAACAGTGTTGAGTGGTTCTTACCTGCAGAGAGATTTCTGGCCAAAGCTCTCTCCTCCATCGGATTATGTTTGGATAGAGGGGCACCAGTTCACAAAATATTTTACTTGGGCAAGGTGCCAGTCCGTTGTGGAAGATGGCTAGATGGCTGAAAGTGGATGGACCAACCCATTTAAGAGAGACTGCTGTAAACTGACCTTATGTGCAAACAGTAGCAAAGTTCATAAAATTTCGTGAATTCTCATGTTTGAATCTGGAATGATACAGACAGAGCGATTCGCGTATGTGGCTAGTGAGGCAGGACTGTAAACCCCGCCCCCCCCCCCCCCCCCTCCTCTTCCCCCGACCGCAAAAAGTCGCAGGGTTCATTTACTGGGCAGCAAAAACATTTTTCTCAGAGGCACAGCTATCTGGGAAGCTTAACAGTCTTCTTTCAGAAATTGGATATGGTCGTCGCAGAAAGATTAGACCAGTCTGCAAATGAGGGCCTGTGATTCCAAGTAGGTATATGTTTTTGGCCAAAACATAGCCATGCTTACCGTGAGGACGACACCTCCCTAGTCTAAAGACTTCTTTTTTCATACACGGGAGGTCTGAAGACACTGAATGGCCCCTCTAATGTTATATAATATAGGGTCTTGCTCCGCCATGTGGGAACTTCTGTACTGTGTCTGGAATGGCTACCAAGCCAACAGAACAGTCATGAGCGGAGATCCAAAGAGTAGAGGATGGTTCATTTGGTTTCTGCAATGTGGAGGGACTTCCGTTTTTTTAGTTCGGCTCCAGTACCGAGGCCTGATGGAATGTGGTGGTGATTCTTTTAGGACTTATCTTCTGGTCCTCCGCTGGTGGACAACTTCAGGTCTTTTCCCAGTGGATGAGACTTGTGGCCTGTATTTTGTTATGGAATAAGAGCCTGTGGCAGTTTCCAAATGTACCGACAATAGTACTGCATATCGTCTCTGCCATATTGTGTGTCACAAGGGTGAATTTTCTCTTCCTGAGGCGGCTTTCTGATGTTTGACAATTCTAGTACGCACTGACGCGCCTGTGATTCAAATTGGTTTTTCAATGCCAGCGAAGAGGTTCACCTCCAACTGAAATGTGGCGGGATTTCTGGGTTCTGAAACCGAAGTTCCTCGCATTCTGATAATCAGAACGTCAGACCGCGTAATTTGTGTATTTTCGTGGACGTGTCAGAACATTACATCTGCTGCTGCGACTGCACCTTACCCACAGCGCGCTGTTTTCCGCTTCCGCCTGAATCAAGGTGAAAGGGTAAAGTACTGACGCATTGGCATTGGGTTATATAATTATATTCACAGCTTCCTGTTCTCAGCTGAACCATAGATTGTGATGTAGTTGACTGTCGTTGGTTTCATTTGAAAAGAGTTGGACCTCAAAGTGGTTTCATGCAAACAAAGTGATATTTCGTTGTAAAAGGAATTAATTCCGGGGAAAATTTGTGTAGTTTCCACCCCAATGTACGCTTTACCCCTCAAACAACATTGCGTATCTGATTTATGTTTGTCAGTTTTGTGTAAGATTTATCAACCAATTGAAGTTACTAAAAATTTAACAAAAGTCTTCAGTATTTTGTAAACTTGAATACCGTTCTCATTAACACTCTCTCTATTACACACAGTTTTTATTTTATTGTGGTGGTACATAAAAAGCTCCACTCAGACATACATGTATGGTTAAAGAAAGGGATGGACTGCAATTGGCACCTCTTGGCCAGGATCTCGATTCATGGCCATTTTGTGAGGTAGTTACTGCGTTATCTTGCGGAACAGCAGCGCATTTTTTATTTCTTTTTCAGGGTGAGACTATGGGGCACTGAGAACATTTAGACTCAGGTTTGGCGCTATGGGTTGTATCACACCAATCTGTAGTATGCTGTAGTCATTTTAATTCAGTGCACATACTTCTTTGTAATTTATTTTTCTTTTTTCTTTTTGCTTATTGTGTCTCAATGTGTCTGTCAGTGACTTCTGCGTCACTGGTTGTCCGATGTTGCGTTGTGCAATCTTTGGTGGAAGTAATTTGATTATGGAGACTGTACGACATTTTAGAGCAGGTTTTGTTACATAAGCCTATGCATAAATGTGAGCATTATTTAGAAAAATATAATAATAGAGTTGTAGTGCGCGATGCCTTAGAATCAGAAACTTGAGGAGGGAAATTCAGAAGTGACAAGACACAGAGGAAAAGAGAGAAGACGATGTCACGAAAAAAACTACGCATATCCAAAGGAGGGCTAATGAGTTTGTGGAAAATTTAAGTAATGTCAGGAATGAAATTAAGCAGAGGTTGAAGGCATTAGGAAAACATCCGAAGAGACGTGAGAAGCAGCGTTAGGGTCCAAACGTGAAGCTAGGGCAGCCAGATTAGTAGCTCGAGATGCGCGGGAAAATGCCCAAATTGCGTGAGATCAGGCAGCGCTGGTACAGATCGAAGTGAGCGCGACCCAGAAGGCTATTTCTGCTCTCAAAAAACAAGAACAGAGAGTAGTTGAAAAGACACAGGAAGAAATATTAGAAATGAGAGAAAAGGAGGGTCGTCTCACTACCCAGTAGAAGGAGATGGCGGTTGAGATGAAGCAAATGTGCTAACGGTTAGCTCGTGTAGAAATTCAGCCAGAAGGAAAAGCATATCGCCGTGAGTTCGTTGGTCTAGAGCAATGTGAAAGATACAAATTTGCATCTCAACCAGAAGCTACATGACGGACACAGGCCTATAAACGGCAGGAGCGCCCGCTTAACGCGATACGAGGGTGGGCGGAGCGTGCACAGTCTGTGGCATGCAGCGCACAAAGTACCGAGCCGGGAAACAAGTGCGCGCGACTCAGACCAGCGGAAACATTACCACATGACTCTTGAAGACACGAGACGAAGGTACAACTGCATTCAGGGATTGGTCGGCCATGAAATCTGGTATTCACAAGAACCATAAATTAGAGGAAGTCCAGTAGCGCGACATTATGTACATTTCGACTCAATATTTTCTCTAAATTCAAAATTTTACTAAGAGAACAACATTTCATGACATCCCAATTCGTGGATTGCCCTGTATGAAGGATACTACCCGAGTCAGGGCTACTAGTTTAGAAACTGGAATTTGTCGATACCTAGAAGGTTCAAAAGCAGAGCACATGCTTGTTGCACCAAACTGCCGCTGCTACGACATGTAACGACATATTGGCAGTTATCCATCGTATACTTCGTATACTTCATTCGCGTAAGTTTTCGCAGTTAATAACGGTAACACACCAAAAACAGAGTGAGGCAGCTACGACAGGCCACCAATATATATATATATATATATATATATATATGTATCACGAGTTGCGTTTATTGCCATCTTAAAGAGGACAATGTGGTTAATTTTCTCACCTTCGCAAGTAATCTTTATAGTTTATAGTCGCCAAATTACGACACCCACTTTTTTCTGTTTATGTTTCTTCTTCTATAGGATCTAAATACTGCTTTCTGTTATTTTAATGAAGCTTCTAAGAGAAATTTTTGCAGGAGGAACAAGACTTTTGGTCAGGTGAATAGAGGGTTATAAATACAAAACGAAATAGGGGTAACGCAGGAGTAGGTTTAATAATGAATAAAAAAATAGGAATACGGGTAAGCTACTGCAAACAGCATAGTGAACGCATTATTGTGGGCAAGATAGATACGAAGCACACGCCTACCACAGTAGTAGAAGTTCATATGCCAACTAGCTCCGCAGATGACGAAGAGATTGATGAATTGTATGATGAGATAAAAGAAATTATTCAGATAGTGAAAGGAGACGAAATTTTAATAGTCATGGGTGACTGGAACTCGAAAGTAGGACAATGAAGAGAAGGAAACGGAGTAGGAGAATATGACATGGGAGTAAGGAATGAAAGAGGAAGCTGCCTGGTAGAATTTTGCACAGAGCATAACTTAATCATAGTTAACAATTGGTTCAAGAATCATGAAAGAAAGTTGTATACATGGAACAAGCCTGGAGATACTGGAAGGTATCAGACAGATTATATAATGATAAGACAGAGATTCAGGAACCCAGTCTAAAATTGTAACAAACTACCAGGGGAAGATGTGGACTCTGACCACAATCTATTGGTTATGTACTGTAGATTAATACTGAAGAAACTGCAAAAAGGTGGTAAATTGAGAAGATGGGACCTGGATAAACTGAAAGAACCAGAGGTTGTAGAGAGGTTCAGGGAGAGCATTAGCGAACGATTGACAAGATTGGGGGAAAGAAATGCAGTAGAAGAAGAATGGGTAGCATTGAGAGACGTAATAGTGAAGGTAGCAGAGGATCAAGAAAGTAAAAAGACGAGGGCTAATAGAAATCCTTGGGTAACAGAAGAGATACTGAATTTAATTGGTGAAAGGAGAAAATACAAAAATGCAGTAAATGAAGCAGGCAAAAAAGAATACAAACGTCTCAAAAATGAGATCGACAGGAAGTGCAAAATGGCAAGCAGGGATGGCTAGAGGACAAATGTAAGGATGTAGAGGCTTATCTCATGAGCGGTAGGATAGATACTGCCTACAGGAAAATTAAAGATACCTTTGGAGAAAAGAGAACCACTTGTATGAATATCAAGAGCTCAGATGGAAATCCAATTCCAAGCAAAGAAGAGAAAGCAGAAAGGTGGAAGGAGTATATAGAGGGTCTGTACAAGGGTGACGTACTTGAGGACAATATCATGGAAATGGAGGAGGATGTAGATGAAGATGAAAAGGGAGATACGATACTGCGTGAAGAGTTTGACAGAGCACTGAAAGACCTAAGTCGAAACAAGGCACCGGGAGTAGACAACATCCCATTGGAAATAACGACTGCCTTGGGTGACCCAGGCCTAACAAAACTCTACCATCTAGTGAGTAAGATGTATGAGACATAAAGAAGAATATAATAATTGCATTCCCAAAGAAAGCACGTGTTGACAGACGTGAAAATTACCGAACTATTAGTTTAATAAGCCACGGCAGCAAAATACTAACACAAATTTTTTACAGACGAATGGAAAAACTGGTAGAAGCCGACCTTGGGGAAGCTCAGTTTGGATTTCGTAGAAATGTGGGAACACGTGAGGCAATATTGACCCTACGACTTATCCAGAAAATGGATTAAGGGAATGGGAAACTTACGTTTCTAGCATTTGTAGACTTAGAGAAAGCTTTTGACAATTTCAAATTCTGAAGGTGGCTGGGGTAAAATACAGGGAGCGAAAGACTATTTACAATTTGTACAGAAACCAGATGGCAGTTGTAAGAGTCGAGGGGCATGAAAGGGAAGCAGTGGTTGGGAAGGGAGTGAGACAGGGTTGTTGATTATCCCCAATGTTATTTAATCTGTATATTGAGCAAGCAGTAAGGGAAACAAAAGAAAAATTCCGAGTAGGAATTAAAATCCATCTAGAAGAAATAAAAACTTTCAGGTTCGCCGATGACATTGTAATTCTGCCAGACTGGAAAGGACCTGGAAGAGCAGCTGAACGGAATGGACAATGTCTTGAAAAGAGGATATAAGATGAAAATCGACAGAAGCAAAACGAGGGTAATGGAATGTAGTCGAATTAAATCTGGTGATGCTGATTGAATTAGGTTAAGAAAATAGAGGTTTAAAGGAGTAAATGTGTTTCGCTATTTGAGGAGCAAAATAACTGATGATGGTCGAAGTAGAGAGGATGTAAAATGTAGACTGACAATGGGAAGGAAAGCGTTTCTGAGGAAGAGAAATTTGTTAACATCGAGTATAAATTTAAGTGTCAGGAAGTCGTTTCTGAAAGTAATTGTATGGAGTGTAGCCATGTATGGAAGTGAAACGTCGACGATAAATAGTTTAGACAAGAAGAGAATAGAGGCTTTCGAAATGTGGTGCTACAGAAGAATTCTGAAGATTAGATGGGTAGATCATATAAGTAATGAGGAGGTATTGAAGCGAATTGGAGAGAAGAGAAATTTGTGGCACAACTTTACTAGAAGAAGGGATCGGTTGTTAGGGCATATTCTGAGGCATCAAGGGATCGCCAATTTAGTATTGTAGTGCAGCGTGGACGGTAAAAATCGTAGAGGGTGACCATCAGTTGAATACACTAAACAGATTCAGAAGGATTTAGGTTGCTATAGGTACTGAGAGATGAAGAAGCTTGCACAGGATAGAGTAGCATGGAGAGCTGCATCAAACCAATCTCTGGACTGAAGACCACAACAACAACAAAGACAAATTTAACGGTATAACATGTATGAGACTTCATCAAGCAGTATTACGATAACAGCGCCGCAAACCACTGTCAGCAGAAGTGGTTCCATAAATGTTTACCCTATTCCACCAAACGTAAGCAAGCACGTAAACAGGTACGGTTTGTTGTTTACGTTTGCGTTTCAAGCCCATCAGTTTGTTTTCTTCTGTTGCAGCAATTGGATAATTTTCTCCTAACGATATTGACACGTTCACAACGATAACAAAAGTCGAGAAAGTGAGTAAAGTTCATGGGGAATATCACCAGACATTTGTAGCAGCGTTGCGCTTCTTTACTGAAGAGTATAAAAATCGTGCCAAGCACTCACGATATGTCTTTTCAAATGCTATAAAAGAAGCCGTAGAGACTAAGTGTAGAGAATAAAATACGCCAAGAAAAACTTGAGAACCGATGAACAAAATGAAACTAACGTTATAGCAGCAGTAACAAGAATGCAGATGTCACCAAGAGGGACCTCGGAAGTACGGGAGGGTTCAACGAAATGAGTCTTTTGCAACCATTAGATTCCATCGAATTTAATCCTCTTTACATTTTGCTGTATCAACAGTTTCGTAGCAATGAAACCTAGAATATGTTACATTTCTCCGAACGTTATCAACGAAAAGCGAAATGTGATGCAGCCTGTCTATTCTATTTTTGTTCAAGGATAAGCCCACAGGAAAAGTTCGGACGTGTTAAATCGGCCGGTCGCAGTGACCAACGAATCGTTCCACTGCGACCTATCCACCTGTACCTGAATGTTTGGTAAAACTGTCAACAGCTGCTACCGCTGTGATTCTGGAACCACACGTCATCCGTCGGATATACAATGGCACTTCCACCAAATGCTGCAGCAGTACGCCTTGCAAGAAGATCAAGTATCTGTGACATGTTAGACGGGGTGGTAGACCGCCTGGGCCAACCAGATTACCATGGACAATACCAGCCTACAAATTAATACCAAAATGATAACTAAATACATGTTGGATATGTGGCATGAGCCTTTGCCTCACCCCAAATATGATTTTTACGACAACTGCGCGTCATCTGTGTAAAGTATAGTCTGAGAGATATCTGGAACATCGACACGACGGGGTAGGCAGCATGCACAATAAATAGAACATAGTGCTAAATCAACAGGACTAAGAATCCGTTCCCTTTGGAAGTGGTAAGGGTGAAGCAGCTGCTCGTGGAACTGGAGCCGTGGAGAGACGCTGCTCTGGGGTACATCCACAGAACCTGCAATGTTTCGGGTTCCTGTCGGTGGCTTCTGCTCGATCATTTGAGGGACTTCCTCTTACACGCCAGCACTGAGACCAGCCACGACCACAATACTCCCTATTAGCCTCGATGGTGCCGGTTTCCCAAAGCCGTTGATCCAATCTTGCAAAGATAAAAGGGAACTGTGGTTAAAGAGCACCGGACAGATTCCACATTTCTAAATTTCCGGAAAGCGTGTCTTACTGCAGGCTGTTAACGAAGATAGGAACATATGGAATAAGTTCACGGATATATGAGTGCTTCGTAATAGAACCCAGTACGTTGTCCTCAATGGCGAGTGTTCATCAGAGACAAGGGTATCGTCAGGAGTGTGATACGACCGCTGTTGTTGTCTATATACATAAATGATTTTGCGGAGAGGGAGGCAGCAGTCTACAGTTGTTTGCTGATGATGCCGTAGTGCGCGGTAAGGTGTCAAAGTTAAGTGACTTTAGATAGATACAAGATGACGTAGACAGATTTTCCAGTTGGTGTGATCAATGGCAACGAGCCCTAAATGTGGAAAAATGGAGGTTATTACGAATGTGAAGAAAAACCAAACCTGTAACGTTCGGATAAAGTTTTACTAGTGCCCTGTTTGACACAGTCAAGTCGTTAAAATATGTGGGCGTAATAATGCAAAGCGACATGAGATATAACGAGCATATGAGAACTGTGGTAGGAAAGGCGAAAAGGCGACTTTCGTTGTTTAGGAGAAATTTTGGAAAGAGTGGTTCGCGTGTAAAGAAGACCACATATAGGACCCCTGTGCGACCTATTCTTGGATGCTTTATAAGTGTTTGGAATCCATCCAGGATCTGACCGGCAGCAGCAAGGTCTTACTTGACAGGTACCAAAAGCTGTTCACTCAGGACCCCTTCAGCGAAGATACGATGGAGGCTAGGGAGGAACTAATGCGGGCTATTGCCGAGGATAAGAGATCGCGGTGGTGCAAACTAGTCGAGAATCTTGACATGAAACAAAACAGCAGACGTGCATGGAAATTACTGAAAGACTTAAGTGGGGACCCAACTGACCACCAGCAGAAGAACAACGGGGTAACAGCAAATCAGATTGCTAGCCAACTTCTGAAGAATGGGAAAACCAAAGGGAAAAGAGAAAGGGAAAGAGTTATACCCCAAGAACAAAAAGATTACGAACTTCTCAATGCTTCATTCACAGCAACCGAACTGGAAGACGCCACTCATAGTATGAAACTGAATAAGGTCGCTGGAACTGATGACCTTAGAACGGAGCAGATAAAACAGTTTGGAACCAAAGCTCGAAACTGGTTACTACAAATGATGAACAGCTGTATTAAAGAGCTGAATATTCCAAAACTATGGCGGCAGGCGAGAGTGGTGGCTTTACTAAAACCTGGCAAGGAGATAAAGGACCCCAAAAGTTACAGACCAGTGTCACTTCTATGCCATCTCTATAAGATACTGGAGCGGATGCTTCTCAACCGCGTGGCAGAAACTATACATGGAAAGCTCATAAAGGAACAAGCCGGTTTCAGACCAGGAATATCTTGTTGTGGGAAAATACTTAATCTGACGCGACATATAGAAGATGAGTTTGAAAAAAAATTAATAACTGGAGCAGCTTTCGTAGACCTTACTGCTGCATACGACACGGTAAACCACAGAAAGCTATTGCGCAGATTATATCACCTCACAGGGGACTGTAAGTTGACGATGGTTATTGGTAGTCTTCTGCAGAATCGAAGATTTTATGTCTCCCTAAATGGTAAGAACAGTAGATGGCGACTGCAGAAGAATGGCTTACCACAAGGAAGCGCACTTTCTCCCATCCTTTATAATGTGTACACTAATGACCAGCCTATACCTCAAGATGCAAGACTGTTCGTATATGCCGATGGCACAGCTGTGGTGGTCCAGGGGTCCAATTTTGATGCAACATCTGGGAATCTCTCTAGAGCGCTTGAAGAACTGTCTCAATACTACGACGCCAATCACCTCAAGCCAAACCCTGACAAAACCCAAATATGTGCTTTCCACCTGCGCAGTAGAGATGCTGGAGTTGAACTCGACGTTACATGGCAAGGTAAGAAGCTAAAGCACTGTCCAACACCTAAACACCTTGGGGTTGTACTTGACAGAACGCTTTCCTTCAAGCAGCATTGCCAAAACACCAAGGCTAAAGTCTGCTCAAGGAATAACATCATCCGCAGGCTGACAAACTATGAATGGGGAGCTCAACCATCAGTACTGAGAACATCAGCACTTGCTCCGTGTGTTTCTGCAGCAGACTACGCAGCGCCAGTATGGGAAGCATCTGCACATGCTAAACAGGTTGATGTAAGTGTAAATGAGACAATGCGAATTGTTACAGGCTATCTCAGACCCACACCAACGGGTAATTTGTACCTACTTGCTGGAATTGCCCCATCCAAGATCAGAAGGAAGGTGGCAGCAGACGTTGAGAGAACAAAGAAAGAAACATATTCTCGACACCCACTGAATGGGCACGTCACTCAGGCTCGGAGGCTTAAGTCTAGAAACAGCTTTATTGCAAGAACCAAGATCCTTGACGGTTCACAGGAAGATAACAGAGTCCGTAAATGCGAGAATGAACAAACCGCTCTGCAGATAATTCCAAAAGAGCAAATGGCACCTGGAAACAAACTTCCTTATACAATGTGGAGAACATAAATAGGCTGAGGGCTGGTGTACCCAGATGCAAAACTAATCTGTGCAAGTGGGGACTGCTGACTAACGATGACGACGTTCTTTGCGGATGCGGAGAGGTACAAGACGAGGCACATCTGCTCATTTGCTGACTACTGTCGTAGCCCTGCAGTTTTAGTGACCTGCTACAAGCCAACGACAAAGCCGTAGCGGTGGCTAACTATTGGAAAAATACAATTCGATCTGGACACGGAAAAGTAAAGTAAAAGTACCACGAAGATACGGGATGTTAGGGCACGAAAAGATGTGTATAGCCGGCCGCCGTGGCCGAGCCGTTCTAGGCGCTTCAGTCTGAAACTGCGCTGCTGCTACGGTCGCAGGTTCGAACCCTGTCTCGGGCATGGATGTGTGTGATGTCCTTAGGTTAGTTAAAGTACTTCTAAATCTAGGGGACTGATGATCTCAGATGTTAAGTCCCATAGTGCTTAGAGCCATTTCAGCCATTTGAGGAGATGTATAGACAGTCGCTTTTCCCTCGCTTTATTTGCGAGTGGAACAGGAAAGCAAATGAGTAGTAGTTGTACAGGGTACCCTCGGCCGCGAACAGTACGGTGCCTTGCTAACTATGTAGATATAGATGTAGACGTGCTACATGTCGGTCTATTCGGAAAACATGTGCTCTACCACTGTGTAATGCATCGCTTTGTCGATCACTCAGTAGCAACTCGGGTGCATGCGCTTCAGTTCATTAGGTTATTCTCTGATGACACGTTGCATAGCGTCACTCATGACGTCACGTGACTCGAGACGCCGACTTCTGTCAATATGTATTGCCTCAAAGTCCTTCAACCCTTAAAAGGCATGGGTTTATTACCAAATATTGCTGTCCCGAGACCCTCTATAACACCCGTAACTGAGTAACAAGATTTCTGGATCAGCCTGTGTCTGAGGTGGCCTTCGTAGCTGCCTCACCCTGTATATGACCAAGACTTAAGGTAAGCATTATGTCAATGAGTAAAAATTAATGTCACGGCAGCAGCATAAATACACCAAACATGTCTACTGCAGGCTAAAGCAAATAGCCCTGATGAAGTTACTGTAAGCCATTAAAAGAAATAAAACTTTCACAACAGGACGACGATTTTTACTCACTCTCAAACTGAAACATTCGTAAGGACAAAACTGACGACGACAGATTTAGACAAGTGCAGGATTAAGTTTTTGCCCGTCATGAAAATAAATAAATAATTTTCGAAACTATCACCGCTATCAGACTGCACGAGGGGATGAAAACCGCCCACAGGAACAGCAGGATGCAGGTGAAGATGACGACGAGCTCGGCGCAGAAGGTGGCGCACTTGTAGGCCGCTTGCGGTCCGCCACAGGTGGTCAGTATGTCCGCGACCCGCGCCTGCATGAAGCGCCACACGTATACGAAGACGCCCAGGATGGTCTGCGCCGTGCAGCCCATCTCGAAGATGGCGTGGGAGAGTCGGTACATGTGGGCCAGCATGAGCGTCATCAGCGCGATGAACGAGTACTCGTCGAAGAACTCCTCCGTCTGCAGGAACTGGATCAATTTGCTGCGCGCGGACTTCAGGGTACTGGTGGGTGTTGTAGAGATCGAGTCCTCTGCTTGGGGTTCAGAAGGCTCCGCACGCTGGCGTCGGCGGTTGCACGCTTCGTAGTACCCGGAGCTGATGGATTGGGAAAGCGGCAGTGTGTCGTCCCCGCCTTCTGGTCGGTACGGCGCGCGATAATCTTTATTCTCGCCGAATTCCCGGTAGACAAACTTTCTCGGCACTTCCGGAATGGCAGCATCACCTGTTGCGGCCGACACTGAGCTGTTATACGCCATGCGGCTCTTCCTCTCTTCCAGTCTGCGCAACACGTCACTGACGCGGCTGGAATAGTTGAGGTGTCCGGCATCCTGTTGTCTTGAGAAAGTCACCTCGTACGTGTGGTGGGCCCGCCGGCTGCACAATAGACGCACCGGTTTGCAGTCTGTGTCGCTGAGAGAGCTCATCTTGCTTCTAGATGTGTTAAAGAACTTGCTGGTGAACTATAATGCTCCGACTTTTAGAGGAGTGTTTTCGCACACAAATTTTACGTGATGCACCGTGACAGTATTTTACGGGGCAGCGGCAGAAGATCGAAATCTGTGAGAATCGTTGCTAAGAGACTGACGATGCTCAGTCAATAATTAATGCTCGTCTCGTCTTTCTGTTGTTCTGTATTCCGTTGAGGAAACAATTGCGCCTATCATCGCTTATAATTTGGCATTAGCGTTGTGCTTACAATATGTGTTCGTAAAACATGTAAATATAGTTTTGTTTTCTTCATTTTTTAATTACCCATAGCTTCTGTCACATACAGTAATGCAAACATCTGCTACCGATATGAGCAAAGAGTTTCTATTACGTTTATAGATATTACAAACGTATATATTCAGAACTGTTTACTTGAAACTATAACGAAAACGGGAACAATTGTCACTCTAATCTGGTATTGCAAATAATCATTTCGCGAATGCAGCAGTTTCCCCAAAAAATAGATTTATATTCGATATGGCATAGCAGGGTGCCGAAAATCGGGCCTCCATACCATTTTCGAATTAAAAATAAATAGTAACAAAATATATAATGAAAGTGTGTAGCATTTACTTTACAACGTTATGCACCATTTACATTTTGCTCTTAAAACGTATGTCGAAAGGTTATTATGAAGAAAAAATACTTTCTAAAAACTTACAGTTGAGGTGTTTAAAAAATAGTTGCCAAAATCTAACCACTTGTAAAAAATATCAAAATGATATTGAACAAAATTAGAAAAAGTATTAGACCTTAGAAAAGACAGAAAATTACAAATTAGGTGTATTACAGTACTTTCCAGATGATACTGTATTTCTCTACGTTTTCTTAGTTGATACATAGAGTACTCTTATAGTATGATCCTGTAGGCCTTATTTCTGATAGTTTCCATTCGTGGGGTTTAAGAAGAACACAATCCCACTTTTCCCAGCAATTTAGTCTTTGAAGAGGTGTTCAATATGATTTCTCTCTGCCAACTGTACGGCCAGTCTTCACTATTCATTAAGAGCAAGCCCCAGGAAAGAAGCTTCAATAACGAGACTAAACCAGCTCCTCTTCAGGATGTCTACCCAGAATTGTAAGTGTGCCTCTTTTTGCTTTTGGTGGTTGCTTGGATGTATCGTGAATCATGTTGGACCTCTTAGTTTTGGAACAGTAAACAGTTTACTGGCGTTCTTCCAACGTAGTCTTTTTTTGAACAGAATCAACAGCTTTCGTCAATTTAGACAGTCACCTCATTCACTGATCGGTCTTCCTCATTATACTCAGGGAATCTGCAAGAAAATTTCAAGAGAATAAGAGTGTGTTGTCGTACAGGCTGACTTAACATTAAAAAGTAGGGGATCCGGTTGACGCAACCAAACGGGCTCCAGTTTAAGCGCCTGTAGCCTAACTCTTGGTGACAGATTAAGTTATTAGTCAAACATCTACGGGGATCAGTCAATAACAAACACTAACCTGTAACTGTACCATTCAATAACGTACATACAGAGTACTTAAGCACAACGGTTACAAACTTTCAGGACAGTTGTAGTATACCTAGACGGTAGAAAATCATGTATCAATCCATGTTCGGAGACGCCCGTCCGACGCGGTTATGCCACACAAAACACAAGAACAGAAGAATACGAACAGAGTGGGCAAAAATGTTTATTACGGTTAGTACCACAGAAACCAAGAAATAAGTACAAAGACAGACAACGACTGTAATCAAAGAATGTGTTCGAAATTACGGCCCCAGATCGTGATGCAGGCCACACATCGCTAGCGCATGGAACTTGCCAAACCTGATTTACCTTGATTACTTCCTCTGCATTACGTCAAGACAGTGGTGCACGATACCCGCACTAACTGTGATGATGAACTTGTTAAAATGGTTCAAATGGCTGTAATCACTATGGGACTTAACTTCTGAGGTCATCAGTCCCCTAGAACTTAGAACTACTTAAACCTAAGTAACCTAAGGACATCACACACATCCAACCCGAGGCAGGATTCGAACCTGCAATCGTAGCGGTCTCGCAGTTCCAGACTGAAGCGCCTACAACCGCTCGGCCACACCAGCCGGCACGAACTTTTCACACGCATCGAGGCAGCAGCTGGGGAAGTCCGGGACACGCCCGGTATTTTACAGGACATTAGTTCTTCCACATCCCGGATGCATGAGGCCTGCACTATCGTGTGGGATCGCAATTTCCGACCATGCATTGTTAAATGGTTTTCTGTCGTCTAGATGTACTCTGTCACTCCTGAAACTTTGTAACCACAGTGATGAAACACCTTGTAGATTGTCAGCCTACCCGCCAATATCTAGGAGAAATATCGAAAAATATAGCACAATGTAAAACCTTTTTCCATGCTGTGGACGCAGCTGATTAGCGCTGTGGATCAGTTGCTCCCTGCTAGCGTAAATCACAAATAACTGCCAACCTTTGTGGCACACCATCACAGCTGGCAGGCACCTCGTCTGCAGGCCAAAGGACTGGCTTCAAACAGCAGCACCGGACAGAAAACACAGCCCTCCACGGTGGTCTGTGGCATATGAGTCAAGGTGCAGCAGATCCAAGAGGCCTCTCAGCTGGCGCGCGTACAAAAATTATGCGCAACTGCACCCGTGCACTGGCGACAACCCAAACGTACCCACGAAACTCGACAATGCGTCTTGGTGGGAATACACAGGTGCAAACTTCTTCATTTGGGTCTTATATGTATAAACAGAGTCCTCCACCTTGGACAAAAAAGCTGGTTAAACAGGGCGGATATCACTGCAAAAGCAAATATCCTCAAACTCCAATGACATAAATTCCTTACAGTTACTGGAAAGGAAGGTCCTGCAGCAGCCATCAACGGCAAGAATAGCCAACACCACGAGGACAATGGCAGTCATATCCACTAAGTACAGGAAATTGGACAAGATATTGTCCATCAACAGTCACATGCTGCTCACTAATGAATCGGCGAAGACGATGTAGTCCCTGTCCCAAGGTATCTCAAGGACTGGCGACGGAGGAAACCTGTATAGTGCTGCAGGCTCTTTCTGTGGGCCCTGAAAGCCCGCACCGGATGTTTCATGTCATGATCGTTCGGTAGAGGTGAAGTCCTTGCAGTGCCTTTAGACGATTCATACCCCAGTTTGACACATGAAGCAACTGGAGTATGCGAGGAAACAATGCTCGTAAAGCGACCACTTGATAGCAATGCTCCTCCGTTGGAAGCATGAGGACCACCTGGACAACAGATAGGACGAAAAACGTACACCACGTCTGAACTGCATGTGAAGAGATGCCCTCTGGCAACCTGTATGGACAGCTGAAACGATTTTCCAGAGAAACATGTCCACAACTGTGGCAGTCGCGATTTCGCATGCCGTTAATGGAAAATCCGACAGGGTTTCCTGCAGAGCATCATCCAATGTGAACAAAATAGCCTCCTGCTGATCCAACTCAAGATCGGGCCCACCTCTAACTTAGATAGCGCAAAAACATTAGCTTGATGGGCGGTGGTATGGTAACGAATGTCACAGCAATGCATACTGAGACAGAGCGCCAACCTCTGCAATTGGTGGGCAGTCCTATCTGGCAGCTTCAAGACAGAGCCTAATAAAGAAATCCACAGCTTGTGTTCGGTGGCGAGGAGGAAATTCACTATATACAAGAGAATTTCGTAGTTCCTAAAATAATCACTACAGTCTCCTTTTCCATTTCTTAGTAATTACGCTGGGAAGTAGGAAACCTCTTTGAGACATAACCGATGAGCTGTTCTGTGTCTTCCGAGTTAAGATAGGACAGGACAGATCATTCCCATATTGAGACATGCCACAGGCCTGGCTTAAAGCTTTACCTGGGGTAAAAAAAAAAAAAAAGACAGGGTGCCATGCACCAACAATGCTTGAGAAACTGAAAAGCCCTTTGACAATCCATAGACCAGAGAAACTTAACGCCCTTCTGGCGAAGCTGTATAAGAGTCTGGCGCAGGCGCACAGCCCAGTAAATGAAATGAGCATAATACCATATCTCACCCAAGCTCCTTCAGTTTCGTAGGCGCTGGCTGGTTGACTATGGGCGCGATGTTGGCTAAACTATCCTTCCTAACAGCTTACCTCGAAATACACACACCTTTGGGGAGTTTGCAACGGAGTCCATTCTTCAAGAGGCATTGGAAAATCGCCTGAAAGTTTCATAGATGCTCCTCCCGAGCAGGCGAGATACCCAGACAATTGATGCAACAGGGAATGTCCTGAATCAACTACTCTAATTACCGTTGATAAATTTCAGGTACAGACAAAGTTCCAAAAGGTAAGCCATTATACTGATGAAGCCAGAAGGAGGTGTTGTGGACCAGGAAAGTACAAGAACCGGCGTCCAAGGCAACTGCAGATAGCCATCGCACAAGTCAAGGCAGGATAAATGTTGGCCCTCCGACAACTACACCAATAATTCCGCCTGTTGTCGAATGGGATACAAGTCTGCGGCACATTGCTAATTGAAAGTCTGTTTAAACTCGCGGCAAAGGCAAACGGCGCCATGGGGCTTGTGAATCACAACCAAAAGGCCGCCCACGGACTCGGCGAAATAGGAGAAAAGACACCTTAAACCTGCCATTGTAACAAATAACTTTACCTTATCGTGATTACCGAAGGGGACGTGGCGGGGGTGTCAGAATTTAGGTACCGCCGATGGGTTGAGTGAAACATGTGCCTTGAAATTTTCTGCCTGGCTGTACAGCTGGCTGTATGACCACAGTACGGAGCCCAAATCGTGAAAAGGAACGGGTTGAGGCAACTAAATGCTTTCGGTTAACGATCTGGAAGCCGAAACCTTAAAATGCGTCATGCCAAAATATATTTAGCCCCAACGGTGATCTGACGACTAACACCGTACGAGTAAGCTGCCTTTCCACATTCTCATAAGGACAGAGAACAGCACCCGCAAAGGAATGCTCTGTTTACTGTAAGATACAACATGGCAGGCCGCGCGGGATTAGCCGAGCGGTCTTAGGCGCTGCAGTCATGGACTGTGTAGCTGGTCCCGGCGGAGGTTCGGGTCCTCCCTCGGGCATGGGCGTGTGTGTTTGTCCTTAGGATAATTTAGGTTAAGTAGTGTGTAAGCTAAGGGACTGGTGACTTTACCAGTTAAGTCCCATAAGATTTCACACACATTTGAACATTTTGAACAACACGACGGAGCGGCCACTAAAGCTCCGGGCACTTCAAGAACCTCTATTTATGTAATGTAATGAAGCTGACCGTCACTCCCGTGTCAACCTCAAATTCACATGGTGGTCTATACACTACCAACACTGTAATGACACAGTGTTGGGTTTTGTTACTAAGTTTTTACAGTAAGTGTTTATTGTTCAAAGTGTTGATATCATCTATTCATTAGGTTCCCAATACAACACTAGTATTTCATCAGGAGGCTGGTTTGAGGCCAGCAGTAATTCACTAGGTGTGATCCGTTTGTAATTGGTATGCTCAGGTCTTTTTCAAGCCACGTGAACCTATTTACAAAATCATTTAAAAAAGGACATGCTGATTAATTTTGATTGCAGCCAAAATGCAGAATGGCAGATTTCACTAGGACAGATAAATGACTTACGTGAAAAAGAGAAAAGTAACAGATGGGATTTTGGGATCGACTGTATAATTAGTACATGTTTAGTTATGACAATGAAACCGATACTTCCATTTTGACTGATTACTTTGTAGCTACGAGAAATTATCTGTAAACGGCCGACACAGTTCGAAATTGATCGGTTGGAGGTGGGAGAGGAAAAGTAATCGGCAGACGGAATAGATGTCCTCATTCGAAATTACTGAAGTCTGACACATCGAATAAGGCTGCCCCGTAAGGGGTTAGTCTCTAGTCTAGAAAATAGTTTTAACGGGGTTCAATGGAGTTAATCCAGCCAGGTGAAGGCAGTGAAAGAGTAATCGTCAAGAACAGAAAACCAGAGTGGAATTTGATTTCATTTAATCTGCCATTTGTTATTTGTTTTAGTTCTTTAATTCTCTCACTGATTACGAGGTACAGTAAAGAGCAGTTGAGACTTAAATGCAATTCCTTGTCACATTCCACTCCTATGGCAAATATTCAGCTAGTTTCTCTAGGGTCGTAAGCATAGAAATAGTGTTTCGTAACGTGTGTTTGGTGATTTTTGTCAATTACGCAATATCCATTGAGGAACTGCGTCTTCTGTGTGGGTTGGCAGGAGAGCCAACACCGGGTACTAGAGGAAGCCGAAAGGCACCCGTTTTAGCTCATGCAGGCTGGCGTGAGGTCTGGAACAAGACAAGGAATTTAGACTTTAGAAAAACGGACGTAGCAGGTGCAATACTTAACTTTAATCCACTAACGATGAGCGTCGCTCTTGACTGTACATGACTCAGTATCAGTAGTTACTGGTAATGGGGCCTTGCTAGGTCGTAGCAAATGACGTAGCTGAAGGCTCTACTATACTGTCGTCTAAGCAATTGAGAGCGTCTGTAGTCAGTGAACCACCGCTAGCAAAGTCGGCTGTACAACTGGGGCGAGTGCTAGGGAGTGTCTCTAGACTAGACCTGCCGTGTGGTGGCGCTCGGTCTTCAATCACTGATTGTGGCGACACGGGGGTCCGACATATACTAACGGACCGCGGCCGATTTAAAGGCTACTACCCAGCAAGTGTGGTGTCCGGCGGTGACACCACATCTTCTACAGATCTGTTAAAAAAAAATTCCATTCTATTGTGGCAGGGTGGTACAGCAACCGATACTGAGTTATTTCAGAATAAAATCAGTCGAGGTTGCAAAGTTATTTAATATCAATAAGATGTCGCATGGGTTTGGGGCATCATCACACCGTCTCTAAAACAAGAAACCAATGTCTTGGAACCAGGTACAGAAAATGGCATGGACCTATCTTGCACGACTACTGCGTACTTTGTAGTTGCGCAAGGTAGTACCATGCGCCTTACTGCTAGTTTCTAATTAACTTTTTTCTTGTTTTACAGACAATCTGATGTTACCAGAAATTGCTGAAATAGGTTACAGATATGAAATACCTTTGCAACTAACACTGATTTTATTCTGAAATCTTCTACGTTTGTCTACCATTATGAAATTCTAATGCTTATAATTAACTGCTGTGTACACTTTGGAACCAACTGTCAGTTTTTACTGAACAGAATGAAACTCTTACGTCAACGAAGCAACATATATTAGTTGTTCCAATGACAGAATCTGAGTTAGCAAAATTAGATATCAAAATTAAAATTTTAGTCATTACACTTCTTAGCAGCCAAAAACAACTATGAGTGTGTTGTCAGAAACCCATGCATTATTTCATAATCTGAACAATTGTAGCGTTTTTTCTGTACGAAATAACTACTAATGAATAATGGCTGCCTTGCAATTCATTGCTATTGTTGAGCAGTTGCCAAGCAACTACCTTATTCAGTTATATTTTGGGCAGAAATGTAAAAAAAATTTTTTAACGTTTACAATGCACTATCAGGAGCTTAATTCTCCAAGCTGACAGCAAAAACTCTCTTCAACACCTTGTACACACTTGGGCACTGAACGATGCATGGTAATACCAGCTCCTTCTCGTGCTACAATGTACAGGACAAATCCGTTACGGTGCTGTGCAGTCGACGAGCGGAACACACGTACGAGGTGACCATCGCAAGTCAATCAGAACATAATGACTCCAATCACCCCCCGAGAATTGTGGATATATGGCCGGATACAGAAGAGAGAATATTGGGTACCCGAAGCGAACTGTGTTGGCCGGCAAGAAGCATCAACAACTTGGAGTCGTCAGTGGACCTAAGCGGTCATCTGCAGACGCCTCGAAGTTTCCCGTACGACGAAGAAGCTGGACAAGCTTCGGAAGAGAGGCTCTACCATGCTCCGTCGAGACCTTCTTACTACTTCGACCCAATTCGCGGCCAGTACCGGTCATCGAAACAAGAGAAATGTGTCCGTTTAGGCATTTGCCGCCCATCATCCGCACCGATTAAGACTGTGCGCCAGAAACTTATCGAGTTTGTAGAGACGGACGAGAACTTCGACGAGAACTCCTTCTTAGCCCTAATGACGCTTTTGTTGGTACACATGTTTCGGTTAACTACAGCCGTCTTCGCGATGGGGTGCAGTGCGGGCATCATCATCTCCGTATTCATCTGTGTGTGGCGGTTCATACTGGTCAAGGTGGAAGACATCTTTAAAGCGACAGGCAGCGTTCAGGTGGGACTGAAAAGTGTTGTCTTGGCTGTAGAGCTTATCGTCATCTTCCTTTCCATACTCTTCTTCTTATGGGCAATTGTGATACCTGTTTTTCATTTATTGGCCGACATAATGTCTAAAATACTGTATTTGTTTACGTGAAAATGTAGTGTCCTTTACATTTAAATTTTTGTAAATTTTTGGTCTCTTGGTATTCATAAATTACATTCGCAGTGTGTATCCTAAAATGATTTTGTTTCTGCATATGTGATGCCGTTATTCCACCGAGGTTTCAGAAATCTTAGTAGAAGTAGAAAAATTAATTTTTAAACGTTTTTGGAAGCTGTCTATGAACAGCCTTCAAGTAATATGTAAAATGCGTGTCTGACCCTTAGCCACTTTTATTTTAAAATCAAATATCGAACGATTTAAGTCATGGACCGCCTTCACGGATAAGGGTTAAAGTTGTTTAAATCACAACATTACATTTCTCATTACTTAAATAATATGTGAAGCAAGCATGTCATGAATATCACTATACGACACAGGACTTTTAGAAGCGAACATACATATAACAAGTGTACACAGAGCAGTACTGCGTGGAATGTGATTTTTTTTGTTTACTTACTAGGAGCTTGCATCTACATCCAACTTACAAATAGCACAAAATAGTCGTTAAAACGCACATCACATTCGCTTAAACGGACATTGTTTGCTACTTTCGCTATATGTTGTGAATTATGGAGGTGGTGATGAAAATAAGCTAGTTTTCAAAACTGAACAGTAGTACGGTAATGAATAAAATAGTTGTTGCAATCAAGCAACCTGGTGCAAACTATGAAGTCTCCCTTAAATCTGTTATGTAGCTAATTATTTTCCGTCAGAAAACGTCAACAAATACTGTATCGAAAAGTACAGTGTAGCAATCAAGTCATTAAAATTTACACGTAATTTTCCTAACAGTAAGCTTTCGGACTAACTTTATGCGGTAGATATTGAGTCAGTTAATCACTGTTCATCATCATTAGGTTGTTGGTGATAAACCGTAGCACTATATATATACTCAAGAACAATGGAGCCTGAGCCACTTATCTACTACTTTTTATGTAGCGCTAGCTTTCGCAGTGATGTCGGCACCAAAGTGTGATCCAATCACTACACTATATTCCATAAACATAGCTCAATCATCCACAACCAACGCCCATCGTTTCGAGCTTTGACCAAGGAGCGCATAGTGAACACGATATTGTTCCGTTAAGTGCTGCAGAGGATTTAGATCATGACTTCAGGATCACCAAAATCATTTACATGTATATGGAGTGGCTGGGTACTGTTTTCCTCGCTTATACTCCTCGCAGCAGGTTACGGCGTGTGGCGGAGGGTACTTCTGATGTCATTATCAGTTCCACCTTTCCTTGACCATTTCGCCAATGGACCATCGGAACAATTATTGTCTATAAACTCGATATGAGCTTTCATTTCTGCGCTTTTCTCATCTTGGTCATTTCATGAAACATATTTGACAGGGAGCAATATGTTGCAAGAAATTTTTCCGAGTGGTCGTTCTCGGAATTTCAACGCTAAACTTGTGACATGCAGCGTCCCTCTTGTAACGGCTACCTCTGCAATTTGTTGAACACTTTGACAACGGCTTTGCGCTTACTAATTGACGCCGTGACGTAACGTGCTGCTCTTCGATGGAACTTCGCTATCTCTTGTTGGTAAGTGCTGCATGCACGCTGCGACGAAATTCCAGAATCTCGTCCAAATAAAACCATTAATACTCTATAAACGCGTGTGCACTCACATACACACATACACACACACAAACACACATACACACACACACACACACACACACACACACACACACACACTCACATATATATATACGGAGACTTTCGTTGAGTGTAAGACAGAGGTATAGCGTCAGCTGTACTGCATTTCACAACTTCGCGTAAATCTGCCGTAACAACACGTAACTCTGTCAAAAAAATGGTTCAAATGGCTCTGAGCACTATGGGACTTAACTGCTGTGGTCATCAGTCCCCTAGATCTTAGAACTACTTAAACCTAACTAACCTAAGGACATCACACACATCCATTCCCGAGGCACCTGCGACCGTAGCGGTCGTGCGATTCCAGACTGTAGCACCTAAAACCGCTCGGCCACTCTGGCCGGCACGTAACTCCGTCACAAGAACACCTAAGGGGCGAGTATGACAGATAAGTCAGCAGTATAAGTGGAACGAATGCGTTCATTACAAATGAGCATGACGTCAGGACGTCGCTCGTGCTTCCTTTAAACACGCCAGATTTGATAGCAACAAGTGTAAGTAGGCTGTTTATGTTTTCTCTATGTAAGTAGGCTGTTTATGTTTTCTTATTGGCAATGTTACGTAGCGCTCAATATGAAAATCACTGGCTGTGCTGTGTGCAGTCTGTGGCTGCTTTGCATTGTTGTAATACTCGCCATTGTAGTGTTAGGCAGCTGGCTGTGAACAGCGCGTAGCGTTGCGCAGTTGGAGGTGAGCCGCCAGCAGTGGTGGATGTGGGGAGAGAGATGGCGGAGGTTTCTAATTTGTCATGAACTGATATATATATTATGACTTGTGATGATATTAAGGTAAATACATTGTTTGCTCTCTATTAATATCTTTCATTTGCTAACTATCCCTATCAGTAGTTAGTGCCTTCCATAGTTTGAATCTTTTATTTAGCTGGCAGTAGTGGCGCTTGCTGTATTGCAGTAGCTTGAGCAGCGAAGATTTTTGTGAGGTAAGTGATTTGTGAAAGGTATAGTTTAATGTTTGTCAGGGCCATTCTTTTGTAGGGAATTTTGAAAGTCAGATTGCGTTGCGCTAAAAAAATATTGTATGTCAGTTTAAGGACAGTCATGTATAAATTGTTCAAAGGGGACGTTTCATATGTCGACCCTTAGCCTAGGATACCTCACTGGAATCTTCTGATTTTTTCTTGTAGTTTGTGTATTTAGTGTAGCTTTTGTTTATTGCTAGCGCGTAATTGTAGAGAGAATTTCCTTTGTAGTTGCAGTCTTTCATTGTTGTATAGTAAAACAGTTGTGGCATGCATGTAGATTTGCACCAAGTATTTCGCAGCTGCGATTGCAATTAACTAGATATTATTTTCAGTGCTATGTTAATGTGTTCTTTTATTTTTGATCTTCAAATTGTGTTTTTCTGTGTTGTCGTGTGAAATACTGTGACAATAATGGCGTGTGAAAAACGTAACACTAGGCTCCAAACTAAACTGAGAAATAATAGTGATGACGAGCGTAGCTTATCAGCGCCGCCGAGTAATGAATTTACTAATGTTCAAAGTAGTAATTTGGTAACTGTGCACAGGGAAATGGAGCGGGCGTCAAACAATGGCGTGGACAGTGAAACAATTAGTGAAGAGAGAAGTATTATCGATCGACCGGTCGGCAATAGCTCGCTTCAGGAAGCCGAAATGACACGACACGATCTCGCAAATACTGTAGATTCAGGTTTTGGATCCTCACAGTTTTCTCAAATAAGTCAAGACACATTTTCTGCTTGTCAAAATGTGAATGTTTCCGGTGTAAATTCACTGCCGAAAAGCACTGAGGAACATGTTTCAGACACCAATGCATTGTTATTACAATTAATACAACAAATGGGACAGACACAGCAAAAGCTTCAAAAGTTAGACACAGTGGAACAAAATCTTAAAAAGTTAGACACAATGGAACAACACCAGAGACAAACACAGCAACAGTTAGACACAGTGGAACAAAATCTCAAAAAGTTAGACACAATGGAACAAAATCTTCAAAAGTTAGACACTACACTTGAACAAACACGTGAAGATTTAACCACTGAGTTACATAACATTGAATCGAAATGTCAAAAAGTCTGTAATGACGTAAAAACACAAATTTGTGAGCATTTTCAACCTATTTTTTCGCGGTATGAAAATGCATTACAGAATCACGAAGCAGCCATAAAAGAACTGCAAGCCATTGTTCATGAAAATCATGAGACCTTGTGGGCTAAAATTGACTCAGTTGCATCTACCGATTCGGTTACGCAACTTGCAAAAACTCAGGAAAACTTAAAGGACACAGTAGATACTCTGAAACTTGGTTCAGAAAAACGCACTGAGGAAATGTGTTCACTATCGGAGAAAGTAGCCGAACTTTCGGATCAGGTCACTAACTTATCTACAAAGGTAGATGATGATCTGAATGACACAAGACCTGTAGCCTTCACTGACACTGAAGAGTGCGAACAAATTAGGAAATTCAAACAAAATCAGAATCAGATGAATACGCAACACCAAAGAGAAATCCGGGAAGTACAAGATCAGCTGACACAGTTAATACAAGAATTACGTATTTCAGAGGATACTCGTGCCCCAACTTGGGAAGAGGGACTTAGAAACACGGAAAAGCCGCAAAATAATAACACAGGGCATTTCGGAAGTTATGAAAGAAATTGGCAATGTGCACCGAATTTTGAGATGGAACGGCCGACACGACCTAACAATGACCGATATGCGACTCGCCGACATGACGATTTTGACTATAAGCTGTTCATTACTACACGTAAATTCAAAACGTTTAAGAATTCTGCCAACGACATTCATCCACAAGCGTGGCTCCATCAATTCTCTCATTGTTTTCCTCCCAACTGGTCGTTGGAACACAGATTAGAATTTATGTGTGGCTACTTGGAGAATGAACCAGCTGTAAGAATGCGATCGGTAATTCACGATTGCCACAGTGAGGGAGAATTTTACCATGCCTTCCTCTCAGCATATTGGTCTCAAGCTACACAAGACCGTGTAAAACATAACATCATAATGATGAAACACTTCGAACAATCTGAATTTTCCAGTCTTGTGAAATATTTTGAAGACATGTTGCACAAGAATCAGTACCTGACAAACCCATACAGCCCCTCAGAACTCATCCGCATTTGCTTACTCAAATTGCCTGAACATTTACGACATATTATTTTAGCAGGACGTTGCAAAGACGACATTGAAGCATTTCAGGGACTCCTACAAGAATTAGAAATTGACACAGACACTCGCCGGATGCGAAAACAGGAAAACAATCACTACAGGTCACATACGTCACAATTCCGTGACAACAGAAACAATAACTGGACACGACAAGGCTTTTCTTACAACGCAAATCGTGACCAAAACAGACACCACCCATATGACAACCACTGGCAGAGTAATAATAGTTACAGAGAAAGATCGCATTTCCGTAGTAATGAATATGACAGAGACAATCATAGAAATAGACAATATGACAACCAGAACTATTATTATCAAGGGAGACAGAATAACTTCAGACGCAACAGTTCAGCGCGCAGTTACGACTCAGGGAGAAATTCTCCACCACATGACCGAGAAACAAGAAACTATGTAAACTACCGACAAAACGACAGACGTGAATTTCATCAGAGCTGGCGGGATTCTAACAGAGCTGGGCCCTCTCGGCAAGGCGAATTTGTAGAAGTTAGGTCTCCTAATCCTAATAACGACGCGCGCCAACAAAGAGACAGACAATGACTCGCACCGCAGGCAGCCGCGTGCGCCGGCTGGCTCAGAGAAAAATAACAAAGACGCTAGCCTTGAGAAAAGATTTAGCATTCTTTACCGATGTAAACAACATGATAATTGCTTTGAAGTTGAAAGTCTGCGTACTAGGAAGAGTAAAGGATTGCACCACACTTCACATGTAAAACCGCTTACTGAAAGATAATCTGCTTTTTAACTTTGTCTTTGCCATAAAACTTTTCGCTTCACATTACTAATATGCTTTGTCAGACTTAGAATCTGTTAACATACAACAATGTTTGAAGTTAAATATCCAATCAAGAACCAAGACAACTTATTCAAACAGAAATTACGAATGCATTGTTATTGCGAACAGATGACACAGCGGTTAGTTAATGTGATAGCTACACGATTTTTATCACGACGCTACTAATGAGTGACAATGTACAATGTTGATTTTGCGGTGTTTCTGTTTTATATCTGCACAGTTTTTCTGTATTATTCTGGAAAGTAAAACATGTTTTAGTAGTAACTTTTATGGTATAGCTACAAGGAGACAGCCTTTTCTGTAGCACAACAATACGTTACAGCACAGTACTTTCTTCATCACGGCAATAAGCGTAATAAGTATGATATCTATACGCAAAGCATTTCACTTTTGTTTATCATGAGGTAAGTACATTGGCTTCTGCAGAACTTAGCTTTCGGAGGACGATAACTACGACACTTCCACACAGATTATGTTGCAACAAGACGCACATTTAGCGCTACAGTACACGTATTTGAGTGATTAATTTTGTACTTGAAACATTTATTTTTAAAGATTTTTTAATTACAAAGAAAGTTTTCCGTGATACATTTCATTCCATTGCTGTAATTTGTAACACCTGAGGGCATAATTACATTTATCCTCAGGGGGGTACACGCTTACTTTGTGTACCATGTGTGTGGCAACCACAAGGAACCCTAGCTAATATGGTATTTGCTTATACAACTTTACACGTCGGTACCATATTTCTCTAACACAGAATTACACAGCTATCTGATTATTTGACAGAGAAACAAACATTCTTGTTACTACGTCAGTGACAGATGTTTACGCAATTACAGTTGGATAACTTCACACTTATGAAACTGTATTTTGTCTGTACTTTGTGAAATGTTCATATTTTTTCGGATTCATTGTGATACTATGAGAGCTTTGAGATATTTGGTATGGGATCATGATTTTAAAGTACGTTTGAGGTAGATGACACTATTGAAATGAGCAGAGAATTTTTTTTACGTTTTGAAATTATTGGAGGAAGTTACGACGATTTTAAGATTTGACTGAAGTGTTATGATGTTATTATTACGACGACGATGTGTACTATGCTGTTGAGGTATGTTTATGATAAATAAGCTGATGCTATATGAGGAATCTGATTATGCTATGTAGCTATTATGATGAAATATTGAAGACGTGTTGATGAATATGAATATGTATATGTGTAATAAGGTAAGGAATAAGGAGTAGGGGTTAGGGACTCTGATTTATGAAAAGGTTGTTGGAAACCAAGAATCGTACTTTAAGAGTTATGAAATGTGTGTGTATATGCATGAATGTATCACAATGCCACTGGAAATTTTTTTGGACACTGTTATATTTATAGGGTTTTGTTTCTACAGATTTGCAACGCTAATTCTTGACCTGTGAAATATTTTTATATGAGACTACCACGGTAGCAGAATCTCCTGTCGTAAATATTTCCGTACGAAAGTTAAGTGACCACCTGCACGTAATGCGTCGCGGGCACCCAGCTGTGTCAGACGCCTGGAGAAAAAGCCATTATTGCGAGCCCTTTTCAGCGGCACAGGTAGCACAAAAAAAAAAAGGGGAGGCCATTATCCTTGGAAATATTCTTACATCTGCAAACCTGATAATGACAAGTGTCTTTCTACGAGAATTGAGAGCTACTGACTTACGAAATGCCACATAGCTATTGAATGATGTTTTTATGCTTTGGTTTGCGTAATTGCTTATTTCATTTGATATCTGGTTTCCAGCTGTGTTGCAGGATTGCTTTTATAAAATGAAATGCATTTGCTAATGTGAACACTTTCTGTCAACAGATCTATTAAATAATTATTTTATGATCCACATTCTTTAAAAAAGGAGCACTTGGACAGGAAAGAACAATAAGAAGGAACTAGTAACTGCATTCATAATTTTCTTTTCAAGTAATTGGTAACTTTTTGGTAGAATAACTTCTTGTGGTGCACCACTTTAATTACATAGACATTAAGATGTGAATATACATTTCCCTTATCTGCATTGTTGTTTAGTGTAATATTTTTTCTGCTTGCGCTATGTCATGTTTAGGTATAAGTTGCTGCTGTTTGCCAGGCATAGTGTTATTGAATTTGACTTTTGCTCATTTATGCTGCTAGCTTTGCCAATTTGCATTTTTTGCATTGCTGTTTGTGTTGATTTGTTTTGTGCTGCTGCATTGCCTCGTCCCTTAGTTTAGCATCTGAGCTCAGTAGATTTAAGTTAGCTTAAGAGGGGGTAGACTATATAAGAGAATGAGTTGCGATGAATTGGAAGAAATGCATTGAGAATTAATACGAAAAAAGTACATAAAACAGGTTTAGGTAGGATTTTCTTGGAAATAAATGTTGAGGTAAGAAATGTGTGAACATATAAATACAGAAAGCATGCTTAGATAGAATTTTTTTTGGTGGAAACAGAGGATGAAATAAGAGGAAAGATATATGAAGTTTTGGGTTGGACTGCAGTACCAAATGTTACACTGAAAACGAACCCTGTCCTTTCCTATTGGTGTTATCCCACTATGTGTTTGTGTACCCTTGAGTATTTGTTTTCTTCCTGTCTCTGTGTACTGTTTCATAGAATTTTTTTTCTCTTCTAATACTAAGCTATATTCACTATGAGGAGGAATACTGTTATCCTCAAATATAAGTTGCATTAATAATATGTTATTTTCTTTGTAAAGTTGTTTACAATTCTGTTCTGTTTCAATGTTCATGTGTGAAATTAATGTTTCGAAAACTATTCTCATTATTTTATGTATGTACTTATGTCACTATTTTTGTAACACTGATGTATATGTTTATTTCTATTCTTTTGTAACGCCTGTTTTACTACAAATGTTATCTGTATTATTATGTTTTTAATGATGCATTTTGTACCTTTGTAATTGTATTCTTATGTTATAAAATTGTAATTGTCACCAGTTCATGACATTATTAACTTGTTAGTTACATTTCACTGCACACGTTTCTGTTGGTCATAGTATGTGGACAATACGTGAGAAGTAGGGACTGTTAGTGTTTGCACGTGTGTTAATAACTCAGCAAGGGACTGGATAACAGCATTGCTGGTTCTAAGGACAATTTCAAAAACTTTGTGAGTGCACAAGTGGTGGTTTATGGACTTGCTATATTATCCGCAAGACTCTTCAATGGTGATTGTGCACCTGCACAGTCACAACAGATGGCTGCTGGCTATCTCTACAAGGACTGCAGTGGGTCTACATCTTTGATGATCCATCAATACCATTATTTCTTCAAGGACTACAGTGGGTCTACATCTTTGATGATCCATCAATGCCATTATTTCTACAAGGACTGCAGTGGGTCTGCACCTCTGGTGGCCCACCAATACCGTAATCTCTACCAGGACTACAGTGGGTCTGCTCTGTGATGACTTACCTACCAATACTCTTCAAAACTTCGAATGACTCTGCTGTGGGTTTGCTCCATTGTGGCCCATTACCTGTCAGCATGTCAAGAGCCAGCACTGTCTTTCCGTTGGAAGGACAACACTACTTCTTCAAGACTGCATGGAAATCCACTACTTTTGTGTGCAATTTCTTTTACTAATGAGACTTTGTGAAAAAAAACCTGTGATTACCGTAATGAATGATCAGGACTGTCTTTATAAACTGTGAGAAAATTTTAGCTTTTGACCAACATTGTATCAATAAGTGTGTGCATTTGATTTCTTTGTTATTGTATTTATGAAAAATTTTATCAAATCATTATTGGCCACTGCCCAAAAATATTTTGTAAAATTTTTTGTGGGGAGCATGGGGGCTATGTAAGTAGGCTGTTTATGTTTTCTCTATGTAAGTAGGCTGTTTATGTTTTCTTATTGGCAATGTTACGTAGCGCTCAATATGAAAATCACTGGCTGTGCTGTGTGCAATCTGTGGCTGCTTTGCATTGTTGTAATACTCGCCATTGTAGTGTTAGGCAGCTGGCTGTGAACAGCGCGTAGCGTTGCGCAGTTGGAGGTGAGCCGCCAGCAGTGGTGGATGTGGGGAGAGAGATGGCGGAGGTTTCTAATTTGTCATGAACTGATATATATATTATGACTTGTGATGATATTAAGGTAAATACATTGTTTGCTCTCTATTAATATCTTTCATTTGCTAACTATCCCTATCAGTAGTTAGTGCCTTCCATAGTTTGAATCTTTTATTTAGCTGGCAGTAGTGGCGCTTGCTGTATTGCAGTAGCTTGAGCAGCGAAGATTTTTGTGAGGTAAGTGATTTGTGAAAGGTATAGTTTAATGTTTGTCAGGGCCATTCTTTTGTAGGGAATTTTGAAAGTCAGATTGCGTTGCGCTAAAAAAATATTGTATGTCAGTTTAAGGACAGTCATGTATAAATTGTTCAAAGGGGACGTTTCACAAGGCACTCGCAGTTAGACTTGCAGTTAGATGTGTACTGGGTCGCTGCATAGCGCTCAGCTCGGTGATCGAGATGTTAATCTTTATTAAGGAGATGTTGCAGTAAGGGCAGCCCATCCAGCAGCAGACGTGAGGGGACAGTACTAGCTCTGGTCCTCTCTACTGCTGCTATCAATCATCAATCCAGGACTAGCAGACATCGTGGCAGACTCGCTCGCTGCCAATGCTGACCACAACAGTGAGCCGTCGTCGAGATCGTGCGGGGCCTAGGCCCTGTGCATCCGCCGTCACAACCAGGTTAGCCGACAACGCTGGGGGACTGCAGCCCATTCCGCCCGTCCACCGTGGGCGAGCCACCAGGAGGAGCAGGGAAGAAGACAGGGTGGGATACAGTACACTTCACACTATGAGAACGACTCTCGTGCCTACAGCGTCGGGACTCAAACTCGGAGCCTCCTGTCTGCCGCCGAACCAGCCGGCCAGCCGGGCGCCACCAGCCACACGCGGCCAAAGTACGAAGTAAGGACATTCCTCCGCTACATCACAGCACGCGGCGCTGCGCTAGCAAGACTGGTGTGGCCTGGAGTTGGTGTCATCGCTAGGAGTCAGCGAGGACTCGGGAAAGGTCGTTGATATCACCAAGCTCAGCCAGCCTGTGTTACACGGGCCACATTGTACTCGGCAGCAATAAAGGTGTTAGGAATTAATAAATTTTCTTTGGCGTTTCTGACGCGTCCACAGTCATTTACTAGCATCCTGACAACTGGAGAGGTCACCGCTCGGCCTCCAGTCCACCGTAGGCGACCAGGACCACCGGGGCGCCTACAGATTCCATTTTCTCATCTCAGTCTTACCAATCCATCTCCGCCTTCCCTCTCTCACTGTTCATCTCCTCCTCCCATCTCTCTTTGTCCGTATCTCTTTCCTTTGTCGTCCATCTCCCCCTCTCACCTCTTTCTGTCTATATCCTACTTCCCATTCTCTGTCCATTTCCTGCTCCAGTTCTCTCTGTCCATCTCCTCCTCACTCCTCTCTTTGCCCATCTCATTCTTCTCTCTGTCTCTGTTCCTCTTCTCCCTTTCCCTTTCTCTCTCCGCCTCCTTCTTTGGACTCTCTGTGTCCGTTTCCCCTTCCCACTCTCTATGCCATCTCCTCCTCCCCCCTACAGGTGTCCATCTCCTCCTTCTCCCTGTAAGCCTTTTCTTACCCTCCTCCACCCTTCATTTGCCATGGTCTCACCTTCGAAACAATTGGACGATTATGATTCGTACCCCCACTGTATTTACCTCCAGATCGTACCTAATTCGACTGAAATCATACCAGGGGTTTAGGACGAGCTTTCTACCCATGGCTTTGAGCACACACACGAATATATTTCACCCATATATAACATACTTAACAGGTATTTTACACGTACATCATCTGGATCTGTAGCAAATTTCGCTCTGAAGTTCCATTTTCACCCAACTCAATGTTTATGACATTGTATCTCCTGAACCACGTGTCATACAGTGACATATTTTTGTCGCCACATTCAGAGAGATATGTGGATACTGTCACCAAAATGTGTTGTGAATAAAGTTAGTGCTAAAGAAGGAATAACTTTTAACGTCTTGCATAAAGAGGCACTTTTTCCCCTATCTCAGTGTTTACGACGTCTTATTCTTGAACTATGTGTCCTACAATAATAAATTTTTGCTAGTACGTTCAGTGGTATAAGTGAATATTGTCTGCAAAATGTATTGCGAATGAATTTATTAGGAAAGAAATAATGAACTAATACGCAATGTAGCGAAGATGTAGTAAGCGATAAACATTTCTCCTTTCATCATTCAGAGAGAGTTGTCAGGGACAAAAAGTTTCATAAACTTTAGAAATTATTTGTCTACTTTGCTTTAGGTCAATAAATATTCTCATTGTAAAAGATAGGATGAATAAATTGCCTATTTTCCGTACCCTCACACCTTTGATGGATAGGTGGTTCTTACCATCACAATGAATATAGCCAGAAAGCAAGTGACATGCATACCAAGTTTGGTTGTGGTTTAGGGGAACATGTGGAATTTACTATACATACGTAAATACAAACATTCATGTTTATAATATGCGTGTATTGCCTTCCCATACACTCTTCGCAAATGGAACAGAGAATGGGGGAAACAACGGTGGTGCAACAGGTACCCTAAGTTAACACTGCAAGGTACCTTCGTGAGAATAGACGCTAGTGTTGATGAAGGTAGCTCCATAACGTTGCTGCAAGTACCACTCGCTTGGTAGATATTGCAAGCAGATAAAACTCTGTATATCATCAGATAGTATTACCTTTTATCGTTCTCTTTTGAGAGTCGTTGGCAGAATGATCAGGGGCCCTAGATAATCTTGCATAAACCTTCCCCTCTTCATTTCACCAGTACTGCAGTTCACTTCCGCCATGTGCAGAACAACGATCTATTGACATTTTAAAAAGCCGGATGTATGACATCACGCACTTGATTGTGACACCGAATCCCGATATAACAACTGGCAAGTAGCATGATGCACAGATCAGGTTTCTGCCCACCCTGCAGGTATCGCGTGTCCTGGTGCAGACTGTACACGGGGCAGTCCGTTCAGGCCCGGCAGACAGGACAGCCGAGTGTAAGCGGCTGGGCGAGTCCAGCCCTTCTGTTCCCCAGCATGCAGGGCTGCTCGCCGAGCCAACCACTCGTTACTTTCTCCCTCCAGGCCACAGGACAGCACCGGCCACGGCGCCAGACTTCAAGCTTTCGGGGTGTGTGGACCACGGACGGGCCAAGGCATGGCCTGTCTCGACTTTGCTCGTCAGTTTCCGCAAGTAACCGGTACAGCTCGACATTTCATTTAGTGTTGCAGTGTGTCACTTTTTGGGTGCTACAACTCTCTTCAGTTCGGCGTAACAATGGTGTCAGTGCTGTTTATCCTTCGCTATCTGTTCGTGATATGAAGGACCTTCACACATTCAGTGGATGTTTGCAAAGAATGAGGCAGTCTAGCGATCTACCGTCACAAGCCTTGAAAACTGAATGGGAATGACAGGGGAGAGAGGTAAGAATTTTCAATGTACTCGTATATTGCGTAAGCGACGACTACTCCAAATTTGCTCTGGCGCAATATTACAGTTCCATGAAGAAATGAGCAGAGCATTGCGCATGCTTAAGTTCAGAAGTGACGGTGTTCACAACTCTAGCGGTTCGTGGAGCTTCAGCTTGGAGCTGACATCGTCAAATAGAAGCAATATAATAGTGAGGATGTAGTATACCGATGGTTTGTGACTAAAAGACGTGCGATCGAATCTAACTGGAGTCAGTTGCGTCTTTTCTTTTTAATTAATAAGTGGAGGCCACGACGTTGGGATCACGGATTTACTTCAAGATTTGTACACCTTTAGCAGGCATTTAAAACAATGTAATGTGCAAGTAGCAAGGTGTACTACTCTGGCAATTCCGAGAAAATCGCAACAGAAATTTTTTGGCGTCTGTCATGTAACGGATGTATCTGTGCATAGGGACCAGACGTTAGAGTTTAAGCTGGTCAAGTGGCCTCCGGCACAGTAGTTCAGCGTGTTCGGTCAGAAAGCCAGCTGCTCTCTGTAATAAAAATACACAGTGGAGAGATGAACGAAGAACTTGAACTAGTGTCATGGGACCTCCACCCCGAACAAATGCAAACGATAGGCTGGCGGTTTACGAACGTAAAGTAACATGGAAATCACTATAACTTCACGCAAACACACAAGGCCTCTCAATTGTAATTTCAGTTAAGTAAAATCACCGGTGACGAAAAAAAATATACATAAAAATTAGGTTCAGAGTGGAATCGACCCGTCGCATCACACGGTCTTCATGCGGTACGTAATACACGACTAAAATTTGTCTTGCGATTTTCTCGGATTCAGTCCGGAAACAAGCGGCTGCTACGCTCGCGGGTTTGAATCCTGCCTCGGGCTGGATGTGTATGATGCCCTTTCGTTAGTTAGGTTTAAGCAGTTCTAAGTCTAGGGGACTGATGACCTCAGATGTTAAGTCCTATCCAGAGTAGTGCACCATATTACTTGCACAGTACTTTGTACAAAATTTGAACTAAATCTGTGATCCAAACGTCGTGGCCACTCCTTGTTAGACCTGTGTACGTAATATTATTAAACTTAATTCAAATGGTTCAAATGGCTCTGAGCACTATGGGACTTAACTTCTGAGGTCATCAGTCCCCTAGAACTTAGAACAACTTAAACCTAACTGACCTAACGACATCACACACACCCATGACCGAGGCAGGATTCGAACCTGCGACCGAAACTTAATTCACTACATATTGTGCAGCTCTAGGTTTTTTCTAGGTTCCACGTTTTTTCAAAAGATTCATTTTAAAATATGCCAATCTTCAAATAAACAGACAAATGGTCACAGTAAAAAAAATAAAGCTGGATATATTTATTTATAATTGATTCGACTGCCACCTGATGTCCCTATAGTTTTCTGCTAAGAGAAATGAATCAGCTCCTTGGCATACGTCACAGATCTGCTTCAAAATGGCTGATGTGAATGTTCGAGAGCAAATAACTGCTTTCTTTGAAATCGGTGTTAGTGCATGTGAGGCAGTGCGTTGTTATGGTGTTGATGCTTCCTGACCAAAGAGATGAGTTAAGGCGATTCTGAGATAATAGTGAGGTAGGACACGTCCAATACCTGGAAGACCATGAGTCTCTACACGAAGATAAGATGAAGAATTGGTCTGGGTGCACAGAATGCTCCTTTGTCACCCATGTGGCAACCAAGGAGAGCACATTTTCCGGGCTCGTTGAGACCCGCTCTCAGAAGATTAAAGGACTACGGAGACCGGTTCCGTCGCCGTGGATAAACTAGCAATTGTGAGTTTCTGGGAATATGTCGAGTAGAGGAAAATTTCTTTCTCCGATGAGTGCATAATTGAGTCCACAAGCAGATGTCCTACTCTTGTATACCGCACAGACAGGTAACGATATGACGCGCGCTTCCTGGCACACGCTCTAGAAGCTGGCTCGTAAGTGTGAAATGTTGGAGCTCAATGTCTTACATGGGTGCAGGAACTTCAGAACGTATCCAACCTCAGCATAATATGAAACTTTGCTTAAAAATGAAATCATCCCAGGAACTCGACTTTGGTTGCCCAAAAGACGTCTCACTTACTAACAACATAATCATCCATCCCGCATATAGCAATAGGATTCAGAGCAAGTTTCAAAGGCGACAGAATATTATTCAATATCTTCAGAGTCACCTCCTCTCAATCCCATACTGCACGTATGTGGTCAACTTAAGAAGTCTCTGCCGGACAGTTGGCCAGATCCTCCTCCACCAACTGTGTATGCCTTATGTGATTTGGTTCAGTCTTCATGGAAGACAATCGCCATGGATGAGGACTTTCTCCATTGACTTGACAATTCTATGCCTCGAAACATGTAAGCTGCTCTTGATGCCAGTGGCATACGGATAACACACTGAAGCTATACATAGTCTACGCTTCATTTTCATTTATTTAATTTTTCTGTAAAAGGCCTACATAGTTATTATCCCTACACCATTAGTTTCAAAATACATATCTAATTGCTACTGTATTATTTGTCAGATGAATATCACACTCCAAGGAAGATTATTTGTATTTTTATGGACGGTCAGATAATATCACCTTCCAAGGATGATTAGTTTTCTCGTTATGGAAGGTAGGATAAATATTACTTTCGAAGGAAGATTATATTTAGACATGAAATTCACATACCATAATTAGTTATTTACTGAGGAGAACGTTGAAAGAAGTGAGGAAAAAGGAAACGTAATTTAATAACAGAAGTGCAAATAAAGCACGAAACATTTGCGAACGATATAAAAGAAATCTGCGATGGAGATTTTGTTCTTTACTGTTCGTTACACTAGTTCGGGGCGGATATCCCAACACACCTGTTCAAGTTTATCGATGATCCCTTCACTCAGTTTTTTTTCTTAATTACAGAGGGCAAATAACCTCTGACCGAACACTCTGTGCTAACGTGCAGACGTATTCGATCCGATACATCTTACAGCTACCAGTACAGTAATCTGAGACGCTACCAAGGAGCTACTGATCTCTTCCTTTTAGGGTGATTGCCGAAAAGGCATACCATGGTTCAAGAAGGAATGTTAAACTGTAAGTAACAGATACTGGGAGGAACATCCACTCGCTCGTGTAAACCTCACGTAAGGACTTCGAATAATATCCCAATCAGCTGATAAGTTTGTCTTAGATGAAAATTATAGAGACACCAGGTGGCAGTCGAAGCTATTACAAATAAATTCATCCATTTACAATATTTTTGCCATGACCATTTGTCTGTTTCTTTAAAGACTAGACTATTATAAAATGGAATTTTTTGAAAGAAAGTGAAGCCTAGAAAAATCTACAACTGCACAATTTGCAGAGAATAAAAGTTTAAAATATTATCTACACAGGTATGAATAAAAGAAAATGATAGCCGATTCGTGTCCGACGCGAACGCTCGTCTCTTATATTCGTAAACCCTCAACCTGTTTTCTCAGCCACAGAAAAAGATTTGAAACGCTCGTCGTTGTATTAATGCTACCGATGTGGAGATCTTAGATTTCAAGCGTTTCTACCTGGTCCCGTAATAATTTTCAAAAGAAATGATATGATGAATTAAATTGCAGTCACTCTCGACACATAATGTGCCATAACTGTGTTTGACGATGTAAACACCAAGCTGGAGCTCCACAGACCGCTAGGGTTGTGATCACTGTCACTTATCACCTTGGGAATGCGCAATGCTCTGTTCCTTGACTCGTAAATTATTCGGGCAAGGCAAACGTTTTGCCTCTTAGTGAACATCAAAATCTCTTTGTGCTAAATTTGCAGGAGTGGAGCATGAGAAGTTTTATACTGTGAGTGTCACCGTTTTAAGTGGAACTGAAGTACGGATACGGGGACTGTAGCCCGCCCGGCTAGCCGCGCGGTCTAACGCGCTGCTTCCCGAGCGGGAAGACATGCCGGACCCCGGCACGAATCCACCCGGGCGGATTAGTGACGATGTCCGGTGTGCCAGCCGGCCTGTGGACGGTTTTTAAGGCGGATTGACATCTTCCTCGGCGAATGCGGGCTGGTACCCCTTAATCCCCCTCAGTTACACTGTGTTGGCGATTGCTGCTTAAACACTGTTTCCACGTACGCGTACATCATAACTGTTATCCACGCAAACATCTGGGGTTACACTCGTCTGGTATGAGACGTTCCCGGGTGGGTGGGGGCCACTACGGGCCAAACGGCACAGTAACCCTGGGTTCGGTATGGGGCGGTGATGGGGCGAAGCCTCTCAGTCGTTAATAGGTCACCTGTTCGATACGCAATGGGGACTTTATGTATTACTACGATGTACATTGGTTAAGTCAATGGTCATGCCCGGAACGCCTTTTCGATTTTAAACTTGCGATTATTGAATTTGTAAAGAAGAAATAAGTGAAAGAACGAAAAACAGAAAATCCTTAATGGATTGCTTAGCTCGCATTTTAAGTGCACTTGACAACACACTGGTCACGATAAGATTCTTCAGTGTGTTCTACATTGCTTTCCTCAGATAGCTCCTGCGTCTCCACAATGAGACTGTAAAAGTGCTTCAGTACTTCGACTAACACAACTATGTGAAATAAGTAGTTTTGAATCATAAAGCTAAATAAGCCACGATAATGTGGCAAACTGAGTGAAATAAGTAGTTTTGAATCATAAAGTTAAATAAGCCACCATAATGTGGCAAACTGAGTGCGAAAGTACGTGCGGTTGCTGCGTCTGGCCAATACACAGACAGTTTGTACCATATAAAAATTATATGTCTTCAGTGCGCCAAAAATAATTCAGTAAAATCGAAATATTATTTTTTATCTTTTATCTGTGTTCTTGAGAAATGTTAAGTATAAAACCAAGTCGTAAGCAGTGCGACTACAATGCCATTTAAATGCAGCGCATTCTCACTTCCTCCCTCCTCGTGCTGGTAGAGCGTGGGATGGCGATGGAGGAAATGTGCCAGCGAGTCTGAGCGCTATGGCACTCCTGCCAGGATAAGGCTCACAAGTCGAACTCTTCCCCACCCCTGCCTTATGAAGTTACGACAGACGCAAGGCGTGCTGCAGCTCATACGACGGGCTGGAGTGGTAAATACTGACGAGGACAGCACGACAAGTGCCATAACCCGATTTGCCAGTAACATCGCTCATTGGAAGAGGAGCCGAAATAAGTGAACGCATGTCTCGGTTTGTCCATAGATACTCAGCCGTTTCTAAATAAAGGGCGATCAGAGTTTTCGAGATATTATATCTGCCTTTTAGCGAGTAAAAAGTTCAGCTGAAGTTGTGGGACAGTGGCTAGCAGTGTGGGCTTCACACTCTCTAGCCACGTGACTGAAATCCGATTATTATTTGTACTTTTTTTTATGTACCCATGTCCGTGGAAGATTGCTAAACGAATCGTTTTCAAAGTACACTGAAACGTCTTTTCCTTATTCCTCCACTAATTGTACGTCTGGTGAAGGAATTTAAAATTAAAGTAAAATATAATTAAATGAGAAAATTATTTCAAATGTTTTCGGTGAAGTTCCTGTAGAGTCTCTCACTTCTTGCTCAGCTGCAAGGGCCAGTTTCGGTAAAGTGATCCGTTATTCTTGGTTTGCCGCGAAAGTATTGGCAACGCATGAAGTCTTCAGCAGTGTTAATGATGTTTCTTTCCCGAGTGAGATTCATGCGAGGATATGTCACTGTGGGAAACTGGCATTCATGCGATGCGCTTGGTGTTCGGAATTTATATGCTTTGAAAGTTCCTACTATCGATATCATCCAAGGGAATGCACCAAATCATCCAGTAGAATAAAAATAAGGATACAATATAAGAATTAATATGAAAATTGATATTAGAACGAAATACTAGAATGCGAGAATTCAGAATGATAGTAAACCCATGATAATATACACTCCTGGAAATGGAAAAAAGAACACATTGACACCGGTGTGTCGGACCCACCATACTTGCTCCGGACACTGCGAGAGGGCTGTACAAGCAATGATCACACGCACGGCACAGCGGACACACCAGGAACCGCGGTGTTGGCCGCCGAATGGCGCTAGCTGCGCACCATTTGTGCACCGCCGCCGTCAGTGTCAGCCAGTTTGCCGTGGCATACGGAGCTCCATCGCAGTCTTTAACACTGGTAGCATGCCGCGACAGCGTGGACGTGAACCGTATGTGCAGTTGACGGACTTTGAGCGAGGGCGTATAGTGGGCATGCGGGAGGCCGGGTGGACGTACCGCCGAATTGCTCAACATGTGGGGCGTGAGGTCTCCACAGTAAGTCGATGTTGTCGCCAGTGGTCGGCGGAAGGTGCACGTGCCCGCCGTAGGGGACCGCACCGCCACTTTCCAGCAAATTAGGGACACTGTTGCTCCTGGGGTATCGGCGAGGACCACTCGCAACCGTCTCCATGAAGCTGGGCTACGGTCCCGCATACCGTTAGGCCGTCTTCCGCTCACGCCCCAACATCGTGCAGCCCGCCTCCAGTGGTGTCGCGACAGGCGTGAATGGAGGGACGAATGGAGACGTGTCGTCTTCAGCGATGAGAGTCGCTTCTGCCTTGGTGCCAATGATGGTCGTATGCGTGTTTGGCGCCGTGCAGGTGAGCGCCACAATCAGGACTGCATACGACCGAGGCACACAGGGCCAACAAACGGCGTCATGGTGTGGGGAGTGATCTCCTACACTGGCCGTACACCACTGGTGATCGTCGAGGGGACACAGAATAGTGCACGGTACATCCAAACCGTCATCGAACCCATCGTTCTACCATTCCTAGACCGGCAAGGGAACTTTCTGTTCCAACAGGACAATGCACGTCCGCATGTATCCCGTGCCACCCAACGTGCTCTAGAAGGTGTAAGTCAACTACCCTGGCCAGCAAGATCTCCGGATCTGTCCCCCACTGAGCATGTTTGGGACTGGATGAAGCGTCGTCTCACGCGGTCTGCACGTCCAGCACGAACGCTGGTCCAACTGAGGCGCCAGGTGGAAATGGCATGGCAAGCCGTTCCACAGGACTACATCCAGCATCTCTACGATCGTCTCCATGGGAGAATAGCAGCCTGCATTGCTGCGAAAGGTGGATATACACTGTACTAGTGCCGACATTGTGCATGCTCTGTTGCCTGTGCCTATGTGCCTGTGGTTCTGTCAGTGTGATCATGTGATGTATCTGACCCCAGGAATGTGTCAATAAAGTTTCCCCTTCCTGGGACAATGAATTCACGGTGTTCTTATTTCAATTTCCAGGAGTGTATTATACACAGGTATAACGCTTATTGTGAAATCCAGTGGTTGCACTATGTGATCAAAATTATGCGGACACCCCCAAAAATACACGTTTTTCATATTAGGTCCATTGTGCTGCCACCTACTGCCACGTACTCCATATTAGTACCTCAGTAGTCATTAGACATCGTGGGAGAGGAAAATAGGGCTCTCCGCGGAATTCACGGACTTGTAACGTGGTCAGGTGATTGGGTGTCAATTGTGTCGTACGTCTGTACGCGAGATTTACACACTCGTTTGTTGACTGACAGAGATGGCCGAGACTTGAAGAGGTTGGTTGGTTGGTTGGTTTGGGGAACGAGACCAGACAGCGTGGTCATCGGTCTCATCGGAGTAGGGAAGGATGGGGAAGGAAGTCGGCCGTGCCCTTTCAGAGGAACCATCCCGGAATTTGCCTGGACTGATTTAGGGAAATCACGGAAAACCTAAATCAGGATGGGCGGACGCGGGATTGAACCGTCGTCCTTCCGAATGCGAGTCCAGTGTCTAACCACTGCGCCACCTCGCTCGGTTACTTGAAGAGGGTCGTAGTGTGTAATAGGCAGACATCTATCGAGACCATCACACAGGAATTCCAGACTGCATCAAGATCCACTAGCAGTACTACGACAATTAGGTGGGGGGGTGAGGAAACTTGGATTTCATGGTCGAGTGGCTGCTCATAAGGCACACATCACGCCTATATATGCCAAACGACGACTCGCTTGGTGTAAGGAGCGTAAACATTAGACGATTGAACAGTGTGAAAATGTGTGGAGTAACGAATCACGGTACACAGTGTGGCGATCCGATGGTAGAGTATAGGTACCGTATGGCGAATGCCCGGTGAACGTCACCTGCCAAAGTGTGTAGTGCCAACAGTAAAATTCGGAGGCGGTGATGTTATTGTGTGGTTGTGATTTTCATGGGGGGGGGAGGGGGGGGGGGAATTGCACCCCTTGTTGTGTTTCGTGGAACTATCACAGCACAGGCCTACATTGATGTCTTAAGCAGCTTCTTTCTTGCCACTGTTAAAGAGTAATTGGGGGATGGCGATCGCATCTTTCAACATGATCGAGCACCTGTTCATAGTGCACGGCCTGTGGCGAAGTGGTTACACGGCAATAACATCCCTATAATGGAATGGCCTGCACAGAGCGGTGACCTGAATCCTATAGAACACCTTTGGGATGTTTTGGAAAGCCGACTTCGTGCCAGGCCTCGCCGACCAACGTCGATACCACTCCTCAGAGCAACACTCCGTGAAGAATGGTCTGCGATTCCCCAAGAGACCTTACAGCACTTGCCTGAACGTATGCCTACGAGAGTGGAAGCTGCCATCAAGGCTAAGGGTGGGTCAGCACCATACTGAATTCCTGCATTACCGATGAAGGGCGCCACGAACTTGTAAGTCACTTTCAGCTAGATGTCAGGATACTTATGATCACAAAGTGTATTTTACAATTAATACGACGTCCTTTTATCCACTAACTTGACATCAGTAAATGAATAAAATAAAAACAATTATTGGATTTCGAACACGGCGCGCAAAAGTGACGTGTCGCGACGCTAGCTGCTGTGCCACCAGTTCGGATGAGACAGAAGCCGGCTGAAAGGCATTACGTCGAAAACATTAATGGTTGTTCTCTACGGATAATCAATCACACTTGTAAGCTTATTTTGTCTCCTCTTTCACTGAGCGGAGATTCTGGTCCTTCGGGTTATGGTACTTGCCGTCTTCTCCTCTTTAGTAGAGCTCAAGGCACAGCGATCGAGTGAGCCGACGGTCTCGCCGGTGCGCCTGATAGCCCAATGTCAGTGGTGAGCTCGCAGTCAGCTGTGCGCCCGCCGGCTTTCTGGGCCAGCCCTTTGACCATCGGAATGGTGCGCTCTGAAAAATTCTTCTGACAACATCTCAGTCATCTGATACTCCAGGCGTAGGGGTGACAGGAGCCCTTTCTCTTCAGCATACCGACTATCAGTTGAATTGCAAATGTGTATATGTTGCATTGCGTTACATTTCATGGAAGTATATGCGTTATGTTCATGAACTAAGCAGAACAGTAAGGCGTGCTGAGTTTTTATTCCTCTTCGTAACCAGTAGCACACCTTTTGAAGCTACAACAAATAACATTACTCTACTTTCTTTTCACTTGCATCCACATTTCTACGTTACTTTATAAATGACATTTTCCATCTGAATTACTGTGTAATGTATTTATAGCATCTATGAATTTCCGCCATTTTGACGTTGCCTGTTCAATAAAGTTTGTGTGAAATCTTATGGGACTTAACTGCTAAGGTCATCAGTCCCTAAGATTACACACTACATAAGTTATCCTAAGGACAAACACACACAACCAAGCCCGAGAGAGGACTCGAACCTCCGCCGGGACCAGCCGCACAGTCCATGACTGCAGCGCCCTAGACTTTTCGGCTAATCCCGCGTGGCTGACGTTGGCTCGTATTAGCTGTAACAAAACAAATTGATGATAAATATTTTTACAGGTAGACCGTATTCTCATTTCTTTTTTTGTGAAGTCGTATGTATTTTTAAGGTTACACCACTATTTTGCTGTTATTGATATAGTTGTCTGTCCGAAGACTGTTTTTGCTACATCTCTCCACTCTAGCGTGCCCAGAGGAAGTGTCTTCATCTCAGCGTAACTGCTGTAACAAACAATTATTTTAATCTGTTTACTGCATGCGAATCTTGGTCCTTCTATAGTTCTTAACGCCCAATGCTTGTCTCCATCCTCTGATGCCTCAGAATGTGTCGTATCAACCGATCCCTTCTTTTATTCAAGTTTTTCCATTAGTTTCTGTTCTCACCTGTTCAGTTCTGTATGTCTCGATTAGTTACTTATCGACCCAAGTAATCCTCAGTATTCTCGTATAGCACCAAATTTCTAAAGACTCTTTTCTCTTCAGATCCGCCGGTAGTGGTGGCCGAGCGGTTCTAGGCACTTCCGTCCGGAACGGCGCGACTGCTACGGCCGCAGGTTCGAATCCTGCATCGGGCATGAATGTGTGTGTTGTCCTTAGGTTAGTTAGGTTTAAGTTGTTCTAAGTTCTAGGGGACTGATGACCTCAAAAGTTAAGTCCCATAGTGTTCAGAGCCATTTTTTTCTTCTGATGTGGAGTGTTTATCTTACACAACCCACTTCTACACAAGGATAAATTTGAGACAGACAGTTTCAGAAATCTATATTCGAGGTTAACAGATTTCTGTTTTTCAGAAAATATCAATATGGTGTATGGTGCGAAATTCAAAAATCAAACATGGTGGGTTACAGAAAGTTTAAGAAGAATGCAGATGATAGTGGTTGGTGAATGTGGAAAGATAAAGATGGCCGATGACAGGGAATGTAACAAAGTAGAAGATGGCTGATGGTAAGAAACTTTAAAAATTAAAGACGGCAGACGGCAGTAATTTAAAAATTGACTGGCATAGACACAATAACACACACACGCACACACACACACACACACACACACACACATACACGCACACACACACACTGTTTTTTATTTTGACTTCGTGTTCCAAAGCATCCTATTATAATATAGTATTTCCACAGGCTTCTTTGGGCTCCATGTTCAAAACTATACGATTAGATATGTAAGAGCACGCACACACACACACACACACACACACACACACACACTTTTTTTCAATATCCAATTAAATATGTAAAAGTCAAACTTGAAGTAATTCCAAGCACTTACAGGTTGTTCAAGATTATCGAAACACACTTACTTAATTTTGACACCATATACAACAAATTATGAAGAGCATTTCAGCTGCAGTAAACTGTATTTGTCGAAAAGTTAATTATAGCAGCAATTGCGTACATGTCAACTTCGACTTTTGTACCATAGGTGATGTAAGGCACAATGATGTTTGAGATTAATTACTTTCTACATCTAAATTCTTCCGTTATTACTGTCAGGTGACACTAAGCTGGTTGGTAGGCATCGTTAAGACTGACTATTCAAAACCTGTGTTTGCTTGTTTCAGGAAGTCTGGTCTTGACCGTATTTACTGCATTTAACACTCTTAGCTTGGGGTAGTATGATATGCAAGCCGCGTTGCAAAACACACATGGGCATTCTTGCTGATCTAACGTACACCTTGACGTGCCTTGTGGACGAAAGAAAACAATGTTATTCTCATGTCAATAATTCGTCACTCGCCGCTCACTCCAAAATCGTAATTTTAAGTAATTAAGTGTTAGTATTTCCTTAGTACTAAACTATCTCCGAAATGAACACTTTTAGCGAAGCGCCTCCTAGACGGTCCTGTACCGACAAGTAATTAAGAGTGCACCGTCACCGGGACTGGCACAATCCCCACTAAACATATGCACTACACTGTATGTTACATTAGGCATACTGTATTTAGCAAATGAATGATTGTATATTTAATCGAACAGGAGAAACAAACTCATTAGTACGTCTGCCGCATTACCTTCTTTGTAATATTGTAAAAGAAATAAATCATAACCTGGTGGATTAAGAAACTGCAGGATCTACATTACGATGTTCACCGTATATCAAGATATCACATAGCAGGTTTCCCATCCGACACAGTCGATCCGCGCGCTTTTTAGTAAGTGCGTATGCCACCTAGGCCAAAATTGTTGCATAACAATCTGGGTACTATCTGAGTTTCCTCGCGAATGAGACGCCCATCAAACTTCCGCCCCCGTTAAATAAAGAAGCTTTGCCATAGATGGCACAGCGACTTTTGTATGTCTTATCTAACTGAATGACTTCCTAATGTCATTTCATGTGTTCTGCTTTACTTGAATTCAAGAATAAATACACTCTAGTACAAAAGATGACACACCACAGTCATATTATTTGAATGGAGCGGATATTAGTAGATGTGATACATAAGTACACAGAAAGAAATTAGTCTAGTTTCAGATAAGTTATAAGAATTATTCAAGAGAAGGAATTTTACTACTGAGCAAGCCAGTAACGCTTTCGTCCCGTCCACTTCTGGGCCTCACGCAAGCAGTTACTTCGCTTAGCATTCATCGACACAATTAGTTTATGCCTCCAGACTGATATCGTGCCAAATTCTGTCCAACTGGTGCGTTACTTCATCAAAATACCGTGCTTGTTGGAGGACCGTTCCTGCGCTGCTCCAAATTCGCTCAAATGGGGAGAGAACCGGCGAGCTTGGTATCCAAGACAGGTTTGACTAGCACGGAGACAAGCAGCTGAAACTCTCGTCAAGCAGGGGAGGACAGTACCTTATTGAAGTGTAAGCCCAGGATGGATTGCCACGAAGCACAACAAAACCAACCATAGAGTATTTTCGTCTTACTGCTATGCTGTAAGGGTGCAGCGGATGATAACCAAACGGGTCTTGATATGAAATGAAATGGAACCTTAGACCATCAGCGCTTGTTGTCGGGCCGTATAGCGGACAACAGTCAGGTTGGTACCGCACCGCTTTCTGGGGCGTTTCCAGACACGTCTTCAGCCGTGAGTGTCATTGACTGATGTATAATTGTCTTCAGTGATGAGTCCTGCTTCAAACCGAGTCCCAAGGACCAGCGGAGACGTGTCTGGAGACGTTCTGGACAGCGGTGAGATACCAGCCTGACTCTCGCCTGCTGCACGGTCCTACAATCGAGTCTGACGATTTGGGTTGCATTTCATTCGTCTTCCGCGGCACCCTTGCACCACAGCGGTACGTAGACATTATTTTAAGTCCTTTTTGTTTCCATTCATAGGAGTCCATCCTGGGTTTACATTTCAGCAAGATAATTCCTTCCCCGTACATTGAGGAAATTTGTATTGCTCATCTTCGTGTTTGCCAAAAAATACCTTGGCCAGCAAGATCGCCAGATCTCTCTCCAATTGAGAACGTTAGAAGCATTATGGGCTTGCCCCTCCAACCAGCTCGGCATTTTAACGATCCAACGGGCCAGTTGGACATAATTTGGTACGATATCTCTCAGCAGGACATACAGTCAACACCAAGCCGAAAAAGAGCTTTCGTAATGGTCAGAGGTGGACCTAAACATTGTTGACTTGCTCAATTTGAGAAGCTCTTTGTCTTGAGTAAATCAGCCTATTTTCCTAAAACCATAATCATTTGCTTGTTGTACAGTACATTTACATCACAAAGACAGATTTCCATTCCACTCAGATAATTCATTCGAAGTAAGTCAATCACTTTCTTTCTCTCTCTCTCTCTCTCCCTCTCTCTCTCTCTCTCTCTCTCTCTCTCTCTCTCTCTCTCTCTCTGTCTGCCTCTCTCTCTCTATCACTGTCCGTCTCTCTCTCTCTCTCTCTTTCTCTTTCTCTCTCCCATTTTGTCTTAGAGTATAAATAGTTTAATCACGTCAACTCATGAGTGGCGCGGTTTCTTCTCTTTAAGTGTATATGAAGCCTTTTACGTCATCATTATTATCAGATATTATTATTTTTACTTTGAATAAAATAAAAGGAACGTAGAAAAAAAGGTTTAAATGGCTGTAAGCACTATGGGACTTAACATCTAAGGACATCACACACATCCATGCACGAGGCAGGATTCGAACCTGCGACCGTAGCAGCAGTGCGGTTCCGGAGTGAAGCAACTGGCGCTGCTCGGCCACAGCCGCCGGCAAGGGATGCAGAGGATGTGATATTTACTCAGTACTACTCAACGTGGTTTTAACATTCAAACTCGTAAACTTCGATGTATAAATAGTCATCAGTAGATTAAGGTACAACGGTCCCTAAGAAAATTATTCAATTTTCCACATTTAGTTTTGTCTATGGTGCTTCTTAAATGCGACAATGTACTTTCGGCACCTAAAATGCCTGCAAAATACGTCATAAATACGTGGGATGCAATGTTTTTCTACAAATGACATTGCGTTCTAATCCACACATTGCAAACAACAACGAGTAAACAAGTGAACGTGTTAGTGGAAAAACGGATAAACGGGTGAACAGATAAACTGATAAATGGGTAAAATGGGAAAGCGCTGGCGTGTGTAGGGTAGAACGGTTGTGGGTAGTGGATAAATGGTAAATGGGTAATCGAGTGAATGGGTAACAGGTAACAGTTAAAAGGATAACAGGTATTGTTTACGTTTTACCGTCTACTATTTCCGTTTAATGGTTCACCGTATACAGTTTGCAGTTCTCTGTTCACAATTCACTATTGACCATTCACCGTTCACTACACTAGTCACAGTGTATCATGTACTCCTGTATTGTTACTGAGCACTGCTAACCCATTCAGTAGTTTACCCGTTTCCCATTTACTCCGTTATCCATTTCCCCATTTACCTGTCTGCCCATTCATATGTTCATTTGCTCATATATTTACCAATTTATCCGTCTACTTCTTAGGCTGTTTAACTGTTTGTAGTTCGGAAATGTGATACGAAGGACTGAAAAATTACATTGTGATGCGTAACATAAACAATGGATATATGTTGTGCTGATATATTTTTTTAACATATTTCAGATATGGCGGAAAGATTGTTGAAGTTGACAAGTACGACAGAAAAATTTAGATACGGAGAATAATTAATTAGGCTCTGCCTTGGTTTCCACCAAGGATGAACATATGATGTCTGAAACTTAACAAGTGCTGCCATCTGTTGGCGATGATACAGAACAGTAGCGTAAAGCAGCATTTTATATGCGTCCAGAGCTATGATTTTAATTGTTTATTAGACTTGTGCATATTGTTACTGTCAGTGATCGTTATGTGCTACGCCGTCCATCGATACTTTTATACTGCAGCCATACTTTGACTTGTGTTCTTTTAACTGTCCCATTAGGTTTTTTCGTGCTCAAAACTTTTTAAGGTATTTGTCCCCATTTCACAGTCACCCCTTATTATCTGTTCTCGTCCATTATGTACCCCATTTTCTATATTTTTGTCCGCCGTATTTTCTCCTTTGTAATTTTAAATGTCTTCTGTTGTATCACTATTGCCTTTTGGCTGAAGAGCAGCGCATAAGCTGCTGCCAGCCCGCCCCGGATGGGGAATTGAAATTCAATAAAGAAAAAAAAAATTGAAATTAATCAGAGAACGTACATGTTTTCATGCAATAAGAATCTTTCGCCATGTACCCTCTATGAATGTAGGGCCTGGGGCAAGAAATTATGCTTTAAGAAAAGACATGTCAGTTGATACTGAAGATTCGTTGTAACTCACTCATTGGGTTGCTCTTTTCTCAAAGTATATGGAACAAAATCGAGATACCAAGACTCAGTGAATTAATCCACTGTTCCTTGCTCTGATTTTTAGTGTACAACAATTTACTAACGTCGATTCCCAACCAACGGTTTAAAATCTGGCATAGCAGGTGCTGTGCTTCTACAGATTATCTTTTCTACAAAACGTCTTCTTAATTTCATTTCAATTATGTGTCAAGAATAGTGTAAGGCATCTTCTTTTTATTCAAAACATGTACACTTTTAATATTCTCTGTATTTAACGCTGTTACAGTAAAGTGCATTAACAAAGAACTGAGAACTCCATTGTGCTATAGTTTTGTAGCCAACATTTGTCTTTTTCTCCGATAGTAAGTTCAACGTCCGAAATGTGCCGAATATTACTATTAGGGAATGAGTACAGAGTGATGTCTTGACGACCTGAGAATAACATTGTTTGCTCTCGTCCACAAGCGCGCTTCAAGTTCTAAGTTAGTTTACCAGCAGTATACATGTGTGTTTTGCTAATGCGGCATGCATATGACACCTGGATAGGAGAGTCAAATGCATTGGACGTCATCAAGGCAAGACATGTTGAAACTACAAAAGCGCTGAGTCATTGATTCAGCCTCACCGATGCCTGCTTGAAAGCCCCGTAGCACTTAACAATAATCATATAACAACCTAGACGTAGAAATTAACTAACTTGGGGCTCCTTTGTGGCTTACATCATCTATTGTAAAAAAAATCGGACTTTGTATGCACCCCAATCCCCACTTTACGCAATTTTTGGGTAAATACCTTTGAATTTTTCGCAAAAACTGGACAGTGTTTGGATAGTTAGAGCTTCATGTAAAGTATATTGAAATTCTACCACTTATAATCTTTAATCCCGCCCGGTTAGCCGTGCGGTCTAACGTACTGCTCTCCGGGCAGGAAGGCGTGCCGGTCCCCGGCACGAGTCCGCCCGGCGGGTTAGTGTCGAGGTCTGGTGTGCTGGTCAAATTGTAGATGGTTTTTAAGGCGGTTTTCCATCTACCTTGGCGAAGGCGGACTGGTTCCCCTGATTCCGCCTCAGTTACACTATGTCGACGATTGTTGCACTAACACTTTCTCCACGTGTGGGTACACCATCATTACTCTACCACGCAAACATTGAGGTTACACTCGTCTGGTGTGAGACGTTCCCTGGGGTTCCAATGTGGACCGAACCGCACAATAACCTTAGGTTCGGTATGGGGCGGCGGTGGGTTAAGTGGACTACTGTAGCCTGTCGTTGGGTAGTGAACCACTGAGGGCTACGTCGCGGACGAAGCCTCTCCGTCGTTTCTAGGTCCCAAGTTCCATACAATACTATACAGTACAATACACCTTCTATCTAAGTCCTCGTTGAATATGTATGTATGTGTGTGTATGTGGGGGCGTCTTCTTATATACATGACTCATCTGCGCCTTTTCCTAGTCACTTGTGGTATTTACAGTTGATGAGAGATTAGCGATAAATAGGGTCAATTTCGAAGAATACTGTCTGGAAAACTGAATGTCTATTCCAACCGTACCTGGCGACTATCTTGTTTACAGATCTTTCTCTTGTGCGTCACTGCCATGGATACCTAGTTCTATTTAGTGCGCCCGGAAGTAAGTGGTACAGTCATTCATTGACATACCTGTGTAATTCTCCTGCGTGATTTATATTTAAACGTTAAATTTAAAACCTCAGGTTTCTTTAGTGTTTTCTGTTATGACACCTTAGTGGCTGCGAGTGACTGAATAGAAGCCTTCGCCTCTCTAAGCTATTTTAAGTGCGACCAAAGTGTTCTAGCGTTCCCGGCAATATTTTCCGCTAACGTATGACGGTGAAATTTCTATGCCAGACGCACCAATTTCTAATAGATTTGGCCTCTCCACAATTTACCTTTCTTTTTCGAGCCGAAGATGTAACAATACCTCTTCCCTAAGCATTTTCCGAATTTTGTTATTATTGCTATGGTGAGTGTTTTCAGTCCTGTTACTCGGCATATCGTTCTCATGAGCACGAATTACAATCGGTTTAAAGTCTGCCCATAATTCGTCTGTGTCCGTCGTACTGGACCACAACTGTTTATCGGCTCTTTGCAGTGTAAAAACCCCTTACACTTCTTGACGAGTTTACCAAATTCAGCAAACATCTACGATGACTTAATGAACATGTCTACATTGACACAGTCGATGTCAGGAATATTTTTTGATAAAGGTCTAAAATATTTCTAAAGCGTGAGGGCTCTCAAACTAGAAGCTGAAGACTGTTTTCGGAGGGTTTCCTTAGATCCATTTCACAAGCCTTTCTATCCCTCCCACCTGCAATTTACCCATAGACGTACCAATCTACAATCGGGGGGTTAAAGCTGCTTGCAACTAATATTTAATTATCAAGGTACTACAACGCTACTGAGGCAGACTTTCTAGGAATGTTTGTACAACAATCATGGAGGTATCAGATGCCCAGTAAAAACATCCGCTGGTTAACATGAGTTCACCTAGGTCGATTTGTGGCGTCCAGATAATTTCGCATTCACACACAATTTATGTCCAATGCATTAACCCCCCGCTTTCCGCCCACCGTTATTATAGCGTCTACTCCATCTTTCCAATATGATTCCCATAAATCGTTAAATATTTTGCAGCTTTCTACTTTGAGTTTCAACCAGCTGTCGGTTCCGAGTAAAATTAAAACGCGGCAACTTCCATGGAGAACAGTAAACTCAGGAACTTGGTTAGGAATGCTTCCGCAATTTACTGTTAAAATTTTGGCGGTCGAAGTGTCTTTACTTCGTAAGCTATCTGATTTCGATCTCTGCGTATCGACTGGCGAGCACTCAGCATAAACAGCCCTCATGTGGGTTCCAAAAGTGCTATTCGAGAAGCTGCTTCCCCTGTGTATTACAACCCATACCTACCAAGAGTAATCATACAATTTACCATCGCATATACAAAGCCAGATGTGTGTAGCCATGGCAAATGAAAGAAACGACGGAGCCTAGCTTAAGACCCTCTTCTCGGCTCGAAACCAAAGAACCTGAACAATTCTGGAAATTGCAAGCTCTGTTATAATCTCGATAACGAGACCAGAAATCTTTACCACTACCTCCAGCCCCCAGTACGAAATAAGGATGGCCTCAGAACACAAGAGGCAGGCGTCGCTGGTGCCGTCACGAGACACAACTCGAATTAGAATGCTCCCTGCACATCTCGGACAAGTCCCTTCAGCATAGATGGGGAGGTCACGACGTTGGGATCTAAGAATTACTTAAAACTTTGTACACCTTTAGTAGGCTATTACAACAACATAATGTGCAGGTACTAAGATGCACTTCTCTGGCAATTCCAAGAAAATCACAAGAGAAGTTTTTCGCGTCTGTTATGAAACTGATAAATATTTGCGTAGGTACTGGGCGTTAAGGTTCACAGTGGTCGCGTTCGACTTATATAAGACGAACGTGTAAGAGGCCATGGTTCGACTGCTACTTAGACTGAGTTTTTAATCTATATTTTTTATCACTGCTTATATTATCTAATTTACATGACACTTGAGAAGTAATATAATTAAAAAATCACGCGTATTTCCATAAGTTGTAGTGAATGTCATATTATTATTTGACTCTTCACTATTTTTAGTGAAATTTAATTATTGGAATAAAATATTTAAAACTATCGACAGGTAAATGAAGAAATGCACAGAATTTTAGTGAAAATGTATGCCTGTCGTGACTTGCAAATCCTTTACACATGCTATCTGGTAGGGTACCCGGAACTACTTTCCCTCTCGACGCTACGAGCTATAGACAGAGAGGCCGGCCTCATTTGGTAGTTAACCTGCGTAGCAGTGAGACGTTGCTAATGTAGGAAGAACGAATAATCTAGGCGTGAATTTTTGAATATAGCAGAATTTACACTTTTACAGCAAAACTAACTGCTATGTAGGGATGGCTAGAGGACAGATGTAAGGATGTAGAGGCTTATCTCACTAGGGGTAAGATAGATACTGCCTATAGGAAAATTAAAGAGACCTTTGGAGCAAAGAGAACCACTAGCATGAATATCAAGAGCTCAGATGGAAACCCAGTTCTAAGCAAAGAAGGGAAAGCAGAAAGGTGGAAGGGGTATATAGAGGGTCTATACAAGGGCGATGTTCTAAGGACAATATTATAGAAATGGAGGATAATTTAGATGAAGATGAAATGGGAGATATGATACTGCGAGAAAAGTTTGACAGAGCCCTGAAAGACCTAAGTCGAAACAAGGCACCGGGAGTAGACATCATTCCATTAGAACTACTGATAGACTTGTGAGAGCCAGTCCTGACAAAACTCTACCACCTGGTGAGCAAGACGTTTGAGACAGGCGAAATACCCTCAGACTTCAAGAAGAATATAATAATTCCAATCCCAAAGAAAACAGGTGTTGACAGATGTGAAAATTACCGGACTATCAGTTTAATAAGTCACAGCTGCAAAATACTAACGCGAATTCTTTACAGACGAATGGAAAAACTGGTAGAAGCCCATCTCGGGGAAGATCTGTTTGGATTCCGTAGAAATGTTGGAACACGTGAGGCAATACTGACCCTACGACTTATCTCAGAAGAAAGATTAAGAAAAGGCAAACCTACGTTTCTAGCATTTGTAGACTTAGAGAAAGCTTTTGACAATGTTGACTGGAATACTCTCTTTCAAATTCTGAAGGTGGCAGGGGTAAAATACATGGAGCGAAAGGCTATTTACAATTTGAAGGCAGTTATAAGAGTCGATGGACATGAAAGGGAAACCGTGGTTGGGAAGGGAGTGAGACAGGGTTGTAGCCTCTCCCCGATGTTATTCAATCTGTATAGTGAGCAAGCATTGAAGGAAACAAAGGAAAAATTCGGAGTAGGAATTAAAATCCACGGAGAAGAAATAAGAACTTTGAGGTTCACCGATGACATTGTAATTCAGTCAGAGTCAGGAAAGGACCTGGAAGAGCAGCTGAACGGAATGGACAGTGTCGTGAAAGAAGGATATACGATGAACATCAACAAAAGCAAAACGAGAATAATGGAATGTATTCTAATTAAATCGGGTGATGCTGCGGGAATTAGATTAGGAAATGAGACGCTTAAAGTAGTAAATGAGTATTGCTATTTGGGGAGCAAAATAACTGATGATGATCGAAGTAGAGAGGATATAAAATGTAGACTGGTAATGGCAAGGAAAGTACTTCTGCAGTAGAGAAATTTGTTAACATCGAGTATAGATTTAAATGTCAGGTAGTCGCTTCTGAAAGTATTTGTGTGGAGTGTGGCCATGTATGGAAGTGAAAGATGGACGATAAATAGTTTGGACAAGAAGAGAATAGAAACTTTCGAAATGTGGTGCTACAGAAAAATCCTGAAGGTTAGATGGGTAGATCACATAACTAATGAGGAGGTACTGAATAGAAATGGATAGAAGAGAAATTTGTGGTACAACTTGACTAGGAGTAGGGATCTGTTGGTAGAGCATATTCTGAGGCATCAAGGGATCACCAATTTAGTATTAGAGGGAAGCGTGGAGAATAAAAATCTCAGAGGGAGACCAAGTGATGAATACATTAAACAGATTGAGAAGGATGAAGGTTGCAATAGGTACTGGGTGAGGAAGAACCTTGCACGGGTAGATTAGCATAGAGAGCTGCATCAAACCAGTCTCTGTACTGAAGACCACAACAATAACAACTGCAAAACTCAAGGTTTGAGCTGGAGTCACTTTGTACACGTTCGTCTTCAGTTTGAACTCCAAGAACTCTAACAACCGGCACCTACGCATGCACACATCAGTGACATAATAGACGCGTAAAAGTCTTCTCGCGATTCTCTCGGAATTGCCAGATTTGTGCACCTTACGACTAATACATTATGTTGTTTTAATGGCGTACTAAAGGTGTACAGAGTTTGGAGCGAATCCGTGATCCCAACGTCTTGGCTTCCCCTTGTCAGTTCTTTCCAACACTCGACCTAACAACACTTTACCTAAGGGGCTCCACAACACACCTAAGATATGATTGCCTCAAGGCTCATTGGGAAAAATCATCAATCGCGGTGACTTGAGTGTTGTTATTGTCTTCTTACAAAAGTGTCATTTTTGTTCTGCTCATTGCGCATTTCTTTCAGTTAGTTTCTGTACTTTACTATAGCAGGTATTTCTATGTGCAGTCCAAGATTCATCGAACAACGCTACTTGGCAGTGGCACATCTTGCGAAAATTACTTTCGTCCTTCAGCTTGGAACACCAGTGTACGTAAGTGTAATTGGCATGAGGGCGATATCCTGTTAAAAGGAATAACCATGCGTTGATAGGCTTTGTAATAAAGCAAGAAATGATCGAAAACGTACTATATCCTGATTTTTATTTGGTTTATAGCTATTCGTGTTGGTAAAGACGTTGCCTGTGAATGGTTAATGACAGAAACCATGATTGAAAGTGAAGTCCTTCAATAACAGTCATGGCTGAAAAAAAAATAGCATTTATGGAGTCTTCCACGTTTTCCTGCGTCACGCTGTAGTTCTGTAACGTGATGTATAGATGTTTACACATTCTCGTAGAAACTTTTTTATTTTGTGTTAAGTCTTTTCGCAACTAGTTTATTTTATTATTTCTTATATTCCAAGCATTATTAATTTTGGAGTTTTCCATCTTCAGATCACCTCGCTCGACAGCATCTCGACGAGTGCATCTCATTACATGTGATGCCTTCATTCGGTAAGTTCTGTTGATAAACTGTAGCTGGAATTGTGATTCTTTTGAATGTTATATGTCATGTCTGTTAAACGACTATGGAATTTCAAAAAACATTGTGTATTTGCCTTCGCTTTTCTTTCCCAAAGTTTAAAACAGGCTTCAATCCCAAAGCAGTTGTTCAATTAAGATGTTATGACAGTATTAAGTTAGTCTTTTACTCCCATTTGAAGAGACTGTACCGAGAGGTCTACGCCCAACATCTGAAATTGAATGAATAGTCAATGAAAGAGAAATTATTGTCGTGTGATGTTAAATACGCAGTTTTTAATTTGGGGTGCAATAGCGCGAGATTCATGTATACAGCTTTATCTGGAACATTTTACCTCACAAATGAAATATAAAATCTCGTATTTTAATATTATGTCTTATTGGAGACCATTATTTTCGGGAAAGTCTTATCGTTGGCCAAATTAAATTCTAGACGTTTTACGGATATCAAAGGTAATGAAATGATGTTAAGACATGCAGAGCCAGTGAAGATCTACATGGTAGGTACACTTACTTTTTTGGTCAGCTGCTCTTAAAAAAGCACTTACGAACAACTAGGTTAACAATACATATCACGTTCAGAAACCGTATTCGACTGCAAAATGTTGCCGTGCGGTCATCAAAAGACTGTTTTTACTCAATATATTAAAATGAATCCAACGTCTACTGACGAAAAAATAGTCCGAACACCAGGAATTAGTGGCTGACATAAAATAAATCTGGTAGGCGTGTCTTCAGACCTGAAAGATAGTGTCTATTCAAATACTACGTCAGTCGCAAAAGAGTAGCACTAGTAACGCCACTATGAAGATGCAAATCAGGTATGTTTTAAACAAACTCTGCATCGGTCGTAAGCGTTAATTACGCTTGAGATTGGACGTGGCGAGTCGATGTCAGTCAAGAACGCATTTAAGGCGATGTAGAGTCTATCACTAATACCTCACTGGGGTGAACGACGTCGTGTAGTAGGGCTACGACAAGCTGAATGTTCTTTCTATGGTAATACGAAATGACTTAGCAAGAATGTACACTTTTCACATGATTACTGGCAGCGGTGGTCACAAGAATGTACGAACGCAGGAAGACCGGGCCGGCCATTGTGACCGAGTGGTTCTAGCGCCTCAGTCCGGAACCGCGCTGCTGCCACGGTCGCAGGTTCGAATTCTGCTCGGGCACGGATGTTTGTGACGTCCTTAGGTTACTTAGGATTAAATAAATCTAAGTCTAGGGGACTAATGACCTCAGATGATAAGTCCCATAGTGCTTAGAGCCATTTTTTTTAGGAAGACCGCGCTCCGGACTACCGAGGGGGAAGACCATTGGGTTCCGCGTATGGCTCTGGCTCATCGTACAGCATCAACCGCAGTAATATAAGCTGCACTTCGCAATACAGTAACACAACAAACTGTAACAAATCGGTTACTACAAGTATACTCCAAGCCAAACGCCCTGAGGTGTCCATGCCACTGACCCCAAACCACCTCCATTTCCGACTTTTGTAGTGTCAAGCAAGAGCTCGTTGGAGGGCAGGGGGTGTTTTTCCCAACAGGATAACTCTCTCCCACATACCGCTGTTGTAACGCAACATGCTCATAGAGCCTCAGCATGTTGCCTCGGCCTGCGCGCTCATCAGATCTGTCTCCAATTGAGCACAAATGAGGCGTAATCGGACAACGACTGACCCCAAACCACCTCCATTTCCGACTTTTGTAGTGTCAAGCAAGAGCTCGTTGGAGGGCAGGGGGTGTTTTTCCCAACAGGATAACTCTCTCCCACATACCGCTGTTGTAACGCAACATGCTCATAGAGCCTCAGCATGTTGCCTCGGCCTGCGCGCTCATCAGATCTGTCTCCAATTGAGCACAAATGAGGCGTAATCGGACAACGACTCCAGTGTCATCCACAACCAGCATTAACTATATTTGTATTGCCTTTTCTACCGACTGCAAGAGGTGTAGAACTCCCCACCACAAATTTATATCTGGCACCTGTACAACACACATGTAGGCACGTTTGCAAACATGCATTCAATATTCTGGCGCTTACAACGATTATTAAATGAAAGACTTTCACATTTACAATCACTAATCTCGCTCTTACGTTAACCTGTGATCTTGCAACGTTAATCACTTAAATATATTAAATAGACAAATGTATTTCAGAAATAGTATCACTCTACAGTAACAGTATTTTGTGTTGCATTTTTTCCGTCGCTGTATACAAATTTTATGGGCGGGGGAAAGAAAGCTGTTTATGTGAAAAGCGTTACGCCCAACGGAAAAAAGAATGTGGACTTAATTATTGTTCCGCCCTTGGATTGAATATTTCATAACGAGCGCTCTGGAGGAAGGAAAACCTTTTAAGGTATCGACTCGAATAGTAATATTGTTCAGACAATTAAGGACTAGGCGGAATCAGTCAGTGACGTAGTACCATCAGCCTATGTGCCACCGACCCTCAACCACGTATAAGCACCTAACTACTCGTCACAGATGGATGCACCATTTATTGTAAAGTAGTTGCAGAATGAGGAAGCTCAGAGAAAATTGCGTTTTCTATTATTGCTAAACTCCTCTCTGAAATAATGTGTAGTCCTAGTCATTTATTTCTATTTCAAAACAGCCGTGTCCCTGAGCAGTAGAGTCTAATCAAAATTATACCAAATCCGAAACCGAGAAAAGATTCAATGTCATTTCATTCTCTGTGTACATTATGCCTAATTTTGCGTATTATGCATAAGATGATCAATATCAGATTAGAGTCGTTTGCACAGCATAATAAAATCCTTCAAAGTGGAATAAATGGATTCCGGAAAGATGTCAGCACAATAGATTCACTGGGTGAAATTATAAAATTTGTGCAACTGAATGTCCCCGAAGATCCATATACGTTCGCAACCTTTGTAGATACGAGAATGACTTCGGCAATGTTCATATTGCAGTTATAAAAGTCGGTGTCCTAATTATATGCTATTTTGTTAAAATTAATAATTTTTTCGTATTCGGAGAACGCTGATTCCGAAACTGTATGTTGAATAAGCGAAAATCCACTCCAGTTCCTAGTAAAAACTTTATTAATTCTTCCATTCGTTTGAAATTTACAGCAGTTTATTTTCAGGTGGCTGTGAGAACGGTGTGTTATAAAAGATGAAGACTGTCGTGGATTTAATGAATTTTGTTCCTAGCAGTTGAAGCAGCTTTTCATTAATTCATTAAAAATGGTAACCCGTTTCGGATTTGCAGCCGTCATCAGATCTAAAAATTCAACCAGTACCACGTAAGTGGGTTGCCATTATAAATGTACTGGCCCGTAGTCTACATGTCACTCCTTTTACGTCCAGATCTAATATACTGGCTACTGATTCCGGTCTTACTTGTCTCTGCCGTAATTTTTAGAACTCTGGAAAGGCTACTATAGAGCACGCACAACTAATTCCAGGTGCAGCCTCGGTACAGTAGAGTCTACTACAGAGAGGGCTACGTCTGTTACCACTACACTTGTCGTCGTACGTGTGGGCGATGGCTTTGTCGGGTGGAGGCCGATGCTGCAATCATTGCGGCTGCACACCATATCGATCGAAGGACTCTGGAGTGAAGCCACAAAACAAGCGCGTCCACGAAATTTCTAAGTTTTGCATCTGGTGTTGCGGATGATGCTGGATCTAATCTCTCTGTAGGTCCAGAAGAGAACTGGTTGCCTTCCAGGCAGAAACGACCCAAGAAGACTCACAGTTTGGAGTCTGTCCGAAAGCCCGTAATCACCAATCCTGGCTGAGCGGCTAACTACGCGCTAATCACACCTCCGAAGCTAGTTCTCTGCACTCCTCACTGACGTATAGTTATACAACGCGCTGCAACGGAATAGCTTCCCTCCAGAGTAAATGGTGCCAACATACAGGATCTGACACGAAAAGGACTTGTGGTGTGAATCAAACAATCTCTGCAAAAACTCAATGTCTTGTGTGTCTTGGTCATATAATCAAATTAATCGTATCCTCGAGTGAACTGAGAGCCTATACTCTGTCAAAATTGGACAACTGGTGGAATGACTGATTCAGATTTACTACAGATGGTTAAAAACTGTGTATATCTCCATGAGCTGCTATTTTGTGGCGAAACATGGTGGCCCCAGTCCTTCTTGTCACCAGTTGGTGCGACGATAATTAGTAAGTTATTTTTTTCCCAATCATCAAGCAACTCATTAGATACTCGATGTAAAATTTGACGTAGTTCTTACACTACCTCAACGACTCTCCAGCAGTCTCTTATGACGGTACCCCAGGGAAAAACTGTAAATCTCCCTGCGGGTGACGTAATGAGAAGACTGAATGAAGCAAAGGAGCTGCGTCATCTGAGTTATCAACAGTGGGTACTGTGACGTGTTAGTATTAGGACTAATGAACGTATAGATCAACCGGTGAAAGTAATGTCGATTCTACACTGAAGAGCCAAGTAATTGGTACACCTGCATAAATCCATAAGAATACGAGAGGGGTGCAGATCTCTTCTGAACAGCACGTTGCAAGGCACCCCAGATATGCTCAATAATGTTCGTACCTGCAGAATTTGGTGGCCAGTGAGAATGTTTAAACTCAAAAGAGTGTTCTTGGAGTCACTCTGTAGAAATTATGGACGTGTGGGGTGTCGCATTGTCCAGCTGGAACTGCCCAATTCCGTCAGAATGCATAATGGACATGAACGGACGCAGGTTATCAGACAGTGCGCTTAAGTACATGTAATCTGTCACAGTCATATCTAGGCGTATCATGGGTCCCATATCACTTCGACTGCACACGTACCACACCATTACACAGCCTCCACTAGATTGAACAGTCCCCTTCTGACATGCACGGTTCATGGATCCACGGGATCATCTTCATAATCATCCAGTCGATATAATGTGAAAGCCATTGGCTTATTTGTTCTAATATAATATCGACGATGTTTCGTTGAATGATACGCACGCTGACACTTCTAGATGGCCCAGCATTGAAGTCTACAGCAATTTGCGAAGGGTCGCACTTCTATCATGTTGAACGATTCTCTTCATACGTCGTTGGTCCCGTTCTTGCAGGACCTTTTTCTGGCCGCAGCGATGTCGGAGATTCGAAGTTTTAAGGGGTTCCTGATGTTCAAGGTACACTCCTGAAATTTTCGTGCGCGAAAATCCCCACTTTTTCGCAACCTCGGAGATGCTGTGTCCCACCGCCAGTGCATCGACTATAACGTCATGTTCAATGTCGCTTAAATCTTGATAACTTGCAATTACAGCAGCAACTACGCCTGATACTTGTTGTGTTATACAGGCGTGGCCGACCGCAGCGCCATATTCTGCCGGTTTACATATCTCTCTATATTTGAACACGAAAGCTTTTACCAGTTTATTTGCACTTAGGTGCACTTCTCACCTATCCCTAGTACACAACGACTTTCGTGGTACACCCATAAACTAAGACAAAATGTTTACATCTACATCTACATCCATACTCCGCAAGCCACCTGACGGTGTGTGGTGGAGGGTACCCTGAGTACCTCTATCGGTTCTCCCTTCTATTCTAGTCTCGTATTTTTCGTGGAAAGAAGGATTGTCGGTATGCTTCTGTGTGGGCTCTAATCTCTCTGATTTTATCCTCATGGTCTCTCCGCGAGATATACGAAGGAGGGAGCAATATACTGCTTGACTCCTCAGTGAGGGTATGTTCTCGAAACTTTAACAAAAGCCCGTACCGAGCTACTCTAATGCAGAGTCTTCCACTGGAGTTTATCTATCAGCTCCGTAACGCTTTCGTGATTACTAATTGATCCTGTAACGAAGCGCGCTGCTCTCCGTTGGATCTTCTCTATCTCTTCTATCAACCCTATCTGGTACGGGTCCCACACTGTTGAGCAGTATTCAAGCAGTGGGCGAACAAGCGTACTGTGACTACTTCCTTTGTTTTCGGATTGCATTTCCTTAGGATTCTTCCAATGAATCTCAGTCTGGCATCTGCTTTACCGACGATCAACTTTATATGATCATTCCATTTTAAATCACTCCTAATGCGTAGTCCCAGATAATTTATGCAATTAACTGCTTCCAGTTGCTGACCTGCTATTTTGTAGTTAAATGATAAGGGAACTATCTTTCTATGTATTCGCAGCACATTACACTTGTCTACATTGAGATTCAATTGCCATTCCCTGCACCATGCGTCTATTCGCTGCAGATCCTCCTGCGTTTCAGTACAATTATCCATTGTTACAACCTCTCGATACACCGCAGCATCATCTGCAAAAGTCCTCAGTAAACTTCCGATGTCATCCACAAGGTCATTTATGTATATTTTGAATAGCAACGGTCCTATGACACTCCCCTGCGGCACACCTGAAATTACTCTTACTTTGGAAGACCTCTCTCCATTGAGAATAACATGCTGTGTTCTGTTATCTACGAAATCTTCAATCCAATCACACAATTGATCTGATACTCCAAATGCTCTTACTTTGTTCATTAAACGACTGTGGGGAACCGTATCGAACGCCTTGCGGAAGTCAAGAAACACGGCATCTACCTCGGAACCCGTGTCTGTGGCTCTCTAATTCTCGTGGACGAATAGCGCGAGCTGGGTTTAACACAACCGTCTTTTTCGAAGCCCATGCTGATTCCTACAGAGTAGATTTCTAGTCTCCAGAAAAGTCATTATACTCGAACATAATACGTGTTCCAAAATTCTACAACTGATCGACGTTAGAGATATAGGTCTATAGTTCTGCACATCTGTTCGACGTCCCTTCTTGAAAACTGGGATGACCTGTGCCCTTTTCCAATCCCTTGGAACGCTACGCTCTTCTAGAGACTTACGGTACACCGCTGCAAGAAGGGGGGAAAGTTCCTTCGCGTACTCTGTGTAAAATCGAACTGGTATCCTATCAGGTCCAGCGGCCTTTCCTCTTTTGAGCGATTTTAATTGTTTCTCTATCCCTCTGTCGTCTATTTCGATAACTACCATTTTGTCATCTGTGCGACAATCTAGAGAAGGAACTACAGTGCAGTCTTCCTCTGTGAAACAGATTTGGAAAAAGACATTTAGTATTTCGGCCTTTAGTCTGTCATCCTCTGTTTCAGTACCATTTTGGTCACAGAGTATCTGGACATTTTGTTTTGAGCCACCTACCGGTTTGACGTAAGACCAAAATTAATTAGGATTTTCTGCCAAGTCAGTAGATAGAACTTTACTTTCGAATTTATTGAGCGCCTCTCGCATAGCCCTCCTCATACTACATTTCGCTTCGCGTAATTTTTGTTAGTCTGCAAGGCTTTGGCTATGTTTATGTTTGCTGTGAAGTTCCCTTTGCTTCCGCAGCAGTTTCCTAACTCGGTTAGTGTACCACGGTGGCTCTTTTCCATCTCTTACGATCTTGCTTGGCACATACTCATCTAACGCATATTGTACGATGGTTTTAAACTTTGTCCGCTGATCCTCAACACTATCTGTACTTGAGACAAAACTTTTGTGTTGAGCCGTTAGGTACTCTGTAATCTGCCTTTTGTCACTTTTGCTAAACAGAAAAATCTTCCTACCTTTTTTAATATTTCTATTTACGGCTGAAATCATCGATGCAGTAACCGCTCTATGATCGCTAATTCCCTGTTCTGCGTTAACTGTTTCAAATAGTTCGGGTCTGTTTATCACCAGAAGGTCTAATATGTTATCGCCACGAGTCGGTTCTCTGTTTAACCGCTCAAGGTAGTTTTCAGACAAAGCACGTAAAAAAATTTCACTGGATTCTTTGTCCCTGCCACCCGTTATGAACGTTTGAGTCTCCCAGTCTATATCCGGCAAATTAAAATCTCCACCCAGAACTATAACATGGTGGGGAAATCTACTCGAAATATTATCCAAATTATCCTTCAGGCGCTCAGCCACAACAGCTGCTGAGACAGGGGGCCTATAGAGACATCCAATTACCATGTCTGGGCCTGCTTTAACCGTGACCTTCACCCAAATTATTTCACATTTCGGATCTCCGTCAATTTCCTTCGATACTATTGCACTTCCTATCGCTATAAACACGCCTCCCCTTCACTGTCCAGCCTGTCTCTGCGACATACATTAGAATCTGAGTTTAGGATTACATTACTGTTTACGTCTGGTTTCAGCCAACTTTCTGTCCCTATATGTCCCTATATGGGCGTTGTGACCGTTTATTAATGAGAGTAGTTCTGGGACCTTTCTATAGACACTCCTGCAGTTTACTATTAGCACATTAATATTGGTGTTCCCTGTTGCATTTTGCTTACTCCTAGCTTTCCGCGTCTCAGGAGGCGTCTTGTCGGGCCTATGGAGGGAATTCTCTAACCTAAAAAACCCACATGTGCAATCCACACGTACTCCGCTACCCTTGTAGCCGCTTCCGGCGTGTAGTGCACGCCTGACCTATTCAGGGGGACCCTACATTTCTCCACCCGATAGCAGAGGTCGAGAAATTTGCACCCCAGATCTCCGCAGAATCGTCTGAGCCTCTGGTTTAAGCCTTCCACTCGGCTCCAAACCAGAGGACCGCGATCGGTTCTGGGAACCATACTACAGATAGTTAGCTCTGATTCCACCCCGTGGGCGAGGCTTTCCGCCTTCACCAATTCCGCCAACTGCCTGTAAGAACTGAGGATGACCTCTGACCCCAGACGGCAGGAGTCATTGGTGCCGACATGAGCAACAATTTGCAGTCAGGTGCCCCAGTGCTCTCTATCGCCGCCGGCAGGGACTCCTCCACATCCCGGCAAGCAGACAGAGTGAACACTGGCCTTCTTCCCCGACCTTTCCGCTATTTCCCTAAGGGGCTCAATCACCCACCTAACGTTGGAGCTCCCAATAACTAATAAACCCCTCCCCCCGTGTGCCTGCTCGGACCTTGCTGAAGGAGCGGCCACATGTCCACTCACAGGCAGAGCGGGCGATGCCACACGGCCAGCTTTTACATTGACCCTCCGCCTCGTGCGCTGTGAACGCCGCTGACGCCGCCACTCCCCTCGGGGAGAGGGTGGCCCAACCGCGCCCGGTACCCGCGAAGATGTCTCGACACAGGGACAGTGGGTGAAGCATGTAACACGTGGGGTGTACCGTGCGACGCACCAGACTCCCCACTGCCGCTACACTCTGAGGAAGCAGCCTGAAGACGGCTGACCGCGGCCATCAACACGTTCAGCTGTTCGCGAACGGTTGCCAGCCCCTCCTGCGTCCGTACACAGCAGTAACTCATCCTATCCATCCTAAGAATTCAATTTACTGTAGAGAGTTAGACTGCTAATTCACTAAAGGCGGCTGACTAAACTGTGGTTGCTAGCCACTTCTTGTAGAAAACAATGAAAATAGCACTACCTGTCTCTGGACTGTATTGAAAACAAACAAGAAATCTATGGAACACTGTTACTAGCACTCGACAATTAAAGCTTCCTAAAAGCAAAAACACACGGAAGAAGAAGTGACACGTAAGAAAAATGCAGTTAATACTTAAATTAAGGTAGCTTGCTGCACAGCAGACGTGAAGCAGGCGGCAGTTACGACGTCACTGACACTACTGGCACTGATAACCCGAGATGCTGGGATTCCCGTCACACCTAAGAAGACACTATACGTAATAGTAATAGAACGTGACATATACAATAACATCAAAACAGTAAATCTGTATAATATTTTAAAATTTTACTTTGTCTTTTAGTGTGGCTATTAGAACCAGGCATAGCTCCTTTGCCAAATGTCTTTGCCATTTAATTGATTTTTGTGAAAACGAACATTAACATCTGAACATGTTTCATTGTGTAGATGCAGTCAGACTAATGTACATAATTGAGTAATTATCTCGGACAGTTATTCCTTTATATTTGTATTAGTTGGTTACGTAACAGAATGTGTTACACATTTTGTGATGAAGCTAGACAAATTATTTGTATGTATCATTATGTTGCCAAATTGTATATGGCGAAATGAGTTTTGTGTGAGACTAATGAGAAAAAATTTTTACATCAGTACATCGGCTTATTTCTTGTTATAGTTTCCCTCAATGCAGCGGATAGCCTTGTTCAACTTTTGGGATACAGTGCACGCCACAGTAAATATGAAAATGTTCAAATAGTTCTTGGTTTGTAAACTAATTCTGCATTACGGACTATACAATATCTCCATGTGTGGTATAAAAGCTACATTAAAACAATTTTCAACTTTTGTAGTCCTGTCTTCCTCAGTTGTGTGTAATATTACGGTACATTGATAATTTTTACTTATGGACCGTCTGACAGCAACTGAATAAAACACAATTTTAGTGCCATACGCGTTTCGCCTTTATTTTCTGCAAGGCATCATCAGTGACCTGAAATATATCCATATGTTAGCTATTTAATTTACATTTTTGTCACTGTGCCTATAGGTTATAAACAGTTCTGGTGGTTGGTATTTCCTATTAAGTAGTAACGTTTTGAACTGTACTTACAAGTTGCGTGGGCAATTTCTTACATATCACGCTCCTGTTGCGTTTTTGATGTTGTTCTTCTTCTTATAAATGCCAATTTGTGGTTTTTTCCACATTCCATAGCACTGTGAACTGAACGCTTGTTTCAATGTAATGTTTTGTTTTCTGTTGCCGACTATCAAATGTTTTTGCCAAAGATCGAATGCTGTTGCCAAACTTTCGAGTGTAATTATTGAAGTATCTGTGATCTTTTAGTGTATGCATTTGTGTGTGCGTTTGTGTATGTGTATATGTGTGTGTGTGTGTGTGTGTGTGTGTGTGTGTGTGTTTTGGTGTGATATAATTTTTTGTGCTGTGTGTGTGTGTGTGTGTGTGTGTGTGTGTGTGTGTGTGTGTGTCTATTTTGGCGTGGTATAATTTTTTTTTTTTGAGGGCTGTGTGTGTGTTTTATGGTGTTTTCTTTTTTATTATTATTCAGTTGCTGTCACACGGTCCATAAGTAAAAATTATCAATATACCTAAATATTAAAACAATTGTTTATGTCAGATATTTTCATTTGGTGCCACAACATGTTTCGCGGGTGTATACCTTAATCTTCAGGCAGATCAGCGAATCACATTCAAATATTGTTTGCTAGATGCAGCAATATTTTGAACTTCATTTCACCACATATAAAGTATAATTTGTCACATGAATAGCAATGTGATACTATAATAGCAAATCATAGACATCACTAAAGCTACGTAAAAGATTCACTATGTTCAAGACATTCCAGTGTCAGGAAACCCGAGGGTCGTTGTATAGATTTGGTAGAGCGTTCACCAATTTAATGTTTAGTGAACTTCAACAATAAGTGCATTAAACGTATGTCATTTGAAGTGAATTAAATAGAATTGAACCGTGCTGCAGACCCGATCTTTAAATTAATCCGACTGGCATGCGAAAATGCATGATTAATATCTCTCTCGTAGCAGCGCAGCACGTTAGTAAAACTAGAGGCCACACAAAAAAAGTTTGGATTTCAGAATATTAAGACAGAAAATACGTACTGGTTATTGAGAATGTTGGATATCTGTGGTTCCCTACAGTTTTATTTTACTTTAGATTTATTCATTAGCTCGCACTTTTCTCCGAGACATCTAAAGATTAGATCCTCATTGCAATAATCCGAAACGGGAAAATGCATTAATGTCTACAACGCAACATCGAGGACATTTTCCCTTATAAACCGTTTATCATGTGGTGCCCTCAGACCTCTCCCTCCTCGACTGCTTTTGTTTTGTACACTTTCACAAGCATCAGTTTTGGCTACTAACTGTATAAGAATCATGCACTTAGCGCCTCTCTCAACTTGGCACCCAAAGCGGAGGCTTGTGACGGTTAGGCCCTAAACCGACCCCAACTATGTATCTCTACGAGAGGAGGACACCCACACCACAAAACATCTACCTGAAAGGAGAAAACTCACTTAGGGTAAGCACTAGGCGACGGAATCGCAGAAGCCGTTTAATGTTCAAAAAATGGTTGTGAGCACTATGGGACTTAAAATCTGAGGTCATCAGTCCCCTAGAACTTAGAGCCACTTAAACCTAACTAACCTAAGGACATCACACACACCCATGCCCGAGGCATCATTGGGACCTGAGACCGTAGCGGTCGCGCGGTTCCAGACTGAAGCGCCTAGAGCCGCTCGGCCACAACCGCCGGCCCGTTTAATGTCTTTGACAAGGATAATATATTTCCGAACAGAACAATTACTACGAAAATTTGTATAATTTTATTTCGAAAACGGTGATATATACTAAAATCTTCATCATTGCATGGCGCATAAACACAAAATCACAATCAGTATTCCATATGTAGAAGTACCGTGCCTTTAAATCAAAGAACTTAACAGCTAGCATTACGAACCAGCTGTTGACGCTTCGCATGTCTGGGTCGAACAACAGCAACTGAGAGTGCCAAGAACATATTCACGAAACGTCGCTGAATTGAATAACGTGGTAGTCCAACGAGATTTCGCCAGCAATATATGCCTTCTCTGTTGTTGTTGTGGTCTTCAGTCCTGAGACTGGTTTGATGCAGCTCTCCATGCTACTCTATCCTGTGCAAGCTTCTTCATCTCCTAGTACCTACTGCAACCTACATCCTTCTGAATCTGCTTAGTGTATTCATCTCTTGGTCTCCCTCTACGATTTGTACCCCCCATGCTGCCCTCCAATACTAAATTGGTGATCCCTTGATGCCTCAGAACATGTCCTACCAACCGATCCCTTCTACTAGTCAAGTTGTGCTACAAATTTCTCTTCTCCCCAATCCTATTCAATACTTCCTCATTAGTTATGTGATCTACCCATCTAATCTTCAGCATTCTTCTGTAGCACCACATTTCGAAAGCTTCTATCTCTTGTTGTCCAAACTATTTATCGTCCATGTTTCACTTCCATACATGGCTACACTCCATACAAATACTTTCTGAAACGACTTCCTGACACTTAAATCGATACTCGAAAACTCCTTTACTACTTTAGGTGTCTCATTTCCTAATCTAATTACCTCAGCATCACCCGATGTAATTCGACTACAGACCATTATCCTCGTTTTGCTTTTGTTGATGTTCATCTTATATGCTACTTTCAACCAACTGTCCATTCCGTTCAACTGCTCTTGCAAGTCCTTAGCTGTCTCTGACAGAATTAAAATGTCATCGGCGAACCTCAGAGTTTTTATTTCTTCTCCATGGATGTTAATACCTACTCCGAATTTTTCTTTTGTTTCCTTCACTGCTTGCTCAATATAGGGATTGAATAACATCTGGGAGAGGCTACAATCCTGTCTCACTCCCTTCCCAACCACTGCTTTCCTTTGATGTCCATGACTCTTATAACTGCCATATGGTTTCTGTACAAACTGTAAATAGCTTTTCGCTCTCTGTGTTTTACCCCTGACACCTTCAGAATTTGAAGGAGAGTATTCTAGGCAACATCGTCAAAAGGTTTCTCTAAGTCTACGTAGGTTTTGCCTTTCCTTAATGTAGCTTCGAAGATAAGTCGTAGCGTCAGTATTGCCTCACGTGTTCCGATATTTCTACGGAATCCAAACTGATCTTCTCCGAGGTCGGCTTCTACTAGTTTTTCCATTCGTCTGTGAAGAATTCGCGTTAGTATTTTGCAGCTGTGACTTATTAAACTGATAGTTCGGTAATTTTCACATCTGTTAACACCTACTTTCTTTGGGATTGGAATTATTATATTCTTCTTGAAGTCTGAGGGAATTTCGGTTGTCTTATTCATCTTGCTCAACATATGGTAGAGTTTTGTCAGGACTGGCTCTCCCAAGGCTTTCAATAGTTCTAATGGAATGTTGTCTACTCCCGGGGCCTTGTTTCGACTCAGGTCTTTCAGTGCTCTGTCAAACTCTTCACGCGGTATTATATCTCCCTTTTATCTTCATCTACATCCTCTTCCATTTCCATAATATTGTCCTCAAGTACATCGCCCTTGTATAGACCCTCTATATACTCCTTCCATCCTTCTGCTTTTCCTTCTTTGCTTACAACTGGGTTTCCATCTGAGCTCTTGATATTCATGGAAGTGGTTCTCTTTTCTCCAAAATTCTCCTTAATTTTCCTGTAGGCAGTACCTATCTTACCCCTAGTAAGATAAGGCTCTACATCATTACATTTGTCCTCTAGCCATCCCTGCTTAGTCATTTTGCACTTCCTGTCGATCTCATTTTTGAGACGTTTGTATTCCTTTTTGCCTGCTTCATTTACTGCACTTTTGTATTTTCCCCTTTCATCAATTAAATTCAATAATTTTACTGTTACCCAAGGATTTCTACTAGCCCTCGTCTTTTTACCTACTTGATCCTCTGCTGCATTCACTACTTCATCCCTCAGATCTACCCATTCTTCTTCTACTGTATTTCTTTCCCCCATTCTTGTCAATTGTTCCCTTATGCTCTCCCTGAAACTCTCTACAGCCTCTGGTTTAGTCACTTTATCCAGGTCCCATTTCCTTAAATTACCACCTTTTTGCAGTTTCTTCAGGTTTAATCTACAGTTCATAACCAATAGATTGTGGTCAGATTCCACATCTGCCCCTGGAAATGTCTTACAATTTAAAACCTGGTTCCTAAATCTCTGTCTTACCATTATATAATCTATCTGAAACCTGTCAGTATCTCTAGGCTTCTTCCTTGTATACAACCTCCTTTTATGATTCTTGATCCAGGTGTGAGCTATGATTGAGTAGTGCTCTGTGCAAAATTCAACCATTCGTCTTCCTCTTTCATTTCTTAGCCTCAATCCATATTCACCTACTACTTTTCCTTCTCTCCCTTATTCTACTGACGGATTCCAGTCACCCATGACTATTAAATTTTCGACTCCCTTCACTATCTGAATAATTTCTTATATTTCACCATACATTTCTTCAACTTCTTCGTCATCTGCAGAGCTTGTTGGCATGCAAACTTGTACTACTGTGGTAGGTGTGGGCTTCGTATCTATCCCGGCCACAATAATGCGTTCACTATGCTGTTTCTAGTAGCTTACCCGCATTCCTATTCTCCTATTCATTATTAAATCTACTCCTGCATTACCCCTATTTGATTTTGTGTTTATAGCCCTGTAGTCACCGGTCCAGAAGGCTTGTTCCTCTTGCCACCGAACTTCACTAATTCCCACTGTATCTAACTTTAACCTATCCATTTCCCTTTTTAAATATTCTAATCTACCTGCCCCATTAAGGGATCTGACATTGCACGCTCTGATCCGTAGAACGCCAGTATTCTTTCCCCTGATAACGACATCCTCTTGAGTAGTCCCCGCCAGGAGATCCGAATGGGGGACTATTTTACCTCCGGAATGTTTTACCCAAGAGGACGCCACCATCATTTAACCATACAGTAAAGCTGCATGCCCTCGGGAAAAATTACAGCTGTAGTTTCCCCTTGCATTCAGCCGTTCGCAGTACTAACACAGCAAGGCCGTTTTGGTTAGTGTTATCAGGCCAGATCAGTCAATCATCCAGACTGTTGCCCCTGCAACTACTGAAAAGGCTGCTGCCCCTATTCAGGAACCACACATTGGTCTGGCCTCTCAACGGATACACCTCCGTTGTGGTTGCACCTACGGTACGGCTATCTGGATCGCTGATGCCTTCACTATATTACGTAAATTATTTCTTAAAGAAGTATTTTTTTTATGCTTAGTCTTAATTCATTACTAAATATTCTTACAAACCAGAGTTTCCATTATCAAGATTCATTAGTAGGAACACTAATTTCAAAATTAAGTATTTTCACTATAATTAGACATCAATATACACAGACACACATGTATAAAGTGATTTATTATTGAACTGAAATCGTAAACAATTTAGAGTCTACTAAAACATGGATAAAAACTTTTAGTAGTTACTTTATTATGTAAGTTCCCAATTTCATGGTGCTTTTACACACATTATTAATCTGAAGATTTAAGGACAAAGGTTGTTAAATTAAAGCAGAAGTCCTTTTGTTAGCGTCGGAAAACTGTATCCCACATGAGAAAGGGACATAAAAATATCATTAACCTGCGTGCAGAAATACGAATGTGTCCAATATTTCAATAATTCGTAGTGTCGTATTCTACATTAATGTCTCTCAAACTAATGAAGATATTGAAACTCTTGGCTTAAAGTTTCCTCGAGAGACGTGGGATCTACCTGATTTCCTTTCTTCATGGATGATTCCATGGTACTAGGTAACAAAGGAGCTGCCAGGATATCACTGTCTGGATGCAGAAGAGTGGTAAGCAACCTCGTTTCGTTGAGTAGCGGAGTCTATCCCCAGGGGGATGCGTCCTCATGGATCGACGCTAACAGAAGGGCGCAGCGGGAGCAAGAGGAGGAGCACCTTCACTTTTTTTATTATGTCGACGTCTGCATTGCTGGTGCCGAGCGCTAAGTGCCGGAGCCGGAGCTGGCTTTTCTCCGCACCGCTGGGCAACACATTTGAAATTCAGATCGCCAAAATCGAATTCTGCTGCTCTTATACGTGATGCGAAATGGCTCACTTAGGGTCCATTACTGCAAGGTTTATATGGAGCTGTGAAAGGTTATGGCCCCGTGATGGTGAGACTGTACTCACTCTAGCATTGTAGCAAAGTTACCTGGAACGTCTGGAGTTCCGAGGTCTGCCACAAGTACGAAAGGAACCGATAAACTACACGAATAAATTATTTCGTTACTCACTCTGGCTTTTACATCCTCGTTGCGTTCCTAATAATTTTCTCCCCAGTAATTTACGTTGGGAGCATTATTTCATGACATTACTCACATTCTCCTTTCCCAGTGTTCCTTGCCTTTTCATGCAAATGAAGTTTTAATTCCTTCATATTGTATATGCTCATCCAACAAAGTACTACCTTCAGCGACTGGTTAATCTTTAACCGTTTCGATCTTCTCTTTCCTGGTTTCTTCCACCCATTCCTTTCCATAGACTTATCTATCTACTTAATTCCGTAAAAACTCTTTTTTAAGTGTTTCATCTAACATCTTGTTCCTCTATTTCTTTCTTTATTTAGTATGGAAGTCCAATCCCACTTTTTGTGATTTTCGCTTCTGTTGCTAATAACTGTTTTATCTCCTTGTTGTTTGTCCTTATTCAGATATCTCCAGCGTTGTCAGTTCGACATATTTAACAGTGTTTCTTAGACTTTCTTCGTTTAAGCAAGAATGAGAAAGTTAGCTGGAAGCCTAGCATTTGTCACTTCGTCGAACTGCTTCGTAATTTTCACATGGCAAATGACGAAGAATTTATGGTTGCTTCCAAATCTCGATATTCATCTCTCATGACACGGAATCCTCTCCACTTAATATTCTTACAGTCATTGTCAGACTAATAATCCACTAACACATTTATCACTCAGTCGTTTTTTATATTCTCCCTTTAGTACTTGGTACACGACATATTATTTAACATGAAAATTTATAAGTAAACATTACAATCATTTGTCCTCGTCTCGTGCACAGTATTGGTCACTACCTAGTTTACAGTGAGGATACTTACGCTGAAACTTATCGTTCGCCTAACCATAATATTGCCCCTGACGTTGGTTTAAGTAAAAATTTCATTCATAAAAGGACTTTTACTTCGGTGTAGTAATGCCGCAGAATATATGAAAATAATTTATCATTAGCATCCGCTGGTAATAATTCTTAAAATAATTCTCGTCGTGTTGGTGATTGGTGATATTACACATACCACACCTATTTTCTAGTCACCAGGAAACAACTTGGTGCAAAAATAAATAAATAAATAAATAAATAATTAAATAAATAAAAAATAAAAAAATAAAGTGTTCAATACACATAAAAGGAGTGTAAAATCCTATACACAAAATTTAAGTGTATTTATAGGAGAAAAAGGTAACACTTTTTACGTGACAGAAATGTCGCAGGCGCAAGGTAGGGAGTCTTTGAAGGTTTTAACGCTATTGATATTCAAAAGACGGTTTTCAATCGGCCATGCGTTGAATATTGTTTTAGAGAATCTTCTGAAAACGCCGTCCATTTATAATTGTCATTTTCGTGCCAGTAATTGTCCAATACAGTAAATGCAACCCTGTATTCCACGAATAATGATTGCAACTTTAGGCAAACAGGCAATCAGCTTTTACAGAGTGTGTATCGGTGTGTCATACACCAAACTCTTCATCTTCTCCACAAAAAGAAACACGCGTAAGACCGTCGTGTCCGTGGTACTGGACCTCCCATCCGAATCCAAAAATTGGGGGAAAACAATGATTAAATGTTCTCTGACATGAACGGCAAATTATGGTGGGGACTCGTCCTGCTGGGAGAGTTATTTTTCGACATTACCGCTAGTACTTCATGATGAAAAGTACTTCCATTCCTTCCACCGAGAAGCACCTAGACCAAAGAGCCATCCACCTACACGATCAGCCTCCCACTAACACCTACCAACAATGAACCGTATGGATTGTCAAATCATTTCCTCTTTATAATGTTGGATTAACTACCCGCATTCATAAGCTACTAATAAAAGGTTATTGAAGTAAAAAAGAGAAGAAAATCATATGTTAGACAGAAGATACGGCCTATCAGATGGTCGTGAATAATTACAGCTCATAAGTTTCTCTGAATCTCTGTTGATGATGTAACATTGGAAACGCCTCAGCATCTTCCAGCTTCCGAAATAACAGTTGTGGCTGTTGAATATCACTTCCTATGCGAAGACAGCTTTACCAGTAAACAGACCACAAGTTTGGAACCCAAGGTTTCTTTCAACTTGAGTAGATAACCTGGGCCAAATTTCAGAGACATGGGAAAGTCATCAACTGATATGTCTTGTTTCTCCTGATACTTGAATGCACGCCTGACCGCCTCCTGCAGGACGTTCCACACAGTGGCATTGGATGTAATTTCCGTGGCTATGGATCGTGTGCTGCTGCTGAAATCGTCCTCAGTTGGCTGTAACCCAGCTTCCTAGGACCGAACAGATCGCTCACTGCGAGATCTACCAGTTTTTCGTCAGTTTGGTCTAAGAGCTCACTATGTCTGACATCGTGCCTCTGAAATGTCACAAGATTTCGTAATCTATCCCCCAGAAATTTTTCTCCACACGGTCCTTTTGAATCTCAAGTGTTGCATCACCTCTACCTACAAATGGTAAGCTTTCAGTTAATTCGATTGGAGTGTAATCAGAGACCATGAACCTGTAAACGTCAGTAGACACTTTAGAGGAAATACGACATAACATCCACAATAATAACATAATTGTTTATCCAGGGACTTGGACGCTGTTAGCAGTAATGGAACTTATGCTCACAAACGGTACCATGTAATTGTCTCGCAAATGAGAGTCCAATATGAACGTGTTGCATACGAAGCAATTCGAAGAACTGCGAACATTGGCCTAAGGGAAGTCCAGAGTCGAACCTTCATTTTATTGTTTGCTCTTTTCCTTTTGCACTGGTTACTGTTACTACTGTTAGTTATTCTTATGGTTATACTTGGGTATCTTTTCTGTATGTGTACATGTAACGCGAAGTTAGGTCAAACATTGTACTTCGAAATCGGTGTTTTAGTCGGGTACAGGAGTAGAGAAGCTGAACATTTTACTTTGGAAAGTTATATATTATTATTCGCAGTGGTATTTGGTCTACTTGGGAATAAATATACAACGTATTATACTGACTGTTTCTGTCTATGAGGGGCGTTCAGAAAGAAACGAGCCGGAGGCATAATTACACAGACCAGTACCTTTATGTTAGAAGTATTGACCCTGGCTATTGAGACACCTGTCCCACTGTGACACAAGGCGATGAATGCCTGTCTCATAAAAATCCTGGGGCTGCGATGTTCACCAGTTCCGCACGTATAGCTGTACGTCGTCGTCGGAGGTGAATCGTTTGCCCCTCAGATCCTTTTCAAGGGGACCAAAAATGGCGTAATCACTGGGAGAGAGGTGCGGACTGTATGGAGGGTGCCGCGACTGTATTGGCCGTATGAGGCTTTGCATGGTCCTGGTGCAGAATGACCCTACGGCTGAGACTGCCTTGTCATTTTGATCTGAACACTTGGCGAAGGGTGGTCAAGATATGAGAGTAACGCTGGTCATTCACTGTTGTCCCATGCTGCAGGACGTGCATCAGACGGGGGCCCTCCTTGTCAAAAATAGACGTCACGAAGGGGCAAACGATTCAACTGGGACGACGACGTCTTGCTGTACGTGCGGAACTGGTTAACATCGTAGCCCCGGGAATTTTATGGGACAGCCATTCGCCGCCTTGTGTCACAGTGATACAAGTGTCTCAACAGCCAGAGTCAATACTCCTAATATACAGGTACTGGTTTCTGTAATTATACCTCCGACTCGTTTCTTTTTGAACGCCTATTATAGGTGTTAAGTGATCTACAACCGCACTCTTCTTCAGTTTCGTTCCAGTGGTTCGTCTTTTCCTTTCTCTCCCCCATTTTCAGTTCTTCTCAATGTTCCGAAGGTACAACTTCTAGGTCTTCCTTAACTTTGTCATTTTATGTCATTCTGTGGCAACCTTTCATACTCTTGACATTTAGAGAACTCATGACGTTGTTTGTCAAACCGATGTACACTCCTGGAAATGGAAAAAAGAACACATTGACACCGGTGTGTCAGACCCACCATACTTGCTCCGGACACTGCGAGAGGACTGTACAAGCAATGATCACACGCACGGCACAGCGGACACACCAGGAACCGCGGTGTTGGCCGTCGAATGGCGCTAGCTGCGCAGCATTTGTGCACCGCCGCCGTCAGTGTCAGCCAGTTTGCCGTGGCATACGGAGCTCCATCGCAGTCTTTAACACTGGTAGCATGCCGCGACAGCGTGGACGTGAACCGTATGTGCAGTTGACGGACTTTGAGCGAGGGCGTATAGTGGGCATGCGGGAGGCCGGGTGGACGTACCGCCGAATTGCTCAACACGTGGGGCGTGAGGTCTCCACAGTACATCGATGTTGTCGCCAATGGTCGGCGGAAGGTGCACGTGCCCGTCGACCTGGGACCGTACCGCAGCGACGCACGGATACACGCCAAGACCGTAGGATCCTACGCAGTGCCGTAGGAAACCGCACCGCCACTTCCCAGCAAATTAGGGACACTGTTGCTCCTGGGGTATCGGCGAGGACCATTCGCAACCGTCTCCATGAAGCTGGGCTGCGGTCCCGCACACCGTTAGGCCGTCTTCCGCTCACGCCCCAACATCGTGCAGCCCGCCTCCAGTGGTGTCGCGACAGGCGTGAATGGAGGGACGAATGGAGACGTGTCGTCTTCAGCGATGAGAGTCGCTTCTGCCTTGGTGCGAATGATGGTCGTATGCGTGTTTGGCGCCGTGCAGGTGAGCGCCACAATCAGGACTGCATACGACCAAGGCACACAGGGCCAACACCCGGCATCATGGTGTGGGGAGCAATCTCCTACACTGGCCGTACACCACTGGTGATCGTCGAGCGGACACTGAATAGTGCACGGTACATCCAAACCGTCATCGAACCCATCGTTCTACCATTCCTAGACCGGCAAGGGAACTTGCTGTTCCAACAGGACAATGCACGTCCGCATGTATCCCGTGCCACCCAACGTGCTCTAGAAGGTGTAAGTCAACTACCCTGGCCAGCAAGATCTCCGGATCTGTCCCCCATTGAGCATGTTTGGGACTGGATGAAGCGTCGTCTCACGCGGTCTGCACGTCCAGCACGAAAGCTGGTCCAACTGAGGCGCCAGGTGGAAATGGCATGGCAAGCCGTTCCACAGGACTACATCCAGCATCTCTACGATCGTCTCCATGGGAGAATAGCAGCCTGCATTGCTGCGAAAGGTGTATGTATATACACTGTACTAGTGCCGACATTGTGCATGCTCTGTTGCCTGTGTCTATGTGCCTGTGGTTCTGTCAGTGTGATCATGTGATGTATCTGACCCCAGGAATGTGTCAATAAAGTTTCCCCTTCCTGGGACAATGAATTCACGGTGTTCTTATTTCAATTTCCAGGAGTGTATTTTATTTGTTTATTTAATGGTGTCTGGTGTAAATACCGTATTATATAAGTGATAAAATCGATAAAAAATATTTGTGTCAATATATTAGGAGCATCAACATGTGATAATAGTTTGTAACCTAACATTGTGGTTTATTTATCGTGCAAAGAAAAGACAGCTTACAGCGCGTTAGTACACAGGTAAGAATGAAAAAGAAACATTAAAAGTACTGAATAACTGCAGACGTGAAGTAATTAACTTCACATTGCCTGATTGTAGTTTTCCCTTATTCTCCCATGTCTCTTGAGACCTGGCTATACTGCACGAACTGAGCTGATGTCTGCTTAACTCCGCACTGACGGAACACACGCTCCACACCACAGTTTCATTTGTAGGCGTCAGTTGTTATACTTTTGACATCACAACTGAGTCAGTTGATTGACCTTTACGTTGTACATTCTTCTGTGTGGACAAGTAAAAGTCGTTCTTCAGATATTAAACACATTTTGGCATGTTGAGCTCCATTTTTATAGTCTCTTTTTCTGTCGTGGTTCTACTAGTTTCTCAGTTCTCTTGAGGCAAAGTTGAGAGTGCCGTAGACAGCCCGTCATGATACGATACGTCTCCCTGATGGGTACATACACTGGTTTGGTATGGTGGGATCTGTGCCATACAAGGTATGCGTATTCAGTAGTAGAATGGATGGGCTGCCCCTGTTGTTTCTGTAGTTTTGCGAGCATTTTGTCTGGCAGTTACTTTCAGCTTGCTGTTCAAACAGCGCTACTCGAAAGAGACGGGTCACATATTTCACATTGTTCGAAAACATTATCTTCCAAGGACAGGTTCAAACACCCTTCCATCAGCCTCTTCTTCAGATGAAAAACAAATGTTTATCTCTCAGTGAGTTCGATATGTGATAGATAGTTTCACGCTACGTGGAGAGGTTGTCCAGGATGTCAACAGTTTCCCCTCTACTGTCAAAAGTTACTTTCTTGTGCAACAATGACAAAGATTTAGCATAGAACTGACTTTCAGTCCTTTCAGAATCATTAGAGTTGACGTTAAACAAAATGACGCTAGAACACGTTTGGTTTAGGTAAGCCACATTTTTATTTCCGTCCACTGCTTGTCTGTCTTTGGAATTTTGCAAATACGTTTCTGTCCTCAAAGAGATATCTGGTCTTGCAGACGAAAATCAATACTTTGTGGCATGTAGAATGACTCCCTACATCGTATGTTGCTGTATGGTCTATGACAACAGCTTCTATAATATAGTTTCTTTCATACAAGTTTTGAATATGATGGTTTTAATTCATTGTTAGGGATATGCAGATATTCCACTCGGTTCCCTGTATCTTTTCAGGACTAACCTCTCCAACGTAACACGGAAACCGGCAGACAGCTTTTCGAGCTGCCAATCTTTTTATTGTTGAACAGGGATACAATTTTAGCTCTCCTTACGTTTGGTATCTTACAGAATTGGATGTAGTTATTCAGCAATTTTAGTACCTATTTCTCTCTGATGGAACTACGTTCTTAACCTGATCAGCTTGCAAGTCATCGAGGCGAACTGCCTTAACGATCCTACATTCCCCACAGTCTGTTCCACTACTAAGACGAAAGATTTGGAAACTTCGTGTTCCTTGACTTAGCTCTTTGTCTTGTCTTCTTTGGTGAATGTAAATGCTTTGTCACTTAACAATAGGTGATGAGAAATCTGATTTGTTTTAACAGTGGTACAGGTAAACCCATGGTTAAATTCGTGATTTAGGCTGTTTGAAGTGTTTTCTCACTCTTTATCGTACAGTCTTTAGTAGCTGTTTCAGATTTTGTCTCTCGCAGGTAGCTTGTCTGCAGCCTCCGGGAGTAGTATTTAACTATGTCGACAGAGCTCTCGTACCCTAAATTTCTTGAAGAGTAGGCGCTAATACTTCCGCTGGGTGTAGAAAATTTCTTTCAGATCAGTCTCTCTGAATTCTTACTTCATTTTGAAAAGATTTCCAAAGGTCTTGCAGCCGGAAGGAACTGACACAATGTCGGTCTGTGTAGGATATTTGGTATGGGAGCCTACACTGATTTTTGTGCATTGTTTTTACTATGCTTACACTTGCAAAGTGGTCGGTCCGGCTCTTAACTTCTGTGCAACCATGCGTGTTAAATGATGCATGCAGCTTGCGTGCATTAGCGGCAAGTTAACGGAGCGTCTTCGTTTTATCGCACCAGTTATAGCCCCTAATGTTGTAGTTAAAATCACCACCGGACCACATTTCGTGTTCCATTTAAATGAGCAGCTGGAGTGAAACTGAACTCATCACGCGGAGATTCATAAGAAAATGTACTGAGTTCTGTGGAGATGATCACTTAGTTATTTATTTCAATGCGATAGACATTCAGCACTTTTAGATCTCACTTCACGTAGATTGTACTTAGTAGATTATGCGATCTTCCAGTCACAAGTCTCATTTCTGAACATTTTCGAAGTTTTTGAAATACATTACTTCTTCGTGTTTCTTGAATGCACAAGGTATTGGATTCTTGTCTTGATAGAACCTATTTCGTAGTTTTATCACTTTAGCAGTTATAGATACAGCAAACGCAATTTCGAATAAGAACTGTTTTACTGAGTTAATTTTTCGTTGTTGCTTGTGGAGGAGAACAACTAGCCTGTAATCAATAGCTTTTAGGGGATGCCCGAGTGTTATAACTGGAGCCCTCACTCCATGCCGTTCGATATTTTCCTGATGAGCAACAATACAATTGTTTTACGTAACTGGGATACCGACCTGATTCATTTTGAAGTGATATGTACTCATTAAGTCAACTGCACTTCTTAGAAAAAAAGTCCAAATCAGAGAGAAATCGGTAGATGCTCCGCGAACTACCGTATGGTGCGTGGTGGAAGTACCCTGTACCCCTACTAGTCATTTCCTTTCCTGTTCCACTCGCGAATAGAGCGAGGGAAAGGCGATTGTCTATATGTCTCCGTACGAGTCCTAATTTCTCGTATCTCATCTCGGTGTTCCTCACACTCAATGTGCTCCGTGCCGCCTTTGGATAAGCAGCTGCAGCAGTAAGTCGTATACTCCTAGCTCACTCATTTGTTACATAGTTTAATTCTTAATTTCTTTGCGTGTTTTTGGTACTTGCATTGTTTAATTCATAAATTTCGGGCGTATTATAGTATTTGAGAGTTGTAGCATCGCGTTTTAGTACCTGAATAGTGTAAATTCGCGTAGTCGTTTGTCTTCTGTTTTTGTTTTGAACGGCCAGTGTCGGTTGGTCACAGTCAGTGTGCTCCCTGCCGCCGTTGGATAAGCAGCTGCAGCAGCAAGTCGTATACTCCTAGCTCACTCATTTGTTACATAGTTTAATTCTTAATTTCTTTGCGTGTTTTTGGTACTTGCATTGTTTAATTCATAAATTTCGGGCGTATTATAGTATTTGAGAGTTGTAGCATCGCGTTTTGGTACCTGAATAGTGTAAGATCGCGTAGTCTCCTTCCGCCGCCGAGCAGTGTCAGCAGTGCGCAAGTAGCAGCATTACTGCATTTACTAGGCAATCTTGTATTTTAATAACAGTTTAAATTTTGTCAATTTGTTTGCGCTCTCTGTAGATTAGTTCAGACGTTCTTTGCAAAACAGTTTTTAGCATGGATAGGGACTGCAACTGCTGTGTTCGGATGCAGGCTGAGTTGGCATCCCTTCACTCCCAGCTTCAGGCAGTGTTGGCTTCGGTCACACAGCTTGAGGCTGTTGCCAATGGGCATCACTGTGGGGGTCCGGATGGGGGTGTGTCGGGGACGGCCAGCTCGTCCCACGCATCCCCCGATCGGACTACGACTGTGGTTGCCCAGGATACTGCCCGCATTGAGGCTGATCCCTCACCTGTGGTAGAGTGGGAGGTTGTCTCATCGTGTGGCAGGGGGCGAAAGACATTCCGGAGGGCTGAACGGAAGGCCTCTCCAGTTTGTCTGACGAACCGGTTTCAGGCTCTGTCTCAGGCTGAAATTGATCTTCGGCCTGACATGGCTGCTTGTCCTGTTCCAGAGGTTGCCCCTCAGTCTGCAAGATCCGGGCGGTCGCAGAGGGTGGGCTTACTGGTAGTTGGGAGCTCCAACGTCAGGCGCGTAATGGGGCCCCTTAGGGAAATGGCAGCAAGAGAGGGGAAGAAAACCAATGTGCACTCTGTGTGCATACCGTGGGAGTCATTCCAGATGTGGAAAGGGTCCTTCCGGATGCCATGAAGGGTACAGGGTGCACCCATCTGCAGGTGGTCGCTCATGTCGGCACCAATGATGTGTGTCGCTATGGATCCGAGAAAATCCTCTCTGGCTTCCGGCGGCTATCTGATTTGGTGAAGACTGCCAGTCTCGCTAGCGGGATGAAAGCAGAGCTCACCATCTGCAGCATCGTCGACAGGACTGACTGCGGACCTTTGGTACAGAGCCGAGTGGAGGGTCTGAATCAGAGGCTGAGACGGTTCTGTGACCGTGTGGGCTGCAGATTCCTCGACTTGCGCCATAGGGTGGTGGGGTTTCGGGTTCCGCTGGATAGGTCAGGAGTCCACTACACGCAACAAGCGGCTACACGGGTAGCAGGGGTTGTGTGGCGTGGGCCGGGCGGTTTTTTAGGTTAGATGGCCTTGGGCAAGTACAGAAAGGGCAACAGCCTCAACGGGTGCGGGGCAAAGTCAGGACATGCGGGGACCAAGCAGCAGTCGGTATTGTAATTGTCAACTGTCGAAGCTGCGTTGGTAAAGTACCAGAACTTCAAGCGCTGATAGAAAGCACCGAAGCTGAAATCGTTATAGGTACAGAAAGCCAGAGATAAATTCTGCCGAAATTTTTACAAAGGAACAGACGGTGTTTAGGAAGCATAGATTGCATGCAACCGGTGGTGGAGTGTTCGTCACTGTTAGCAGTAGTTTATCCTGTAGTGAAGTAGAAGTGGATAGTTTCTGTGAATTATTATGGGTGGAGGATACACTCAACAACCGAGCTAGGTTAATAATTGGCTCCTTTTACCGACCTCCCGACTCAGCAGCATTAGTGGCAGAACAACTGAGAGAAAATTTGGATTACATTTCACATAAATTTTCTCAGCATGTTATAGTCTTAGGTGGAGATTTCAATTTACCAGATATAGACTGGGACACTCAGATGTTTAGGACGGGTGGTAGGGACAGAGCATCGAGTGACATTATACTGAGTGCACTATCCGAAAATTACCTCGAGCAATTAAACAGAGAACCGACTCGTGGAGATAACATCTTGGACCTACTGATAACAAACAGACCCGAACTTTTCGACTCTTTAAGTGCAGAACAGGGAATCAGTGATCATAAGGCCGTTGCAGCATCCCTGAATATGGACGTTAATAGGAATATAAAAAAAGGGAGGAAGGTTTATCTGTTTAGCGAGAGTAATAGAAGGCAGATTTCAGACTACCTAACAGATCAAAACGAAAATTTCTGTTCCGACACTGACAATGTTGAGTGTTTATGGAAAAAGTTCAAGGCAATCGTAAAATGCGTTTTAGACAGGTACGTGCCGAGTAAAACTGTGAGGGACGGGGAAAACACACCGTGGTACAACAACTAAGTTAGGAAACTACTGCGAAAGAAAAGAGAGCTTCACTCCAAGTTTAAACGCAGCCAAAAGCTCTCAGACAAACAGAAGCTAAACGATGTCAAAGTTAGCGTAAGGAGGGCTATGCGTGAAGCGTTCAGTGAATTAGAAAGTAAAATTCTATGTACCGACTTGACAGAATATCCTAGGAAGTTCTGATCTTACGTTAAATCAGTAAGTGGCTCGAAACAGCATATCCAGACACTCCGGGATGATGATGGCATTGAAACAGAGGATGACACGCGTAAAGCTGAAATACTAAACACCTTTTTCCAAAGCTGTTTCACAGAGGAAGACCGCACTGCAGTTCCTTCTCTAAATCCTCGCACAAACGAAAAAATGGCTGACATCGAAATAAGTGTCCAAGGAATAGAAAAGCAACTGGAATCACTCAATAGAGGAAAGTCCACTGGACCTGACGGGATACCAATTCGATTCTACACAGAGTACGCGAAAGAACTTGCCCCCCTTCTAACAGCCGTGTACCGCAAGTCTCTAGAGGAACGGAGGGTTCCAAATGATTGGAAAAGAGCACAGGTAGTCCCAGTCTTCAAGAAGGGTCGTCGGGCAGATGCGCAATACTATAGACCTATATCTCTGACGTCGATCTGTTGTAGACTTTTAGAACATGTTTTTTGCTCGAGTATCATGTCGTTTTTGGAAACCCAGAATCTACTATGTAGGAATCAACATGGATTCCGGAAACAGCGATCGTGTGAGACCCAACTTGCTTTATTTGTTCATGAGACCCAGAAAATATTAGATACAGGCTCCCAGGTAGATGCTATTTTTCTTGACTTCCGGAAGGCGTTCGATACAGTTCCGCACTGTCGCCTGATAAACAAAGTAAGAGCCTACGGAATATCAGACCAGCTGTGTGGCTGGATTGAAGAGTTTTTAGCAAACAGAACACAGCATGTTGTTATCAATGGAGAGACGTCTACAGACGTTAAAGTAACCTCTGGCGTGCCACAGGGGAGTGTTATGGGACCATTGCTTTTCACAATATATATAAATGACCTAGTAGATAGTGTCGGAAATTCCATGCGGCTTTTCGCGGATGATGCTGTAGTATACAGAGAAGTTGCAGCATTAGAAAATTGTAGCGAAATGCAGGAAGATCTGCAGCGGATAGGCACTTGGTGCAGGGAGTGGCAACTGACCCTTAACATAGACAAATGTAATGTATTGCGAATACATAGAAAGAAGGATCCTTTATTGTATGATTATATGATAACGGAACAAACACTGGCAGCAGTTACTTCAGTAAAATATCTGGGAGTATGCGTGCGGAACGATTTGAAGTGGAATGATCATATAAAATTAATTGTTGGTAAGGCGGGTACCAGGTTGAGATTCATTGGGAGAGTGCTTAGAAAATGTAGTCCATCAACAAAGGAGGTGGCTTACAAAACACTCGTTCGACCTATACTTGAGTATCGCTCATCAGTGTGGGATGCGTACCATATCGGTTTGACGGAGGAGATAGAGAAGATCCAAAGAAGAGCGGCGCGTTTCGTCACAGGATTATTTGGTAACCGTGATAGCGTTACGGAGATGTTTAATAAACTCAAATGGCAGACTCTGCAAGAGAGACGCTCTGCATCGCGGTGTAGCTTGCTCGCCAGGTTTCGAGAGGGTGCGTTTCTGGATTAGGTATCGAATATATTGCTTCCCCCTACTTATACCTCCCGAGGAGATCACGAATGTAAAATTAGAGAGATTAGAGCGCGCACGGAGGCTTTCAGACAGTCGTTCTTCCCGCGAACCATACGCGACTGGAACAGGAAAGAGAGGTAATGACAGTGGCACGTAAAGTGCCCACCGCCACACACCGTTGGGTGGCTTGCGGAGTATAAATGTAGATGTAGATGTAGATGTAGATCTTGTTGGCAGTGGAATCGTTTGGGAGTCAACTTCAAGTACCGGTTCTCTAAAATTTTTCAGCAGTGTTTCCCGAAGAGAACGTCGTCTACCCTCGAAGGATTCGCATTTCAGTTTCCGAAGCATCTCCGTAACACTTAGGTGTTGTTCGGACCTACCGGTAAAAACTCTAGCAGCCCGCCTCTGAATTGCTTCGATGTCTTCCTTCAGTCTGACCTGGTAAGGATTCCAACAACTCAGTCAGTATTGAAGAATAGGTCGCACCAGCGTCCTATATGCGATATTCTCTAAAGGTGAACCACGGTTTCCTATATTTCTAACGTTAAACCGATGTTGACCACCCGCCTTCCTACCACAGTTCTCAAATGTTCGTTCCATTTCACATCGCTTTGCAACGTTACGCAGAGATGTTTAAACTACTGAACTGTGTCATGCAGGACACTAATAATACTGTATCAGAACATTACAGGGTTGATCTTCCATCTCATTCGCACTGAGTTATATTTTTCCACATTTAGGAGTAGCTGCCATTCATCACATCAAATGGAAATGTTTTCCAAGTCATCTTGTATCTTCCTACAGTCACCAACTTCAACACCTTACCGTGCTCCACAACATCATAAGGAAACAACCACAGACTGTTGCCCACCCTGTCCGGCAAATCATTTATGTATACGGAGAACAACTATCGTCCTATCATTCTTCCGTGGGGCACTATTCACTTCACACTTTTCTGTGATCAACACTCGGCGTCGAGGAAAACATGCCAGTACTATTATTTAAGAAGTCTTCGAACCACTCACATATCTGGGAACTGATTCCATATGCTCCTACCTTCGTTAAAAGCCTTCGGTGGGGCATCGTGTCAAATGCTTTCCGGCTACCTAGAAATGCAGAATCTGTCTGCTGCGCTTCATCCATAGTTCTCCGTCTATCTTGTGAGAAAAGAGCAAGCTGAGTTTCGCACTAGTGATTCTTTCTAAACCCGTGTTTATTCGTGCACTTACACTTCTAAATCTCAAGAAAGTTCACTATAATCGCATCAAACCAATATTCAAGAAAGTTAGTAGGAGGAATCCACTAAATTACAGGTCCATATCGTTAACGTCGATATGCAGCAGAATTTTAGAACATATATTGGGTTCGAACATAATGAATTACCTAGAAGAAAACGGTCTATTGACACACAGTCAACATGGGTTTAGAAAATATCGTGAAAAGCAACTAGCTATTTATTCACATGAAGTGCTGAGTCATATTGACCAGGAATTGGAGATCGATTCCGTATTTCTGGATTTCCGGATGGCTTTTGACACTGTACCACACAAGGGGGTTCGTAGTGAAATTGCGTGCTTATCGAATATCGTCTCAGATATGTGACTGTATCTGTGATTTTCTGGCAGAGAGGTCATAGTAATTGACGGAAAGTCATCGATTAAAACAGAGGTGATTTCTGGCGTTCCCCAAGGTAGTGTTATAGAGCCTTTGCTGTTCCTTATCTATATAAGCGATTTGGGAGCCGATCTGAGCAGCCGTCTTCAGCTTTTTGCAGATGACGCTGTCGTTTATCGACTAATACAGTCATCATAAGATCAAAACAAACTGCAAAACGATTTAGAAGAAATATCGGAATGGTGCTAAAAGTTGCAGTTGACCGTAAATAACGAAAAGTGTGAGGTCATCCACATGAGTGCTAAAAGGAACTCGTTAGACTTCGGTTACACGATAAGTCAGTCTAATCGAAAAGCGGTAAATTCAACTAAATACCTAGGTATTACAGTTACGAACAACTTAAATTGGAAGGAACACAAATAAAATGTTGTGGGGAAGGCTAACCAAAGACTGCGTTTTATTGGCAGGACACTTAGAAAATGTAGCAGACCCATTAAGGAGACTGCCTACACTACGCTTGTCCGTCCTCTGTTAGAATACTTCTGCTCGGTGTGGGATCCTTACCAGATAGGACTTACGGAGTAAATCGAAAAAGTTCAAAGAAAGGCAGCACGTTTAGTAATATCGCAGAATATGTGATGGAGTGTCACAGAAATGATACCGGATTTGGGATGGACATCATTAAAAGGAAGTAGTTTAGCGTCGCGACGGAATCTTCTCACGAAATTCCAATCACCAACTTTCTCCTCCGAATGCGAAAATATTTTGTTGACACCGACTTACATAGGGAGGAACGATAACCAAGATAAAATCAGAGCTTGTACGGAAAGATATAGATGTTCTTTCTTTCTGCGCGCTATACGAGATCGGAATAATAGAGAATTCTGAAGGTGGTTCGATGAACCCACTTCCAGTCACTTAAGTGTGATTTGCAGAGTATCCATGTAGATGTAGATGTAGATATATTCGAAGTAAGAATATGTTCCACAATTCTGCAGGAAACAGACGTTAGGTATATTGGTCTGTAATTTCGCGGGTCCGTTCTTTTACCTTTGTTATGTATTAGAGTCTTCTGCCCTTTTTTCCAATCCCATGGGACTCTGTGCTGGGCGAGAGATTCACCATAAATGCGAGCTAGGTAAGGGGCTAACGCCGTAGAGTACTCTTTGTAAAATGTAACTGGTTTTCCATTTGGACCTAGTGATTCATTTGCTTTCAAATCTTTCAGTTGTTTCTCTACACCAGGTATGCTTATTACTATGTCGTCCATACGGAAGTCTGTCGGATGGTCAAATTTTGGTTTGTTTATATGATTCTTATGTGTGAATGATTTCTTGAACAAGGCATTTAAAACTTCTTCTTTTGTTTTGGTAAACCACACCAGACTGGTCAAGGGACTGAATGGAAGCCTCAGAACCGCTTAGCGATTTTACATACAACCAGAGTACTGTACTTCTGCAGACAAATAGACGGTTGCAATTTGAGAAGAAATGGATGATTTCCTCGAAAGAAAGAGCTTCAGATATTGAGTAAGTCAATAACGCGTAGATCCGCCGCTGCCTATTATGCAATCAGTTAGTCAGCTTTGCACTAATTGATAGAGTTGTTACATGTCCTTCTGTAGGATATCGTGCCAACTTCTATCCAATTGGCGTGTTAGATCGTCAGAATCCTTAGATGGCTGGGAGGCACAGCCCGCGATGCTGCAAACGTTCTCTGTTGGGAAGAGGTCTGGCGAACTTGCTGCCAAGGTTGGATCTGGTAAGCATGAAAAGAAGCCGTAAAACCTCTCGACGTGTGCGGGGCGGGCATTACCTTGCGGAAATGTAAATCCAGGATTAATTTCCGCGAACCGCAACGGTCGGCCGGGTGTGCCGAGCGGTTCTAGGCCCTTCAGTCTGGAACCGCGCGACCGCTACGGCCGCAGGTTCGAATCCAGCCTCGGGCATGGATGTGTGTGTTGTCCTTAGGTTAGTTAGGTTTAAGTAGTTCTAAGTTCTAGGGGACTGATGACCTCAGATGTTAAGTATCATAGTGCTCAAAGCCATTTGTACCATTTTTTGAAGCGCAACGGAACAGAGCGTAGAATACGGGCGACGTACCTCTGTTCTGTAAGGGTGGCGCGGATAGTAATCGAAGTGGTATTTTTGTGAATAGAAATGGCACCCCAGATCATCAAATGCCGTTGTCGGGTCTCGTGTCGGGAACAGTCAAGCTGTCTGGGGCGTCTCCAGACACTTTTTCAGTTTAGAATCTCGCTGACTGGGACAGAATTGTCAGTTCCGCTTAGAAATGATATCTTATGACCATGGAAGACGTGTGTGGAGACCTCCGAACATCGGTGGGGTTCCAACCAGAGTGTCACCCAAAACATCGTCCGACGATTAGGTGTAACAGTATGGAGTGTCATTTCTATTCATAACAGACCCCTTTGTTTTTCATCCGTGACACTACGGAACATGGACGATATTCTACTCCCCGTTTAGATGCTCTTCATGGCAGGCCATCCTGAGATGAAATTTCCGCAAGATAATGCCCACCCACACGAGGTGGGTTTCTAATGCCCATCTTCGTACGTGCCAAACCCTACCTTGGTGAGTCGCCGGATCACTCACCACTGGATAACATGAGCAGTATTAAGGGCAGGGCCCTCCCATCAGTTCGTAATCGTGAAAATGTAACATGCTAATTCAGGCTTCGAGAGTGGGATTAAAATTCAAGCTGAAATTATATCAACGATATGATTTGCTTATGACACTGCTTTCCTCAGTAAAGATGAAGGAGATTTACAGGATCCGTTTAATGTAATGTGTAGACTAATCTGCACAGAATGTAGATTGAGAGTAAATGGAGAAAGACGAAAATAATGAAAAATAGCAGAAATCAGAACAGCGAGAAACTGAACATCAGAAATGGGGACCAGAAAGTAAGTAAAGATTCTGCTACGATGGCACTAAAATAACCAGTGATGGACGGAGTAAGGAGGACATAAAATGCCGAATAGCCTTGGAAGAGAGGGTATTCCAGGCCAACACAAATCCATTGTACAAATATAGGTCATAATTTGATGAAGAAATTTCTAATAATGTACGTTGGAAGCACGACATTGTTTGGTAGCGAAACGTGGCCTGTTGGAAAACCGGATCAGAAGAGAATCAACGCTTTTGAGTTTTGGTGCTACAAACTAATGTTGAAAGTTATGTGGCCTGATAAGCTATCAAATGGTGTGGCTCTCCGTAGGATCAGTGAAGAAATAAATATGTGGAAATCACTGACATTAAGAAGCGAAACGATATCAGGATATATATTAAGACATCAGGGAATAACTTCCATGGTACACGCTGCTGAGGAAGACAGAGACTGGGATACATCCAGTAAATAACTGATGACATAGGTTCGAAACTGATAATAAGAGAGGGAGGGGTGGACCAACGCATTTCTGACTTGCTCAATTTGAGAAATTCTTTCTCTTGAGAAAATCATCTAAATATTGTAAAACTGAAATCATTTGTTTGTTTTTACATGTAGATCCCTTCCACCGATTTCCGTCCCGTTTGGATAATAACTTCGTGGCGCGACTTTTGCTTGTCTTAGAGTGTACATAGTTCGAAAAAAATCTCACCAGCAGGGTTCTTTGGTTTGGCAGATACAATGGAGGCAGTTCATACCACGAAGTGATGTCCTCAAATACAGTAATCGACATGTTACATGCCTGGATTAGCAGGTCCGCTGTTGAGGCAAACAGCAGTTACAGTAGAGCGAGATTTTTTTTTTTTTTTTTTTTTTCATAGTCGTGCGAGTGAAATTTATCACAAGGCAAAAACTGAAGTCAGATATCGTGATTCGGGCGGCCCATAAAACTATTGCGTGATCATTTCCCAGTACTGTGTGGTGCTTATCGGTTTTGTCCTTGAAAGACAGTGGAAGTGTGTGAAACGTAATGATTCACAAACTGCCCCAAGCGTTAGTAAGTCGCTCTCTTTCGCTATTATTACGTTGGAGTCCGCTTTGCAAACTTTACCTATCGTCTTTTGTTTGTGTAAAGAGATTTGCACTGACTATCACCTACAGATCTTCACGGAACAGTTGCCTTGCCGGAGACTCTTCCACAATCGCAATATTGATTAAAAGTATTACACAGACTGCCAACAAAATAATGTCGAAGAAAGCGAAAATTAGCTTCTGTCTGATATACGTTTTGTTGCTGACATTTTGTACACAATATTTATGTATGTTGCTTGTTAAAGAAGTGTCCGAAAGCCAGAACCGCAGGATAGCACAATAAGCAAAAGACTTGAGAGTTGGGTATGTTGTTTTAAAACTGATGGTACATGTAGCAGAAAACTGCTGTGTCTGAGAGGACGGAATGTTAGAAACTGACGTTATCGAAATTCATCGGAGAGCAATTCGAGGCGGGCCACACGAAACCTTTCAGAAGACTGAAAAGCACCGCAGTTATGATCAAAGACAGGCCACTTGCACCGACCTGCCTCCGTGTGATCCTCAGACTGTAGCTTCATTTCATCGCTAAGGGGGAAGGTGAGAAGAAGGCTTGGTTGCGGCCGTTGTAGGTTTAGCAGACCAGGTGCCACATGTTCTCATTCAAGCAGGTACTCAAATGCCTTCATCGGGCTGGGTGTATCCCGTTGCAGCCACTCACCAAGCGTAAATCCCTGCATTACCAGGAATCGAACCGAAGCCCTCCACATGGCAGTCAGCGCTGACCAAGCAGATACGTAGGTGGACTCAGGGATTAAAGACAAAAAATGTTTGGAGTGGTAAATGAGTTCAGGATATCGTCTCTCATATACTGGGAATTCAGGACGACGTGTTTTTACCATACTGTGTTTGCTTCGACCGGAGTACTGAAAGTGATATTGCTGTATATTCTCTTAACGCCCTGAGTGGCATTGTGCGATATTTAATCTGTATCCGGGAATACTGTGCATGTCATCGCTCTATTGTACATCACCTTTTCATAATCGTAATTTAACATCGGTAAGGGCAGCATGCCGGGTCTGCAACGATGGTTCGCCAGCTTCATTTTCACAAAAGATTCTGTAGGCTAGTCCTGAGCGAAGGGTATATACTGATAAAAACGTGGTTGTTGAAGTAAAAGTAAAGATGACTTTATAATGTTATTGCTTCTAGGAAACTGAAACAGTGGGAGTAATCGATGGTAGCTGATTCGGGAAGATTGTGAAACCGCCTTGTGGAAATCTTTCGTCTTTCTTTCTTTTTATCTGTATGAGAAATGCTGGGAAGGAAGATTAGTGATTATCGGCCATGAGGTCGTTACAGATGGAGTAGAAGTTCGGTTTGGGGAAGGACTGGAAAGGAAATCGGCCATGCCCTTTGAAAGGAAACAACACGGAATTCGCATTAAGTGGTTCTGTCGCATCACGGATAGCTAGATGGGAATTTCCTTCTGAATGCTGTTCCGTAAAGTAAGTATATTCTCCTGTGATATCGCACGAGGAATATCCATCCAACATCTTTTCTTAGTATCGTCTGTTTAATAAATTGCTGGGGTTTGACTGCATTGATACATATTGATGACAAATCAATAAAAGAGTTACATACTTCATTGTCATACGGACATCGCAATAGCACACGTCGTTAAATCGTTTGTGATGTATTGCTATGTAGCTCACTGCAGCCCATGGGTAACTAATACGGCACTGGAATATAATATTATCAAACCTGCTTTTCTCCATGATGACATCTTTTAACTAGTAGTGCTTATATTATGTTGCCGTTGATTGCCTTCTGCTGCCTTCGACAATACATCTACAAAACAAAGGAGTGCATTACGAGTTTTCTGTGCCACTGAATCTAGATGTAAGTGCAGGGAAACGTTTTTCGGATTCCTCCACCCTCTCCTCTTTACGACAAAAAGCTATTAAAGTGACAACGATTCATGAAAATGCATTTGATGGAGACTGGAGGAGGTTTTCAAAGCGGAACGGTTACTGCCTACAACGATGAATTTCCAGCAGGGGAAAACATTATTCGCTTCAGTTCTCTTGAATAAATGAACTACACTTTGTCTCAGTTTTGAAACATCCTGAAATTTGAACACTTCTGCATCGAACACAAGAGCATGTAGTTCATCCTCTATATTTAAGAACACAATGAATACAACACAAATGGTCCTTGCTGACGGTCAAAAACATGTGACCAACTTTGTAACTCTTTCCTAAAGGAGAAATAAGTTCATAACTAAACCCAAGTAGGCCCTACTTGTAATTCCAGTCCCTGCTGAGGTGGAAACAAAAGCGAGGCTTTTGCAGTTTCAAGTCTGTTCTCTGCTAGTTTGACTATCAAATAATTAAGTCTTTGCTCTCCTTGAGCAGGGAATATTGAAACAGACTAGCACTTAAGTAACCGTCTGGACGAGTTCACAGTTTCTATAGTCTTGCCATTTGAGTCTGACAGAATTCCCAAAGACCAACGAGCAAGTACCGAGGTCCCTCAGCGGCGAGGGCGGCGTGCGGTCGGCAGCGCTGTGTCGTAACTGCCGTGACCGTTGCGGACCGTGTCCTAAATACTCGAACAGGAGGTACACTTCCTACTGATTGGCTGCCTATGACATTGTCGGATGTAGCAAAATGTTCGTGGAAGGAGCGACCTCTCTTCCTGACTTACACACCCTCTTCCTTTGGTCCGGCCTACGCGAAGGCCCTTTGCAGGTCGCGCAGAAAGTGGCGGAGACGGAACGTCATTTAGTCGCAGGGGCTGACCAGGCAGCCAACCTGACTGCGATGTTTTGCCGAGTGGCGTCGTCTCTTGACGGGTTTTGGGACACGACTAATTCTTTTGTCCTTAGTTCTGTCTACAAGAATTGTGTGACGGGTCTTTCACCAAGCCTGCCAATTGTTAAGCTTATAATTCCAGTCTCACTTACTGATAGATTCAGTGTCCAACCAATATAGGAATGGCGTTCATCGAAATAGATATGTTGGTTTGATGTTACTTGTTAAATTCAAGTCTTGGTGTAGTCAGTAGATGACAGTGCTTCACCTAGCAAGGCTGCCTGATCGTAAATTCTGCCTGTGTTCTCCTACACAAATTTTCCTGAAATTTGCGCGAATTCAGCAGTAACTCCTAGAAAAAGTTCAGCCGTCTATGGAGTAAACCGTAATTTTGCTGGGAGCGCTGGAGAGTATCAATCATACGAATATCTCCGCTGTAAAGTGTGATAAGAAACAGTCGATGAGAAATAGAGTTATTGCTTATAGAACGTGGTATGCAATGGGATTTATTCGTATTAGTTGAAGTTTCACGATAAACCGAGAAATAGCAGCTCTGTTTTTAGTTTCAGATAATCACTAATGACAACTTCGGCAAGATGTGTCCCCATTTTAACTGCGGTAAGTGACAGAAAACTGGTTCATGTAATGTTAAAGCAACAGCTGATTCCTCAAACTGGGGGGCTATCAAGTACGGGGTCCCACAGGGTTCGGTCTTAGGTCCTTTACTGTCCTTGATATACATTAATGACTTACTATTCCACATTGATGAAGATGCAAAGTTAGTTCTTTTTGCTGATGATACAAGTATAGTAGTAACATCCAAAAACCAAGAACTAAGTGATGTAATTGTAAATGATGTTTCTCACAAAATTATTAAGTGGTTCTCAGCAAACAGACTCTCTTTAAATTTTGATAAAACACAGTATATGCAGTTCCATACAGCAAATGGCACAACTCCAGTAATAAATATAGACTTGGAACAGAAGTCTGTAGCTAAGGTAGAATTTTGAAAATTTTTAGGTGTGTCCATTGATGAGAGGGTAAACAGGGAGCAACACATTGATGGTCTGCTTAAATGTCTGAGTTCAGTTACGTATGCTATTAGGGTTTTTGCAAATTATGGTGATACGAATCTCAGTAAATCAGCTTACTATGCCTACTTTCATTCACTGCTTTCGTATGGCATCGTATTCTGGGGTAATTCATCGTTGAGTATAAAAGTATTCGTTGCTCAAAAACGTGTAATAAGAATAACTGCTGGAGCCCACCCACAGTCATCCTGCAGACATCTATTTAAGGGTCTAGGGATCCTGACAGTAACCTCACAGTATATATATTAACTTATGAAATTTGTTGTTAATAATCCAACCCAGTTCAAAAGTAATAGTAGTGTGCATAGCTATAACACCAGGAGAAAGGATGATCTTCACTATGCAGGGTTAAATCTGACTTTGGCACAGAAAGGGGTAAATTATGCTGCCACAAAAGTCTTTGGTCACCAACCAAACAGCATCAAAAGCCTGACAGATAGTCAACAAACATTTAAAAATAAATGAAAAGAATTTCTAGATGACAACTCCTTCTACTCATTGGCTGAATTTTTAGATATAAATTAAGGGAGGGGAAAAAACCAACTTAAACATTAGTGTCATGCAATATTTTGTGCAATGTAATATCTTGTACAGACATCTTTTATTAACCTGACACGTTCTACATCATTAAGAAGTATTAATCTAATCTAATCTAATCTGAAGTAGTAATGTGTGCAGCAGTCGTGCCAGGAAAATTCATTTCACGAACTATTTGCGCAATTCTGAGGATGATATGGAAACTACGATTCAGATAAATATATGAACGACAGTTAGGTTCAAAACTTGTCGTTAATCAGGTAAATGAGAAAAATATTTTAGCAAAGAAACTATTTTAGGTAGTGTCCTTATTCAATGTTTATCTCAATTTGCTAGACAGTGTGATGGCAGAAATGTTTAGGGCTATCCTTAACAATGTTTACATGCTGTTGTAAGAATAAAATAAAATACACTTTCTATTATACTAAATCACTGAAACATTTTCGAGGTAGTTATGCTTTATTATTGCAGAATTTGGCACTGTAAATCGTAGTACCCTAAATTGAAACAAATTCAACCTTTTCAGTTTCTGTTACGTGAAGTTTCCCATGTTTCATTAACTCGTCCAGTACGTAAATAATGGTAAGTGAGAGCTAATCCATATTAAGTGCACTTAGTTTGCAAGTGAACAATGATAAATACCCACTAACGTGTTTTTAAGAATAAAATTTAGTGCTGAATTTACGGTTTTAAAAGTATGTCGTTCCTCTAGAAATGTTTGAAATGATTGACTTAGCTCAGTAAAAAATCACAACGGACGTACCTCAAATATTTGTTTACGAGATTTTATTGAAATTTTACTGAGCAATTTCTCGAAAAGACCACCCAGCTCTTGCTGTTGTTTCCTGTTGAGATCTTCATGTAAACTAGCAGAAACTCCACAGAGAACAAGGCCTGTGCGGCTTTAGACTGTACTGATGATGATCAGAAAAAGGCAATATAAATTATGTATAGGCTTAATGTTCGTGGAATCTGCGAATGTGTGTCATCCCTTATCGAACTATGTTTGGTCGTTTACGAAGCGAATCAAGGGATTCATGGACCCATTGATTGATGAGATTTTTTGGCCTATGGAACTGGTTTCGCACATAACTTGCTGCATCTTCTCAGGATCAATTAATAGGTAGATAGTGATCCTAAATATGTCCTAATGGGTGGGTCTAGAGTCCGTTGCAAACTGGAATCCCTTCTTTTAAACAGCCTGCGCTCACATCTGGCGTTTGTTGACAGCCATCGACCACAATTGCGAAACATGGGAGGAAGTATGGTGGCATCCAAAAAAATAGCGATTACTGCGTGTTTCATAGCACGCAGAGTTGGAACTCTTCATAAAGAAGAGTTGAAACTCTTCATAAAATAGGGCACAGCCCTTACTTACTGCATTGGTTTATGCGTGACCATCGAGTCAGTTTAAGTATTTTTGTCTATGATAAGACCAAGGTACTTGAACCTTTCACTCACAGAAAGTCGAGCCGGTGGAACCAAATAGGCAGTTGGAGATACAACTTAGTGGTGAAGCGATCTACTTGGCGCCGAGCGGAATTGGCGGAGCGGTGTAAGGCGCTGCAGTCATGGACTGTGCGGCTGGTCCCTGCGGAGGTTCAAGTCCTCCCTCGGGCATGGATGTGTGTGTTTGTCCTTAGGATAATTTAGGTTAAGTTGTGTTTAAGTTTAGGGACTGATGACCTTTGCAGTTAAGTCCCATAAGGTTTCACACACATTTGAACATTTTGAACTACTTGGCTCTATGATGGCTTTTCATCTTCCATACAGTGCACCAATGGGTGCATTAATATGTTAATTTGTTACTTAGTTTCAAGTTCCGTGATTAAAATGTACAGTAAATAGTGATGGTGAGAAACGAGTAATTTTATGTTAATATTACAAAAAATGGTTCAAATGGCTCTGAGCACTATGGGACTCAACTGCTGAGGTCATTAGTCCCCTAGAACTTAGAACTAGTTAAACCTAACTAACCTAAGGACATCACAAACATCCATGCCCGAGACAGGATTCGAACCTGCGGCCGTAGCGGTCGCGCGGTTCCAGACTGCAGCGCCTTTAACCGCACGGCCACTTCGGCCGGCTGTTAATATTACAAATTCATGTTTTAATGTATCCTCTGCCTGCCAGTGAACAGTAAATATAAGTGCTGGAGATAATTACGTCTGTTCAGAGGTGATATGAAGTGCATAAGTAAGAGTTTGCCATTCAAAGGACACACCGAAAAAATGATGGAAAGGTGAAAACCCCATCGTCTGGTGACTAAATGACCTGTCCGATAATAATTTCACTCATGCTGATTTTTAGTACAAGATACAGGTTCTGACTGTAATGAAATGTTCAAATAGCAAGACACGATACACGATCGGTCTGTCGGCTTTCGAATAATGTACGTTACTCTCCCCGAAGCATTTTTTGCTGGGACAGAAAACAAACAGCAAGAAAACGAATATAAGGTGACTGCATTAGTCGTAGACACTTTTGGTAGCAATGCCCAGTTAATATTTAGACCAATATAACATATAAGATTTGCCAGTTGCACATGCCTACTTCCGTATGGCAAGAACGATCAAGGGAGACTGATTAGCGGGATGGAGCTTCTTCCTGAACAAATTTCTATTGTTTAACAAGTGACAGATAATAGTTTATATACCAATACATTTGCGTAAATTTCATTCACATACATAAATACTTTGCATTTTTACTATTACTGAAGCATCTGCTACGTTTTTATCTTGCTCTTGGATGGGTGTATGTTTTAATATGACATTATGGATCAGATAAGGTTACTAAAATAGTTACTTACGCTTTACTGACCAATGAGTCCTGGAAGTTATGGCTACAAATAACCTCACTTCTGGGATTCAAGTGTGAGTAACTATTTAAATACAGCTCGACCAGTTCAACTAATTTTACTTTTACTTTTCTGGTGTGTAACTGCTTTGTAAATTGTCCAGCTATTACTTTGGTGCTTATTTTTGAGTGTTCCATTGGTGTACTTGGATAGTCTAAAGTTTATTTACATTTAGCGACGGTATGATAAAATTCGTTTTTAATGCGTACATGCATTCAGGCGCTTTATAAGGGAAAGACAACAATACCTCAGTATGAACGCTCAGAATCACACAATTACATTTATATTTTCAATATAAAATGCATCTGATGACGGATATAGTTACGTACAGTAACAATACAATAGAATATTTCATGTGTTACTGCTGGCATACTGCACGCCCTGGTAATTGGGTATGCAATAGCACAAGTCTCTGACCAACCTCCCCCTTTTTTCTGTTATAACAAAACATTAATTATCATCGTTCTCTAGTTCATAGTAAATTTGTGTTTAATTGTTTCATGAATAAGGAATTCGCTATATTCTCCAAATGTATTTAGTATCATGACATTGTATTCAACACACTTGTACAAGCTAGACGATAAACTTCTGACAATATACGAAGAGAAAAGATAAAAAGGCATTAGTTTGAGTAACATGCATGCTCGATATCAAGTGAATGAGGATACTGACAAGAAACTTCCAGAAACTGTGAAGTTTTACAATGAAACTAAAGCTGGAGTTGATAATGTTGACCAGATGATTGTACTCTATAGTACTCAAGCTCCACCCACCGATTGCCGGTGTCTTTGGACCTTTCCATGATCACTGCTCATACAGTTTTTAAGTTACTTACGTATAAGAAGGTTTCACGGATACATCGTATCCCCAGAGTAGCAGATGAGCTTTCTGGCACCTACAAACTGCCGAGCAGAGACAATCTCCAATGGCAGGCACTCAACACAAGCGCTCGCCAACCTGGAAGCATTGGTGAAATACAGATTTTCTGCAAAGAACGACAGGGAAATAAAACACCACATTTATGTTTCAAGTGCAACAAGTATGTGTTCAAAATCTGCAAAGGCAGAACTCTTGTCGAATATCTGAACTGTGAGCCCAACAAATATAAGACAGTTCTCTCCACTCCCCTTTTCCGAAATATTTCTATTTCTATTGTGACACTGTTCGCTCTTATGATTTTTTTTCTTTCACTGCAATAAGCAAGAAAAATGTTGGGCATTTTAGTCACATGCGGCATTTTAGAAGACTCAGTTCTTCCCTTACTTGTTTGTAAAAGTAACAATACCATTAGTACCCATATAAACAGTATGTTTTGACGCTGCTTATAACATTTTCTAAAAAGAAAAAATCGTGTAACATTGTTTTACTTAGCTGTTTTAATGATTTTTGGTGAAACATTGCGGAATTTCGCCTGTAAATTTTAAAATGGAAAAAATTTTATCTGAACATGGTATTCTTACGGTTTACTATTAATTTGGAGACCAAATTATCCTTTTGTTATACTTTAGAGTGTACCGAAACGTGCTGTTTACATGGCGACACCCAAAACAACACCCTTATATCAATAACACGGTGATATTCTGCAGTGTGCTAAAAATAACCCACGTACAACGAAGTCCGAAAATTCTAGTGTTAAAGACAAAACTGAGCCATGCCTGAACTATGAGTGTGAGTGCAGTGATGTGGCAGTGCACGGAACGAAAATCATGAACGCCCTAGTAAGTGCTGACTGTTTATGGATAATCAAGACAGCAGTGAAGAACGAAATTCGACAAAATGTTCACTTACGTTTGGTAAATCGTGAGCCGTGATGCACGGAACTAACCAAAGTGCAGATTCTGAAACGGACGAACTCTCCGAATAAAGGTGATGCACTTTCACGACGGTCATACTCGTAGTGGACACTTCCGAGCTGTGAGCACTATGTACTTTTGTGGCAATCACCTGCAGCTCAGCTAACGCCATACGCTCTAAAATGGGGTTAACAACGCTCAGTGATTCACATATTAGAAATGCGAGAATCTGCAAATAAGTGATAATGAAATAGACAGGAACTATGAACAAAAAAATACCCTGCAAGGACGCTTGCAAATAGTGCTTGTGAAGAGAATTCAACATATTTGTACAAAAATTAACAACGAACTTGATATCTTGTGGGCCGGCCGCTGTGGCCGAGCGGTTCTAGGTGCTATAGTCCGGAACCACGTGTCTGCTACAGTCCCGGGTTCGAATCCTGCCTCGGTCCTGGATGTGCGTGATGTCCTTAGGTTAGTTAGATTTACATAGTTCTAAGTCTAGGAGACTGATGGCCTCACATGTTAAGTAAGTCCCATAGTGCCTAGAGCCATTTGAACCATTTTTGACATCTTGTGTAAATAAAGAGCTGCATGATTTTACTGTTTAAGTAAAACAGAACCAACTTTTAATAATAGTAATAATAATAAAAAAATATATAATGAAATTTCCCAATTCCAAAACATAGAAAAAATAAAAGTAGACGTGTCAAATAATTATCTTAAGATGTTTTAAACTAAGAAAGAGGTATACTGCTGTATGAGTTTTTCGTGTATTCAACTACGAGAATCAGCATCCCAGCCCGAATCAGAGCCGATTGTTATTCTGTCGCCTGGTCTGAATCATGATTGCAGTATGTGACAACCCTGTGCGTGATCACCCATTTGTCAACTGGCAGCCCGAAGATGCAGTAGTCCTTCTCCACATGACGCCGACAGTCAACGATACTGTATTGCCACCAATGAGAAAATACTATTTGCAAACGATTAGGTGATAAAAAACTGAACAGGACATTGAAACTAGTCAATCAACACCAACATATGTAGCATTATTCACGAACTATTTTGTTCACATAACTCAAACGCCTAGATGGGCAATGGATCCACGTTCTTCAGTACGGATGCACGGGTATGTCCGACCTCTCGTGGGAAACTCAGAGAAACGAGCATGGAGGAAACGGACAAGGTCTGGGGATAAGTGCGAGTGCGATTGTGGACCTGCGATGAGGCATTCCGAGACCATCTGCGCAGTTGCAACTAGACTACGTCCCGCAGGACGCAGTGGATAACGCACCTGCCCAACAAGCATGAAATTCCAGGATCGAATCTGCGTCCGGTACACATTTTCTCTCGTCGTCACCGAATCCACGTAATACCTCGATGCACGTGACATCAATAATCCCTTTCCTTCCTTTCCTTTCTCCCACCCTCCTCCCTCCACTTTGCCTTACATACAATTGTTCCTATTTGTTTCAGCTCATCCGAAAGTTTCACGGAGGTGAAGAAGTTGTCAGTCGTGACGTTATAACCACAATTTAGGAATGGCTATGCCAACTTCATAACGACGTGGTAACCAAGACCCTTGCTCTAACCACTAGTTTCATGTTTGCTAGGGTAAGGAAAACCGTTGATGAAGTAGCACTTTTCACTATTACATTAAGGCAAGTATTTCACCCCATATTTAAGAGGTTTACTCGGGATGCATCGTGAGAACGGGCACTTACTTACAAGGATATAGCTGTTCGTCGACAGTCATGTTGTCGCCTGGCCTGTAGCAAGCTACGCAATTGTCGGTAAATAGATTTCATGTTTCTCTCCTTGATGACATGGAATCTAGCTACACTGATATAAAGCAGCGTCCGACCTCCGAATTCTTTATATTTATGGTTATTTTGTTCTAAACTGTCGTAACATACTCCAGGATGTTGTGAATGACGTCGAGGTAAAACCCAGAAACAATTTAGAAACAGAAAACTGGTGTTACTGATATAAATTTGCTTTAAACTGCTTATGGGTCAGAAAAGACCCATGTGGTGCTTCACGTATAACAGGTAAAGTTTACATACTTCAAAGCAGGCTAGAGGGACGAAATTTTTGTGAGTTTTACAGTCCCACAAATGACTAAAACTCACCCGAATGTTTGGCCGTATGATGATTAACGGGTGGGGGTACGACCCTCGACAAACTCTCACGCGTCTAAAATGGCCTATGTGGTACTACTAATGATAAATCAAAACACCTCGTGTTCATTTTAAAACTGCGTCTTCCAATTCTTGTCTTATTACTATTACAGGCCTTTTCATTTAATTTACAGTTGTTTATAAATCTTTTAAAACAATGCGCAAAGAAAAGTTTAACACTAATGTTTACACCCAGAATTAGAATCTGTACAGCCACTCTACGGCATACTTACTGGACCGAACGCCTCATATCTACAGATTTCCAGATTCGCATTTTGCGTATTTTTAGCTTGTGGTTTTCTTACATATGTACATGCAAATTTCGATTTTTTTGCCTTACGTACGTCATCTTTGGTTAGCTTGACGAACGCAAAATCTTCACCTCCGCGAAAAATTAAGTTCCAGAATAATACCATACCACAGTACTCCTCAAAAGTATCTTCTAACAGCAGAAATGTGTCATGTCCTACTTGGCGTAAGTCAGCGAATTCTCGAAGCTAGAAGACAGCTATCTAGCCCATCTGAAAGTCTTAAATATCTACTAGTTAAAATTTTCTCTTATGCTAGTGGCGGTTGTTCGTTTGCCACCCCAGTATCTTGTCTGAATAGTTTTGTTGGGGTGCCGAAGACTGATTATTTTTCTGTGACCAGTCCAGATTACTGTTTTGCCTACTTCTGTCGGTACTTCTTTCATTCGCATGAGGTGAAGCATTACCTGTTTTTCTGTTTTCCCCCAAGCGCTCCCTCTCTGATTAAACCTGTTTTGATTACTGGTTCCCCATGGATTGCCGTAACCATTCTAACCTTGATTCCACCTGTTGTCATTCCTCCTCTTCTTATTATAACAGGAAGTATTATTACTGTGTGGCGGTTTGTTGTTGTATACTGGCGCGGCGGGGGACTGTTTACTGTTGCCTCGTCAGCACCGCTAATGCCGTAGTTACTGGTGCCGTTACTAGATGACGCCAGTGCACCACCACCTCATCCAGACCTGCCCTTCGTATCCTTCTCTGTGAGATCTAACGAGTCCATCACTGACATGAATTGTTCCATGTTATCTTCCTGTACACATAAGGGTTTCTCTTTAGTGTGCGCTGGCGGATTGGAATTTAACAACTTAATCACTGGTTAGTACCAGTACCAAGATTTTCTTAAAATAGTGCTCAACATATTTTTTGAAATCGCCTTGTTTTGCATTGTAGGACCCCGGATCATAGACTTGTTTCTTTAATGTTACCTAAATTGACATGGACTTGTTTTGATTTAGAAAAGCCGACCGGCTGCGTCGGTTGTGCAGAGTGCTCCTTCACCATTCATTGATGCCATGACGAACTTTATTTTCTGCTGGTATTTCTAAGTTTGTTGTAAGACATCTCTGAAGCGTTTTGTGAACACAATTGCGTGGGGTGACATGTTTTCAGGTAAAAATATCTGGAATGGTGTTGAACTAGGCTTCCTTCAAGTAATATCGGAGTAAAAGTGATCTGTTCTTTACCTAATCAGTTGAATTCTCCTTGTGTTGTTGCTGGTTCGCATGATATACTTCTTACGGAGGCTGTTTCTTACCACTGGTCACTGACTTGTATTTTGGCTTTTTCCAATTCATGTGTCACGTGATTTTTATCTGCACAATATTCGCGTACTATTACCTGAGCTGCTTTCTGTGCTGCTAAATGTAACTCGTTGTTAAGGGAATGATTTATATGCCTTTTCTGTGCCTTCAACCATGCGGAAAGGTGAATTGCCAGTTCCTGACCCTGTGTGTCAAAACATTTTTGACTTTGCTTTCGTGTTCCATACCTAAAGTTTGAAAGAGTTTAGTAGGTTGCTGTATTAGAGAAGTTCTCATAGTGCACTGATCTGTTTTCATTGCGTCTACTTTGCTGGATAACTGACGTATTGCCTGCGGTATTTGGTGTTGAGCTTCTTGTAATACATTTATGTCGGTATTAATTGCAATAAATTTTCGGTACTTTGTTCCATATGCTCAATGGTAGCTTGTATTTGTTCGGCTTCAATTTTGTTACTTTCTCGGAATTATATTTTATTTGTGTGTCCATTTTATTGTCAAGATTCGGTGCCGTAAGGTCTTTTAGCATTATTTCTAATTATTGAAATAATGTAGTTAAAGGATCTGCCGCTACAGACGGTTGCTGGAAACTGCTTCTACAGGACTCTGCATGAGTTTCTGCCCCGATGTAAATGGTGGTTGCGCCTACAACTTCGGCGTCCAGATTCTCCATTTAGACATTTTCGACTTTTTCTAGAAGCTGAACCATAATTTTAGGTTCTATTATTTCTGTTTTGTCAATTTTACTCATAACACAAAATATACGTTTGGATTAAATTCATTCGCTTTGCGTTAGCGTATAAATACTATAGCTGACATAATTAACTACCTCGCCCAGTTCACGACAAGAAGAAATTTGGAATGTTAACCACATTAGCATTGCATCCACATATTACGTGCAATATGCATGCCAACAGCGTTGTTGATGTCAAAAATTCTACAAATAGTGAACTTGTGATCAACATTTTTCAGTTTGCTAACTGACATTATTAATGAAGGGATAAGGCAGTTTTCCCATAAACATCAAGAATCGTGACATCCGATGTCAAGAATCAAAGCAAATATATCTTTACCTGATAAACTGTTCTTTAATGAGCTGACAGACTTCCTTAACCGTGTTTTTCAAATGTATTAACTATATGTCAATATTTGTAATTTCCTTCTCTGCCCTCTACGTTACTTTTTCCTCTCATCAGGCGTCACACTGATGTATTACGTGCAACAAAGAAGTAATTTGTCATACATGTACATACAATTACTACAATTCATAAAATACACTCCTGGAAATGGAAAAATGAACACATTGACACCGGTGTGTCAGACCCACCATACTTGCTCCGGACACTGCGAGAGGGCTGTACAAGCAATGATCACACGCACGGCACAGCGGACACACCAGGAGCCGCGGTGTTGGCCGTCGAACGGCGCTAGCTGCGCAGCATTTGTGCACCGCCGCCGTCAGTGTCAGCCAGTTTGCCGTTGCATACGGAGCTCCATCGCAGTCTTTAACGCTGGTAGCATGCCGCGACAGCGTGGACATGAACCGTATGTGCAGTTGACGGACTTTGAGCGAGGGCGTATAGTGGGCATGCGGGAGGCCGGGTGGACGTACCGCCGAATTGCTCAACACGTGGGACGTGAGGTCTCCACAGTACATCGATGTTGTCGCCAGTGGTCGGCGGAAGGTGCACGTGCCCGTCGACCTGGGACCGGACCGCAGCGACGCACGGATGCACGCCAAGACCGTAGGATCCTACGCAGTGCCGTAGGGGACCGCACCGCCACTTCCCAGCAAATTAGGGACACTGTTGCTCCTGGGGTATCGGCGAGGACCATTCGCAACCGTCTCCATGAAGCTGGGCTACGGTCCCGCACACCGTTAGGCCATCTTCCGCTCACGCCCCAACATCGTGCAGCCCGCCTCCAGTGGTGTCGCGACAGGCGTGAATGGAGGGACGAATGGAGACGTGTCGTCTTCAGCGATGAGAGTCGCTTCTGTCTTGGTGCCAATGATGGTCGTATGCGTGTTTGGCGCCGTGCAGGTGAGCGCCACAATGAGGACTGCATACGACCGAGGCACACAGGGCCAACACTCGGCATCATGGTGTGGGGAGCGATCTCCTACACTGGCCGTACACCACTGGTGATCGTCGAGGGGACACTGAATAGTTCACGGTACATCCAAACCGTCATCGAACTCATCGTTCTACCATTCCTAGACCGGCAAGGGAACTTGCTGTTCCAACAGGACAATGCACGTCCGCATGTATCCCGTGCCACCCAACGTGCTCTAGAAGGTGTAAGTCAACTACCCTGGCCAGCAAGATCTCAGGATCTGTCCCCCATTGAGCATGTTTGGGACTGGATGAAGCGTCGTCTCACGCGGTCTGCACGTCCAGCACGAACGCTGGTCCAACTGAGGCGCCAGGTGGAAATGGCATGGCAAGCCAAGCCGTTCCACAGGACTACATCCAGCATCTCTACGATCGTCTCCATGGGAGAATAGCAGCCTGCATTGCTGCGAAAGGTGGATATACACTGTACTAGGGCCGACATTGTGCATGCTCTGTTTCCTGTGTCTATGTGCCTGTGGTTCTGTCAGTGTGATCATGTGATGTATCTGACCCCAGGAATGTGTCAATAAAGTTTCCCCTTCCTGGGACAATGAATTCACGGTGTTCTTATTTCAATTTCCAGGAGTGTATGTAGGAAAATTGGAAATCGTCCTGCCACAGTCGCCAGTGAAATACAGTCTTTGTTAGTAAGTAAATAATAAATATATATGTCAGTAAATAGTAAATATAATGGTTGGAGATAGTTAAATATGCCCAATGATGTACAGTGAGTAAGTACATGCTCGCCGTTCAAAGTACACCACAAAAAAGCAAGATATAATTATCACCATCTAGTTACTAAAGGACCTGTCTGATTTTGATTTAACGCATGCTAATTTGTAATAAAAGATGCAGGTTCTAATTGCAATGAAACATTCAAACAGTTAGCTTTCAAACAATGTACGTTAACCTTTCGGAGGCCTCTTTCTCTAGAACAGAAAACACACTGCACACACAGCACAAAAACATCTGTGAGGAGTCTACAGGTGACTAAATTAATGGTAGAAACTTTTGATAACAATGCCGGCAATTATTCAGAACAATATAAAGTGCAATATTAACAATTTACACATACTTTTGTCAGCATTGCAAGACAGAATAAACGAGTGTGATTAAAGGGAAGGAGCTTCTTTCCTCAACGACCTTCTATCGTTTAACAACTGATATTTTTTTATATTGAAAGATTACTGCCAGGTTCTTCTATCTTTCAAAACATATGAAAATCAAACACGAAAGAGAGAACCTTTTCTGCCAACAGGTGTAATACGTCAATGAAAAGGAGACTGGTTATTGATATAACTAACGCCACGAGATTACCTTTTAATGATAATAACAAACGAAGTGAAACAACAGTGACACTTCAATATATCGATAGATTTATCAAAATTTTATTCACTTATATAAATACTGTTTTCCTTTTTACCCTTACTGAAGCAGGTACTCTCTTCTTAACACACGCTTCCATGGGCGTAAATTTTAATTATTACAGTATGGATAAACGTAAATACTTGTCACATTATTTTATTTCGTACGCTTTAGTATTCAAATTAGTTTTTTTTTTTTACTTTTCATTTTGTTAGTCAGGTTTTTGACAGATATTATGCACCCACGAATTTCCCTCTTGTGCCAACAGCTTCATCATCTATCCCAGAACAGCACTTGCACACTATGTGATCAGTTATTTGTTGGACGAATTTCACTGTCTGTCTTCGCCTACATCCTTTACTCTCTCCAGCTTCCTCTAATAATGTGGAAGATTTTCCCTGGTCTCTTAAGATATACACTGAGATCCTGTCCCATCTTCTCACCAGTGTGTTCTACATGTTCCTTTCACTGCCGCTTCAACGGAGAGATTACTCACACCTCATATTATCATTTCACCTAATTTCCAAAATCCTTCTGCAACATCACAGCTTTAACGCATAGATGCCCCAAATTTCCCATTTTAAACACTACATGATTCACTACCATTTAATACTGATCTTCAAAAGTGCATCCTCCGAAATTTCTGCCACAACTTAAGGCAGATGTTTGATACTAGTAGAATTGTTCTGACCAGGAATGTCCATTCCCTTGTGTTGGTCTACCTCCTACATCTTCCTTGCTTCGACTGTAATGTGTTTATTTCATTTCCTAGGTACCAGAATTTCTTCACTTCATCAGCCTTGCTGTCATAAGTTTAGATGTCAAGTATGTCACTAATTTCATTTCTGATACACTCCACTACTTTCATCTTTCTTTGGTTTACCCTCAATCTCAATAGACTGTTCATTCCATTCAGCACGTCGTGCAATCTTTCTTCACCGTGACTTCAGAAAGCCATGTCTTTAGAGAGTCAAATAACGGATATTCTTCCACCATGCGTTTTAATCTCACTTCTGACCCATTCCTTTCTTTGTAGTTGCTTGTTTGACGTACAGATTGAACAATAATAATGAAATGTTGTACCTCTTGCACTACTTTACACTGTCGAGCGCTTATTCTTGGTCACCATTACTGTGAATGTGTTTTGATTTTTCTAAAGTCATGTTTCAATTTCAAGCACAGCGTCAAAACTGCGGCTGTGATAGTTCTAATCATGGTAAGGGAAACAATAGCGAACAACTCCTTTACTCCCCGCCTCCTTCCTGTGCCAATAAGAATCAGGCTCCTGACCCACAACCCTTCCTTATTGTTCCAGTTGTGTGAGTTTCGTCATTCACAGTCTGTACACAGTAGTTAGAGGGGGACTATAAAGCGCCAAGGAATACATTAAACAGAGCCGTGTCCCAATCTCTTCTTCTTTCTATCTAGAGAAACTGCATGAGCCTCTTTGTCATTTGTGTGCTGTACTTCGTAGTGAAAGAATCATCGTCTTTCTTTGTAAATAATAATACATATGTAACTAATTCCTGCTTTACAAACAATAATTTTTTACTGTTCATTTCTTCTTTTTAACAATGTGGTTAGAAGTTCTTTTGCAATACATTATTTCCGTTGAACTTATAGAAAAATAGAGGGAGAGATACCAAAAGTAAATGGTATTATGTACTACCATGTTTCCCATTTAATTTTTAATTTTGGTTATTTACATATTTTTAGACAATTCTTTACATGAGAACGAGAATAAGTGGTACTATTATGAGTAGTTGATGAAAAAACCACATACATACACACAAACACACACACACAAATCAAACAGTCGCGTAGATAGTACACAATATAAATACACAACACAATTTACATGCACACGTAGTGTGCAATCAGTTAACTCAGGCATATGCTGTCAATTAACTCAAGCATGCGTACACATACGCACAGCTATGACAAATATTCCATACAGCTATTCTGCACACAGATCCATTACAATCTGATCCACTCTTCTATCACACAAGTGAATGGTTTGAGAACGAGAGGGTGTCTATCCTGTTCTCACAGATAAACCGTTTGTCGTAAAGTCACGACACATCGAATTTCAGCTACGACACAATATGTACCACATTGTATCGCGGTCTAAAGAATATTTTGCGCATCAAGTTTGGAAGCTGAGACGGAGTACCGCCAACACCAACGAGTCGACCCTCTTTGTAATCGACAGTCGATACAGGCAATGAAACAACCCGAAGCACAACCTTAGCCCGTCGTTGGCACTTGTGTCTGAACAGTAAGCGTACATTTTCACTCTGAGCCCCAGAAGCATTACAAACTGAGACCCACTCGCCGCCTCATTCATCAGGCCGAGAATCTAGTTTTGAGGTGTGCAACGCCAGAAGAATTAACAGCCACATATCCAGAAATGTCCTTTGTGTCATGGTGGTACCTTATGACTTCATATTGACGTCAGCCTTACATCCAATGGATGAAGCAGTCTGTTTTAATATAAAGTAACTTTGAATCAGAGAGGTTTTCGTTTCACATAGTACAATGATAGTACAATCGAGACATGTAAAGCTTGGAATTGGCCAGTGTACACGTAACGAAATAGACAACTTTGTGAACTCTACTCTAACTATAGCCGTTTCCTGAGTAACTAATCCTTGATTGGAAATTGTGTGTAGCTTAGAATTTGGCCTGGTACAGTAATGAATTGTGCCATGAGACACATCTCAATGGTAAAGTAAATGAATTTCGTAGCACTTTTCAGATCTTCCATAGTTTTCCGAAAACTGAATTATTTGAAAGTCTTAAAAAATCCTTTCCAAATCAACCATTGCGAGAGCCCCCTTTTCGGTATTGACATCTATATTCTCCTTCATTCAGTCTCACTGTTTGTAGGAGCTACCACAGATGACTCTAAGAAGTGTTGTACATAAAATGAGGCACTGCTGGAGATTTCTTTAGTGCATGATATATCTGTTCTATCCACCAGTGTCATCAACAGCTGAAAGGCACTGACCGCTCAGGACATAGTGGCAGGTCGTAGTGTGCTTCACGCAAATTGCTAGGATGTACCACGTTTGCCACTATGGTGTATCCTTCATCAGAGTCCAGATCCCTGAACTTATCCACGCTGGACAGCCACTGAAACCCTCCAGTAGGTAGAGACTACTGCGTGTACTGCCGGTATCGGTTGTTTACACCAAGTAACGGATGTAAGTTGAACAGTCAGCTGCCTTGTACTTTTCCTCACACATTGACAGATTATTCACTTTGGTGTACTTATGTACGCACTAGTTAAAGTCCTCCATGAATCCCATGTTCGAAAAAGAGCAACACGTCAAAATCGTTAATAGTTCGATGCAGAAATAGTTGCTCTTTAGCATTGCATACCAAGGCATGGTGTAAGAAAAGGCAGGATCCAGAGTGTATGTGACAATGCACACACTTCCAAATTTGTCGAAAGTATCCAAAGGCTGGCTTTCATTTATATCCACGCAATGTACTTCATTTGAATTTCTCCTTTGAATCCAAGCAACTGTAAGGAAATATCCTCTTCTTCATGACAAGCTGTAAGTTTGCATCATCCGTAATGTGCAGCTCTAGAGATATGCAGGGCGTCCTGATGCATTTCCTCAGCAGGTTTCTGAGAATGCGTATGTATGGAACATAGTGAATCCACAAAACTGAGCTTAATGCTTTTGTGACTCGTTTGAAGAATGAGACGTATTTTTTTGACGTAAACAGACAGGCCACTAACTTTTCAACTCTCAAACTGAAATCACACTACCGCTCAGCAAGGAAGTGAGCGTCATATCCACACAGATTACGAAATATGAGAGTGTGAAACATAGTATTTGACATTTTAAGTACCGTATTGTGTGTTGTATGCTGCACTACTGAACTAACCATAAGATGAGACAATTCTCTACATGGAGTTTCTACTTTTATGTCCAATGGCAGCCCACAAATGTGATGGTAAATTGGCTGCTTGTGTAAGGGTTCATTCGCCTGCAGATACGTCCAACTAATGGTGTTGCAGCAAATCGCATCAACAAACTGTGTGAGTTTTTTGAGCCCTGGCAGAAACCATCCCACATGATTTTCACTGAAGTGCGATTCCGGTAGGTTAAGTTCATGTCAGATGAGGATACTTCTTGTAGGAGTGCAAGAAAGGAGGCTCTCGAAATCCCTGAGTACGACAAAGGGACACCACTCCTAGTGGTAGACATTCTTAATCTTAGAGGAATTGTCTCAGAAGACATTTCCACATGTACTGATTCATCACAAGAACAATCAGTTAAATATTTTGCTACAATTTGGTTCACAGTAAACTAGTTGAGACATCTATGATACATATGTCTTGCACCGTTACGTTTTGACTTTGGGACAATAAGCAGATGCGACACGATTTTGAATCAGATATAGTGTTGCGTCTCACCCTCAGAGAATTGTAACATATCTGCGTGAAAATAATCATCAGTATTTTGGACGTTAATAAAAGTTGTTTAGCCCCAATATCTTCTGAGCAAGGGATGTAACTGGAGTACTAACTGCCATGCAGTTACTGGATGTTTGGAAAATGAGTAGACATCAAGGCTGAGTGCCTTATCAAAGCCCTTTTCATGCATTTCGGAAAAATGGCCCAATGTGACACACATAGTAAAATATCTGAACCAGCCTGCAATTGAGTCGCCCTGTGACATCACACTCTTTGCCCCCGTATTCGTGCCGATCTTTTTGGATCAATTCCACATTCAAATGGTGATCTTTCTTCCCGGCCATTAATTAATTGAATATAGACAATTCTCTTTTCCTGAGCGCTATTACCACATTTTTCTCAAGGGGTATGTCAATTTGCAGTACACAACCACACTCTGCCATGCAATCTAGCGAGATCCAGTCCCCTAAAGTGCCAGCAGTCTTGGAGTAGTCCAATACTAGCACGTGATTCACATAGTGCACATTGCCAAAAATAGGCTGGGGGCATACCGATGTCGCGATTGGATTGACCACTGGTTTAATGGACCAAAGTGCAGTGATTTGGCAGTCGATGATTTGGATCGTGGCAAATACGCTGATGTACAAAGACTTCCTTTGATTTTTCTTAATTGCTATAATATTCTTACTTTTTTGTGGAAACTGCATTAATTTTACTAACTGTAATTATTATAAAAACACAAAATATTTGAAGCCATACCAGGATGACTGACAGGGCTGACGTGAATCTGATTTTGACAGGCATCGTGAACACTTCATCGACAGGCCCATGTACAGTGACACTAACGAAAACCTTATCAGTAGCTTCAGCCATGTCAATACTGTTTGTACAACCCATCTCTGGATGGTTCCAATACGCCTGCAAAAGAGTATCATTTCTGTAGGAGACATATACAGATATCAGTAATAATACTAACAATAATAATTTGTGGTAGTAATTTAGTGAAATATCAGCTTTGTCTTAGCTATATAACGATTTCAGCAATTCATAATCATCACAATAATGGATTATAACAGTTTATCCAGCTTTTCATTTATAGCTATCTCAATGCGATTGGCTGTCGTATCAATCAAATCAGACCACACATTATCGTCATCAAGTGGACCTATAAAGGAAAAATACACTTGGCAGGTATTCTTTGCAAGCATAAGTTACTAGTATAGATAGTTTTTCAATGAATGAATTATTACTTACATGTCCATCCCTCAACAACTGGTGTCATTCTCCATGAGCTCATGCTGCAGAAAGGTATCAGCTATGACTCCACAGGTGCAAGGTAGAACCACAGTTATATCATATCGTCGTCAACAGCGCCTACGACAGAAACAAGAACAACACCTATGGAAATGGGAATAAATATTGTACAAATATCAGTTACGACCACTGCATATGAATATATTCATTAATGACTGTGTGATGATTTGTGTTATGTTAGTGGCATGTCCCCTGTGGCAAAACTCAGTAATAGTAGCCAAGTCTCCTAGACAATAACATTTGTTAATGACTGTGTTTTATTGAACACTCTTAAGTGAATTAACAATAACACTTACGTTTTAAAGGATCTGCCAAGACTTGGGAGTTGATGCTACAGACGTGGTTGAGTCTAGATATTTCTATAAAAAAGGAGATGTTTATCAAGACAGACACAGCGAGCAGATGGGTTACATATTTATTTCAGTGTGCAAACATGTTAACAAGTTTGTGTCAGCTATGTTGCAGAAACGTCACTGGGAAACTCTCAGACATCCTCCATATGGTTCCCATCTCTCCCTATGCGATTTCCATATTTTTGGAGCCCTGAAGAAAGACGTCAGCGGATGTCGATATGCTTTGGTCAAAGAGATGCACATCTGGGTACAATTACAAGCATTTCTCCACGAATGCATTGACCTTCTTGTCACACAGTGGGATAATTCTGTTAAACGTATGTCTATTACTTTTGATAGAATTAACATTTCTTTGCATCTGTCGCTTTTCCAGTTATCTGCCACTTATATACTAAATTTATTAATGGATAGTAATCGTGTTCTGCCTTGTTTGGGTGGTCACAACATATGCTAATGGAACTAGACACATTATTGAATGTGGCTGCATATGACTATACATGGGCGTCGACCACCCCACTATCATGTAGCAGCCAAATCACCCCATGGTGATTGAGCCTAACAGCGTGAAGCTGCACTCATAAAAGTTATTACAAATGATTGAAGCGATTTCACAGCTCTACAATATCTTTATTATTTGAGATATTTTCACAATGCTTTGCACACACATACAAAAACTCAAAAAGTTTTTTTAGGCATTCACAAATGTTCGATATGTGCCCCTTTAGTGATTCGGCAGACATCAAGCCGATAATCAAGTTCCTCCCACACTCGGCGCAGCATGTCCCCATCAATGACTTCGAAAGCATCGTTGATGCGAGCTCGCAGTTCTGGCACATTTCTTGGTAGAGGAGGTTTAAACACTGAATCTTTCACATAACCCCACAGAAAGAAATCGCATGGGGTTAAGAAAGGAGAGCGTGGAGGCCATGACACGAATTGCTGATCATGATCTCCACCACGACCGATCCATCGGTTTTCCAATCTCCTGTTTAAGAAATGCCGAACATCATGATGGAAGTGCGGTGGAGCACCATCCTGTTGAAAGATGGCGCTGTCGGTCTCCAGTTGTGGCATGAGCCAATTTTCCAGCATGTCCAGATACACGTGTCCTGTAATGTTTTTTTCGCAGAAGAAAAAGGGGCCGTAAACTTTAAACCGTGAGATTGCACAAAACACGTTAACTTTTGGTAAATTGCGAATTTGCGGCACGAATGCGTGAGGATTCTCTACCTCCCAGATTCGCACATTGTGTCTGTTCACTTCACCATTAATAAAAAATGTTGCTTCATCACTGAAAACAAGTTTCGCACTGAACGCATCCTCTTCCATGATCTGTTGCAACCGCGCCGAAAATTCAAAGCGTTTGACTTTGTCATCGGGTGTCAGGGCTTGTAGCAATTGTAAACGGTAAGGCTTCTGCTTTAGCCTTTTCCGTAAGATTTTCCAAACTGTCGGCTGTGGTACGTTTAGCTCCCTGCTTGCTTTATTCGTCGACTTCCGCGGGCTACGCGTGAAACTTGCCCGCACGCGTTCAACCGTTTCTTCGCTCACTGCACGCCGACCCATTGATTTCCCCTTACAGAGGCATTCAGAAGCTTTAAACTGCGCATACCATCGCCGAATGGAGTTAGCAGTTGGTGGATCTTTGTTGAACTTCGTCCTGAAGTGTCGTTGCACTGTTATGACTGACTGATGAGAGCGCATTTCAAGCACGACATACGCTTTCGCGGCTCCTGTCGCCATTTTGTCTCACTGCGCTCTCGAGCGCTCTGGCGGCAGAAACCTGAGGTGCGGCTTCAGCCGAACAAAACTTTATGAGTTTTTCTACGTATCTGTAGTGTGTCGTGACCATATGTCAATCAATGGAGCTACAGTGAATTTATGAAATCGCTTCAATCATTTGTAATAGCCCTGTAGTTATTAGTGAGTCATTATTTTACTGTATCATCATGGAGTGGCATGCAATGCATGCCAGCTTGCTTTGGCTCATTCATCACAGCCCAGAAACTACGGATGCATGCATCTGCAGCCTGCTGATGGGCACTGTGGGGAGTGGCAGCTAGAAGCTGTACATCAAATGCGTATGTCTCGACTAGTATAGGAAGACTGAAACATAGAAGTCATGCAGTTTCTTTTGCCAAATTCAGGTGCACTAACGGAGAAGAAGGAAGTACATTTTTCCAGATGAGGTGTGTACCTCGGTTTGCATGTTAAATGACTGGGTGTTTCTTATATACAAAGGATTTTCGGCTGGGCCCTAGATACAGCAGCAATCGAACACTGCAACTCCCTGTGACATATTGAACAGGCATCAAAAATTGTATCTGTTATCCTTGATAAATGTCATAGGAATTGAGTGACAAATACTTACCTGATATTTGTAAGTGGTAGTGGAGGTGAATAAATACTTAGTTTTCATGTAGAACATGTATTTTATTGGTAATCCAACTTAAAATTGTTCGTAGATAACCTGAAACACACAAAAAACAATTTCTGTCATCTTTACCATATATTTGCTTATGTCGTCGAGTAGATTGAACATGTACGCGTTCCAGACTCCAAAGAGATACGCTATTATACATCCAAGGAATCCAAGATATCTAATAAATCCATTGCTGTTTCTGTTGTCAAAGGTTCAGAGCAATTTCACCACAATTATCTTCGTATGCCATTCCAACATCATTCCAGCGTTTTATATGATGGAGACGTAGCAACCGTGCCACAGTTTTTCGAGTATTGGTGCATAGATAACACACATACAGGTCTTGCATATAGCAGAGTATATGAACATTCTCAACTATGACCATAGTTCTGTTCCTACATCAGGCACAGTTGGTTCATTCATTTCTACATGTATTAATGTACAGCATGGGTCATAAGGTTCAGTAATGGTTGGTTGGTTGTTTTGGGGAAGCAGACCAGACAGCGAGGTCATCGGTCTCATCGGATTAGGGAAGGATGGGGAAGGAAGTCGGCCGTGCCCTTTCAGAGGAACCATCCCGGCATTTACCTGGAGTGATTTAGGGAAATCACGGAAAACCTAAATCAGGGTGGCCGGGTTCAGTAATGGTTCCTTCCGATGGATGAAAGGTTTGGTGCACTAACTCAAACAAACTGCTCCATGATTCCTCGTAGTGTCAGTTCGCATACGGTTGCCACTTTAGTTTAGAGCATGTTAGATCACATAATTGGTAAACGTTAAATTCTTATGGGTGTGCCCCTGTAGATGGGAGCAATCCCTCTCATTAATTATTTCAACTGTTCGTGGGACATCGCCTTTAGGGATCAGTCGGGCTACAGCTCTCGGGTGATGTACGAATGCAGCTGAAGAGCAGTAAGTTAAGTGTTATCTCTTTCTGTGTTTTCTCGGCAGTATATTTATGGGATTACGTGCATGTTTTTTCTGTTTAAGAGGTGTAATCGCGAGTTGTAATTGTAAATTAATTCTGTCTGTAGCGCAGTAGTTGCTCATTTGTTTTGTTTTGAAAGCAACCATCTGTTCGTTCAGTAAGCAAGTTTGTCAGGCTACAGTTCTTGGCTGATATACAACTGAAGAGCGGAAAGTTAAGTGTTTATCTCTTTCTGTGTTTTTTCGTAGTATATTATTAGGGTTCGTGCATGTTTTTTTCTGTTTAAGGGGTATGATCACGCGTTTTGGCAAGTAAACAATCTTTCAATCTGTAGCTCTGTAGCTGATTATCTCCTTTGCTTTGAAGCCAACTCTCCGTTCGTTTACGAAGCCATTCTGTCCGGCTCCAGCTCTCGGCTGATATTACAACAGCAGAGCAACAAGTTAAGTGTTTGTCTGTCTCTGTGTCTTTCCGTAGTATATTTATTAGGTATCGTGCGTGTTTTTTTTTCTTTTTAAGACATTTAATCGCTCGTTTTTCTAAAAGTAAATTCATTCAGTGTACTGCGCCGAAGTTGCCCTCTGAACAGCCACATACATAGCTCAGTAAGACATCACCGGACAATGGTGACAAATCAGGAGGATACCAAACTTCACGCCTGGAATTCTGTGTTATTTTAATGTTTACTTCTTGAGTTAGTCTTCCTAGGATGGCTAGTATGTGTTCATGCTGTGTGCAGATGCAGGACGAGCCTGCCGCAGTCCACGAAAAGCTGAATGAATTTTCGGGTACGGTCACCTTCAGACTGCTGCCTCGGGGTGAAGCGGTGGCGGAGAATCTCGAGTGTCCCACGGGACACCTCAAGGCTCAAAATCTGAAATATGGTTGTGGAACAGGAACAGTGTAAATCTGAAGACATATAAAAAACCAGCCAACCAGTTGCATAACAAAGGTTTATTAGCCCCTGACCTAGGTTTCGATGTTTCTGAAGAAAATGTTTTTATAAATATCTAAACCTAGGTCAAGGGCAAATAAACCTTTGTTTTGCAACTGGTTGGCTGATTTTTTTCAACCTCTTCACCTCAGGTGTCTCTTGTTTTGCTCCCAGGCTCTAGTTCCAAGGCAACCGCTAGTAGTGCACCCGACGCGGTGCATCCACCCTGAGAAGAGCGGAGCGGAGCGGAGATAAGGCAGAGAGCCAATATGCCGACTGGCAGCCTGGCCTCACCAATTCACCCACTGAGTGTACAGGTTGCCGCTCCTTCAGTAGGGTCCGAGCAGGCACATGGGGGAATGGGCTTATTAGTTCCTGGAAGCTCTAACATAAGGCACATTATGGAGCTCGTGATGCACAGAGCGTTCAGGACTGGAAAGAAAGCCAATGCGCATCTGAATGTCTACCGGGGACCTCATCGGAGGTGTTCAGGCAGCTTGGTCTGCTGCTATCGAACGTGCAGGGTGCAGTCATCTGGAAGCTGTGGCTCACGTTCGTACCAACGACGCCTGTCGCATGGTTTCTGAGGCCATCCTCTGTTCATACAGGCAGCTGGTAGAGGTGCTGAAGACTGCTGGACACATGTGCGAGACGCAAGCAGAGCTCTCAGTTAGTGGCGTTGCTCCCAGAGTTAATCGGGGTGCTTTGGTTTGGCGCTAAGTGGAGTCTTCGTCGAGTCTATGATAGTTTTGGATGCCGATTTCTAGACCTGCACTATCGGGTAGGACTCTCCTTGATAGGTAAGGGATAGCAGAGTTCTTGTGGAGTGACCATGAGGGTTTTTTAGGCTAGGCAGGAACTTGAGGCGCTCTGGTGAACACTTTCAAGTTGATGTGCAACGAGGGAAGTAAAATGGAGTTCAGAATAACAACACTTCGACTGTCATAGTTTTATAAGTAAACTGTCGAAGTATTCGTAATAAAATTCCCGAATTTACTGCCCTCCTGAAAAAACTGTCACGCTCAAATTATTCTTGTAACCGAGAGCTGACTGAAACCCGAAGTGGAAAGCTCTGAGGTAATTTGCGAGTCGTGGAACATATATCGGAAAGACACGTTTGAGGTCATAGGAGGTGGAGTGTTCTTTGCAGATGACAAAAATATTGTCTCTGTTGAGATCGAAGTTGAGGGTGGTAGTAAAATAATGTGGTCGCTTATAACCGGTCTAGATGAAACCAAGTTAACTGTTGGATGTTTCTAGCGACCATCCAATTCTCCTGTGATAGTTCTTGAGTAATTCCAAGAAAGTCTAAGGTCAACAGTGCGTTTATACCAAGATCATGGAATCCTAGTTGGAGGCGACTTTAACCTACCAGCTATAGACTAGGATGCCCGTTGATTCGTTGTGGGGGTACAGACAGGCAGCCATGGAAAATTCGTTTGAACACGTTGTATGGAAACTGTCTTGAGCAGCTAACTCGGCAATCCGCACGCACTGAAAATATCTTAGACCTTGTAAGTACAAATAGGCCGGATTTTATCGACAATGTCAGTATATAAACAGAGATTAGGGATCATGACATCATTATAGCAACTGTGATAATTACAGTTAATAGATCTGTTAAGAAGGATAGGAGAGTGTTAGTACTAGATAGAGCAGATATATCGTGGGCTGGAGAGCTATGTGCCTAGTAACTGGACAAAGGATGTAAGAGATCAACCATGATTTAATAACGAAATTCGGAGGATGCAGAGGAAGACGTGCCTGTTATACTTTCGGTTCAAAAGGGAACGCACAAACGACGACAAGCGGAAGTTAGTAGAGATTCTTGCGTCGGAGAAAACATCTACGCGCGAGCCATAAGAGAACTACCACCGCCACACCTTAGCAAAACGGTTCGCAGAGAATCCGAGAAAATTCTGGTCGCATGTACAATCGCTAAGCGGGTCTGTGGCTTCCATTCAGTCCCTTGTACACCAGTTTCGTGTGGCAGTTGTACATAACAAAATGAAAACTGAAGTTTTAAGTTTCACGTCCAAGAAATCCTTCACACAGGGGAATCATACAAACATACTGTCATTTGACCATCCAACCGACTCCCGTATGGACGACACAGAAATGGACATACCGGGCGCAGAGAAAGAACTCCAAGATTTGGAAGCAAATAAACCATCAGATCCGGATGGAATTCCAATTCGGTTTTGCAAACAGTACTCTACGGCATTGGCCACTTACCTAGCTTGCATTAATTGCGAATCTCTCACCCAGCACAAAGTCCCAAGCGACTGGAAAAAGTCACAAATGACCCCAGTATATAACAAGGGAAAAAGAACGGAGGCGAACATTTATTACCTGCAGAATCCTTGAAAATAATCTTAGTTCACATATAGTAAACGTACTTCAGACTGAGAAGCTTTTGTCAATGAATCAGCATAGTTTTAGAAAGCATCGCTCCTGTGAAACTCAGCTTGCCCTTTTCTCACAGGATACACTGCCAACTACGTACGTATGAAGTCCAAAATGCGGATTCTATTTCCGTAAAGTATTTGACACAGTACGCCATTGCAGCCTGTTAACGAAGGTACGAGAATATGAATAAGTTCGTACATATGTGAGTGACTCGAAGACTTCTTAAGTAATGCAAGCCACATACTATCTTCAACGGCGAGTATTCATTGGAGACAAGTGTATCGTCAGGAGTGCTCCAGGGAAGTGTTGCTGATGATGGTTTGGTGCACATAAGGTGTTGAAGTGATATGAGATGGAACGAGCATATAAGAACTGTGGTAGGGAAGGTGAAAGGTCGACTTCGGCTAATTGAGAGAATTTTAGGAAACAGTGCCTCACTTATAAAGGAGTCTGCATTTAGGACGCCACTGCGATCATTTTTGAGTAGTACTTGAATGTTTGGAATCCGCACCAGGTTGGACAGAAGGAAGACATCGAAAAATTCAGATGGGGGCCAGCTAGATTTGTTACCGGTAGATTGCAACAACACCTAAGTGTTACAGAGATGCTTCGGGAACTCAAATGGGAATCCCTGGATGGATGACGACGTTCTTTTCTTGAAACACTATTGATAAATTTTAGAGAATCGGCATTTGTAGTTGACAATCGGACGATTCTACTGCCTCCACCATACAATACTCGTAAGGGCCACAAGGATAAATTCTAGAAATTAGAGTTCAAACACAGTCGTTTTTCCCTCGCTCTATTTGTGAGTAAATCAGTCCCACACTAGTGCATTTGCTGTTGATGATGTTTAAACTGTGCGTCAAATTAAAGAGTATGAATCTCACATTTTCATGTTGTGTGGTAGCTCCTGTCCTCATGAGTTTCACGTAGATTTTCGACTACATTATTATTCATAACCATTGGGACTAACTTTTACATGAGGGCTAACTTGCAGCAGGCGGAATTGCTCTGAATCAACCAAATGTCGAGAATTTTATCCTTTGAGAGGTTTCAAGTGGCTGGGTGGAAATTTATCGTGGTTTATCAACTGCTCTCTCCCACTCTCTCTCTGTCTCTCCTTGTATTATATATATGAAATAACATGTAACCTTGCCACCTCATATATTTATAAAATAGAATAAAATGTTAAATATGCAGTTGGCCAGGGATGCATCACGGTCTCACACAATGGGCAGGAATGCAAAGTCCCTGTAAGTAGACAAACATCACTATCAACAAAAAGATATGTATTTTAAAGAGACACATGCACATTTTTTCTATGGGAATGAGCAATAGAGGTACAATTAGAGACGGTAGACATGTTTTCGCTGTTCCAACCCTCATACCTTCTGACATACGTAGACTTTAACGAATGGCAACAGCACTACAGTTTCTGCCGTAATGCACAGAGCAGGGACTGCCTGCCGTAGACTTCAGGACACTACAGGAAACCCGCATTATGTCCGAAACGTTGCTACTTTTTCCGTAATTTAAAATGTACATTCTCCGGTTAGTTATTTCTTACACCCCATATCACATGGGTAGGTAAACTGTAACATACAAACTCTTCAAGCAGAGAGACATAAAAATACTTAAACATGATTCGGACAAAGCGAAACTGAGTCCTTGGGTTTTCTTAAATGAAGAAATCCTTTTGTTTAAGTTATAAGGGTTGATAATCACAGGTTAAACGATTTGAAACTTGGTGTCACGTTCATGTCGTCTCCCTTAAGCCTCACTAAGATATAAGCAACAGCTCTCCTCCCACGAACAAAGTCTTCCTTTGCACTCTTTATATTTCATAAAGGCTTCCATCAGGGATAGCCATACAGTTTAAATTATTGCTGGGAAAAGGTCAAGGCGTCACTATGGAACTTGGTGATGAAATAAATCCTTCTTTGTTTATTTACTTGTCAATGTTGCACATTTTTCACAAGCGTTGGCTGCTGTGGCGTTCGCTGTGTTATTCAGTGGTTTGGTATTTAACTAATTTGTAAATGGAAATGATAATCTTATTTTATTACATTGAGTAATTACTAAGTAATTTTTCTCCCGGCTAAAGATTTGATCAAGTTGCTAAAGAACTCCAACTTAACGTCGTGTTAAAGTGTTGTCTGTAAGTTGTGTAAGTGTCACTAAATCACAGTTCACGCAACAGATTCCTTACAACTATTGATTAAGATGGAAGCAGTTATCTTCAGCAAAATGATCATTAAAACCACCGAATATCAGCCGCGCACAACACTGACGCATGTTACCTGAAACACTGTTCTTCGCAACTCGTGGGTAATTAATTTCGGCTCCATACATTAGCTAGAAAAGTTTGTTATAACGATCGTGCTATGAGCACTGTTTTTAAAGAACCAACCTGATTCGAATAATTTTCATATAAAATGAGTTCGTGACCACCGGTGCACATTTATTTTTACACATTTGTATTACCTTCGACATTTATTCTGCAGAATTGGGTAATTTAAATTCGAATTTGCCACTGAGATAATTGTTAAGATGGCGGCAGACAATTGATAGAGACTTTCTATTGTTAGAGCAAATAAGTAAATATTTAAAATGCTTATTAAACGCTATAAAATCTAATTTCGTATTGTGCACTATTTAGACTTCATCAAGCAAACATTTGATTTGTTTCTAAGGAAAACACAGACAAAAACGCGATACAAATCGCTATCATCAATGGCTGCGCTCCTTGCAGCGGAAAGAAATAATTAACACAGATAATGCTTACTGAGAGAGGAATTAAAGTTACAAATAATTATTCGCTCATATCTATAATAATAATGAACTCTATTTTCAAGTAGTAATTAACAAATAATTACAGTTTCTTCACAGACCTCAGTTCGATACGCGTCCGCAGTCTACAAAAGCCATCCAACAAAAGGTAAAAACAAGGGAAGACAAACGCAGATCATAAATGCAATTTACAGTTATCATTGTATTTGTATGATACACATCGGTATGTCCAATTATATCATAGAATATTATATCAATAATTAATATTTATAAGTTTTCACTGTTTTTTCATACGTCAAATTGATAATGTTTATAACTGTTAGAGGCATAATTTCCTCTCGTCGCACTGTAGCCAAAAATTTATCACGTGGATGTTACAATGCCCCTTGGGCTGAGAAAAAAAATTAGTTTATCTATTGTATATTCTTTTTATCAGCCCATGTAATCCACGTAGATTTGCTACTCTCAAGATGCAAATGTTTAGTTTCAATGTTGTTTTAGACATGATAAAGCTATAGTCGAGTACTTTAAACGACTTCAGTGACTGTATTATCTCGGAAATTGCTGCGGATACTTCCCGGATTAACTTATCCCCCCCCCCCCCCCCCCCATTTGGGTTCACTGGACTCGGAAAACCGGGAATAAAACAGTCCAAAGGGCTTCAAGAAAATACAGACACCTACTTTTAACAGTCAGGCTTGACATGATTGTAATAAAATATGCTGGAAAATGCAAATTTATGACTCTGTTGTAAGCATCTGAGATAATGAAATTTTTTTTATGGTGGTATATCATAATTTCCAAAGTCACTCATTTAACGAATGTCATAATAATTTGCTGCTGACGTCGTAAGACCGCCCCCTTGTCGAGCTGTTGGAACGCAGACAGGTAGTGGCTGCTGCTGGACCGCCCCCGGCCGAGTCTGTGGGGCGTCTGTTGCCGTCGGCTCCATCGTGATTTGGATCTGCTGCTGGTTAGAAGTCGCGCTGCATCAGGTCTTGTTTCTGCTTTCTCACGTCCCTCAGTTCAAGACGGGCACATGAAATGTCAAAATATAAGCATCAGTGACAAGATAATTACTATTCTCATCCTGTGGAAAAGTTTATTAGTGTCCATTTCACTTGCATTCGCACGGATGGCATTGGACTGTTTTTGGAGTATGTTCTGTATTTTGACACTGTTCAACACAATGTAGTGATTCACATGTAAGTTTATCACAATATGCACATTCTGAATACTGCACCGTTAATCATACAAGTGTCCGTAGTGTGCTTCGTTCACTTAAGCGGAATGTAAATATTTTCGCGACGCGCTGCGTAGCCAACGTTGCATTATTGCTTTGCTGCGAGGCTGCCTGTACAGTCTGTCACATTAAATTTGGCACGCGGAGACGCTTCATATCAGACTACTAAAGGTCATCAGTTCAAATTAATTATTAATACAGTCAACAGTACTCAACGTTCATAGCGTTGCTGCTAACTTTGACACTCCAAGAGCGTTCATAAGGTTACGCGATCACAGTTTTTATCACTGTTCATCATTATTCACAATGTTAATCACAGTTCTTCACGCGTCCACTAGTTCCTGCGAAACACGTTTCACTGTTCTGATTGCTGTCAGTAGTTTTCCACAATACTTAACAGACAATCTACATGCAAATGACACTTTTCAAGTAATGACATCTGATACACTTGCATATAAGTTCATATTACCATGACGGAATAACAAAATTTAAAATTTTACACTGTCACATAAACATGAGACAAAATAAAACTTTCAGAATCTGCTACATTATCTTGACCATGAGATCATTACTGAACTGTCCATATAACAGCACATTTCCATTTTTATTTCAGATACTTATATTTATATTTTTTATTTTTTTATTAGGATTGTTATTTACCATGTTTTTGGACAGATGTCCATGTTCGCTTTATCTAACCGGAATGTTGCTCATAAGAGCATTTTAAATGACTTCGTAATGAAACCGTGTACGTAAATCAGTACACATTCAGATTTCGCTTCACTAGTGGTGAAAGCAGTTTATTTTCTTTTTTATTTAGTTATTATTTCTCAGTCACACAGCTCACACACCACCAACACTCGCTACGTATGTCGGACTACATGACTCAATCTTATGAAAATATTTTTGTTATATCCATTCTTACACAGGAACAAATATATTATTTAAGTATTTTAATCATTTCTATCCTACGTATAGAAAGGTAAAATTCCTCACATTTAATGCAATAACATTCAAGTGTCTATCAAGTTATTTATCCTTTTAGAGTAAAAATACATTTATTATGGGGATTCTCTACTCCTTGCTCAAATAATTCAAGAACATTACAGTGTAATACTCGACGTAAAAGCTTATAAACTAATACATACATAATATTATCAAATTATTACTGCTAATTATTTTACCATAAACATTATATTTACAGTTATGGGGTAGTCCACTTGCACTTCTGATTGGTCCTTTGTATCACTTCGTTTTTTCGTAGTCCAGGGGACCAAGTAAGATGCTCTGCAATAGGTATTGTGCGGATATACTTTCATATTATACTGGTAATCTTTTATGATTCCAGGGCGTTCAGTGAATACTTCGAGGTAGCCGAATAATAATTCTGTTAATTGTCTAGCCTCTGAAGCATTAATGCAAGTTGCCTCCTGTGCTTTCTCTTCTATTGTTGTGACGATGACACTCACGTTGCTGGGTGCATCGTTATTTCGATTTTTGTGACACATCTGTGGTTGCTTATGATCCAACACTAACAACTTCTGTTTGCTGACAGAAAGATTCATTTTTCTCATCAGCGGAAGGTTCGCAACGGTCTCCCGATTCAGCATTAATGTTATGGGTCGCTGTTGGTACTTACGTGCACATGTCCCACGGGCGAGATCAATTACAGCTTCCCCATCCCGAAGGAACTCAAGACCCAGAAGCACCGGTACTGACAAGTTATCCATTAGTAGGAACGTGCATAATAAGCAATCATTTCCCAAGATAACTTCCACCTGTGTCTGGTATTTTATACTCTGTGCCTTTTTTCCCAATGCCCCTATAACCTTACAATTTGCAACCGGCAAAATCGGAAATCACCTTATCTCCGATACCTTCTTGAAAAACTGCGTTTTCATAACTGATACATTAGCACCTGTGTCAAGCAGAATAATAGTTGTTACACCATTTACAGCTCCGGTGACACTTGCTTGGATATTTTCCCTTTATGGCTTATCAGAGGCAGCAGGTTCCAGATATAGCTGATCTTCGATCCTGTTGCCATCCTGATACCGTATCATCTTTATTTTTTGTTCTGTCGACCTATTGCCTTCATTGTTGGCCTCGGTCACCTGGCGAGGGCCTACAGGGACCGAAATTAGTTTGTTGACTTCTGAGTTTGTTTTGTTTCCGAAGGTACCTCCACTGTTCTAACATTTTGTGAGTTTTCAGTCGGAGGAGGCCTGCTTGGATCCCACTACGGTCGATATTGATTGCTTGGTATAGGTATAGCCTGTACATAATTTATTGGGTGACCGGAATTGATATAATTTTGCTGCGGCTGCCAATGACTTGGCCCTGGCTGTCACCAATATTCACTGTCACCCCGCATATTTTTAGGCTTGTCTTTATATGGACTGTCTGACCTGTTGTCATTTCGTCTCTTTCTGTTACTATTGTTATTATTTGGGTTCTCATTGTGGTACGGCCTCTGATTACCATTCGGTTGATTGGTGTTCTTCGGCCTTTTGATAATTACTGTTATTATTATTAGGATAACCAAAATTTTGGTTGTAGGGATTCCTACTATTCTTATTATTATTGTATTTTCCGTTACTATAAGCTTTACTTTTATTTTTCTTTGAACTACCTTCGCCCCTATTTCCATTATTTCCATTCCATGAATTTTTTCTATTAGGACTAAAATTATTGCTGATCACGTCAGAATTTTTTCTGGCGTCTTCCTGCACTAGATCCAGAGAATCAATTACAGACAGAAATTCTTTCAGATCGGTGTCGGTAACATTAACTAATTTTTCTCTAATATGTGTGGGTAATCTAGCTATTAACACTCGCAATAAGTCTCTGGTGGTTACTGGCTCATCCCAGTACCGGGTCATGTTAATATATTTTTCAAAGTACTTTGTTAAGGAACCTGAGTTCGGACTGTACATTTCTGCATTGTAAACAATTTTACGGAGTCGCTCTTGAGTAGACGCTGACCAGAATTGATCAAGGAACGCCTTCTCAAAGTCGTGGAAAGTCTTGCAAGTTTCTGCTGCATTTAATGCCCAGAGCGACGCTTCACCAGAAACAGGTGAAACCACAAACTGTATCTTCTGTTCTTCCGACCATGATTTTGGAAGAACACTTTTGAATTTTCGAATGAAAACTACTGGATGTATGTTCTTCTTGATTTCTTTGTTAAATATTTGAAACTGTCTATGCTTAATCAGGCTTTCTTCATGCAGCAAAGTAGTTAAGTGCATGGAATTGCTATCGTTCGCAGGTGGTGTGATAACTTTATTACCAGTACATTCTATTCCTCTAATATTGTTCCTTGGTGTCACATATTGCTCTGGTAATATCGGTTGATTACCAAAATTTGGTCTTCCTTCTGGTGCATTAAAATTCGCCGCCAGATTATCTGCGATCTTTTCCCTGTTAGTACCAGTGTTTTCATTACTACATACTGTCAGATTTTCAAAGTTTTGATTTTCAAAGCTCAGCACCCTGGCTACTTCTGTTCGGACCTGCTTTCGGATTTCCGAGGGAATGTCCTCCTGCATTGTTTCCACAGCGGTAGCCGAGGCTTTGAATTGGTTCTCTAGTCTATCTACTTCTGTTTGAAGACTATTGATCTGAACTGGAATGTTTGTTAACGGTTCAATAGTGGTTTTTACTGCATCGATCTCCTGCTTAAAATGGGTAGTAATAGCATTATCACGATTGACCAACACTTGATCTATCCTACGGACAATTTCTTTATCTTTTTGTAGACAAATACTGTTTATATTTTCCATAAATTTCTTTTCCTTTTCTTGGTCCCTGAGCTCCTCTTGCTGTTTTTCTATAAGCTTTTCCTGTCTACATTTTTCCTTTTCCTGCTAACGTTGTCTTTCACGCTCCTGCTCTTTAAGCTCGCGTTGTTTTTCACGCTCCTGCTCCTTAACAGTAAACTTTTCAAATAATGCTGTTACCATATCCTGTATGGACATAGCTTGAGCATTGCTAACTTCTGCCCCTTGCCTAGAAGAAATATTGTCAATAATTCCTAACTGGTTGAATGCAAGGGTGTTAGTTTGTTTTGGCAGCTCCTCAGTTTTACTGTCACTCGGCACATCAGTTACTAAATTATCATTCATAATTAAATTTTCTAATAATTCGACAGAAATATGGGTAGATTGTTCTACCTGAGACTCTGATGTCATCTCTGCATCAGTATACTCATTCGCTTTATTTTTCTTTTGTTCAAACATTCTATCACCAATATAACACAACAAATATATAAATCACTGACAAGCACCAATTGATACAATCTTATAACTAACACATATACACAAATAACACTTAAAAATATTAATTTCGCAGCCAGAATATTCAATTATTACTACTTATGGGTGCAGGTACCGATTTTAATTTAAAATTGCACACGCCGCAAATGTTGTCAGCGTGTTGCTATATAGTAACTGAACATGAACATCTGTTCCTACCTGTGTGAGGGTGGTGCACTGCACAGCTTATATGAAGTTACTGTCGCACCGGCACAGACACAGATTCGTACAGCAGTTCGGTAGGAAGATGTCAATGCTCATGGAACAAGTAAATAAACAATGATTAATAGTTTGTTTTGGTACTCCGACCCTGTAATATATCACAATTTCAATTACTAAAATGAATAAATGTGCATTGGTGGCCCCACGTTGGGCGTCAGTGTGGCGTTCGCTGTGTTTTTCGGTTGTTTGGTATTTAACTAATTTGTAAATGGAAATGATAATCTTATTTTATTATGTTAAGTATTTACTAAATAATTTATCTCCTGGCTAAAGATTTGATCAGGTTGCTAAAGAACTCCAAGTTAACGTCGTGTTAAAGTGTTGTCTGTAAGTTGTGTAAGTGTCACTAAATCACAGTTCATACAACAGATTCCTTACAACTATTAATTAAGATGGAAGCAGTTATCTTCAGCAAAATGATCATTAAAACCACCGAATATCAGCAGCGCACAACACTGACGTATGTTACCTGAAACAATATCCTTCGCAACTTGTGCGTAATTAATTTCGGCTCCATACATCATCTAGAAAAGTATGTTATAACGATCGTGCTATGAGCACTGTTTTTAAAAAACCAACCTGATTCGAATAATTTTCATATAAAATGAGTTCGGGACCACCTGTGCACATTTAGTTTTACACATTAGTATTACCTTCGGCATTTATTCTGTAGAATTCGGTAATTTAAATTTGAATTTGCCGCTAGGATAATTGTTAAGATGGCGGCAGACAATTGATAGAGACTTTCTATTGTTAGAGCAAATAAGTAAATTTTTAAAATGCTTATTAAACGCTATAAAATCTAATTTTGTATTGTGCACTATTTAGACTTCATCAAGCAAACATTTGATTTGTTTCTAAGGAAAACACAGACAAAAACGCGATACAAATCGCTATCATCAATGGCTGCGCTCCTTGCAGCGGAAAGAAATAATTAACACAGATAATGCTTACTGAGAGAGGAATTAAAGTTACAAATAATTATTCGCTCATATCTATAATAATAATGAACTCTATTTTCAAGTAGTAATTAACAAATAATTACAGTTTCTTCACAGACCTCAGTTCGATACGCGTCCGCAGTCTACAAAAGCCATCCAACAAAAGGTAAAAACAAGGGAAGACAAACGCAGATCATAAATGCAATTTACAGTTATCATTGTATTTGTATGATACACATCGGTATGTCCAATTATATCATAGAATATTATGTCAATAATTAATATTTATAAGTTTTCACTGTTTTTTCATACGTCAAATTGATAATGTTTATAACTGTTAGAGGCATAATTTCCTCTCGTCGCACTGTAGCCAAAAATTTATCACGTGGATGTTACAATGCCCCTTGGGCTGAGAAAAAAAATTAGTTTATCTATTGTATATTCTTTTTATCAGCCCATGTAATCCACGTAGATTTGCTACTCTCAAGATGCAAATGTTTAGTTTCAATGTTGTTTTAGACATGATAAAGCTATAGTCGAGTACTTTAAACGACTTCAGTGACTGTATTATCTCGGAAATTGCTGCGGATACTTCCCGGATTAACTTATCCCCCCCCCCCCCCCCATTTGGGTTCACTGGACTCGGAAAACCGGGAATAAAACAGTCCAAAGGGCTTCAAGAAAATACAGACACCTACTTTTAACAGTCAGGCTTGACATGATTGTAATAAAATATGCTGGAAAATGCAAATTTATGACTCTGTTGTAAGCATCTGAGATAATGAAATTTTTTTTATGGTGGTATATCATAATTTCCAAAGTCACTCATTTAACGAATGTCATAATAATTTGCTGCTGACGTCGTAAGACCGCCCCCTTGTCGAGCTGTTGGAACGCAGACAGGTAGTGGCTGCTGCTGGACCGCCCCCGGCCGAGTCTGTGGGGCGTCTGTTGCCGTCGGCTCCATCGTGATTTGGATCTGCTGCTGGTTAGAAGTCGCGCTGCATCAGGTCTTGTTTCTGCTTTCTCACGTCCCTCAGTTCAAGACGGGCACATGAAATGTCAAAATATAAGCATCAGTGACAAGATAATTACTATTCTCATCCTGTGGAAAAGTTTATTAGTGTCCATTTCACTTGCATTCGCACGGATGGCATTGGACTGTTTTTGGAGTATGTTCTGTATTTTGACACTGTTCAACACAATGTAGTGATTCACATGTAAGTTTATCACAATATGCACATTCTGAATACTGCACCGTTAATCATACAAGTGTCCGTAGTGTGCTTCGTTCACTTAAGCGGAATGTAAATATTTTCGCGACGCGCTGCGTAGCCAACGTTGCATTATTGCTTTGCTGCGAGGCTGCCTGTACAGTCTGTCACATTAAATTTGGCACGCGGAGACGCTTCATATCAGACTACTAAAGGTCATCAGTTCAAATTAATTATTAATACAGTCAACAGTACTCAACGTTCATAGCGTTGCTGCTAACTTTGACACTCCAAGAGCGTTCATAAGGTTACGCGATCACAGTTTTTATCACTGTTCATCATTATTCACAATGTTAATCACAGTTCTTCACGCGTCCACTAGTTCCTGCGAAACACGTTTCACTGTTCTGATTGCTGTCAGTAGTTTTCCACAATACTTAACAGACAATCTACATGCAAATGACACTTTTCAAGTAATGACATCTGATACACTTGCATATAAGTTCATATTACCATGACGGAATAACAAAATTTAAAATTTTACACTGTCACATAAACATGAGACAAAATAAAACTTTCAGAATCTGCTACATTATCTTGACCATGAGATCATTACTGAACTGTCCATATAACAGCACATTTCCATTTTTATTTCAGATACTTATATTTATATTTTTTATTTTTTTATTAGGATTGTTATTTACCATGTTTTTGGACAGATGTCCATGTTCGCTTTATCTAACCGGAATGTTGCTCATAAGAGCATTTTAAATGACTTCGTAATGAAACCGTGTACGTAAATCAGTACACATTCAGATTTCGCTTCACTAGTGGTGAAAGCAGTTTATTTTCTTTTTTATTTAGTTATTATTTCTCAGTCACACAGCTCACACACCACCAACACTCGCTACGTATGTCGGACTACATGACTCAATCTTATGAAAATATTTTTGTTATATCCATTCTTACACAGGAACAAATATATTATTTAAGTATTTTAATCATTTCTATCCTACGTATAGAAAGGTAAAATTCCTCACATTTAATGCAATAACATTCAAGTGTCTATCAAGTTATTTATCCTTTTAGAGTAAAAATACATTTATTATGGGGATTCTCTACTCCTTGCTCAAATAATTCAAGAACATTACAGTGTAATACTCGACGTAAAAGCTTATAAACTAATACATACATAATATTATCAAATTATTACTGCTAATTATTTTACCATAAACATTATATTTACAGTTATGGGGTAGTCCACTTGCACTTCTGATTGGTCCTTTGTATCACTTCGTTTTTTCGTAGTCCAGGGGACCAAGTAAGATGCTCTGCAATAGGTATTGTGCGGATATACTTTCATATTATACTGGTAATCTTTTATGATTCCAGGGCGTTCAGTGAATACTTCGAGGTAGCCGAATAATAATTCTGTTAATTGTCTAGCCTCTGAAGCATTAATGCAAGTTGCCTCCTGTGCTTTCTCTTCTATTGTTGTGACGATGACACTCACGTTGCTGGGTGCATCGTTATTTCGATTTTTGTGACACATCTGTGGTTGCTTATGATCCAACACTAACAACTTCTGTTTGCTGACAGAAAGATTCATTTTTCTCATCAGCGGAAGGTTCGCAACGGTCTCCCGATTCAGCATTAATGTTATGGGTCGCTGTTGGTACTTACGTGCACATGTCCCACGGGCGAGATCAATTACAGCTTCCCCATCCCGAAGGAACTCAAGACCCAGAAGCACCGGTACTGACAAGTTATCCATTAGTAGGAACGTGCATAATAAGCAATCATTTCCCAAGATAACTTCCACCTGTGTCTGGTATTTTATACTCTGTGCCTTTTTTCCCAATGCCCCTATAACCTTACAATTTGCAACCGGCAAAATCGGAAATCACCTTATCTCCGATACCTTCTTGAAAAACTGCGTTTTCATAACTGATACATTAGCACCTGTGTCAAGCAGAATAATAGTTGTTACACCATTTACAGCTCCGGTGACACTTGCTTGGATATTTTCCCTTTATGGCTTATCAGAGGCAGCAGGTTCCAGATATAGCTGATCTTCGATCCTGTTGCCATCCTGATACCGTATCATCTTTATTTTTTGTTCTGTCGACCTATTGCCTTCATTGTTGGCCTCGGTCACCTGGCGAGGGCCTACAGGGACCGAAATTAGTTTGTTGACTTCTGAGTTTGTTTTGTTTCCGAAGGTACCTCCACTGTTCTAACATTTTGTGAGTTTTCAGTCGGAGGAGGCCTGCTTGGATCCCACTACGGTCGATATTGATTGCTTGGTATAGGTATAGCCTGTACATAATTTATTGGGTGACCGGAATTGATATAATTTTGCTGCGGCTGCCAATGACTTGGCCCTGGCTGTCACCAATATTCACTGTCACCCCGCATATTTTTAGGCTTGTCTTTATATGGACTGTCTGACCTGTTGTCATTTCGTCTCTTTCTGTTACTATTGTTATTATTTGGGTTCTCATTGTGGTACGGCCTCTGATTACCATTCGGTTGATTGGTGTTCTTCGGCCTTTTGATAATTACTGTTATTATTATTAGGATAACCAAAATTTTGGTTGTAGGGATTCCTACTATTCTTATTATTATTGTATTTTCCGTTACTATAAGCTTTACTTTTATTTTTCTTTGAACTACCTTCGCCCCTATTTCCATTATTTCCATTCCATGAATTTTTTCTATTAGGACTAAAATTATTGCTGATCACGTCAGAATTTTTTCTGGCGTCTTCCTGCACTAGATCCAGAGAATCAATTACAGACAGAAATTCTTTCAGATCGGTGTCGGTAACATTAACTAATTTTTCTCTAATATGTGTGGGTAATCTAGCTATTAACACTCGCAATAAGTCTCTGGTGGTTACTGGCTCATCCCAGTACCGGGTCATGTTAATATATTTTTCAAAGTACTTTGTTAAGGAACCTGAGTTCGGACTGTACATTTCTGCATTGTAAACAATTTTACGGAGTCGCTCTTGAGTAGACGCTGACCAGAATTGATCAAGGAACGCCTTCTCAAAGTCGTGGAAAGTCTTGCAAGTTTCTGCTGCATTTAATGCCCAGAGCGACGCTTCACCAGAAACAGGTGAAACCACAAACTGTATCTTCTGTTCTTCCGACCATGATTTTGGAAGAACACTTTTGAATTTTCGAATGAAAACTACTGGATGTATGTTCTTCTTGATTTCTTTGTTAAATATTTGAAACTGTCTATGCTTAATCAGGCTTTCTTCATGCAGCAAAGTAGTTAAGTGCATGGAATTGCTATCGTTCGCAGGTGGTGTGATAACTTTATTACCAGTACATTCTATTCCTCTAATATTGTTCCTTGGTGTCACATATTGCTCTGGTAATATCGGTTGATTACCAAAATTTGGTCTTCCTTCTGGTGCATTAAAATTCGCCGCCAGATTATCTGCGATCTTTTCCCTGTTAGTACCAGTGTTTTCATTACTACATACTGTCAGATTTTCAAAGTTTTGATTTTCAAAGCTCAGCACCCTGGCTACTTCTGTTCGGACCTGCTTTCGGATTTCCGAGGGAATGTCCTCCTGCATTGTTTCCACAGCGGTAGCCGAGGCTTTGAATTGGTTCTCTAGTCTATCTACTTCTGTTTGAAGACTATTGATCTGAACTGGAATGTTTGTTAACGGTTCAATAGTGGTTTTTACTGCATCGATCTCCTGCTTAAAATGGGTAGTAATAGCATTATCACGATTGACCAACACTTGATCTATCCTACGGACAATTTCTTTATCTTTTTGTAGACAAATACTGTTTATATTTTCCATAAATTTCTTTTCCTTTTCTTGGTCCCTGAGCTCCTCTTGCTGTTTTTCTATAAGCTTTTCCTGTCTACATTTTTCCTTTTCCTGCTAACGTTGTCTTTCACGCTCCTGCTCTTTAAGCTCGCGTTGTTTTTCACGCTCCTGCTCCTTAACAGTAAACTTTTCAAATAATGCTGTTACCATATCCTGTATGGACATAGCTTGAGCATTGCTAACTTCTGCCCCTTGCCTAGAAGAAATATTGTCAATAATTCCTAACTGGTTGAATGCAAGGGTGTTAGTTTGTTTTGGCAGCTCCTCAGTTTTACTGTCACTCGGCACATCAGTTACTAAATTATCATTCATAATTAAATTTTCTAATAATTCGACAGAAATATGGGTAGATTGTTCTACCTGAGACTCTGATGTCATCTCTGCATCAGTATACTCATTCGCTTTATTTTTCTTTTGTTCAAACATTCTATCACCAATATAACACAACAAATATATAAATCACTGACAAGCACCAATTGATACAATCTTATAACTAACACATATACACAAATAACACTTAAAAATATTAATTTCGCAGCCAGAATATTCAATTATTACTACTTATGGGTGCAGGTACCGATTTTAATTTAAAATTGCACACGCCGCAAATGTTGTCAGCGTGTTGCTATATAGTAACTGAACATGAACATCTGTTCCTACCTGTGTGAGGGTGGTGCACTGCACAGCTTATATGAAGTTACTGTCGCACCGGCACAGACACAGATTCGTACAGCAGTTCGGTAGGAAGATGTCAATGCTCATGGAACAAGTAAATAAACAATGATTAATAGTTTGTTTTGGTACTCCGACCCTGTAATATATCACAATTTCAATTACTAAAATGAATAAATGTGCATTGGTGGCCCCACGTTGGGCGTCAGTGTGGCGTTCGCTGTGTTTTTCGGTTGTTTGGTATTTAACTAATTTGTAAATGGAAATGATAATCTTATTTTATTATGTTAAGTATTTACTAAATAATTTATCTCCTGGCTAAAGATTTGATCAGGTTGCTAAAGAACTCCAAGTTAACGTCGTGTTAAAGTGTTGTCTGTAAGTTGTGTAAGTGTCACTAAATCACAGTTCATACAACAGATTCCTTACAACTATTAATTAAGATGGAAGCAGTTATCTTCAGCAAAATGATCATTAAAACCACCGAATATCAGCAGCGCACAACACTGACGTATGTTACCTGAAACAATATCCTTCGCAACTTGTGCGTAATTAATTTCGGCTCCATACATCATCTAGAAAAGTATGTTATAACGATCGTGCTATGAGCACTGTTTTTAAAAAACCAACCTGATTCGAATAATTTTCATATAAAATGAGTTCGGGACCACCTGTGCACATTTAGTTTTACACATTAGTATTACCTTCGGCATTTATTCTGTAGAATTCGGTAATTTAAATTTGAATTTGCCGCTAGGATAATTGTTAAGATGGCGGCAGACAATTGATAGAGACTTTCTATTGTTAGAGCAAATAAGTAAATTTTTAAAATGCTTATTAAACGCTATAAAATCTAATTTTGTATTGTGCACTATTTAGACTTCATCAAGCAAACATTTGATTTGTTTCTAAGGAAAACACAGACAAAAACGCGATACAAATCGCTATCATCAATGGCTGCGCTCTTTTCAGCGGAAAGAAATAATTAACACAGATAATGCTTACTGAGAGAGGAATTAAAGTTACAAATAGTTATTTGCTCATATTTATAATAATAATGAACTCTATTTTCAAGTAATAAATAACAAATAATTACAGTTTCTTCACAGACCTCAGTTTGATACGCGTCCACAGTCTACAAAAGCCATCCAACAAAAGGTAAAAATAAAGGAAGACAAACGCAGATCGTAAAAGCAATTTACAATTATCATTGTCTTTGTATGATACTCATCGATATATCCAATTATATCATAGAATATTATATAAATAATTAATATTTATAAGTTTTCACTGTTTTTTCATACGTCGAATAGATAATGTTTATAACTATTAGAGGCATAATTTCCTCTCGTCATACTGTAGCAAAAAATTTATCACGTGAATGTTACACTGCCAAAAACTTCCGGCATAAGAAGTCACCCGTATTCTGCTAACGAGCTTGTCAAAGAGGGTGGAGGAGTGGACAGAGGTTCAGGGCACTCTCTTGAGCTAAGGGTGGGAAAGTGTCCCTAAGGGTGGAAGAATCAGCAACGAACAATGGCATGAGGATGCAGAAGGCGATGGAAACCATTGCATAAAAGACAAGTTACGTGTATCCACAGGACATGTGGCCTGTAATTGAAGAAGTGCCATGACGATCTCCCCATTGGGAAAAGATTCCGAATAGCCCCCCATTCGGATCTCCGGGAGGGGACTGCCAAGGGGAGGTTACCATGATAAAGAGATTGAATAATCAGTGGAAGGATAACATTCTACGAGTCGGCACGTGGAATGTCAGTTAGCTTGACCGTCGTAGGGAAACTAAAAATATCTGAAAAGGGAAATACAAAGGCTCAATTTAGTAATAGTAGGGGTCAGTGAAGTGAAGCGTAAAGAAGACAAGGATTTATGGTCAGATGAGTGTAGATTAATATCATCAGAAGCAGAAAATGGTAAAACAGGAATAGGGTTCGTTATGAATAGGAAGGCGGGGCAGAGAGTGGGTTACTGTGAACAGTTCAGTAACAGGGTTGTTCTTATCAGAATCGACAGCAAACCATCACCGACGACTATAGTTCAGATATACATGCCGACGTTGCATGTTGAAGATGAAGAGACAGAGAAAATGTATGAAGCTATTGAAATGATTATACAATATGTAAAGGCAATGACAATCTAATAGTCATGGGGTACTGGAATGCAGTTGTAGGGGAAAGAGTAGAAGGAAAGGCTACTGGAGAATATGGGCTTGGGACAAGAAATAAGAGAGGAGAAAGACTGACTTAGTTCTGTAACAAGTTTCAGCTATTAATAGCGAATTCTCTTTGCAATAATGACAATAGGAGGCGATATACTTGGAAAAGGCCGGGAGGTAGTGGGACATTTGATTTGGATTACATCATAGTGAGACAGAGATTCCGAAATCAGATACTGGATCGTAATTCGTACCCAGGAGCAGATATAGACTCAGATGACAATATAGTAGTGACGAAGAGTAGGCCGAAGTTTAAGACATTAGTCAGAAAGACCCAATACGCAAAGAAGTGGGACACGGAAGTACCAAGGAATGGCGAGATAGGCGTGAAGTTCTCTAAGGTTATAGACAGAGCAATAAGGAATAGCTCAGTAGGCAATACAGTTGAAGAAAAATGAACATCTCTAAAAGGAACCGTCGCAGATGTTGGGTAGGTAAACACAGGCTCGGAGAAGGCATCTCCGAAGAAACCATGGTTAAGAGAAGAAATTTTTCAGTTGATTGATGGAAGGAGGAAGTACAAAAATGCTCGAGGGAACTCAGTAACACAGAAATACAAGCAGCTGAAGATTGAAATAAATAGGAAGTGCAGGGAAGTTAAGACGAAATGGCTGCAGGAAAAATGTGAAGACATCGAAAGAGAAATGATTGTCGGAAGGACAGACTCTGCATACACGTAAGTCAAAACATTAAAAGTTAGGGTGGTAACATTAAGAGTGCAACGGGAATTCCACTGTCAAATGCAGAGGAAAGAGCGGATAGGTGGAAAGAATACATTGAAAGCCTCTGTGTGGAGGAAGAGTTGTGTGAGTTGTTAGCAGAAGAAACAGAAGTCGATTTAGAAGAGATAGGGGATCCAGTATTAGAATCAGAATTTAAAAGAGCTTTGGAGGACTTACGTTCAAATAAGGCAGAAGGGAAGGATAACATTTCTAAAATCATTGAGGGGAGTGGCAACTAAATGACTATTCACGTTGGTGTGTAGAATATATGAGTCTGGCGACATACCATGTGACTTTCGGAAAAACATCATCAACACAATTCCGAAGACGGTAAGAGCTGGTAACTGCGAGGATTATCACACAGTCAGCTTAACAGCTCATGCATCCAAGTTTGCTTACAAGAATAATATACAGAAGAATAAAAAGAAAATTGAGGATGCGCTAGATGACGACTAGTTTGTCTTTAGGATAAGTAAAGGCACCAGAGAGGCAATTCTAACGATGCGTTTAACAATGGAAGCAAGAATAAAGAAAAATCAAGACACGTTCATAGGATATGTCGACCTGGATAAAGCATTCGACAATGTAAAATGGTGGAAGGTGTTCGAAATTCTGAAAAAAGGACGAATAAGCTATAGGGAGAGAAGGGTCATATACAATATGTACAACAACCAAGAGTGAATTATTGAGTGGACGATATGAGTGGGCGACCAAGAACTAAGTGCTCGTATTAAAAAGGGTGTAAGACAAAAAGTAGCCTCACGCCCATACTGTTCAATCTGTACATCCAGGAAGCAATGACGGAAATAAGAGAAAGGTGCATTAGTGGAATTAAAATTCCAGCTGAAAGGACATCAGTGATACGATTCGCTGATGACATCGCTATCCTGTGTGAAAACGAAGAAGTGTTACATGATCTGCTGAACGGAATAAACAGTCTAATGACTACACAGTATGGATTGAGAGCAAATCGAAGAAAGACGAAGGTAATGGAAAGTAGTAGAAATGAGAACAGCGAGAAGCTTAACATCTGAATTGATGGTCGCTATGTCGATGAAGTTAAGGAAATCTTCTACCTAGGCAGTAAAATAACCAATGATGGACGGAGCAAGGGGAACATCAAATGTAGGCGAGCTATGGCAAAAATGGAATTCCTGGCCAAGAGAAGTATACTAATATCAATTATCGACCTTAACTGGAGGGAGATGTTTCTGAGAATGTACGTCTGGAGTACAGCATTTTATGGTAGTGAAACATGGACTATGGTAGAATCGGAACAGAAGAGAAACGAAGCATTTGAGACGTGGTGTAACAGACGAATGCTGAAAATTAGGTGGACTGATAAGGTATGAGGAGGTCCTATCCATAATCAGAGAAGAAAGGAATATGTGGGAAACACTGATAACGAGAAGGGACAGGACGATAGGACATCTGTTAAGACATGAGGGAATTACTACCATGGTACTAGAGGGAGCTGTAGACGGAAGAATCTGTAGAGGAAGACAGAGATTGGAATACATCCAGCAAATAATTGAGGACGTAGGTTTCAAGTGCTTCCCTGAGATAAAGAGGTTAGCAGAAGAGAGGAATTCGTGGCGGGCGGCATCAAACTAGTGAGGTGACCTTTTCATTGCCTCCTAAGCTTCTGTGTTATTCGTAGAAGGTGATTAGGCGGTTAAAGAAGTAATACGTGTTTCACTGGCTTTTCATGTCAACTGGGTCTGGTGGTTATTTCAGCTTGAGCAAGTGTTCACCATAGAGAGGGTTAGTCTTGTTCAAAATAGCGTGAAAAACGTTGAAAAGTTACCGATTGTATATGAAATCACAGTGGAGGCGAATAGTAACAGACGTCACCCAGAGTTCAGTATTAGGTCCTACACCCTTTTCAGAGAATATTAGTTATATTCTAACAGTTTTGTCCTACTGTAAAAACCACATGTAGGCCAATGACTTCCAGTGGTATCTAACTGTAAAACGGATAAACCTGTAGACAACTATTAAGAAACTCAATACTAACCTGCGAGAACTATCAAAATTGACACAGAATACAGCGTTACAGCACAATATACGCTACTGGTTGGTCATTCTAGGTTCATTAGCAAGAAATATCGTTAATATTCATCATCTTTAACACTAATGGAACAAATTTCCATTTCTCTCCTTCTGTAAAGGGTATTGGAGTTATAATGAATGAAAATCTAAATTGCACATAACTGTACTGTGGAAGAAGGCATCATCATCATCATATAAGACTCTTCGATCATACTTTACCATCATATGCGCAGATATACTTCCTCTGTGTCTTCTGGTCACGTGTCTTCTCTACTTTCTAATCAAAGGACGGATCCCTCATGTCTCTTCTCGACCTTAACGCTCTTATCTGAACATGGCAGAAGTACCCGTTCTCATCAGAAAAAAGTCATTTCTGTCTCACTTCATCGTGTAACCACTTTCTCGAAATTCTCCTTAGCAGCAGAAACCTGACTCTGGAATAAGCTCCCTCGTCATATTAGAGAACTGGAATGAGATTTTCGATCTGCAGCGGAGTGCGCTCTGATATGAAACTTCCTGTCAGATTAAAACTGTGTGCCCGCGAAAGGAAAAGGTCCCGAGTTCGAGTCTCTGTCCGGCACACAGTTTTAATCTGCCAGCATGTTTCATATTAGAGAACTGTATAACATATCCTTCTTCATAACCCAGTTAACGATGTATCTACTGAAGCAACGATGATGATTAACACTGTTCTTGTGCAGACTCGTTACTCTTGTACATCCTTCTTTCGAACCAGATCTTCCTCATTTCGCACGTTTATTAGCCGGTGCTGGCTTTTTTCCCCAGAACTCTCTATATCAGAATCATTTATTTTGTGCACCTATAAATTTCTTTTATTTCTGCAAGTATCATGATTGTTATTTTGCCATTATCATCATTATTGTCACTATTATTAGTGGCAACAGCAGCAGCTGCAGTAGTGGAAGTACTGTCTGTATTAACTTTATCAGTTCATAGTATTATTTACTCACACTGTCACTGCAGACGTTCAAATCATTTTAATTCTACGTTTCATATTAAAATTATTTTTCTTACATAATATTGTCGTTTATTATGTTAAAAAAGGTACTGCGTTTGTGAAATCCTAGTCCGATGTCGGAGAGGACGTGATGGCCCTAATCAGACAGATTAAATAAATATATAGATAGGCAGGTAAATATTTCATTCTTTCGAACTTCGCTTCGACTGTGATACACCGGTCTCAGAGCACCAAGGCTTGTACTTCTCTCCTGATTCTTCATTCATCATGCAAAGATGGTCCACTTCCTCCTTCTTCATTCACATCTGTCTGACTGCAAAAGAAGCATCTACAACGCCTGACCTGTGTCTCAGATGATGGTGCACTATTGCCGTATACTTCCACCATCTCAGCAACGATTGTTGCAGCCCTGTTCCCTTTCAGATGCCGAAAGAGTCTCACAGCACAATACTCAACTTAAAAAATTTGTTGCGTCATGTATTTTTGGCTCCTCTAATGGGTTACTACCGTACTATAACCTGAGGATTGTAATCTGTATCAGGTACCTGCAAACAAACAGAAAATTGATTACGAAATTTTTCCGCTATAAATTAAAAATTTGATACACCGTGAGTTTAGTGCTACGTCTAAATATGCTATGGTGTTTTCCAATATGTTTTCCACTATTTTTTTCTCTCTTTACGCAGTTGTAATTTGGTTTTTAGAAATGATTATGTGACATATGGCAGCGAGTTTTTCCTTCTGTACTTGTGTAATTCGTTTCCTTTGTGACAATGGGTGTTACAGGCATCGGTACAGTTTCTTGAATCGATGATCCCAGAACATTTCCACATTGGTTCTTTAATATATTTTGATCAGGCATGTACTTGTCGTGAAAGTTTCACGTTTGTTTTGTTGAATATTCTATCGCATTTGATGGTTACCTTCAGCTTTTAAGTAGTGGTTAGATATTTGGCCACCAAACTTTAAATTTACTCTGCATGTAGGCAATTTACATCGGAATAAAATTCTCAAGTATTTGGGACGCAACAGGCTGTAGCTATTACGTTTCATTTTTGTTACTATTACTAACTGACAAACCCGATATTGCCTGGCTATTCATTTAACCAGTTTCCTATTACGAACGAAAACAAGATAATGAACTGTGTTTGTAGTGAAGTATAGAAAAAATTTCATTTCCATATGTGTGAAATCATGTTTGAAATTATGAAACAGTCGTACAATGAAATGCTCGTAATGTTCCGATCTACTCTATCCAAATGAAGAAACAAGATCCCAGACAGTTTCTGCATGTTGGACACAGCTGCTTCGTTTGTTTACAACGCGATATTTTAAACGTTTCTGTGGCACGGACTGTTCATAGCTCCGTAGACGGCTGATATTTTCACCTAAGAAATAAATACGGGGTTAAAGGCGAAGTGGTGTTAACCACGTTTTTATAATTATTGACTTAAGTGCTGCAACACAATTTTGAAATATAGATCTGTTAAATGGAAGAATGGTGTAACTCACAGTTTTGTTCTTACCCCCATAGATGGCGTTAGAAGTTTCACTTGTGAAAGAAACGGCCGCTTTGTTTACAGGAAACGCGGTGCAAGTCTGACTTACGCCATTATTCCTCTAAGTGCTCCTCAGGTGTGCTTTCGTACTGTGTAGTTTTACGTGTTTTGGTGAAGATGGATCCTCAATTTGATGAAGACACAAGTAGTGAACCAATTATATTGCAAAATGCAGGATCTAGTGATGATTATGATCCTTCAGAGAATGAAAGGTTTGGTTCTTCAGGTAAGTTTAACTCACGTAGTCTATCATTTGGCCAATTACGTTACTAACACATTATCATGTCTTTGAAGTTTAACAATGACTGGCCTATAAACGTAATTTCACTGAAAATAATAGCAAACGTGGTGCGCGAGCTAAACGATGTAGCATAATTTCTGCAAAACAATTCGTAAAAATAATAACAGTCTTGATACACAACCTCAAAACGTCGTAGCATATCATTCGGAAAATAATTATGCGTTTTTGTTTGGTTGCAGAGGAATAAATGGAAATAACACAACATAAATTACCAAATCGAATTAGAAAGAGGCAAAAAAGGGGGAGTACGAAGCAGGAAAGAAAGAAAAAAAGAAATTTGGGTCAGGCATATGAAACTAAGGAAGGGAGAAAGGTTCCTGAAAAGACGTTCTCAAACATAAATTGTAACTGCAGATTAAAATGTATAGATAAGATATCAGAAGTGGTAGGCAGAAATTCATTCGAAACATTTTGGATTTTAGGTTCTTTTTCCTGTCAGAATGCTTTTCTACGTGGGTTAATTAAGCAAATAAATCCTCAACACGGGCGTCCTAGAGATAGGTCAAGATTGCCAAAGTCAACCAGCAATCAATTTTGTATTCAAGTTGATGGAACTAGTGTTAAGGTATGCAAACAAATATTTCCTTCAAACATTCCAAATATCAGATGGGCGGATGACCAGAGCTGTACAAAAGCTGAAAATGGGAGAGCAACCAGAATCGGAGAAACGAGGAAGTGGGATACCCGTGAACAAAATCTCTGATGAAAGAATGGATATCGTCCGGAAGCATATTTCATCATTCCCCTCATACCAGTCTCATTATACAAGAGCTCAAAATACAAACAGAAAATATTTATCCCCTGACCTTAATGTACGTCTTATGAATAACTTATGCAGAGAATACTGCAAAGAGAAGAAAATCTTACCTGTTAAAGAGCCCATTTATCGCAGATGTCTCAGTCATGACTTCAACTTGCACTTTTATGCTCCACGTAAAGATCCCTATGTGAAGTGTGACAAGTACAAAATACAGATGTCCACTTTAGAAGATGCAATAGAAAGAAATAACGTGGAAGCACAACACGAACTTCATCTTCGAAAGGCGGAGGCTGCTAGAACATCCATTAAATTAGATAAAGAAAAGTCACAGAAAGATAAATTCTATTGTGCCTTCACTTTTGACTTGCCGAAAGCTCTGCCATTCCCCAAACTGACCAGTTCTGTGGCCTATTATAAAAGAAACATATGAAATCTTGGCTGTCATGAGCTGTCAACTTATATTGGCTTTATGTACACATGGGATGAGACCATGGCCTCACGTGGGTCACACGAAATAGGTTCTTGTGTTACAAAACATATTACTACAAGAGCTTCAGCTTCAAAACGTGTTGTCATGTATAGCGACACTTGTATGGGTCAAAATAGGAATTTGAAATTTGCATTGTGTCTCATGAAATTGCTTCACACCAGTGTTAACATCGACATTATGGACCATAAATTTATGGTTAGTGGCCACTCCTATCTCCCTAATGATTCAGATTTCGGATCTATAGAATCCTATGCAAGAGGTAAAACAGTTTATGTTCCTGCTGATTGGTGCTCCATAATCGCAAAATCAAGAAGAATGAAAGCTTTTATTGTTACGCAAATGTCACGTGAAGATATCAAGTCTACGAAGAATCTTGAACAAGCTATTACAAGGAAAAAACAAAATGTCGCTAAAAAACCAGTGTCGTTGCTTAATATGCAGTGGATTCGTTTACTGAAGAACGAACCTTAATTCTCTATTACAAGGAGACTCTTACTGAGGAGTTTCCATTCTCCGCTCTTTGTTTAAAGCCAGCCGAACCAGGAAGGCCAGTTTCACTTGGACGTATTGCTATGGAAAACCTGTACCATTGACCAATACCTGTAACCAAGGAAAAGAAAGGGACATGCTAGATCTTCTACCATACATTCCACCCATCAACCATGCTTACTTCCAGGGACTTACAACAGCTGAAGCAACAGTAGATGACGCAGGCCCGCTGGATGTTGTTGATACTGAACGTGACTGAACATTGTCATAGCTAAGAAAGGATATTTCGTTGTACTGCTCTTAGTCATTTCTGAAATATATCATTTGTCATTAAAAATTTACTGCAAATACAAGATTTGTCAATGGCAAAATGATGTAAGTCATTTGGGCCCTTCAAAAGACACATAATTTTGTATTAAACCATTTTCAATTATGAACACATTGAAACAATGACACCTTCCTGCGATGTAAAAAACAAAAAAAATTGGTATTGATTTCTTGTGGAATTTATTATAATGCTTCTCAAAAAACCTTCTGTTTCTCAAAATGCATGAAACATGACTTACACCACTTTGGCTGTAACCCCCTCAAATTTATTAAACCCTCATGTATGATGCAGCTTTTTATACACATCTCTGTTTTCATGACGTCATATTCTTGAACTATGTGTCATACATTGATTTATTTGCATACGTATGTCCAGAGAAATATTTTGTTAGTAGAGTTAGCAGAAAAGGAGGAACAGATTTGAACGGCAAGCGTGATGCGGTTGTTTTTCAGGCATCTCTGTGTTCATGACACTGATCTATGAATCATACTATGGTACAAATTTGTAGGTACATTCAGCGGCATATGCAGATACTGTCTGCCAAATGTGTTGAGAATAGAGTTAGTAGAAAATAAGTAACAAATTTAAACGTCATGCACAAAGCAGCAATTTTCCATGCATGTCGGTGTTTATGAAGTCATATTTCCTGATCTACGTACGGAACCACGATATACTTTTGTAAATGCGTGCAGCGGCTTATGTGGAAAGTGCCTGGTAATTTTACAGTGAATGCAAATAGTAGCAAGGGGCCTGTCTTCACCCATACCGTTGTTAAGACATCATATTTCTTGAACAACGTTTGGTAGGTGGTTCTTGTCAATCGTTGCATATGTGTACCAAGTTTGGTTCAAATCGCTCCAGTAATTTAGGAGGAGATGTGGAAAAATGGAACACTTTCTCTCTCTCTCACACACACACACAGACAAGCACACACTCATACGAGTGTACATCCAATTTTTAAATACGTATGAGTAATATTATTCCTTCTATGATCATGCATTATTTAAATTCGGTTACTTTTAGTTGATCAAATGATAAAAATCCTGCATTCAAATTGGGTCACAGATGGTTGCCAAGGTCATAACTTGTCTCTAATAGTGTAATCTTGATTAATTTAGTATTGCAGTAGCAGGGAGGTGAATTAGCACACCTCGGCTTTCGTAGCATCAGGCGGCCTGTTGATCGGAAGGTGCAGCCCCCTGAGGACCACCTTCTGGATTTCTTTGGTGCAACAAAGGGCAGCTGCCTCACTCCCTGCCTCCAGGGGCAGTGGTCAGTCACCGGTCCGCTCACCTTATTGTCCAGAGGGCCTCTGTGGCTAGACTGCGAGATTTTTTTTTTTTTTAAACGGAAACTATGTAGCCGTGTCGTACAAAGTAGCTGCAGTAGTTTGGGACAAAGGAACAGCTGGAACTGCTGGGGACATGTGTCTATTTATATGTTACGTCCTTTTGAGCCTGTTGTAGCACTTGCTGGCCACAGACCGAACGCCAGTTATGAAGGAACAGATTGCGGGCCGATGTCTCGGTATGAATCATCACCAGGGCCGAGGGAGTGTAGAACTTACGAAATGTTCACCCGGTTTTTGATAAGTTCCCTTTGGTGTCCTGCTGGTCTTACCACATCAGAGTTTTAGGGGATGATTTACAAATCGAGGGTGTTCACTTGATACAGTTCAAGAGTACAGTTTCCATTCTTGAAATCGCACTATTGACTCTGACTAAAGTGTTGCAAGTTGAAGATTTCACTTCAGGGAACACCTCTCAAGCTGTCAATACTAATTGCTTGGGCGATCATTTAGAACTGAAAACGATTTTAGTTGTACATTTAGATTAGAATGTCACATAGTACAAAACTTCTCTACTGGGAGTAGCTCAAAAATGAAAATGGCCATTCACGTCCAGTGAAGCAATTTGGCACCATCGTTTCCACCTTACACATTTTTTTTTTTGTTGCTGCTGCATTGAAGTTCTCGGTAGCTACACTGCTTTGCTACTTAATTTTTCCTTATACTGACCTAACGCCTTACTTATGTTCAAATAAATTCTACGTTATAAGGTAGATATCATGTACAGTATCGTGTTTCCCACTTTTATACGGGACGCAACACGCGCTTTGCCCATTCGCTAAGTTTCGCATGTAACTGAATCGTCTTCCATTTTGACCAGCACTACAACCACTCCCGCAAGCGCTACATACGCAAGCGCTACTCCCGCTCTTATCTGGTAATATTTCTGTTTTTCCCTAATTTTGATTGTGAGGGTCAGCTATGGTGCACAACTCGTCTCGTCATACGATGACAAATTGTATGACTTGCTTGCATCAAAGTACCTCCAGTATGGAGGGGATTTTAATAAAGTAACTACAGCCCAAGTAACTATTATTGAATGATGCATCGCCTTTAACTGTGACGGGGGTACATAACACTGTTTTCATCACACTCACTACGTCTCTGTAAACGACAGTCGGAACGTTCTGCCAGTCGTTGAATTCCTCGACGACAGAAATCCGCTCCTTGGTCACGGACGTGTTCGAGAACCGCTGGGCGGGCGTCCTCATGTTTGGAAAACCCTTTTCCCCCAAACTGATCATTTTGTTTGGCGAAAAAATGACGGTCGCATGGTAGACTTTCCGATCAGGATCACCCATGTCTTTGATACCTTGTTCAACTAGATGACAGCGTTTTACTATGATTGGACGCGACACTAAATTACGTCCACATACCGACAGAATTTCACGGTGAATCTGTGCCCAGTTTACACAGACGTACTGTCAAATGGTTCAAGTGGCTCTGAGCACTATGGGAATTAACATCTGAGGTCGTCAGTTCCCTGCATCTTAGAACTACTTAAACCTAACGAACCTAAGGACATCACACACATCCATGCCCGAGGCAGGATTCGAACCTGCGGCCGTAGCGGTCGCGCGTCTCCAGACTGAAGTGGCTAAAACCGCTCGACCACTGCGGCCGGCAGTCGTACTGTCCCACGCTCTTCAATTCAGGAGCACTTTCCCATTAGCTGCGTCGTTTCTATCGTTTCAAGTGATACACCTGTTACCCATATTACAGCAGAACTGCCTCCGCATGTAACTCTGAACATTTACTCTCTTCTGTCAATGAGCCAGTGTTTTTGCACAATAGTCTTACAGAGGGACAACATGTGTAACACACTTCCATCTTGAGATACAGAAAATGAGGACTAGATTGTAGAAAAATGTAGGATGATTGGGTTAAATCACATAATCGGTAATACTAATTGTTAATACGGCAACACCCGTTTTAAAACGTTTCCTTTCGGTTCCCATCTCTTGCCTTCGAAGAAAATATGGACGACAGAGTAAGGCTTAAGGTTCCTTCTATGACGATGTAATTATCAACGATGCTCAAATTGGAGTTGGGAAAGGACAGGTAATCTCCCGTTCTCTGTCCAAAGGAACCATCTCGGCGTTCGGTGGAAGAAATTTAGAGAAACAGCGGGAAACGTAAGTGTGAATGGCAGCACAGGGATTTGAGTCGCTCTGCTCTCTAATACTTCTCGAATGGCTTACTACAGCTTACACTGCACTAATGGTCTCATTTACATTACAGGTTCATCATCAGCCACATCGTCAGCTCCGGCAGCTTTTAAGCCCTGTAACAGTCCTGATTGCATAAATCATTATTTTTACTCCAATCTTTTCTTCGCCCTTACGATTACACTTGTACAATTGGCTTATGGTTCCCATTCCAGTGAGACGGATTTATAACTTTTTTAAGAGTGATGATATTTTTTGTTGAATGAAATGAAATAATTTTGAGAAGGTGAACAAATATAATACACTGTGGATCTTCACAAGGGTGACCAGTTCAATATTCTTGACACCTTTCGTTTAGATCTGCACAAATTACTTTAATTTAATTTACCTTCTGTTGCTTTTATGTTGTGAAATTCAAATTCTTTTCATATACTACGGTGTATTGTATTAGCATTCATTCTGCAGCCACTTTTCATTATTCAGTGAAGTCATTTAAATCACCGAGTTGACCGATGAAAATGATATAGTTTGAGATCAGTGAGTTGATGTGACATCAGTGCAAAGCGTCAGAAGAGGTGAATTTACAGTCTAATGAACATGCGTGGCAACTGAAAGTTTGTTAAAGGTAGAGACTTCAAACCGTATTCCTTACCAGGTCTGACTCCTACTTCCATTTTCGGTGACGTATCCACGCATTTCACTATACGATGCTAAGAGGTCATTATATATGGATTCAGTGTTATTTTATCTACATAATGAAACTAATGAATGGGTATCCTACTCCTTCATCTGCAATACAAATGCTTTGTTAAGTTTATAGTGAATTCGGTAAAAAGCATATTCATACTATTAAACTGCCGGAATTTTAAATGGTCTCAAAAATTCCTTCCCACCTCTTTCATCCACTATGTCATTACATATCGCCAATTCTGTCTCTCAGCATTCACAATCTAGTGATTGCTGCTATGAAAACAACGTTTAACAGCATTTTGATAATCTCTTTACGGCTGGTCCCGGCGGAGGTTTTAGTTCTCCCTCGGGCATGGGTGTGTGTGTTTGTCCTTAGGATAATTTAGGTTAAGTAGTGTGTAAGCTTAGGGACTGATGACCTTAGCAGTTAAGTCCCATAAAATTTCACACACATTTGAACATAATCTCATTAACATCTCAGTGAGTTCTACATCTAACGTATATCCATTTTTTTATTATTATTACTGACCTCTCCGAAGAAGTGGATTAACAATTCCGAAGTAGCTTCATGAGAAAAATTCACCTGACCTGCGGCAGTAAACCAGTAAGAAATTCTAAGACGAAAAAAACTGATGAGTAATCAACTTTAGAGTACTCCGATGAAAGTGATTGATATACAATTCTATGCCGCCGTACGAGCTGGGCTGTGCCTCCTGGACAGTGAAGCTGCGCTGTGACAATGGCGGGCCAGATGGAGCCCCACTCACCAATGGCAGCTAATTGTTAACAAGCGACTGGTGATTGCGGTAATTGCCTCGTCAGCTGTCCTGCTGATTCACGCAAACCAGATGAAACGCGCCCAATTCCGCAGCTAATATCATTGCAAGCAAATAGGGGTGCCGGCCGAGGGCGCTGTGTCGACGAGAACGAAAGTACCGCTCGTTAGCACGTGTCGCGGTGACTTTCTGTTTATCGCATTACGACCTCTGCTTATCACGCTGCATCCTTCCCGATTGTTCACAATCCACCGTTACTCCACTAGTACCTGCTGAATTACGCTTGCAACAGGTTATGGCCGCATGTCGAAAGTGGAGCTACAAACATCATCAACTTCTTCCAGCTGTAGTAAGTAAGCGCATGTTCAAGAGAAGATATCAGCAGATACAATGGTTCTCACATGTAAATGAGTCGTCCGTTACAGTGGAACATTCCCAGGCGAAACTTGGCTGGTGTGTAGAGAGGTCAAAATAATGCAATAATTTTTCTATTTTGCCCAATTTCACTTCTACAGGGTAAAACACACTGAGAAAGGTAATTTCGCATATTAGGGTTAGGGAATATCTTCGAAAATAATATACTTAGGAAACGTGTTTCACGTAAAAGTTCAAATGTAATTACCGTTCTTGAAAACTGTGTAATTAACTTGTGTTCTAATTTCAAATTTTGCGTTATACCCCTCCACCATTATTTAATTTTGAAAAATGAAAACTTAGTTAAAACACAAATTATAGAAACTTTCACGCCATACCCAACTATGTGTAATAAAGCAAGTTTCTGTAATACCAATTTTGGAAAACAAGCCGTAGAAAATGTGCTGTCAGAGAATTTTCTACATAGTTTAAGTATCTAAGCATTCGTTAAATTCTAATTCCTTATTTTACTAATTTTTGTTTGTAGTTTTAATTTGTTATTTCATCTTTAAAATTTATATCTGTTTTAATATTTCACATAAATATATTTTGTTAATTGAAAACAGCAAGTAACTTATTACTATGATACAAAATCATTACAATAATTATTATCTGTAAATATATGCTTAAAATGTAACGTTTTCACACCATGCACTTAAATTTAGCGAAATTTCTTGATGCAATGCACACCATGGACGCAGAATATAAAATGAAATTCCGCAGGATTTGAAATTGTGATGGGTGATCCTCGAAACATCTTTATGTAACGGACGTGGCGAAACCAGAGTGAAACACGTCTAGACGTCGTGGTGTTGAGCGGCCACTTCTCGGTACAGATGTCGAATGTCTCAGACTTTGCAGATTGGTAAAACGAGACAGGTGACAGATTGTGGTGGAACCAACATCAGAGTTTAATGATGGGCAAGGCGTAGGTGTGTCTGAACAGACAGCGCACCGAACACACCCTAAAGATGAGCCTCCGCAAACAACGACCCATGCTTTGCCTATGTTAACACCACGATATTGGCCACTACCACCGAAATGGGCAGGCATGTGAACCATCGCCACTAGATGTTGGAGCAATGACAGAGCGTTGCGTGATCTGAGGAATCCCGACACCTTCCTCATCAGGTCGACGGGAATTGTAGAATCCGTCGTCTTCCAGCTTTACAGTGGAATGGATACATACTGGCGGTGGCTCCATTATGATCGGGGAAAGATTCACGTTGGCATCCATGGCTCAAGTGGAGCTCGTGTAAGGCACCGTGATAGCCAAGGATTGTCTTACGATGGTTGCAGACCACGTATTCCCCTTTATGACGGTCTTGTTTCTCTACTGTAGTGGCCTATCTCAGTAAAATAATGTCCCCTGTCATAAAGCCAGCAGTGTGGTGAAGTTGTTAGACGAGCACAGTGGATTGTACCAATTGAGTTGCTGGGCCCCCAACTTGCAAGATCCGAACCCGATTTAACACATCTGGGAACTGATTGAACGTGGCGTCAGAACTCATCGTGCGGCTCCCTCAAATTTACAGGAATTAGGTGACTTGTCTGTCCAGATGTGGTACCAACTCCCTCCAGAAACCTACCGAGGTCTCTTTGCTTCCATTCTACAAAACGTCGTTTTTGTCATCAGTGCCCAATGCGGAAGAACCGGCTAGTAGATAGGTGGTCATAATGTTCTGGCACCAGTGTAAATGGCTCATGTCTCCCCCGAACCGTACGTAAATCTTACTTTCCTCTAAGTGCATGGCCATCTGGAGCTCCTACTTCTGTCGCTTTCATTTCTGACCTAGCCCTGCATGTATCATAAATTTGCACGAAATCGGTGACGACGGGTGACCGCGTTTCCTTTGGAAGTGCGAATATCAAAAGATTTGTAAATGGTGCGTCATCTCTAAACCAAATAAGGAAAAAAAATGACGCATCACTATTCAGTTACTGCCAACCACGCTTAACTGCCTGGCAGATAGTTCATCAAATCATCTTTACACTAATTCTCTGTTATTACACTCTCGAACAGCGCACAGAGGAGCAGAACACCTATATCTTTCCGTGTGGGCTCTGGTTCTCCTTATTTTATATTTACGATATTTTCCCATGCGGAAGAGAAAGTTGGTGACGAAAATTTCTTGAGAAGCTCCCGCAGCAACGAAAAACGCCATTGTTTTTACGATAGCTACCCCAAATTCTGTATCATGCCAGTGACACTCTTTCCCCTATGTTTCGATAATACAAAACGCGCTGTAATGCTTTGAACTTTCTCGATGTACTCCGTTAATTCTGTCAGGTAAGAATGTCACACTGCGTAGTAGTACCCCAAAGAGGAAGACAAGGGGTAATGTGGGCAATATTTTTAGCATTACTGTTGCATCCTCTAATTGTTTTGCCAATAAAACGATGTCTAAGGTTCGCCTTCCCCACAACAATTTCTATGTTTTCTTTCCCATTTAATAAGTTCGTAATTCCAATTTTGAGGCATTAAATTGAATTTACGACCTTTAGATTTGATTGTTTCCTCGTGTACCAGTAACCGAAGTTTAATGGATTCATCTTAGCACTCATGTTTATGACCTTAGATTTTTCACTATTAGCCAGTTTACCCATCGTAAATCGTTTTGCAATGTGTCTTGATCTTCTGGCAACTTTACAAGATGATACATGACAGCCTCATCTGCAAAGAACCCAAGACGGCTGCGCAGTTTGTCTCCTAAATCTTTTATAATGGTACCTTGTGGAACGTCAAGAGTCAGTTATGTTTCACTCGATAACTTTCGTCAACACCGATCTGAGCATCAGTGCTTTGAATTAGCGCTTGGAGCTATGGTACTTTCCCAACGCAGCTGTCTTGACAAGAAATCATGAATCCAGTCACAGAACTCAGACGGTATTCCATAAGCATACATTTTGGTTACAAGCTGATTGCGGGGTACGGTGTCAAAAACCTTATGGAAATCTAGAAATTCGGAATCAATTTGAACTCCCTTGTCGATAGCACACAACACTTCGTCTTAGTAAAGAGCTAAAATGTTCAAATGTGTGTGAAATCTACTGGGACTTACCTGCTAAGGTCATCAGTCCCTAAGCTTACACACTACTTAATGTAAATCACCCTAAGGACAAACACAGACACCCATGCCCGAGTGAGGACGCGAGCCTCCGCCGGGCCAGCGGCACAGTCCATGACTGCAGCGCCTCAGACCGAGTAAAGAGCTAGTTGTGTTTCACACGGATGATGTTTTCTAAATCCGTGTTGCCTATGTGTCAGTAGACCGTCCTCTTCGAGGTAATACACAATGTTCGAACACAGTGTACGTTCAAAAATCCTGCTGCATAATAGACATTAACGATATAGGCCTGTAATTTAGTGGATTACTTCTATATAGCCTTTCTAGAATATTGGTGTGACCTGTGCAACTTTTCAGCCTTAGGGCAAGGATCTTTCGTCGAGCCAGAGATGGTACATGAGAGTTAAGTATGTAGCTATTGCTTGGGAATACTCTGAAAGGAACCTAATCGGTACAAAATCTGCATTGGATGCCTTGCTTTTATTAAGTGGCTTAAGATGCTTGACTAATCCAGGGATATCTACACTTACTTTACTCATATTGGCAGCTGTTCTTGATTAGTTATCTGTAATATTTACTTCGTCTCCTTTGGTGAAGGAATCTCGGATGGCTGTGTTCAGTAACTTTGCCTTAGCAGCACTGTCATCGATAGTACTTCCATTGCTATCGCCCAAAGAACCCAAAGATTGTCTCTTACTGTTAGCATATTTTACATACGACCAGAATCTCTTTTGGTTTTCTGGCAGGTTATGAGACAAATTTTCGTTGTGGAAACTATTACAGGCGTCTCTCATTGAAGTACGCCCTTTATTTCGAGCTTCTACAAGAGATCGCGATAACTTGCGGATTTTGAGTTCGTTTAAATTTGCTTGCATTGGAATTATTTCCGTCTTATTTTAATTTATTTGGTACAACTCTCTCATTTGCTGAATATACTATTTCTCTAATTTCAAGCCATACCTGGTCTACACTTACATTGTTAATTTGGAAAGAGTGGACATCGTCGCTCAGAAAAGCATCAAGCGAAATTTGGTCCCCCATTTTTGAATAGATGTACTTCTTGTTTATTTTTGGTGGATATGGGAGCTACGATATTCAGTATCGCTACGACAAACTGCCTTCACTAATGCCTGTATTCGTTTTGATGTTCCTTATTAACTCAGGATTATTAGTTGCTGAGAGCTCAAATGTGTTTCCAAACTTTTTACCTTTCGAGTGGGCTCATGAAATAACTGCTCGAAATAATTTTCGGAGAATACGTTCAGCACACTTTCGGATGATGATTAATGCGTACCTACGTATTTAAGAGTGATCACAACCTTGTAATGATGAAATGCTTACTCAAACTCAAGCGATTAGAGAGAAAAACGAACAAAGTATGGAACAGAGATAACCTAAAGTCTGAAGAACTAGTGATCCCTTATGCACGGAAAACTGATGAGATGGCATCAAACATTATTCCCGGGAGTACTAACGAGGAGTGGAAACAAATCAAAGAAGGCATACATAAAGCAGCAGAAGAATTTATTGGGAAAGCCAAACCTGTAAACAGGAAAGAGTGGATAACACCTGAAATAATTTGTCTAATGGAAGAAAGAAGACTATACAAAAATGCCTCTGACGAGCAAAGCGAAAACAAATATAGAAAGCTTAGAAACCAAATAAACAGAGAATCTAGGAAAGCAAAAGAAAATTACCTCAACAGCATTTGTAAAGAGGTGGAGGAAAACATGGTTAAAGGAAAAACTGACTTGGCCTACAGAACAATAAAACAAAACTTTGCTAAACGGAAAGTAAAATCTTCAGGAACTATAAAGAACAAAGAGGGCAAGGTACTATTTGGATATGACACGCTGAAGAGATGGCAAGAATACATTGAAGAGCTATATCAAGGAGACCCTCTAACAGATAATATGATAGAATTAAGCGAAGAAGTAGAGAAAGAAGAACTAGGGGACACAATTCTGAAAGATGAATTTGAAAAAGCACTAAAAGAACTACCAGATAAGAAAGCGGCAGGTGTTGATGATATACCTTCTGAACTAATTAAGAAATCAGGAGACAAAATGAAAGCTACATTACTGCAACTCATACAGAAAATATACAAAACAGGTGAAGTTCCTGAAGACTATCAGAAATGCATCATATTCCCCATACCTAAGAAAGCATCTACTATGGACTGTGAAAACCATCGAACACTCAGTCTTCTTTCACACGCATCAAAAATTCTAATAAGAATAATTTTGAAAAGAGTTGAAAACCAATTGAATAGCACTCTAAGTGAAGACCAATTCGGTTTTAGAAGCGGTGTAGGGACGAGGGAAGCAATCTTATCTTTAAGACTAATAATTGAGAAACAAATTTCCAAAAACAAACAAGTATTTATAGCCTTCGTAGACCTCGAAAAGGCATTTGACAATGTTGTATGGCCAGAAATGTTTAGAATTCTGAAGAAGGCTGGTCTGAAATATAATGATAGAAGGATAATCTTTAAAATATACCAAAATGAAACAGCCTTAGTTAAGAAGGAAAACAAAGAAGAAACAGCAAGAATAAGGAAAGGAGTGAGACAGGGATGCCCACTATCTCCAGTAATTTTCAACGCATATATCCAAGAAGCAATAGACAAAATAAGAGAGAATATTGAAGTAGGAATAAAACTTAACGGAATGAAAATAGATATGTTGCGATATGCAGATGATATCGCCATAATTACAGAAAGGAAAGAAGATTTAGAAGCCGCACTCAATGAAATGGAAAACACCTTAAAAGAACAGTATGGAATGAAAATAAATAAGAAAAAGACTAAAGTGATGGTGAGTGGCGCCCTGAACTACAATGAACCCATACGAATAACAATAAAGGGAGAGAAACTAGGGCAGGTTACAGAATTTAACTACTTAGGTAGCAAAATAACAGCAGATGGAAGGAGCAAAAGTGACATTAAAAACAGAATACAACTTGCCAAAATAGCATTCAATGGAAAAAGAAACTTACTGACGAGTAGAAATGTTAGTTTAGACGTAAGAAAGAGAGTCATGAAAACCTATGTGTGGAGTACAGCCCTTTACGGATGTGAAACTTGGACTAGTGGAAAAGAAGAAAAGAGAAGATTAGAGGCATTCGAAATGTGGTGCTACCGGAGAATGGAAAAAATCAGCTGGCGAGACAAGGCTACAAACGAAGATGTCCTCAGAAGAGTGAAAGAAAACAGATCTCTTTGGCGAAATATACAGAAAAGAAGAATAACCTTCATAGGTCACATTTTACGGCATAACAATTTCATTAAGAGAATATTAGAAGGAATCATTGAAGGAAGAACTCGCCGAGGACGACCTAGATTAAGCTACATTCAACAAGTAATAAATGACATCGGATGCCAGACCTATGCAGATATGAAGAAGAAAGTTGACAAAAGAACGGAATGGCGTGCTGCTGCCAACCAACCTGTGGGTTGATAACCGAAGAAGAAGAAGACGTATTTAAGCACGTGTTTCTGCCAACAGATCGAGGGTGAATTGAAATCACCACCAACAATAATTATATTGGTCGGGTACGTGATTGAAATTGCACTCAAGTTTTCTTTGAAGCTTTCATCAGTTGTATCATCCCAGTTGGTATTTCGGCAAAAGAATCCATTTGTTATTTTATTCCCGTTGCCAAGAATGACCTCTACCCGTACTAACTCACAGGAACGGTATTTAGCCTATCGTTTCTGATCACCGCTAGATCCTTCGCAAAAATTTCAGATGAAATGATCGCAGTCATTATAGAGCTGTAAGTGCCTATAACGATTTGAGCAACAGTGCTTTGCATTAGCACTTGGAGCTCTGGCACTTTCCCAACACAGCTTCGACAAATTATAACTTTTATACTGGATGCTTCCTAGATCTCTTCCTGTGGTCGACCTGCTCTGTTTGAGACAGAAGCGGGTTTTGTGTTGCTCCAACTCCCTCTAATCTAAAGACGACGTTCAGTAGAAATGCAAGCTACCAGTATTTTCGGTTATCATTTACCCTGTAAAAGCCTCAACAGCCTCTTGAGGAAATAGATTGGAACTGTGGGAAAAATGTATCTGTTGGGCTTCAAACGCATTTTATAGAATTTGTTAACTTCCCATTGTTTTAATTTTCCTCCCAGTATTTCAGAGTGTATGGAGTTCTATTTTGTTCTGAGTGTCATGTATCATGGAATATTAGAGCACGTTGTCCATTATAAGACATATGAGATTTTGTTTGTCAGTGCATGTTCAGTTATTCAGGAATTTCATTAAAAGTTTTCGACTCATTTTCATACCATAGTAATTCATGAAGTTTGCATGATATCTCAACTATTCACTTGTGCTCTCATGTTTTACTTGAGAAAGTATGGCATCTGAGAATAAGTTATTACATGCATACAGATATCAGCGGAATTATCAGTCAAAAAGTACTGCCACCAGGCTGATATATTTTCGTTTCTTTGTATGACATCAGGAAAATCGGTGTTGACAAACCTTTTGGTCGTCATGCTGATCCATACTACGTTCGAAGTGGATGTTAAGTTTCATGCAGTTTTTGTGGATACGCATTAGGATACCAAAGTGAGATTGCACGTTCTTACTGCACGTGATGTTCCTATGAGGGAGACCATACTTATACTCCTGAATATACCAGTAAGCTATAAGATGTATTGTGATCTCTGATTCATTCAAATATTCGTTCCATGTCCCCATTTTCTTCTCTATTGAGCAATGAAACTGTCTCCTACTTTTGAACATTTCACTTAAATGGTGGTCAATTAGCGTTCATACTTATTCTTGAGTTAAAAGTTTGATTAAAACGGGAAATATTTTAGGGAATTTTACTGATTTCACATATTTTACGTTTTCAATTTACTTCCAGAAAAGGCATAAGAGGCAGTTAGATTCATTTTAATCTCTATTCAGAATGACAAAGCCACACTATTCCAACAACTGTTTAAGAACTATTTTTTGAGCTTAACATGATTGCGGTAATGCACTGTTCATTAGTTTACAAGGTCACAGTTACTATCCATCTAATTAAAATGCATTATTAATTTCTTTAGCCGGCAGTAATGCTCTAGGGGTAGCATCTTTGATCTATAATCAAAACGTCTTCGGTCCCGGGTTCGATCCCCGCCACTGCCTAAATTTTGATAAATAATCAGCATTGGCGGCCGAAGACTTCCGGCATAAGAAGGCAGCCTCATTCTGCCAACGGCCTTGTCAAAGAGGGCGGAGGAGCGGATAGAGGTTCAGGGCACTCTCTTGTCCTAGGGGTGGGAAATTGGCCCTAAAGGCGGAAGAATCAGCAATGGTCAACTACATGAGGATGCAGAAGGCAATGGAAACCACTGCATTAAAGACAAGTAACGTGTATCCACAGGACATGTGGCCTGTAATTGAAGAAGTGTCATGATGATCTCTCCATTGGCAAAAGATTCCGGAATAGTCCCATATTCAGATCTCTGGGAGGGGACTGCCAAGGGGGAGGTTACCATGGAAAAAGATTGAATAATCAAAGAAAGGATAACGCTCTACGAGTCGGGGCGTGGAATGTCAGAAGCTTGAACGTGGTAGGGAAACTAGAAAATCTGAAAAGGGAAATACAAAGGCTAAATCTAGATATAGTAGGGGTCAGGGAAGTGAAGTGGAAGGAAGACAAGGATTTCTGGTCAGATGAGTATCGGGTAATATCAACAGCAGCAGAAAATGGTATAACAGGTGTAGGATTCGTTATGAATAGGGAGGTAGGGCAGAGGGTGTGTTACTGTGAACACTTCAGTGACTGGGTTGTTCTAATCAGAATCGACAGCAGACCAACACCGACAACGATAGTTCAGGTATACATTCCGACGTCGCAAGCTGAAGATGAACAGATAGAGAAAGTGTATGAGGATATTGAAAGGGTAATGCAGTATGTAAAGGGGGACGAAAATCTAATAGTTACGGGCGACTGGCATGCAGTTGTAGGGGAAGGAGTAGAAGAAAAGGTTACAGGATAATATGGGCTTGGGACAAGGAATGAAAGAGGAGAAAGACTAATTGTGTTCTGTAACAAGTTTCAGCTGGTAATAGCGAATACCCTGTTCAAGAATCACAAGAGGAGGAGGTATTCTTAGAAAAGGCCGGGAGATACGGGAAGATTTCAATTAGATTACATCATGGTCAGACAGAGATTCCGAAATCAGATACTGGATTGTAAGGCGTACCCGCGAGCAGATATAGACTCAGATCACAATATGGTAGTGATGAAGAGTAGGCTGAAGTTCAAGGCATTAGACAGGAAGAATCAATTCTCAAATAAGTGGGGTACGGGAGTTCTAAGGAATGACGAGATACTTTTGAAGTTCACTAACGCTATAGATACAGCAATAAGGAATAGCGCAGTAGGCAGTACGGTTGAAGATGAATTGACATCTGTAAAAAGGGCCATCACAAAAGTTGGGAAGGAAAACATAGGTACAAAGAAGTAGCTGCGAAGAAACCATGGGTAACAGAAGATATACTTCAGTTGATTGATGAAAGCAGGGAGTACAAACATGTTCCGGGAAAATCAGGAATACAGTAATACAAGTCCCTGAGAAATGAAATAAATAGGAAGTGCAGGGAAGCTAAGACGAAATGGCTGCTGGAAAAATGTGAAGACATCGAAAAAAATATGATTGTGGGAAGGACAGACTCAGCATACAGGAAAGTCAAAACAACCTTTGGTGACATTAAAAGCAACGGTGGTAACATTAAGAGTGCAACGGGAATTCCACTGTTAAATGCAGAGGAGAGAGCAGATAGGTGGAAAGAATACATTGAAAGCCTCTATGAGGGTGAAGATTTGTCTGATGTGATAGAAGAAGATACAGGAGTCGATTTAGAAGAGATAGGGGATCCAGTATTAGAATCGGAATTTAAAAGAGCTTTGGAGGACTTACGGTCAAATAAGGTAGAAGGGATAGATAACATCCCCTCAGAATTTCTAAAATCATTGGGGGAAGTGGCAACAAAACGACTATTCACGTTGGTGTGTAGAATATATGAGTCTGGTGATATACCATCTGACTTTCGGAAAAGCATCATCCACACTATTCCGAAGACGTCAAGAGCTGACAAGTGCGAGAATTATCGCACAATCAGCTTAACAGCTCATGCATCGAAGCTGCTTACAAGAATAATACACAGAAGAATGGAAAAGAAAATTGAGAATGTGCTAGGTGAAGATCAGTTTAGTTTTAGGAAAAGTAAAGGGTTAGAGAGGTAATTCTGACGTTACGGCTAATAATGGAAGCAAGGCTAAAGAAAAATCAAGACACTTTCATAGGATTTGTCGACCTGGAAAAAGCGTTCGACAATATAAAATGGTGCAAGCTGTTCGAGATTCTGAAAAAAAGTAGGGGTGAGCTATAGGGAGAGGCGGGTCATATACAATATGTACAACAACCAAGAGGGAATAATAAGTGTGGACGATCAAGAACGAAGTGCTCGTATTAAGAAGGGTGTAAGACAAGGCTGTAGCCTTTCGCCCCTACTCTTCAATCTGTACATCGAGGAAGCAATGATGGAAATAAAAGAAAAGTTCAGGAGTGGAATTAAAATACAAGGTGAAAGGATATCAATGATACGATTCGCTGATGACATTGCTATCCTGAGTGAGAGTGAAGAAGAATTAAATGATCTGCTGAACGGAATGAACAGTCTAATGAGTACACAGTATGGTTTGAGAGTAAATCGGAGAAAGACGAAGGTAATGAGAAATAGTAGAAATGAGAACAGTGAGAAACTTAACATGAGGATTGATGGTCCTGAACTCAATGAAGTTAAGGAATTCTGCTACCTAGGCAGTTAAATAACCAATGACGGATGGAGCAAGGAGGACGTCAAAAGCAGACTCGCTATGGCAAAAAAGGCATTTCTGGCCAAGAGAAGTCTACTAATATCAAATACCGGCCTTAATTTGAGGAAGGAATTTCTGAGGATGTACGTCTGGTATACAGCATTGTATGGTAGTGAAACATGGACTGTGGGAAAACCGGAACAAAAGAGAACCTAAGCATTTCAGATGTGGTGCTATAGACGAATGTTGAAAATTAGGTGGACTGATAAGGTAAGGAATGAGGAGGTTCTACGCAGAATCGGAGAGGAAAGGAATATGTGGAAAACACTGATAAGGAGATGGGACAGGATGATAGGACATCTGCTAAGACATGAGGGAATGACTTCCATGGTACTAGAGGGAGCTGTAGAGGGCAAAAACTGTAGAAGAAGACAGAGATTGGAATACGTCAAGCAAATAATTGAGGACGTAGGTTGCAAGTGCTACTCTGAGATGAAGAGGTTAGCACAGGAAAGGAATTCGTGGCGGGCCGCATCAAACCAGTCAGTAGACTGATGACCAAAAAAAAAATAGCAAATCTAAAGCTGAATGTATGCCTTCTGTTGTATGTAAGATTCTTAGAAAAGAAGAAAAATTACAGTTGTTACAGAACAGATTAAGAAGGGGATGAAATTATTAATTTTTAATAAAAATCTTTCACATTGCAATAGGCAATATCAAGTTAAGAGGGAGGCAGAGGCTGAAGCAAGAAGTGTGCCAGTATACCACAAATGGGTCAGATTTGCAACAAATTACAACACCATCCACTGAGTGAGCATCTGTGTTCAGCAGTAAGAAGACTGTGACATAAAAGCAGGGGAAGTGAGAGAAGCATATTCGTTAGATTGTAAAACGTAATGCAAGAAACTCTATCTCTTTTGCAAGAACACTTAGTGAGTACTTGATACAGCAATTAACAGGTTCTTAAATAAACAGGGCAGAATAAAGAGGACGTACAGGATCACAGAAAACTTAGCCTCGTGTCATAACCCCCTCTATTTCCCTTTAAATACTCCAGAGTTCCAGCTCGCATCAGGATCAATGGCATTCACAGCAAAAGCAATGGGTTCTATGATTATGATACTGTAGTGAATCTATGTCCTAGGTACCACAGAAAAGTCTATGAACTAGTCAAAAATATACTGGATATGATGCTCTCCACTTTATGAACTTCACACTAGTCGCCACTACCGTTTACTAATGGAGCGCTGACATCACTGAACTTCACATGGAAGCCAGCAACCAGATCTTTTGGGGGTCCACACTCCTGTTCAACAACCACGTACCTCCATGTGCTAAAACCTATGAAACCAGTAAGGCAAAGTTCACCTGACTACATTATACCAATAACATGTACAACGCTGATATGTCATGGGAGAGTCAAGATTCATTCCTAGAAATCTGGCATTTGTTACACATTTTATAGAGGTGCCTTCTATATTTAATTTAACAATGTAATTTTCCATCTTCAAACTGAAATTCGTGACATTTGTTTTCTTTATACTCAGTGTCAGTTTATTTCTTATTGACCAGTTGCACACTTCCTTCAGAGCTTCTTTTGCTTTATCTGACAAGAATTCTTTTGTTTTATCAGTGACTATAATATTGCTGTCATCAGTAAAGAGAATTTTTTCATCATTAGTAACACTACTGGGAAAGTCACTGACGTATATCAGGAATAGTATTGGTCCTAATACACTACCATGCGGACACCCATATGAATGTATTTTGGTTCTGGTGAGTGTTTTACTAAATGTTTGGATCGATTTGAAGTATGTGTTAACACTACTCTTTGTACCCTAAATGATAGGTATGATCGAAACCAGTCATTAGCTACCCTTCTTGTTCCCATTGCTTCTAATTTATTTAATAGAATCTCGAGGTCAACTGTATCAAACACCTAAGAAAGATCAAAAAGTATGTCTGTGACCAGCTCATCTTTGTCAAGAGCATCAGTTACAATCTTTGTGAACTCTACTGTGGCTGACCATAATTTTGCCACTTCAGAAACCAAACTGTGATGCGGTTAAGAGATTGGATTTACTTAGGTAATTCATTAATCTGCTTTTCATAATATTTTCTATTAGTTTTGAGAGTGATGACAGCAGGGAAATGGGCCAGTGATTTTCTATGTCTTCTGCAGTGCCTTTCTTAAGCAAAGGTACAACACTTGCCTGTTTTAACTGCTCTGGAAATGTCCCTGATGTGAAGGATTCATTTATTATACTTATTAAGGGGCCTTGTATAATCTCTATGCATTGTTTCAGTACACACACTGGTACTTGATCTAAGCCTAATGACTTTTTATTTTTTAGTTTTTGAACAGATCTATTGATTTTATTCTCTGTGATTGGAAGTAACAACACTGTATTTAGTACAACGTCATTGACGGGCGTTACATTATTTGTTTTGTGAAATTTTTGCTGTAACTTATCTGCAATACTTGAAAAATGCTCATTTACATAGTTTGCTAAGTGCTGTGGATCATTTATTATACAATCCCCCTCCTGTAGCAGTATGTTATTCTGTGTTTGTTGGCCTCTTTGTGTTTGCTTTTTTATAACATCTCAGACTGCTCTGCTTTTATTCTCTGCATTTTATATTATTTTGTCATTAAATAACTTTCTTCCAGTAGTCAGCACCTTTCTATAAATCTTTTATTATCCGTGACAGAAATTTAAGAATTCTGGATCATTGCAACTCTTTTGCATGGAACTGAGGTGTCTAAGTGTTTGGGAGGACTTCTTAATATCTGCTGTCATCCATCTGTTTTTATGAAATGTTGATACAGACATGTATACTTTTGGAAATGCCTTTTCAAAGTTCAATTTAAATAATGTGGAGAATTTAGAGAATTTCATATTCACATTGGTTTCTTTATACGCTTCATCCCAGCTTTGTTTTTCTAGTTCCTTTGAAAAATCTTTTAGTTTGATTTATGATAAATGTCGATTGTAGGCTTGTAGTTAAGGAAATGATTCGATGCCTGATTTGACTGATGTTACTTGACAGAGATGGTCAGATAGTCCGAGATCTTTTGCAGCTACATCACTTTTTTTGTCCGTAGTTGTGGCCACATTGTCAATTAGTGGTGCAGTCATTGTAGTAACTGTTGTTGCACTATTGACTGATAGGGACGTACCTAATCTTTGAAGGATATCTATGAGGGTGCTGCTGGATTCATTTATAATATTAGTGTTCATATTAATGTCCCCACACAGAATTGTGTTGTCCATTGTACTCGAGATTTTATCTAGAACTTCGGTTAATTTATTGAAAAAAGTGTCTCACAACCACTGGGAGATCTATATGCACGTAAAATGATTAATTTCTGGTCGATATCAAGCACTGTTAATTCACTAGGTGATATTTCAAACTGTTTGTCTTCTCTTGCTGTACTGAGATCATGTCTTGATTTGAACTGTGTTCCTTTTCTGATATAAATGCATGATCCTCCAGCCCTTGAAGCAGTTCTGCCGTAAGAGTTCGCCCTTTCATACGATGATTACACTACATGTTGGATTTCTCTACACCACTGCTCAGTAATACAAACTACTGTGCAGTTCAAAGACTGGAGCTGAACTTCTAATAGTTGTATTTTATTTTTTATTAATTGCATGTTTTGATGGAGAATTGTTAAGTATGTGAAATTCCCCATGTTACTCATTCCAGTTATTTGTTTTTCTTTGTTACATCTGGTACGTGTGATATTTGGAGTGTAAACACAGTGAATAAATAACTGAACTTAAATAATGTTTTACTAGCGTCAAAGATGCTTTACAGATGTCCAGCAGCTATCCTGACCACACAAAGGGGTAACTCCACTCGACTCTCCCGTTGAGGATAACGTCCAGTCGTCAATGAAATGACAAAAGACAGAGCACAAATTAGGAATAAGGGAGCGTAGGCAAGGAAATCGGCTGCTTCCTTTCAAAGAAACCCTCACAGAATATGAGATAGTAGTCAGAGATGTAATCCCCCAACCTCCCTTTGCTCTCTGTCAAAACACAGCAACCCAAAACTACAGTTGTACTTCCAGAGAAGCACCAGTGTCTGGTGTCGTTATGTCGAATACCCTTGATTCTAGGGGCCTTAATTTTTATATTTGGACATACAGACCACTGCCGATAAATGTCATGTGGAGACAGCTTTTACTGAGTGAAATGCTAATGTGAAGTTACCTATCCTACTGAAGAAGACGGGTTTAGATCCTTCGAAACCGTGCTCAAGGTCATTTGAAAACCACCATTTTTTGCAGTTGTTCGGCTGTCCTTCATTCCTGCTGTACTGTAAATGTTGCTCTAGTGTAGTCATGTTCAAAATACGAAAAAATAACTTACAACGTGGAAAAGGTGTGAAACACACTTTTTTTCTTAAATGGAAAAAATTAAATTGATCAAGAATGTTATTCAGCCGCTGAAAATGAAAATCTATTCGGTTTTTTAATTGACACTTGACATTTCAGAACCAAATATTCGTTTGTAATGAATATTCACATATTTGTGTGGGGTACTTAAAAATTCAATGAAGTTATTTTTACTAAAATCGTAGTGCAGTTTTCTCATTGACATTTTCCTTTGTTTCTACATATGGTACTGAAGAAAGTACACTACAAGCTAGATTCGAATCGCCGAGCTTATGACTACAATCCAATTACACAATGCGCTTATTTCCCTATCTCATTATTATGATTTTTTTACATTTGTACATATTAAATGGAAATGAGCTTATAAGTGAAATAAATTACAGAATTAACAACATGACACATCTCGGAAAGAACCCATGACTTTAGGCTTGCGAAGCAGACACACTCTCGCATCTTTTCCACTGTAAGATATTGGTGGACGTATTGACAACTGCGTCGTATTGCTTAAGGAAATTCGTATCCAGGCATTGACCATAGAATCATGTATGAACATCGAGAATTTGGAAACTGGCGCTGCGGCGGAGGGACCGCTTCTAGCTTTTTCTCACTGCTGCATTGTAACGTTCAGCCTCTAAACGTAGATACCTGGTGGCATTCCACCACCGAGCACGCTCGTGCGGGATGTTTCATCCTCCGCCTGGGAGCCCGGTGTGGCTGCCCTGATGGACTCCATTTGTCGGCAGTCACCAGCATCTCCCGTTCCAGGAAGTCTTCCCCTTTATACGCCACAACGGGCCGTTTGCGTCGTCCGGACAATATCAACGCTACATTTTTCAGATTGTTATTTCCGTAGGTCTTCACTTTATCTTTCGTTTTTCTGTGTGTGGTATCGGTGCTTCTTCCATAAGCCTCTACCTCATCCTACAGTCCTCTTGAAATATGTCTCCGAGAAGTTACAAAGTACTGTGCATGAAGTGCTACTATATATCATGTGTTAGTGTGATTTATTCCTGTGCCTGTACTCTACAATACAAAATATAGTGGTATAGTATCAAGTTCCCTTCTGTATGTTATTCTTCTGAATTGTATATAAATGGATTAAAGTTCTCAGACCACTTACTCGGTGCATGTAATCAAATATGGTTGTACACATCTCTTTTTTTTCTACTAACTAGTTTGTTGTTGCCCGCAAAGAGTATCTCTTGCAACCAACAACCTGAATTATTCGTTGGATGTGTCTCTCTCTTCCTCTACAATTTAACGCGATGCAGTTACTTCTAGTATCGTGCAAGATATTCCCCCGATGTCTTAAGACATGTACTATCATCCTGTCACTTTTTCTTTTCAGTGTTTTCCACATGTTCCTTTCTTTCCCTATTCTGCGGAGAACCTCTTCATTCCTAACCTTATCTTACCATTTTATGTATCATCACTTGGAAAAGGTTTCTATTCTCCTCTGTTCTGGTTCTCCCACAGTCCATGTCCACTACCACATGATGCAGTGTTCCACAGGTATTCTCTCAAAAACTTATTCCTCAAATTTTTGAAACTATAGGACTCCTCTTGGCCAGAAACATTCTTCTTCCAGTGATAGTCCGCTGCGAAACGTACTTGCTACATGCCGGCCGTGGTGGTCAAGCGGTTCTAAGCGTTTCAATCTGGAACCGTGCGACCGCTACGGTCGCAGGTTCGAATCACGCCTCGGGCGTGGATGTGTGTGAAGTCCTTAGGTTAGTTAGGTTTACGTAGTTCTAAGTTCTAGGGGACTGATGACCTCAAATATTAAGTCACATAGTGCTCAGAGCCATTTGAACCATTTTACTTGTTACTTCGTGCTTCATGGGTTATACTGTTTTCAATGTAGGAGTATTCCCTAAGTTCATCTACTACGTGATAATTAGCTGCGATGTTAACCTTCTAGCTATTTACATTTCCTCTGCTTTTCATTACCTTCGCCTTTCTTCGATTTATTCTCAGTTCATATTCTATATTCATTACACTGTTCTTGCCATTCAACGAATCCTAATTTCACCTTTACTTTCACAGAGGATAGGAATGTCACAGCGAATCTTATCTCGCTGAATATTAATCCCGCTCTTGAACCTTTCTTTTATTAGAAGTGTTTCTTCGATGCATAGACTGAAAATGGGCAACAAAGATGGAGCCCTTTTTAATCCAAGAACTTCGATCTTAGTCTTCCATGCCTTCTGCCCCTTATTGGTTATTTTACATATTTCATATTACCCGTATTTTCCTATAGATTACACTTATTTTCCTTACAATTTCGAATATCTTGCATCAACCTACACTTTCGTTTTCTTCCTGGTCGACAAATCCTATGAACGTGTCTTGATTTTGATTCAGTTTAGTTTCCCTTATAACGAGCAACATTATAACTGAACCTCTTGAGACTCTAACTTTCCTAAAGCCAAACTGGTCATCTAACAGCCACTCATTTTTCTTTTCCTTCCGTCTATATATCATTCTTGTGAGCAGCATGGATGCATTAGCTATGAAGCTAATTACGCAGTAGTTTTGGCACTTATCTGCTCTTGCTGTCTTTGGAACTGTGTGAATGATATTTATTTCCATGGACTGCTGTTACGTTGTCTGAGATTTTATACTGAAACATAAATTGTCGTTTGGTTGCCATTTCCTCCACTGACTTTAGCAGTTCCGATCGATGTTATGTGTCCCTTCTGCCTCTTTGATCTCAAGTATTCCAACGCTTTTTTAAGCTGTGTGTAATACAGGATCTCCAATCTCTTCCGTATCAACTTCTATTCTTGTTCTATCATGTCATCAGGCTAATCCAACTCCTCATATAGGCCTTCAGTGAATTCTTTCTACCTATCCGCTCTCTCCTCTGTGTTTAACGATGGAATTCTCATTGCACTGTTGCATTGTTGGCATCCTTGCTTTTCATAGCACCGAAGGTTGTTTCGTATTCCGAAGGTTGATTCGATTTTTCTACGCGCTGACTCATTTATTAGACGATATCTTTTGTTTTTGTCTCCAATTTCTCCACTCCTTTCCGGCAGCTATTTCGTCATTGCTTCTCTACACTTTATTCCTAAGTCATTTATTCTTCTTGTGCCATGTTATGTCATATACAGCTGTGCTATTTTTATATCTTTTTCTACTGCTGTTTCTCCGTTATCTAGTCAGTCGGAGCAGTGTGTCTGAGAAAGCAGCACTGTGCATGTGGTTTGTCACCGGAAGCGTTCCTCTCTTGTTGGCAGAAAGACCGTCGTTGAATCTCATTACCTTAAGCAGGGCCTCTGGGGTTCATAGAACGACCCGGTCTGCGGTTATTGAAAGCTTGACTGACACCTGAACCTCCAGGTGTCAGTGTATTCCACGGATGACACACAGCCCTCATAGAATTACTGACAGCGACATTCTATCTTCTGTACATGGCATTAAAAGTTAGAAGCTGTTGCATCATCTCACCAATATGGGAAAATCTGTTGAGCTAGTTCCGAAAATTTTGTTCAGCCAATAGAAGGGAACTGCGGTGGATAGAGTTCTTGGCGCACAAGGCTGACGAAGCATGAAGATACTACTCTGGCTGAAAGTCAATTACATATTAGAAAACGTGCGTCTTGTATGCAAAAGAAGGGATGTTACATGGGCTTTCATTTATTGTTTCATTGATTTCGAAACAATTTTTGGCGGTCTGCTTGTCAACAAGATCCGCCGAAATGGAGATTTTGAGAACAAAGCGTTTCGGAACGCTAATTTGAATTCTGAGCACTCTCCTCGAAGGCATCGAGGGGACGGCATTATCTACAGTTGTTGTTTGGTGTTTATCAGTGCACGCAGGACGTTGAAGAGGAAGTACGTAGAACAATTCATAATCTCCGCAGTTCGTTAATTGCTCACTTTACCACGCAACTTGTCTAGCTCTGTTGTATGTTGTCCTTGTTTGGGCTAGCTGCCCGTATAAGGAGATCTTGTGCACCAGCTCTATAAGGTCTCCCACAGTTTTTTTGTACCTTCGACTGTGTTTGTGTCACTTTCCAATCTAATGTAAAGTACATAAAAGCTTTTCTCTCCCAATCTCACTGTGATTTAGATCAATAGTGAAAGTAAATTAACGGCTGTTATTTTCGGCCCTTTCTTGATTCTTCAACTTCTGCTACAACTTGTCTTGTCCATGCGATGCTTTAAAAATTAATGTAACAGTTTATACTCCCAACTATTCGCATCACTATGTCATACTTTTCCTTCTGCTCGTATGTCCACTGTTGGATAACTTCCATATTCTTCTGTCAAAGCAACGAGCATTGCATTTGCTCGTCTTGTATTAGTACGATTTAGTTTCTGCAGGTATTATTTTGCCAAAGGAACGAGCATTGCATTCGGTCTTGGTCCAGTGAGTGTTAATTTCTTCTGATAATCATTGTCAGTGCAGCGTCACTAGTCCTAAAGCAACACGCCATGCCGTACTGTTGAGTTTTGATGTCCGATAATTGTACACGCCTAGACTTGCATCATCACACACGCCAAACAGGCCTACAACGGTAAACCTTACCGCAGTCTTTTCCTTAACAGTTTTGAACTTCCTTCTTCCGTTGACCAATTCAAGTATAATTTTACTCAAGGTTTCCTTACAGTCAACTCCCTTGTATCTGCATTTGTCTGTCCAAAATTTGTGATTAATTTTTTTTAGAGAGGTCCACTCCTCCTTAACTGAACAGTCTTCTGGGGTATGCTTCATCACAGTAGTCATATCTTTAGCGAAATTCAAATCTCATTATTCACAGTACTTCAGCATTCCACTTTCTTCTGCAGTGGTTCTTCCAGACGATTCTCTTTGGCTTCAATTTACTCTTCTTCATTACTAAATAGAGAGCTGAATCCATAACTGTTTCTTGGCACGCCTTTCAATGCAATATCTGATTTCGGAATTTCTGTCTGATAGTGATATAATGCACTTGGAACATCGGGGAATCGTCGTAATTTTTCCAAGAATACCTCATCTTGTCGTGATACTTGAATAGAGTATTCACTATTAGCTGAAACTGATTGCAGAACTCAATTCAGCCTTTACCACTCTCATTACTACTAGGAGCTCACATTGTCCCATAACTCTTTATTGTACTCGTTTCCCTAAAACCTTATTCCAGTCCACCGTGTCTATTACATTACTGTCTCCCTTTCCTTACTGAATTATCCACTGACTATCCTAGTATATTTACTCTATCTCTTCATCTTCTGCTTGGACGTCGGCATGTATATCCGAGCTGTTGATGTCGGGTTTGGTTCTCGAAAGTGATGAGATCAATTCTATCACTGAACTGCACACAGTAGCACACTCTCTGCCTTACTTTATTGTTCATTTTGAGTCATCCTTCCACTGTACCATATTTTGCTGCGTTAGCTATATCTGCACAATCAGATAAACAGCTCATGCATCCAAGTTGCTGAGAAGAATAATATACAGAAGAATGGAAAGGAAAACTGAGGATGAATTAAATAATGATCAGCTTAGCTTTAGGAAAGTTAGAGGCACCAGACAGGCAGTTCTGACTTTGCTGTTTATAATGGAAGCAAAACACACACACAAAAAAAAAAAAAATAATCAAGACCCGTTCATAGGATTTGTGGACATGGCAACCGCGTTCTACAGAATCAAATGGTGCAAGATGTTCGAAGCTGTAAGGAAAATTTGATTATCTACAGGGAGAGACGGGTAATATGCAATAAGTGCAAGAGGCTAGATAAAATAATAAGAGTGGAAGACCAAGGTGAAAGGATACAAATGGTGCGATAAGCTGATGAAATAGTTATCCTGAGCGAAAATGAAGAATTACATGATCTACTGAATGAAATTATCTAATGCGTACAATATATGAATTGAGAGTAAATCATAGAGAAACGGAAGTAATCAGACGTAGCAGAAATGAGCACAGTGAGAAACTTAACACCAGGATAGACGGTCACCTAGTAGATGAAGTTAAGGAATTCTGCTACCCAGGTAGCAAAATAACTAATTACAGACGGAGCAAGGAGGACATCAAAAGCAGACCAGCACTGGCAAAAAATGCACTCATGGCCAAGAGAAGTCTATTTGTATCTAACGTAGGCCTTAATGTGAGGAAAAAATTATGAGAATTTACGTTTGGAGCACAGCATTGTATGGCAGTATAACGTGGACTGTGAGAAAACGGGAACAGAACAGAATCGAAGCATTTGAGATGTGGTGCTACAGGCGAATGTTGAAAATTAAGTGGATTGATAACGGAAAAAATGAGGTTCTGCACAAAAACGGATAGGAAAGCAATGTGTGGAAAACACTGACAAGGAGAAGTTGCACGTTGATAGGACGTCTGCTAATACATCAGGGAGTGACTTCCATGGTACTATAGGGAGCTGTAGTGGGCAACACCTGTAGAGGAAGAAATAGGTTGGGATACATCCAGCAAATAATTGAGTACGTAGGTGGAAAGTGCTGCTCTGTGATGAAGACGTTGGTACAGGAGAGGAATTCGTGGCGGGCCGCACCCAACGATTCAGAAGACAGTAAAAAAACGATACTACTCTGTATTCGACTGAAGAAAATACTTCGTGTTCTCCCCGTTTCATATCTCTGAGTCATAATCTAGATTTAGCCCTTGCATTCCCATTCTCAGATTATCTAACTCCCCTTCCTAGTTCAAACTTCTGACAGTCCACTGCCGTTCGTAGAGTATTACCTCGATGGTTGGCTACTCGATATTCTTCTCATTGTCATCTGCCCTTTGGCAATCCGAATATGGGAGTAATGGGGAGTACTTTGCCAATCATGACATTTTTTTTTCAGTAACAGCCATCATGTCGTATGTATAAACCTTGCTTGCCTCAGATAGAGAGCATTCCTATGCTTTCTGCATGCTTTTGCTGTTTTCTGTGTTCTTGGAACAGATTTCCATCCCTCGGGCAAGAGAGTGTCCAGAACCGCTGTCCGCTCCTCCGCCCTCTTCGAGAAGGCCATTGGCAGAACGAGGGTGACTTGTTATGCCGGAAGCCTTCTGCTGCCACTGCTCAAGACTTTTGTTCTAAATTTAATCAATGGCAGTGTTCGAACCCCGGGCTTAGGACGTTTGGCTACTGGACAATGAAGATACTCCTAGACCACAGGACCTGTTGTTAACTGAGATGTTTTCCTCTTTCTTATTTTACATGTCTGTATTCTGAATCTGCAGGGGGAGTGCACCCGCGTCCGGCCATCCTGATTTAGGTTTTCCGTGATTTCCCTAAATCGCTCCAGGCAAATGCCGGGATGGTTCCTTTCAAAGGCCACGGCCGATTTCCTTCCCCGTCCTTCCCTAATCCGATGAGACCGATGAGCCCGCGGTCTGGTCTCCTTCCTCGAAACAACCAACCAACCAACCAACCAGGGGGAGTGCATGATATTCTGGATTTGTGAATGGTGTTGGTAGAGGGTGGTCGAATCCACTTCCTGTCGCCAACCCTTCCCACTCCATATTTATGAGCTACACTTATTCTTAAGGCCCTAACAAAATGTCTCTGAATTCTATAGGTGTCTGTGCCATTATAACTTGACATAGGCTCAAAACATTCGAACAGTATTCTAGAACAAGTCATAATGGGTAATTGTATGAGATTTCCTGAATAGGTCCACTTTGTAGTTCCAGAATTCTTCCCAAAGACACACGTATTCCATTCGCCTTCCCTTTTATTGATTTTACGTGATCCTCCCATTTCCTATTGATTCTTAATATTACCTCTAAACACTCTGTCGACGAGAGGTACTCAAGATATTATGTTCTTACTTTGTAATCTGGTACTACATGGAATTTCCTCTCTATTACAGACATTACTTTACATTTATTCACGTTTAAAGGGAACTGATATTAATTACACTAAGTGTTAATACTATTGAAGTGCTTCTGCAAGTCCTTATGATTGAAAGAGAATGATATTTTACTGTAATTGTTTCATCGTCAGTGAACAGTTTTACAGTGATGCAGGCACCAAAGTTACGGTCATCTATCTAGAACGTTCTCCGTCCATTATAAAGTAACGGGGTCCATTGGTCAAATATTCCTCCAATCAGTGACATATACTGCCAGAAAAAAAAAAAAAAAACTAGTACATCTGGAAATCCGACGTCCATTTTATTCCAGTGACGACATATGCCACTTGGGGGATAGAACTGATAATGGTTTCAACGTCGTCCACCAACAGTCTTTGGAGTGGGATATCCATCTGTGTCCACTGTTTAGTAAGAATCTTCATAACCAAAAGTCACAGTTTGGCCCAAACGTGTGAAGCAACCACACAAACATGTCACGGAGAGGCACTCTTCCTTCTTCCAATTGACTGAGTAAAATATCCACCCAAGTTGGACGTGCTGCATCAGTTGTGCAACGATGCTGCTATCAGCGGTCACTTGAACATTTTCACACGTATATACGAGGCTCTAGACATCCACACAGCACAGACGCCTGCCAGGATCGTTGTATTGTAAGTGCAACAATTGTAGATCGTACAGCTACCACGGCACCCGCCAGGATCGTTGTACTAAAAGGGAAGCAGTAGCAGATCGTCCAGCTACCAAGCACAAACAAGAGGGCTTATGAGTCCAGGTGTGTCAACACGAAACAGTTGTTAGTTGTAGGACTATGGGACTACAGTTAAACACATCTCTAGACCGCCTCCACTCACACCACAGCATCGACAATCACGGCTAGATTGTAGCCTCAGAGTATCACCTGGAAGGTGGATTGGCCTTGCCGTAGTGAAAGCAGATTGTGCCTGCACACAAGCAAAGATCGTTGGGCTTACGACGTAGACCTGGTGAGCGGTGTCTCATAGAAAGCATTCGTCGAAGACAGACTGGCCCCACTCGCATTGCGGTTAGGCCTGCGATGAGCCACAACTCCAGTTCACCGTTGCTATTTCTGGAGGGAACGCTAACCAATGTCGGTACGTGAAGAGTGTTGTTAGAAATGTTCTTTCTCCGCTCTGGAAACATATAGGTGTTGTTCCAACAGGAGAGTGTTCGACCATACACTTCCCGTGAAACTCACCGTGCTCTGAAACTTCCTGGAAGATTAAAACTGTGTGCTGCACCGAGACTCGAACTCGTGACCTTTGCCTTTCGCGGGCAAGTGGTCTACCAACTAAGCTACCCAAGCAAACGCAAAAGTCCCGAGTTCGAGACTCGGTCCGGCACACAATTTTAATCTGTCAGGAAGTTTAATATCAGCGCACACTCCGCTGCAGAGTGAAAATCTCATTCTGTCAACGTGCTCTGCAAGACGTGCAGTGTCTACTCTGGTCAGCAACACCTCCGGACTTTACGGCAATCGAGCACGTGTGGGATATAATGGGACGAGAAGTGACTTGTGCGACTCGTCAACCAACAACTCTTATAGAACTACTTGAACTGGTCGAGCAGACACGGCATAACACATCCCAGAACAGTATTCGCGATCGGTATGATCGACTGAACGCCAGAGTCAGCGACAGCACTGCCGCCCTAGAGGCTACACAATGCACTAACATGGATGTTTCAGCGTGGGTCGATACCTGATACCTCAGAACTGCTTGTGCTATTGGTATGTAAAAGTAATCATATCATATACTTCATGTATACTGTTTCAACAATAAATCTTTACTGATTTGGGAACCTCGTCAACCAACAACTTTTACATAACTATATGAACAGGTCGAGCTGGCCTGGCATAAAGTATCCCACAACAATATTCGCCACATGTACTGTCAACTGGATGTCAGAGTCAGCGCCTGCACTGACGCCCGTAAAGGCTAAACAGTGCACTAATACGGTTGTTTCAGCGTGAGTCGATATATGGTACCTCAGAGCCGCTTGTGCTACTGATCTGTAAATATAGTCATTTCATGTACTCCATGTGCATTTTTTCCAACAATAAATTTTGAGTTAATTGGAAACCTCTAAATGGGAGGAGTACTAATTTTTTTTCCGGCGGTGTATTTGCGACGGCATTCCTTATACTCGTATTTCGGTTCGTCGTCGATGTGGCAAGGCGTTAAAGGCCTTATGGATATCTAGGAAGACGGAATATACCTATTTACCTGAATTATTGTACTGTCACAGGCGACTAATTCCCACCAACGACAGAGATGTGACTAATATTTAGTGTTACGAAGACCAAACATGAGTTCCGGAAACGAGACATGGTTCTTAGTACCTTATACCGTCTCAGATGTTACAGCTTACATATACAAAAATTCTCTGGTCCCCTCTGATTTTAGTATGTTTCCAGTGGTTACTACTAAGCTGTCGGTTCAAGACTCAGTGTGACTATAGGATCATCAACAATGTAAGGAATGCTAAAGTAAGGAAACATTTGTTCATTTTAAGCGAAATCAGATACAAATATGCGTTCAATTCTGACATACGCCAAATCCATACGACTGCTAGTCAACAACAGAGAGAGAGAGAGAGAGAGAATACAGTTTATTGTTGTTGAAATTTTTTTCTGTTATTCATGTTCAATTGTTATTTCTCCTGGTGTAGGTGGGTGAGTGAAATTGTGTGGAAACATCTCGGCGTAACAGAAAACATCTTTGCCTTAATGATTGACACCTCAATTGGCCTATCATATTCATGCCAACCTCATTCCTATTTCCTCGCAATGCATTAAAGAGATGCTGTTTTTAGAACTTTATCGGTGCCATTCTTGAGTCACGTCTGTCGGTATCATATTCGGCGCAGCAATCCACAAGAACAGAACGGAAAAGAGTAGAACCCTAATTTAGTAGTACACTACTTTAGTAGATTTGTTGAATTTTTGAGTATTCGGCCACTAAAGTGTAGTTTTGGTTCGTCTTTCACGCACCATTATCCAAGTGAAGCGTTATGAGTTAAGTTCTTCGTAACTGCAATCCCTACGTTTGTAGTTGAAAGTCAGTCAGGATACAGAACAGTGACATATAAACTGCCACCAACGACACGTAGAACAACATTAAAGTTGTAATAATTACAATTACGAAAATTACAAAGAATTATTTAGAACTGTCTTACCATAACGAGAGCATATAAATATAAACAATTACAAAGGCATACATTTGCGGTAATTTTCGTTTTGGTTAAGTCCTTGTTCTTCCTTTCAAAAGAGTTTTCCTTTATCAAGGAAACCCATGAGCGCTCTGTGGCAAGTTATCTTTAGTAAAGCTCATTTGGAAGTGTTCTGTTAACAGTTATGACAGAAAAAGTATTGGCTGCTAATGACTCACCATGTGATTCAGGAAGGCGATAGAAAATAAGTGTCCGGGAGGTGCAGACATCGGCCTTCTATCGGTTGTATGTGTTACACTCCTCTAAAGGGACATCTTCGACATTTAAGAAACATTCGAAACAAAACATTAACTTGCATTTTGAACAGCGGATGAAAAACAGCGCGCCATAGTGATCACAAATTTTTTTACCATCAAGATCGAGGGCGAACTCCTTAGGTGTTAAAAACTGAGCAGGACGTTCAGCTAGGTATCCACTCTTGAAGATTGCACGTGGAATCAAACTGGCGTAACGAGGTAATGGGAACTGATAGCACTCTCAATAACCAAACGGAATTAAGACACCGAGCTTTACTGTCCACTTTTTAACATTTGAAGTTTTGAAGTAAGGTATGTTAGCAGCTAACTAAATGATTTGCATACAAGTGTTTTCAATGTTAATATCCAAGTATACTCCCACTGTTGGTCCTCATATAGATCACGTGATCTATTTAGTGTACACACTGTTTTAATAATGAAGCAATAAGAAGCAATTTTTGAAATACTCACCTTAGTAAAAATATTATGATATTATCACCCAGGTTCAATTTTTATGTAATACAAAGAGCCGTGTCTAATAGTTCGCGCAGTTCTTCAGCAGAGCACTGACAGGCGCTTCTCTTGTCTCCCGTGTTGCCCGCTTTACTTGATTTCCTTCACTGTCGCAGTACCCAGACGGCAGCCAACGCACTCGCTCCGAAAGCACACGCTGACGCCTCGTAGCTTATGTTGTCAGTTGCTAAGATAATAACTTTGTCGGTAACAAATACACATAATCGTGTCGGCCTTCTATAAGTTTGAACGTCAGCATAAGCTTCTTCCTTTCGATCACTGGTGGCACCCAAAGCATGGTAAAAATAAATATTTCTGTGCTTTAATACGTCAGTTTTATTAGTTTCCATCAGTAATTTTTATTTTATTCTGCAGTCACTCCAGAGCCCAATACTTTCCTGGATAACATTTAGGAGGGGCATTGTCTATTCTTGTCACAGGCCGACAGGAACATATAGCAATCGATAAAGTGATGGCCGTGATTTTAAAACAGGGCAGTCCCGGTTGTGACGGTTTTCAACGTTGTGTGAGGACTGACCCTATCTGCTTTTCAGTTTAACTACTGCTTCTCTGGCTTTTAATCAAAGATCCGTTTCTGATTCCTAATTCTGTTCCTTCGTTATGGAGATTGGACATTAATCACTGAAGGTGGGTGTTTTTCAACTGAGGAGGGCTGAGAATTTGGTCATCGACGCCAACTGTTAATCTGCGGCATCTGTAACTCTCTGAACCGTATGACACAGCGTTTGTAAGTAACCTTTATTTGGTATGAAATTACGTATCTTAATACACTCCTGGAAATTGAAATAAGAACACCGTGAATTCATTGTCCCAGGAAGGGGAAACTTTATTGACACATTCCTGGGGACAGATACATCACATGATCACACTGACAGAACCACAGGCACATAGACACAGGCAACAGAGCATGCACAATGTCGGCACTAGTACAGTGTATATCCACCTTTCGCAGCAAAGCAGGCTGCTATTCTCCCATGGAGACGATCGTAGAGATGCTGGATGGAGTCCTGTGGAACGGCTTGCCATGCCATTTCCACCTGGCGCCTCAGTTGGACCAGCGTTCGTGCTGGACGTGCAGACCGCGTGAGACGAAGCTTCATCCAGTCCCAAACATGCTCAATGGGGGACAGATCCGGAGATCTTACTGGCCAGGGTAGTTGACTTACACCTTCTACAGCACGTTGGGTGGCACGGGATACATGCGGACGTGCGTTGTCCTGTTGGAACAGCAAGTTCCCTTGCCGGTCTAGGAATGGTAGAACGATGGGTTCGATGACGGTTTGGATGTACCGTGCCCTATTCAGTGTCCCCTCGACGATCACCTGTGGTGTACGGCCAGTGTAGGAGATCGCTCCCCACACCATGATGCCGGGTGTTGGCCCTGTGTGCCTCGGTCGTATGCAGTCCTGATTGTGGCTCTCACCGGCACGGCGCCAAACACGCATACGACCATCATTGGCACCAAGGCAGAAGCGACTCTCATCGCTGAAGACGACACGTCTCCATTCGTCCCTCCATTCACGCCTGTCGCGACACCACTGGAGGCGGGCTGCACGATGTTGGGGCGTGAGCGGAAGACGGCCTAACGGTGTGTGGGACCGTAGCCCAGCTTCATGGAGACGGTTGGGAATGGTCCTCGCCGATACCCCAGGAGCAACAGTGTCCCTAATTTGCTGGGAAGTGGCGGTGCGGTCCCCTACGGCACTGCGTAGGATCCTACGGTCTTGGCGTGCATCCGTGCGTCGCTGCGGTCCGGTCCCAGGTCGACGGGCACGTGCACCTTCCGCCGACCACTGGCGACAACATCGATGTACTGTGGAGACCTCACGCCCCACGTGTTGAGCAATTCGGCGGTACGTCCACCCGGCCTCCCGCATGCCCACTATACGCCCTCGCTCAAAGTCCGTCAACTGCACATACGGTTCACGTCCACGCTGTCGCGGCATGCTACCAGTGTTAAAGACTGCGATGGAGCTCCGTATGCCACGGCAAACTGGCTGACACTGACGGCGGCGGTGCACAAATGCTGCGCAGCTAGCGCCATTCGACGGCCAACACCGCGGTTCCTGGTGTGTCCGCTGTGCCGTGCGTGTGATCATTGCTTGTACAGCCCTCTCGGAGTGTCCGGAGCAAGTATGGTGGGTCTGACACACCGGTGTCAATGTGTTCTTTTTTCCATTTCCAGGAGTGTAATTCCATACGAATAGGATCAGTCTTTGTGAGGCGTACGCAATCAGCAGCTAGTGTCCTAGCTACATGCGTAATAAACCCCTGTTTAAGTTTACTCACTCGGTTCTTTACTGTATCTTAGATAACTTCATTTCCCCGTTATCAAAGCATTAACTTATAAAATTTTCTGTAAAATTATATACCATAAGATGCAACTGAAAATTTGGGAAACTGGTTGTGTTGGCCTTGAGTCGACTTAAATAAATACAGCTACGGCGGACTATTGGACTTTTCATCCTGTTATACATTTTATTGGTTTTGTCACCTATATTTAAACATATGTTGTGCTGTATGAATTGTCAATCAATACGTATAACTAATTTAGCTGTGACTGCACAGGTTCCAATGTTGGAACAATAGTAAGTGATCCTCCTATCATCCACTATTCCGTTTCATCAGAGATTATCGTCACCGTAATGATATAATTTGCAGATTGCTTTCCGAAAGAAAGATTTGTAATATTCTGAAGAGAATAGATGCGCTTAACGTTCAGAGCTTTCTTACGTGTTCGAGCAATATGTATTCTCACTCAAAGCTACAGGAAATGATCCTACGTCCAAGAAACAAGTCTCTGCTTAGATAAGAGCAATTTATCCACTCGTTACCATCCTTCTGTTTCGTAAAGCAGACACTACTGGCAGTGCTACATGCGGTTACCACGCTTCCTGGCACATGCTTCAATCTATTTTCACAGAAAATCTTGCAAGTCTTTTAAGGACACCCGGCTCCAAAAACGAAGTAAAACCCGGTATTGTTGCCCTAATCCCTTCCATGTTCACCTAAAAGCTTCCTTTTCAAAATTACTCTCAAATCCTCTCCATAACGGCATCTCACTTCCATATATGTATTGTACCAGGAACTGACCACCGAATTTTGCTCTGTCACCAAAACAGCATCATTACATGTCATGAGACCACTCTTGTGCCGATTACCCCTGAAATTATTGGTACATCTAAATCGTATGCATCAAATTATATCGTCCATATGTCTTGTTACCGTTTAAACGTTTTAGCACTTAGTTTCTATACAGCTAAAAAGCAAGCTGTTTTCTGTTTATAGCCTTCATACTCCGCCCGCCATCATGGCTCACCTCATGCCGTATCCCATTCACCGCAGTATAGAATGAAACTCAAGAGAGGAAAATAGCTACACGCAGCGTTCGTATTATTCTTATGACATCATTACTACACTACTGGCCATTAAAATTGCTACATCAAGAAGAAATGCAGATGATAAACGGGTATTCATTGGACATATGTAATATACTAGAACTGACATGTTATTACCTTTTCACGCAATTTGGTTGCATAGATCCTGCAAAATCAGTACCCAGAACAACCACTTCTGGCTGTAATAACGGCCTTGATACGCCTGGGCATTGAGTCAAACAGAGCTTGGATGGCGTGTGCAGGTATAGCTGCCCATGCAGCTTCAACACGATACCACAGTTTATCAATGGTAGTGACTGGCGTATTTTGACGAGCCAATTGCTCGGCCACAATTGACCAGACGTTTTCAATTGGTGAGAGATCTGGAGAATGTGCTGGCCAGGGCAGCAGTCGAACATTTTCTGCGCGCAGAAGGCCCGTACAGGACCTGCAACATGCGGTCGTGCATTATCCTGCTGAAATGTAGGGTTTCGCAGGGATCGAATGAAGGGTAGAGCCACGAGTCGTAACACATCTGAAATGTAACGTCCACTGTTCAAAGTGCCGTCAATGCGAACAAGAGGTAACCGAGACGTGTAACCAATGGCACCCCATTCCATCACGCCGGGTGATACGCCAATATGGCGATGACGAATACACGCTTCCAATGTGCGTTCACCGCGATGTCGCCAAACACGGATGCAACCATCATGATGCTGTAAACAGAACCTGGATTCACCCGAAAAAATGACGTTTTGCCATTCGTGCACCCAGGTTCGTCGTTGAGTACACCATCGCAGGCGCTCCTGTCTGTGATGCAGCGTCAAGGGTAACCGCAGCCATGGTCTCCAAACTGATAGTCCACGCTGCTGCAAACGTCAAAAAAAATGGTTCAAATGGCTCTGAGCACTATGGGACTGAACATCCGTGGTCATCAGTCCCCTAGAACTTAGAACTACTTAAACCTAACTAAGGACATCACACACATCCATGCCCGAGGCAGGATTCGAACCTGCGACCGTAGCGACCATGCGGTTCCAGACTGAAGCGCCTAGAACGTCACGGCCACACCAGCCGGCACTGCAAACGTCTTCTAGCTGTTCGTAGCGATGGTTGTTGTCTTGCAAACGTCCCCATCTGTTGACTCAGGGATCGAGACGTGGCGGCACGATCCGTTACAGCCATGCGGATAAGATGCCTGTCATCCCGACTGCTAGTGATACGAGGACGTTGGGATCCAGCACGGCGTACCGTGTTACCCTCGTGAACCCACCGATTCAATATTCTGCTAACAGTCATTGGATCTCGACCAACGAGAGCAGCAATGTCGCGATACCATAAACCGAAATCGCGATAGGCTACAATCCGACCTTTATCAAAGTCGGAAACGTGATGGTACGCATTTCTCCTCCTTACACGAGGCATCACAACAACGTTCCACCAGGCAACGCCGGTCAACTGCTGTTTGTGTATGAGAAATCGGTTGGATACTTTCTTCATGTCAGCACGTTGTATGTGTCGCCACCGGCGCCAACCTTGCGTGAATTCTCTGAAAAGCTAATCATTTGCATATCACAGCATCTTCTTGCTGTCGGTTAAATTTCGCGTCTGTAGCACTACATCTTCGCGGTGTAGCAATTTTAATGGCCAGTAGGATAATAATCAGTAGCTGACAGTCACGGCTCAAAATAAATATGCTTCATTACGTTAATTACATGTAGAATATCATATTACCGCTTGATTAATAGACGTCTTTAGAAGAATAAAATATCAGCCATAATACTTCTAAATCGGTGTGTCTGCATGGTTCGACTTACATAGTGAATTGTGATTAAGTTATCCGAATACATGTGTCAAATGTATTTTGTCCTGTTGTTAGACCAACTCAGTAATTTGGTGTACGGCGACGCAATGTTGTTAACTTAATGACTAGCTCTTGCGAAATTATTCACCAGTAAAACTATACAATGGGGTGGAACTCCCCTTGATCGTGGTAGCATTCATCCGTTAACACCCAGTCTGGCAGGTCGCATGGGCGCACTGCGTGCGTTTTCGCTAATGACGGCTATTGTTCACCTTAATGGTCCACCTCTTTCTTCCCAACGAGCATGCTGAAGCCGATATTAATGCACAGCCCTCAGCCAGAATAACAGACGATGTGACGTCATCGGTGCAGAAGGGCACGCTTCGTGCTCGTGAACAACACAGACACGCAGTATTTCATCATTTGCTCTATCAGTATATATTCTTCGCTGCCCATTAACTGTTCAGGCCTGACTGAATGCAGTAATTCCGCGCTAAGGCTGTTTCATAGTAGGTGAGGCTGAAAGGTCATAAACAATGTGTCAATCTAAATTAACTAACACGAAGAAAAATTATCACTTCTGCGTAGTAAACCCACAACATTGAAACTTCTTTATAAAAAAAAAAAAAAAAAAAAATGTACTTAAACTGAAATAACTGAGAAGGTGACACTTTTAAATATGATTTTACTTAAGCTGCTCAATGCTTACTCACTGTACTTATAATGCAGAGTGAGACTGAACGCACTGAGCCTACTTTCTCTTTACTAATTCTTATCATCTCAACGCTGACCCACAACATCCTAGCGCAACGCAATCTCACTGCTCAGAAATGATAACCTGATTTCAAATAATTAATACAAAAGACCTGCCATGAATAAGAAGAAATCCTGACAATAATCTATACATTACATAAGTCACTTACCTCACAAAATATTTATTACCCGAACTACCGCAATTCAGGAAGCGCCGATACAGCCAGGTACATAAAAGATTGTAACTATGTAACTCCTGTAGGCTCTAACTACTAGCAGGCATAAGATTAGCAAAGGAAAGATTTTGTTGAAAAGCAAACAATGTATTTCTTACCTTAATAATGTGACATCCAGTTGAAAAAAATATAACTTTTCCGTTACATCCAGTTCCAAAAATTGTATAAACACGAATAATACTCAATCTCCAAGTCGGACAGCACTAGATATCCGCTCGAGCTAATACCACAAACCTCCAACACTGCTAATTATTAACCTCTAACCTCCATCACTGCTGACTACTCACACCCAACTTCTGTCACTGCTGGTTGTTCACCTCTAACTGCAAGTCCGACCATCCACAGGGAGACTGTTACAGAGTGCGCTCATCGCAGTCAGAGATTTAATACAGAGCGCTGCATAGCGCTACCAACATACAAGCACATAGGCTACACATAACATTAGCAAGTAAGCGCCTTCATTTACGTACTGAACGGTGCTACTCGATCGGTCCCCGTGAAGCATATTTCTCTCCCATTGTGTTTATGGTAGTCTGTAGCATTCATTACCACAATTTGAAACATTACAGGTAGACGTTTTACTCTCTTATTCATTCTCGATTACAAGCCAGATTTTCACAAAACAATATTTTCATTTCAAATTGTTTTCAATGAGACCACTTAACGAAAAGGAACTGCCTTGAGCTGTCGATAGGGAAGCACAAAGGAAAAGGAGAAGAAAAACTAGTTTTCGGAGTTATCTTTTGACGCGCTAGGATAAAGTAACAAACATAAAAGGATACACACGCTTATGCCCCAACGTGGTACCTCCTAGTGTAACAGTGCCAATGCTATTTAAATTAGTACTGGCACTGTTAGTCTAGCTGCACCATGTGGGGCTTACGTGGCTTGGCAGTAATGCACCGATGCAGCGTACCACTTAGGCTCACGGAATTCGATGATATGGCTACCCAAACCACTACTGAAACCTCACGAGACTTATCCGACTAAATGACTTTCTTCCATGGTTGTTTGATCCAGGTTTTATGACCTCGAAACCACATTTTTCCTTATGGGCATTTGTACAACTGACACGTGGTTTAGGAATTACAGCTTGCACTGAAATTCCCTGTTTCTGGAGCTCCTTTTGTGTTCGTAAGTGTAACATCTAGTTCTGCAATGACTTTTGCAGCTTTCTTTCTCACAATTTGACCACGTTGGAAGTCATATAACTCCTTCATATCGCAATTTCCCACACAGAACACTGTTCCGATCACGACTGATACTGTTAACACATTGAGGATATAGAACTTGTACCGTATGCGGTCAAATGCAACAGCGCAAATATGCATGCTTGCCTAAAATCTGCATTTCAGTTCAAACATTTATTTCTCGCTGTTTCTCCGTATGTTAGGCCAATCCGTTTGCAACGCCTTTATCAAATTCTAACGATTAATTTTCAGACGGTTCCAAGCACGTTGCATTTGAATGAAATGTTAATTAAGAAATTAGCTGACGGCTATTAATTGTGTCGATCGCTTAGCCAGTCTGTTTGGCATTCAAATCTTTTTTATTGTTTAATTTTAAACCTTAATGACCTCATTACGTTCAAGTAAAATTCATTGTAGCGCACAGGTTGAGTAGGATCGCCGCTTCAGTAAAGTTGTTTGTACTTGTCGAACGTGGCTGCTGACACCATGCGACTAAACTCCCATTTCCAGTAGCCAATAGGAAGCACTGGAGAGAAATCACGTGATAGTTGCTAGCCACTGCCTGGATTGCTGGTTCCAGGCAGAACACAGCCCCAGCTTTCAAATAAACTTAGACCACTTACAATTAAACAAGTGGGCAGTGACAGAGTCCGAGCTACTTTAGTTGAAAGAAGGTACAGAAAAGCTTAAACAACATGGACTTTAAAAAGGGAAGCGGATGGGAAAGAGCCGTTTGTTACAAAGTCGCACTGCATATAAAAACCACAAATACGTTCAGTACTTTCAAATCCTACGAGTGATACTTCCAAAAAAGAGCAGAAATACTTATTTCTTGGAGAGAGGCTAGATTTGTTTGATACTTTGTGGTCTAGGGGTAACAGCTTTCATTAGTAATCAGATCGTCTTCAACCTCAGATTTGAACATCTCCCACGCTTAAATTTTGAATGAAAAGCGTCAAAATTGGCACCCGAAGACTTCTGGCATAAGAGGTCAGAATGATTCTGCCAAAGACTTAGTCAAAGAGGGCAGTGGAGCTGACAGAGGTTCGAGGCACTCTTGTCCTTGGAGTGGGGAACTGTCCCTCAAGGTGAAATAATGGTCAACTAGGTGAGGATGCAGTAGGCAATGAAAATCACTGTATCAAAGAGACATACTGTGTGTCCATAGAAATCGAAATCACTTTATCAAACACGCATAATGTGTATCCTCTGAACTGTGGCCGGTAATTGAGGAAGTGTAATTGAAGAGCTGTCACAATGAACCCTCTTAAGGCAAAAGATTCTGTAACAGACGCCCATTTGCATATCGGGATATGATTGGCAAGGTGGAGGTGAACAAGAGAATAAGGTTGAAAGCACAACTGAAGGATAATGTTCTACGAGTCGAAGCGTGGGGTGACATATATTTGAACGTACTAGGGTGACTAGAAAATCTGGAAAAGGAAATGCAAAGGCTCAATTTAAATAAAGTGTGAGTAATTGAAGTGAAATGGAAAGAGGACAAGGATTTCTGGTCAGATGAATATGGGCTAATATCAACAACAGCAGGAAATGGAATAACGGGAGAGGGATTCCTTATGAAGAGGAAAGTGGGGCAGGGAGTGCGTTACTGCGAATCATTCAGTGATAGGGTTGCTCTCATAAGAATCGACAGTGAGCCAACAACGACAACGGTAGTTCAGGTAAACATGCCGACGTCGTTGAGGAAGTATATAAGAATATTGAACCGATAATTTGCTACAAAATGGAAATGAAAATGTAATAGTCACCGAGGACATGAATGCGGTTGTAGGGGAAGGAGTTCAAAAAAGAGTTACTTGACAATGGGCTTGGTACTAGAATGAGAGAGGCGAAAGACTAATTGAGTTCTGTAATAGATTTCAGCTAGTAACAGCGAATACTCTGTTAAAGAATCACATGAGGAATAAGACCAGGAGAAACGGGAAGATTTTTCATGATCAGGCAGAGATTCCGGTATCAAATACTGGAGTGTAAGCCGTACCCAGGAGAAAATATAGATTCACAGCACAGTGTAGCAGTGACGAAGAGTAGGCTGAAGTTTAAGAGATTAGTCAGGGAGAGTCAATACGCAATGGGGGAATAGCTAAGGAATGGAATCAATACGCAACGGAGGAATAGCTAAGGAATGAAGAGATACGCTTGAAGTTCTTTAAGGGTATAGATACTGCACTAAGTAATAACTTTGTACGCAGTTCAGTTAATGAGGAATGGACACCGTTAAAAGGGGCAATCGCAGAATCTGGAATGAAAAACGCATACAAAGAAGGTAATTACCAGGAAGCCGTCCATAACACAAGTAACACTTCAGTTGATCAATAAAAGAGGCGCAAAATTGTCGAGGAACATTCAGAAATACAGAAATAGAAGTTGGTGTGGAATAAAACAAATAGGAAGTGCAGGGAAGCTAAGACGAAATGCCTGAAAGAAAAATGTGAAGAAATCATTATATAAATGATTGTCCAAAGGACTGACTCAGCAAATCAACCTTCGGTGAAATTAAAGCAAGGGTAGTAACATTAAGAGTGCAGTCTGAGTTTCACTGTGGCAAGAACAAAGAGCGAGTAGGTGGAAAGAGTACACTAAATGCCTCTTTGAGGGAGCATATTTGTCTGATGTGATAACAGAAGAAACAGGAGTCCATATAGGAGATATAGGGGATCCAGTATTAGAATTTAAAAGAGCTTTGAAGACTTCACATCAAATTATGCTGAAGGGACAGAAAACATTTCTTTGGATTTTCTTAAATCATTGGGTGAGGTGGCAACAAAACGACTGTTCACGTTGTTGTGTACAATGTGTGAGTCTTGCGATACACCTTCTGACTTACTGAAAAGTATCACCACACAATTACGAAGATGCAAGAGCTGACACGTGCGATAATCAGCGCACAATCTGGTTAACAACTGAAGCATACAAGTTGCTGACAAGAATAATATACAGAGGAACGGAAAAGAAAATTGAGAATGTGATAGATGAAGATCAGTTTGCCTTTACTAAAAATGAAGACATAGGAGAGGCAGTTCTGACATAGCGATTGTTAATGGAAGCAAGACCAAAGAAATTCAAGACAAGTTGATAGGATTCGTCGATGTGGAAAAAGCGATGGACAACGTCATATGGTACAATATGCTCGAAATTCAGAAGAAAATAGGGGTAAGCTCTAGGCAAAAGACGGGGAATATACCAAAGAGGGACTAATAACAGTGGAAGACTAAGAATGAAATGCTGGGATTAAGAAGATTATAAGACAGGGATGTAGCCTTCTGCCTCTACTGTTCCATCTATAAATGGAAGAAGCAATGACGGGAATAAACATAAATAAATAATAACAGTCCATGAGTGGAATTAACGTTCTATGTGAAAGAACATCAGTGATAAAACTCGCGACGACGCTGCTAGTCTCAGTAAAATTGAAGATGAACTACGGGATCTACTGAACTGAATGAATAGTCTAATAAGTGCACAACATAGATAGAGAGCAAAAGATGAAAGTAATGAGAGGCAGAAGCAATGAGGACAACGAGAAACTAATCATTAGGATTTATGGTCATGAAGTAGATAGCGTTAAGGAATTCTGCTACCTAGGCGGCAAAGTAGCCCACGACGGACGGCGTAAGGAGGCCATCTAAAGCAGACTAGTACTGGCCAACAAGGCATTCCTGGTGAAGATTAGCCTACTTGTGTCAAAAGTAGGCCTTAATTCGAGAAATAAATTTCTGAGAATGTGCGTTCGAACCACAGCGTTGTATGGTAGTGAAACATTGACTGTGTAAACCAGAACGGAAGATAATCGAAATATTTGAGCTGTGATGCTACAGACGAATGTTGGAAAGTTTGAGGAAAGATTAGGTAAGGAGTAACGGGGTTCTGCGCAGAACCAGAGAGGAAACGAATGTAAGGAAAACACAGACGAGAAGAAGGGTTAGAATGATAGAAAATCTGTTAAGACATCACTGAATATCTCCCATGGTACTAGAGGGAGCTGTAGAGTCTAAAAGCTGTAGAGCAACACAGAGATTGGAATACACCCAGGAAATAATGGAGGACGTAGGTTGCAAGTGCTAGACGCAGGAAAGAGGAATTCGTGGCGGGTCCCATCAAACGAGTCAGAAGAGTAATTATTATTATTATTATTAAGCATTACAATCCATGAAGGCTTTTTGCTGCAGAATGGACAATGTTGAACCACTTTGCTCTGTCTTTACAAGTAATTTGCCACTGTCTGTCATGTCCTAGTTTTCTGAGATCGTCTTGAATATTGTCCAAGTATCTCATGCGTGGGCGTCCAAGAGGTCGTCTTCCGGTGGGAATCTCTTCAGTCACTTTCTTGATGGTCCTGTTTGGTGGTGCTCTGATGACATGCCCTATCCATTTCAGTCTTTTGGCTTTAATTTTGGCCACTATATCGGAGTCTTTATATAATTTGTAAATTTCATTGTTATTTAGCAATCTCCATTCATCACTGATCCTATCTCTTAATGAGTAATGATCCAAAAAAAAAAAAAAAAAAAAAAATGTTTACTCATTCGATGCTTCTCTATAGAACGAAACATTCAACAACTGTGAGAAACAGCTCCAGAGAGAATCTTTCGACATATCTATAAAATCAAATTATAACTCATGGAGACTACTTGCCGGAAAGCATCACATTTGAAACACACATTGAAAGCAAAGCAAGCCTATTACATTATTTTCAAGTCTAACGAATGCATAACACATAAAATACAAAATTTCTAAATAATTTCCTTGATAACCGAAATTGTTGTTGTTGTGGCCTTCAGTATGAAGACTGGTTCACTGCCGCTCTTGCCCTTCGTTCTCCGTCTCCTCACAACTCTAGCCATCGTCAGCTATTTTGTTGCTCTTTTAGCAAATCCCATTTACCACTTTTAATGTCTGATTTCCTAATCCAATTCCATGAGTATTACCTGAATTAATTCTGCTACATTTACTTACCGTTGTTTTAGTTTTTTTGATGGTCATCATATATCCTCCTTTCAAGACACTGCCCATTCCGTTCAGCTCCTCCACAAAATCGTTTGCTGTCCATGACAAGACTACAATGTCATCAGCCAACCTCGAAGTCTTTGTTTCTTCTACTGAACTTTAATTCCTTCTTCAAATTTTTCTCTGGATTTCTTTACTGCTTGTTATTGTACAGATTGAATAACTCCGGTGACAGGCTACATCCTTGTCTTACTCCTTTCTCAACTACTGTTTCCTTTTTATGCCCTTCGGCTCATATACATGCCGTTAGTTTTCTTTTAATTACAGGTTTCCCTTTTCTTAACTTACCTTCGAAGAGAGAACGTAGGGTCAGCATTACTTTGAATGTTCCTCCATTTCCCCGGAAACAAAAACTTCACTGACGTCGGCTACCACCAGTTTTTTCATTTTTTTCTGTACGTAACTGTATTTAGCAACCGTCGCCTCATGTAGTTCGGTTGTATTCACACGGGTCAGCATGTGATTCATTTGGAATCAGAATTACTACATTATTCTTGAAATCAGAGGGCATCTAACCATCTCGGACATCAAGCGGGGTATTTCTGTCGTAGCTGGCTCTCCACAAGGTTATCAGTCGGTCTGACAGAGACCATCTATTCCAGCGTCCTAGAATCGATGTATCTTCACTCTTGTTAACCCTGATTCCATGGCCTTGCATTTGTCCTCTAGCCATTCCTGCTTCTGCATTTTGCACTTCCTGTCAGTCACACTTGTTAGACGCCTGTATTCCCATTTGCATACTTCATTTACTGTACTTTTATACATTTTATCCTTTCACCAATTAAATTCTGTACCTCCTGTGATATCCAAACAGTTTTAGTTCTTGTCTTTCTAGTCATTTGATTCTCTGCCCCTTTCACTTCTCATAGCTGCGCATACGACTTTACCTTTCAGTCAATGGTTGCCTAACTCTGTCTCTGAAACCCTAAAAATCACTGTTTCCTTCAGTTTATTCAGATTGAATTTCCTTAAATTTCTAAATTTTTGCAGTGTCTTCAGTTTTAATCTGCAGTTCATAATAAATAAATTGTGGTCAGAGTCATTAATACGTAATGCCTGGTGCTACAGTGTAACTACATTAACACTGGAAATGTATAACGGCGATGAAAAAGTTACCGTTCGAATGCCGTACAGTCCAGAATCTGTATGCCAATCAGACGTATTGCCGTGATGAATGAGGCACTCTCCCCACCGACACATCAGGTTGAAAATACCTGTTTGGTAAACACCGTGGCCTGCTGCATAAAGAAGACTGTAACTGCCTGTTGCACATCATCGGAAGCCAGGAATGGCCAACGCTTCAAGGCCGTTTTAAGAGACAAGGGGTGAGGGGGGGGGGGGGGCGTTGATATATGTAATGGGATCAGGACTGTAGGGCGATTGCTAGAACGTCTCCCACTTGAAAAGATGTAACTTCTGCGTTACGATATTTGCGATATAGCTTATCATGAAGCAGCGGCACAATTCCAAAACGGTGGTTTTCGACAGACATGCTGCCCCATACACATTCTTCGATGGATGTCCACCGGTGTTTGACCTTCTGGGGCGAAGAAAATAATGTCAGCACGTTGGCCCTGTTTGGAGGTGTTTGGTAATAACATCGCCTTACGTCTGGAAGACACGAATGCCACACTAATCCCTTGCCTACATGTCGGTGCTTCTATACCCACACCGGAGTAACGCTACGTAGCATGCACACTGAAGCAACGTCCTCACTCGGTACCTTTGTTGTTCGCGACTTCTCCTAAGCGATAAACCTTTTTACATTTCATCAAATCCGTGGGGTCCAGCGACAAAAAGTTTCGATAAGATCTCAAATTGCGTTTAAACACTGTTGAAAGTCGCTAAGTGCTCTTATTCTCAAATTTTGGAGAATGATGTCAGGGCATTTGTGCACCGTGAAACTTGTTTCATTGTGTTAAACTTTTAACACATACTGCATCTCTTAATCAGTAGATTATGACAGCATGTTAAAATTTTAACCCTTAATAGGAAATATCTACCTGAGGGACAGGAATGTATATTCATTTTGTTAGACTGATAATACTGCTGGCATTATCGGCTAAAATGCTTCTATAGCTTCGCTTCTATCTTGTGGTGTGAGTGATTGTTGATGGTGACGGTGACTCGTGACGTAATAGTTGTTTCTGTTGTGCCTGCTTCTGTGGGAGTCAGCACCCACATAAACAGAGAAGGAGAGAAGCTGAAATGGACGATGGCAGGAATCCAAAATGATCTGTATATAACAAGTTCACAGAAATAGAACACTGAACGGAAGGAAACATAACTTAACTTCTCGTTATGAGGTGGCTTGATTTGCTTCCTGTGCTTCCGTTGGTGCCTGTGGATCACTGGGTCACGAGTTCGACTCCCGGATGGGCCAGGGATTTTCTCCGCCCGGGGACTGGGTGTTTCTATTGTTCTCATCATTAATTGGGACGTGGTGAGACTGGAAAGGCAAAAATTGGGAACTTGAATGGGTGCTGATAACAACGATGTTCAGCGCTTCACATACCAACATCGTCATCATCATCATCATCCTGTGCCTCGTACATGCAATAACATTTATTCTCTATTACTACTCACAGAAAGCAGGCTAAGTATAGTCTTCCTATTACCTATTACTCGGTATTAATGCTTTCCACTGGCGCCCGGGTCAGCGCCTTCTTCTTGCCGTTTCACGGCGATGTGAAGGTCGGTGTGCAGTCGATGCCGTAGGACTGCACAGTTTTGTCAAGTATCACGGCGGCTGTTAAATATATATTTTCAGGAACGGAAATTATGTTGCGTGTCTATTACACACGTATTGCCGCATGCGATACCTTTATTTCTGGTCAGTAAAACTATATGCAGCTAATTGCCTTTTGTTTTAAAGTTTCCTTTAAGTTGTGAGGCCTAGTATTTTTTAAATGCATTATACATGTGGAAAAGTCAATCAGTTTCAGTGGAATTGGTAAAAAAGAAGACGAACTGAATTATCTAGAGGGGTGTGATTCTCCGTTTTCTCCTGAAAAAGCTACGTCCAAGCATTCCTCTGATGAACGAGGCTGTGTTGGAGGCGTCTATTTTCCTGCACGGGAGACAAAGTAAATAATAATATTGAGCTCCTTATGGTTACAAATGAAAAAACGTATTTTATTGGCAAGGAAAGGATTCACCGAAAGGTAGACGAGAATCTTGTGATGATATAATCTTGGTAATATCGGCGAAAACAAGGTTTGCTAAATATTTAGGTGGTAATCCTAAGATCGAAGGTCTTTGGTCCTTGATGTCTGATAATGATCTTATAGAAATAACTGTGAAACAGGCAAACGTTAAACTGAAACAGCTGAGAAGTAGTGTAGAAATAAATCAGCAAAGCAACTACGAACAACTGATCTGTATGAAATAAAAGAGGAAGTGCAGACTTTCTCCGTATCGGAGCAATAGGAGCACTGCATACAAAATGTGTGTTGCGATGGAACTATACGCCGGGAAAGTTCCAGATAAATGTGAGTTAAGTGTTTAATGGATTAATGAACTATAAATATTTGTGAATTAATTTTCTTTTCTTTACACAGTTCATGTACTTTGGCTGATTCCCATTTTACGAGTATTCATGAAAGAAAACCATATTGGAATTCTTACTTGTCGGGGATGTTTAGTGAAATACTTTTAAGTCTGTGAATTTTATCAATCTACTAGTGCATCCCTCATTGCCAGAAAAGTAACCTTTCTTTCTGTTTTACTGTGTCTGTCAGACACACATTATCTGTCAATTAATGAAAATGATTCTTCCTATTAATACTTAAATTCGTTCAATAATTACGCCTAAGAACTGAAAATCAAAATCTTTTTGCCCCTGTCGTTAGACAGGCAACCTGTAAATGAACTTTGGAACCGTGCACAGGTTCCGAAATAGAAGTTTAGTAATATGCAATGGGAGAACAATAAGTAATGTTACAACTTTTTTCTGAAAGTACTTTGGTTTTCTTCAGGAATCTAAAACATCATATCATTCCCCTCTCGTTCGCCTACAAAACAATATTTTTCACCATAATCTTTGTTCAGTGCGACGGCCTGACGCCACCTTGTTGAGACGGCCTGTATGTCCGCAATGTGGCACTCCACTAGCCGACGTCGGGGGCAGCATCCTGCTGCATCAGTAGCCTCCCTGTCAATCACGTGCTGCTTCCCGAGCAGTGCACCCTTCATTGGACCTAACAGATGAATGCCAAAAGGCGACAGGTCCGGGCACAATTATGTGAAGCCTTCCGTTGTCATGCAAAGGGAGAACTTTGTTTGCAACTTGTGGCGACGAACACACAGAAGTCGTTTCTTAATTTCCTGAAGGTAGCACAATGACCTTCAGAGTTGTTCGACGCGGTATAAGTGAGGACATCAAACAGAGTAATGGCTTCAGAGGGCCAGAAGACCGTCTCCACGACTTTACGGGCTGAAGGTGCGGCTCTGAACACTTTCTTCGGAAGAGAGACGCTGTGGCACCATGCCATAGATTTTTGTTTTCGGTTCTGAGTGATGAGCCTATTTCTCGTCGCCACTGACGATGTTCGACAGCAAATTCTCAAGATCTGCTTCGTAATGTGAAAGGAATACTGCACAGATGGTCCTTCGTTGCTCCTTAAGGTCTTCCGTTAGGCGGCGAGAAACACAACGGGCACACACGTTTGAATACCGTAATTGGTATATGAGTGTATTAACACTACAGACAGAGACAACCAGTTGAGCAGCGAGATCGTCTGCGACCCGTCGATATCCTCGAATGAGAGTGTCCACACGTTCCGACATTGCAGGAGTCACAGCTGTGTTCGGCCGGCCGTACGAATTACGTGGGACAGGTTTCCGCAACCTTGCTGCAATGATGACAGACGCCTCTTCCAACCACTCGTTGTCCTTTTGTTCACCACCAGGTCTCCATAGACATTCTACAAGCTCGTATGAATAACTGATAACCTCTTATTTACTGCCAAAAGCAAGGCAGTGACAACTCCGTTACAGACGCTATTTTAAAGGCCACGTATAGCGCCGCTAGTTATCAGAGTTTCATGAAACTACAAAGACTGAAGCGGGAATATTCCACTATGTCCGCAACAAATTCCATATTTTTCGATTGAAACTGAACGAGAAAAATGTATGTATTGCATTACTTATTTAACTCCCCACGTAGATATTAACAAGAAACCCCTGTTGGAACCCAAAACCATAAAAATTATTACAAAAGATCAGCGTACTTGGGTAAATGCACAAAGTCGATGGAAGTAACGCCATTTACATTCTTTATGTTAGAAGTAATATTAGAAAGCAGGCTCCACATTCTTCTATTGCTTTCAAAATTTTCGCTATTTTTAGGAAGACTGTGTTACATGCCGGCCACGGCGGCCGTGCGGCTCTAGGCGCTTCAGTCCGGAACCGCGCGACTGCTACGGTCTCAGGTTCGAAACCTGCCTCGGGCATGGATGTGTGTGATGTCATTAGGTTAGTTAGGTTGAAGTAGTTCTAAGTTCCAGGGGACTGATGACCTCAGATGTTAAGTCCCATAGTTCTCAGAGCCATTTGAATCATTTTTTGAACCGTGTTACACCTCGTGTCAGAACTAGAGAAGTCTGCCAGTACGAGAAGGAATTCGACAACAGCAGGATGGTCGACTGTCAAGACTGTATTTCATTGCTTCGCGTTGTTGTCTTTGTTGGGCGTGATCACATGACTGTTATGTTCAGAAGGAACACACTCAGTAGCATACAGGATATTAACAAGCACAAATGCCTTATTCAGTCGGCCAGGCCTGTCGTACAGTCATTTCACACACCTCAAGTCACGAAATGACACTATCTGCTGGAACATATACACTCCAAGGAAACAAAAAATAAAAAAAAAGATAAGCACCTCGAAGGAACGGGACATAAGTGGGTAGATGTGATGTACATGCACAGACGGACAATTTCAGAAAGATTAGATGGTTTATTCACAAGAAAGAACTTCCAAAACTGAGCTAGTAAATAATTTGTTGATCCAACTCAGGTCCTTACGCAGGCAGTTATCTGGCATGGCATTGACTGAAAGAATAGTTGGACGTCCTTGTGACGAGTATCGTGCCGAATTGTGCCCAATTAGCTCTTATTGGAGGGTCCAGCGAATAATGCCGCAACCATTCTAAATTAGAAAGAGATATACTAACCTTGGACAAGATAGATTTGCACAAGAACGAAGACAATGAAATGTAAGCCCAGAATAGCTTGCTTGCTATGAAGGCCATTGTGGTGTAGATTACCCTTGACGTACCGCTGTGACGTAAGGTTATTGCCGAAAACAACCAAAGGTGCAATGCTATGAAAAGAAATGACATCACAGACCATCACTCCTGGTTGCCGAGCCGCGTGGCGGGCTGCTGTTGGGTCGGTATCCCACCACTGACTTCAACGTCTCCAGACACGTCTTCGAACTGGAATCTCATTCACTGGAGTAGAATTGACTTCAATGTGAGTTCCGCTTCCAACTGAGTCCTGATCCCCAGTGATGCGAAACCGCTTGTCTTTGTGCTTGTCAAACCCTATCTTTGCTAGTAAGACCTTATCCAAGAAGGTCACCAGGTCTCTGCGCAATCGACAACGTTTGGAGCATTAAGGGCAGGGTCCTCCGACAAGTTAGGGATTTTGACAATTTAACGGGCTGACTGGGCATGACTTCCACGACATGTGTAGGACATCCAGCAACTGTATCAATCAATGCCAAGCCGAACGACTACGTGCATAAGGACCAGAAGTGTTCCATTGCGTCCCTGACTTCCTCAATTTGTGAAGATCTTTCTCTTGAAAATCATCCATTTTCCTGAAATTGTAGTTTTCTTGTTTTGTTTTCGTACATCGCGTCTCACGATTTCTCTGCCATTGTTATAATTCTTCGAGGGGCATCGTTTTTATGTTTGGAATGCATAAATATGGCCACTGTAACCACGAGCACATATCACACGGAAGCTATTGAGGCTTGCTTTGACGCAGCAGCAGAGAGTGAGGCACACCAACAGGGTACAGTAAAGTAAAGTCATATGAATGTTTGGCAGACCTTGAAGGGCAGGCATAGCAGCCTACATGGAAAAGTTTTTCCTATCCTCTGTGCTGGCAGGAACCTTTCTTTCACCAAGGATGTGAATTGTGTATGTAAGTGAATCTGTGAATCATAGACGTTATGTGTAGTGTCATGTTCGTGTTGGAGACGATGAGAAAAGAGAGAGGAATGGTTGTTGAGATCAGTGCCAACATATAGCCTACTCCTCTTCAAGGAAGACATCGATAAAATGTGCTGTATCTATTAAAATGCATCTCTACCATTTTATACGGCTACTTGCGTAAATATTTTCATTTCTTTATCCTTGCTCTCAGGGTTGAGCCGTTTATAATTATCCCAGCACACAGTTTTTCTGAAGAACCTTGGGTTATATTTACGTAAAGGCAGTACGTCTTATGAGTTACTGCATCTGTGAAAGTAGGTTTCGTAAATATTCCAACCTATACTTGTAATTACTCTCGATCCTCAAATCAATATAAAACTACCTGTTGTTCATGCTCAGCTGTAATTACTATATTCTTATGCGTTTTGTTAACATCACTAGCAAATTCATTTACTCCTTCCCCAGACCCATGATACGTCGTAACTATTATTTAATAAGCAAATGGTGAGAATAGCAAGCAGATCAGGCAACAAACTGGACGACAGGCAGAAGCACAGGATTGACACATGGAAGAACAAGATGGAGGAAGTGTGCGTTTATGGAAAACAGTGTCAAGAATGTGAAATGAAGTATGTAGGGAAAACGGAAAGAAACATTAAAGTAATATTTTAAGAGCGTAATAATAAAGAGAATGGCTTCTTGGTGGTGATGGATCACCTAAACCATGAGCAGCATTCGTTCGGTACCATCACAAACTGCATGAGGTTTTGCACTTTTTGGATAAAAGGTGGTTGTTGTCACATTTAGAAGCGAGGAGATTTTTTGCACTTTGAGAAGAAATGCGCCACGATTTTAAATGAGAAGACGGAAGTGTTCAAGTTGCAATTCTGGCCCCACTTTAGCGATGTCCTTCTTAGAAAGCAGCCACCAACTTAGTCGAATTCGTGGCGTTAGGTTTAACGTTTCCTGCTGCATGCACATGCGGCGTGTGGTTTTGATTGAGACTGGGTGCTGTGACGCCTCGACTCCTAAACCAAGGGAGTCTTCATCAGAATTTATATTATCTAAATAAGGGGGATACAAAGTTAGTCATTAATAAGAAAAATGCAAGACAGTGATAATTAATGTTCGTATATAAAGTTGTACTTACATACGTAAAACGTTGAGCATGGCAGCTCTCGTCATACAATTTTAACACCAAAAAGGCCACGACACATAATAAAACATCCTACATAAAAGTTTTAACGTCATTTTTAGTTAAAAATTAAAGATTGCCGCTAACGGCTGCTTGTGTATACTGAAGCAGGTGGCACCAGACTGGGTGGCGCGTGCACCGGCTATACTACGATGTGGACATGAGGTGTCATGCCATCTAGTGATGAAAATTGGTAACATCTGCTTTACGTGATAGAAAGGTTACAGCAATTTGTATAGCAGATGTGTCTACAACTTTTAAACATTTTATAATATGAAGATATATTATAATTTAAAAGCAGTAAGAAATTATGAATTTTTTTTTTCAGCAATTTATTACAGTAAGTGATTGAACTCCAATAAGAGTATGGGGAGGAAAACAACATTTCAGAAAAAACACGAGGAAAAATTGACATAGATGAAAAATGCCTTTTAAGGATCCTTCAGTAAATGTTTGAACATCTAGAGGGTTGGATCCCCTCCTTCGAAAGCGTCAGATTGCAAAGCCTGGGCTACTCTCAGGGTGGAATCTCCGTCTTCGAAGATTGTGTTTGTTTGTTTGTCTGTCTGTCTGTCTGTCTGTCTGCCCACCGCTTGCTGCTGTCGCTGTTCGTTCGTCCGTCCGTCCGTCCGCCTGCCAGCTCGCTGTCCATCGCCGCCGCCGCCAACGCCAACGCCGCCGCCGCCGCCTGCTGTTTCGCCCGTCTGTTCGCCGCCGGCCGACGCCTCCGCCGCCTGCTGCACGTCCGTCTGTCCGTCGCCGTTCGTCTGCAATGAGTACTCCCACCTCCACCGTCATCTACATCTCCCCCTCCCCCTCTCCCTCAGTCACTTCCTGGAGTGCCGCCTCTGGCCTCCCTCCTTCCACCTCCCCTTCCCTTCCCCCACTTGCACATCCCCCTATCTCCTCCCCTGCTGTATACCCACACCTCTACACCCTTCCTCCAGCCTCCACACCCTCAACAACTAACACTACTACCCCCGCCCTCACGTACGCCTCTGTTGCCGCCTCTGCTGCCGCCCCTCAGGTGGTTGGCTTCCCATGTTCCTACTAAAACCATCCAACCACACCGTCCCACTCTCCCACCGCGGGCTGTCCTCCTCCATGAATCCCACGGCCTCTATCGCTCCTCCCTGCGCACTCATGACAGGGATACACTCCAACGCCACCGGCAAATACAGCGACACGTACGGAACCTTATTACAGCAACGAAACACCGCCACTGGCGCCAGACCTGCATGCGACTCAACGCCACCCTCCCTATCAACTCCTCCAAGTACTGGTCCGCCTTCCATCGTCTTACTGGTTCCCTTTTTGCGCTCCCCACTACCCCCTTCTCCATAACGATCGCCCCCTTCCTGACAACCTCAGTAAGACCAACCACTTCGCTTTCCACCTTTCCGAGGTCTTCTCCATCCCCGATGACCCCACTTTGATTATTCTCTTTTCCCCACAGTCATGGAATGTGCCGATACCTCGGTCGCTCCACTTGCTCCTAGTCTCCAGTACTTGGGGCAGTTGCCCCCCTCCGATGTAAACACTCCCATCACAGCACAAGACATTACACTTACCCTCCAGTCCAAATGCAACACGGCCCCTGGTCACGACTGTGTCACCTACCGTCACCTTCGCGAAAGCCCCTATTCCTTCCTGACTGTCCTCGCCCATCTCTATAATGTCGTCCTCTCTACTGGCTTCTACCCTGACCTGTGGAAGACCTTCCGCGTCCTCTTATTCCTCAAAACCAACAAACCCCCTTCTGCCGCCTCTTCCTATCGTCCCATCTGTCTCACCTCCATCTTCAGTAAGGTCCTTGAATCCATCCTCTCCCACCGTATCCATCAACACCTTGCTCAACACCACCTCCTCCCCCTTACCCAGTGTGGCTTCCGACCCTCCTTCTCTGCTGACAACCAACTCCTCAACCTTGTTCACCTTCTGTCCCTCCAGCTCAACTCCCGTCACTCTGCCATTATTGTTTCCCTTGACCTCCATAGTGCCTATGACCGTGTATGGCATCCCGGTCTCCAAACCTACGCCCTGCCTATCAATTTTGTCCGTCTGGTCGCTTCCTTCCTCTCGCACCGTCCTTCCTATGTCACCCTCCACAACAGCAACTCCCGTATCTTTTATCCCATGGCTGACGTGCCCCAGGGTTCTGTCCTTTCCCCTCTCCTTTATCTCTTGTATACAGCTGATATGCCCAGGCCACCCCCACCAGTCCACCTTCTCCAATATGCTGATGACACCGCCTTCCTGGCTCTCTATCCTACCCTTCAACGGTCTCAACGTACCCTCCAAACCCACCTTAACCAGTTCACCACTTGGTGTAACCAGTGGTTCCTTCGTCCTCAACCCCTCCAACACCCAGGCAATCATCATAGGCTGCACCACTCGCTCGTTTCGCCTCCATGATTTCTACCTCACCCTTTATAGTCGTCCTATTCAACTCATCCCCACACTGAAATACCTTGGCCTCACCCTTGACCAACACCTCACCTGGACCCCTCATCTCCTGACCATCCAGCAGAAAGCCCATTCCCACCTCCGCCTGCTGAAACTCCTGTCTGGACGGACATGGGGATTGCATCCTTCTACCATCCTCCACACCTACAAATCCCTCATCCGTCCTATCCTCTGTTATGCCAGCGTCGCCTGGATCTCCGCCCCCACCCGCTTTTACAAGGCCCTCCAAATCCTTGAACGTCATGCGCTCTGCCTTGCCTTCCGTACCCGCCTTCCTTCCCCCACACGGCTCCTGTATGAACTGATCCCCTTCCCCCACCTCCTCCTGTTCCTCCAACATCTCCGCATCCTTTACATTGTTCGCGGCTTGATCCCCCCACCCTCTGGTTTCCTCCTTCCTCTCCACCCCCCCGCCAATTGCCGCGCCTCTATCGCTGTATCCCTCCCTCTCTCCACATCCACACCCTCCATCATCAGGGCAATTTCCAACGCCTCCACCTCCCACATGACGAACTTCGCCGTGACATCTACCCTTCCTTCCAACTATAACCTGGCCTTGTCCCCCCCCCCTCCCCAGGGCCCCCTTTTCCTCTTTCCTCCTTCTCCCAGAGCGGATTTTCCTCCGTCCCCCCCTCCCCTGAGACCCTGCACCCCATCCTTGCCTCTCTCCTTCCCACATCCCTCCCTACCTGGCCCTCTTCCGCGCGCCCCCCGCTCCCCTCCGCCATCTCTTCCCCTCCCTCCCTTCTTCCGGTCTCCCTCATCTCCTTTCGCCTGGCAGATCCTCTGTATTGTTCATCATCAGTGTGCCACATCAGTGTTGTGTTTAGTGCTGTTTCTCGTGTGCGTCAAGAGGTGTGATTTTAATTGTGTACTGCCTTGAGGTTCATCGTCAGTGTTACGTTATGTGCTAAGCCATCCGTCGCTACCTTTATGCTACTGTCGTACTGTGCCTTGCGTTCTTTTAACCGTCGCAGTGTGTGGCTTTTTGTGTGTGCTCCTTTTAAACAGTTTTTTATCTCCATTTTACAGTCACCCCGTTTTTTGACTATTGCCTTCCATGATGTTCCCCCTTTTTTATATCTATTTTCACCTTATTCTCTCCTTTGCTGTTTTTAAATGTCTTCTATTGTTTTGTTCTATGTCTTTCAGCTGAAGAGCAGCGCCTATGCTGCTGCCAGCCCACCCTGATGGGGAATTGAAATACAATAAAGAAAAAAAAAAAAATGTTTGAAGCCATTGAAAATCGAGAAAGTGTCTGTAGCGTAATTAATCAACCTGAAACCGAAATGGGCACTCTGGACAGGACAGGAAGTCCACCTGTAGTAGATCCCTCTGAAAGATAATCTCTTATGATTCAGGAGCATGTGAGTATGCTTGCTATCCAACTATCTGAATAAATAGATAGTAGTTTGGAAACATTTTCTGAGAACTAGGGAAGATGACCTGAGAATAATTTGAACACATCTGCAAATCAGTCTCAACGAATTGGTAATCCTTTGAAAACGTTTTCTGAGAACCACACAGAACGAATTAATAATACTTTGAAAATACATCCTCAAAAGCAGATAAATAGGCTAAAGCTCATAATAAGCGAATCGATGCCACATTAAAAATCGTTCGCGGAACGGCAGGCAAAGCAGTTCGCGAAGACACTAGATAAATTTTCTGAACAGTTCAGCTTGATGGGTAAGACAACAGTTTGGTCAAGTGAAACAAGACCACGAAAAATATCCTGGAATGGCAGCACAGAGGTGCTGATTTGCACGACGTGCAGTCAGCCCTGTCAACTTAGAGAAAACAGATTTCAGAACAAGTTCATAACTTGTCACTACATAGTGCAGAACAGATTCAGAAGCATTTCATTAACGAAAAACAGAAAATAGTTACCGAATTTAATCAATTGGTAGGACAAAAGGATGCACAAATCGCGGAAAATTTTAATAATTCATTACCACTGGTAATACAGCAGATGGGTGCTCGAATAGCATCTGGTTCTGTTGATAAATCTGAGATTTTAATTCTGAATTTTGAGAAATGTCAAATAAATTATAATAGCTGCAGAGGAAGATACAGAAGATTAAAAGATTAAATCAGGACAAACTTCCTGCTTCTTAGGAAAGAGATACGTGTTGCAGCAATAATCACTTGGTTTCGCCGTACAGAGGAAATATGCAACAACAAAACTCATCCAGCAATATTCTGACGAGCGCAAATAACGTAGTGCAACAGACTATCAAATATATCGGTAGAGGAAAGTTCTAATTAGGCACAGAAAAATGGCTCGGAGCACTATGGGACTTAACTTCTGAGTTCATTAGTCCCGTACAACTTAGAACTACGTAAGCCTAACTAACCGAAGGACATCACACACATCCATGCCCGAGGCAGGATTCGAACCTGCGACCGTAGCTGTCGCGCGGTTCCAGACTGTAGCACCTAGAACCGCTCGGCCATGGCATAGATAACTACCAGCCTTCATTCAAGGTAAGAAGACACCTAAACAGGTGGTATTAATAAAATCATTAAGTGGTGTGCTTCCGAAATCGTAGAATGCACTGCAGAAGATTGCTTTTGTAGTGCCCTCCATACAAGGAGATGCCACTCTCCGGGCGACAGATCCTGCAGAACAATGTCATACTTTTCACCAATTTGAAAAAAGCTTTTTTAGAGAAATACTGGTCAATCGGAATGCAAGAAAGACTTATGAAAGAAGTGTACAACTCCAAATCATTTAAGTGCAAAAAAGGTTCTCTCGCATAGGGAAAAAAGGTTCTCTCAGGAAGTACTTCGAAAAGCACATAAGCAAAACAAAATACAGGGATGAGCCTACCTCACATAAACATGTAACAAGAATTTTAAAACCGAAACTCCCTTTTAATATAGAAGGTTAACTGATTGGTGCACCGTATCCTGGCCTAGAAAAATTTCAGTCAGTAATAGATTCAATTCATCTGATGCAAGAAGGCATCAAAACAAATTGTAGTAACTGACACCCATATGATTCACACTGCATGAATAATAATACCACTAATGGGAATGGAAAAAGGAATCGTGACATGCCGAACAGCTGAGTAAACCCGCAAGACAGACTCTATACCAGTAATGGTAATTCACCGTATAATAATAACGGGATGAATGGCAATGGATATTTTTCCAACTGTAATCGTAATCGATTTTACAACGATAATAAGCGGCTTACGAGTGAGAATAACTTCCAGCAAGGACACAAACGAAATAAGAACCTGAATGCGATTTATAATCGTAACTTCAAATTAAATTACTGGCATAATAACCAACCAGTTCGGTGGAAACAAAACATTGGACCACATCCTGGAGTATATTTACATCACAGTTATGTACGAAGTAATCAAGCACATCATACCCACCCTAGTTTCACGCTCCATCAGACACGTGATGTTCGGATAGTGGAGGTATGACAGGAACCACATATGAACACGCAACCACAAACTAACTAAGAGCAACCTCATCACGTTCTTGTGTATAGGTTGTGGAGCTGAAGAGGGACCACGCAAACCACTCAAATAAATTAACACGAAACACTCATACTATTAATTATACTAACAACAATAGTTATAATAATAATGACAGTATGCTGATCCAGGTTAATGCAGACCGATTTGAAACCATGAAACTGCTTAGATAATAAACTCTGTCCTAACAGGCACCGGAGGGCCCAACAATACCCTCCGGCCGCCTTGTCATCGTCAGCCTTCAGGCGTCCTGGATTCGTATATGGAGGGTCACGTGGTCAGCACACCACTCTCCCGGCTGTTGTCAGTTTTTGTAACCTAAGCTGCTACCTCCACATCAAGTAGCTCCTTAATAGACCTCGCGATGGCTGAGTGCACCCCGCATGCCAACAGCGCTTGGTAGACCGGACGGTCACCAATCCAAGTGCTAGCCAAGCCCGACAGCGCTTAACGTCGACGATCTGACTCGAACCGTTGTTGCCACAGTGGCAAAGCTTTTGGCAAACAATTAATTACGGAAAAGATATTAAGGAACAATTGTGCACTGAAGTAAGGAAATGTAAACCGTCTCAGAAAGAGATAGTAAATGCTGAAGTGAAAGCTGGTATTTGTAATAATCCTGGTACGAAAATCTTTGATACTGTCCCAAGTATTAGTCAAAGTAATTCCAAGCAATCCAATTTTCGAAGACATTCTGTGATTGGAGCACGATCGGTACAATATTCTAGAAATCAAATAGAAACAGTCTCGATCGCATTTTCAGATTTTTTTTTTTTGTTAGAAACAGGTTTCATCCATTTCCTCAGACCACCTTCAGGCTTTTCACTGTCATTATGCCAGCTGGTGGTGGCAGACGGAGCGAGATCCGTAGAAGAACGATTGTTGCAGTTTTCTGCTTTCATGCGTTTGAGTCTGCCTTTTTCAGCAAACTGGTGTAAAACTCAATTAGGTGCTATTCGCGAAGTTTTCTATGGAGCGAAATTCCGACATCGATCTCCGCTCATAGTGCACCATAGAAAAAGAACAAGCCAGATTAATGAAACTTCTACGGATCTCACTCCGTCAGCCGCCGACAGCAGGCCGCCAAAAGACTGAAGATGGTCTGAGGAAACGGCCGAAACCGATTTCTAACAAAATAAAAATCTTAAAACACGATAGAGGCTGTTTTTATTTAATTTTTGAACATAGTGTACCGCTACACATAAACTGCGGCGTATTTCGTTTATTTCAATTGCCAACTACACTCTGCAATTTCCGAGGATGTAATTGACGTACTGCGATCAAACCAACGCCATTATTTTTGTGATTTTTCATGTTGTTGTTGGGTAAGTAATTATACGGGATGTCCACTTAAAAAACATGTGTTTACGTTGCAAATAATATTTTCCTACGTTTTAGGATATCTCACATTATTTACTGTAATGAGCCCCTGCCTTACTTTCATAAATGTAAACGTTGTTCTTCAATGTCTATTGTTATTCCCGAGACATTTGGCATAAAAGTTGAAGTGGTTCAAAATGGCTCTGAGCAGTATGGGACTCAACTGCTGAGGTGATCAGTCCCCTAGAACTTAGAACTAGTTAAACCTAACTAACCTAAGGACATCATACACATCCATGCCCGAGGCAGGATTCGAACCTGCGACCGTAGCGGTCTCGCGGTTCCTGTTGAAGTGGGTCACCCTGTATAAACAGGGGGTGAACATTAGTGAAACCAAAAAACTGCAGGGACTGATTCGTGTCTGGAAATGGAGAAAAAAGTCCAGAAATGCATCGTTGCCAGGACAGATGGCGTTGACGAATGAAAACTCCTCTGACCGCGTACCGTGTATTTCTTGTGTGTTGAGGACTGTGTGATTGATGAAGCATAGTATAAGCAGCAGAATGGCCCGGTACTCATGTCGTGAAGAAGCCGCGATGGTTTTTGTAGATGGTGAAACAGTTCCAAACTGTCGAGACTTAGCACGGCCAAGCACCCTCACAGACACCAACCACATCCCAAAACATTTCTTGGGCGTTTTTAATGTCCTTTCAGACCGACAAACGAGAAGGTAGGCGGCGGACTGAGCGTGCACCAGATCTGAAGGACCATGTTCCACGCAATACTGTGAGAACCCTAATGCAAGCTCAAGGCAAGTGGCCCGCTGACAACGTTTGGCCCAAAATACGACTACGTGTATCCTGCATGACAACCGCTACTATATATATCACCTGCAACCATACAAGGATTATAAGCACTGGGCCTCTCTCTACGGGATGGATTTTGTCAATGGTTTTTGCACTTGACCATCGCAGTTATGGTATTTCTATCATCAGTCCTCTTTACCGACGAAGCTACCTTTACCTGACCTTGGGTCATCAATCTGATTAACCGTCATCTGAGAGCTACAGATAATCCTTGGGGAAGAGTTGAAGCGTCTCATCAGCATTGATTCGGCACCAATGTGTGGGCAGGATGGGTAGTGTTCTTGGCGACCACATACATGGACCGGTTACTATTCCACAACGCCTGTGCGGAGGAACGTACATGAATTTCCTGCGGATTACTCTGGTTAAGCTGATTGATAATGCGCATTTGAAAATACGACAGATTAAGTGGTTTCGTCATGACGGTGCGCCCCACCGACTCCTCATTACAGTTCGCCGACACTGCAACATCTTCCCTGGACGTTGGAAGGAACTTGGAGGCCCTGTAGCATGGCCGACTAGAACACCGCACTTAAAACCCGGGTCATCTGAAAAGTTTTTTTTATGTTGAACAAGTTCCTGATGTTCAGACCCTTCAACAGCGTGTTCAAGACACCTGCGGCGGTATTTGGAGAGAGACAGGAACGTGCGAAGGAGTGTGGCAATCGTTGAAGCAACGTCTGAACGCGTGCATTGTATACAAAGGGGGCCACTTTGAACATTTGCCATGATGTGGATACGATATAGTCCGTACTGTCTTCTGGGAAGATTTGTTGTCTAGCGCAAATAAACAGGTACTCGTCAGCGTTCAGCTTCTTCTTTCTTCTTGTTGACATAACAAATAGCTTTTCTGGAACCGAAGTACCATATGGGGCATTAGTTAGTATTCCTAAAGTCACCGTTATACTCAATGTCTTCCAAGAAAGAATATTTTCATCAAGGAAGCTCCAAGGCCACCGCACTCTGCATGGTTTCCCCTCCCCCCCCCCCCCTATCCAATCGCTATGGTCAACCATGTACTGCCTCCAAAGACAGCAGTAACATCACATGTGAGACCTGAGTTTCTCCTGGCGTATACAACTTTCAAATAACTTCCGGGAATTCAGCCAGGTAACACTTTCAGCGACCTGGCTGAATTCCCGGAAGTTATTACATGTGAACTGCCTTCTGAGTCCACGAAAGACGTTTGGACCACCAATAAGCTGCTGCTTATACACGTGATTACAGTGTTGCCAGGTTGCCAATCTTTGAAGTCCATTTACTGCTGGAAAAATGAAATTTTGTAACAGACGTTGAAAAGTACCAGTGCGTGAATTCTCCTCCCCATATGGGTGTTTCCAGAAGAGCGCGCAAAAATTTAACAGGACATAGAGGATGCCCACTGAATAGTTTGAGGCAGGCAACCTAGAGACGGAGAAGCAAGCTTAAGGAGATATGAAAGTAAGCTTGTCTACCGCTATGTCCATCATTACTAATTTCCAGCTATGTACAACTAACATACGTACAAGTTTACACATCCTGTTCTGTTTATTAACATGTCCATTCCTTATTTCCTGTAAGGAAGCAATGAGATAAAAGAATTCCACACAGAAATTTCCAGAAAACGAAAAAAAAATTCTTCTTGTACTTCTTGCCCAGCTTTCTGGGTGTTGGATATGCTCCCATTCTCAGATCAGTTCCATCCCCTCCTCCCATTGTAGTCAAGCACAAGCTTTGGCTTCATTTTCTTTCATCTTCCTTCAGTCTCCACCATATGGATAATGTTGATAGTTGAAATAAGTAACACGTCTTTCTTGTCTTTCTAGCGTAGTGCTAGAACTTTCCATTGTCTTTCACCTCCAATTCGTAATATTTTTATTTCAGTGAGGTTGTGGCATCTCTTTTCGGATCATTATTACTGTTCCATAACTATTAGTGGACTTCGAAATTAGAAAATCTGCTAACCATGGACATGTCTTAAAGCTGTCGTTCGTGAGTATCTTTGCTTCAGGAGTGATTTTACAAGTGTCATACTTGTGATGACTTTGGAAAATCTGTTCAGTCTGCATCCAGCTTGTCCCTTTCCCCTTGTAAAACGGGCCAGACATATCCCGGCCCTTATACAAAAGTAGACTTTAATCCACAGTAATTTCCGGTTCATGAACATATGAAGTTTTCAATCTGTTTTTAACGTGCTGGTAAACTACGTTCATCTCGGATATCAGAAAAATGAAGATGCTTTTTGATTTGGTAGAACCTCTTGCAAGACATTATGTCATTGAAAAAAGGGAGCTGGTATGCTTACCTGCCGCATCCAGAACATCTGCAATTTAGGTATCTGAACAACACTTTGCTAAATGATTAGAGGAAGGAAAATTCGTAGTTCTCCACATGATGGTGGCAAACCATTACATCCGGTGGTCGAAACACATTGTCTGATATATTTAGCTGTTTCCCTCTCTATCATTTCCATAAGATTCCTATCAAAAAAACATTCAAATATCTCAAGTCCGTCATCGGGAAAATGAATCGTACAACCAGGTTTAGCAGTAAACTAGAATCTTGGTAGAACACAATCGGTATTTTGATCAGTAACGTGCCACTATCTCACCTGTGACCAATCTATATTGGTGTCTTGTTTACATTCTTACAGAAAAGTTATCACCAATTCCGAAATAGGGATCTCTTCTGACTGCTCTTCCTCACTGGAATACATTCATTTTAGAAGATCACAAGCAGACGTAATACTGCAACAACGGCGCCAAAGTGCTACGAAACAACACGGTAATGTTCACGAGCACATGCCAGTAGCAATCCACTGTAAAAATACGCGAAACTGCAAAAAACGCACTAACTAATGACACCAAAAGGAACTACAACGGTTACAGTCTGTATGCTGGTGGGAATCAGCGGCAGTGAAAGGAACTACAATGTTAATATTCGTGATGTTAGTGCAGGGATGCGTAAAATTTGGAGGCCCGAGCTCTCTCGGAATGATATTTTTCAGCAAAACACTTTAACCTGAGTTATCTTGAGATAATTTCTTAGAAGGTTAAAACAGTTACGGCAAACACTGTACTGCACACCTCAAGATGTTTTAAAATTGTGGCCAATTTTTGTTTCTAAACTGTGACCACCACTACCCAATAACTTGAAAACTTAGTGCTTGTGTGTGCAAGCAATAATTTTCAGTGATGTCATCTCTACCACCTCATGCCTAGAAGTATTTACTTCGCAATGCCTTAACTGAAGTGCTGCAAAGTTCTTAAATAAGATAAGTGCAAATTCTGCTTACGTACTGACGGTTACAATCAAATTGACGGTGTTTCGAGTGCTGCAGTGCGGATTGTATACATCGCACGATGCTGAAACGTCGTAGGAAATGCTCATTAAACGGTGCACTCTTAGTGAATGCTGAAAAAATTACTAGTTCCACTTTCTGACAACAGGTGACAATATGGAACAATGAAAAATGTTATAACGTTATTTTACATCTACATCTACATCCATACTCCGCAAGCCACCTGACCGTAAGTAGCGGAGGGTACCTAAGGTAACTCTATCGGTTCTCCCTTCTATCCCAGTCTCGTATTGTTCGTGGAAAGAAAGATTGCCGGTATGCCTCTGTGTGGGCTCTAATCTCTCTGATTTTATCCTCATGGTCTCTTCGCGAGATATACGTAGGAGGGAGATATATAATGCTGGATTCATCAGTGAATGTATGTTCTCGAAACTTTCTTCAAAGCCCGTACCGAGCTACTCTTGCAGAGTCTTCCACTGGAGTTTATCTATCATCTCCGTAACGCTTTCGGGATTACTAAATGATCCTGCAACGAAGCACGCTGCTCTCTGTTGGATCTTTTCTATCTCTTCTACCAACCCTATCTGGTACGGATCCCATACCGGTAAGCAGTATTCAAGCAGTGGCCGAACAAGTGTACAGTAACCTACTTCCCTTGTTTTTGTTAATGAGAGTGACATTTCGACGTATGCTATCTTCCAAATCAGGAAGAGTCCAGATAAATCCCTATTGGAAACGATGTTTCAGGCATCCCTACAACTAGAAGTCACATGGATTTAGGTCAGGGGATATGGAAAGCCACATATCATGAAACTGCCTAGAGATGATGTGGACTTTACTAAACTTTTCTCGAAGCAAATCTTTCGCCTGGCAAACAACATGCGGTTTCGTCCCATCTTGTAAGGAAATAGTGGTTTTAACACTGTTGGCGTTCTTCGAAGGCTGGAACCGCGTGTTGCACAAGGAGGTGTTTATAAAGAGGAGATGTCAGTGTACACCTAACAGGCCCGCGAGGTGACACCTCCTAGGAGAAAAACGGATCGGGAATGAAGGAGGATGAGAAACCACGGCACACAGTAACATAATCTCAGTGCAGTGGATGTTCCAGCACAACGCGTGACGGAGCTGGACCCCATTTTACAGTTCTTACATTCTCACACCATTCAGAGAAAATTTTGCCACTTCCGTCCTAAGAATACTCCCCATTTACATGTAATTCATTTCCTTGCGTGTTAAATCAGAACGTGCTTCCTTGGAGCATGCAGAACGTGCTCCTTTGGAGCACGTTCTGATTCTTTAGGGATATCAGAGTGAAATGTGCTGCGAAATCTTTTTAAGTGAATCATGGCCAATTCCCGAGACAAAGATCGAGCACTGGCTGTAGAATCTGAGGTATGTGCTGTAATGTGCTGCATCGACTTCATCCACAACTGCTATCGGAATAAGCCATGTCCCTCGCCTTTCTGCACCTCCTAATTCATGTGCTTCTTCAATTTTCTTGATCACATTCTTTAATTGACATGGGATTTGTTCACAGCTGTTTCTATAGGTGAAAATCCCCGAATGTAGCGCTGCTATTGTTGATGTGATAAAATAACTTTACTAGCAGTGTACGGTCTTTCAATAGCGATTGAGTTTTCTACGAAAGACTTCAACATTCTTAAGTCTTTACACTAAAAGTCGCTTCATATAAGAAATTAACACGCTTCGTCAAGCGACAAACAGCACACTGACGTCAAAACAGGAAACATCTTACATTCTGCATGGTTGCAGCGCTGTTTTTCCGTATGGTGGCAGAAAGTGGAACTACGATTTTTCAGCATACTATGTGGGCGTACAGATTAATAAACTTATCTACGATGTTTCAGTGTCATTCAATGTGTATACCCTGCACTGCAGCACATGGAATGCCGTCAGTTTGACTACAACTACCCGGTATACACACTGACGAAAAAAATCGCAGCCCTAAAAGTTAATTAATGCAGAGTAACGAAATTTGGGAAATATAATAGTCTAGGTAACATATTTAATGATTAGCACTGCAAGATCACTGGTTAATGTCAGTGTGAGATAAGCTACTGCAAATGCGAAATTCTGGTACATCAATAACAGGTGTAAACGCCAGAAGGTTGAGTTCAAGCACGCAAACACTCACGCAATGTCTTCTACAGAGGCCGGATGTCAGTTTGTGGGATGGAGTTTGTGCCTTGTGCACTTGGTTGGTCAGCACAAGCACAGTTAATACTCCTTGTGGATGACGCTGTAGTTGTCTTCCGATGATCCATTTGCTGGACTGGAGACAGATCTAGTGACAGAGCAGGCCAGTCTGTAGAACTGGATGGGTTACAAGTAAGATATGCAGGCAAGCGTTATCCTGTAGGCAAATACTACGTCGAAGTTTGGTACAAATGGCTCTGAGCACTATGGGACTCAACTTCTGAGGTCATTAGTCCCCTAGAACGTAGAACTAATTAAACCTAACTAACTTAAGGACATCACGCACATCTATGCCCGAGGCAGGATTCGAACCTGCGACTGCAGCGGTCTCGCGGTTTCAGACGGCCGGCGTTGAAGTCTGTTCAAGAATGACTGCACAACAAGTTGTGTCACGAAAGTGACATACAAATTTGCAGTCAGGGAGCAGGGATAACAGCAAGAGTGCTCCTGCTATGATAAGAAATCCTATTCCAGTCCTTACCTACCGGTGCACTTCCAGTGCGTCTATCATGGACAGAGGTTGGTTGCTGGCCCTGCATTGGCCTCCTTCTAACCAACACACGGCCATCACAGGCAGCGAAGCAGAAACAGTTGCCAACGTCGCAGACCTCCAACCAGGCTCCGAAGAGCTGTCGCTTGATGCCACTGAAGTCGCAAATGGCGGTGGGATGGTGTCCGTGGAATGCACGCCACTGTCTCTGAACTTTTCTTGTAATAATCTATAATATATTTGTCACGGTTCGTTGTATCGCTATGGTGCTCAAACTGCTGCTGCATATGCAGTACGATGCGCCAGAGCCGTACGCTGAAAACAGTGGTTTTCTCTCTTGGTAGTTCCACATGGCCGCCCAGAGCCCGGTCGTCTTGGGACCACCGTTGCCAGCAGTCAAGTACAGTGGTTGCATTCCTGCCAGGTCTTTGTGTAGTGTCTCAGAAGGAACAACCAGCTTCCCGTAGCCCTATTACATGACGTCATTCGAGCACACTGAGGTGCTGATACAGGCACCGTTGTCACCTTAAAGGCATTCTTTGCTAATATCAACTCACCACGGGAAATCTCAACGGTTACTAAGGCTTAGGGGAGACCGTTACAAACTTTGTTTGAACCAAACCTGATTTACATTTCCATTATGGCGCTGCTAGCGTCAACATTACGCGAGTGGCGCGTAATTTGAATAGGCACAATCTTTCAGATGTAGAAACACATCTACCAACTTTAGTTTGTGGCGCACAGCTCCTTCTTGATGTTGCAATTTTTTTCCGTCAGTATATTAAAACCCTGACTAAATTGGTACATCAGTAATTGTAGTATGTTTTGTATGATGCAAATCTTATATATTCACAATATGGGTAATGTAAGTGTGATGCGATTTGTGAACAAAAGACAGGGTGTAAGGTAATGAATTCACGAAAACCAAACTATGAGGAATCAAGTAAAATGTATGAGCAAGCAAGGTACACACATTTAATCTTTTTTCTTTCATTTCTTTCGCTTACGCCACAGTCCCACAGCGATCGCAGGGTCGGTGTGGTTACAACGGATTTGGCAATAATAGTGTTACGGATGGCCGGATGCCCTTCCTGCGGCCACCCTGTACCCTCCAGGACGGAATCAGTGTACCCCAACTGTGCGTCTAGTGTAAATAGAGAAATCGTGCGGACGTGTTTCAAATGTCTGTGACGCGTGTAACTGAGGCGGAACGTGGGGGCCAGCCCGGTATTCACCGCCTAAATTCCACATCCCGGCTGACCTGCACACCGGCCCTCGTCGTTAATCCGCCGGGCGGATTCTATCCAGGGCTGGCGAGCCTACCCGAGTCCAGGAAACAGCGCGTTAACGCTCTCGGCTACCCTGGCGGGTCGAGGTATACTAAGATAACCGCCATGGGTAAAAACATACATCTGGTTATAGCGTTTAACATCCCATTCTGGGATCAAAGCACAGAATTAAATTAAATTAAATGTACACACTTCTGGAAACTCAAATAGTGAATCAGGGATTCTATCAGTTTATCATCTGAATTGGTGTATGGCCAATTAGCCGGCCGGAGTGGCCGTGCCGTTCTAGGCGCTACAGTCTGGAACCGAGCGACCGCTACGGTCGCAGGTTCGAACCCTGCCTCGGGCATGGATGTGTGTGATGTCCTTAGGTTAGTTAGGTTTAATTAGTTCTAAGTTCTAGGGCACTAATGACCTCAGAGGATAAGTCCCATAGTGCTCAGAGCCATTTGAACCATTTTTTGTATGGTTAACTCAGAAACACACATAGGTCACATCGTGTTCTGATGAGTTGAAAAGTATAGCAAATTCCACGGCAAGTCCGAAAGAGAAATGCAACTTGAAAAGAACCATATTTTACATAACTTCAAGATACTGGTGATTTATAATCACGTGAACAAAATACAAATACTCGCAGGTTGCTGAAGTCTCAGTATCACGAACGAAGTTTGTGATCCAACGCCTCCACGAGAAAAACGCAAGATAAGAGTCTGAATAAGTTGTACTCGGCGTGCTGGCCAGTGAGAGAATTCATTCTGTTTAAAGCTGGCAGAGGTATCTACGTGGTAAATAGGCACGTAGCACTCTGATGGTCAGCACAGCTTTAGCGGCTCCACCAGATATACCTATTTACAAAGAAGTACTGCTCCACTGAACATGGTCTGCAAATCACGGATTGTCTGTGAGTCCCCAGCTGTTGCACTTTACACATCTTCAAAGCGGTAAGTTACGTATTTAGCTTTCCTGTGTTTTCCTCGTACTACTTTTCTCACATTTCGTGTGCGTTTTTCTCTTGAAGAGGTTTAACCTCACGTTTTGTAACTACAAGTGTAAAGTCATTCAGCCCCTAATGCAGCAGTTGCTCATTGGTTTGGTTTGAAAGTAAGTGTCAATTTGTTTCAAACTAGTAAGCCAGTCCGCCAGGCCCTAGTGATCGCTTGTTACACATCTCTAGCGCGCCATGTTGGGGATTTAGCCTCTCCTATGTTTCGTAGTAGAATACCTCTTAATCTCACGTTTAATTTTTTAAATGTAAGTGTAAGTTCAGGAAGTCTGAAATGTAGTTTTAATTTCTTCTGAACAGCCAGCTACATTTTTCATTAAGGCATCAACATCCATTAATGACACTTCAGGAGAGTAGTATGTTGGGTCTTTGTAGTTTACTTCTTCAGTTAGTCGTGCTTGGATGGGTAGGATGTGGGTCTGCTGTGTGCGGCTGCAGGAGGAGCTGGTCACAACTCGCGAACAGCAGAATGTGCTTTTATCTAAGGTCAGTCGCCCTCAGTCTGCTGTCTCGGAGGTGTAGCTGTGGAGGAGAATGTGGCGCGTCGCATGGGACAGCGCTCGTGTCACTTATTTCGGCCTCAGGCTGTGGTCCTGAGGCACCTCCTAGTGTCCGGCGTAGTGAAGCCGCCCTCACAACAGGGGCGATTGGTGGGTGGTAAAACATTTGCGGCATACGAGATGGAGTGGCAGTGTCGAGACTGGCCGTCTAGCCTCACCTATTCTTCCCGTGAGAGAAGAGGTGGTTGTTTTTTCAGAAGGGTCCGAGAACTCATGAGTGGTCCGGGGTTTGTTAGTTATCGGTAGCTCCGATGTTAGGTACGTTATGAAGTCTTTTAGGGAGGTAGTGTTCAGGGCTGGTACATCTGCCTGGACGTTTCATCCTTGATTTGTAGGAGGCCTTGATTGCTTCTATCGAACGTACAGGGAGTATTCGTCAGTAGGTTGTGGCTCACTTCGGCACAAACGACGCTTAAAAATGAGCTCCGAAACCGTCCTCAGTTTACGTAGGGGTCCGGAATAAGTGGTGAATGAAGCTGGCTCCGCACGCAGGATTCACGCAGAGTTCGAATTTGCAGCCTTGTTCCCAGAATTTATTGAGGTCCTTTGGTGTTCATCCAAGTGGATTGTCGCAATCAAAGGCTTCGTCGACTCTGTGATGGTCTTGACTGCAGATTTCAGGATCTGTGTTATCGGATCGGCAATTATAGGCCTCCGTTTCACAGGGGTTCACTATACAGAGGAGGGAGCTACTTAGATAGCAGAGTACTTGTGGGAATTGTGAGAGAACAATTTGCTTTTTAGGATACGAGGCAGTTTGAGGTACTCTGATGAACAATTGGCAGACAATGCGCAGATAGCGAAATGAGACCACGTTCAGAGTATTGACACTTCGACTGTCAAAATTTTATCGGTAAAATTGTCAATGTGTTCATAACAAAGATCCAAAAGTTACAGCCCTCCGGGAAAATCTCACCTCAAATTTTTCATGGTACCAAGAGCTGGCTGAAACCCAAAGTAGACAATTCTGAGATATTTAGCGATTTGTGCAAAGTCTATCGGAAGGACGGATTAGACACCATAGGACAGGAATTATTCACTGCAGCTGAAAAAAGTTCTGTCTCCATTAAAGAAGAAATAGTGTGTGACAGTGAAGTAAATGGTCACGAGTGACAGGTCTAGAATAAAGTCATTGGTGGATTTAATTACATGTCACACTATTCCGTGCTGTCGATTTTAGAGTCATTCAAAGGAAGGCTACAGTCACTAGCGCGTAAATACCAAGACTGTGCAATACTGATTGGAGGCAGCCTGAGCCTACAGTTTATAGACTGAGACATTTATGGTTTATTGGAAGAATATTGGGAAAGCGTAGTTCATCTGTGAGGGAGACAGCACATAGAAAGCGAGTGCTACACATTCTTCAGTACAGCTCGAGTGTTTGGGTTACGCACAAGATAGGATGGGAGGAAGACACAGAAACAATTCAAATCTCTAAAATAAGATCGACAAGAAGTGTAAAACGGCAAAGCAGGGCTGGCTATAAGACAAATGCAAGGTTGTAGAGGCAAGTATCACCAGGGGCAAGATGGACATTGCCTACAGGAAAATTGAAGAGATCTTTGGAGAAAAGAGAACCACTTGTAAGAATATCAAGAGCTCAGATGGAAACCCAGTTCTAAGCAAAGTAGGAAAATCAGAAATGTGGAGGGCGTATATAGAGGGTCTATACAAGGGCGATGTACTAGAAGGCAATATTATGGAAATGGAAGAGGACGCAGATGATGATGAAAGGGGAGACATTATACTGCGTGAAGAGTTTGACAGAGCACTGAATGACCTAAGACGAAACAACGCTCTGGAAGTAGACAACATTCCATTAGAACTACTAATAGACTTGGGAGAGCCAGCCCTGACAAAACTCTACCATCTGGTGAGCAAGATGTATACCCTCAGACTCCAGGAAGAATATAATAAAGCCAATCCCAAAGAAAGAAGGTGTTGACAGATGTGAAAATTACTGAGCTATCAGTTTGAGAAGTCACGACTACATAATACAAATACGAATTCTTTACAGACTAATGAAGAAACAGGTAGAAACCGACCTCCTGGAAGATCAGTTAGGATTCCGCAGAAATGTTGGAACACGTGAGGCAATTCTGGTCCTACGACTTAACTTAGAAGATAGATTAAGGAAAGGGAAACCTACATTCCAAGCATTTGTAGACTTAGAGAAAGCTTTTGACAATGTTGACTGGAATACTCTATTTCAAATTCTGAACGTGGCATGAGTAAAATTCAAGGAGCGAAACGCTATTTAGAATTAGTACAGGTACAAGATGGCATTTATAAGAGTCGAGGGGCATGAAAGGGAAGCAGTGGTTGGCAAGGGAGTGACACAGGGTTGTAGCCTATCCTCGATGTTATTCAATCTCTATATTGAGCAAGCAATTGTTGTTGTTGTGGTCTCCAGTCCTGAGACTGGTTTGATGCAGCTCTCCATGCTACTCTATCCTGTGCAGAGCTGCTTCATCTCCCAGTAACTACTGCAACCTAAATCCTTCTCAATCTTCTTAGTGTACTCATTTCTTGGTCTCCCTCTACGATTTTTACCCTCCACGCTGCCCTCCAGTACTAAATTGGTGATCCCTTGATGCCTCAGAACATGTCCTACCAAGCGATCCCTTCTACTAGTCAAGTTGTGCCACAAATTTCTCTTCTCCCCAATCCTATTCAATAGTTCCTCATTAGTTATGTGATCTACCCATCTAATCTTCAGCATTCTTCTGTAGCTCCACATTTCAAAAGCTTCTATTCTCTTGCTGTCCAAACTATCTATCGACCATGTTTCACTTCCATACATGGCTACACTCCATACAAATATTTTCAGAAACGACTTCCTGACAATTAAATCTATACTCTATGTTAACAAATTCCTCTTCTTCAGAAACGCTTTCCTCGCCTTTGCCATTCTACATTCTATATCCTCTCTACTTCGATCATCATCAGTTATTTTGCTCCCCAAATAGCAAAACTCCTTTACTACTTTAAGTGTCTCATTTCCTAATCTAATTCCCTCAGCATCACCCGACTTTATTCGACTACATTCCATTATCCTCGTTTTACTTTTGTTGATGTTCATCTTATATCCTCCTATCAAGACACTGTCCATTCCGTTCAACTGCTCTTCCAAGTCCTTTGCTGTCTCTGACAGAATTACAATGTCATCGGCGAACCTCAACGTTTTTATTTCTTCTCCATAGATTTTAATACCTACTCCGAATTTTTCTTTTGTTTCCTTCACTGCTTGCTCAATATACAAATGGAATAACATCGGGGAGAGGCTACTACCCTGTCTTAATCCCTTCCCAACCACTGCTTCCCTTTCATGTCCTTCGACTCTTATAACTGCCATCTGGTTTCTGTACAAATTGTAAATAGCCTTTCGCTCCCTGTATTTTACCCCTGCCACCTTCAGAATTTGAAAGAGAGAATTCCAGTCAACATTGTCAAAAGCTTTCTCTAAGTCTACAAATGCTAGAAACGTAGTTTTGCCTTTCCTTAATCTAGCTTCTAAGATAAGTCGTAGGGTCAATATTGCCTCACGTGTTCCTATATTTCTACGGAATCCAAACTGATCTTCCCCGAGGTCGGCTTCTACTAGTTTTTCCATTCGTCTGTAAAGAATTCGTGTTAGTATTTCGCTGCCGTGACTTACTAAACTGATAGTTCGGTAATTTTCACATCAGTCAACACCTGCTTTCTTTGGGATTGGAATTGTTATATTCTTCTTGAAGTCTGAAGGTATTTCGCCTGTCTCACATATCTTGCTCACCAGACGGTAGAGTTTTGTCAGGACTGGCTCTCCCAAGGCTGTCAGTAGTTCAAATGGAATGTTGTCTACTCCCGGGGCCTTGTTTCGACTCAGATCTCTCAGTGCTCTGTCAAACTCTTTACGCAGTATTATATCTCCCATTTCATCTTCTACTACATCCTCTTCCATTTCCATAATATTGTCCTCAATTACATCGCCCTTGTATAGACTCTCTATAAACTCCTTCCACCTTTCTGCTTTCCCTTCTTTGCTTAGAACTGGGTTTCCAATCTGAGCTCTTGATATTCATACAAGGGGTTCTCTTTTCTCCAAAGGTTTCTTTAATTTTCCTGTAGGTAGTATCTATCTTACCCCTGGTGAGACAAGCCTCTACATCCTTACATTTGTCCTCTTGCCATCCCTGCTTAGCCATTTTGCACTTCCTGGCGATCTCATTTTTGAGACGTTTGTTTTCCTTTTTGCCTGCTTCATTTACTGCATTTTTATATTTTCTCCTTTGATCAATTAAGTTCAATATTTCTTCTGTTACCCAAGGATTTCTACTAGCGCTCGTCTTTTTACCTACTTTATCCTCTGCTGCCTTCACTACTTCATCCCTCAAAGCTACCCATTCTTCTTCTACTGTATTTCTTTCCCCCATTCCTGTCAATTGTTCCCAGATGCTCTCCTTGAAACCCAGTACAACCTCTGGTTCTTTCAGTTTATCCCGGTCCCATCTCCTTAAATGACCACCTTTTTGCAGTTTCTTCAGTTTTAATCTACAGTTCATAACCAATAGATTGTGGTCATAGTCCACATCTGCCCCTGGAAACGACTTACAATTTAAAACCTGGATCCTAAATCTCTGTCTCACCATTATATAATCTATCTGAAACCTATCAGTAACTCCAGGCTTCTTCCATGTATACAACCTTATTTTATGATTCTTGAACCAAGTGTTAGATATCATTAAGTTTTGCTCTGTGCAAAATTCTACCAGACGGCTTCCTCTCTCATTTCTTCCCCCCAACCCATATTCACCTACTACGTTTCCTTCTCTTCCTTTACCTACTACCGAATTCCAGTCTTCCATGACTATTAAATTTTCGTCTCCCTTCACTATTCGAATAATTTCTTTTAGTTTGTCATACATTTCTTCAATTTCTTCGTCATCTCCAGAGCTAGTTGGCATATAAACTTGTAATAGTGTGGTAGGCGTGGGCTTCGTGTCTATCTTGGCCACAATTATGCGTTCACTATGCTGTTTGCAGTAGATTACCCACACTCCTATTTTTTTATTCGTTATTAAACCCACTAATGCATTCCCCCGTTTTGATTTTGTATTTATAATCCTGTATTCACCTGACCAAAAGTCTTGTTCCTCCTGCCACCGACCTTCACTAATTCCCACTATATCTAACTTTAATCTACCCATTTTTACCTCCGGAATATTTTACCCAAGTGGATGCCATCATCATTTAACAATACAGTAAAGCTGCATGCCCTCGGGAAAAATTACGACTGCGGTTTGCGCTTGCTTTCAGCTGTTCGCAGTACCAGCACAGCAATGCCGTTTTGGTTAGTGTTACAAGGCCAGATCAGTCAATCATCCAGACTGTTGGCCCTGCAACTACTGAAAAGGCTGCTGCCCCTCTTCAGGAACCACACATTTGTCTGGCCTCTCCACAGATACCCCTCCGTTGTGGTTGCACTTGCAGTACGGCTATCTCTATCGCTGAGGCTGAGGCACGCAAGTCTCCCCACCAACGGCAAGGTCCATGGTTCATGGGTGGGGGGGGGGGGGGGGGGGGAGCAAACAGTAAAGGAAACAAAAGAAAAATTCGGGTTAGGAATTATAATCCATGCAGAAAAAATAACAACTTTGTGGTTTTCCGATAACGTTGTAATTCTGTCAGAGGCAGCAAAGGACTTGGAAGAGCAGCTGAACGGAATGGACAGTGTCTTGAAAGGAGGATATAAGGCGAACATGAACAAAAGCAAAACGAGGATAATGGAATGTAGTCGAATTAAGTCGGGTGATGCTGAGGGAATTAGATTGGGAAATGAGACACTTAAAGTAGTAAAGAAAATTTGCTATTTGGGGAGCAAAATAACTGATGATGGTCGAAGTAGAGAGGATATAAAATGTAGACTGGCAATGGCAAGGTAAGCGTTTCTGAAGAAGAGAAATCTGTTAACATCAAGTATAGATTTAAGAGGCAGGAAGTCGTTTCTGAAAGTACTTGTATGGAGTGTAGCCATGTTTGGAAGCGAAACATGGACGATAAATAGTTTCGAGAAGAAGAGAATAGAAGCTTTCGAAATGTGGTGCTGCAGAAGAATGTTGAAGAGTTGATGGGTAGATCACATCACTAATGAGGAGGTTCTGAACAGAGTTGGGGAGAAGTGAAATTTATGGCGCAATGTGAATAGAAGAAGGGATCAGTAGGTGGGGCATGCTCTGAGGCTTTCAGGGTTCACCAGTTTGGCATTGGAGGGCAGCGTGGAGGATAAGAATCGTAGAGGGGGACCAAGACTTGAATACACTAAGCAGAGTCAGAAGAATGTAGGTTGTACTAGATACTGGGCGAGGAAGAAGATTGCACAGGATAGAGTAGCACGGAGAGCTGCATCAAACTAGTCTCTGGACTGAAGACCACAACAACAATTCCTGCTGTCCTCGCAATCCACTGTGCGATGGTACTTGTGAACTGAGCGATAGATACGTTGGCGGGAGGAGCACTTATTTAATTAAGCGAATAAGAGACGAGAATGTGTTCAATGAATGATATTCTACTGTGCACTCTCAAAACTTCCCGGATTAGTTATGTAGGAGATATTGAATTTACGTCCGCTACTAGCAGGCGATGTTTACGTATATTGCAAATATTATCGTGATTATTATCATTATTACTATTTTGCCATAAAACTGGGAAAACAATGGGTATGTATGCAACAGCTTGTGTACCCTATACACTCCTGGAAATGGAAAAAAGAACACATTGACACCGGTGTGTCAGACCCACCATACTTGCTTCCAACACTGCGAGAGGGCTGTACAAGCAATGATCACACGCACGGCACAGCGGACACACCAGGAACCGCGGTGTTGGCCGTCGAATGGCGCTAGCTGCGCAGCATTTGTGCACCGCCGCCATCAGCGTCAGCCAGTTTGCCGTGGCATACGGAGCTCCATCGCAGTCTTTAACACTGGTAGCATGCCGCGACAGCGTGGACGTGAACCGTATGTGCAGTTGACGGACTTTGAGCGAGGGCGTATAGTGGGCCTGCGGGAGGCCGGGTGGACGTACCGCCGAATTGCTCAACACGTGGGGCGTGAGGTCTCCACAGTGCATCGATGTTGTCGCCAGTGGTCGGCGGAAGGTGCACGTGCCCGTCGACCTGGGACCGAACCGCAGCGACGCACGGATGCACGCCAAGACCGTAGGATCCTACGCAGTGCCGTAGGGGACCGCACCGCCACTTCCCAGCAAATTAGGGACACTGTTGCTCCTGGGGTATCGGCGAGGACCATTCGCAACCATCTCCATGAAGCTGGGCTACGGCCCCGCACACCGTTAGGCCGTCTTCCGCTCACGCCCCAACATAGTGCAGCCCGCCTCCAGTGGTGTCGCGACAGGCGTGAATGGAGGGACGAATGGAGACGTGTCGTCTTCAGCGATGAGAGTCGCTTCTGCCTTGGTGCCAATGATGGTCGTATGCGTGTTTGGCGCCGTGCAGGTGAGCGCCACAATCAGGACTGCATACGACTGAGGCACACAGGGCCAACACCCGGCATCATGGTGTGGGGAGCGATCTCCTACACTGGCCGTACACCACTGGTGATCGTCGAGGGGACGCTGAATAGTGCACGGTACATCCAAACCGTCATCGAACCCATCGTTCTACCATTCCTAGACCGGCAAGGGAACTTGCTGTTCCAACAGGACAATGCACGTCCGCATGTTTCCCGTGCCACCCAACGTGCTCTAAAAGGTGTAAGTCAACTACCCTGGCCAGCAAGATCTCCGGATCTGTCCCCCATTGAGCATGTTTGGGACTGGATGAAGCGTCGTCTCACGCGGTCTGCACGTCCAGCACGAACGCTGGTCCAATTGAGGCGCCAGGTGGAAATGGCATGGCAAGCCGTTCCATAGGACTACATCCAGCATCTCTACGATCGTCTCCATGGGAGAATAGCAGCCTGCATTGCTGCGAAAAGTGGATATACACTGTACTAGTTCCGACATTGTGCATGCTCTGTTGCCTGTGTCTACGTGCCTGTGGTTCCGTCAGTGTGATCATGTGATGTATCTGACTCCAGGAATGTGTCAATAAAGTTTCCCCTTCCTGGGACAATGAATTCACGGTGTTCTTATTTCAATTTCCAGGAGTGTGATTTCGCTTAGGTAGACTACCAACATTTTCTGACCAAGAAATTTATTTCTGTATTAACAGACCACAAACAATTCGAATAGGTTCCTTTTCGTATTAAAATTCAGTGACTGAAAACTGGGATACCAGATGTCCCATTTTACATTCCTCAGAAACTTCAAAAATTTCGAGCAGCACACAATTTTTAAGGCACACCGTTTTCAATATCTACATTAATTTATCTAATAATGAGCTGAATTTATAACTGATCAGAGTCATTGACACATTGATGAAAATTGTTAAATTTCTATTATGGAATACTTTCCTGGTTTACAAATGTTAGTGTCTGAGTGATCACCGTTCATTTTACGTCCATTCATATTGTCATCATAGTGAAACGCATACGTTTCATATGTATTCATTACCAGCGATGGCGAGGCATGACAGAATCTCTGACCAGAGAGTTATTTATCGTTGCTAGTCTGCGCTTGACCGCGCGAGAGTTCTGTAATGTGTGTGGAGTGGGCAGAGAGAGTAGTTCTGTGTCGAGTTGCACTCAGTCGGCAGTAGTTGTAGCGAGTGGACGGTTGTACTGAGCGGCCGTCGGCATGCGTCGTCGGCGTGCTCTCCTTGCATCTCTGGTCACGATTCAGGACGAGGAATATTGTTATTGAAGGTAATGAAGCAGCATTGCGCTCAGATAATAACATATGTTAATTGTAATTAATTTGTTCAAGAATTACCCCCAATAATAATTTTCTTATAAAGTAACTGTTTTAAAGAAAAAGATTCATTTCAAGTTAAATAATACTTCCTATGCATTCCCTCCAAGAATCAAAATTAAATATGGGTTAGCATTGCACTGAGCTGTGCTGAAAATAAGAGCTGATGTAAATGCAGTTTTACTGAGGTAAGATTTTATCAGGTTTAATTATTTCACAGGGCCGAAGGTCAGCGTAGCTGCCCTTATAAAATTTATCAGGTTTAATAATTTCTGTTGAGATCTTACAATCAGTTATAGTTCATTATTTAATTAATATTGTGTGGTTTTACGATCAATCTTCATTCCTTAATTTTGTGGGGACTTTACATTTGAGCCATTATTATTCTTTAATTTTGCAAGGAGGTTACGCTTGGCTCATTTTTAATTATTCAGATTTGTGGGAAGACAACATTTGGCTCATTATCATTGTCATATATTTTGCGGGGAGGTTACCCTGCCAGGATTCGAACCTGAAATCATCTGATAAGTAGTCAGATATCTGCTCTTATTTACTTAAAAAATAATTAGCATTTGGCGCAACGCTTTTACTAATTTTATTACTTTCTTCCACAGATCATCGGCAATTCCTTGCTCTTTGTTGTAATAGTGTTCGTTGGATTTTGCATTGTCTTTGTTTTATTTGTGAATGATTGTGATTTGTGTAAAAATGCCGCGAAAGACTGTTAACAGTACATCGCAAAGTATAATGAGTGAAATAACCGACTTAAACAACTTGACTGATAGTACTTGCGACACGCAATGTAATGATGACAATCCTCCATTTAGTGACAATCAGTGCATACCAACCACTTGTAATGATTTTGACCCTAACGTTGAACAAACGAATTCAATTGTGTCCTCTGTTAATTTAATAACAATTGATGACGCGGGGTGTTCTGTTGCAATGAACGCTGCCCAGCTCAACACAACCGGTTTGCAAAATTCATGTGACGAACAGATAAATTTGTCTAACGAAAATCAACAGGATACTCAAAGTACGACTGATTTATTTAATTCCGGTGCAGTGACTAACAGTGCACATCTGTTTAGCACACATTTTCAAGAATCACAAAATAACCAAATGGATACACAAAACGTGACAATTGCAGGTACGCCATGAAACGGCACAGAGAATAGAGTAGGTAATGTTACTGTGGATCAAGTTATCGAGTTTTTACTACAACTTAATGAGAATTTCAGACAACTCATTAAAAAACTTGATGAACAGAAGAAACAATGTAATGAAAGTTTTAAACAGCCCAACGAAAAACACGACAACCTTAACGAACAGAATAAACAAGTTAGTGAACAGATTACAGTCGTTAACGTGCAACGTGATGATACTAAAGAGGAATTACGTGAGGATACTAAGGCTTGTGGTAGTAACAGTAATGAGGAAGTTGGAACTGTTGCACAAGAATTAAGTAGTACACGTGTAGGCAAAACAAAATCAGTCAAAGACGAAATTAATGCAGTCACTGAACAATGTCCGAAAAACGCAACACAGATACGCGACGAGTTTAATTTAAAATCACCAGAACTTTCATACACTCAGGATACGGAAAACGATAAAAAATTTGCACAACAGATCAGCCAAACGCAACACAGATACGCGACGAGTTTAATTTAAAATCACCAGAACTTTCATACACTCAGGATACGGAAAACGATAAAAAATTTGCACAACAGATCAGCCAAATTGACGAAAGTATTAAAGTAGCAGAAATGAAACTTATTTCAGTTAATAACACGTCACAGAATACGCCACGTTGCGAACATTTCTCACAATCACACAGCCAGTGTAACTTGGATAATATACAGAGACTACGCGACTTAAAATCTGAAAAGCTATGCGACTTAAAATCTGAAAACCTACGCAACTTGAAATCCGAAATGACACAGACAAACAGATTCTCACACAAATCTGAATGTGTTCTCATATTCAATGACGAGAACGTAGATTACGAGCAATTTTTATCCGTAAGAAAACCTAAGGAACTTAATAATGACAGAGCACAGGTACACACTTTGAACTGGATACGACAATTTGCTTTTGTATTTTCAACAGCATTGCGTGTAATACAGAAACTACAATTAGCATGGATACAACAATTTGCTCTTGAATTTTTACCGCCATTGCCTGTAACGCAAAAGCTGAAATTTATTTGTAGTGCGTAATTGACCTCAGGGGATTCATTACGCTTTAATGAGTATGTGCCGTAGCGTGCACAGGGCCCCGAACTGTAGTAGTGCTGTTTCATCTTTAGTTTTCTGCACTGCTGCCTTCTCTTCTACTATCCTTTATATCTATCAAAACAGCTCTTTAACTATTGCTCTACCTAGTATTAAAAAATGAGTAAAGAAAACCCGATATGACAAATTTTACCGGAAGTGAAAATTTTTTCATTAGACGCTCCAGAAATGACAAACACGAGAACTTTAATAACAAAATATTTTTATCATCAGTATGTGTAAAATTATCAGCAATAGCGAACGCATTTTGGTAACAATACAGGTTTTTCACCGCAATAGCAACAAAACCAGCCGGTTAGCGTACCTAACCAACAATGTAGTCTACAAGGTCAACCAAGCTTTAATGTTTCGCCGCGTGCACGTATAGTCCCAGCTACAACAAATAGTAATGCACGGCAGCAAGGAAATAACTACGTGCAGAAATCACAGTATTTCAATTCCTATCGTAATGCACCGTATAGAAATGACTATCATGACAGACGTAAATTTAAGGAGCACAATTTTCAGCGTACATTTAATAACACTCATCAGCAGCGAGAACATCAACAACAACATATTATCATGAATGAACCACACAATAGGTGTCATACATAGCGTAAGACGTCAGGAAGAAATAACAGAACAGTACAAATAGTCGAAAAGGCACAGCATCCTCCCGAAAATAATAACACGTCAGATAGAATTTGACCAGATACGGTACAGGTTGTATATTCCAGTAACGCAAGAATCTTGTTCACGAGAATGTTATTTCAAACATGCTTTGTTGAATGCACCACTTTTATCGCACTCAGACCTTACCAGAAATTTTTCTATTGCCGCCGACAGTTCTAACAGCGCTTTAGGCGTACATATTTTTCAGGAAATTGAAGAAGATGGTTGTACAGTAATTAAAAATATCGCATTTGCAAGTAGCATTCTGTCACCTGCTGAACGAAATTATTGTGTTACTGAACTTGAAACATAATGTGTTGTTTGGGCTTTTATGAGATTTCGACATTTTCTTTATGGAAGACATACCACCGTTTACACAGACCACAGAACGATACAATTTTTACTTTCGGCTAAATTTACACACGACGTATTAAGCAGATGGAAACTTTACCCTCAGGAATTTAATTTTACAATTGTTCACATTCCCGGCACACAAATGTTGTAGCAGACGCACTATCCCTTTCACTCAGCAACAATCAGCAAGACATCGCAACCAACTTCTGCAAAGCACATTTCGGCGTCATGTACATTCAACAAGTTGCATTTGAAAATTTTATTTCGTCGTCATTACAGGACATAGCACAAGAGCAAAGTAAAGACAACGTATGGAAAGAGATTAAACACCTCTGGCAAGATAGGAATAATGTTACGATTAGAAACCATTACACTGTACGCAATGACATACTGTTTCGCCGCTCTCATCCTGACAACAACAATTGGTTATTATGTATTCCTGACGAGCTTGTTAACAAATTAATCTGGTATACTCATTTAAGTTACGCACATTACGGAGCTAGAAAATGTTTTCTTATACTGAGACAGAATTGTTATTTTGCCAACATGGAGAAACGTATTCGACGAGTTTTAGCGTCATGTAAAATTTGCCAGAAAGCTAAATCAGACACGACCTCACATATTCCTCCATTATATCCCATTGTACCTGTTAAATTAAGACACATGGCCGCTGTAGACATTTTTGGTCCGATTCCCAGATCTAATAGAGGTTTTTGCAACATCTTTGTCGCTGTTGAACTCACTTAAAAATTTGTTAGCTTCACTCCGTTACGCAAAGCTACTGCTAAAACTGTTTCGAAAGCATTTGTAAAACATTTTCTGTTTCATGTAGGGCATGTGATGAAAGTAATATCCGACAATGGATCACAATTTCGATCTGCTATATGGACACGTATCTTACGAGCTAGAAACATTTCTCCGACCTATATATCCAGATACCATGCTTCTTCGAACCCTTGTGAACGATTAATGAAAGAAATTGGTAAACTGTGTAGAATATACTGTCACAAAAGACATATTGATTGGGACACACACATACACTCATTCCAGGATGTAATTAATTCCATACCAAATGAATCCACTATGCTATCTCCGTCTGTTATACTGAAAAACGTTGAACCACATAACAAAATTAAAGATTTAGTAACATTTCCTACATCTCGTCGACTACGACACCATGAAATAATTAACATTGCGCTGAACAACACCAAACGTGCCGCAGAGCGCCGGAGAAGACAGCAAAAACAGGTTTGTACACGCCGTGACTTTCACATTGGACAGAAGATATTAGTACCTACACACTATTTATCCAACAAAATAAAAGGTAGGTGCAGTAAATTTGAACTTCTATACGCAGGTCCATATCGGATTCGTAGCATTCCTCACCCCAATGCTGTACGCGTGGAAACTCTGACAACCAGAAAAAGTAACGGCAATCACCATGCCTCCGATATTAAACCTTTTATTGAATGAAAATACTTTATGATTTATCACACTGTAATGCCATTTCGTAAATTTTTTATGACCGCTTATGCAATTATATTTACATGAACACTTACTGATGATTATCGTATTTTTTCTTGGCAAGTGCCTGGCAAGGTAAGGTTAGCAGGTTGCTCTTCTTGTCGTTACACATCAGACCGTGCATATTTTTCCAGATGAACTTACACATTTTATGAGCACTTACGCAATTATATTTATGTGACTACTTACTGATGATTATCGTATTTTTTCTTGGCAAGTGCCCGGCAAGGTAAGGTTAGCAGGTCGCTTTTCTTGTCGTTACACATTAGACAATGCACATTTTCCAGTTAAAATTACGTATGTTAAGAATAATTATGCAATTCTATCTAGTGATATATTAATTTTATCAATTTTTTTTCTCTATTAAAGTCTTCAATTCTCGCCTCTATTAACTACACAACATACAAGCTGAACACAATGAAGGTCACATATCTTGTCATCATTTTTTTTTGTATGTACGATTGTTTTCATGTTTTGTTTGTATGCACTAAGAAATAGTTACGATATAACACACACCAGTTGACTTTGACATTTTTGCCCTATGATATCTCAACGTCGTGACTGTTTTACATTTTTTGCTGCTGCTTTGTGATATTCTGTGTACATTTTTGCATCTGAACACTGTCTATGTTTTTTGACATATTACGTTTTCTATCATGCTATGCTGTATACTCAATTATGTTACTATAAACCAGATTTTATTTAATGGGTATATGAATTAAATGCAAGACATTAATCTTTGTTCATCATTTTCAGGAAGAAATAACGTGTAAACGAAATAAATTAAACAGAAATGGGAATTTCACCTTCGGAATGAACGAAAGAGAATGCAATACTTCGTGATGAAGAGTAAATGGATCAGAATTAACAAGCATTAACAAGAATATACTATACACATCGTAGAATAGCAGTCTTAAATAATTTTTTCTTTCAGAATACGAAGCGATTGATGCAGGCTGTCAGACAGAACTACACATCTTAGTTTTAGTGATGAAATATGATAGATATAAGGAATAGTTGTATAATGAGTAATGAAGTGATTTTTTGCAGATGATAATTAATGCTGATGAATAATGATGAAGAATATGCTACTATGGATAATGAAGTTTTTCTTTACAGGTAATGATTATAATGGAGTTATGGTGATATGGATAATGAAGTTTTTCTTTGCAGATGAAAATGACGATGAAGTTTATATATTTGCTGTTAGTTAAGAGATGCTATGTAGTTATTTAAGTATTTGTTGCAGTTCGTTTTGACAGTATGTGTTATATTGCATAGTAGGATGACTGAAGGTTTTGGAAAGGACAGCTAGAGAACACATATTTTTATACACATTTCACTACCTGTTAATTCGAAGTTCACTAATTTTCAGCATAAAATGCGTTTCTTCTTTCAGTTTAATGATCCACTTTTGTACATTTTGCAGGAGAAATTATTTATGAAAATAATGTGCTATAAGCAGTTGTTCATTAAGTCTATGTCATTTATGAAGGTGATTACATATATTCTACTTGTTTCATAATCTTGCTACAGCTGACTCATGACGAAGGACGTTACACATTTTCATTTACAGCAACAACCCAAAAGCAATTTTTTTTTCTTTCCCCTGTAATTACCCAACGCAATGCATTGCTAACAAACAAAAAAAGGAAAGTATTACCAGTCCCAAATAATGCTACCAATTTAAAAGATTTATGAGTAATACTAAATGATGTTTTCCAACCACAGACTTTGAGTAATGGTTACAGTATAATAATAATGCTTTGTAACTGGGAAATGAATGCTAGTGATTACTGTATTGAGATGACCAATGATTAATTATGAACATTATTCTGTAATACTGTGTTATTGACTTCCTCCTGTTTTATGCTTTGTAACTGGGAAATGAATGCTACTGATTACTGTATTGAGATGACCAGTGATTAATTATGAACATTATTCTGTAATACTATGTTATTGACTACCTCCTGTTTTATGCTTTGTAACTGGGAAATGAATGCTACTGATTACCTTATTGAGATGACCAATGATTAATTATGAACATTATTCTGTAAAACTATGTTATTGACTACCTCCTGTTTTCAGTAATGACTTCTGATGATTTGTAATTAGGAAATGAGTGCCAATGATCTCTGTAAAACACCACATTAATACAATTATGTAATGACTTCTGATGATTTATAATTAGGCAATGAGTGCCAGTGTTCTCTGTAATATGCTACATGAATATTATTATGTTATAAAATTAGGCAATGAGTGCCAATGTTCTCTGTAAAACGCCAATCTATGAACATTATTCTGTAATACTACATACATGGTACAGAAATGTTCAATAACTGGGCAATGAATGCCGCAAACTACTAATGTAATTCTCAGTGAAGACTAGTATGTGACTTAACGTCCTTCACCTTCTGACCTAACTACTTTGAATTACTGCAATATCCGTTTGTCCTGTATATCCTCGTGATCATGGAGCACTATATTTGGTTTTTGCACTAATTCTACGTTGGTGTACCTTACAAGAACGTGGTGTTGACACGACATGCTGTCCACCACTGTAAGCGAGGGAGATGTTATTATGGTCCCACTGTTTGGTGTACCTAATGTACTGCCAAAATGATAACATGGAATATTACTACGACATTTCAGTGTCTTGGCTACGCTGATAAATACTTCTGGGAAAAGAACTTCAGATTGTTTCACTTGGTGTTGTGCTTCTGTAGAAAGATATGGACTTTCAGTGCAGCTGCGTGCAACCTAAAGTGCTACAACCATGACGCAATCCTTCCCTTTCCCATCCTAATTCTTGTGACATAGTAAAAAAAAAATCATTTTGTTATCATGATTTGTATTTATGGCCTATACATTTTTGTGATTTGCAAATATGTTCTGAACTACAGTGCATGTGCACTTTTGTCATTTGTAAACATGATTTCTACTCATTGCATAGGCATTTTTGTGATTTGGTCTCAACTACAGTGCATGTGCACTTTTGCCATTTGGGAATATGTTCTGTACTCATAGTATATACATTTTGTCTTTACTTAATATGTTTTGAACTACAGTGTATGTGCACTTCTGCCATTTGTTAATATGTTTTGTACTGAACTTCAGTGTCTGTGCACCTTTGTTATTTCTCAATATGATTTGTACTCGTTGCCTATACATTTGTGATTTCCTGATATGTTCACTACTACAGTGCGTGTGCACTTTTGTCATTTCTCAATATGATTTGTACTCGTTGCCTATACATTTGTGATTTCCTGATATGTTCACAACTTCAGTGAGTGTGCACTTTTGTCATTTATCAATATGATTTGTATATACATGTTTTGTGATTTGCTGATATGTTCTGTACTCATTGAATATATATTTTTTGTCATTGTCTGATATGCTGCGTACTCAGTGCATGTGCACTATATTTACTTCTTGTTCTACACCTATATATTTATATTTTGTAATTGTAAAGTTAGTTAGTTAAAAAAATTTGTTGTTCATGGCAAGTCCAAATGACTCACCATCGCTGCCAAATTAAAGGACTCTGTTGTGCGCAGATACTTTGCAAGTCGACATAGCCTCACTGGACAGAAAGGGGTAATTCTTGATCAAAATTACAGTGGCCAGACGCGTTGTGTTGATCCCTAAAGCTTTGCAAAAAGAAGTCTTGCAGATACTTCACCAAGGAGAGTGGGAGACTGTTCGTACGAAACAGTTAGAGCGTCGAAACTGTACTTCGCAGGGCATGGACGCCCGAATAGAACCGGTGACGTCACAGTGACGGTCTAGCACAAAAATTCTTTGCTTGGCCTAAGTCACAATCACCATAGCAATGTGTACGCATAGATTTCGCAGGACATTTTTGGAACACTCGTAGGTTGATTGCGGTTGACTCGTATAGCGAGTTTCCTTTCACTGTGCCACTGAAATCGACAACGTCTCGTAGCACAATTTAGGTGTTATCTTCGATTTTCGTCTAGAAGGTTTACCTGAAGTAATAGTGTCAGACAACAGCCCTAAGTTCTTTTCAAACGAATTTGAAACATTCTGTGAACGCAATGACTTACAGCATCTAACCAGTGCACCGTTCCATCCACGGTTGAACGGCGAAGCGGAATGATTTGTCATAACATTCAAGCAGCAGGTGGCCATAATTCGCTGCGCACACACCAGGGATCAAGCATTGCCTCCTATCGTTCGCACCCACGAGATGGACCATCACCAGCGGAATTGCTTCGCGGCCACCACCATCGTACCCGGCTCCACCTGCTCCACCCTCCTCAGCATCCGGCGCCATAGAAAAGCCGCAAGTATCTCTTCAGCCGTACGATACTGTCTTTTACACGGTTTTTAGTGGCAGCAGTCATTGGGCGCGAGGCGAAATCACCCGTCGACTAGGCGCTTGCATGTATCTTCTTTCAGGTCCAGATGGTTTTCAGCGCTGCCATCAAAATAAACTTCGCCTCTGTCACGTACCGATGACTTTGCAGTCTCTCTTCGTCCAGATTCACGAGTCCAAAGGGCAGCGCGGCAGCAGCCTCCAACTAGAGGGTGTCATCACGAAACAGTGAGACGACCCAATGGGGACGGAGCCTTCTCCTCCTCCGCCTCCTCCCGTCATACCGATGGAGCTGGATCCAACCACACAGCAGCAGTCGGCGCCTTCTTCATCTCGTTCATTGCAGCAGGAGGTGAACGCGTACCCTTCTGGTCGTTTCCTGGGGGACGTGTCCGCCAGAGAGCAGGCCGGATGTCGGGGTACGCCCGGAAGCTTCACGTTCCCTGCAGCCACGGTTTCAGGCCGGTCAACGCGCCCACATTCCTGCATTCCCTGCCGTGGTCGCACTCCATACACGACGACGGTACGTCGCTTTGTGGGGGGGGGGGGGGGGGGCGGGGGGGGGGGAGGGGGAGGTGGAGAGGAATGTTCCACTGTAATGACAAGCGGCGGGTTGCAGATACACTACGCAAGACCAGAGAAGGCGGTGAGGAAACGTCTGCAAATGGTGCGCGGAATTAATGACATCTGGAAGAAGTGAATATAAGCGTCGCTCCCGTTAGCCTCGGCCGCTCAGATCGGCCCGAGTCTGCAACGGACATTTGTGCTACGCTATCAGATTGTCGTGATCCATATCAAGTGATCATTTGGACTTTATGTATGGCAAGAACTTTACTGTTTTCATGTCACCTCTCGCTAGTGACATTTTCTGTAATCAAAGTTAAGTATTGTCTTTTTACTTTCTAGAAATAAAACTACTAATATTATTTGAATTGTTGTGTAGCATTCCGAGAATGGTCCATCTCTTAGGCACCCTATAAGCAAAGAATACGCAGGAACCCACACTTTCTATATCTCAACTGGGCGCCTGTGGGCTAGGGAAGCGTTGCGGCCGTGTGTCAGGGATTAACTCCCGGAAATGGCCAATTCAGACTGCGGCGAGCAGACCCTGAGATGCACCTCGACACTGCCATCCAACTCGAGCGAACCTTTCATGCTGAAAGTCTACAATAAAAAAACAGATGTCCTGGACTCTACAGCTTTGCGTGAGATCCTTTCTGCCAACTCTGAACAGTCGGTACTGTCCATTTTGTAAATGGACTAAACTATAACTAAACTTATACAGGATCAAAAAGCGTTCTGTACCAGTCATGTTAAACAGTTCAACTAAGATGACACGATCATTACGCTGCAATAACTGCCTTCTAAAATGCAAAGGATATTAACACTTAGTACGGACACCCTTCTGTCAGGTGGATATGGTGCACATTTTTCCTCTAGAGGCGCAGAAAATAGCCCTACCGCTCTACCGGCTACAACAGTCTCATTTGGTATTTAGCATTACTTCAGGGAAGGTCATGTGCCCTGTCGGGCCGATTTAATCAACAAAACGTGATTCCTTCCAGATCACAGTGCCCCCAGGCGGATTGTCCAGGTAAGAACAATTATTCAGCCGGCTCACAGCCTTATTGTCCTGAACGCACACTATTGTGCCTCACAGGAGGATATTCCCACTTATTCTTGCATGACTTTTCTAGTTCCCTAAATGCACTACAACTTAATGTTAGTGGGAGTGTTTAGACGAATAAGGGGCAAATAGCATTGTTCGTATTTACTTATTTTTAAGTGCAGCTTCAGTTCACTTTAGTGTGCTTCTCCCTCTTTACAACTATATTTTACCTAGTTCGAAACATTTTCAGTTCATAGGTATGTACTTTACACACTGTTAATTTTGATGTAATTTATTATACCTCATTCGTTTTACCATTGTTGCTGGTGGTTTGCTAATTTGTAAAGATAGGTAGCTACTCATTTTTAAATTCAAGAAGAAAGTGTAACATATATTGATGCCTAATTCGAGCTGCTCTCTTACAGTGCAACAGCTGGAAAAATACTGACACATCTACATCTACATTTACAATCTGGAAACCACCATGAGGTGCATGGTAGTGTGTACGTCCCATTGTGCCAATTCTTATGGCTTCTTCCTGTTCCATTCACGTACGGAGAGCGGGAAGGGAGATTGAATTTTCTCTGTGGGTGCAGTAATTATCCTAATCTTATCATCACGACCGCCATGTGGGCGATACACAGTGGGTTATAGTATTTCCCTAGAGTAGTCATTTAAAGCCTGTTCTTAAAACTTTGGTTGTAGATTTTCACGGGATAGCTTACGGCTGTCTTCAAGAGACTGCCACTTCAGTTCCTACAGTATCTCTGTGATACTCTTCCATGGATTAAACAAACCTCTCACCATTCGTGCCGCCCTTTACTGTATACGTTCAATATCCCCTGTCAGTACTATCTGGTACGGGTGCCGCATACTTGAGCAGTATTCTGGAACCAATCTCACGAGACAATTGTAAGCAATCTATTCTGTAGATTGATTGCACTTTCCCAATGTTCTACCAATAAACCGAAGTCTATCAGCTGCTTTATCCACGATTGAACCTATGTGATCATTCCATTTCATATTCCAGCAAAGTGTTACAGCCAGATATTTGTATGAGTTGACCGATTCAAGTAGTGACTGATAGATAATACTGTCGTAGGATACTACGTTCCTCCGTTTTGTGAAGTGCAAAAGTTTACATTTCAGAACAATGCAAGCAAGTTGTTCATCTCTGCATCAAGTTAAAATCTTATCGAGGTCTGACTGAATATTTGAATAGTTGGTTTCAGATAGTACTTCATACCGATTAATGCTTATTCTGCAAAAAGATAGATTTTTAATATTAATATTGTCTGCAAGATAATTAATATACAACGAACAGCAAGGGACCCAACAAACTTCGTCGCTCACACCCGAAGTTAATTCTACATCTGACGATGACTCTCCATGCAAGATAACATGCTGCGTCCTCAATAGCAGAAAGCCCTCAATCCAGTCATGTGGCTAGCAGAAGCAGACTCTTACTCTGAACTGACTCCGGTGATTCATATGTTCCCGACGAAAAGATTTGTCGACGGAAGGACCCAACACAGGCTCAGACATATTCGAAAAGAGAACTGGATCAGAATATTTTGTACGAAAGTACCAGAACTAGAGTCGATCAGCACCACCCAACCGCAAAGGTGCGCAATACCCATTCTGATGATAATGTACTAGATACGATAAAAATGGAATAAAACCCTCCAGACACACCACGCGTTCCTATCTCTTGTGTTAGTTTAACTGAGAATTACCAAAATGACTCCATTCATTACACTGACGTGACTAAAGTCGACCACACTTCCTAATATAGTGTCGGATATCATTTTGTACGGGGTAATGCTGCAACTCGACGTGGCATGGTCTCAACAAGTTGTTGGAAGTCCGCTCTCGAAATACTGATCCAGTGCTAATCTACAATCGTCCATAACTGCGAAAGTGTTGATGGTGAAGGATTTTGTGGGTGAACTGACTTCTCGATTATGTTCCATTATTGTTCTCAGGGATTCACGTCGGACGGTCTAGGTGCCCAAATCATTCGTTGCAATTGTCCAGAATGTTCTTCAAACCAGTTGCGAACAACTGTGGCTCGTGATAAGGCCCATCGTCATTCATTAAAATCGCATCGTTGTAAGGGAACATGAAGTACATGAATGGCTGGAAATGATCTCCAGGTAGCCGAACATAACCATGCCCATTCAATGGCCGGTTCAGTTGGACCAGAGGGCCCAGTCCACTCCATGTAAACACAGCCTGTACTATTATGGAGCTGCCGCCAGTTTGCACAGAGTCTTGTTGACAACTCGGGTCCTTGGCTCCGTGACGTCTGCGCTACAGTCGAACCCTACCATCAGCTCTTACCAACTGAAATCGGTACTCATCTCACCAGATCACTGTTTTCCAGTCGTCTAGGGTAAAAGTGATACAGTCAAAAGCCTAGGAGAAGAGCTGTAGGCAACGTCGTGATGTTAGCAAAGTCACTCGCGTCGGTCGTCTTCTGCAATGGCACATTTACGCCAAATTTCGCCGTACTGTCCTAATGGAGACGTTTTTCGTATGCCCGGCATTCATTTCTGCGTTTTTTTTTTCCTCGCATTGCCTGTTGCCACTGACAACCCTACACGGACGCCGCTGCTTTCGGTCGTTAAGTGAAGGCCGCCGACCATCGCACTGTCCCTGCTGAAATTTGGTATTCTCGGCACGTTGTTGACACTGTGATTTTTAGAATTCTTAATTTCCAAATGATTTCAGCCGGCCGAAGTGGCCCTGCGGTTAAAGGCGCTGCAGTCTGGAACCGCAAGACCACTACGGTCGCAGGTTCGAATCCTGCCTCGGGCATGGATGTTTGTGATGTTCTTAGGTTAGTTAGGTTTAACTAGTTCTAAGTTCTAGGGGACTAATGACCTCAGCAGTTGAGTCCCATAGTGCTCAGAGCCATTTGAACCAAATGATTTCAGAAATGGAATATTCAAGTATCTAGCCCCATCTACACACTGGCCATTAAAATTGCTACATACAAGAAATTTAAAAGACAAGGAGAAGATGCTGTGATATGCAAATGGCTTTTCAGAGCATTCACACAAGGTTGGCGCCAGTGGCGACACATACAACGTGTTGACATGAGGAAAGTTTCTAACCGATTCCTCATACACAAACAGCAGTTGATCGGCGTTGCCGGGTGAAACGTTGTTGTGATGCCTCGTGTAAGGAGGAGAAATGCGTTCCATCATGTTTCCGACTTTGATAATGGACGGATTGTAGCCTATCGCGATTGCGTTTTATCGTATCGCGACATTGCTGCTCGCGTTGGTCGAGATCCAATGACTGTTAGCAGAATATGGAATCGGTGGGTTCAGGAAGGTAACACGGAACGCCGTGCTGGATCCCAACGGCCTCATATCACTAGCACTCGAGATGACAGGCATCTTATCCGTATGGCTGTAATGGATCGTGCAGCCACGTCTCGATCCCAGAGTCAACAGATGGGGACGTTTGCAAGACAACAACCATCTGCACGAACAGTTCGACGACGTTTGCAGCAGCATGGACTATTAGCTCGGAGACCATGGCTGCGGTTACCCTTGACGCTGCATCACAGACAGTGCCTGCAATGGTGTACTCAGCGACGAACCTGGGTGCACGAATAGCAAAGCGTCGTTTTTTCGGAAGAATCAATGTTCTATTTCCAGCATCATGATGGTTGCATCCGTGTTTGGCTACATCGCAGTGAACGCACATTGGGAGCGTGTATTCGTCATCGCCATACTGGCTTATCACCCGGCGTGATGGTATGGGATGCCATTGGTTACACGTGTCGGTCACCTCTTGTTCGCATTGACGGCACTTTGAACAGTGGACGTTACATTTCAGATGTGTTACGACCCGTGACTCTACCCATCATTCGATCCCTGTGAAACCCTACATTTCAGCAGGATAATGCACGACCGCATGTTGCAGGTCGTGTACGGGCCTTCTGAATACAGAAAATGTTCGACTGCTGCCCTGGCCAGCACATTCTCCAGATTTCTCACCAATTGAAAACGTCTGGTCAGTGGTGGCCGAGCAACTGGCTCGTCTCAATATGCCAGTCACCATTTTTGATGAACTGTGGTTTAGTGTTCAAGCTGCATGGGCAGCTGTATTTGTACGCGCCATCCAACCTGTGTTTGACTCAATGCCCATGCGTATTAAGGCCGTTATTACGGCCATAGGTGGTTGTTCTGGGTACTGATTTCTCAGGATCTATGCGCCAAAATTGAGTGAACATGTAATCACGTGTCAGTTCTAGTGTAATATATTCGCCCAATGAATACCCGTTTATCATCTGCATTTCATCTTGGTGCAGTGATTTTAAAGGCCAGTAGTGTACCATTGCGAGTTCGAACCCTGATAATACCCGTCGTACGGCCATAATCAAGACAGAAGCCTTTTCATATGAATCACCTGAGTACAAATGACAGCTTCGCCGATGCACCACCGTTTAATACCTTGTGTGCGCGATACTGCCGCTATCTGTACATGTGTGTGTGGCTGTTCCATGACTTTTATCAGCCGGCCTCTGTGTCCGAGCGGTTCTAGGCGCTTCAGTCCGGAACCTCGCTGCTGCCAGGTTCGAATCCTGCCTTGGGCATGGATATGTGTGAAGTCCTTAGGTTAGTTAAGTTTAAGTAGTTCTAAGTCTAGGGGACTGATGACCTCAGATGTTAAGTCCCGTAGTGCTTAGAGGCATGTGAACCATTTGACTTTTATCACCTCAGTATATTTATGCACCGCTAAAATATTGTACAAGATCGATAAAACTTTGTTTGAAGTTTTTTCTTTCTGAATTTGAATACCAAATTAAAATATTTGTATTTCAGTACTTCACTCACTTTAGATTTTCAGATAAATGCTATTATTCAGCACTGGCTAAATATATATCCGAAAAAAGCAAAATTCAACCCACAGGCGTATCTTGCTTCTCCCTGTAAGCCTCCCAGTCGGAAGTTCCCCAGAATGCATTGTAAATCGATGTAGCTGTGTAAGTGCTAAGTGCTAATTAAATAATTCCACATGACAATCAACGCTTGAAGGATGTTTCCCGAATGAGAATTTCTGTTCACCTGATGAGGAACGCTGGTGATACGTCGAATCAGAGGGCCGCACAAAGCATTTTGCTTTGCGCAGCGCACTGCGCCTGCGGCAACACGGCGGCACCGCGTTTATGGCGTGCATAATGAGATGCGGCAGGCACAGCGCGCTGAATACTCTACCAGGGAGGGCGGTGCGCCGCCGGCTCGCACACTCGCTTCCCCCTCCATACAGTGATTGGCCGCTGTGTGCTCGACGCGCGTGAGATGCGAGCCATCGCGCGACCGATGTACAATAAGCGGAGCTCGTTCCGCGTAATTCGACGCACAGGACAATGCGGCTGATTTATCGCACAGTACTATTGAGGAAGTCGGCGTGCTTTTGAATACACTGCCCAAATAAATGATGCGTATCACATTCGACTACACGGTCTCCTGCCGCGCTGGATGAGAGGATTACTGCGGCAGAAATGTAGGAGAGGAGCATTTGTGGGAGATGTTCGCCGATAGCAGCCCCCGCGGCGGCGGTTATGATGCGCCTGATGGCTAATAGCATATCGGGGAGCGTGTATTCAGTCTTCCTGTCATCGCACGGTTCCCCGTCTGAATGCTTCGTTTCAGGTAATGTACTGGCAGAGACAATTAATACTAAGCGACCAACTAAAAATCTGAATCAGTCGCTGTTATGCACTTGCAAACACCTCTCGTTGTAGTGACTTAAAGACAGGAGTGTCCGCTCACTTTGTAAAATGTCTCTGTTGTCTTACGGAATTATGAAGAGTGTCCAATAAGGAGGTCTTCCTACATTTCACAAAGCAGTACACACAATTTGTCACATTGAAATAATTTTATCAGCATTGTGCAAAGCTACTCTTGCTTTTACAGTCAGTTCCACAAGCAAATGTACGCCATAACTTGAAACATAACGGCCGCAGTGACATCTCTGGTAGTGGTCTCGAACGTGTCACATTTTCACAGTGTATAGATAATGAATTTGAGAGTTGAATGTTTTGTTTAGTCGTTTGGAGTTTAATATCAGTCTAAAATATCTGAAGCGTCAAGAAGCATTGTTCCTTGTAAATCATCCAAAGAGGTCAAAGCTGTCGTAAGGAGCTACTGCTAAAATTCTTAGAAAGCCAAAAGCATTAGTTGCGAAGTGGGTCAAGACAATGGGATGTCCACGAAGACTAGGCATGCAATGTCTCTGGATGGGAATTCGACCGAAAATGTTTCGTCGTATTAAGCTTAATGTATAGCCAATATATACTTCGAGGCAGCAATCATATAAAATCAAGACGATATGAAGATCGTTACCGAGAGAATCTGCAGAAAATATTGTGAAAACCATGCGAGAAAGGTGCCAAGCTGTAACTGATAACGGCGGCGGTTCGAGTAACTATTAGGTGATTGTATAATTAGTAATAACATTTATTTTCATGTAAACATAGTGTCTTTTATTTCATACAGGTAAAAACGTACATTTCCTTATGGAACTCACTGTTTATATTCTTGACATCAGGTTGTGACATTTATTGTCACAGTCTGTTTTTGGTATTTATTAAATTACAAGGTGTACAGAAATATTAAACAGTACGACATGACAATTTTTCGGACTACGCTGTTCGTTCCGTTTGTCGCCGTCAGATCCTGTTGTCATGTCGTGAGACGGACTATGGAGGACTGCTGTAAGCACGGCGGAAGATGCTAACTCGTGCGATGGAATTTTCTGAGGTTAACTGGTGGCGGGCCGTCTACTGATTCCCCGACCGCAGCGGAAAATCAAGCTTTGAGTGATGGAGAGCAAGGTACTCGTTGGGACAGCTCATGGAGATGAGTGGAAGTGGCTAACTATCGATGTGATTCCGTTACGTGGAAGTACCCCTGGCACATTTCTCTATATACAAGTCCCCAGCTACAACGTCCAAACTCGATATTCTCTACGTCCCATATGTCCGCTCCCGGTAGCTGTGTGGTCAGCGCCACCGAATATCAATCCTAAGGGCCCGGGTTCGATTCACCACTGGGTCGGAGATTTTGTCCGCTCAGGGACTGGGTGTTGTGTTGTCCTAATCATAATCATTACATTCCCATCGTCGTTCAAATTGCCGAAGTGGCGTCAAATCGAAAGACTCGCACCCGGCGAACGGTGTACCCGATGGGAGGCCATGGTCACACGACGTTCACATTTAGTCCACTTTTGCCGAGACTAGCGAAATTAACTAAATCGTAGTCAGAGTGACGAAAGTCTTAGAGACAGCGTCTCGTGGTCGTAACTCGTCTCGCTCTACCCAATAGTATAGCAGCGTCCAATTAAATAGCTTCATTTGCACTCAGCACTGCTATTGGAATGTTCGATGATTCTGCCCTGTGCCCTGTGCACGGCTGTTCATGCGGTTAACGCGTGATGGCCACCATACTTGATATACCTGGAAATTTCGTGCCTTATATCTTTGGACACTGAAACCTAGAGGCTGCAGTATTATTGAAATCTGAGGATATTTCCTCTGTTTCATATATCTTGCGCACATGGTGGAGTGGTTTTATAATGGCTGCCTTCCTCAAGGATCACAATAATTCTTACGGATTATCATTTAACCCAGGGGTCCTCTTCCGACTGTCCATGCTCTGTCAATTCTTCTCATAGTATAGTACCTCCCAACACATTTACATCTACTTCTCATTCTAGACTATTAGCGTCAGTTCCCCTCTACAGAAAAATAAAGGAGCTCCTCTTTCAGCCCTTGATGGCACAAGGTGTGTCCACTAGTTTGTCATCCACTGCCATGTGGCGTTATACAGAATTTATTGTTGTGACCGGTTTCAGCAAACTCTTGAACGAACGGACAGATTATAATTTTGCGAAAATAAAGAAAGTAAACTTTTCACTCGAGGGAAGACTTGAACCAAGGTCCTCTCCAATGGGAACCGAAAATATTTGATCGCAAGGTCATAGGTCAACCGATTTCTCCACAGGAAAATACGTCTGATATCTTCTATACGACACCTGTCACGGCATGTGCGTCACAGCACAGGAATTTTTGTTGACCCACCTAACTTGTACACTTGGCGAACGGGTAAAAAGATTCTTCTACCTTGCCCGATTTAGGTTTTCTTGTGGATGTGATAATCACACCAAAAAAAGTGATGAAAACAAGAGTTTGTCACATAAACTGCGACAAATGAATGCAACTGTTTCACAGTCACGCAGTTTTCCCTGTGCTGTGTCAAAACATACGTTTTTAACGTTTCCAAATTTTTGCGTGTGTTGACCGTCAAATCCTGCATATGTCCAAGCAAATCTGAACATGTTCTGGAATTTTGGAGAGCGAAGTTGATTATGTGTGAGTGCCTGAACTTTGATAGTTGTCTAAAAATAAAAAATTAAATTTGTTAATCGAGGGAAGGCTTGAACCAAGGTCCTCTCGTTCCGCAGCTGTTCACCCTAAACATAGGACCACGGCGCTCCTGAGCTCACATTATCCTTCATGTTGCCTATCTTGCGCATGGACAACTGCGCATAGTTCCACACAACTTCTTCCAGTTTTCTCGATTGATTTGTGTTCAGTTTTTCAAGGCCTATCGACTGTGCCAACTTATGACTAAATCTGAGGCGGGTGAGAAGGGGAGGTTCCCTTGTTAGAAATGGTTTTACTATATCACAATATTAACTGAAAACGTAACTTTGCACTGAGGTGCGAAGCCTTACACTCGTCATAAGTAGTACATAGTCTCAATAGCAAGCCAACACTCTGTGAGGTGTAAGCGATGTTTCCAGGCCGTCTGCTCTTGCTGAAATGGAGTGAATTTGGAGCGGAACTCGTAGAGCTCCCCAGCGCCGGCTAGAGGGCGCCGTCGTCGGTGTCTCGTAGTAACAACTTATGAACTTGCACCTACGCCGTGGCATCGTTGCTCAGTCGAACTGACACAGGATACACAGTGTTCCACGAAACACTGCCACAAGAAACTCGAACACTCGTAAAACGAATCACTGATGAACAACTCGAACAAATCATAGGCGGACACACACACGGACGGTGACCAAACGCATGTCGTCTGACCAGACGACCGACCAACAACCAACCAAGGTTACCAATGAAACCATGTGTGTAGAAACTGTCGGGCGAGTCTAGAGCTTCTGGAGCTCACTGCAGCTCCAACCCGACTCAACCCGATGCGGAACTAGCGATCCGGGCACACTGGCTCGGACCCAATCATGCAGAGATAACTCTTGCCCATTGGGCACGACGTCTCCGTGAAGAAACCGAGCCACGTCCAGAAAGATGACCCAGTGACGAGGCCTAGAAAAGGTGTAAGACCAAACACACGAAGACCAAAGAGGCGACAAACTGAACGACCGACCAACGGTCGATCCCGCTGCCATCTCCGTCCGTCGGACAGTTCATCCTGTGTCGCGAGCGGTCGGCGAGTACTGGCTGTCCGAGCTTTCCTAGCGCTCCGAATGCTGCTACGTCCCGACTGCACTTCTGCCGCGTTCGAACTCAACGACTGCCACGTCCGAAATGCCACACGACACACGACTACCTGGAAGTAATAGCCGTACAGCAAACATAATACGGAAGGGCAAATATCGATAAGCACTGCTGCTGCCACTCTCGGGCAGTCAAGACATTAATACAGTGCCACAAGTAATTGAAATTTAAAATGACGAGGCGGCCGTACGGTAAAACAAGATGTTACATAATAGATGGCACGAACATGAGCCACGCACGGCTCATATATGAGTTTTGCTATTTGCGCAGTATATGAGTTTTGCTATTTGGGCAACTAAACTGTTGATGATGGACGAAGTAGAGAGGACACAAAATGGAAGGATTGAAGATTGGGTTCAACGTTCCTTCGACATTGAGTTCATTAAAGTGAGAGCGCAAGCTCGTATTGTGTCAAGGATGGGGAAGGAAATCGGCCGTGCCCTTTCAAAGAAACCATGAGGGCAATTTCCTGGAGTGATTTAGAGAAATCATGGAAAACATAAAATCTGGATGGCTGGACGTCGCCGTCCTATGGAATGCAAGTCCAGTGCGCTAACAACTGCACCACCTCGATCGGTAGAACATAAAATTACGACTAGATGTACTAACATAAGGATTCCTGGAAAAGAGGGATTTGTTAAGTCTACGTTAAATTTAAGGGTTGTTGTTATTGTGGTCTTCAGTCCTGAGACTGGTTTGATGCAGTTCTCCATGCTACTCTATCCTGTACAGGCTTCTTCATCTCGCAGTACTTACTGCAACCTACACCCTTCTCAATCTGCTTAGTGTATTCTTCTCTTGGTATTTCTCTACGATTTTTACCCTCCACGTTAATCTCCAATGCTAAATTTGTGATCCCTTGATGCCTGAGAACATGTTCTACCAACCGATCCCTTCTTCTTGTCAAATTGTGCCACAAACTTCTCCCCAATTCTATTCAATACCTCGTCATTAGTTATGTGATCTACCCATCTAATCTTCAGCATTCTTCTGCGGCACCATATTTCGAAAGCTTCTATTCTCTTCTTGTCCAAACTATTTATCGTCCATGTTTCACCTCCATACATGGCTACACTCCGTAGAAATACTTTCAGAAACGACTTCCTGACACTTAAATCTAGCCTCGATGTTAACAAATTTCTCTTCTTCAGAAACGCTTTCTTTGCCATTGCCAGTCTACATTTTATATCCTCTCTACTTCGACCATCATCAGTTATTTTGCTCCCCAAATAGCAAAACTCCTTTACGACTTTAAGTGTCTCATTTCCTAATCTAATTCCCTCAGCATCACCCAAATTAATTCGACTACATTCCATTATCCTCGTTTTGCTTTTGTTGATGTTCATCTTATACCCTCCTTTCAAGACACTGTCCATTCCGTTCAACTGCTCTTCCAAGTCCTTTGCTGTCTCTGACAGAACTACAATGTCATCGGTGAACCTCAAAGTTTTTATTTCTTCTCCATGGGTTTTAATACCTACTCCGAATTTTTCTTTTGTTTCCTTTACTGCTTCTTCAATATACAGATTGAATAACATCGGGGATAGGCTACAACCCTGTCTCACTCCCTTCCGAATTACTACTTCCCTTTCGTGCCTCTCGACTCTTATAACTGCCATCTGGTTTCTGTACAAATTGTAATTAGCCTGTCGCTCCCTGTATTTTACCCCTGCCACCTTAGGATTTGAAGAGAGTATTCCAGTCACCATTGTCAAAAGCTTTCTATAAGTCTACTAATGCTAGGCATAGGTCTTATTTAAAGTTAATTGTCTGGAGTGTTTCATTGTATGGAAGTGAAACGTGGACCAGAAACCATTCAGACAAGAAGAGGATAAAAATTTTAAAATGTGGTTCTACGGAAGGTTATTGCATATTAGATGAATAGACCGAGAAATTAAGTAGATTTTCAGTCGAATTGAGGGGAAAACACACTTGTGGAGAAAGTGTTGGTTGATAGGACGCATACTGAGACCGGAATATGTTTTCAATTTGGTAGTAAAGTGAGGTGTTAGGGACAAATATTGTACACAGAGGCAAAGGCATGAATACGATAAGCACGTTCATATGAATTTAGTTTGCAGTAGTTATTCGGAGATGAAGATTCTTGCACACTATAGAGTTGCGTTGAGAAGCATAAAACTAGTCATTGTGCACAAGATCACAACAACAACAACTAAACGCAAGTGAGTCGGAACTAATGTACACGGGTTGTGTCAAGGAGTGCGGAAACAGAGTGCTACAGAGCCATGAAAAGTTTTGCAAAAATGACGCACACTTTGCATTATCTGCTGTTTGTAAATTTACACATTTTTACCTGTCCCGAAGCAAGACCCAAGGACAGGTTAACGCGTTGCAATGACCGAGTCACGAAGGTTTGCAGAATGAGATTCTCACTCAGCAACGGAGTGTGCGCTGATATGAAACTTCCTGGCGGATTAAAACTGTGTGCTCACAACTTCAATTCCGCCAGTACTTCGTCTCCTACCTTCCAAGCTTCACAGAAGCTCCTCTGGGGGTTCGGAGAAGAACAACTGTGAAGTTTGGAAGGTGGGAGACGAGGTACTAGCGAAATTGAAGCTGTGAGGACGGGTTGCGAGTCGTGCACGAGTAGCTCAGTTGGTAGAGCACTTGTCCGCGAAAGGCGAAGGTCCCGAGTTCGAGTCTCGGTCCGGCACACAGTTTTAATCTGCCAGGAAGTTTCACGAAGGTTTCTCAGGAAAAAGAAAAAAATCATCTGATTATAAGCTGTAACCCTAGCAGCGTAGAGACGTGCTTTGCAAGCTTCTTTCGTCAGTCCGTTAAGAGGTCGCATGCATTGGGAAACGACTGATTTTCGCTCTCACTGATTATAAAATCGATGTAAAAAGCGATGGAGTCACATCCCATTAGTAAGAAAATATCCCCTAACGCCGTATATACAGGCCCTTAAACGTCGAGGAAGGCATAGGTCGGGAGTTTGAGAGTCCAGCGATGAGAAGAGTTCCAATGAGCAGAAGAATTCCAGGTAGCCGAAGACTTCCATCAACCTCGGATGACCGGCATTTTACAGCCGAATCAATGTGAGTGGGTTTCACCTTCAGTTCATCTTGTTCACTAACAAAAAGGTCTTGCCAAATGTTTTCCTGTCCGTACCTCTGCACAGTGAGTATTAATTTCCATCTCAGATTCTTCTACATGTACCTATTTGAGTATGTCACTTGTATTGTGATGAGTACTTGAGCCTAAGACTTCCATTAGAGCAATAACATCTGGCACTTCCATAGTTCATGGTCTGTAACGCTAAACATAAGCGTGTATACCCGAATCTTAGTAAAATATAAGCTGGGGTTGCCTTTCGTCCTAGTAGTCTACGGAGAATCTAGTAAGCCTCGTTTGTGTTTTTAATAATGCAGTGTCTGTGCTCATCCGTATGTTCATTGCTAACACGTTAAGAATCAATAAACAGCAAATCAGTTACACGTGAAGAAGCAATAAAATGCTAACCCGTAAATCAACCTAGACTCTCATTTCCCCTTATCATCACCATCTATACCTCCTTAGCGTAACAATCAGATTCCTCTGTACTCTCTCCAACTGAAGGGACCTGGAAAGCCTCAGCTTCACCCCGTTGCTATCTCACTCCTACGCGCAGCCGCTCGTTTAACAGGAAACGGATAACCTTAAATCCACCACGACCTATGACGTGAGCGTGAGCATCAAAATAAGTAGGCCGGCCGCTGTGGCGAGTGGTTCTAGGCGCTTCAGTCCGGAACCGCGCTGCTGCTACGGTCACAGGTTCGAATCCTGCGTCGGGCGTGGATGTGTGTGATGTCCTTAGGTTAGTTAGGTTTAAGTAGTTCTATGTCTAGGGGACTGATGACCTTAGACGTTAAGTTCCATAGTGCCTAGAGCCATTTGAACCAAAATAATTATGTCGCGGATTACGACAACCTTGAAACCGAAAGAATGTGTCCGTAACACATGGCTTCGTTGAATGACATTTAACTAAATTACCCTTTTTGAAAATTCGAGGAGGTTTGAATTAGTAATATGTACTGGCAGCAGCTTATGTAGTCAGTAAACACGTTCTGGTAATTTACAGTTCGGTATCGCTAGTTACGTGCTGTAAAAATCTTGTAAGTCTAGAAAGAAATGTTAGCAGATAACAGCTGTTATGGGCAACAAGTTTGATACAAAATGTTTTTCCTGAATAAGCGATTGATGGCTTATTTCGTCATTCGCTGGCGCAAAATAGCTAATATTCCAATATTGACTCGCCGTTCACCTCTCTGGCGCCGAAAAGTACTAGCCACAGTATGAAGCGGTTTTCATACAGAAGATGCTACGTTAAAAGCATTTCATAATTCATCACTGCTCATTTTTAATATTTCCGAGCGTTTTTCATGTTGTAATTTGATTAATGGGTGCACTCAGTGCTCAATAATTTAACCGCATTAACACCTATCATCCACTCTTTTGTTGGATCAGCTTTACTTGAGGGATCTGAATTAACAAAATGTATAGACTCAGTTTTCCAACAGGCCACAAATTAATTGTAATTGACTAATTTGTGTGGCGATTAGTTTTGCCTACACGAATCCACACACACACACACACACACACACACACACACACACACACACACACACACACAAACACACAAATGCACTCATAACAGGGGCGCAAACGCTTACATGCGTACATTTACGTGTATATGCACTATATAATGGTACTTTTATATCGTAATTAATTATTCATTATACAGAACACGAAGACCCATCGGTTTTTATCATACATACTCCGAGCAAGAAGATTTTCTGTTCTCACATTACTCACATGATTAGCTAATGATCTGAATAATACAGAATTTGTCTGCAGCCTCTAAACATTCGGCATCTATGCTAAGCTCTAACTTCTAGTACCCATACTGTTCTATGTTGACATCCACAACCCAGTCCTTACTGTCAGTACACAAATACTAATAGTGAGGTAATCCGCTGTTATGTTAACACAATGTCTACATTGTTATTTACTTCGGAGCAACTTACTACAATTTCTGCCCAGCGTGAGGTATTTACTTTATGCTTATGGCATCTTCAAGTGAAGAAGAAATGTTTTGACACCTCCTTCGATCGCCTTAGGTGTGGAATATTCATTAAAACATTGTATTCTGTTGATCTCTCCAGTGCACTACATATTTTCTTGTGTTTGATTGGTTCTTTCATCTTTGGGGTAATCATTTCTTGACAAGTACATCTTCAATTACGTATCATCCTTTCAATACACATATTCATGTATTTAATGATGGTGACACAGATAGGACAATGTGTAGCTCTGTTTTGTAAAATAGACTCTGCCTATTCGTTCAATTTCACCTTCCCTGTCGTTTGAAGAACCTAAATGGAAAGTAATCTATAGTAGAATGGACGAATCAGTCTACACATAATAGTGTGTGCTATACGTTATACAATTCCCCCTAAGGAAACAAAGGAGGTGCTTTAGGGTAGACCATAATTAACTAATTCTCAAACTTCTAAATTAACCACACTTTGTCGGTATGTGGTTGGAGGTGAGGTAAAAGGACGCTTAATTTGCAAAATAGCTTCGTGTTAGCTTACACGATGCTGTACGTGGAGACCGTAAGTCACCAGCAGAACCATTTAAAATCATACAAAAATTCCACCATAACGCCGTCGTTGTTCTCCTTTTGTAAACAAACCGGCCTCTCGGCCTAGAATCCGGCAGGGGTGGCCGAGCGGTTCTAGCGCTACAGTCTGCAACCGCGTGACCGCTACGGCAGCAAGTTCGAATCCTGCCTCGGGCATGGATGTGTGTGACGTCCTTAGGTTAGTTAGATTTAAGTAGTTCTAAGTTCTAGGGGACTGATGACCTCAGCAGTTAAGTCCCATAGTGACCAGAGCCATCTGAACTATTTTGGCCTACACTTCTTATGTAAACATATTATGTAATTTATGATACTAAATGTAAACTAAATCCTCAGTTGCGTTCTTAGTTATGTTTGTACAAGTGTAATTTACGATCAAATGTTTTGATCCAATGATCATAATTTACATCCAAAATGGCTGCCAACCATCTCGGAATAGCGTAAGCTATGTTTATGAAATTATAATGTTATTTACTAGAATATATGAAAAATGTAGTCGAATTGGGTGATGAATAAACGACAAGTTGGCCAGAATTGCGTTATTTAATATAATTTATAACTCAAAAAATGATATTGTAAACTTTTTGGTATCACAATTTCTGTGGAAAATTGATAAGTTTGTTTTTGCAATTTGCAACTGCACTACTGGCCATTAAAATTGCTACACCATGAAGATGACGTGCTACAAGACCTAAAATTTAACCGACAGGAAGAAGATGCTGTGATATGCAAATGATTAGCTTTTGAGAGTATTCACACACGGTTGACGCCGGTGGCGACACCTAAAACGTGCTGACATGAGGAAAGTTTCTAACCGATTTCTCATACCCAAACAGCAGTTGACCTGCGTTGCCTGGTGAAACGTTTTTGTGATGCCTCGTGGAAGGAGGAGAAATGCGTTCCATCACGTTTCCGACTTTGATAAAGGTCGGATTGTAGCCTATCGCGATTGCGGTTTATCGTATCGCGACATTGCTGCTCGCGTTGGTCGACTTCCAATTACTGTTATCAGAATATGGAATCGGTGGGTTCAGGAGGTTAATACGGAACGCCGTGCTCGATCCCAACGTCCTTGTAGCACTAGCAGTCGAGATGACAGGCATCTTATCCGCATGGCTGTAACGGATCGTGCAGCCACGTCTCGATCCCTGAGTCAAAGATGGGGACGTTTGCGAGACAACTACCATCTGCACGAACAGTTCGACGACGTTTGCAGCAGCATGGACTATCAGCTCGAGGACCATGGGTGCGGTTACCCTTGACGCTGCATCACAGACAGGAGCGCCTGCGATGGTGTACTCAACGACGAACCTGGGTGCACGAATGGCAAAACGTCATTTTTTCGGTTGAATCCAGGTTCAGTTTATAGCATCATAATGGTCGCATCCATGTTTGGTGACATTGCGGTCAACGCACATTGGAAGCGTGTATTCGTCATCACATACTGGCGTATCACTTGGTGTGATGGTATTAATTACACGTCTGGGTCACCTCTTGTTGGCAATGACGGTATTATGAACAGTGGACGTTACATTTGAGATGTGTTACGACCTGCGAAACCCTATATTTGAGCAGGATAATGCACAACCGCATGTTGCAGATCCTGTACGGGCGTTTCTGGATACAAAATATGTTCGACTGCTGCCCTGGTCAGCACATTCTCCAGATCTCTCATCAATTGAAAACGTCTAGTGAATGGTGGCCGAGCAACTGGCTCGTCACAATACGCCAGTCACTACTCTTGATGAACTGTGGTATCTTGCTGAAGCTGCATGGGCAGCTGTACCTGTACACGCCATTCAAGCTCTGTTTGACTCAATGCCAAGGTGTATCAAGGCCGTTATTACGGCCATAGGTGGCTGTTTTGGGTACTGATTTCTCCGGATCTATGCATCCAAATTGCTTGAAAATGTAATCACATGTCAGTTGTAGTATAATATATTTGTCCCATAAATACCCGTTTATCATCTGCATTTCTTCTTGGTGTAGCATTTTTAATGGCCAGTAGTGTAAGTATTGTGCCCAATGGTACTTTCAGTAAGCACTCCATCGAATGTCTGCCTTGTATTGCTATATACAATTTTGGGTCAGTTTTCACCCAGTTTTCGAAATGGAAACTTTTCAAGGTGACGGGTTAAAAAGAGACTGTAAATGATGAACAGTCTCCATCACAGGGAATTTTTTTTTTCAAAAACACTAATATCCCAGTAAATTAGTGATTTACAATTAGCATCGTGCAAAATATATTTTCATTCGACATTTCATCAAAAATATTGCTGTTAATATCCGGCTGCCATAAAGAAGCCTGATACCACGAGATTACTGTCCTCGTGTAAAAGCAGAGGGGAATTAAAAAAATCCATACAGAACGTTCCTAAACATAAGCATACATGTCGCTAAATTACCGTGTTCCCCACTGGGATAGGATTAGAAGAGCTACACACTTTATATGAACCAGCGGAAAATATCTACCATGCTCTACACTGTTCGTGCCTGCTCACACCTGATGTACGGTCCTCACTTCAAACAAGATACGAACGCCACAACCATCGCTAACGCTTTACTGGAGACATTCATGTACCAACCAACATCAAATCGCAGGCGTTCCCAGTGCCGATTTTCAACTGAGAGACGCAATCATTGCCTCTAAGATGAAGTGTGGGATGATTTTAATAGCGCGCTGAGCAGGGCGGTTGCTAACCAAGTAGTACACGCGGGCACGTGCATAAGCAACAGTGGTACGAATAAATACGTGTTTGTGCCAGAACCCACTCCGACTGTTCCACACATAGTGATGTGTAATCTACATTCTCCAAACACTATCTCATGAAAAATATGTGGACACTACTGGCAATGCCATAACTGCTGTAGGGATCAGAAATATACCTCTCCCTTCTAATACAAACGCTACATCAACCTCACATACATCTCTTTCGTTGCTACACGTGTGTAGTAATAAATTTTTATTGGATATATTATACTTAACCGAGTAGTAATGTGAATGACCATGACATTACGTTGGAACACCCTATGCATCCAGGTCACAAGTGTAATTCATATTTTCTCATACACCTAATGAGCAGAATATTCTACACCAACAGAAATTAGGGAGCAACGAAAACACAAGATTTTGAGCTGCAGAGCAGTTTTGCCATTTTGTCTTAGCGGAAAGCACCATGTTAACCAGCATCGCAAATTTAAAAATTCACGATGCGTACTCGTTAATTAAATTTACTTCACGTGTACTGGTTACTCATGTACCCTAGCGATTGTGCCTTCTGCTGGCCTCAGTTATTTGTCTAAATACCAGACGCATCCAGGTCACCATCAGCATTTACTATGTACCTACATGTACAATTTGACGTTGATACCTACATCATAATATTTTTTCTGTATGTATGGCTGACATGCATGGCTGTTAATAATGTAAATATTTTTTATTTATCTAATCCATCACCAGGCCTGTTATAGATATTGCTTCAGGTACTGAACTTAGTTTGTTATACCACTGTTTTTGTTTTTAACAGATCTGAAGGTGGCTCAAAATGGTTCCAATGGCTCTGAGCCCAATGAGATTTAACATCTGAGGTCATCAGTCCCCTAGAACTTAGCGCTACTTAAACCTAACTAATCTAAGGACATCATACACATCCATGCCCGAGGCAGGATTCGAACCTACGAACGTAGCGGTCGCGCGGTTGCAGACTGAAGCGCCTAGAAATGCTCGGCCATACCGGCCGGCTGAAGTTGGCAGTAGCCGAAACCGCTGATAGTGTAAAAGTTTGTGTGATCAAGACGGACCTGTGAAATAAAATTACCTTTACATCTGTCGACTTTGTTCCGTTAAGAACGACGTGTTGACTGTATCTGCTAGGTAGTCTAGAATATTGTCACAAATCTGGTCCGATTCTAAGTAAGTTTGTATTTTTTTACTAAGTGGCAGTGGGGGTCAGTGTTAGAAATGCCTACATGAAATCGGAGAATGCGGCATCAACCCGATCGCTGATGTCTACGTAGCTATGGATATCATGGAGAAATAGAGCGAGCTGAGTTTCGCGACATCTCTGTTTGCGGAATCCAAGCTGGTTTTTACAGAGGATATTTTCGTTCTTAAAAGACGCCATAATACATGACTAAAAACCTGTTACATAATTCTCCAAGGGATTGACGTTAATGATACATGCCTGTAATTATGTAGATTTGTTCTGCGACCAGTCGTGTAAACGGGAATGACCTGCGCTTTTTGCGGATAGCTAGGTATTATTCGTGTCTCCAACGACGTACAACATACTGTTGCTAGAAGCGGAGCAAGTTATTACGCGTAAACTTAGAGGTGTCTCGTCTGGTCCAGATTCCTTTCCACTCTTAAGTGATTATAGATGTTTTTCTACTCCGCGATCAGATGTCTCAATATCTGCTATTTTAAAATGCGCACGACGGCTGAAATGATGGATTGTATTACGTTGTCCCGTGGTGAATCAGTTTCAGAATACTGAATTCAGTATTTCCGCGTTCCAGGAACTATCTTCCATTTCCGTGCCATTACGGGTTTTGAGTGACTGAATAGAAGATTACGATATGCACTTGTGTACTGCATACAAAATGTCGCTTTTGAATTGTTTTCAATTTGTGCTCCACGTCTTCGCCCTTAACACTGAATATTTGATCTGGTTACTCAAATACTCTGCCACATGTATCCTTTCGTTCTCGTATTCACTTCAGGTTTTAGCGAACTTTCATTTAGTCCTACAATAAGGAAATTATAGACTTAAATAAGCGATACGATTATGAGACATTACGATGGCTGCTCCTGTAGTTCATTACTATCATATTAATCTTTTCTGTTTCCGATCTGAGGAGACGAGCATTCTGGGAGATTAATGTGGTTGATGTATCTTAGATTTCGGCAGGCATTTCATCTCTGTCCAAAGAGAGAATTCCTCCAATCAAGAACCTCCATGTGCGCATCACATTGACAAAATTTCCAGCTTTGCCATTCAACTCACCTAAAATCGTGCAGTATGCTTGGAGATGCAGTTACTCAGATTTGTGGGAGCCAGAAAGGTGTTGGGGTAGATGGCACCCTGCGATATGCACAGGATGGATTAGCTGTAGGACGATAGCCAAATTATGATTTTAACAATCAAAAGACGTACGTTTATATGAATACACCTTTCATCTAGAATATCACCTAGTTACGGTATTTTATCATTTTTATGTGTCATCCATACCATATTCTAAACGACAACTAAACTCCATCCGAACAGGCCTTGGAAGGCCCAACCGTACCGACCGGCCGCCGTGTCATCCTCAGCCCACAGGCGCCACTGGATGCGGATATGGAGCGGCATGTGGTCAGCACACCGCTCTCCTGGCCGTATGACGGTTTACGAGATCGGAGCCGCTACTTCTCAGTCAAGTAGCTCCTCAGTTTGCCTCACAAGGGCTGAGTGCAGCCCGCTGGCCAACAGCGCTCGGCAGACCGGATGGTCACCCATCCAAGTGCTAACCCAACCCGACAGCGCTTAACTTCGGTGCACTGACGGGAACCGGTGTTACCATTGCGGCAAGGCCGTTGGCGCTGTACCATATTCTTCTCAGACAAATGCCTATAGGAAGTTATGTATGGGTACGTGTTTTATGTAATCCTAACTTTTCCTTTATGATCACCAGCCTCTATTTCATGAACAGTTCCTGTCTTGAATGATAACAGTTCTGTTACCTTGGTTGTGGGCTCAGGCGAATTTCCTGCTCTGTTCAGTCTTAGAAACGGAGGGCTGACATTTGAATGCACAGGACAATAGCATGGGGGAGAATCGAAGAACAAGGAAAGAAATAGTAGCAGAGGACCCAGCCCGCTTTTATCTGGAAGTTAAGGGTAGAAGCTTCGATATCTTCTGAGAAAATCAATCAGTTAAAAAGGGCAAACAAGGGACCCCATTTCGCCGTCGTGTTCTGCCTGGAAGTAGGCCCGTTACTGGCCGGCATGTGCGACAAAAAGTGCGTCGTTCTGGGGGTGTTGAGGAGTGAACGGATGGCAGTTGAAGACGGGACGGGATGCAGACTGGATGTGTTGGAAATTCCGCTGGCCGATTGAAACACGCTTTGCACCTGTACCATGACGCAATGACGTTGAGAGGCAATACAAATGCTTGCTGGGATACTGCTAGTGACGCTTCGATCAGAGCTTATTCGCAGTCATAGTCCCCTGTACTAAAATCATTTAGAATGGCTGAAATCCTTGTAACGTGTGTCATACGCTAAATTCCTTACACCATCCTCTTTTAGTTTCACCCATATGTTTATTCTCTTAGTTTGTTAACTGTGATTAATATCCATTCCTCTCTCGATTTTTTCGCGTCCCGTGGAAATCGGGTAATGAATTTGTAGCTTTATCAGTTTCGCGAATCTCCTTGAATGAGTAACAGCAAAGTTCTCTCCTGTTCTGTGCCCTCATCAATGCTTACCTCAGTTGCAGCATGTTGGATCATGCACAAGTTTATAAAATCGTTTGCCATGATCCAATGGAGGCGGCCCCCTTGCTGATCATTTTATCTGGCGAGTTACTGTCAATTCCCCATTTCGTAAAAGGTAGCACTTTTTAAAAACATTGGTTGTTATACATTTCAAATTTACTGCATGTAGAAGTAACTGTTATAAGATATAACTGTTTGAACTCAACATTTCTTCGAGCCTACCAGACCTTTTTCAATTGCATCAGGCAGTTGATTATGAAAGATGTGAGTTACAGCAAAACATTATATTTGGCTGCATGACACCATACTGTTCTGCTTGTCTCCACTACGTTTTACTTGTTTTCAGGTCAGAACAATTGGAGTTAGTTATGAATGTTATTACAGTCACATTCTTCGTATTTTAGTAAGAAATTCGGATTAAATTCACTAGCTTACCATCAGATCAACCTACGCTATCAAATTGAAAAACAGAGCCCTTACATTATAAGCTTTATGGCCACCCTACCGTAGAATAGCTCTATGTGACATCTCTGATTCCTTTCTCAGACAATGAATTAAGAATTAATGTATGTAACTAATCTTTTCCCTTTGCTCTTACAGGGTAGTTCTGGCTTGAGTGTTTTCTGAGTTCTCTGCGTGGAAAAGAAATTGGCGTTGTCGTTTATACGGCGTTGTTTTTGGTTGTTTTATGTGGTTAACGATTTTATTCGCATATCGATTTGTTGTTTGTAGCTTATGAGATTGTTGAAAGAGGTTAAGTGACAAAGATAGTACTTGTGTGAGGGATTTATGAGTCTATAATGTTTTCCGGGTCTAATTTCACGATAGTCAGCTGCGAACTAGAAGTACTACTCAACGCAGCTACGAGCTAGAAGTACTACTTGTTGAGGCTCAGACGATGAGGAGATTTTCAGGAAGCCTTAACAGGTGAAAGTTCACGGAACGCGGAAAGCGAAGTCGGTAGCTCGCAGTTTCCGTTACTACTCACCGGTGGCGCGAAGGTTGTTACTCAACAAAGTTTTGACTTAATATGAGACGCGAGAGCTGAGAGTCTAGTTGGTAGTAGATCGCAGACAGCTCGTTCCATGGGACAGACATCTCTCGAAGTGGCAGAGAATGAGGTGCACTCAGACACGCCACTTAATCTCCTCTCTGTCTTTGACTTTAGAACCTCACGTGCTCTCATGTGGGAAATAAAAATTCAAGGCGAAACTGCATCAAAGGGCCGGCCAGCGTGGCCGTGCGGTTCTAGCCGCTTCAGTCTGGAATAGCGTGACCGCTACGGTCGCAGGTTCGAATCCTGCCTTGGACATGGATGTGTGTGATGTCCTTAGGTTAGTTAGGTTTAAGTAGTTCTAAGTTCTAAGGGACTGATGACCACAGATGTTAAGTCCCACAGTGCTCAGAGCCATTTGAACCGTTTTGCATCAAAGGAAGTAAAATAGCTAGTTGAGGCAACAACTGCAACAAAAATATAAGAGTAGGGAAAGGATATTAACTTAAGGCTAGATGATTTTACAGCAGAAAATCGAGATATAGTCGAGAACCTTCAGTCGGTACTTACCAGTGTTAAATCGAGTTAGACACTGTTACCAAGTGCCACGAAGAGACTACGGCAAACAATACGAAGCCAGTCGAGAAGAACAGATAGCAAATATCAATTCCAGATGGTAACAGAGGCAGATTCAGCTCTTGTGCAAAAGGTCGTGATCGAGGGTTCCTAAGGAACAAATAGAGAGGCTGCACGGAGTCCGTCAGTAAGTAGCTCGACATGAAGAGATCTGAAACCAACAAGGTGGCGACATGACCGAAGTGTCCTGTCAAATAGATGCACACATGGCCACAACATAAAAGTTATCAACGCGTGAGAACGCTAGCACACATAGGACACGTCAAGTCGGAGAAGCGCAGACAGAGGAAGTAAAGTTTTTGCTTCAATTTAAGGAAAATCGGATCAACATTAACAAAAGACGTCGCGAAATGTTGTACACACAAGATAAATGTACTTGGTGGACAATCGTGGGAACTATAGCAAAAGGACTGTTCAAGTGTTTCCGTGCAAAAAAAAGAAAATGCTATGAATTAGATGAACTCTGAAAATCTGAAGAGACGTTGACGAGGGTTCAGGTTCTGATGTCAGTTAATAGGGACGTTCTGAATGATCCCTTCAGTGAATTCGAAGGTGGCGGATATCGGAGGCACTTCCTCACGGCTCAAATTTGCATTCTCTTACGTTCATTGCAGAATTTGGCAACACATTTCCCCTGGCTTGGAGTACATTGTTACAGACGAATGCTGTATGTGCACTTTCTACATCTACATCTACATCTTCATACATAGTCTGCAAGCCAGCGTACAGTGCGTGGCGGAGGGTACCCTTTACCACAACTAGCCGTTTTCTTTCCTGATCCACTCGCAGACAGAGCGATGGGAAAACGGTTACCCATATGCCTCCGTATGCTTTCTCCTCTCCGTTAAGGTAAAGATATTGTATTTCTTGTTTTGAAGACAGGAAGTCCTCCTACTTAAAATTAATCACGTGTGGCCATTAAACTACATATCATCATTAATGGATGTGTTAAATAACAATATGACTTAGTGTTTGGGGGCATTAGTGTCACACACTTGGCTAGTTCAGCAAGAAATACCGATTAAGGTCATTAGTCTAGCATCAGATCACTCCATGCTTTTTTTTTTTTTTTGGTCATCAGTCTACTGACTGGTTTGATGCGGCCCGCCACGAATTCCTTTCCTGTGCTAACCTCTTCATCTCAGAGTACCACTTGCAACCTACGTCCTCAATTATTTGCTTGACGTATTCCAATCTCTGTCTTACTCTACAGTTTTTGTCCTCTACATCTCCCTCTAGTACCATAGAAGTCATTCTCTCATGTCTTAGAAGATGTCCTATCATCCTGACCCTTCTCCTTATCAGTGTATTCCACATATGGCTTTCCTCTCCGATTCTGCGTAGAACCTCCTCATTCCTTACCTAATCAGTTCACCTAATTTTCAACATTCGTCTATAGCACCACATCTCAAATGCTTCGATTCTCTTCTGTTCCGGTTTCCCACAGTCCATGTTTCACTACCATACAATGTTGTACTCCAGACGTACATCCTCAGAAATGTCTTCCTCAAATTAAGGCCGGTATTTGATATTAGTAGCCTTCTCTTGGCCAGAAATACCTTTTTTGCCATAGCAAGTCTGCATTTGACGTCCACCTTGCTCCTAGGTAGCAGAATTCCTTAACTTCATTGACTTCGTGACCATCAATCCTGATGTAAAGTTTCTCGCTGTTCTCATTTCTACTACTTCTCATTACCTTCGTCTTTCTCCGATTTACTCTCAAACCATACTGTGTAGCCGGTCGAAGTGGCCGTTCTAGGCGCTGCAGTCTGGAACCGCGAGATCGCTACGGTCGCAGGGTCGAATCCTGCCTCGGGCATGGATGTGTGTGATGTCCTTAGGTTAGTTAGGTTTAACTAGTTCTAAGTTCTAGGGGACTAATGACCTCAGAAGTTGGGTCCCATAGCGCTCAGAGCCATTTGAACCATTTGAACCATATTGTGTACTCATTAGACTGTTCATTCCGTTCAGCAGATCATTTAATTCTTCTTCACTTTCACTCAGGATAGCAATGTCATCAGCGAATAGTATCATTGATATCCTTTCACCTTGTATTTTAATTCCACTCCTGAACCTTTCTTTTATTTCCATCATTGCTTCCTCGATGTACAGATTGAAGAGTAGGGGCGAAAGGCTACAGTCATGTCTTACACCCATCTTAATACGAGCACTTCGTTCTTGATCGTCCACTCTTATTATTCCCTCCTTGTTGTTGTACACATTGTATATGACCCGTCTTTCCCTATAGCTTACCCCTACGTTTTTCAGAATCTCGAACAGCTTGCACCATTCTATATTGTCGAACGCTTTTTCCAGGTCGACAAATCCTATGAAAGTGTCTTGATTTTTCTTTAGCTTTGATTCCATTATTAGCCGTAACGGCAGATTTGCCTCTCTCGTCCCTTTACTTTTCCTAAAGCCAAACTGATCGTCACCTAGCGCATTCTCAATTTTCTTTTCCATTCTTCTGTATATTATTCTTGTAAGCAGCTTCAATGCATCAGCTGTTAATGTGATTGTGCGATAATTCTCCGACTTGTCAGCTCTTGCCGTCTTCGGAATTGTGTGGATGATGCTTTTCCGAAAGTCAGATGGTATATCGCCAGACTCATATATTCTACACACCAACGTGAATAGTCGTTTTGTTGCCACTTCCCCGAATGATTTTAGAAATTCTGATGGAATGTTATCTATCCCTTCTGCCTTATTTGACCGTAAGTCGTCCAAAGCTCTTATAAATTACGACTCTAATACTGGATCCCCTATCTCTTCTAAATCGACTCCTGTTTCTTCTTCTATCACATCAGACATATCTTCACCCTCATAGAGGCTTTCAATGTATTCTTTCCACCTATCTGCTCTCTCCTCTGCATTTAACAGTGGTAATCCCGTTGCACTCTCAATGTTACCACCATTGCCTTTAATGTCTCCAAAGGTTGTTTTGACTTTCCTGTATACTGAGTCTGTCCTTCCGACAATCACATCTTTTTCGATGTCTTCACATTTTTCCTGCAGCCATTTCGTCTTAGCTTCCCTGCACTTCCTATTTATTTCATTCCTCAGCGACTTGTATTTCTGTATTCCTGATTTTCCCGGAACATGTTTGTACTTCCTCCTTTCATCAATCAACTGAAGTATTTCATTTGTTACTCTTGGTTTCTTCGCAGCTACCTTCTTTGTACCTATGTTTTCCTTCCCAACTTCTCTGATGGCCCTTTTCAGAGATGTCCATTCCTCTTCAACTGCTTTTAATGTCTCCAAAGGTTGTTTTGACTTTCCTGTATACTGAGTCTGTCCTTCCGACAATCACATCTTTTTCGATGTCTTCACATTCTTCTGACTTCCACGCCCCGACTCGTAGGACGTTATCCTTTCTTTGATTATTCAATCTTCTTCTCATGGTAACCTCCCCCTTGGCAGTCCCCTCCCGGAGATCCGAATGGGGGACTATTCCGGAATCTTTTGCCAATGGAGAGATCATCATGACACTTCTTCGATTACAGGCCGCATGTTCTGTGGATACACGTAACGTGTCTTTACTGCAGTTGTTTCCATTGCCTTCTGCATCCTCATGTCGTTGATCATTGCTGATTCTTCCGCCTTTAGGGGCCATTTCCCACCCCTAGGACAAGAGAGTGTCCTGAACCCCTATCCGCTCTTCCTTAGTACTTCCGTATCCCACTTCTTTGCATACTGATTCTTTCTGACTAATGTCTTGAGTATCAGCCTACTCTTCATCACTACTACATTGTGATCTGAGTCTATATCTGCTCCTGGGTACGCCTTACAATCCTGTATGTGATTTCGGAATCTCTGTCTGACCATGATGTAATCTAATTGAAATCTTCCCGTATCTCCCGGCCTTTTCCAAGTATACCTCCTCCTCTTGTGATTCTTGAATAGGGTATTCGCTATTACTAGCTGAAACTTGTTACAGAACTCAATTAGTCTTTCTCCTCTTTCATTCCTAGTCCCAAGCCTATATTCTCCTGTAACCTTTTCTTCTACTCCTTCCCCTACAACTGCATTCCAGTCGCCCATGACTATTAGATTTTCGTCCCCCTTTACATTCTGCATTACCCTTTCAATATCCTCATACACTTTCTCTATCTGTTCATCTTCAGCTTGCGACGTCGGCATGTATACCTGAACTATCGTTGTCGGTGTTGGTCTGCTGTCGATTCTGATTAGAACAACCTGGTCATTGATCTGTTCACAGTAACACACCCTCCGCCCTACCTTCCTATTCATAACGAATCCTACCCCTGTTGTACCATTTTCTGCTGCTGTCGATATTACCCGATACTCATCTGACCAGAAATGCTTGTCTTCCTTCCACTTCACTTCACTGACCCCTACTATATCTTGATTGAGCCTTTGCATTTCCCTTTCCAGATTTTCTAGTTTCCCTACCACGTTCAAGCTTCTGACTTCCACGCCCCGACTCGTAGGACGTTATCCTTTCTTTGATTATTCAAATTCCTTCTCATGGTAACCTCCCCCTTGGCAGTCCCCTCCCGGAGATCCGAATGGGGGACTATTCCGGAATCTTTTGCCAATGGAGAGATCATCATGACACTTCTTCGATTACAGGCCGCATGTTCTGTGGATACACGTTACGTGTCTTTAATGCAGTGGTTTCCATTGCCTTCTGTATCCTCATGCCGTTGATCATTGCTGATTCTTCCGCCTTTAGGGGCCATTTCCCACCCCTAGGACAAGAGAGTGTCCTGAACCCCTATCCGCTCCTCCGCCCTCTTTGACAAGGCCGTTGGCAGAATGAGGCTGATTTCTTGTGCCGGAAGTCTTCGGCCGCCAATGCTGATTATTTATCAAAATTTAGGCAGGGGCGGGGTTCGAACCGGGGACCGAAGACGTTTTTGATTATGAATCAAAGACGCTACCACTAGACCACGTGTACAACTCCATGCTACCAAACTTATAAACAAGACCGGCATCTTATATAATAACGGAAACAGACTTGGAGATGATCATAGTCAAATGGCATTTCAAAGTCAGGAAGATGAAATTTGACGTATACCTCGCATGAGTGAACTCCTCCCTTGTTGGTAGCCTGATGCAGTGCTGCGTGAGCTACAATGTGCATACAGAATACGATCAGAGGTATCTTGACACCTACCAATGGACTCAGTATTGTCTGTGTCTTCAGTCAAACCAAAAAGGAATTCGCAACGACAGGACTGCGAGGATGTGTACAGAATTTGTGGATATTTATATGGTAGCTATTCAGGTGTATACACAAATTCTCTAGACTGGTTTTTATTCTACCGTAAATTGGATTTAACAGAAGAAGGACAATGTACTTGTTACGAAACAATACTGGATAACTGTAGTGAAACCGTGTTCGAGGAAAGCTGTGTGATAGTTCTAAGCACCCCCCCCTCCCCCACCCCGTAACACTCACCCCTCCCCCCCCCCCTCCCCACACACACACACTATCGAATACACTGAGGTGACAAAAGTTATGCCATAGCGCTATGTACATACACTGGTAGTGGTAGTATAGCGTACCCAAGGTATTGGCGGAGCTGTCATTTATACCCAGGTGATTCACTTGAAAAGTTGCTGACATGATCATGGACGCACGAAGGGAATTAAGAGACTTCGGCCACGGATTGGTATTTGGAGGTGGACGAATGGGACATTCTATTAGAGAAATGGTTAGGGAATTCAATATTCGTAGATCCTGTGTCAAGAGCATAACAAATTTCAGGTGTTACCTCTCATCAAAGACAATGCAATAGACGACGGCTTTCACTCAACTACAAAGACCAGCGCAATCTTCGAAGAGTTGTTAGTGGTAAGAGACAAGCCAATGCGTGAAATAACCGCAGAAAACAATGTTGGACGTAAGACGATCGTATCCCCTAGGAAAGTTAGCTGAAATTTTGCGTTAATGGGCTATGGCGGCAGACGATCAACGCGAGTGCCTTTGTTAAAAGCACGACATCTCCTGCAGCACATCTCCTGGGCTCGTAACGGTGTTGGTTGGACTCCACGTGACTCCAAAACCGTGGCGTGGTCAGATGAGTCCAGATTTAATTTGGTAACAGCTGATGATAGGGTTCGAATGTGACAGACACCATGGAGACATGGATATAGGTGGTCAACAAGGCACTGTGCAAGTTGGTGGTGACCCCATAATAGTATGGACCGCTTTCTCTTGTCCTGCTGAACCGATCATTTGCTGGAAATAGCTATGTTCGGTTACTTTGTGCCGATCTGCAGCCATTCATGGACTTCATGTCCTCAAACAACGATGGCATTTTTATGGATGACGATAAGCCATGTCACCAGGACACAGTTTTCGCGATTGGTTTGAAGAACAATCTCGACAATTCGAGCGAATGTTTTGGTGACCCAGATCGTTGGACTTGAATCACATCGAACTTTTATGGGACATAATCGAGAGGCTACCATTTCGCAAATTATGTATAGTTATAGAGGCAGCATGGCTCAGTATTTCTGTTAGGGACTTCCAACGATTGTTGAGTCCATGCCACGCCCATCTGCTGCGGTACGACGAACAAAAGGAGGTCCTACAGAATATTAGGATGTATTTCATGACTTTTTATTTATTTTTATTTACACGTCAAGTTCCTTGGGACCAAATGGAGGAGCAAATCGCCAAGGTCATGAAATGCGTCTGTACATGAAATTACAACATAAAAGTAATAACAGATAAAAATAAAATGTTTATAACACGAAAAAAGTCAATACATAATCTTAAGTAAACGCAGTCAACAATACAACAAGAATCAGCTTACATTTTCAAGGAACTCTTCGAAAGAATAGAAGGAGTGACCCATTAGGAAACTCTTCAGGTTCGATTTGAAAGCGCGCGGATCACTGCTAAGACTTTTGAACTCGAGTGGCAACTTACTGAAAATGGAAGCAGCAGTTTACTGCACACCTTTCTGCACAAGAGTTAAGGAAGTCCGACCGAGATGCAGGTTTGATTTCTACCGAGTATTAACTAAGTGAAAGCTGCTTAACCTTGGGAATAAGCTAATATTGTTAACAAGAAATTACAGTTAGGAATATATATATTGAGAGGCCAATGCCAAAATACCCAGACTCGTGAACAGGGGTCGACAAGAGGTTCGTGGACTTACACCACATATTGCCCGAACCGCCCGTTTCTGAGCCAAAAATATCATTCAAGAATGGGAAGAGTTGCCCCAAAATATAACACTATAAGACAAAGCTAATGAAAATAAGCAAAGCAGACTACTTTTCGTGCCGAACGATCACTCAATTCTGATACCGTTCGAATAGTACAAATGGCAGCATTAAATCTTTGAACAAAATGCTGAACGTGGGCTTTCCACGACAGTTTACTATGTATCTGAACACCTAGAAATTTGAACTGTTTGGTTTCACTAACCATATGCCCATTCTGTGAAGATAAAACGTCAAGTTTTGTTGAATTGTGTGTTAGAAACTGTAAAAACTGAGTCTTACTGTGTTTTAGCGGTAGTTTATTTTCTACTAGCCATGAACTTAGGTCATGAACAATACTATTCGAAACCGATCCAATGTTGCATACAACATCCATTACTACCAAGCTATGGTCATGAGCAAACACAAAATTTTACAGTTACCTGCAATACTAGAGAGCACATCATTTATATACATAAGGAACACAAGCGGCCTCAACACTGATCCCCGCCCCCCCCCCCTCCCCCACTTGAGCATAACGGACTATGACCCCACATCACAGCCATTCTTAACATTGTGAATAATGAACTTTTGCTGTCTGTTGCTAAGGTAAGACGTGAACCAACTGCGAGCTATTCCCCGTAGCTACTCTCCGTATTCCGTAATTGTCCAACTTTTGGAGCATGGTTTTGTGATCAACATATCCAAACGCCTTAGTAAAACCAGAAAATATGCCTAGCGTTCGAAACCTTTTGTTTAACCCTTCCAGTACCTCACAGAGAAAAGAGGATATACCAATTTCAGTTGTTAAGCGACTTCTAAAGTTGAACAGTACATTTGATAGCAAATCGTGTGATATTAAATGATCAGTTATCCTCACTTACACAGCCTTCTTAATAACTTTGGCAAACACTGATGGCATAGAAATAGGTCTTAAATTATCTCCATTATCCCTTTCTTGCATTTTATAAAGCTGCTTTACTGCTGAGTACTTTAATCGTTCAGGAAACTGACCATTCGTAAAGGATAAATTAAAAATATGGCTAAATACATAGATAACATGTGCAGAACAGTACTTTAATGTTCTGCCAGGCACTCCATCATAACCATCAGAGTCCTTAGTCCCCAGTGATTTAATTATTGACTCAATCTCCCCCTTGTCTGTATCACAGAGGAGTATTTCAGACATCAATCTCGGAAAGGCATTTACCTAGAGATTTAAAGGATTCCCTGTAGAAGCTAAATTTTTATTTAATTTACTGTATGTTGAACTTATACCGTGGGAATTAGTCTAGAGAGCTTAGACTGCATGCATAGAGTTACTGTTCCACTGCTCCAAATGCACATTGGACAGAAGAACCTCTAAAATCTTTACTAACCATACGATGTTATCTGTGGTACATATGGGAGAAAACCGAATTTAATACTGCGACGTCTACACCATTGAACAATATTTCGCACTAACAACTAGAAATGTGAAGATTTAGGGCATTGGATTTAGGGAGTTGTTCATTTCTCCCGTATATATTTTGGAGTGGAAAGACTGTGACAATGGACATAAGGCATTATGGCGTATATGTCATCCCTCTTTTACACGTACCTAGAATTAATTTGTTTAAGAATGATCTGCTTACGTGTATTCGATGTATTGTCTCATCTTCTTAATACCTGAATAATAACGGTATTTGTGGCAGCAATAGCTGTGGTGTCACCGCCAGACACCACACTTGCTAGGTGGTAGCCTTTAAATCGGCCGCGGTCCGTTAGTATATGTCGGACCCGCGTGTCGCCACTATCAGTGATTGCAGACCAAGCGCCGCCACTCGGCAGGTCTAGTCTAGAGAGACTCCCTAGCACTCGCCCCAGTTGTACAGCAGACTTTGCTTGCGATGGTTCACTGTCTACGTACAATCTCATTTGCCGAGACGACAGTTTAGCACAGCCTTCAGCTACGTCATTTGCTACGACCTAGCAGGGCGCCATATTCAGTTACTACAATTACTATTTTGAAAAATGTATTCTGAACAGATAATATTGTGAATCATGTACTGTCAAGAGCGATGTTCATCATTAATGGATTAAAGTTAAGTATCCAACTCATTACGTCCGCTTTCTGAATTCTCATTCCTTGTCATATTCCAGACCTCACGTCAGTATAGTCCTTCCCTCCTCACGCCAGCCTGTTTGAGCTAAAACGAGTGCATTTCGGCCTCCACTCGTAACATGGTGTTGGCTCTTCTGCTAACATAAAAATAACAGTTTGTGGTGCTTTCTTTTCTTAAGACCTAACAAGATGCACCATGTCTCTCATATAGCTTTTAGCACGATTCGACGGTGCTAACTCTCCCAATACTGTTGTATAAACAACTGGTGCGGTAAACTAAATTCACGAACCTTGTAGTTTCAATGGAGCATTTGTTGACGGTGAGAACATAGGGAAAGGCAGATTAGAAGTTCTGCAGATCAGTGATCAAATTTTCCCTGTTGTTGCACCTCTAAGTATAAATTACTTATTATAAAATCCAGAGACCGCCATAATTGTATACAACTGTATCGTCTCGCGAGGTGATAGTATGCAATGCATGAAGATAGTTGTTCTTTTGGAAGCAGAACACATATTTCCGAAGGCTAAAATAAATTGTAGTATATATCCTCTAGGTAAGAACAAAGCACTACCACCACTCCCCTTGTAATAAATGAGCTTTATACATTTCAGCCTTTTAAAATTAATTTTCATGTCCTTTACCTGATTCTCTTCAGTTTTTTTAAACAATGAATGCACAGCAGTTAATATCAGATTAATACTTACTTGCTTCTGCTAATCTACTTCACTGTCTGTTTGGAACATGTTACTTAGGATATCGGCTATTACATGATCAGTTCCGCGAATACTGAAATTTCGAAATTTGAATGCGAGTATTCTTGCAGCCCATCTTGCTGTAGGCCTTGTTTTTATGGGCCTACCAAAGAGCCAGGTAAGTGCCTGATTGCTTGTCCCTAGACGAAAAAGTCTTTGTTCTAAATAATATATTAATTTCTCTGGGAGAAAGATCATTGTTAACGCTTCTACTTAATAGATGGAATATTTCTTTTCTACATGCATAAGCTGTTGATAGACATCCTTCTTCATTATCTAACAGAATTGCTCCAAAAATTCTGTGAGGTATCTTGTTTCTAAAACGACTTATTTATTAAAATCATGAAGCATCAAAACTGGATATGTACTCTATAACTTTTTGATGTCATTGAAAGTTGCACTTAGCGAATCCAAGCGCCCCCTCCCCCCCCCCCCCCCCCCACCATGGCGCCAGTCACCGCCCCACTCAAAGTTGCGCCTCTTTTACGCAACTCATTCAACAGATCTTCCGTATTAGTAAAGCCTGAAAATTCGCCATTCCAATGAAACGAACCAGTCCTCTAATACTCTTGGGAGAATAAATTTCTGGAACGGTTCCTATTCTTCCAGGTCTAAAGTTACACTCTCGGGGGTGTAACACGTCCCCAAAACATCTAGAACAGAATTCTTTGTGGGTCTATAGGTTTACCGTCGGGGGAGACCACACATATCAGAAAGTGCTTGGTAGAGTATGGTAGATTTATTTTGTCGGTATTTATGGTGAACTTGTTTCAAACGTAGCAAATGAGCCTCAATATCAGTATTATAAATAAACATATTATCCGAATAGTTATAATTAAGCAGAGGTAAATTTAGTATCATCAAATAACGAGGTTCATCAATTGCTAGTGTTTTGCAGCCCCCCGTATACAAACCAAATCATACTCTGATTTCGTTTGTATTCCAGTGAGTATCAAAAGCCGTGATGTGTTTGGATTTCTCGTTTGATGGAATTTGATTGAGCGCCTGATGACGGTCAAGTGTAGTGAATACTTTAGCGTCGTGTAGCAGGTCACTTACAGTGCGTACCATGTGTCATAAGCTATTGTTCGCCCACTTCCTGAATCAACTGAAGCACAGACAGACTTCTCATTAATAGCACAACACACAAAAGAGTCATTCCTTGGTTCTCAGTTACCAATTCACTGTAAGAACTTGACCTGAGAGGCACGTTTCGTAACACTGTTAACAACCTTCGTTTTCCTCTGTCAGTCAGTTCTAACACTTTCTTTACTAGATCTACAGGTACATCGCACATCTCCCGTCTCGTTACAATCCCAACACCTCACAATTTGCCTAAATTGTTCCGTATAATTGTCCAATTTCTGTTCCGCTCGTCTAGTATAATTTGACGTGATGTTTCCGATAAAACCCTGCACGGTAGAAGTAGTAGTAGTGTTATCGTTATCCCCCTGTCTCCTTTCGTTTATTCATCATATGGCGTTTATTTGGGGAATCAGGTTACTAAGTTACTGAAATATGCAGGGTGATGTAGAGATAACAGCTCTTGGTCTATCTTGTGGTTTAATACCATCCAAAAAGTGTCTCGCTGTTTGTTTCCGTGTACTAGAAGCAAAACGCTTTTAATGTCTTGTGAATTCTATTACGTATGCGTCAGTGCATTCATTCTGTCACTGTTACTTATCATAATGCGCATTTATTAACTCTTGACAGCAAAGCGAGGTATCACATTATTACAAATGTTCCGTTGCACGTCATTAATTTCACATTTGTGTTCTAATGCTTCTAACATCAACTTTAATGGCTAATATTCGTAACAACTCAGTCTACGACTAGGCCACTTACTGTCCCTGTTCTTGATATCTACTAATTTTACATGTTAGTATGCCCGCCTACAACGGGTTAGACTACTTAGTGAAATTATTCATAACCTTCTCCTGACTATGCGATACATTTTCTATCTCAGCGTTATAATCGCCTAATTTGGTCAACAGTAGGTCTCCATTCACGAAAGAATTCTTTTTATACTTGAAATTCCGAAAGTGCTGCGTGCAATGCATCGACGGACTGGTTTACGTCGCCTTCGCGAAACTTGATAGCGATAGGTTTCCTAATATTTTGTCGTAAATGCGGAACTAATTCATCTAAATTTCCTAGTGGATCCATGCCTGTCTTTTTAATTTCGTACAAGAGCTCTTCTCTCCTCAAGAAGTAAGTTCTATCACCGTCGCCATAGCCCAACTGAATCAGAACACTATGTGTAAGTCCTTCCAACCGCAGCAGATCTTTTTGCTCTGCTGCCATTTATATATCAAAAGGTAATGTGAAGTGAAGACTGAATGTTAGAAAGGCAGACTGACACTTTCAAATTTTTATTACAATCATGCTATTCCCGTACAAATTCTATGGAGTATATGTCGCACAGGATATCTATGAAATAGCTTTCAATTAAATAATTCACGGAAACTACAACCAAACAGAATTACTTTATTGGAAATTTTTAATTTACCTGAAATTACTTAACCAAAAAACTGTAAAACATGTGACCACTTACGCAATTAAGATTTACTTGAAACTGCTTGACGAGAGAAAGTGTAAACTATAATATTCATTTACACAACTCAGTATAACAGGTGCAAGTTTCTAATAACCATCAAAGAAGTGTAATTAAGGATAACACGTTTCTTGTAGTAGCCATTTTCGCAACAGCTGTATATAAATTGCATTTCTTTAAAAGAAAATGTCTTTTTTGCATGCTGCACATCGAAATTTTTATTTTTATTTATGCACGCAGACTCGTTTTCCTGTTTTACAAGACGTCTCCAGTGTGTGTCCTGAAATATTACATGATTAGTCCATTTTTACACATAGGTTAAGGTTTCACATATAGGTTATAGATTTAAAAACAGTTCCTTAAGGTTTTTTGTGAAATGGAAAGGTACTTAAAAGTAACTTCTAATTCACTGCATCCAAGCAAACTGCTTCTCTCATCTGGCAACCAGGTGGACATCTTTCTGTTCACTTTCAGTTCACTGTTTACGTTACACATAACTGTAAATGCCATCTTTATAATACAGTGGTTCATTTTCTTTCCTAAGAGTCACCAACATAATGAGTTTTCTGCATTAAATGCATTCAATAATATTAATGAACCGCATATAAAATAAAGCTGTACGTACTATCATATAATTCTCTGTGAAAATTTGATTCGTGCTGTGCTGGAACTCGCCATGCCCTACCACTAAAGTTTATTTTTCGGGGATTAAGTACTAGAACATAAATTTCATACATAGCTGCATTGAACATACAACAGAGAGGTGCTGTGTTACCACTTGTGACATATGGCAGGCCTTTCGACTTAACGGTTATTTCAGTATTGTCTGAAACTTCTTAAGGAAAACACAGGTTGAGTGTATTGAGTGTACTCGGTACAGTGCATACAAATGTACTGCTGTGGCAATACATGCCTCAGTATTTCGGACTGTTTTCCGTTGTCGAACCAAATTTCTGAGGTCAAAGGCACGCGACCAGCGCCAAGGCCGATGCTACATCCCGCTAGAAGGTTGCTGAAATGTCCCGAGGGAAATTACTGGCGCCAACTTGAGGGCTCCGTTGTAGGTGTAGGCTTGTCACCCCTCTCACAAGACAGTCAACGGGATTTTACAAAAAATAAAAAGAAAAAACTGTGCAACGGTGGCAGAACATCCTTACCTACACCAATTGTCCTCCGTGGACTTTGTCAAAGATAATATCGCTTTTTTTTAATAGTGTAACAAGTAATGACTTTGTGACATTTGCATTAATAGTAACCGGGGTGCTGCATTTACATAACTCTAAATAATCCCGTTTCTCGGCACTTTTGCGCTGTAAGGGTCTGCTTTAGGTACCACAGCTGAACCGAATACGATCGCAAATTTTGTGCCGAAATTGGCATAAGGTCTTTTACGGTTGTCTCCCATTAAAATGAATATATAGTTGAACAAAAAAGCAAAAGAGTTAGTATCGTTTTATGAGACGTTAACTTTTAATTACCTTTACTTCCTGGCAGAAACTTTTGTGTGTGTATGATCAGCTCCACGGAGTTTAACATGAAACGACTTTGGCAAGATATACATTTCATATGTGGAGGTGCTGCCGTTTCCTCTTTGGCGACATAACGTAACAGATCTGAACAGATCCGACATGCTTAGGCAAAAATCTAACATCTAACAGATCCTAAGTTACACGAAATCTGTGATAGTTATCTACATGCAAACGATGATGAAATGTCAAAATTCATCCCCAACTTCTGATTGTGCCTAAGGTAATGTGAATTGACAGAATGTATCACAATCATACTATGTTCGTAACGGAGGGTGTCATGTATCTAACCACCAAGCAAGGACGTTTGTAATCATAATGAAGGTTTGGAATGTCGTGGAGAAAGTGAAACTCGTGTAGGTTGTTCCCATCTGTTGGTAGAGAATACAACACTACAATATGCATTAAGCAAATTATTCTACATAGCTATCAAAATACGTGACACTCTAATAGTAGGTATTAAAATCTTTTCTTTCTCACACAGTGAATGACATATCAAGCATTTATAATCGTCGTAAATTATGTGCCCCTCTCTTACTGGTAGATTCACATTCTTATTCGTACCGGTTCAGAAGCAAAGGTACTTCTAGATTCGCACGTCGTACATGGTTTTTACATGTGCGTATCATACGCACCACATACGCTCTATATTCCAATAGTTTTACTTTTAGACTGTGCCACATTGTTTCGTTTCGGGTGGAGTCGTTTCCTGAGTAAACAATTCTTCTCAAAACTTCACCAGCAGCACATTATATTCAATCTAAATTATTAACTTCCGTGATGTAATACTGGAAGAACTGCGACTGTTTTGAAATGTAACTTTTGTTTCATGTCCTGTCTCACATCTTTTTACGTCTGTTAATATTCAATATGGTATCTAGACAGTTATTTGTCTAGGTCAGTTTGACATCGCAAATAGCTGTAGGCTAGAAGTTGTTCGAAACTCATCCCCTGTGATTGTGCTTTTGCTGAGACTTAAGTCTTACGTTGATAGATATCAGCATCCTATTTCTAGCGGTAATGAAGACGTTGTAACGACCATTCTTTTAAATGCTTGAATGAGGATACACGTATGTCTACATTTATTCAACTATTAATAAAATTAAAGCAACGAAAATATTAAGTGATATGAGGCAGACTTGTTGTAGCCCTGTATCTACTAAAATTCTCCTGTGTTTGTCTTATTTGCATCTGTTACAACCTATTCAACATTTAGGCGGCACATGGGTTATATTAATTCAATTAGGGAATCTTATCTTCGTGTCGTCTGTTTATTTAGCGCGTACATACATACACATACACACACACACACACACACACACACACACACACACACACACACACAGAGAGAGAGCAGGAGAGACTGTGTGTGTGTGTGTGTGTGTGTGTGTGTGTGTGTGTGTGTGTGTGTGTGTGTGTGTGGAGAGAGAGAGAGAGAGAGAGAGAGAGAGAGAGAGAGAGAGAGAGAGAGAGAGAGAGAGGGGGGGGGGGGCACATAGCGGAATAGAAGACTTTGCCACAGCTATGATAACAAAAGAAAAGACGATCATTTACCGCTCAGTCGAAACAAAGTACACCAAAATACACGAGGTACATTTAGATGTACAAAAACATTAATGCTAAAAAATATTGTGTGTCAGTGGAGTTCAGTGTTTTAAAAATCTAATGTCTGCGTGTAGATGAACGAATGGAAATAATACGAGATCCTAAAATGGTGAGTCAATAAAGGCAGTTTTAAACATGAGAATCATTTATGTTTCGTCAAACCTGTTTTTAAACGAAACCACAGTTAAGACACAAAGGAGTGGCAGACAATCGCTGTGAGTGGGGATTGATTTAAATCGATGGAGCATGTTGGGTATTTGTGCTGTGCGTATACAATGTATATAAAACCACACTTGCAACACTGACCGTTGAAGAGGATTAAACTGAACTGCGTCTTGTCGAAATAAGATTTCGTACAGTCTCAACACACAGAATAGCTCTGACACTACTTGTAACGTTATTTTGCTTTATCCGCAATCTTGCTTCTTCCGTTTTTATTTCATTCAGTAATTTTACAATATCTATAAAACTTATATGTGTTTCGAAGTCTAAGTCTCGTATTTTTTTCTATTTTTTTATTACAAATACATTACTTGCAGTTGCTACTTGATATCTCTGTCGATTCTTTTCTTCGTCCGTTAGGAATTGTGAATTTACAATGACTGGTACATATAATACTTCTTGAACGAATTGTTCTGAGATGGCGTTCCTTGAAGCAGACTCCTTTGAAAAGTGAGTGAAATGTACTCCCCTATTTGGTAGTTTGACATTCCTAATATACTCTGAATGCCCCGTGAAAGTGAAGCAGGGGAAACAGAGAGCTATACATTCATTTTTCGTAAAATCTAATTTGGAACTGTATGAAAGGGCGTCAACATGAAGACCACACTTTTAACGTGTATTCTAAAATGTTACTTAGAATATATGACACACCCCCTTTGTCCCATTCCGCTTCTCTTGCCATCCTTCTGCAATTGACTCTAGTAACGTGCTAGAAGCCCTTCAGATCTGCCATGCCAGTTTTGATATCAAATCGTAAGTTCTGTCAAAATATCTTTTGAGTGCCTAGTAACTTTATTTCCTCACAAAGACAAAATATTTCTGTTCTTTTGCGTAGTGTATCATTCATATTGTATTACCAGCAATCTCGTTGCACGCTCCCAGTATTCATATGAACAATTCATATTACCTGTTACATTGAGTGTCTCTTCCTCGCGTTGCGATACTGATGCAGTTTATCTCCATTTTAATTGACTTGTACTTTATTTTTTCTCACTTTCTTCTGTGTTTTACTAAAGATTTATGGTTTATTCCTAAATTGATGAGTAATTAAGGGACGCAAGATGCCAGAATGTGTATGCGTGACCTTATACATGTACCTACTCGTTGGTTGTAAGACATTTTGAGAATAACGGTTTCCTGAACTGGAGCTGAAATTAAACTCTGACAAACCAAAATTATGTGTCTGATGTGCCTGGGACTTGGAAATCTGACTTCCATGCACAGATCACCACCTGCTTTGCCACTGGCGCAGAACTCTCTGTAGGACTTCAGGAGTCACAACTTAGGTAAAGTCCAGGTCGATTGCGCATTTTCGACAACGACAAGCTTACTAAATTATCACCTAAAAACAGACATTATGATTTGTGACTCACTGTACGTGCTGTTGGCCACAGAGATACATGTCCACTTAATCCTTCGCCCTCAAGGTTACACTGAGAGCTGTTCAGTTGTGTATTGGATTTGGTGTTCCGACCTTGTTAGTTCGCCGTTAACTGTGGCACATAGCGTAAACAGTTGAAACTTCCCCTTTGTATGAAAAGAATGACAGTGATGGAAAAACTCTGACATTATTTGATTTTCAAAGAGTTGGGCAAAACTGAACGTACTTAGACAGTTATCTCTTTACTTATTCTTGTCATCACTGAAGTGACACACAATATTTTTAGCGCAGCGCAGTCTCAATTTCCGTAATCCCTACAAAAGAATGGCCCTGACTTACAATGACCTGTACCTTTCATGAATCACTTACCTCAAAAAAGTCTACGTTACTCGAACTACTGCAATACAGCGAGTGCCAATACTGACAGCTAAATAAAAGATTCTAACTACTGAAGGCACTAACTACTGTTAGGGGCATAGTTAGCAAATGAGTGATTTTGATACTGAAAAAACAATGTATTTACCTTAATAGTGTTCTTTTCATGCCATCCAGCCTTACAAATTTCCTTCTTCTGACGGACACACGTCCAGATCGTCCGCTCATAGTAACCTCTCAAAACTCTGGCATCACTATCCCCACATCCACCATTGCTGGCGGATCACCTTCAACTGCCCAACGCATACGCTGTTCATATCCAACAGCCCAACACTATAGTAGCGAATATTCCAATAATGAGTCCAACTAGAAACAGACTACACACAGCGCAGTCAGCGATTTTCATTCAGAGCTCTACGTGGCGTTACCAACATAAAAACCTAAACAGCCAACTTACACAGTTTGGAGAGGCTTACTGGAGGAGAATCAGTCGGTATGCAACTTATTTATGGGTTCACTGAATAAAGTACAAGAGTGATTAAACTCTTTCTCTCAGTGGCGACAACCACGTTATAGCCCTTTTGAACCTAATTGTTGTTGTACATTTTGACGATTATATTTTCACAAGAAATATCGGTAAATGGGATAACATACCAAGTAATTAAAACTTACATTGTTATTCATTAACGTTCCTGCGGAGAACACATGTCCCTCATTATAAAATACTTGAAAAATAGCCCTGAACTGCCTCCGAAATTTAGTCGATGGAGTTCGATTTCACCCTATGCGCTTTAGCAACGTTTCTACTAACAAGAAGCTAATCTTAAAAACTTTGATTAGGGGTTCCATGTTTCATAAAATCATGATAATGACTTCCTTGCCATCGCAAGTAGTAAATATTCAGAAAGTTTCTCATAAGTTCACATTACTATACACAAGCAGATGGGGTACACAGAATTTGTTCAGAGATGAGTTGGTGGGGAGAGGGGTAAGCTTAGCGACAATGATGGTGCAATTCCACATATTTTTCAGAGTCATCAGTCTTCCGACTGGTTTGATTCAGCTCGCTAAGAATTTCTGTATTGTGCCAACATTTTCAACTAAGAGTAACCCATGCAGCCTACATCCGCAATTATTTCCAGGATGTATTCCAATCTGTCACTTCCCCTATAGATTTTGCCCTCTAGACTTAATTTTATTACCACATGTCCTATCGTCCCATCCCATTTTCTTGTCAGTATTCTCCGTACATTCCTTTCCTAGCCAATCCGGCGGAGAACTACCTCATTTCTTACCTTCTCAGCCCACCTAAATTCGATATTCCTCTGTAGCACTACGTCCAAAATGCTGTGATTATCTTGTCTTCCAGTTTCCCCACAGTCATTGTTTCCTTACCATACAATACTCTGTTCCAAACTTACATCCTCAGAAACTTCATATTCGAATTAAGGCCTATGTTTCATACCAGTAGATTTTACATGGCCAGGAATTCCCTTTTTTCCTGTGCTAGTCTGCTTCTTATGTCTCCCTTGTTTCGTCCATCATGGGCAAATTTGCGGTCTAGATAGCAGAATTCCCAACTTCGTCTGCTTCGTGATGCCTAATTCCGATTTTAAGTTTCTCACTTTTTCCATTTCTGCTACTCCTCATTACTTTCATCTTTCTCCGCTTTAGTCTCGGTCCATATTAGACTGTACACTCCATGCAACACATCCTGTAATTCTTTTCACTTTACTGGGGGGTTGCCATTTTGTCAGCAAATCTTATCACTGATATTCTTTCACCTGCAATTTTAATCCTACTCTTTAACCTGTCTTTTATTTCTGTCATTGCTTCTCCGTTGTATGGATTGAACAATATAAATGAATGACTGCATCGCTGCCTCAAACTCTTTTTAATTAGAGCAGTTCGTTTCTATTCTCCCCGCCTTATTTTTCGCTCTTGGTTGATGTACGTATTCTATATTCCCAATTTTTCCCTGCAGCTTTTCTGAATATTTCGAAAGTCCTGCAATATTTGATACCGTCAGATACTTTTTCCAGGTCTACAAATCAAATGTACGTATTTTGATTTCTCTGGTCTTCTTTGTGTTATCAACTGGAATGTCATCTCCAGTGCTTCTGTGCTGCCTTTACCTTTCCTAAAGCAAAACTGATTGCCATCTGACCGATCCTCAACTTTCTTTTCCATTCTTTTGCGTATTACTCTTCTAGGAACTTGGATGCATGAGCTGCTAAGCTCACTGTGCAATGACTTTTGCACTTCTCTGATCTTGTAGTCTTCAGAATTGCGCGAATGCTGTTTTTCCCGAGATTCTGGTGGTTTATCGCCAATCTTATTCATTCTACACACCAAAGCGAATAATGGATTTTAGAAATTGTGGTGGAATGTTATCAATCCGTTCTGCCTTATTCGATCTTTGGTCGTCCAAAACGTTTTTAAATTCTGCTTCGAATACAGGATCTCCTGATGTTCCCTGTCGACTCTTGTTCCTTTTTCGCTCACATCAACAGACAAGTTATCCTCCTCATAGAGGCCTTCAGTGCACTCTTCCCATCCATCTTCTCACTTTTCTTCATTTTACCGTGGATCTCCTGTTGCACTCATAACGTTAGTGCCCTTGCTTCTAGTTCCACCAATGACTATTTTACTTTCTGTATACTGAGTCTGTTTTTCCCACAATCATTTCTATCCTATTTCTTATTGTTAAAATTCATGGTGAAACCTTCAGCTGTCTTTTATTTTGTACTTACTACTATTTTCTGTCAATGACCATTATCATGCCTAGCTGGCATAAATGGCATCCAAGTTTGATAATGGTCATTGACCGAAACTTGTATCAAATTGTACAAAATGAAGGACATCTGAAGTTTTCACTGTGAATTTTAACAATTATTTGGTAACTGAATATCACCATCTGTGTACATTGTAAAATTTTTCTGTTTCTTCACATTTTTCATGCAGCCAGTTTCTACTAGCTTCCCTGCATTTCCTATTTATTTCACTCCTTCGTGACATTTATTTCTGAATTCCTGAACTTTCCTGAACGTTTAGCTGTTCCTTCTTTAGTCGATCAACTGAAGTATTTCTTCTGCTACCCACGGTTTCTTCGCTATTACCTGCCTTGTATCTATAATTTCCTTCAATCTCCCATGATTCCCCTTTCCAGATATGTCTAATTCTGATTGTTGGAACGCCTACTGACCTATTAATTATCACATTATCTACAGCCTTTGAGAATTCAAACCTTATCTCTTCCTTCCCTGACACATCCGTGTCTCACTTCTTTCTGAATTGATTCTTCTACTCTAGTGTCTTAAACTTCACCCTACTCTGTCACTTATATTGCCATACTGTGATTCACATACCGATATCGTGAAGATATAAATACGACTGACAAAAGAAAGAAATAAATATCTTCATGTCGGATATACTACCATTTTGTTACTCTCTTTGCCTTCTCTTATCCCTCAGAAGCCATATCGTCAGCATTGTACGCTTTGAACGTCAAACTATAACTGCCTGCACCGGGTGGTTTTAATTAAACTCCTCTTATTTAACAAGTTATAACAGCTAATTACCGTACAAGGAACAAAATTGGTAGCATTAATGTCAAGGACATGTGAAAGGGAAATAATGCAGAATAATTTGCATTGAAACACTTTTGTGCTGTTACGGTACATCACACCATTACATATCGGTACCATTAGTACCACAAAAGGTGCTCAACATGGCACCCATCAGCGTCCAGGAGAGTCTGAAACTGCAGGATTCCATTCTGCAACGCAGCACGAAACATTTCCGAAGATATGCTGGCTACTTCTCTGGATATGCTGCACTTCAGATCAGCACATGTGTGAATGCGTATCTGGTAAACGATGACCTTCAGGTAGTCCCACAACCACAACTCACATTGAGTGAGATCAGGTGACTGTGCCGGCTTAGTATTTGGAAACGTCCGCCTGATAATTCTATCGTTTCCAAACGTGTTTCGGGGAAGCACATGAACTTCACGAGCGATGTGCGGTGGGCCCTATTTTGCATGAAAACAGTCGAGTTCAATGCGTCCCGCTCCTGTAGGGCGGGTACGGCATGCGGCGAAGCATATCGCAGTAACGCTGGCCAGTCACAATGCATGTCTTTGGTCCTTGAGCGCCACCTGTTCAAAAAATAATGGGCCAATTATGAACGTAGTCGTGAAGCCACGTCTTACGTTGACACATTCACCACGCAGGGGAAGTTCATGCACAGTGACTGGAGGAGAAGATCCCCTCACTCAACAGTTTCGTGTGTTCACATCACCTAGCAGAGAAAAATGAGCACCGTTGATCCATATGATGATCCGAGGCCAGCCCTCGTCAACTTCAATCCTTGCGAGAAAGTGGACAGTGAGTTCAACACGTCGTGATGACTCCTGTGGTACAATCTGGTGTACGATATAGATCCTGTACGAATACCATTCCAGAATGGTTCGAAGCACCTTCTGTACAGTGGACTGCGGGATGTTCAACTGTCGTGACACAGCTTACGCACTGCCTGACGATCGGGAATAGAGCACACCTTTGTTTATCATAGCAACAGCGATTTCATCAAGCATCTGTGGTGCAACTGGTCGTAGGCCAGTTCTGCAGTTGATTCGAACTTCCTCCTCATGCTCTGTGTAGCAGGTGAAGGGGATCCCTCCATAAGCCGGCGATATTCTAGAAGTGCAGATGCAGCATTACTGTTGGTTTGATAACAGTGTTTCACCAATAATGCTCTGCTCCTGTTTTCCAAGCTCATGTTGACGTGTCAACAAGTACGCTGCGACTGCTCAGGTGTGCGAGACTATGAATTACGATGACCGATCACGGCTCATTGCGACCATAGCTGGAAATCTAGCATCCCATACTCTCGACCTTAATGCTACTAAGTTTTGTACTCATTCGGTAATTAGTTTCCATATTATAACGTCTTAAATAGACAAAGTTTTATTATAATCATTCGATATAAGCCCGTGGTGTAGGGATAGCGTCTTTGATTCATAATGGAAACGTCTTCGCTCCCGGATTCGATCCTCGCCACTGCCTAAATTTTGATAAATAATCAGCTTTGGCGGCCGAAGACTTCCGGCATAAGAAGTCAGCCTCATTCTGCCAACGGCCTTGTCAAAGAGAGCGGAGGAGCGGATAGAGGTTCAGGGCACACTCTTGTCCTAGGGGTGGGAAATTGCCCCTTAAGGCGGAAGAATCAGCAATGATAAGCGACATGAGGATGCAGAAGGCAATGGAAACCACTGCATTAAAGACACGTAACGTGTATCCACAGGACATGTGGCCTGTAATTGATCTCACCATTGGCGAAAGATTCCGGAATAGTAGCCCATTCGGATCTCCGGGAGGGGGCTGCCAAGGGGAAGGTTACCATGAGAAAGAGATTGAATAATCAACGAAAGGATAACGTTCTACGAGACGGGGCGTGGAATGTCAGAAGCTTTAACGTGGTAGGGAAACTAGTAAATCTGAAAAGGGAAATGCAAAGGCTCAATCTAGATATAGTAGGGGTCAGTGAAGTGAAGTGGAAGGAAGACAAGGATTTCTGGTCAGATGAGTATCGGGTAATATCAACAGCGGCAGAAAATGGTATAACAGGTGTAGGATTCGGTATGAATAAAAAGGTAGGGCGGAGGGTGTGTTACTGTGAACAGATCAATGACCAGGTTGTTCTAATCAGAATCGACAGCACACCAACACCCACAACGATAGTTCAGGTATACATGCCGACGTCGCAAGCTGAAGATGAACAGATAGAGAAAGTGTATGAGGATATTGAAAGGGTAATGCAGTATGTAAAGGGGGACGAAAATCTAATAGTTATGGGCGACTGGCATGCAGTTGTAGGGGAAGGAGTAGAAGAAAACGTTACAGGATAATATGGGCTTGGGACAAGGAATGAAAGTGGAGACAAACTAACTGAGTTCTGTAACAAGTTTCAGCTAGTAATAGCGAATACCCTGTTCAAGAATCACAAGAGGTGGAGGTATACTTGGAAAAGGCCGGGAGATACGGGAAGATTTCAATTAGATTACATCATGGTCAGACAGAGATTCCGAAAGCAGATACAGGATTGTAAGGCGTATCCAGGAGCAGATATAGTCTCAGATCACAATATAGTAGTGATGAAGAGTAGGCTGAAGTTCAAGACATTAGTTAGGAAGAATCAATACGCAAAGAAGTGGGATACGGAAGTACTAAGGAATGACGATATACGCTTGAAGATCTCTAACGCTATAGATACAGCAATAAGGACTAGCGCAGTAGGCAGTGCAGTTGAGGAGAAATGGACATCTCTAAAAAGGGCCATCACAGAAGTTGGGAAGGAAAACATAGGTACAAAGAAGGTAGCTCGGAAGAAACCATGGGTAACTGAAGAAATACTTCAGTTGATTGATGAAAGGAGGAAGTACAAACATGTTCCGGGAACATCGGGAATACAAAAATACAAGTCGCTGAGGAATGAAATAAATAGGAAGTGCAGGGAAGCTAAGACGAAATGGCTGCACGAAAAATGTGAAGACATCGAAAAAGATTTGATTGTCGGAAGGACAGACTCGGCATACAGGAAAGTCAAAACAACCTTTGGTGATATTAAAAGCAACCGTGGTAACATTAAGAGTGCAACGTGAATTCCACTATTAATGAAGAGGAGAAAGCAGATAGGTGGAAAGAATACATTGAAAGCCTCTATGAGGGTGAAGATTTTTCTGATGTGATAGATGAAGAGACAGGAGTCGATTTAGAAGAGATAGGGGATCCAGTATTAGAATCGGAATTTAAAAGAGCTTTGGAGGGCTTACAGTCAAATAAGGCAGAAGGGATAGATAACATTCCATCAGATTTTCTAAAATCATTTGGGGATGTGGCAACAAAACGACTATTCACGTTGGTGTGTAGAATGTGAGTCTGGCGACATACCATCTGACTTTCGGAAAAGCATCATCCACACAATTCCGAAGACGGCAAGTGCTGACAAGTGCGAGAACTATCGCACAATCAGCTTAACAGCTCATGCATCGAAGCTGCTTACAAGAATAATATACAGAAGAATGGAAAAGAAAATTGAGAATGCGCTAGGTGACGATCAGTTTGGCTTTAGGAAAAGTAAAGAGACGAGAGAGGCAATTCTGCCTTTACGGCTAATAATGGAAGCAAGGCTAAAGAAAAATCAGGACACTTTTATAGGATTTGTCGACCTGGAAAAAGCGTTCGACAATATAAAATGGTGCAAGCTGTTCGAGATTCTGAAAAAAGTAGGGGTAAGCTATAGGGAGAGACGGGTCATATACAATATGTACAACAACCAAGAGGGAATAATAAGAGTGGACGATCTAGAACGAGGTGCTCGTATTAAGAACGGTGTAAGACAAGGCTGTAGCCTTTCGCCCCTACTCTTCAATCGGCACATCGAGGAAGCAATGATGGAAATAAAAGAAAGGTTCTGGAGTGGAATTAAAATACAAGGTGAAAGGATATCAATGATACGATTCGCTGATGACATTGCTATCCTGAGTGAAAGTGAAGAAGAATTAAATGATCTGCTGAACGGAATGAACAGTCTAATGAGTACATAGTATGGTTTGAGAGTAAATCGAAGAAAGACGAAGGTAATGAGAAATAGTAGAAATGAGAACAGCGAGAAACTTAACATCAGGAATGATTGTCACGAAGTGAGTGAAGTTAAGGAATTCTGCTACCTAGGCAGTAAAATAACCAAAGACGGACGGAGCAAGGAGGACATCAAAAGCAGACTCGCTATGGCAAAAAAGGCATTTCTGGCCAAGAGAAGTCTACTAATATCAAATACCGGCCTTAATTTGAGGAAGAATTTTCTGAAGATGTACGTCTGAAATACAGAAGTGTATGGTAGTGAAACATGGACTGTGGGAAAACCGGAACAGAAGATAGTCGGAGCATTTGAGATGTGGTGCTATAGACGAATGTTGAAAATTAGGTGGACTGATAAGGTAAGGAATGAGGAGGTTCTACGCAGAATTGGAGAGGAAAGGAATATGTGGAAAACACTGATAAGGAGAAGGGACAGGATGATAGGACATCTGCTAAGACATGAGGGAATGACTTCCATGGTACTAGAGGGAGCTGTAGAAGGCAAAAACTGTAGAGGAAGACAGAGATTGGAATACGTCAAGCAAATAATTGAGGACGTAGGTTGCAAATGCTACTCTGAGATGAAGAGGTTAGCACAGGAAAGAATTCGTGGCGGGCCGCATCAAACCAGTCATTACACTGATGACCAAAAAGAAAAAAAAAGAATAACGGGAATCAAATGCAATTCAGCCAGCCCACCGTCTTCATCTGTCGTTTCTCAGATCTGACCCTTTACATAAAGAGTGTATAAACTTGACTAAACGTATCTTAGGAACAGGTACTGAGTAATATCGAAGATGATGTTCGTGCAAAGACAAACGATGGTCTAAAAGGCTCAGGGTACGTCCAAAGAAAGTAGAGAAGCATATAACTAAAATGAAATACTTATCTGAAGAGTCATGAATAATACAATACAAAATATTATACATGAAATTTTATTGCTGCTCTAAAACTCACTGATACACTTAACAAAAAAGAAAGGAAACATGTAGGGGGAGGTGGAATCAATGCAGAGTTTATAAAATATGATGACATGCTTCTGAAGCTATCATCCGTTACCCAACTGAATGGAGAGATGAGAATGTCATGTCTCTCTCGCCAAATAAGCAAAACTGAAAAGCATTCAGTAATTATGGAGATACAAGTGTGGCGTATACTGTATGTAAGATGTACACCATTACGATGTCCAAAACAGAAAATGAGCATAATAGTCTTACGAGCAGGAGATCTTGTATCGATAATACGTTCATTATAAAACAACTAATAAAAAAAGAATGGAGTATAATAATGAAACACACACAACATTTATAAACTGTACGAAGGCGTTTGATAGCAACGAAAACTTTTACAGAGCGTAATGAAAACAAAGGATGTTAGCTCATGTATATCACACCCATATTGGAAAACACATGTTAAAATAAAAGATCAGAACTGGTTCACATTCATGTTATCTAATTAAAGAAAACCAAGGGTTAGATGAGGCTGTAGTTTCTCGTCTATGTACACATGTATTCACAACATTCAGAAGAGCAGGAATTTGGTAGTTAACTCTACTTTAAAAATATTATGTGGGTACAAATAAGAACCTGTTTGATTGTGAATGAAAAATTGTTTATATACAATGATGGAAACAAGTTTCAGACTATTATTTAGAAACTGAGAGTACTGTGAAAGGAATATAATATTAAGCTTTCTACACATGAGACAAAAGTAATGGCACTTATGAAATTCGATATTTACCATGCAATTGGTTCGCTTCCTACTTTAAGAACATAAAGCAGAAGGTAATCCTCCGCAATATTGAGAGTGGTAATGATGTTCAGTCCCAATGGGGCACTGTTAAATGGGGCGTTCCCCAAGGGTCGGTGCTGGGGCCACTGCTGTTTCTTATTTATGTAAATGATGTGCCTTCTAGTATTACAGGTGATTCAAAAATATTTCTGTTTGCTGATGACACCACCTTGGTAGTGAAGGATCTTGTGTGTAATATTGAAACATTATCAAATAATGTAGTTCATGATATAAGTTCGTGGCTTGTGGAAAATAATTTGATGCTAAATCATAGTAAGACTCAGTTTTTACAGTTTCTAACCCATAATTCAACAAGAACTGACATTTTAATCAGACAGAATGGGCATGTTATAAGCGAGACGGAACAGTTCAAGTTCCTAGGCGTACAGATAGATAGTAAGCTGTTGTGGAAAGCCCATGTTCAGGATCTTGTTCAGAAACTAAATGCCGCTTTATTTACCATTAGAACAGTATCTGAAATAAGTGACATTTCAACACGAAAAGTAGTATACTTCGCATATTTTCATACGCTTATGTCATATGGTATTATTTTTTGGGGTAATTCTTCTGATTCAAAAAGGGTATTTTTGGCTCAAAAACGGGCTGTTCGAGCTATGTATGGTGTAAGTTCGAAAACCTCTTGTCGATCCCTATTCAATAGTCTGGGAATTTTGACATTGCCCTCACAGTATGTATTTTCTTTAATGTCGTTTGTTGTTAGCAATATTAGCTTATTCCCAAGAGTTAGCAGCTTTCACTTAGTTAATACTAGGCAGAAATCAAATCTGCATGTGGAATGCACTTCCTTGACTCTTGTGCAGAAAGGAGTGCAGTATTCTGCTGCATCCATTTTCAATAAGCTACCACAAGAACTCAAAAATCTTAGCAGTAGCCCAAACACTTTCAAGTCTAAACTGAAGAGTTTCCTCATGGCTCACTCCTACTATTCTGTCGAGGAGCTCCTGGAAGAGCTAAAAAATTAAGCAAATTCCAGTGTTACATTCTTGATTTTCTTTATTTAAACTAACGACTTGTCGCCTGAATATGTTTCTCATATTTCATTTTATCTGTTTCTACAATCGTGTTATAATTTCATGTATTGACTCGTTCCATGACCATGGAGACTTCTCCTAAATGTGGTCCCACGGAACAATAAATAAATAAATAAATAAATAAAATAAATAAGAATTATAATTTTTGTCAGAATAACAGAACTGGGTTTGTTCACATGCTCTGTGGTAGAGTTCGTACTGTAAATCATCAGCGCTTGTGCTGGATCCCTAGTCAGTCCTGGGACTTTTCTGTCGCTCACCACTTTTTTCACCTCTGCACATGTCCGCCCCTGGTAGCTCAGTGGTCAGCGACCCGGAATATCATAGGTAACGGCCCGGGTTCGATTCGGGCTGGGTCGGAGGTTTTCTCCACTCAGGAAGTGGGTGTTGTCCTTATCATTATCATTTCATCCCCATCGACAAGCAAGTCGCCGAAGTGGCGTCAACTCCATAGACTTGCACCAGGCGAACGGTCTACCCGACGTGAGGCCCTAGCTACACGGCATTTATACCTTTGGAAATGATTTTCTAATGTGAAAAATGTCGAGTACCGCCGTGCTTCGGAGGCTACAATAAAGTGGAGCCTGGTAGTCGGTAAGTCACGCAAAGGTGAATGGAAGCCAGTGGCATATTATCTTGACATAAAGAAAAATATTATCTTGGCAATTACTTTCAAATCGAGTGCTACACCGTTAGTTTTGATATATGAATTAACTCGTTGCACTTTTGTTGCCTTATGCCTGTAATCACTTTCAGTATCTAAGTCACTATCTGAACTCATATTAGTAACCGAATTAACTAACGTTATAAAATTCAAACTTAAATTGTTGGCTTACTCAAGTACAATCTCAGTAAAATAGAAACAGTACATGGTAGAAGGGCCTTTAGTAACTACAGCTTTCTGAAGAAGCAGCTCATTAACCCTACGCAAAAATGAGAAGAACAAATCAGTTAAGCAATGGTGTTTGATAGGCAAAGCATACATTGAGATGGAAGCTGTACTAACTCCCCTGAATAAATGACTTTAACAACTCAGTCTGACTTTGTTTAAATGACTCCACTGTCAAGCCTAACTCTTTTGAAATGGAATCAGCTATGATCAACTGTACCACAAACTGTTGTTCACTTGAGAACAGGAAGCTACGTATTTCATTTAACAATGTGTTTGCTGCTCGCTAAAAGAACCTGGTGACTTTCTGGCGTCAGTGGAGGGGCTACAGTCCTGCCTCCACTACATATGTACACGAGCCGCTCTCTCTGTAAATATCCGGCTTCTAACCTGAGAATTCGGCGAGTTTTATGACCTTCCCACCGTTTGCTCAAAAGCTCAGCTTACAGCAGTGCCTCTTAATTGGCTTCCTTTTCCCTCTTTCAGTCATCCAGCCATCTTCTTGATGGATTGCTGCTTGGCACAGGAGAAACGTTTTGAAATCCCTTGCCCTTCTGTGCAACTCTAAGCAGAATGAGAATAGAGCTTCGGCCAGAAGTCCCTCTGCATGTAAGCTCTATTGAACGCTACTCTAGAGCATCACTCACATGGCCAGGCTGCTGCATTGAGCATTTATGGCCCCAATTTGTATATTTGCCTTTTTTCCATCACCTCCCTTATTGCCCCTTAGGTACAAGTTCTCTACAAATCACACATGCAGTTATAAGAAAATACTGATCACACTTTCCCCATGTAAAAAAGTCATAAACCAGACATAGAAAATTTAGTCCTTGGGAACACTGATATAATGACCTAAAATATGAATGTTAATTCGACTGACATTGTTGTTAAAGTGAGAGGGTCGTATGTCACCTTTCAAACTGTGTCATCCATGTGCAGATATGTTCTTTTGTTTATTTAGTTAGTTCTTATTTGGCCTTACCAGATTGTGGCCTCAAGGACCTATACTACATCTGACCATAAACAATACATAATTTTCAATACATTTGTATCCTGCTATCACAGGCTCTGCAGAACATGCGCTACTTCTACAAAGCGCCATCATTTCTTTTTGCTTTCGCGCTCGGTTCCTCCGGTTTCCTCAGTCGCCACCACTGTCAGGTCCATCGATAGGTCGGTCATCCAACGCTGTCTTGGTCGTCCTAAGGGCATCAGGTGATAGGCTCCCTTCAAGTGGATTCTTCCTCTGTCTTTCTTCTGGCATATGAGTTACATGCTCTGTCCCCTGAATTCTTCTTCTCTTCAGATTCTCTAGGATTTTTTGTTGTTGTGTCAAGAGGTAATATTCCTCGTTTTGCCTTCTCCTTCATTCTTCTTTATCTAAGATCGGCCTACACATCTTTATTTTTACTCTTCTCTTGTTAATGACAGTTTTTCCTTCCCTTGTTTAGTCATGAACAAGATTTATGAATGATATGTGACCACTAGTCATATCACTTTGTTACAGTTTTTCATCTTAGTGTTCGCTGATATTGATTATGAGCAGAGCGTTAACAATGATACTGATTAGTTTAGCCATATTTAGTATTATCAGAAATGGAAGGGATACTTAAAGAGAAGAAGACTGGAATGAATGTGACAGTGACTGCTAGGAAACAAAACAATTTCAAAAGACAGTGAGGATGGAAATCTTGAGGGGGAGGATAGTTGGTAGGAGTCAGCCGCAGATAAATATGTGAAAGAGATAGCTATTTTGATCAAAGCAGGACTATAAGCTGTCTTTTGAAGCTTAAAAAAATGTTAATTTCTATTTTACTTTGGGAAAGACTGTTGTCAATTCGTGTTCCTGATACAAAAATTAATTTAGAGAACAGGGCAGTGTTGTTTAGTGGTACAGAGTGGAATTACGGAGCATTTGCTCAAAGCAATACTTCCGAATAGATTATGTTACAACTCGTACAGCTTTTTAAATGAGTCAGACGTCATTAACGTTCTACATCTTTATTCGTGTTGTGTGTATATTTCTCTCAACATTGTCACCCTGATGACGAACACTTTACTCCCAACGAGAGACATATCTGTTGGCATCCTCACTATACAGTGGTTGACATTGTTGACAGAGCCACAAACTCTCCTCTTGTTGCAACGCCTATTTACTCCCAAAGCTATGTCCTAGACGGCGTTCTTACAATTTGAGAAATAGGTGAAAATCATATTGGGCTTCGTCGGAACAGTACAGTGCATGATCTTTTAGTGTACCCAAGGCTTTGAATTAATGCAGACGTTGCAGAGTTCGTGTGTGTTTTAAACTGTAAGACATTTCCAGAGGCAGATGTGGACTCAGACCACAATCTATTGGTTATGAACTGTAGATTAAAACTGAAGAAACAGCAAAAAGGAGGGAATTTAAGAAGATGGGACCTGGATAACCTGAGTAAACCAGACGTTGTACAGCATTTCAGGGCGAGCATAAGGGAACAATTGACAGGAATGGGGGAAAGAAATACAGTAGAAGAAGAATGGGTAGCTTTGAGGGATGAAGTAGTGAAGGCAGCAGAGGAACAAGTAGGTAAAAAGACTAGGGCTAGTAGAAATCCTTGGGTAACAGAAGACATATTGAATTTAATTGATGTAGGGAGACAATACAAAAATGCAGTAAATGAAGCAGGCAGAAAGGAATACAAAAGTCTCAAAAAAGAGATCAACAGGAAGCGCAAAATGGCTAAGCAGAAATGGCTTGAGGACCAACGTAAGGAGGTAGAGGCTTATCTCGCTAAGGGTAGATAGATACTGCCTACAGGAAAATTAAAGAGACTTTTGGATAAAAGAGAACTACTTGCATGAATATCAAGAGCTCAGATGGAAACCCAGTTCTAAGCAGAGAAGGGAAAGCACAAACGTGGAAGGAGTATATAAAGGGTCTATACAAGAGTGATGTACTTGAGGACAATATTATGGAAATGGAAGAGGATGTAGATGAAGATGAAATGGGAGATATGATACTACGCAAAGAGTTTGACAGAGAACTGAAAGACCTGAGTCGAAACAAGTCCCCAGGAGACTACAACATTCCATTAGAACTACTGACAGTCGTGGGAGAGCCACTTCTGACAAAACTCTACCATCTGGTGAGCAAGATGTATGAGAAAGGCGAAATAACCTCAGACTTGAAGAGGAATATAATAATTCCAGTCCCAAAGAAATCAGATGTTGACAGATGTGAAAATAGCCGTACTATCATTTTAAATACTAATGCGAATCCATTACAGACGAATGGAAAAACTGGTAGAAGCCGACCTCGGCGAAGATCAGTTTGTATTAAGGAGAAATATTGGAACAGATTAGGCAACACTGACCCTACGACTTATCTTCGAAGAAAGATTAAGCAAAGGCAAACCTACGTTTCTAGCATTTGTAGACTTAGAGAAAGCTTTTGACAATGTTGACTGGAATACTCTCTTTCAAATTCTAAAGGTGGCAGGGGTAAAATACAGGGAGCGAAAGGCTATTTACAATTTGTACAGAAACCAGGTGGCAGTTAAAAGAGTCGAGGGACATGAAAGGGAAGCATTGCTTGGGAAGGGAGTGAGACAGGGTGGTAGCTTCTCCCCGATGTTATTCAATCTGTAGATGGAGAAAGCAGTAGAGGAAACAAAAGAAAAATTCGGAGGAGGTATTAAAATCCATGGAGAAGAAATAAATACTTTCAGGTTCGCCGATGACATTGTAATTCTGTCAGAGACAGCAATGGTCTTGGAAGAGCAGTTGAACGTGATGGACAGTGTTGTGAAAGGAGGATATAAGATGAACATCAACAAAAGCAAAACGTGGATAATGGAATGTAGTCGAATTAAGTCGGGTGATGCTGAGGGAATTAGATTAGGAAATGAGACACTTAAGGTAGTAAAGGAATTTTGCTATTGGGGAGCAAAATAACTGATGATGGTCGAAGTAGAGAGGGTATAAAATTTAGACTGGCAATGGCAAGGAAAACGTTTCTGAAGAAGAGAAATTTGTTAACGTCGAGTATAGATGTAAGTGTCAGGAAGTCGTACCTTTAAGTATTTGTATGGAGTGTAGCCATGTATGGAAATGAAACATGGACGATAAATAGTTTGAACAAGAAGGGAATAGAAGCTTTCAAAATGTGGTGCTACAGAAGAATGCTGAAGATTAGATGGGTAGATCACAAAACTAATGAGGAGGTATCGAACAGAATTGGTGAGAAGTTGACTAGAAGAGGCTATCGGTTGGTGGGACATGTTCTGGGGCATCAAGGGATCGACAATTTAGTATTGGAGGGCAGCGTGGAGCGTAAAAATCGTAAAGGGAGACCAAGAGATGAATACACGAAGCAGATTCAGAAGGATGCAGGTTGTCGTAGGTATTGGGAGATGAAGAAGCTTGCACAGGATAGAGTAGCATGGAGAGATGCATCAAAGCAGTCTCAGGACTGAGGACCACAGAAACAACAACACAAATGAGTCGCATACTAGCACTCGTCACAAGTTACATCTGGTGTGAGCTCTCATGCGTAAATAGAACGGTGAATATTAGTTACTCTACTTTTTTCTTTTTGAGCTCGAGAAAAAAAAGTTGGTTTGTATTTCTGTACTGAATAAATTGGTGGTGGCACCTTATTAAAGACTACACTTGTGGGTCCGGTCTGGTATAAGTGATGGTCCACAATAATATTCTCCAAGTTCTTTGCCAATGAAGATAATATTATTTCTATTCCGTTCTCTTAAGTGAAAGGAAATTGATCTTTTTAAAGGGCTAAGATTGCTTGTGTTTCCGATGGGCAAAAGTTTAAAAACTATGTTCTGCGACCTTCTGCGAGCACACTGATAAAACAAGAAAGTCAGCATTAATGTGCTGGATGGCTGTGCTCATGTTTGTAGGACTTCCTTGTAGATATAACTAAGGGTCGTCAGCATATCGATGTTATTTGCCATGGGAGGTAATAGTAGATCATTATTGACATATGCTGGAAAAAGTAATAGGCACAATACTCATTTTGAGAACCCTGACGCCGGCCGGAATGGCCGTGCGGTTCTAGGCGCTACAGTCTGGAGCCAAGCGACCGCTACGGTCGCAGGTTCGAAATATGCCTCGGGCATGGATGTGTGTGATGTCCTTATGTTTAATTAGTTCTAAGTTCTATGCGACTGATGAACTCAGAAGTTAAGTCGCATAGTGCTCAGAGCCATTTGAACCAGCCAGACCCCTGATGCTGTATTTCTCCCTTGTGACTCCTTTCCGTTCATTACCCACTGCCGCGTTTAACGAGCAGAAAATGAAAGTCGGCAGTGTTGAAAGCTTTGCTGAAATCCAAAAGTGAAGTAACACTCGTCTCTTGTTAGTCCATAGCTTGTCTCAGTTCGTCAGCCAATTTTATAAGGGCAGTCGTTACGCTTATTTTGGCATCTGTAAATGGTGTGGATTCTGATGGATGGTAGCTAGTCAAGCAGCAGCAATTGGCCGAGACACAAGCAGCCACAGGGTAGTAAGCGATTTTGTGACATTTTATGAGTTTTGAACCAGGAGTGAATTGTCTTTGCATTGGAAATTAAACCTATTTTGAGACTGTTACAAGTTCCTAATCAGGAGCTAATTATGTAGTTGTAACTGTGTCCTTCAGTAGTTTTTTTAATCTCTGCGTGTTAATTTAATTTTTTGGACACAGTTCTTGCATTTTCCTTTGTGTCCACAGTAGATTTCTGTAGCGCGTATCGATTATCCTCGTTTGCCTAGTAGTGTAGTGTTAGACGGTCTTTAGTATGAAAAGGGACTGTGATGACTGTGTGTGGATGTGAGCTGAGTTGGTGATATTTTGCTCTGAGCTCCAGGCTGTTGTTATGGCTTCTGTTACACAGCTTGAAGCTGCAGTGAATGAGCAACACTGTTGTGGACCAGCTGAATGGATCCAACGGACATCCAGCTCATCTAAGTCTGCTCATCAGGCCTCACCAGTAACCAGCCGTTACTGCTTGCACTGAAGTTGACAACTCATCTATGGTCAAGTGGGAGGTCACCTTGGGGCACGGAAGGCGGTGAAAGACTTCCCATGGGAACTTAAGTAAGGCCTCCACAGTTAGTCTGACAAACAATTTCTCAGTGCTGTCTGTGGCTGACACTTACCCTCAGTCAGATGCAGTCACCGGTCCTGTTTCAGAGGGAACCTCTCAGCCCGTAAGATCTGGGCAGTCACAGGGGGTGAGGTTATCGGTAATTTGGTCCTCCATGGTCCTCCGATGTTATGCGGATTATGGGGCCCTTAGGGACATGGTGGCCAAGGAGGGGAAGATAGCCAATGTGCACTCCTTGTGTATATCGGGTGGAGTCATTCCAGAAGTGGAAAGGGTCTTTTTGGATATCATGAGGAGCACAGGGTGCATCCAAATGCAGGTGGTGGCTCGCGTCGGTATTGATGATCTGTGTGCCTTTGGATTGGAAGAGATTCTTTCTGGTGTCCCACAGCTAACAGAAATGATAAAGGTTGCCTTTCTTGCTTGCGAGATGGAAGCAGAGCTCACCATTTGCTGCATAGTCGACAGTACTGATTGCTGGCCGTTGGTACAGAACAAAGTAAAGTATCTGAATCAGAGGCTCAGATAGCCGTGCGACCGTGTAGGCTACAGATTTCTCGACTAGTGCCATAGGGGGTTGGGTTACAGGATCCGCAGAACAGGTCAGGAGTCCACTACGAGCACTCACAAGGCGGCTACAGGGGTAGCAAGAACTGTGTGTCGTGGACTGGGCAGTGTTTTAGGTCAGATGGTCTCGGGGAAATACAAAAAGGGCTTTAGTCTCAATATCAAGAACAATGGAAGAAAGTAAATACAGGGACCAACGGTATAACAGTTGTAACTTGTAGCTCTGTTGGCAAAGTACCAGAGCTCCAACCGCTAACAGAAAGCACTGATGCTCAAAAACTTATAGGCTCTGAAATCTGGCTAAATCCGTAGATAAGTTGAGAGGAAATTTTTCGTAAGAATCTAATGGTGTTCCGGCGTTGGCGGTGGCGTATTTGTTGCTGTTAGAAGTAGTTCAACTTGTAGCGGAATTGAAGCAGATCGATCCAGTGAATTAATATGACACAGGCCATTCTTGGCAAAGAGAATAAAATAATAGTTCCTTTTGCCGACCTCCCAAATCAGACGAAATAATTCCTGGAAGGTTCATACGATTCTAGTTGACGATGACATTAATTGATCCTCGATATGTTGGCGAAAATAGGTGTTTAAACCAGGTGGTATACTATAAACGTCATCCGAAATTGTGCTGAGCGCAATCTCTGAAAATTATTTCGAGCAGTTATTTCATGAGCCTACGCGAATAGTACACGCTTGTGATACCACACTTGACCTCTTAGCAATAAATAATGATAAGCTAATAACAATCATCAAATCAGATACAGGGATTATGGAACAGAGTGTTGTCGTAGAGAGAATGAATATTCTAACCCCAAAACCATCGAAATATAAACGGAAAGTATACCCATTAAAAAAAAAAAAAAGCAGATAGAAGTTGACTTGACGCCTTCCTAAAAGACAATGTACACGCCTTCCGAATTAACAGTGTAAGTGTAGACCAGACATGGCTTGAATCCATATCAATAGTATCGACGGCTATTGAGTCTTCTAAGTGGTTTGATACGAACCCTCACGAATTCCTCTCCTGTGCCAACCTTTTCATCTCAGGGTAGCACTTGCTACCTATGTCCCCAATTATTTGCTGGATATATTCCAGTCTCTGTCTTCCTCTACAGTTTTTGCCCTCTACAGCTCCCTCTAGCACCATGGAAGTCATTCCCTGATTTCATAACAGATGTCCTGTAGTCATTTCGTACATTCTCAGAAATTTCTTCCTCAAATCAAGGCCTATGTTTGGTAGAAATCGACTTGTCTTGGCCAGGAATGCTCTATTGGCTTTTGATATCTTCCTTTCTCCGTTCGTCATTGTTTATTTTGCTACCTAGGTAAGAGGCTTCCTTAACTGCATCTACTTTATGACAGTCTATCCTGACGTTAAGTTTCTCTCTGTTCTCATTTCTGCTACTTATCTTTAGTTTCGTCTTTCTTCTGTTAACATTAAATCCATATTCTTTATTCATTAGACTATTCGTTTCTTTCAGGAGATAATGTAATTCTTCTTCTCTTTCACTCAGGATAGCAATGTCACCAGCGAATCGTATCTTTGAGATCATACCTCGAATTTTAATTACAATCCTTAACCTCTCTTTTATTTCAATTATTTGCTTGGTCGACATACAGATTGAACAGTGGGGGCGAAAGACTACATCCCTGTCTCACACCTTTTTAATCCGAACTCTTGGTTCTTTGTCATCCATTATTATTATTCCCTCTTGGTAGTTGTACAAGTTGTATATTACCTTACTGCTTACCCCTGTTTTCCTCAGAAATTTGAACATCTTGCACCATTTTACATTGTCGAAAGCTTTTTCCAGGTCGACAAATCATATAAACTTTCCTTGATTTTTGTTCTGTCTTGCTTCCATTATCAACCGCTACGTCGCAATTGCCGCTCTAGAACCTTTACCTCTCCTAAAGCCAAACTGATAGTCATCTAACATATCATCAACTGTTTTTTCCCTTTTTCTGTATACTATTGTTGTCAGCAACTTGGAAACGTGAACTTTTAAGCTGATTTTACTATAACTCTCGCAGTTGTCAATTCTTTGAGTTTTCGAAATGATGTGAATGACATTTTTCCCGAAATTTTGATGGTAGGTCACAAGTCTCATACATTCTATAGGCCAACGTGAATAGTCGTTTTGTTGCCACTTCCCCGAACGATTCGAGAAATTGTGATGAAATGTTGTCTGTCCCTCCTACCTTGTTTGATCTTAAATCCTTCAAAGCTCTCTTAAATTCGGATTCTAATAATGGATCTCATATTTCTTCTAAATCGACTGCAGTATCTTCTATCACATTAGACAAACCCTCCTCCTCATAGAGGCTGTCTCCCATAAATTTATCAGTTGAATCATCCTTTCTTTTAATTTCATAATTTCACCAAGGTTGGTTTTGAGTTTCCTATATGCTGCGTCAGTCCTTCCGACAATCATATATTTTTCGATTTCTTCACAGTCTTCATGCAGCCATTTCGTCTTAGCATCCCTGCACTTCCTATTTATTTCATCCTTCTACGACTTGTATTTCTGTGTTCCAGAAATTCCCTAAACATTATATACTTCCTCTTTCATCGGTCAGCTGAAGTAGTTCTCCTGTTACCCATGGTTTCTTTGCAGTTACCTCCTTTGTAAGTATGTTTTCCCTTCTATCATCTGTGATCGCCCTTTTTAGAGATGTTCCCTTCTATTCCATTGTACCACCTACTGAGCTATTTCTTAGTGCTGTATCTATGGTCTTAGAGAACTTCAAGCGTATCCCGTCATTCCTTTGTACGTCCGTACCCCACTTCTTGGCGCATTGAGTCTTCCTGACTAATATCTCAGACTTCAGCAAACTCTTCATCACTACTAGATTGCGATCTGAGACTATACCTGCTCCTGTGTACGTATTTCAATCCAGTACCTGATTTCGGAATCTCTATCTGATCGTAATTTAATCTTACTGAAATTTTCCCGTATCATCCGGCCCTTTCCAAGTATATCACCTCCATAGTGATTCTTAAACAGAGTATTCGCTATTTCTAATTGAAAGTTATTACAGAACTCAATTAGTCGTTCTTCTCCCTCCTCCCTTGTCTCAAGCCACTATTCTACTACAACCATTGCTTCTACTCCTTCCCCTACAACTGCATTCCATTCCTCCATGACTGTTACATATTCTAATCTCTTTAGATAGTGTATTACCCTTGCAGTAACCTCATATACTTTCTCTATCGCTTCGTCTTCTGCTTGCGACGTCGGCATGTACACCTGAGCTATCGTTGTCAATGTTGGTTTGGTGTCGATTCTGATAAGAAAAACCCTACCACTGAACAGTTCACAGTGACTCACTCTCTGCCCTGCCTTTCTATTCATAACAAATCCTGCCCCCATTATACCATTTTTTGCTGCTGTTGATATTACCCTATACTCATCTGACCAGAATTCCTTGTCTTCTTTTCATTTCCCTTTTGAGATTTTCGAGCTTTCATACCACGTCCAAGCTTCTGACATTCCACGCCATGACTCGTAGGATGTTATCCTTCAGTCGGTTATTCAGTCTTTTCTCATGATCACTCCTCCATTGGGACACCCTTCCCGGAGATCTGAATGGGTGACTATTCCGGAATATTTTGCCATTGGAGAGATCGCCATGAAACTTTCTCAATTACAGGCCACATACCCTGTGGATACACTGTATGTGTCTTTAATACAGCGGTTTCCATTTCCTTCTGCACCCTCATGCCGTTGATCATTGTTGATTCTTCCGTCTTTAAGGGCAGTTTCAAACTGCAAGGACAAGGGAGTACCAACAACATTTGTCTGCTGTTCCGCCCTCATTGACGAGGCCGTTGGCAGCTTGAGTACGACTTGTTTGGCCGGAAGTCTTTCAGTCGCCAGGGCTAAGTTATATCACTTAAATTTATACCAATAAATTAACCAACGACGGAGCTGACCCACGTTGGTACAGAGAACGGGTCAGAACACTGTTTCAGAAACAGCGAAAAATGCATGCCAAACTTAAAAGAACGCCAAATTTCCAAGTTTGGCGATGTTTTGTATGAGATCAAAATTTAGCGCGGACATCAATAGAGATACTTATAATAGATCCCGCAGCTAAACTTTGTCTCGAACCCTCGCAGAAAATGCAAAAGATTCTGGTCCTGTATAAAGTATGCTAACGGAAAGACAGAGTTAATGCCTCCTCTGCGCTGTAGCAATGGAAATACTATCGACGACAGTGCTGTGAAAGCAGAGTTACTAAACAGAGCCTATGAAAATTTCTTTACCAAAGAAAACGAAGTAAATGTTCCAAAATTCGAATCAAGAACAGCTACCAGACATGGGTAACGTAGATGTAGATATTTTCGGAGTAGTGAATCAACCTTAAGGACTTAATAAAAGCAGGTCTTCTGGTCCAGATTCAATATTAAACAAGTTCATTTCACAGTACGCTGATTCAACAGCTCATTCCTTGAAAATCACACACAACGCTCGCTCAAAGAAAGATCCGTACCCAAAGGCTTGAAAGTGGCACAGATCACACCAATATCCAAGAAAGATAGTAGGAGTAATTCCCTAAATTACAAGATCATAGCATTAACGACGCATTGCAGCAGGATTCTGGAACATCTACTGTGTTCAAGCATTATGAATTATCTCGACGAGAACGGTCTAATGACGCAAATTCAACACGGATTTAGAAAACATCGTTCTTGTGAAACACAATTAGCTCTTTACACATGCGAAGTGAATGCTATTGACAATAGATGTCAAACTGATTCCGCATTTCCAGATTCCCGAAAGGCTTTTGGCACTGTACCACACAAGCGGCTTGTAGCGAAATTGCGTGCTTATGGAATATCATCTCATTTATGTGACTTGATTCGTGATTTCCTGTCAGGGAAGTCACAGTTCGTAGTAATTGACGGAAAGTCATCGAGTAGACAAGAAGTGATTTCTGACGTTCCCCATGGTAGTTTAACAGGCCCTTCTGCCGTTCCTTATCTATGTGAACGATTTAAGAGACAAACTGAGCCGTAATCTTTCTTTGTTTGCAGAAGATGCTGTTATTTATTCGTCTAGTAAACTCATCAGAAGACCAAAACAAATTGCAAAATGATATAGAAAAAGTATCTGAATGTTGCTAAAATTGGCAGTTGGCTCTAAATAACAAAACACGTGAGGTCAGGAGTGCTAAAAGGAATCCGTTAAACTTCGGTTACACGCTAATTTAGTCTAATCTAAAGGCCGTAAATTTAACTAAATACGACGGTTAGAACTTAAATAGTGGCAACTATTTATTCACAACCGATACAAAAAGGTTACATGTTCGCACCTGCTACTGTCCTTCAAAGTAGTCACCAGGGTTGTGTAGAACCCGTTGCCATCGATGTGCAAGGCGTAGTATACCGTTAGCAGAGTCTGTTCTGTTGATGGTGTGAATGGAGCGGTCTACTGCCTGTCGAATTTCTGCAACAGTTCTGAAGCGAATGCCACGAAGTGGCTCCCTCATCTTCAGAATCAAATCAAAGTCACAAGGACTTAAGTCCGGGGAGTATGGCGTTCCTTCAGGATGCGAAGCACAGCCGTATGCGCTAATCAGGTTTCGCGGTTGAGTTCACGAATCGTATGGCGTCGATCAGTATTCACTAACGCGGTAACAGCATGCACTTCCTCTTCAGAGCCGCTGGGACAACCTGTACAATGGATGTCTGCCACAGTTTGCCGTATTTCGTTGAAGACCTTTACCCAAAATGCCACAGTTGCGTAGGGCAATGCCGATTCCCCGCACGCCTCTTGAAGACCTTTACGGCACTGTCGTGCTGTACGACATCTGGAACATTTAATCTTGATCCAACGCCGTTGCTCCTCTTTCGAAAACATAGTGACACCGTTACGTTAGACCGCTCTTTCACAAGTGACTGTGTTTCCCTCAACTGTGCGTATGCCGGTGACGTGGGACGGGCGAGTCTATTTGCTCGGAGGTAAGGTAGGTATGTCAACAACGTGTGCTATCAGTTCCATTGCACAGTGTCTCCACAGCAGTGTTGCCACTACTTAAGTTCCAATATGCGTATCTAGGAATTACTACTAAGAACAATTCAAATTGGGAAGAACACGAGAAAATGGCTTCGGGAGGGGAAACTAAAGACTGCGTTTTAGTGGCAAATTTAGAAGATGCAACAGATACAGTAACGAGACTATCCACACTACGCTTGTCCACCCTCTTGTATAATATGCTGCGTGATCTGATATCCTTATCAGAGAGGATCAACGGAATACATCGAGAAATTTTAAAGATCAGCACGTTTTGAATTATAGGGAAATAGGGGAGAGAGTGTCACGGACATGATACAGGATTTTGGATGAACACCATTAAAAAAAAAAAAAAAGGCATTCTTCGTTGCAGTCTAATCTTTTCAGGAAAGTTCAATCACTAACTTTCTCCTCCGAATGCAAAAATATTTTGTTGACGTCGACCTACATACGCAGAAACGATTAGCATAATTATAGAAGAGATATCAGTGCTCGCACGGAAATATGTAGGTTTCGTTCCCTCCGCGCGCTGTGCAGGGGTGGAAAAACAGAGAATTATTGTGAACGTGGCCCAATAAACCCTTTGCAAGGCACTTAAGTGTGATTTGCAGAGCATCCACGTAGATGTAGATATAGAATCTGTCAGTAATCCATTAGAAGGATAGCACTTTGTTTCGTCACACTCCGTGTCATTAGGCTTCTGTCAGTATTTTATGAGCTTTACGGAATTTGCCTTGTCTCATTATTTTACTCAAGTTGATTGCTGTGTGTTCCAGGTGTTTTCTGAACAATAATGCTAGATGTGCTATCGTGGCCTCATTGTTTCTGGAGACAATTACGTTGATATATATTCATACATATGTACAAATCAGCTTGGGATCACTTTCATATTAGACTCAGCAATTAGCATAATATATCTCTCTTTAGAGCGTAATATCTACCTATAGCAGAGGTAAAATTGTTCCCGAATTATCCGCTTACTTAGCTGGGTGGTGTCGTGCTCGCCTCCCATGCAAACGGGCCTGGGTTCGATTCCTGGACAATTTGGAGATTTTCTCAGTTTGGGGACTGGGTGTTGTGTTGTCATCATCATTTCATCCTCATCACCGACACGCAAGTCGCCCAATGTGAGTTCGAAAGAAACAATACTTGCACTTGGCGGCCGAACTTCTTCGAATAGGGACCTCCCCGCGAAGGATGCCGGACACATATTTCATTTTTTTTCTTTTTTTTTCGTTCTAGAATTCTTACTTGAACTAATGTCAATAATGGAGTTGATAGTAGAGTCAATCATTGCGAACATGATACATTGGGTTTCTATATAACAGTTAAGTATCGTAGTTGGTTGTAGGTGGCCGAGTCGCAGATTTCTCAATTAGTAGAAAGTGTGACTATTTGATGTTTTGCCTACGTATGCTGTCAAAAAAAGAGACTCCACATGTGCAACGCAAGAACGTCTTGGAACATCCAAGTAGAGATAATGTTAGAAAGACCGACCCGGAAAAAGAGAACAAGCCGCGCGACTAATACAGGTCTCGAGTCACCTTATTGTGACCACCGCCTACGTGCAACGTCAACGTGCAATGCCACTCACAGATGGCGTCGAGATACCGTTAGTGTACACGCCCATACGTGAACGACGGCTGTGGACATACGTAGAGGTGAATAGTGTGCAGCTATTGAACAACTGACTACCTAACTGAACCAAGGGAGTACCAAGAGTATCTCCTCAACGACCGTTCCGTGAACGTTGCTGCTTGAGGACCACAACAGAAGGTGCTTGTTTCATTACCCATGCTGACTGCTCTTCATCGGCGAAAAATGCTGGAACTGCCTACCAGTACCGCTGCTGGAGGTCCACTGTGTGACGAGAGGTGGTTTTTGAAGATGAACCACTTTCTATGCCCCATCGGGTGATTTACATGTCCAACGTAAAACATCTGACGCCAAACACCCTGCAACAGTCATAGGAAGGCATCCAGGCCAGAGGAGGAAACGTTAATGGCCTGGTGAATGTTTTTGTGGCAGTCCCTGGGTTACCTAGTCATTATGAAAGGCAAAATGGATCAACGCAAATATGCATATATTTTTGGGGAAAACGTACACCCCTACATGGGGTTTACTGGCTGGACAACGCAGTGTCACACAGCTCGTAAAGTGCGTACGTGTTTCGAAGAGAACCAGGATGAGTATTTCGTTGTCCCCTGATGGTTCAAATGGTTCAAATGGCTCTGAGCACTAAGGGACTTAACTGCTGTGGTCATCAGTCCCCTAGAACTTAGAACTACTTAAACCTAACTAACCTAAGGACATGACACACATCCATGCCCGAGGCAGGATTCGAACCTGCGACCGTAACAGTCGCGCGGTTCCAGACTGTAGCGCCTAGAACCGCTCGGACACTCCGGCCGGCGTTGTCCCCTGAGCGCCAAATTACCTGGATATCAACCCAATCGAGAATCGGTGGCATCACCTCCATCGGGCTGCTCGCAAAGTGGATCCTCAACCGATAAATCTAATGCAGCTGGCCACAGCACTTGAGTTTGCACGGCCCCACATCCCTGTTGACATCTTCCAGAAACTTTCTCACTCCCATCCTGCACGTCGTGCAGCGGTCCACTCGGCAAATGCTTGTTCAAAATGGGCTCTGAGCACTATGGGACTCAACTGCTGAGGTCATTAGTCCAAATGCTTGTTAATCGTGTTTTTGATATGTGTTCACATTAACATGCCTGTACAGTGTACACGAGAGTGAAGATGACGGTGAAATCTGGACATCTCCATCTACCATGCGTCCTCTTGTTTGATAAGTACGCCCCCTTGTCACCTGCCAGTTTAATGGCTTTATGCGTTGTTTCACTAAATTTGTACCTCTAACTAGCAGCGACCGTCGCGGGGATGAAGTGAGCGCCAGAGCAGGCTGCGGTCTCCGCCCGCAGTACACTGGGCTGGCTGGCACCCCGGCGGCCACTTTACTGCTCGTCCCTTGGGAGGCGGCCAAGCCGGCAGAGGGGCTCCGGCGGGCCGGGCCTTTGTTTGCGCGCCTAATTCCGGCTCTGCGCCTGACCGAGCAGCCGCGCTGATGAAAAAAGCCCCCGCACGCCGCAATTGTCGCAGATTTATCGCACCCGTCTGTGGCTGAGCACGCCCGCGGCCCGGCGAAAAATTAAATTGCTGGCCACCGCCTCGCCTGACAAATGAACGGCGCGCTGAAACGCAGAGCTTTGACATATGCTGCCCTTCTGTTTGCTTCCAGAGGTTAGGTTGAGGGGGAGGAAGTGTGTAAGGATGGGGACGGAGCAAGTATTCACTAGGATAAATTGCTCGGGTCGCTTCTACTCATACACACTGGCTGATGTAATCTCAGAAGTAACTACAAAGTGACTACCAATACTTATTTAATACTCTATCCATACATTCTAAACACAGTATAGACGAAAAGACGCACTGGTTTTCAACTAATCACTTGACAATAAACGATTATAACCAAGAGAAATCGTACAGTACCTAGGATCTACCTACAGTGGATTGGCCACATTAAATCAATTGCAGAAAAAGAAGATTCCGTGCTTAAGGACTGTCAGTTTGTTGCAACAGAACTATAATTCTATGCCGTCTAAGAATAGTAACAGTATTAGAAGGTAATGTAATCAGCAATTACTCACAGAGAAACAAGTGAAATAAATAACACATCTATCAAGTTACAAATGCCATACTCAGATAGAGTTATGGATCTTGTAATGGTACTTGAATTACGTAACCATTACGGCACCTCACCTCAACCTCTCGATACCAGCAATATTCTACTGTGTTTCTGTAAAATAATTAACATATTTCTGTGACAAAATTCAGATTTGATTTCATTAATGTAGAGGTACTTCGATACATAAATATGTATGTATTGCAATGATATAATTCTTATGTATATTCTTTCTTTTGTCACTATGACCTTTGACGTACGTGGAACTCTGATTTTTGGGCGCGTAAGCGGTTATTAGATAGTCAAGCTTTGGTAGTCATGTTAAAAAGACGCAAATTGCAGTCAGTTTATGAAATGTGAACTTTAACAGTGAGGAAGATATTTTCAAGTATGTTTTATATTGTGAAGTGATGTTTTGGACGGAGTTACGTGATATTGCAAAAAAAGTAATAAAAAAGAAGTGTAACATAAATTCGGAGTGCTGATTACATTTTTACATCACCATTATCCTAACTTGCAAAAGTTTAATCTTCAAGAATGGTTTATGAAACACATCTATAAAACTTTTGAATATCGCAGAATAACACCTAGGTCTCTTTGCATCCGAGCTTGGAATCATCACTACCTAGATTTTCGACGATTGAGCCATGAGTTCACAACGAGACCAGCGGGGAAACACGAAAAAATGAGTGCCTAGTTTATTCATTATTTCAAGAAATGACTATTATCTGTGCTCTAATGACACCTGCCACATAATATAACTTTGTTGTTGCCCGAAAATGCAATATTTAGCAGCCTGAACAACATTACAATCATAATTAATTTTTGATCTTTGTTGTGTTAGGGTTGTTACAATCTTCACCACCAATTTCGTACATGCTTTCCCGTCCCCTAGTACGCCCAAGAACATACTACGCCGTGAACTTCGTTGTAATGGAGAGCGCTTCCAATATGTAATACACTTACTGAATGTGTTTAAAATACCAATGAACAGGGTGGGAGTGAAAGCAACGCGGCGCATCCCCCCTACATCTTAGCCCTCAGGGAGAGGTAAAAAATTTTAGTGCAATCAAGTTCTTCATCTATAAAAAAAAAATTATTTAAGAGTCGGTATTACGCAGTTCTTTTAACAGGATCGGAACTGGAACTATTTTATGGCTACTTATAGGTTGCCCTTCGTCTTCCAAAATTTTAGAAATGTCCCATACCCTCCAGTCTAGACCCTTCCTGCCGGTAAACTATCGTATGGATGTCTTTGGCAAGAATGCATAGCGGTGCTATGTTAAAACTCTGTCTTTAATTTTTAGGGTACTCATGGTACAGAGATCTTCCAGTTAAGTTGCTGGATATTCTACTTATTTGATTCTAGGTTAGTCCCCACTGCTTCACTCGCGTCGACTATTTGGCCTGCACAGACTCCTCTTTTTTTGTTTTGCTGCCCTTTACTTGAATTTTTATGTTATTCACAAATTCCAATTCCTACACTTTTCACGCAAAATGAGGTCATAGAAACTTGGTCTTTGCTAAATGTACCTTTGACGGGAAAGCCTTTCATGTTCTTGTAATGGTGTTTCAGTGGAAACTTCATCCCGTAACACTCATTTGTTTGTATGTAACCTAGAAGTAAAATATCAATTTTCATAGAGTTACCTTTAAAATCTGTCCTGTATTTCACTCCCTAGTAACTGAATGTCTGAAAATGCTGTAACATAATTTTTTATCTCTTACTGAGAAATCTAATAACAATTTTCGCAGTTGTTGTTTCAAAATTGCCTTAACAACGATGTATTTCCAAAGCGTATTTCATCCCCTGTTTCACCTCATTAGTAGTGTAATCTGGAACGATTTCTTATCGTAAAGATTTCCATAAAACGCCCTCTTGGAGATTGAATTTCCAAAAACAAAAAACACGTATCTTTTTATCTCTAATCGAAAAGTCAAATGGCAGTTTCCATAGACGTAGCTTTAAAAATACTTTACTAGTTACTGAACAATCATTTATTTTCTAACGAATGTCAGCCCACTATTTCACCCCCATAGCTGCGAAATTAAAAATAAGTGCAGAAACATGTATTTCTTTATGTCTGACCGAGAAAATAAATGCCGGTTTAGCTAGGTCTAGCTCCAAAATCACGTTAATAGCGACATATTTTAAGGAAACTTTTCGTTCCCATTTCGAAAACCCCGACACCTACAGTATAAGATCAAAACCCTCTGCAAATTTCAAGTTTCTATCCTTAGTTGTTTCGGCAGGTTGGTGATGAGTCAGTGAGTAGGCACATTGCCTTTGTATGCACGTATGACATTATTTTAAAATATTTATTCGCTACTGAATGTGGTACGAGGCGAAAGAACTATTGTCAAATGTTGAATAAAGCAGAAGACGAAAGAACTACCGTCAAATGTTCACGTGCCAAGTGTCACACCGACAAAATCTGCCTGGTGTACACTATATTCATTCTCTTTGTGATTTAACAGTGACTGACATGTACAAGGAGAACGAACTATATGACATAATAGGGCCGGTACATAATAGAGTTTACAGTTATCGGTTATGTAAGGAGCGTGTTTTAAGAATCAAAGATGAGTTGAAAACTTAAGAAAAGAAAAAAAAATATAAAAAGCAATATTACATTGAGGTACGTGAGTTACAGGTATTTAAATGACGCGAACAATTACTTGTGTGTTAAGTGTACTGAGATAGCGTTACTGTAACTTCTTATTTCTGTATTTTGTAGAAACCACATTTCAAAGATCATACCCGAGTAGGAAACGTAAAATTCATTACATGCACCGCGTGCACTTTCACAGGCAACAAACAGAGCGAATTTGATTTGAATCATAACATACGTAACTATAAACACGTCTCTTGTGAGGTCATTTGTTCGAAAAGTAATTGTTGCTCTATTATTTAGAAATATGCAGCTACCCCAGAATGCACGTAAACTCATTTGATAAAAATGCTAGTTAGATATTTCAATTTGTGATGTTTCTAAGATCTGTTAACACAGCTGTATATGATTAACTGACTCGCATTTATGCTGGTTTGGTGAGGTTAGGTAATACTTACTGTTTAAATCATTCTATGCCGATCAGTTGGTAAATATGATGTATTTTTTTACCAACCTCAATTGTCAAATGTTTTTGAAAAGAGGAACTTAACGTGAAATATAATTTTTGCAAAAAAAAGTCTGTCTTAGTAACTCACCACAATCATACCGCCTCCCTGTACAGGTCATATTTTTTTCAAAGAAGTTGGATTTTTCTTAAACGTTTTCATTTATCAACCAAAAGAATTTCATGTGCATTTCAAAATTTACGACCAGCATTGCACACTGCGGAGCCTCTAGCTCGTATATTTTATTTTTCTTGTGAGGGACCAGAATATATAGCGTTCCACCGTTGTTGATTTAGAGGTAAGGCAATATACATATTTGTATCCACTTGCCAACATTCAAAGTATTCCATACACAGCAGAATAATTTTAATAAGTATCCAAAAGAGTTTCTTCTTTTTAAAAGAACATTACACTCTTAGGTGTGCATAATCTTGCAGTTAAGTTCTGTTTAAAACGAACATTCGAATCAAGGGGAACTTGTACCCCGACTGCTAATTTACAACTAAATTAAAGACAATATATTCTTTTACCGTTCTTAAAATATCAGCGGATTTTTAATTTTCTCTGCCTGATGTGAACGTCAACCTGTTATATACTTTAACACCACATTATAAGAGACATGAGTGCCTAGTGTACATGAATTTTTTTTCTTCCAATGCTACGTTTAGAGATATTTATACTACCAGTCAGAATATTAGTTTTATAGGGCGTACTGCACTACGTGTCTTTCCTCTCCTAACCTGCGTACAGTGCGTCATGTAACAATATCTCGAGTATATTCCATAAATGTTCATTGGGATTGTGTACACTACTGGCCATTAAAATTGCTACAGCACGAAGATGACGTGCTACAGACGCGAAATTAAACCAACAGGAAGACGATGATGTGATATGCAAATGACTAGTCTTTCAGAGCATTCACACAATGTTGGCGCCGGTGGCGACACTTACAACGTGCTGACATGACGAAAGTTTCCAACGGATTTCTCAAACACAAACAGTAGTTGATCGGCGTTGGCTGGTGAAACGTTGTTTTGATGCCTCCTGTAAGGAGGAGAAATGCGTACCATCACGTTTCCGACTTTGATAAAGGTCGGATTTTACCCTATCGCGATTTCGGTTTGCCGTATCGCGACATTGTTGCTCGCGTTGGTCGAGATCCAATGAGTTGTAGCAGAATATGGAGTCGGTGGGTTCAGGAGGGTAATACGGAACGCCGGCTGGATCCCAACGGCCTCGTATCATAAGCAGTCGAGATGACAGGAATCTTATCTTCATGGCTGTAACGGATCGTGCAGCCACGTCTCGATCCCTGAGTCAACACACGGGGACGTTTGCAAGACAACAACCATCTGCACGAACAGTTGGACGACGTTCGCAGCAGCATGGACTATCAGCTCCGAGACCATGGCTGCGGTTCCCCTTGACGCTGCATCACAGACAGGAGCGCCTGCGATGGTGTACTCAATGACGAACGTGCGTGCACCAATGGCAAAACGTAATTTTTTCAGATGAATGCAGGTTCTGTTTACAGCATCATGATGGTCGCATTCGTGTTTGGCGACATCGCGGTGAACGCACATTGGAAGCGTGTATTCGTCATCGCCATACTGGCTTATCACCCTGCGTGATGGTATGGGGTGTCTTTGGTTACACTTCTCGGTCACCTCTTGTTCGCATTGATGGCGCTTTGAATAGTGGACGTTACATTTCAGATGTGTTACGACCCGTGGCTCTACCCTTAATTCGATCCCTGCGAAACCCTACTTTTCAGCAGGATAATGCACGGCCGCATGTTGCAGGTCCTGTATGGGCCTTTCTGGATACAGAAAACGTTGGACTCCTGCCCTGGCCAGCACATTCTCCAGATCTCTCAACAATTGAAAACGTGTGGTCAGTGGTGGCAGAGCAACTGGCTCGTCACAATACGCCAGTCACTACTTTTGATGAACTGTGGTATCGTGTTGAAGCTGGATGGGCAGCTGTACCTGTACACGCCATCCAAGCTCTGTTTGACTCAATGCCCCGGCGTATCAAGGCCGTTATTACTGCCAGAGGTGGTTGTTCTGGATACTGATTTCTCAGGATCTATGCACCCAAATTGCGTGAAACTTAGTCACATTTCAGTTCTACTATAATATATTTGTCCAAGGTATACCCGTTTATCTTCTTGGTGTAGATATTTTAATGGCCAGTAATGTAGCTCGAATTGCTTAGAATGTTTTCCGAACCACTCGCGAACAATTGTGTCCCAGTGACCTGACATGGTTGTTAGGGAACGTGAAGTACGTGAATGGCTGAAAGTGGTCTCCTAGTAGACGAACATAACTATTTCCAGTCTATGTTGTGTTCAATTGGACCAGAGGAACCAATCCGTTCCATGTAAATAATCCTCACACCACTATGGAGCCACCACCAGCTTGCACAGGGTATTCTAGATAATCAGCGGTCCGACCGTTATCTATACGAACCTTGGAGAAGCGCTGCAGGTGAAGTCGTGCTGTTAACAAAGGCACTCACGTCGGTCAGCTGCCGCCATCGCCCATTAACGCCAAATGTAATCCCACTGTCCTAACAGATACGTTCATCGATCATCCCACATTGATTTCTGCAGGTATTTCACGCAGTTCTTCTTGTCTATTAGCACTGACAACTTAACGCAAAACGCCGCTACTCTCGGTCCTTAAGTGAAAGCCGTTGGCCAATGTATTGTCCCTAGTGAAAGGTAATGCCTGAAGTTTGGTATTCTCGAAAGCTCCTGTCACTGTTGATCTCAGAAAATTGAATACCCTAGCTATTTCCGAACTGGAATGGCCTATGCGTCTAGTTCCAGCTATCATTCCATATTTAAAGTATGTTGAATACCGTCGTGTGACCTTAATCTTATGGGGAAACTATTCACATAAATCACCTGTTGCAAAATAACAGCTGAGTCAGTGCACTGCCCTTTTATACCTCGTGTGTGCGATACTGCCGTCAACTGTGTAAGGGCATATCGCAATCCCATAACTCTTGTGAAATAAGATTAATAGTCATAGGGGACTGGAATGTCTTTGTAGGAAGAAAGCGCTACGGGATAATAATTGCTTGGTACAAGAAATGAGAGAACAGAGACACTATTGAGCTCTGCAACAAATTTCGTATGGTAGTAGCGAACACGCTGTTCAAGAATCACAACAGGAGGATGCAAACTTGGAGAAGATCAGAAATACACGAAGACTTCCGATAGATTACATCTTCAGATAGATTACATCACGGCCAGTCAGAGATTCCGAAATCAGAAACGGGATTGTAAAGCGTACCCAGGTGCAGATTCAGAGTCAGGTGTCAATGTAATGGCGATGAAAAGTACACTGAAGTTTAAAAGACTAGTCCGGAAGAAACAGTATATAATGAAGTGGGTTACGGAAATGTAAAGGAATGAAGGGATACGCTTGAGGTTCTCTGAGGCTACAGATTCTGCAACAAGGAGTAGCTCAGTAGGCATATCAGTTGAAGAGGAATAAGTATCTCTGGAAAGACCTATCAGACAAGATGGGTAGGAAAACGTAGGTGCAAAGAAGGTAATTTAAGAGTACAGAAGTAGAAGTCATTTTGGAGGGAAGTAAATAGGAAATGCGGGGAAACTTAGTGCGAAACGGCAGCATAGGAAATGTGAGGAAATCGGGAACTGAGAGATAACTGTCGTAATGACTCGTAAGACATAACAACCTTCGGTTAAATTAAGAGCAAGGGCGGTAACACTAAGAATGCAATATGAATTCCAGTGTCAAATTCAGAAGAGAGTGCGGATAGAGGGTAAGAAGACGCTGAAGGTCTTTGTGAGGAGGAAGGCTTGTGTGATGACGTGATACAAGAAGAAACAGTAGTCGATATAGGGTACAGCATTAGAATCAGAATTTCATTTTTGGAAGACTTAATACCGAACAAGACAAAAGTGATAGATAGCATTCAATCGTATTTTCTAAGATCATTGGTGGATGTGTCAACGAAGCAACTGTTCATATCGCTGTGTAGAAAGTATTAGTCTGGCGGTATACCATCTGACTTTCGGAAAAACATCATTTAGACATTTTCGAAAGTTGCAAGAGCACATTGGTGCGAGAATCATCGTACAGTCAGCTTAACATCTCGTACACACTACATGCTGACTAGACTATACTGAAGAACTGCTAAGAAAATTGAGTGTGTGTTAGATAAGGATCAGTTTGGTTTTAGGAAAGGTAAAGGCACCAGAGGAGCAATTCTGACGTTGCGGCTGATAATGGAAGCAAGACTAAAGAAAAATTAAGACGCTTTCGTAGGATTTGTTGACCTGAAAAAGAGTTCGACAGTGTGAAGAGGAGAACATTGTGGAAATTGGAGAGAAATGGGGGTAAGCTATAGGGAAGTATGGGTTATATACAATATGTACATGATCCAACAGGGAAAAATAAAGTTGGAAGACTAAGGACAAGGTCCTCCGATTAAAAAGTGTGTTGAAGATGGACGTAGTGTTTTGCCCCTTCTGTTCAATGTATACGTCGAAAAAGCAATGGTGAAAATAAAGACATTTTAAGACTGGAATTCAAATTAAAAGTGAAAGGATATCAATGACAAGTGAAAGTGAAGAACAATTACATGGTCTGCTGAATGGGAATGAACAGTCTGTGTGCAGAATGTGGATTGAGAGTAAATCGAAGAAAGACGAATGTAATGGGACGTAGCAGGAATGAGAACATCGAGAAACTTAACATAAGGATTGGTGATCACAAAGTATATGAACCTGACGAGCTCTGCTACCTAAGCAGCAAAATAACCCATGACGGTCGGAGCAACGAGCAAATAAAAATACATTACTAATGCAAAAAGGCTATTCCCGGCCAAGAGAAGTCTACTAGTAGCGAACATAGATGTTCATTTAGGGAAGAAATTTCGTAGACTGTACGTTTTAAGCATAGTGTTGTACGCTAGTGAAACATGGACCATGGGGAAACCGGAAGAGAATCGGAACATTTGAGATGCGATGCTACAGAAGAATTTTGAAAATAGGTGGACTGTTACGGTAACAAATCAGGTTCCCTGGAGTATCGGTGAGGAAAGAACTATATTGAAAACAGTAACAGGGCTGTAGGCGATCAATTATATCGTCAGGGAATAGCTTGCCCTGTATTAGATGGGTTGTGGAAGGTGAGAACTATACGGAAAAATGGCTCTGAGCACTATGAGACTTAACATCTTAGGTCATCAGTCCCCTAGAACTTAGAACTACTTAAACCTAACTAACCTAAGGACATCACATACATCCGTGCCCGAGGCAGGATTCGAACCTCCCACCGTAGCAGTCACGTTCCGGACTGTAGCGCCTAGAACCACACGGCAACCGCGGCCGGCAGAACTATACGGAAAAATAGAGATTGGAATATATCTAACAAACAATTGAGAACGTAGGTTGCATTTCCTATTCTGAGATGAAGAAGTTGGCACAGGAAAACAATTATTGGCCTGCTGCATCTAACCAGTCAGAAGACATACGATATAAAAAAAAAATGACTATAATTTGAATAGTTGCCTGTAGCCAGTGTTTTATACGTGAATCCACCGCTTACGTAATTCGTTCTGTGTACAGGTTTTACGATTAGATAAGCTACGTCGCTTTTCAACATATTGTGATGCTAGGTTTGTGTCTGTAGGCATTATACGAACTACTGCTGTCATAACGTGAGCACTTGCCGAATTCGCTTTACAGGCCAAACAAATAGCCGTTTGATGAAATTATTAGTGTTATTGACTCGTAAGCCGCCGAAGTTGCGTCAGATAGAAGGCCGTGCATAATGCAGGCAATCACACGATGTTTATTTAGACGCTCTTGCACATGCTTAACACTTTTGAACACAGGATGCCGTACAGCCAGCACAATAGTGAACACTCTGTGTATTTCTCATTTTTTTAAAAAAAATGTAGCTCCTGAGAATGGCATGTAATTTACGTATCACAGATATACACAGCGTGCTGAAAAAGCATGCCTCCGAATTTTTATGTGAAAGCGCTTAAGGCTTTTAAAATAAAACAAACCTTATGAGATATTTACATCTTTATTCTTCATATCTACGTATTAATTTTTCTACTAGTCACCCTGATGAAGAAAATATTTCTCTCAATGAGAGACTAGTTTCTTGACACTGTCACTGTACAACGTGTTTCATGTTTTCGACGGATCCACAATCTCGCCTCCACTTGCGCCGCCCCATCACTATCAGTGTGAAATCCTCACAGGCGCTATTTAAATTCGGGAAACAGATGGAAAACGGGTGGGGTCATGGTGGTAATGTAGGGAGATTGATCGATGACTGTGAATCCAAGACCTCGGATTGTTGCTGATGTTGCAACCTTTGTGTGTGTGAGTGTGTGAGTGTGTGTGTGTGTGTGTGTTTGTGTGTGTCATGTTGCTCCATTGATGGAAGAAGTAGTCATAGAATTCGTAAATTCAGTTTACTGAGGGTACTTCAGGACCTTGCATAACTTTGCACGAAGCTTTCTGTGATTAGAATCTCGATTACTGCGTACCGTTTCTCATGCACCGACGTAGCTACGTTACACGCCGCCAAGTCACACGCTACAGTTCCGAGTCCTCTACAGGCACAGTGTTCCAGCTAGCGTCAGCGAATTGGGAATGATGGTCGAATAGTACGCACGATGTGTAGTACCTGAACCTATGTTAAGAACAGAATGAAAAATTCGGAGGCATTACTTTCCAGCACGCCGTCGTACTTCCCACATAGTGTCACATGTACTGACACACAGTGCCGTAAAGTTCCTTCAAAAATTTTCAAGTTTGTTAGTGGGCTGTGTCTAAATATCGTAAATACGAATTGCTGGAGCCACAGGCTAGACCGTAATATTTAGAGACAATGTAAAAACCACTTCCTGTTTTATATATACTGTGACCGAAAATACGTTAGTGGTTCATCTGCGTACTAACAATTTTGCTACACGGTCTGAATGCCGCATGTTCTAACAACGCGGCCTATTATTTAACGCCAAAAAATGCAAAACCGGAAACGTGATGCACAGTAGGCGGATTAAGTAAGCGAAAGGAAAAGAAAAATAATTTTTGTGCAAGAGGATAGTAAAACATAACTTACGAGCGAGCCGCGATAGAGAGAATGTTGCGTCTTTCTAGACCCTCAGCGAGGGAAGAAACATAATAAACGCACTTCTTTTTCACCACGTCAGAATGATGTACAGCAGCAGAAACTCACAAAAGAGTAAACTAATAGGACCAACAAATCTCGGCTGTGGTAATCTTTCACCGTATTTCCCACGATAAATCATGTATGAAATTTTAATGTACAGCTTTATGAGACTGACTCGCTGACTAGCCACTTGAACTATTTTCATTTTTATCTGTAAGTAGTGGTCATCTGTATCAACGAACTTTGTGTTGAGAGACGTTCCCTAGACAGTCCTGACGAGCTACCCAGGAGCTGTGTCACTGGTGCGCAGAGTTTGAGCCCGCTGTAACGTCAGTAGTAGCTAGGAAGTTGCTTCGTCACCTGATCCGTGCCTCCCCGGGGTGTCGTTCGCCGATGCCAAGAGCGATGGCCTCCGCAGGGAAATCAGAAAACGGTAAAGATGCTAAACTTTCCCTCCTGAAGTTTACTTTGGCGCCTCTGCTGAGAATTTGCTACCGGCCTGAAGCCACTGGGCCCGGCGCCCTTCAATCGCGTCTTTCAACCAAAGGCTCTGCCATTCACTGCTTCGTTCATATTTCTGTTGCAACTGAGTTTATTTCAATGTAATCGGTTTAATCTTTAACTTATTATATTCTGTAAATGTGGTAACCAGCAGTCTTGCCATGTTCCTGATTTACAAATCGTCGCTAGAAGTAAAAGACTTGTAAAACGATAGACAAATCCCATGGCGAAGTCAGTTCTACAATTTTTCAGTTTAAATTCCCTTCTTTCACCTCTGGTGAACATTATCAGGCTGAGTTGATTATATTGTACCTGATCCCAATGTGACCCACTACTGTAAAATTCGTACCTCGTTTACCATTCAAATTAAAGAGAGATCAGCATGTGCTGTGTGTTTCTTGGAGCTATATTGTCAATTGCGAGTTCTGTATGTTGAGGAACAGATCATCTGAAAACGATTATTTTGTTTTATCTTTCATCTAAATTTTTTGTACACGGTGAACAGAATTAGTGTTGTGCGGTACATAATGTTTAATTTATACATGAAATAATTTTTGTTTTGAGATAGTTGCGTATATTAGTTCGTTGTGATTAGTGTGTAGGAAATGGATGAAGAGAAAATGACTACGTTGAATGGAGAAGTTGTCCGTAGCGTATCGCTATAATTTTCCGATATGATACCAGTGCAATTTAAGTAATTTGCTCGTACACAGAGCTTTAAAAACTTCAACCAGACGTCGATCAGCCAACAGCAGTTCGTAATTAAACACACCAGGTTGCTTCACACTAAATTTATTTACCGTGTTACCTCTCAGGTTTTAAGTAACTTGCGAACTAAAATATTCTGTTCCATTTTCACATTTTGAACCCTTCGCTTAGGGATCGCGTCGTTGACTACCGGTGAATACGTGATGGGCGGTGTGTTCGAAGGTAGACAATGTTTAAATTCTGAATTAAAACCATCAGCAACGGCGGAAGAACACTTCCGACGTAAAGAGTGACCCTCGTTCTCCCCACGTCTCTGTCAAAGAGAGTGGAGGAGAGGACAGAAGTTGAGGGCTCTCTCTTGTCACTGGGATGGGAAGCACCTCTTGAAAGGCGGAAAAAACCGGCAATGATCAACGGCATACGGATGGAGCAAGCAATGGAAACAACCGCATTAATGACACATAATGTTTATCCGCATGATACGCGGCTTGTAAATTGAAAAAGTGTCATGATGATCCCTCCATTTGCAAATTATTTCGGATTAGCATCCATCCGGATCTCTGGGAGGGACTTCCAAGGAGAAACTGCCCATAACAAAAAGATGGAAGATGCAACGGCGGCAGGGAAATACAGTGTACTGTAAATAGCAGCAGAAAACGATACAATGGGAATAGGATTCGTTATGGACAGGAAAGAAGGGCAGATGACAAGTTACTATAAACAGTTTAGTGAATGGCCTGTCCTCACCAGATTCGACAGCTACCCAACGCCGACAGCAATTCTACAAGTATACATGCCAACATTGCCAGCAGCAGATGAATAGGTACGGAAAGAATATGAGGCTATTGACCAGGCAAATAAGTATGCAAAGGGAGATGAAAATCTAATGGTCATGGGGATCGGAATGCAGTTGTATGGGACGGTGTAGAAGAAAGGGTTAAGGAGAAATCGGGCTTGGCAGATGGTGATAGCGAATACTCTGTTCAGAACTCACAAGAAGAGGTGGTAGACGTGGAGGAGACCCGGATTACATTATGGTCAGACAGTGCTTAGCTCGTGGTCTAGTAACTAGCGTAGCTGCCTCTGGGTCACGGGGTCCTGGGTTCGATTCTCGGCCGGTTTCGTGATTTTCTCTGCCCGGGAACTGGGTGTTTGTGCTGTCCTTATCATTTCACCGTCATCATTCGTAACAATGGCTAGAATGGACTGTGAAAAAAAATCAATAAAAATTCGGATTGTATAAAAATTCGGACTGTATAAAAATTGGGACTGTATAAAAATTGGGACTGTATAAAAATTGGGAATATGTACGGGCGCTGATGGCCGAGCAGTTGAGCACCCCACAACCCAAACATCACCCATTATGGTCGGACAGAGATTCCGAAATCAGATATTGCATTGTAAAGCATACCGATGTGAAGATATACATTCAGTTCATAATTTAGTAATGGTGAAGAGCAGACTGAAATTTAGGTGTATCCTCCGAAAGAACCAATGTGGAAGGAATGACTGAAGTACTAAGAAATGAAGAGCGCGTTTGAAGTACGTGAAGGACGCGGTACTGCGATAAGGAGTACCAGAGTAGGCACCTCTTTTGGAGATGAGTGACAGTCTGTAAAAAGGGTAATCGCAGACGTTGGTTCGACAAATATAAGCACAAGGAAAGCAACTTTGAGAAAACCTTGCGTAACTGATGTGGTACTTCAATTTATCGACGAAAGGAGGAAGCACAAAAATTTCAGGAAAGGATAGGAACATAGCAGTATAAAACTCTTTGGAAGTGCAGGGTGAAATGGCTGCCGGATGGGTGTGAAGAAATTGAAAAACAATGAAGACTGACTCAGCATATGGGAAAATCCACGCAACCTTTAGCGTAATTAAATGCAAGGATGTAGTATTAAGTTCAAAAATGTTCAGATGTGTGTGAAATCTTGTGGGACTTAACTGCTAAGGTCATCAGTCCCTAAGCTTACAAACAACTTAAGTTCCCCTAAGGACAAACACACACACACACACACACACCCATGCCCGAGGGAGGACTCGAACCTCCGCCAGGACCATCCGCACAGTCCATGACTGCAGCTCCCTAGACCGCTCGGCTAATCCCGCGCGGCTAGTATTAAGTGTGCAGTGAGAATTCCACTCTTGAACAGAGAGAGGAGTGCGGGTAGACAGAGTACACTGATGGCCTCTATGAGGGGGACAACTTGTCTGATGAGGTGACAGAAGAAGAAATTTGGTCAATATGGAGAACGTATGGGATCCATTATTTGAGTCAGAATTTGAAAGTTCTCTGGATGACTTTAGATCAAATAAGGCAGGTGGGATGGATATTGTTCCATGGAATTTCTCAAATCACTGTGGAAAATGGGTACATAACGACTATTCAAGATGGTGTGTAGAATCTATGACATCGGCGACGTACCATCACAATTTCCGAAAAGTATCACCCACACATTTCAGATATAGCAAGGGCAGGTAAAGGCGAAAGCTATACGTGTATCTGCATTACAGCTCATGCGTGCATGATGTTGACAAAATGTTCAGAAGACTGAAGATTGGAAGATAAATACAGGATATGTCCATCCGGACTCAGTGGTCATCGCAACTGAATGGAATCTCCTGGAATTCTCAACTTATTCACACACTACTAACGTAGTGCATCTTGTCCACTATTCTCGTTCCTTGCGGCATTTCGTCGATTTACGTAAGAGTTCGAGCCTAGTATGCATCCGTAATTAAAGGATCATTGGCCGTCCTAGCCCCAGGTATATAAATGTGATTCCTGTGTCCAAATAACGCAGTGGCAAGCGCATCTGGTAAATAAGCACAGGACTCGAGTTCAAATCTCTATCTGGAACAAATTTCCCATTTCTTCCATTAAGTTCATTAATCCCCAATTACAGCCTATGTCTGTAATTACTTATGTCTTAATTCCTGGTAGCTGCTAGATCATAATGGTGTACATATACATCCACACAAAGCGCGAACTCCTACGGGAATTGACAAAATACAGCGGATAGTGCGAATAATGGGCAAGGGGCGCTACAATAGTAGTATGTGGATAAGTCGAGAATTTAAGTCTGACGGAAGGCATTGTGCACTGCGTGTTACACCGGGTACCTAGGAACGACAGTGAGACTTCGTCCCACTGGAGCCCTCAGTAGTTCACTACCCCACAACAGGCCACAGCTGTCGACCCACCCCACCACCGCCCCACCCCGAACCTAGGGTTACTGTGCGGTTCTGCCCCCCAGTGAACCCCCCCTCCCCCCTGGGAACGTCTCATACCAGACGAGTGCAGTCCCAGGTTTTTGCGTGGTAGAGAAATTATGGTGTACTCTTGTGTGGAGTCAGTGTTGCAGCAATTGCGCAGCAAACGCCGACATAGTGTAACTGAGGTGGAATAAGGGAACCAGCCGGCTTTCGCCGAGGTAGACGGAACACCGCCTTAAAAACTATCGACAGGCTGGCATGCACACCAGACCTTGACACTAATCTGCCGGGCGTATTCGTTCTAGAGACCGGCACGCCTTCCCGCTCGGGAAGCAGCGCCTTAGACCTCGCGGCTAGCTGTGTGTGCTACACGGAGCATGCTAGGATAGTCCGTGCACCTGTGCTGACCCTGTGCCCGGATGGCGTAGATGTCAGCTCATTTGTTTAGTAAGCGCGAAACCCGGGTTTTAATCCCGGTCTATCACAGGTTTTCATTCTATCCCAGTGGTTTCATCGATGCCCACTAGCATGCCATACCTGTTATTGTTTTGTGTTTTAGATCTTTAGAAGTTGTTACGTCCTTTGTCAGAAGTTTGTAAGTGCTCCAACTAAACAATATATTAGAAAACGCACCCCACAATTATTGCATTTATTCATGTTAGTTCGCCTTTTCGAAGTTTCTGCTATAAAGGATTGCTTCTTGTGTTGTGTTATTCATTAATTACACATATATTTCTTGAGACACAAACATTTTGCATATTCTGCTTCTGAGTACTTGGATTTTAGTGTGTGGGTCTATTTTCATGACACCACATTTGTGGATAGGAACAGTCTAGTGGTACGAGTACACTGAAATATTTTCTTGCTCTTTTCCTTGTGGTCAGGTGGGGCAGATACACTTTCAAATGCTTTGTTGTAAGCGAAACATCTCGCTCTACAGAACGCTCAAGTGTGAGTTGGAGACTCTGTGATTCACGTCGAGATCCTTTTTAATTGTGGCGTTTAATAGACGAGCAATACTTTGGAACAGTGAGTTTGAGGGATTTGGCAGGATTTTATACAATAATGATATTGAAACTTTTGGCGTCTCTGTTTTCGTGCGCGGCCGGTCTTAAGGCTTGGCATGCAGCGCACGTGATGAGACGAGTACTACGGCGGCCAAAGGGCGAGGAGAATTTGAAAGTCTTATTCTTTAAGTGAAAGGGTAGTAAAACACACTTTTTCTGCATATTAACACTTGGCGCATCTTTGAATGCAGGTACATAGCAAAGCATCTGTTAATTAGGAAAACTTGCCACTTTAAATATCTTCGTATGCTAAGCATAGGAGCGGTACATAGTCTGTTTTTCAGAGATCCCATTGTTGACGAGAGCGGAGGCAAGCTAGTAGGTATCAGTCACGTCGAGTCGCAGCCCTAAGCAGTTTATTTATTCAACCGTATGACTATGGCACCCTGTCGGGCAGACTGCTCGCCGGGTCCCTGGGCGGAGAAAACTCCCCGCCCCAGCCGGGAATCGAACCCGGGCCCAGAGGATTGACAATCCGTCACGCTGACCATTCAGCTACAGGGGACGGAGAGCCTTAAGCAGTAGGTGTTAATGAATCGTGGAGAGAGGTAGTTGCATCAAGGCAGACTGAGCACTTTGGAAAGGTGATGTGCCGCACGCAGATTTCTGTTTCAGATGTTCAGTGATGTGTATCCAGTGGATGAAGGATGATATCTAAGATGATTGTACAAAGTGACAGCACTTCAGATAAAGGTAATTATTCTGAGATTATTAGCAGAAATAGCGGCTTCAGAAATTACTGATGTGAAATAATTTCTTCGTATCTAATAATACCTATGTGTTGATAGTTGGGGAGAATTACCAGTCATACGCTCAGTACCCTAAGTACCCTACCACAATTCACATTAGTTAAATAGTATTGTTTTGGAAATCCAAGAAAACAAATGTTGTAATGTAAACACTTTGTGGAAAGAGAAATTATGGTGTATGAAAAAGTGGAGAAATATAATAGTAACTGTTCATATTTGAGTTTGACATTGAAACAACTGAACATAAACTGAGGTGACAAAAGTCACAGGATAGTGATATGTACATATACAAAATGCGGTAGTATTGTGTGCAGGGCCGGCCTGGGTGGCTGAGCGGTTCTAGGCGCTACAGTCTGGATCCGCGCGACCGCTACGGTCGCAGGTTCGAATCCTGCCTCGGGCATGGATGAGTGTGACGTTCTTAGGTTAGTTAGGTTTAATTAGTTCTAAGTTCTACGGGACTGGTGACCTCAGAGATGTTAAGTCCCATAGTGCTCAGAGCCATGGACACAGGTTTTCAGCAAGGCGCTGTGGTTGCATAATGTGAACTGTGCTTTCATGGAATGGACTGGGCCCTCTGGTACTGGACCCTCAGGTCAGATTGAACAGATCACGGATTAGAACTGGTTATGCCAATCTATGGTGACTTCCGATATGTTAAGTCCACACCACGTCTTGTTGGTGCACTTAGCCGGGGAAAGTAGGTCCGACATGTTATTAGGTTGTATCCCATGACTCTCACCTCATTGTCATTTCAAAGTACTTCCTTTTTTCATCAATATATAGTTCAAGAAACATATCCCCATTGTTTAAAGAAAAAGGTTACTTCTTTGTGACCAAATACGTTGCTGTGTTTTATTATATTATTTACTGCTATAGGCCTGTTTAAGAGTGATTGACTACTTAAGGTCATGTGGAAAAATACGGTATGGTATAATACTTCTAATTTTTGAGTGGGTAATTTAATCTACGTATATCAGGTGGTTTTGATATCCATACGATTTCGATGTCATTAGATATCATTTTATTGTGACGTACTCTGAATATTTGAAATATTTTCCTCTATTATATTTAATCTGTGGCATGTCTACTTGGGCTCTTTTGTATTTTTTACTATGGTTTCATTCTCTATCTTGACGATTTCATTATACATTTTCATGATTTTTATTTCTTGACAATTGCGCTAAACATTGGGTGTTATGCTTTCGTTGTCTGCTCTGTACCAGGCTTACCTCACTGAGTGCTACTCATAAATTACTATGGTTTTAGCGCTATTAATAGTGGGTGGCGATTGGGAGAAAATGTATTGCTGCAGCTGTCTTGTTAACTATGATTTCTTCTGCTGCCTCTCCCACCCTTGGTATTAGTTCGGGCGGCTGCCACTGTCCGCCCTAAATGTGTATTGTCACGTGTGCGGTTCAGCGGCAGTCTGTTGACTGATGTTGCCGGGCGTCCACGACATGCGGTGGACTTGGCAGTTATATGGCTAAGCTGTTAGGAGTTTCACAAATTGGCATTCTACAGCATTTAGGTCTTCATTTTACTTTAGTAAGTGTGTGCCACATGTCTGGTCTTCCAAAGAGGGTTCAGATGTTACATTAGGTTGCCAATGCATGTTTCTTTGTTGATAAATTCATGGTTTGTCTTTATCTATGCCCCGATTACAAGGTGTGACAGTGGGTGACTCAATGAACCTTTTTATACCTAACTCGCTCGGGATGCCACGTGCTACTTGACAAAATGGTTGACTTTAAGTGACTGATAAAATTTTCTCGTATGCAATCTGGGTACGACCTGATATTCACAATTGTGTGTGCCTTTTAAATGTTGATTAATTTTATGCAGTATCCCTCTAGTTTCCCTTACTTTTGGTGGGCGGTGAAGATGGTATTCACAGACTCGGGTCGTACGTACGTTTTCATCCAAATAAAGAGATTGTCAACTATAACTGCAGCGGATTTATTCATTATAAAAATATTTATCAACCATTTCACATCTCCTTTTACATGTCGCACGAAGAGTATATTATAAATCATCCAACTTACCTGCACGTATTTTTGGTACGAGAGATCTGTTTTCGACTGTCGGCACTGCCGATTCATAGAGTGTGACGAATAGAAAGCCAATTCCTAACGCAACGGTAAAGATTGTGTGTTGGTTTTCGCACGCCCATGACGTGGGAAAACGTTTAAAAGAATTTGTGCCCCGTATTGACGTGAACTGCAGAAAAACATTGATTAATGCTAAGTAAACTGTGAACTGTGTTCTGCTTTTATTCCTGGACGAAGTATGACAGTCTTTCGTGTCTAGTGGACACAAATCCATGTGAAATGAAGCGTGTGCACGATAACAGGTATGAATAAGTGGTCTGAATGTTTCGAGGACTGTGTTTCCCTTGAACCTGTATGAACTAGGCCTACTGAAGCACTGTAGAGGGCTATTCAGCTGCCCCTACCTGTGGGTTTTATGCAACGCACAACGCCTTCAATAACCACATACGAGATCTCCATACTCTGTAGCTTACTACGCGCTAACTATTAAGTCTACAAAAAAAAAAAAAAAAAAAAAAAAAAAAGAGAACTTTATCGTTTTGTAGGTAACCTAACATGGTCAAATTTTGTACTAGGATACATTTTCACTGGAGGTAATGGTTTTCAAGATATTCAAGAAAAATGCATGTGATGGTACTTTTGTTGAATAATTCGAAAACTATGGAGTCTAGTGAAAACTGATGCAGTTAAAAATTTAACCACATTACATTTATTACCGAAAGTCCTGATCATATTTTTCTGTAGGAGTAGAAGTTTGCATGCAACGAGGGGTAGTGTATGAAAATCTTTCTCGTTTCATGTGAAGGCATTGCAGACTGAATAAGACCCATAGGTACAGGCAGCTGAATCGTCCTGTACAGGGGAATGTTCTTAAATACCTCACTGCCGTATAATCAATTTGTACACACTGTTGGACTGCAATTCCATGGTATCAAACTCACGATGGCAGTGTGTTGGTACACTAGTTCTATCTTTACCTGCAACAGACATATAACGGATTTTGAGACAACATTTTCATCTCAGAATCGCCAAAAACCAACACCGTTCTGCAACGATGTGTGGTGCTGTCAGGACTTGGATATTTTAAACAGGACTTCAGGATTCGATTAGGAGTTAAGTTTCAAAAAGTAATGTGGTAGCACTTTCATCTTTAAAATAAAATATATTTACAGTTATAGCACTGTAATTTGTCGACCTACGATGACATTGTCGTTGTAACTACTGTAACATATAAAATCAGCCTTGATTGTACTTATATTCTGGCCAGTAAGATAGACGTATTTTACTAGTAATGCGTAATCCGTGAACCAGTAAACCAGTTCATGCTACATAGTTACAGCAGTTAATAAATAGTTTTACGAATGTAATGCCCGGCAATAGCACCAGTAAAAGTACGAAAACTGAAGTCCAATGGGATTAAATCCACCAAAACCGTTAGCGGTGAAGACAGAAAACGTGGTGAATGACCGGAAACTGTGGAAACAACAATTACAGTCCCACGCCAGGGCGACGCAAATAAATATCAAACCAGGAAATTTTCAGCTAGCAAGATTTATATCTGTGATTGGTAGTGCCGCCTTGGTTACATATACTACGTTTGGATTTGTGCCAGTGAAGAACGAAACCTACAAACAATATCAAAAAAGGCCGATGATTATTTTGTTCCAAAGTAAACGTGACATTTGAAAGATACGTATTCAGTCCCTCACAACAAAAATCTTACGAAAAGTCAGACGAAATTTACACTACCCTCTTTAGTAAATGTATATATTGCGAATATGGGGACTAACTGAGCACAACTTTGCGAGACAAAATTGTCAGAGGTATTTGCAGTCAAGAAATTAGAAGAAGGTTGTTGACTCAGACAGATCTCACATTAGATAAAGTGTTTGATATTTCAGAAACATGTGAATTAACCTTAAAGCGGATGACTGATACTAGCTCTGAAATAGGATGCGCAAACTTAATAAGGAACGCTAAATGCAGAAACGACAGAAAACAATACACCAAGAAATAATAAAAATAATAAAAGACATTACAAGATGAAGCGACAGTTAACCTGTGAAGAACTGTCCAGTTTTTAAGATCAATCGTCATAATCGTCTCAAAGTGGGTCATTTCTCAAAGAAGTGCAAGTGTAAAGTAAAAAATGATAAAAATGTAGCCAAAGATGATACTCAATCTCCCAATGATTAGTCCAAAACTGTTTTACAGATACTTTGTGAAACGATTGTAGTTTTGATACGGACTGATGTAAACGGTAATTTTTAAAAGTAATATAAGAGTAAAAGCCAAACTAAGTAAGGGTGTGAATGTAACGTCATAATCACAAAAACAGCAAATAAAACATGCGCCCCAACGTTAGAATCAGTCACAAGAAAGCTATTCACGAATAGTACAAGTAAGGTAAATGTTCTGGGAGAAGCCACACTCTCCTACAAGACAAGGAACACTCAGTCAAAAGTAAAGATTTTAGTGCTAAACCCTAATCTTCAGGTAATCTTGGAATGTGAAACTTGTTCAAAATTGAATCTGATAAAAAGAGTAGAGCAGATAAAAGTAAACTTTCCAGGAGGCTACAATCCAAATGAGAAATTTTTTTCGGGCTTCGGGTGTGATTAAGATGTAAGTGTGATATAGATCTCAAAGAAGATGCTGACTTCAACTGAGAAACCAAATGCAAGATGAATATGAGTAAAACGTTGAAATGAGAGTAATCAAGCCAGTAGAAGTGGCTTCACCTGAGCTTCATATATGGTAGTCGTATACAAAAAACGGGAACTTCGTATTTGGATCCAAATAAAATTAATGAACTTCTCCGTGACGTTACTACCCAATGAAGACGCTGGAAGAAATTGGTGTAATGGTGAGATGAGCAAAATATTTCACACGTTTCGACAGTGCGAAAGAATTTTGGCAAATTAGAGTGTCAGAAAGAACTTCGAAATATTTAACGTTTTGTACACTGTGAAGAAGTTTCAGTTTCACAAGATTACCATTTGGTTAGCCTCAGACCCAGAAGTTTTCAACAAGGCATAGCTAAGCTCCTAAATGGAATCACGAATGTATAATTGTGTAAGAATGATATTTTGATTTATGCAAAAAGAATTAAGAACATAATGAAGCATAATGAAGTTATAGAAAGACTGGGAAATGCGGGCATTAAACTGAATGAGGATAAATGGGAACTGGGTATGAAGGAAACAAAATTCTTAGGACACGTTTTAGCACAAGATATATTTCATCCTAATCCTGATAAAGTAAGTGTCATTAATGAACTTCAAATCCCTCAAACTAAAAAGTAGGTCCAAGGTGTATTAGGAATTGCGAAATACTAATCAGAATGTAAGTACATACCGAATCTTTCTGATCTGACACATCTGCGGCAGTTGCTAAGTAAATTAACTGAATGCAAAAGGGATATGACGCAACAGCATTCACTTAGCACTGTAAAAGGATGTGTCAGTTGATGATAGCCAAAGCTGTCTTATAGAAGATGTCCTATTGCAAGATGAGCAAACAGTTTCACATGCTGTAAAGCCATAGTTACCAACACAATAGTTATATCCACAGATAGAAACAGGGGCCATGGTCAATAAATTACAGGTCAAAAGAATTATTGAAACTGATCACAGATCACTGAAGATCATTTTTAGAATATCACTGCAATGTACACTTGCTATATCAACATAAATAATTTTTGAAATTTTGCCATATATTTCTAAAGCAATATATAGACAAGCGTCAAATAAACCAATAATTTATATACTAAGCAGAGACAGCGTGGGACGAGAAGATAAAACAGATATGGAATAATCAGAAGTGCTAATCGATTTACCTGTCAGTAAAGAGTTCCTGACTCATCTGAAAGAAGCTACAGTTAAGGTGGAAGAATTACAGCTACTTCTACCGTATTTAATGCAAGATTTTTTGATTCCTTTGGAGGAAATGCCACAAGAATTGTCACATGTTTGGACATTTCAAGAAATCATTAGCTGTGCTGAAGGAATTTTCTTCAAACAACACAGGATAATTGTACCACGCACATTTAACCGATAGGCAGCTGAAATCAACCCATGAAGGATATCTTGGAACAGAGAGTCGTGACAAAAGATCTACAGAATGTCTCTACTGGGAAATCACGACACTAGAAATCAAGAATTAAATATCAAGATCTAACATAAGAGCATTCAATAAATGATCCATTATAGTGTAACCAATATCAATATATCCAGGACAAATATTTATATTGTTGTATTGTGGAAAATAAGAATATTTACTAATGGTGGACAGTTATCCTGCACTTTTTTTAAATATGAGGTGCCAAAAAAAAAAAAAAAAAAAAAAAGAAAACCACTGAAGATGTTTTGAAAAAACTTGTTTTGAAAAAGCTTGTTCGGAATACCTGAAATTCTATACACGAATGGCGGTTTCAGTTTAACGAAATTTAAGGACTGTCTAACAGTTTGTCCCATTTATCACCAGACGATAAGTTCTGGATTTCATGGTATAGTCTTGCAGAACGCTATACTCAGACAGTCTGACGTTTACTGTCAAAGAGTTCAGTGGATAAAACTAACATATATTGAAACGGTACGGTAGTTTTCGCTCTATAAGCAGCAGGTGTCGCTGCTCGCTCGCACCGGGAAATAGAAACGGAGGCGGCTCCGCAGCCAATTTTATTACACGACGCGGCCGGCCGCGGGTGCAACAGAATCCATGTTGACGTGTGGAAAGAAATGTGTCAGGCTTCATAATACGTATTTATATTTGTCGTGTATTATGCATTTCTTGTACGTGAATGTGAAACTGCACATGAACTTCCCTAATCCTCCTCACACCTTTCCGTAAAGCGTGGCCAAATCTTTGTTGGGAAGTATTTCTGTAGTATAGTAGTGCCAACCTTACTCCTGGGTAGGGGATCAGAGAGACAGCACACGCAGGTAAAAGTCAAAGACTTTCCAGTGTCACAAGATTAGAGGTGGAGAGGTTGGTCACGGCCAAGTGGTTCGACCACCCCGTCCACCGGGGCCCAGGAAGACCTCCGGGTGCCCGCCATATTAAGGGGGTGTTACAGAAGACGGGTAAGTGAGCAGACGTGCCCTCAGTGCGTCTGTCTCAATGTTCACGCATGGAAGAGAGGTATTTGAATATTTGTACTAATTCTTTTATTTCCAGCTTCGGATTGTGCAAGGAAATGAATGATCTCGTTAATTTCGAAAATGTGACCCCCTTTGTTAATGTATCTGGTCCCCAGTTTGCCTGTTATCCTCCTTACGTAGTGGATGTCCTATTTAAAATATTGGAAGGCTTTGGTGGTATACATTTGGCCAACGCAATTCCGTCTTGCCTGTAGAAACAGCGTGCTGATTAGTATATAATATACCCAAGCTGTAAGTGGTAAAATTGTAATATCTGTAAACTGGAACAATTGCTGCAATCGCTGTAAAATCGAGTGATAATATTTAAAATAAATACGTAATCAACTGTCATCAATCTTTAACATACCTTAAAAACCACATAGGAGTCCAGTTAAAGGAATTCACTTAAAAATAGAAGATATAGAATGCAGGGACCCACTCATCAGTGTGATAGCCCTCCAGCCCCTTGCCTAGTATCGTACAGAAAGGGCACGCTCCCTAGGTAGAGCTCTCAAGCTCCCCTCCCCAGTTATCCGTTGCGCAATTTTTCATTCAGGGCTTGACGACATCAACTTTCATCTGCCGTCCCTAGGCAAAGAGGCTAGACGGTAAACTTTCAATATTTAGAACTCAATTACCGAAACACAGCACCCACGACCGAAATACACCATTGAATAAGGAGTTAGGGTCACCTAATCATCGAGCATTCTCAAGGAAAAGAGGAAACCTGCAGCCAATGCGCTATAAGCTCTTTGACTACAAGCTATAAAATCACTTCAAGTTAGCCAAGAAGTGAAGAATTTTCGATACCAACAAAAATAACTATGCAGATAGTCACACAAAACCTGCAAGTACACCATAGGTAGGTCACATAGGTAGAATACAGTTTCCTCATGTAGAGTGGAAAGGAGGAGAAATTATAAGATCAGAAAATGCTCCCAGATCTTAGAATACAGTTTCCTCATGTAGAGTGGAAAGGAGGAGCAATTCTAAGATCAGAAAATGCTCCCAGATCTTTAGTGGTCAAGACATATTACGGAAAGCTATACAGACGAAATACTTAGCATGTTCGAGCAACAGAAGCGTTCATAAAGCCGGAACTGGTCGTCATTCCAAAAGACGAGAAACGCAGCAAAAGTAGCTCACAACTGTGAGCTATCAGATCACTATCTAAAAACTAAAATATACCAGACAGCTATGACAGACAACAGCGTGTCGAGTGATAGCAATGAGGAAATGTGTGACGATTTCAGAATAGTTTCACGACCCACATATAGCAGAGTTATTAAAAAGCAAAATAGATAAAATGGTTAAGTGTTATTCCTTTTTTTAGTTTTATCTATGAAACAGGCAGCAGTTAAAGTGCCACCAATGAGATGTACACACATTACTAGCGTTATATATTGCATAAATCAATAAACCAGCCCATGTTACAAACACATATGAATGAATTTTCTCCATATACCTCGCTGCAGTTGTTTACTATTTAGTAAAATTGTTGAGATATGCCCATGCACGGATTCAGCCCTGCGCCATACTGTTGCACTTATCAATAGTTGGTGCGGGGGTGGGGTAGTGGGGGAGGGGGGCGCAAGAGGGCGTTCTTGCATAGGCTACGCAGAGCACGTGGTCATTGTCAGCGTCTGGAAAGAGCTCGCTTCAGTGACCTTACACATGATACATCGGGCTCATATCCACGGAAAAAGCAGGCCGCTGTATTCTGGTGATCCTAATATACTGAAGGAATGTGTCCAAAAGAACAGCACGATGAGCACGCGAGTTATCATGCGTCAAGAAGAAATTGTAACCGAAATGTTGGCAATACGGTCTCGTTGGTTGCAGAATCTCGCCATTGTGCCGTAGAGCAATGAGATGTCCTCAACAACCAAAAGACTTGTTCGGTGGCCCTATGTAATGCCATCCCGGAACATCACTCCTCCATCACCTTGCATATATGGGACGCAGTGTCCGAGGCGTTCTATATTACCAGGATATCTTCATACACTGTCAGTTCAAAATGGCTCTAAGCACTATGGGACTTAACATCTGAGGTCATAAGGGCCCTAGACTTAAAACTACTTAAATCTAACTAACCTAAGGGCATCACACACATTCATGCCCGAGGCAGGATTCGAACCTGTAACCGTAGCCGCAGCGCGGTTCCGGACTGAAGAGTCCACACTCCTGGAAATTGAAATAAGAACACCGTGAATTCATTGTCCCAGGAAGGGGAAACTTTATTGACACATTCCTGGGGTCAGATACATCACATGATCACACTGACAGAACCACAGGCACATAGACACAGGCAACAGAGCATGCACAATGTCGGCACTAGTACAGTGTATATCCACCTTTCGCAGCAATGCAGGCTGCTATTCTCCCATGGAGACGATCGTAGAGATGCTGGATGTAGTCCTGTGGAACGGCTTGCCATGCCATTTCCACCTGGCGCCTCAGTTGGACCAGCGTTCGTGCTGGACGTGCAGACCGCGTGAGACGACGCTTCATCCAGTCCCAAACATGCTCAATGGGGGACAGATCCGGAGATCTTGCTGGCCAGGGTAGTTGACTTACACCTTCTAGAGCACGTTGGGTGGCACGGGATACATGCAGACGTGCATTGTCCTGTTGGAACAGCAAGTTCCCTTGCCGGTCTAGGAATGGTCGAACGATGGGTTCGATGACGGTTTGGATGTACCGTGCACTATTCAGTGTCCCCTCGACGATCACCAGTGGTGTACGGCCAGTGTAGGAGATCGCTCCCCACACCATGATGCTGGGTGTTGGCCCTGTGTGCCTCGGTCGTATGCAGTCCTGATTGTGGCGCTCACCTGCACGGCGCCAAACACGCATACGACCATCATTGGCACCAAGGCAGAAGCGACTCTCATCGCAGAAGACGACACGTCTCCATTCGTCCCTCCATTCACGCCTGTCGCGACACCACTGGAGGCGGGCTGCAGGATGTTGTGGCGTGAGCGGAAGACGGCCTAACGGTGTGCGTGACCGTAGCCCAGCTTCATAGAGACGGTTGCGAATGGTCCTCGCCGATACCCCAGGAGCAACAGTGTCCCTAATTTGCTGGGAAGTGGCGGTGCGGTCCCCTACGGCACTGCGTAGGATCCTACGGTCTTGGCGTGCATCCGTGCGTCGCTGCAGTCCGGTCCCAGGTCGACGGGCACGTGCACCTTCCGCCGACCACTGGCGACAACAGCGATGTACTGTGGAGACCTCACGCCCCACGTGTTGAGCAATTCGGCGGTACGTCCACCGGCCTCCCGCATGCCCACTATACGCCCTCGCTCAAAGTCCGTCAACTGCACATACGGTTCACGTCCACGCTGTCGCGGCATGCTACCAGTGTTAAAGACTGCGATGGAGCTCCGTATGCCACGGCAAACTGGCTGACACTGACGGCGGCGGTGCACAAATGCTGCGCAGCTAGCGCCATTCGCCGGCGAACACCGCGGTTCCTGGTGTGTCCGCTGTGCCGTGCGTGTGATCATTGCTTGTACAGCCCTCTCGCAGTGTCCGGAGCAAGTATGGTGGGTCTGACACACCGGTGTCAATGTGTTCTTTTTTCCATTTCCAGGAGTGTATAACCGCTAGGCCACAGTGGCCGACCATACACGGTCGTCTTAAATGGAGAGTTTCTAAGTGTTTTATGCAATACAAGTCGTCCTTTAGCCTCTTCGAATGCCGAATTCAGTTCTAGAGCACTCAGCGCAAGATTTCTTTGATTCAAAATTTGTAGCTATGTATCATCCTGTTGACCTGTTAAACATGGACGGCCTATCCAGGTCAGCCGTCAACAGTACTTGTTAGCTGAAACCGATTCCACGACTGCACCCCATATCTGCGGCGCATACGTCGAGAACTTTCCTGGTTGATAGGCCTTCTGCGCTTAACGTTTCGATGCGAACTGTCATTCGTCGTTGCATGATGGATTTGCACTCTGCTGTTCGACTGACATCTGTAATGCCTTCCTACCGTCGCTCTACTCAGCTGATATCCTGCAATCCATTTGGATGTGGCATTCAGTCAATAGATAGCGATTTTCATAACTGCGTATCTCAAAAAATACCATCAGTGGTGACCTCCGATCGGTGCAGCTATAGGCACAGTGCCAATACACTTGCACGACATGCCGGAACTGTGTAATTTTTTGTTGATTTCTGTCTTTTTAATGCCAAAGAATGATGTTCATTTAATGTTCTTGGTCCAGTTTTGGCATGTTCGAATGAAAGTACACGAAGAGTAAATGAGTAGAATTTAATTGCTCTGATTTGTAATTAAATTTAATTCCATTGCTTTGCCTGCTACTTTTTATGTCATCCCTCATTATGGGTGTTATATCCAGATGTCTTGTCACATTCCCTATCCTCCTGTCCCTACTTCTACTCGAGGTTTTCCATATACTCCCTTCTTCAATGATTCTGTGAAGATCCTCGTCATTCTTTATCTTATCAGTCCACCTAATATTCAACAGTGTCAAGCGCTTAACGGTCTTCCGTTCCGGTTTTTCACTGTGCATGGTTCACTATCATACGATACAGTGTTCCAAAGGTACTTTCTCGGAATTTTCTTCCCAAAATTAAGGTGTATGTTTGATTTAGTAGACTTCTGAAAGCCCTCTTAGACTGTGCTAAGCTATCTTTTACGTCCTTGCTTCGTTCGATATAGGTTTCCTGATATCTAGTTAGCAGAATTCATTAACTACGCCGCTTCATAATCACCAGTTTAGATACCATCTTAGTATATATATATATATATATATATATATATATATATATATATATATATATATATATATATATATATATATAGGCTCACCGACCACATTACCATCTTCTTCTTCTTCTGTGCGAATGCACAAACAGTGCCCGAACTCTTACGGGAATCGGCAACACGCCGCGACTAATGAGTACAATGTGCGGGGGCACTACGAATGTAGTGCGGGGCAATACATTGAGAATGTGGGTTTCGCGGGAGGCGTGACAGAGATAAATTCCTGCAGTCGCGCTAACCTCTGTGTCCTCGGTGGCTCAGATGGCTCAGTCGGCTCTCAGCCGTGGCAGCGTGCGGACGGCCCAGCGCGCCGGCCAGTGCTCCGCTGCAGGCGTTGTTTACTTCCGCGTCGTAGCTTAAGGCTTGTGTCCGTCCACCGTGAACAACATGTCGAGCGCTTACCGCCGTGCGGCCCTTAAAGTTTCCTTCCCAGCTGAACATGCGCGACCTCGTGCACATGAAACGTTCATACGTGAAGAAGCCGACGCGTCCTTTTAATGATCAGAGCAGGTCTTATGGACCATCGCCTTCGATTCCTAGATATTCTCCAACGAGCTCGATATGTAAATATATATATCGCATCCCTAGTTCCCCATGTAGCACAAGTTCTACCTTTCCCGCTTACTGTGGCACGTCGCATGTTGGCAGCGATGGCATCTTTCGTCAGCTCTGGGTTGTTGTTCAAAGTTAACTATGCAACCCTTACTCTCCCCCGTGAACGAGGTGGGATAGGGCTGTTTCACGTGCCGGATAGAGCTCGCGCCCTATTTGTCAGCTCGCAGATGACGGTATGGACACGTTGCCCAACGAGCCTCACTGGTCTCCTCCTGTCGGCATATTCGCCGGTCTCACTGTCAGCCCCAGTGATGATCTCGGACGTTCCGGCCCAGTTCCATTATATACGATACTTCTTTCTCGAACACAGTTATCTACGCCTCATCTTACCAAGACAACTTTTGCTCAAGACAAAGGCAGTATACAATGTCCTCCAATTAGATCGTCCACCTAACCCGATTGAACAGAAGTTCCCCCAGGTTGACTGGTGTCATGTATGGCGCGCGGTGTTTGCCTGTTACCTTGACACGAATGTTCAATCTGTCTGGTACCTAGCTGTCAATGGTAAGCAAATCAACCAATTTCGCCTTCATCGTATCCACCTCGCCCAATCACCTCTATGTTCCACGTTTAGAGTGCCAGACAATGATGAACATCGGTTTGTTTGCGGACCGGCGGCGGAGGTTTGGCACTTGGTTCGTCGTATTGTGGCTTTTCTAGCGCGGGACACTCCGGATCGGATTACTCCCCTTTCATTATTATTTCCTGAACGTGACTATTTTCCTCGGACAAAGACCAATGCTGTGAATTGGATTCGCGGACATGCCATTCACTACCTATTTGGACAAACTGTAGACTCTGTACTCGATTTTTGGACATACCTCAATGACCGTCATTATGTCGTTGTCCGTCACCCAAAATACAGACAATTTTTCTCGAACTTCCTTGGGAGTGCTTTCCACGACCCACCCCGCAGCTGGAATGTGTTAAGCCAAGAGAGAAGAGGGTTTCCTGTTTGAACCAATGAACATTTCTGAACAATTTAACGGAACGCATCAATTTCGAGAAGACGTCACTCAACATATTACCAGCGGGGCGCAGAAGGCCTCTGATCAATTACACAACAAAACTAAACAAAAAATAAAAGTAAAAATAAAAAAAACAATGAAAATAAAAATAAAACTCAGAAAAAAAGATTTTGTTTCGTTTGTAAGTATAGCGCTAACCTTGATTTCCCATATTTCCCCCGGTATATAGGTAGCTCTCTGGAGTAGGTTTAGTCAGGAGCCATCGCCTGAAGTGGACCAGATTTTTTGTTATAGGTTGAAAAGTGGCGTTGGCACATAGGTTTCTTTGTAGTTCCATTAAAAAAAGACGTTGGTAAAAAAAGTTGGTAGAGAAAAAAATAGGGGTCCTTGGTTCAAGAAAAAAATACATAAAAAATGATAGGTTCCTATGATGAAAAAAAAGAGAAATAGAAACAAAAAAAGAAAAAAAGAATGGTTAGAGCGTCTGCCATGTAAGCAGGAGATCCCGGGTTTGAGTCCCGGTCTGGGCACACATTTTCATCTGTCCCCGTTGACGTATGTCAACGCCTGTAAGCAGCTAAGGGTGTTCATTTCATTGGAACCAGTTTAGATAATTCTCAATATTCTCATTTCTCAGTTACTTCCTTCTTTTTCTGGTTTAGCTACATTCCATGTTTTGTTCTTATTAGACCATTCTATTCAACAGATCCCATAATTTTCCATCACTTTCACCGAGGATAGCAATGTCGACATCCTATCATATCATTGATATCATATTACCCTGACTTTTAATCCCACCCTTCAAACTCACTTTTATTTCCCACATTGCTTCTTCGATGTGTGGATTGAACAGTAGGGGCGAAAGACCTCATCCCTGCCTTACACCCTTTTTAATCCACGCACTTTGTTCTTGCTCTTTCTGCATTAGCGTTCCCTCTTGTTTCCTGTACATATCGTATATTACCCGTCTTTATTACCCGTCCTTCCCTATTTTTCTCAGAGGTTCGATAATCTTGCACCATTTCACAAAGTCGAACGCTTTTTCTAGGTCGACATATCCAATAAGCGGGCCTTGATTTTTCTTCAGACTCGCTTCCATTATAGAGCGCAACGTGAGGACATTGTTTCTGGTGTCTCCGCCTTTCCTAAGGAAACACTAATCGTCATCTAACAGATCTTCAATTTTCTTTTCCAGTCTTCTGTATCCTTTTTTCATCAGCTGCTTATTCGCATGACCTGTTAAGCTAATTTTGCGATACTTCTAGTACTTACCGGCTCTTTCTACCTTCGGAACTGTGTGGATGATGGCCGGCCGAAGTGGTTGAGCGGTCCTAGGTGCTACAGCCTGGAACTGCACGACCGCTACGGTCCTTCCTCGGGAATTGGTGTGTGTGATGTCATTAGGTTTAAGTAGTTCTAAGTTCTAGGGGAGTGATGACCTCAGAAGTTAAGTCCCATAGTGCTCGGAGCCTTTTTTTTGGGTGGATGATTTTTTCCGAAAGTCTAATTTTATACCTTCAGTGTAATACAGTCGACACAGCATTATGACACAGCAACATGGACTATCAGCTCGGAGACCATGGCAGCGGTTACCCTTGACGCTGCATCACAGACAGGAGCACCTGCGATGGTGTACCCAATGACGAACCTGGGTGCACGAATGGCAAAACGTCATTTTTTCCAATGAATCCAGGTTCTGTTTACGGCATCATGATAGTCTCATCCGTGTTTGGCGACATCACGGTGAACGCACATTGGAAGCGTGTATTCGTTATAGCCATACTGGCGTATCACCGGGCGTGATGGTATGGGGTGCCACTGGTTACACGTCTCGGTCACCTCTTGCCCGCATTGAAGGCACTTTGAACAGCGGACGTTGCATTTCAGATGTGTTACGACCCGTGACTCTACCCTTCATTCGATCCCTGCGAAACACTTCATTTCAGCAGAATAATTCACGACCGCATGTTGCAGGTCCTGTACGGGCCTTTCTGGATACAGAAAATGTTCGACTGCTGCCCTGGCGAGCACATTCTCCAGATCTCTCACCAAATGAAAACGTCTGGTCAATGGTGGCCGAACAACTGGCTCGTCACAATACGCCAATCACTACTCTTGATGAACTGTGGTATCGTGTTGAAACTGCATGGGCAGTTGTACCTGTACACGCCATCCAAGCTCGGTTTGACTCAATGCCCAGGCGTATCAAGGCCGTTATTACGGCCAGAGGTGTTTGTTCTGGGTACTGATTTTTCAGGGTCTATGCATCCAAATTCCGTCAGCTCTAGTATAATATATTTGTCTAATGAATACCCGCTTATCATCTGCATTTCGTCTTCGTGTAGCAAATTTAATGGCCAGTAGTGTATTTATTTCCATTCCTAAGTGATTTATATTGTTGTTTTATTGTGTTTCGTTGAACATATTTTTATTTCCTCCTTTTAGTACTGAGCTCAGCTCTCCCGCAGTCGGAAACGAAACGTTGGGAATCACCTCAGAATTCATCAACCGACCACGGCATAACAGCCCGGCTAATTGTAATGGACATGATATTCCCGGCCGTGAAAGTTTACATTTTAGTATTCATTAGTAATTCAAGGTTTCTTCGCAGCTACCTTCCAAAATCATTCGTTAGTAACTCCGCTTGCCTGAGCACTGATTCATCCGTATGATTCTCTTAAACTTCAGTCTAGTCTACCATCTCTCAAACGTGGAATAAGTTCAAAAAATGTTCAAATGTGTGGGACTTAACTGCTAAGGTCATCAGTCCCTAACCTTACACACTACTTAACCTAAATTATCCTAAGGACAAACACACACACCCATGCCCGACGGAGGACTCGAACCTCCACCGGGACCAGCCGCACATTGTGGAATAAGTGTCTGAAAAACACCAAACTTAAGTTTACACGGTTAAACATAAAGAGGTCCGGCCACGACTTTATTACACGGCCATTGCACTACTCGGATCTATGTCTACCGCTCACGCTGTGATATAGTGTGCTGGAGGTGGCGGAACGGTCCGCCGCACCTGTGCGGGCGCGGTGATGAGCGGCGCGGCAGAGAGTCCCGATAAACCGGAAGTCGGCCAGTGGGATGGGCAGGGAGGAGCCCCTCCCCTCCCCCGGGCCCGCCCTATCGATCTGCCGGTGAGTTACCGCGGCCCGGCGTCGCCTGGCGTGGCGGCGAGCCAGTTGGCACCGGCACAGGAGTCGCGGGGCTGAGCAGCGCAGCCCGGCGGCCCACCTCGGCCCGGCCGCCGCACCTGATCTCCGGAAACAGCGCCGCGGAACAAAGGACGGTCTGGCGGCAGCAGCAGGCGGCGAGGAGGGGCGCGGCGAGGCGCGCCCAACTTCTTCCGCCGCCTTATCGCATTCGCGAGCGACGCAGAAGTGCTGCTGCATTGCATTTCCTTATTTCTGCCTTCGCTCCCGCCTTACATTCCCGTACCGACTGCTGGCGGAGACGTACGGGATTTCTTGCGAAGCGTGTATCAGAGAATCAATCAGTTGAGAGATACGTTTAAAGATGAAAGCAGGCTCCCGAGCAGGAAAGATTTCCACATATTGGTTCCCGAAAAGAAAATGATTGGTTACAACTGAATGGCGGATTCCTTTGTATGCATATGAAGGGTTCCCCCAAAGAGTGTAGACTACGAAATTAAATTATCGGGGGCTCTCTGTGTATTCCCGTATGACATTTATACATACAAGACGTTTAATTGCTCTACATTTCCGCCGACTGTATTCTAGGGGTAGAAATAAAGAATTAATTATATCAAAATTAAACATAGAATTGAACAGCCGACCGGTTTCACACAAACAGTTGGTACATTGGCCTGGGTTTCGACACCTGCTACGCGTGTGCTCATCAGAATACATGTACAAAATTGTTACGGCTTTCGTGGCCACTTATTGAGAAACTGCCTATTGGCTTCTCATAATCTTCGGTCTTCATTACGACGGTCGCATTCCCCTTATCGGCAGGCAGTAGCAATTCACTCTTGTCGGCGTTGAGATTCTTAATGGCTTGTATTTCTTCTTCCTTCAGGTTGCAAGCTGGTGATTTTGCACGGCGCAGTGAAGACTGAAGATTATGAGAAAAGATCCGAGACCTATTAGATCCGACGACGTACCGAAAACTAAGCGCAGATCCGACGCAGTGTATCACACGGAATACGAATCGATTAATCAAAGCGTCTTCTCTGCCGGCGGACATACAGAGAAACCTGCGCAACACGGAAGCCCTACCATCTCGGCTGTATGTGTTACCCAAGATCCATAAGAACAACGTTCCACTGAGACCGATCGTTAGCGCTCCTGGCTCACCGACGTATCAACTGGCAAAACACTTGGCTTCTCTGCTCCAGCCACACGTGGGGAAGACCGACACATACATAAAGGGCTAAGGACATTTCGTTGAGAAGCTGAAGAAACAGACTTGCACCAAATGACTTCCTAGTCAGCTTTGATGTTGGTTCGTTGTTTACGAAAGTGCCACTCAGTGACGCTGTCGAGCACATCAGTTCTATTTTCCCGCAAAACATCAAAAAGCTCTTCCATGCATGTCTCACCACGAGCTATTTCACGTGGAATGGCGATTTCTACGAACAGCTGGAAGGCGTCGCCATGGGTAGTCCTCTTAATCCAGTGTTGGCCAACTTCTTCATGGAGCAATTCGAAGCACAGGCACTGGACTTGGCGACTTGCAAACCTAAGGTGTGGTACAGGTACGTCGATGATACTTTCGTGGTGTGGAGCCATGGTGAAGAACAGCTCGGTGACTTCCTAAGACACTTAAATAGCCTGCATGTCAACATAACATTTACCATGGAAGTAGAAATGGACAAGAAACTGCCATTTCTAGATGTGATGGTACAAGGAACGGTGAAAACCTGGGACACAGTGTGTATCGAAAACCGACACACACGGACCAATATCTGCACAAACTATCAAACCACCACCCGAGCCAGAAAAGAGGCATGATTAATACGCTCGTAACGAGAGCAGAACGAGTATATGAGCCGCAGCACCGCAGACAAGAAATGCAACATCTGGAAAGTGTTCTGAGGAGCAGTGGGTACCCCACAAATTATATAAGAAGTGTAACAGAGCCAAACACTCGGCGAAGTAAGGAATCAGAAAAAGAAATGTCGGGTACGGCCTTTCTGCCATAGATTCCCCGAGTGACAGACAGAATAGCCCGTATATTGCGCAAACATGGCGTAAAGTAGATTTTCAAACCAATAAAGAAGGTCAAAGAGTGTCTTAGATCGGCGAAAGAGAAATGGGACCTACTTGCAATGTCAGGAATATACCGTATACCACGCACATGAGGAAAATTTTATTTCGGAATGACTGGACGATCAGTTGAGGATCAAAGAGCATAAGCGACACTGCAGGTTGGGGCAGGTGGAGAAATCGGCCGTGGCAGAGGACGCACTGAGTGAGACCGACCACCTAATATAATTCGCCGACACGGAAGTTATGGCTGTAGAGAAGCACTGTCACGCGCGCTTATTAAGAGAAGCTGTAGAAATACAAGAACACGCGAACAGTTTCAACAGGAAAGAGGAAAGCCTTAAGGTAAACGGATCCTGGCTTCCCGTACTGCAGCGAACGACCGTCACAGGTAGCAAGAGGAGAACCGCTCCGGAAATGACCGCGGAGAAGCCCTCAGACGTTGGCGCGCTAGGTACATACAGTCCGTTGGCGCGAGCTCGGCTCCAGTTCACCACCGGCAAAGGAGGGTGAAGCTTTGACAATGCCAACCACTCGTGCTGGTGAAACGTCCGTAAAATCATTAGATGAACGTCGGCCGAAGAACCAGAGACAGAAGCCAATAGGCAGTTTGTCAGAATACATGTTGCTAAATCGTACGATTACATTGCTAAAAAGCAATTGAATATGAAACGGCTGTGCTCCTGTCAAAAGTAAAATATAACGTAGTAGCCTTTGCCACGTATTCTTAGCTGTTTTTTTACGATGTAATTCCACTGTTCAGTCGTTTATGTGCAACCGATTAGCTGTTTAATCCTGTGCTGAAACCAATACATGGTAGCTGAATATATCATAATTGTTGAGGCTTTGGCGACCACTTGTTGAAAAATCGCTTTTTGGCCTCTGTCACAGGTACTTCGGCTGACCCTTGTTGTTTTTTCTGTCACCTCGCCAGAATGAGTGGCTCGTATCCTCAAAGCTTCACACTACATTCCTAGTATAGGAGGGTAAAGTTTTGACAAAACACCAGAAAAATCATCAAAGCGGCTTTCGATTTCAGGACTGATTACTACAGAGAACTTGTCAGTTACTTTGCTGAAAATAAAGTTTCGTAAATTTAAGGGGTAAATTAGGAAGTTTTGTAAATTTAAGAGGTAGTTAAAAAGTTTCACTTCGAAGGCTATACAGTCTACAATCGGTATGTGAATCACAAAATAATGGCATTGACGGAATCACCCATCGACGCATCCGGTTGAAGATTGTCCTGCTGCGTGAAGAGGTTGTCAACTGCCTGCTGCACATTCTCGTGCGACAGTAATCGACGATCGTTGAACGCCTTCTTTTAAGGGACCGAAGGCGTCATAATCAGAACTATAAGACAGCTGCTCGAGTGTCTCCCACTTGTGTAATGGATGAGGCTGGCGGCCCACGTCTATTACTGTTTGGTGTCGAATGGCGACCTGCGCAGAACTTGGTGCAGTAGTTTTCGACAGACAGGAGACATCCTGCTCCACACACACACACACACACACACACACACGCGCGCGCGCGCGCATTCTACATTCTGTGATGGATGTTTGGCGTTGTTCTTCCTCTGGTAAAATAACTCCGTCCGAAGAGGTCTAACAAGACATTAACGGTACTGATTGACCGCTGTGTCATTCTTAGCCTATAGGCGTCACTGGGAGCGGATATGGATGAGTGTATGGTCAGCACACAGCTCTGCCGGCCGTTGTCTGTTTTCGTGACCGGAGCCACTACTTAAGTACCTCCTCTATTTGCCTCCCAAGAGCTGCGTGCGCCCCACTTGCCAACAGCGCTCGGCAGACCGGACGGTGACCCATCCAAGTGCTAGCCAAGCCCGACAGAGTAACTTCAGTGATCTGATGGGAACTACAAAAAGGATGTTGGCTTTTTCGTTGGTAGTCAAGAATAACAGCATTGAAAATCTGTTTGGACGCTTTCGGTAATAACGTCGTTCACGTTTCCACACTTACCATACGCACTTCAGAACAACATGAATGCCGCAATAAACCCTTGCCTCCATTTCGGTACTCGTATACCAGCATCGGAGCCACGTTCCGTTGCATTCACGCTGCAGCAAAACCCTCAAAGGGAAACTTTCTGACGACCCCTCAATTTTTTTTTCCTTGCTGGTCCATGTCTGCCGTCCTGGTACACATTGCGTGAGCATCAGTAGAATTCCACGCGGCTAGTCAAGCCCAAACAAAATGGCGAAAACTGTCGATAATATAGAGTAACCCACGATATTACGTCTTAGCATTAACGGATATGTTGCAGCTCTTTAATGCTTATTCCGACGGCTAAATACGTCATCCAGATTGACTTTTCTCAATTGAAGCGTTTCCGCTACTGCAAAAATTAATTTTCGCAAAATACAGGGTGGTTATAATTACACTATCGCTATTTGACAGGTGGCCTATGAAAATCGAGTAGTCGTAGAAAATGATGCTTTGAGGAAACAGTCCGCAGCTCGTGGTCGTACGGTAGCGTTCTCGCTTCCCGCGCCCGGGTTCCCGGGTTCGATTTCGGCGGGGTCAGGGATTTTCTCTGCCTCGTGATGACTGGGTGTTGTGTGATGTCCTTAGGTTAGTTGGGTGTAATTAGTTCTAAGTTCTAGGGGACTGATGACCATATATGTTAAGTCCTATAGTGCTCAGAGCCATTTGAACGATTTGAGGAAACATTTCTAAGAACACGTGGAAGAGTAATATCGAATTAACAATTGAACAGTGAAAAAGAAAAGAAAAAAAAGAAAAAAACATTTTAATTTCCACGCGTGAGGGTAATATTTATTAATTGCACACTACATTTACGTTCCAGTCAACAAACGTTGCTGAGTGTGCCGAACATCTGTATCCGCGACAGCTTGTAATCGCAGTAGAGATACCATCTCACAACTGTTCCTAGCGGATTTCGAACGGTGCGACATGGAATGTTCATCTGTCGTGACACAGCTCGAGCACTGCTTGTAGGTCGCACATTGCGTCCGGCACTCTCTGCCATAACAACAGCAACTTCTTCAAGAGTTTGTGGTGCAACTGGCCGTAGCCCTCTCCCATGACCAATCCGCATATCGCCATTTAATCCGAACTTCTAGAGTCATGTTCTTCATTCCTAGTGCGGAAAGAGGACCTCCCTTCGATACTCTCGAAGAGCAGCAACAGTTTTGACCTAGTTTTTATAGAACGGCCGTACGAATAAAGTTCTACTCACCTGATTCATAACCGCAGCTGCAGTGCACAGTGATGCCTGTCTCCTAGCTATAAGACGCCGAGCAAGTACCGGCACCTGACGTAAAGCTATGACACTATGCTAAAACGCAAATTCTACACCACACAGTGTGTACATCATTCCTATAAGGTTGGGTACCCACATGGTAAAAATTCCATCCACTAAGCATAAAAGAGGAACGCCGTAACACACAAAAATTACAGCTATTAACGAGAGGAGTATTTGGATTGTATCCGTCTTTCATTCTCGACAGCAGTAACTAGAATTTGACACATTCTCCGCTGTGGGGATTCATATTCCCAAGAGGTCCGAGTACTTCCTCCAAATGATGCACACCACTTTGTTGTCCATGTGCCTATGCCTATACTGACCCTTCACCAGCTCATCAAATCCTCACTATGAAACCCTAGCTGCAGCATCAACTATTTCTTAAATTGGTGCTGATTAGAGCAAATTAATTACGACAAATTAAACTTGGATTTGATGAGGATTTCGAACTCTCTCAATTGATGGCATTCTTAGACGTCATTACATTCTGGCCCGCCCCATTTTTCGTTACAATGTACATCTTCTAAGTCACTTGAACGTGTTCAAGAGCTCCCAAGGAATTACAGTCTTGAGAATGAGGAAATGGCTTTCTGATATCAGCTCTCAATACTCATATCTACACACTATTTTATTTCATTCCTTATATCGAGAGATATGCCATTGGTCTTCTTCAACCACCCATTTTGCCTTTCTTTTGCCACTCTCTTCACTTCTATATAGCTGTACTGCAGACGTACACATTCAGGAACAACTTGCTTAGTTCTGTATCAATATCTAAATCAGTAGAGCTATTTTACACTGCCTAACGAAAAATGTCAAGCTCCTAGAACGGGGGGAAGGAACGAAATAAAACTTCACGATGCGATAAAAATGATATTGAATAACTTCACAAATATAACAAAACTGACGTGCAAATGAAATAAAAATTATCGCATAAAAATAACAAAGACTTTGTAATCAATTAATATGATCTGCGAGTGTAACTGCAGTCTCAGTGTTTTGCAAAAGGATCTTTCTCTCTTCCTTTATGTTTCTGAGTAGTGTAAAAAGCCATTTTGTGTCGCGGCCCAAAAACGTGTTTCATGTAACATTTAGCGTAAATATAATCAAATATTACCTAAAAGTATCGCTAACGGTCTTCTGTACTCCCACCCCCCCCCCCCCCGGCCCCATGAACCATTTACCTTGCCGTTAGTGGGGAGTCTTGCGTGCCTTAGTGATAAAGACAGCGGGACCGTAGGTGCAACCACAAAGGAAAGGTATCTGTTGAGAGGCCAGACAAACGTGTGGTTCCTGAAGAGGGGCAGCAGCCTTTTCAGTAGTTGCAGGGGCAACAGTCTGGATGATTGACTGATCTGGCCTTGTAACACTAACCAAAACGGCCTTGCTGTGTTGGTACTGCGAACGGCTGAAAACAAGGGCAAACTACAGCCGTAATTTTTCCAGAGAGCATGAGCTTTACTGTATGGTTAAATGATGGAGTCCTCTTGGGTAAAATATTCCAGAGGTAAAATAGTCCCCCATTCGTATCTCCGGGCGGGGACTACTCAAGAGGACGTCGTTATCAGGAGAAAGAAAACTGGAAGGTCAGATCCCTTAATCGGGCAGGTAGGTTAGAAAATTTAAAAAGGGAAATGGATAGTTTAAAGTTAGATATAGTGGGAATTAGTGAAGTTCGGTGGCAGGAGGAACAGAATCTTGGTCAGGTGAATACAGGGTTATAAATACAAAATCAAATAGGGGTAATGCAGGAGTAGGTTTAATAACGAATAAAAAAATTGGAGTGCGGGTAAGCTACTACAAACAGCATAGTGAACGGATTATTGTGGCCAAGACAGACACGAAGCCCATGCCTATTACCGTAGTACAAGTTTGTATGTCAACTAGCTCTGCAGATGAAGAAATTGATGAAATGTATGAAGAGATAATAGAAGTTATTCAGGTAGTGAAGGAGACGAAAATAGTCATGGGTGACTGGAGTTCGAGAGTAGGAAAAGGGAGAGAAGGAAACATATTAGATGAATATGGATTGGGGGTAAGAAATCAAAGAGGAAACCATCTGGAAGAATATTGCACAGAGCATAACTTAATGATAGAAGGTTGTATACATGGAAGAACCCTGGAGATACTAGCAGGTATCAGATAGATTATATAATGGTAAGACAGTCATTAAGGAACGAGGTTCTAAATTGTAAGACATTTACAGAGGCAAATGTGGACTCTGACCACAATCTATTGGTTATGAACTGTAGATTAAAACTGTAGAAACTGCAAAAAAGGTGGGTATTTAAGGAGATGGGACCTGGATAAACAGACTAAACCAGAGGTTGTACAGAGTTTCAGGGAGAGCATAAGGAAAAAATTGATAGGAATGGTGGAAAGAAATACAGTAGAAGAAGAATGGGTAGCTCTGAGGGATGAAGTAGTGAAGGCAGCAGAGGATCAAGTAGGTAAAAGGTCGAGGGCTGGTAGAAATCCTTGGGTAACAGAAGAGATAATGAATTTAATTGATGAAAGGAGAAAATATAAAAATGCAGTAAATGAAGCAGGCAAAAGAGAATACAAACATCTCAAAAGTGAGATCGACAGGAAGTGCAAAATGGCTAAGCAGAGATGACTAGAGGACAACTGTAAGGATGTAGAGGCTTATCTCCCTAGGGGTAAGATACATACTGACTACAGGAAAATTAAAGAGACCTTTGGAGGAAAGAGAGCCACTTGTATGAATATCTAGAGCTCAGGTGGAAACCCAGTTCTAAGCAAAGAAGGGAAAGCAGAAAGGTGGAAGGAGTATATAGAGGGTCTATACAAGGGCGATGTACTTGAGGACAATAATACGGAAATGGAAGAGGATGTAGATGAAGATGAAATGGGAGATATAATACTACGTGAAGAGGTTGACAGAGCACTGAAGGGCCTGAGTCGAAACAAGGCCCCAGGAGTAGACAATATCCTATTAGAACTACTGAGGGCCTTGGGAGAGCCAGTCCTGACAAAACTCAACCATCTGGTGAGCAAGATGTATGAGACAGGCGAAATACCCTCAGACTTCAAGAAGATTATAATAATTCCAATCCCAAAGTAAGCAGGTGTTGACAGATGTGAAAATTACCCAACTATCAGTTTAATGAGTCAGAGCTGCAAAATACTAGCGCGAATTCTTTACAGACGAATGGAAATACTAGTAGAAGCCGACCCTGGGGGAATATTAGTTTGGATTCCGTAGAAATGTTGGAACACGTGAGGCAATACCGACCTTACGACTTATCTTAGAAGAAAGATTGAGGGAAGGTAAACCTACCTTTCTAGCATTTGTAGACTTAGAGAAAGCCTTTGACAATGTTGACTGGAATACTCTCTTTTTAATTTTAGAGGTGGCAGGAGTAAAATACAGGGAGGGAAAGGCTATTTACAATTTGTACAGTAACCAGATGGCAGTTATAAGAGTCGAATTGCATGAAAGGGAAGCAGTGGTTGGGAAAGGAGTGAGACAGGTTTGTAGCCTCTCCCCGATGTTATTCAATCTGTATATTGAGCAAGCAGTAAAGTAAACAAAAGAAAAATTCGAAGTTGGTATTAAAATCCATAGAGAAGAAATAAAAACTTTGAGATTCGCCGATGACATTGTAATTCTGTCAGAGACAGCAAAGGACTTGGAAGAGCAGTTGAACGGAAAGGATCGTGTCTTGAAAGGAGGATATAAGATGAACATCAACAAAAGCAAAACGAGGATAATGGAATGTAGTCGAATTAAGTCGGGTGATACTGAGGGAATTAGATTAGGAAATGAGACACTTAAATTAGTAAAGGAGTTTTGCTATTTGGGGAGCAAAATGACTGATCATGGTCGAAGTAGAGATGATATAAAATGTTGACTGTCAATGGCAAGGCAAGCGTTTCTGAAGAAGAGAAATTTATTAACATCGAGTATAGATTTAAGTGCCAGGAAGTCGTTTCTGAAAGTTTTGTGTCAAGTGTAGCCTTGTATGGAAGTGAAACATGGACGATAAGTAACTTGGACAAGAAGAGAATAGAAGTTTTAGAAATGTGGTGCTACAGAAGAATGCTGAAGATTAGATGGGTAGATCTCATAAGTAATGAGGAGGTATTGAATAGAATTGGGGAGAAGAGGTGTTTGTGGCACAACTTCACAAGAAGGGACATGTTGGTAGGACATGTTCTGAGGCATCAAGGGGTCACAAATTTTGCATTGGAGGGCAGCGTGGAGGGTAAAAATCGTCGAGGGAGACCTAGAGATGAATACACTAAGCAGATTCAGAAGGGTGTAGGCTGCAGTAAGTACTGGGAGATGAAGAGGCTTGCACATGATAGATTAGCATGGAGAGCTGCATCAAACCTGTCTCAGAACTGAAGACTACAACAACAACAACAACATGCAACTTTTATAGGAAAACAATGCCGCAGATGCCAGCACCATTGTTCTAAATGATGACGACTCAGAGTCGTAATGAATATCTAGTACTTGGTAATTTTGACAACTAAAATTAATGTAAATGTAGGAGAACTTTCTTGATTACCGGCTCCTCCTTTGAAACTGTAAAGATGATCAGTTTTTCCAACATTTGATTATATCTGAGTAAAGTGAGTTCAGTAAATTTTTTCGATCCCCGCTTAACGAAATTACGAGAATCTCCTTAGCATTGCATTTTCATAGAAGTAAAAAATAATTTACAAAAATCAACTCTAATTTAGCGATATACAGTCATATATCTGGAGTTTTGTGATTTGGTGGCGTCTTTTAATATAAAAATATCGTGTCGGGCAAACTAACTAAGAGAAGTACCACAACTGAGTCACTGAGATAAATAATTTTCAAGTTGTGGTGCTGGCAGAATAGCACTTACTTTTCATGACATGTAAATAGTAATACATAAAGAACCACCACAATTTGAGATGCATTTGATCTTAACTCAGTGATTACACAATCGAGTCAAATTTACGAAGAACTTGGCAGTATGACCCCATTTATCAGTGTGTCCTTGCACCCCTCCGCCCTGCATTCGAGCAATGCTGCTAGTGGGAGCGGTGCATGCTCTCGTGAGGCAAGCTCGTCCACAGGTGTTGTAACTGGCCCTTGATATCCTGGATACTGACGTTGGGGAAGAGTTGATCCAGGTCAGTTCCGAGTCGCAGTTCATCTACGAACACAATGTGAAGGCATTCATCAACAGCCCAAACTGCGAGTCACAGCACACAGTCGTTAGTGTTGTCGCCTCCACGGCAGGCAAGACATGTGACGGTAATTCCCCAATACAGCTACTGCTAGTCTCGAACCAATCGTGTAGGGAGGCTCAGTATGTTGAAGTCCATTACTTGATGCACAGGATGACAAACCTCCCATGTGTTGGTCAAGCATTATCTACTGGAACCTTGACGACGAATACGCATGCTCTCACATCTCCATGCAGTCCAAAACCGCGCACTGTCACATTCCATTGCTCCACAAACTTGGTTCTTGTGGTCTATCCCTGGCTGAGAGATGCTAGTAAAAATATGTAAACTAGCTTTCATTAAATTCCACAAAACATAGAGAAATGTGGAAAGGAACCATAATACAACTACGCTTGAATAGTGAATACCGAAAATTAATAATTTCGACCTGGCCTGTGTGGACGTAGTAGTTACAGTTATTCAGTTCCAGACTTCATATTAAAACTTTGCATTTAGTTACTTTCAGGTTACCTTGTAATGTTCATCATATTGTGAATACTATACTTACATTCTCGAATAAGCGGGATTGACGAACATCTGGTAACGACGCATATGGAAGGGAACTGCCTGATTTCAACATCATGTGCTCTGAAAACTTGGAGCCGATATAATTTTATTTATGAAATGTTTATATACTTACACAATGTGATCAAAAGTATTCGGCAACCCGGCCTAAAATGACTTACAAGTTCGTGGCACCCTCCATCGGTAATGCTGGAATTCAATATGGTGTTGGCCCACCCTTAGCCTTGATGATCGCCTCCACTCTGGCAGGCACACGTTCAACAAGATGCTGGAAGGTTTCTCGGCGAATGGCAGCCCATTCTTCACGGAGTGCTGCACTGAGGAGAGGTATCGATGTCGGTCGGTGAGGCCTGGCACGAAGTCGGCGTTCCAAAACATCCCAGAGGTGTTCAATAGGATTCAGGTCAGAACTCTGTGCGGGTCAGTCCATTACAGGGATGTTATTGTCGTATAACCACTCCGCCACAGTCCGTGCATTATGAACAGGTGCTCGATCGTGTTGAAATATGTAATCGCCATCCCCGTATTGCTCTTCAACAGTGGGAAGCAGGAAGGTGCTTAAACCTTAAATGTAGGTCTGTGCTGTGGTAGTTCCATGCAAAACAACAACGAGTGCAAGCTGCCTCCATGATAAAACACGACCACACCATAATACCACCGTTTCCAAATTTTACTGTTGGCACCAGTCACGCTGGCAGATGACGTTCACGCCATACCCACACCCTGCCACATTGTGTACCGTGATTCGTCACTCCACACAACGCTTTCCACTATTGAATCATCCAATGTTTACGTTGCTTGCACCAAGCGAGGCGGCGTTTGGCATTTACTAGCGTGATGTGCGCCTTATGAGCAACCTCTCGACCATCAAACCTAATTTTACCCACCTCCCGCCTAACTGTTTTAGTACTAGCAGGGAATCCTGGTGCAGTTGGGAATTCCTGTGTGATGGTCTGGATACATGTCTGCCTATTATAAATTACGACCCTCTCCAACTGTCGGCGGTCTCTGTCAGTCGGTATGTACGCTTTTGTGCTGTACGTGTCCCTTCTCGTTTTCACATCACTATCACATCGGAAACGTTGGACGTAGGGATATTTAAGGGTGTGGAAATCTCGCGTACCGACATATGACACAAGTGACTCCCAATCTCCTAACCACGTCCGAAGTCCGTGAGTTCCGCGTAGCACCGCATTCTGCTCTCTCTGCTCTCGCAATGTCTACGGACTACTTAGGTCGCTGACATGGAGTACCTGGCAGTAGGTGGCAGCACAATGCTCCTAATATGAAAACCATATGTTTTTGGGTGTGTCCGGCTACATTTGACCACATAGTGTACGTTGGTGACGCCGAGAAACCTCGCTAGTACAAGTTACCAACTCCGTGATATCGGTAACATCACTTCAGCGGTTAGCCGCCTGCACACTTGTTATCTTTTCAAAATATTTTTAAAAGAAGTTAGTGGCAGATGTATCAGTGGGAGATGAGCCACTGAGGTACCCGTGGCTGTTAATACGTTAAATTCTGTGTTGTCTCTGTTATGGCGCTCGCAGGACTATCAGTAAGCGGTACTTCTGATGGCACGCTGCTTTTTCCGACGCAATAAGTAGCAGGGGATCTTAATATTCGTGTTGTTGATTAATATTCAAGTTCAGTAAGTTTTAAAGGTGAACTTCTACACAGCAACATCGGAACTAAAATGTAAATTTACCTATAAACCCGCGAAGAATCAAACTGTCAACGTACAAATCAAACAAGGATTGAAAGATGTAAAAGAAATAATACTGAGATAAAAATTCAGAGTATAAATATATAAATGGTGTGATGCACTTGGGGAGGGTAGGGGGTGATGATATTGTTGATCCTTATGCGAGTGAGGCCGAATTACAGGAGCTGTTACATGCAGATATATGCACTTAAAAGATAGTAGTTGTTCAGGAGCAGCTGAAATGAAATGTGCAACAAACTCAACTAGAGCCGTGAGAACCACTTAAGTGACGATGATTCTTCTACCTTTGAGGCGAAATAATACCTCACGGACGAAGCAAGAAAGAGACTATTAGGACTACTAGAGGCAAGAGATTATTCTTTGGCCAAATCTGTCCACTAACATCAAACATATGTTCTAATTTGAGAAAGAATATTCTGAAAATGAACGTCTGAAGCACAGAATAGTGTAGGAGTAAATCATTGGTTGACAAGAACTGAAGCATTTGCTAGGCATAGAAGATAAAACACAGATACATCCTTTGTTTAATCACAACCTTGACATGTCTCAAAAGCTCTCCATTGTTCATGAAAATCTTGAATAAATAATTGTCTTAAGGCTTCGGAGTTCTTCTAACTTGCTAATATCTAATTTTAAAGAGCTTAGTATATTTAAGGGGACCGCTCTGTGGTTCAGGTCGAAAAAAATTGATTTTCAGATTTCATCATATTTCGATAGATTAAGGTTTTATTTAAGTACTCTGAAAAGTATTATGTTGAAAAAAAAAAAATTTTGCAACATTTAAAGAGCATTTTACTACCACGTGTGTTTATGTGCCACACCACTTTTTTGCATATATTTTAGATATTTATATCCCCTACATTGCACCTTAGGGACCTTTTTTTCTTACTCCCGAGTTTGTTGGCTATCCTTGGAAAGCAACGGTCGGTATTCTTTTGTTTCTGCTGTTTGTAAACAACACTCTTTCAAACACGCGGTTAATTTTGTTCAAGTGTGTTTGCGAGTCGTCGTTATATTTACGTTTGCAGTGCTTGTCTACGTGTGTTTTGTTGTGTTTATTGAAGATGACGAAACGTAAAGGCATTTCCAAGAAACGACAATTTAGTGGAAACCAGTTTAGAAAGCTTTCTGTACAAGAGGTTATGTCGCCTGGAAACGATCTTTCTAATAGTAATTCTTTAACAAATGCATCATCAAAGAAGCTCTCACCATTTCAAGAAAGTTACAACGAATTTACTGTAAGTGACAAGGGGTGCAGTAACATTGTTATAAATTTGAGAATATTATGAGATGTAATTTCTAAATTTGTACAATGTAGACAGTGTGGTGAGTTACAGAATGTGAAAATTTGAGAGAGTTCGAGAAAAGTCCTAGCTGTTGCTTTGAATTTAATTTGCACTTAATGCTGAGCTGTGATTTCATTTATGAGTTCTTCAAAACCAGATGCAAGTGGTCCTTATGCAATCAATACTAGATTAGTCTATACCTTGCGATCCATTGGCAAGGGCATGGCTGCAGGGAAAACATTTTGTTCAGTGATGAACTTACATCAGCCACCAAATATATTTGAAGAACTGACTGCAATATTAGAGAAAGCTGTATGTGAGGTCAGTAGGGAAAGCATTAAACTGGCTGCTAGGGAAGCACTGGAAGAAAATAACGGATGTTCGGATATTGCAGTTGCACTTGATGGAAGTTGGCAGAAAAGAGGAAATACTTCTCTGAGTGGACTAGTAACTGCTACGACTGTAGACACCTCTAAAATGTTAAATGTGGAGATAAGGTTTAAATATTGCAAATGTTGTAAAGTCAATGAACATAAAGAACACAATTGTGTGGCTAATTTTAGAGGAACAAGTGATGGTATGGAAGTTAATGGAGTACAACAAATATTTCGTCGCTCCATAGAAACAAGAGGCGCACGGTACAACAGATATTTGGGCGATGGTGACAGTAAGGTATAAAACAAAGTGGTGAACTCTAAGTCATATGAAGATGCCATTATTAGCAAAATAGAATGTGTAGGCCATGTTCAAAAACGTTTGGGAACAAGTCTAACTGTTGATATGAGAGGAAAAAAAAATTAGAAGGTGGAAAATTGTTAACCAGACAGGGACGGTCAACTAAAACTGAAACAGAAAACTTGGAGGTATACTATGGGCAGGCAATTAGGAGAAATAAAGAAAATCTGAATGAAGGCAATAAAGAGAGATGTTTGGCCCATATTCTTCCTGAAGTCTTCTACTGATAAGCCATGTCATGGATTGTGTCCATCAGGAGAAAATTCGTTTTGCAAATACAATAGGGCTCAGGCAACTGGAGAATCTTATTCTCACCAGCATTCTCTTCCTGCTGCTGTTATTACAGCAATTAAGCGTATTTTCAGGGACTTGGCTCATCCTGACCTTCTAAGGAAATGTCTGCATGGGCAGACACAGAACCCAAATGAATGTTTAAGCAGCATAATTTAGAACCGCCTTCCTAAAACTGTATTTATGGGCATGCATACAATGAAACAAGGAGTTCACGATGCTCTTATTACATTCAATTGTGGCAATATTGTAAAGTGTTTGGTACTGAAAAAGCTGGGAATTAATCCTAATGACAATATGATCACTGGGCTACAACATTTCCATACATTGAGGATAGCCGATGCAGGCAGGTCTGCACCTGATATGGCCAAGAAAACAAGACAAACATCCAGGAAGGTGAAAAAGGAGCTGGAAGACCTGCTAGAGGCCAAAGAGTGGCCATCATATGAAGCAGCACAGTTTTAATTAACTGCAAGTAAAAATATTTCAGAAGTTTTTTCTTTAACGTCAATTTGCCACAAAATAAAATTTTCAGTACATATGTCCCATTACACCAGAAACTGTCATAGATAAATCAATGATATTTTAAAAGACTCTGCATGATATAAAAGCCACCTCTGGTACTAATTCATTAATATTCCCCCATTAGACAGTTAACAAAAAAATATTTTCTGCAGAAAAACTTAGTATTTTTTGCTAATAAATTTAAAAAAGTATTTGTTAAAAACTATAGAATAGATAAAGTAGATTTTAGTACAGTTGACTGTATTAGCATCATGTAACTTGCAGTAAAAATATTAAGGTCCTGCATCAAATGATTTTTTTCGTAAATGGGTCGAATACTTGCCAAAATTAACATGGGTTAGACAGGCAGGGCGTGGTCCGCTTAATTCCCTAATCTCTTCATGCGACTATTTAAAAGTTACTGTCTTCATTTTGATTGCTTTTATTTCATATAACGTGCTCGTCCATCTCATGTGATGATATTTTCAAAGACATCGTATCTGACATAACGTACGTCATCGTAGCGCAAGTACAACATGAATACTTTTGTCTTATGTCATCCAAAGATCTACTTCTGACTCGTACGCACGTACTGCAAGCTCCAAAAAGTTACATTCCGACCATACAAATCACCCACTTTTATAAATATGGTTCCCGATACATTGGATATAGACTGAGGCCGAACGTAGTGTACACCTCCTGCAAATCAGTCAGTAGCCCCAGTGAGCAACCATTTATTGTAGCATAAACACATATCTCAGTGTTACTGTTATCCTATGCATTCAGTCATGTTTAAATTAGCTTATCTATAATTTCAATTTGCTGTCAGCAAGGAACAGTCATTTTCGTAACGGAAGGAAGTGTGAGGAAATCTAACTATAGTGGGAGAACAAGGCTTGACTACAATAACCAGGTTGAAATGGATGCCATAGTTTGAAGGTGTTATGCACGGATGAAGGGGCATGTTCAGTTAAGATTTCCATAGAGATCTACATCAGTTACGTCTTCTGATTTATATATACATAAGACATAATCGCCGAGAGTAGTGATGCCATCATTCCATCGAGGTACCAGATTGAAAACATCCGTTCGGTACAACACCATCTCCTGCCGCGTGAAGAAGTCCGTAACTGCCTGCTGCACATCTTCGTCCGAAAGGAATGGTCGACGCTTTAAGTGACTGAAGGCGTCGTAATCTTGCGAGGAGAGACGAGGACTAAAGGGCAGGTGCTTGAGTGTCTCGCACTAGAGTTATTACATCTGAGGTAGGGGGACGTGTGTTATCATGAAGTAGCAGCACCTCTAGTGGTTGGGTGGTTTTCGACGGACATGCTGCCCCATAAACATTCTTCATTCTCCGATGGATGTCTACCGGTGTTTGTCCTTCGGCGTACATGAAAAGAATAACAGCACGTTGGTCCTGTTGGGACGCATTTGCTAATAACGTTGCCATAGTTCACGTTTCCGCATTTACCGCACGCATGTCTAAAAGACACGAATGACACACTATTCCCTTGCCTACAAGTCGGTGCTTATATACCCGCATCGGAGTCACCCGATGTTGCTTAAGCACCGCAGAAACTCCCTCAAATGGAAACTTTCGTTATCGCCTATTATATATTGGGGTCCTACGGCTCCCCACATCCCGCATCTCATCCTACATAATAACTTATTCTGCGTATCTTTAGCGGTCAAATTTCTTTTGGTCATAGTCCTTCCTATTCCTTGAATCCATTTAAATGGTCATCTTCCTTTGAGCGTTCTATTTATTGGTATATATTCAAATACATTGTTGGTAATTTACACTTTCCTATTCTCATTAAATGTTCAAACCGAAAGAGTTTTCTGCGTTCTATTTGATAGAGTATGATGTTTTTCTTGTGCGTTGTTTCCTCTACTCACTCATTTGTTGTATGTTCCTAACGGGTGATCCTTGAAGCTCGTCTCAGAGATCCTGTAGCCTCCCCGGTTTACCTGCGCAGATGCTCTCGGGAGCCACCACGTGTCCGAAAACGGACTGAAAAATTGGCTGTTAAACTAGTTTGGTGTCAGTAATGTAGTCCACTCAAAAGTCTAAAATTAAAACGCTTTAATTTCACTTTGATGTCATGTTTATGACCATTTCTGGTTCCACATATATCTGTTTTGTACTGATAAACGGATACCCACATACTGCATCCTGTTGATGATCTATTACTTCGAATGTAGTAACGTATAATCAATGTAACCAGCGTGACAGATAAACAGTCAATTCTGTTACTTGAGGATTCAATCAAAACATCCTTCCACTCGTTTGAAATTAATAATGGTAGTCATAAGTGCAAAGCAGCATTTTGTTATCATTAGCCAAGAGTGTCGTCACACATCATTGTTAGAGATTAAAATGGTCATTGCTATCGCATACAAGTTTAAAGTAAGTATTAAAATACGTAACTGAATAATTGAGCAAGAAGCAGCAGAATACGAAACACGTCGCGAATGCGGTACAGTTTTTTGGTTTTACGTATCGAGTGAACCGAATGCGGTGCATTTGCCACATAGCGAATATATCTGTTATTCTAAGTTCCCCGCAGGATGACTTAACATGATTTACACCTTGCTCCTTTTATAAGTTTGGAATAATTAAAACTGGATTTATACATTGTGATTTGTTAGAATTCCAAAAATTGCAACTCAGACTTCACATTAGTTAAAATAGTGGATAAACATTCATTTTAATATAAACATTCCAAGAAAGCAACTGGTTAATTTGCTTGTTTATACGATTGTTCTTCAGTAAACAGATTTGTACATAAAAATGTTAACTATTTCGAAATGAAATGAGTGCAGGTATTGCTAACATATTTTCGTTTCATAAATTATTTGTGTATTTCTACAGCTTTTCTTTATGTTTTGTCAGCAAGTCAATACACGTGTATTTATTTATATATGAACAATGCTAATGAAGTTTCAAATTAGTGATATTTCGTTATTAACAGAGTGTTCAGGCAAACCAACTGGCTCATTATATTGCTAGTAAGCAAAACAATGTAACTAATCATAAAGTTAAACGGAATTAGCTCTGGGTCAATATTTGTGATTTATAGGTACTGGGCACTCAAAATATAAATGACAGTAGTGAAGACTGCACAAAATTGCCAAAAAATTTGCAAATACCTATGGGAGTGAAACACAACCGATGGGAGGTGTCCAGCTTGGCATATCGCAGGTCATTTCTGCAACTTCGATCGTCTTGCGGCTGTCCTCCTCAATCCTTCAACACACCGTACCATAGATGGTAAATGACTCAATAATTACTTTATATATGCTCTGATGTACGAAACTTTATGACGAAAGTAGTTTTCTCGTGATACGTCACTACCAAGTAACATAGTTCCCTGAAACATAGACCGTACATACAAAGAACTTTTAAGGACAGTGCAGAGGGTAAATGAAAGAGTTATCGCAGTCAGAAGAACGGAAATGACACTTTTACTCAGAATCAATAATTACACTAAAGACATCGCGATTTATGCTGATCCCATGGACACTACAAATTATTGGATACCACGACCGACAATTCATGCTATGCATCATGGTCCCATATTGGCCCCAAGTTTGGAAAACAGCTCTTTGTGGTAGGGTGTTCCATTCCCCTACCAGCGTGACGGACACCTCCTGTGTGGTCGTTGGTGCATGCGGTCGTGCGGTAGTATGTCTCCTCAACGCAACCTACACGCGATCGATGGGATTTAAGTACGGGGAATGGACAGGCCGGCCCATTCGCCAAAGATCCTCTCGTTCCAAGAGCTCTCGCAACTGCTCTGCTCGATGCGGTCACTCAACTGTCTTCCATAAAAATGAAACCAACTGCAATTGCACCATGAAAACGCACGTGGGTTAGGAGTACAGTGTGAGAGTATCGTTTGCCGGTGAATGTATCCTGTTCGCTGATTTGCAGGTCTGTACACCCACGCAACATTATGATTCCGCAATTCTTATGACCAGGTCGACCAAAACGATCGCGTTCGAAAATCTTGAGGGTACGTCCCGAAGAACTATTCAAACTGAATTTTCTCTCATCAGAGAAAGGCACACGACTCCACATCTCATTGGGTCAGTTCCTATGTTCTTGGCACCGTCGCAAACGGTAGCTGCAATGTAAGTGTGTGCCAACGGAAGACAACGTACTGGTCGTAGGTGTTTCCCACGACTGGTAAAGAGACCACCCCTATGCAGTCACCGTACCGTGCCGATGTGCAGCGTGAGGATGCCGGACATTTTCCACGCCGGACATTTTCCACGCCGGACATTTTCCACACTTGCGCCTTCGCCAGGTAGCTAGAGTAGCGATCCCTCAGGTAAGGGACGCCCTTCCTCGTACTTCTTCTGCCGGCTTTCAAACCGCCGTTTCCACATCTTACTCGATACAACCAGTACGTAAGGGGCCTCCTTCTTCGACATCTTGGCGAAATATTGAGCTTCTTTACCGAAATCAAAATATTTATAACTTTGGGAAACGAAAGCAATACCGACGATTATGACGGTATGTAATTAGTTGTACCAAGTATAAATATAGATCCCCCTGTCTGTACGGTAGCTTCCTTTCACGCTTACTGATTGCGATAGAAACAGTCCATCGCCATGGGAGTAACAAGAAAGGAACGATGCAACGAGAATGCGAATGTATGCTAATCATTTCTTTTTGATCACTGCATTTGTGTCTACTTTACTTACTACAACTGCATACCCTAAAGACAATAAGAAAGAGTACCTGGGTATGTGAATATTTGAAAATAAGAACGACATACTCCACATTATTTTGCTCTCAAAAAACATTAGTTAATAAAGTGTAGTGGGACAATGTTCGAAACATAACTGAAAACACGTTCACTATATGGAGATAAGAACATCTATGATTTCCATGTCATCTAAAGTCGACGTACAACTATAAAATTTTAGAAATAAGGAAATGAAGTAATACAGAATGCTACGCTTGTAATGTACTTTGTTGTTCTACATTGTTTAGCTCTGGTATTTACAGGGTCACAGAGAAAGCATCTTAGGTTCTGGAGGGAAATGCCGTAATTTTAATTATCTGCACTACAGCAGAAACATGAAGGACAACTTAAGGAAAAATAATGTAATGTGTGTTCAAGCACACAATCGACATTGAAACAGATTGTTCCTGTGACTTAGTACGGGCAGAGGTTATATTCGACAACGGGAATAAATTAATAACTGGCTCCTTTTACCGACCGCTGTCTCAGATGAAACAGTAGCTGAACAGTTCAAAGAAATCTTGAGTCTCATCACAAATAGGGACCGTACTCATACAATTATGGTTGGCAGTCACTTCAATGTACGTTCCGTATATTGACAAAAATACATTTTCAGACCCTATTGTAGATAGAAAACAACTTCCGCAATTGTTCTTAATGATTTTTTAAAGTTATATTGAACAATTAGTTCACGAGGCCATTCAAATTGTAAATAGTTACGAAAACACACTTGACATTTTAGCCACGAATAATCCTAAGCATCACGACGATACAGGGTTTAGTGAACACGCAGTCATACCGAGGATCACTTCCGTAACAAAGAAATTCACCAAAACTAAACGCGAAATATATCTATTTATAAAAGCAGTTAAAAATTCGGTTGACATCTTTCTAAGAGATAATCTCCAATCCATCTAAACTATGTAAATGAAGACCATATGTGTCTTAAGTTCAAAGAAATAGCATCAACAGCACTGGAGATATTCATAACAAATAAATTAATAAGAGACGGAACTGATCTCCCATGGAACACAAGACCCGACAGAAAGCTGCTGCAGGAGCACCGAAAAAGGCACGTACGATTTAGACGAACGCAAAATCTCCAAGATTGGTGAAGTTTTACTGAGGCTCGAAATTTGGTGCGGATTTCAATGTGAAACTCGCTCTAGAAATGTGGGGAAAATCCAAAGAGATTCTGGTCCTACGTTAAATAAAGCAGCGGAAAGGCTAAGTAAGTATCTTTACTGCGCGACAGCGACGGTAATGTTACTGATGACAGAGCCACGAAAGTGGAGTTACTAAATGCATTTTCCGAAATTCCTTCACCTAAGAAGACGAAGTAAATATTCCAGAATTCGAAATGAGAACAGCTGCAAACATAATTTAGTAGTAGATATCCCTGGTGTTGCAAAGCAACTCAAATTACACTATCAAATTACTAATGTTGCAGAGGTGCCTCAACAGTCAGTGACACAGGAAATGTTCAAATACCTTTTCAAAAAGTCTCTAATGTATAAGAAAAGTAGGTCCAATACATTTGTTTCTGATGTTCTTTAGTAACAGTATTTTCAGTAGTAAGCTCCTTGCCTAGTTTCAGTTGCTTTTACTGGCCTGTTTAAAGAAAATCAACATTTTAGTAAGAAATTTTATTTTTGAAAGGACTATATCTAAATGTACTTAAGTAGATTTACATCTAATATAAATGTTTGCAGCTAAATTTAAATAAAAAAAATTGAGGTGCAAAAGTTGTCAAACTTAGTATCAGATCAGTTTGGGGATGTCAATTTTGCGTACAATTCAAAGGTTCAGTTCCCATTTTCTTTTGCAATAGCGTATACTATCAGTTTAACAAACCATGATAATTTAGGTGATAGTTGCGACTCTGAAGCTTCAGACAATAATTTTAGAACTCACAGTTATTTAATAGTATGGCCACAATGCTGGAAGGTAGAAAAAAGTTATCTTAACGTGATAACAATAGGGATACTTTTGTGAGGCTTGAAACACTCTTTCATTTTTACATTAAAGGCTGTTTCCCATCACACTTTGCACAGGCTTTCTTCTTATTAGGGATCAGTGCAAATACAGTAGGAAGAATATTTGTTTCTTTAATCGGGCCTCCTAAGTCTATGTGTATGTTGTAGATTTGTGCAAACTGCTTGCTGCAGCTCTTAAACGTTCCATCCATAAAAAAAATGGGAACATGTTTTTAAACCTTCTTTTCCTTTGCTTCCACTAAAAATCATTATTCTCTCCCTAACCGTTCGTCTTCCAGAAGTAAACTACTGCCATCTCCCATTTTTAACAGATCTTCAAGAAGATCAATTTCATAAAAGTTCTTAGGCTCTTGGGTATGGTGTAAGGTCTATGTGCATGGTGTAGATTTGTGCAAACTGCTTGCTGCAACTCTTAAATGTTCCATCCATAAAAAAATGGGAGCATGTTTTTAAACTTTCGTTTCCTTTGCTTCCACTACAAATGATTATTCTCTCCCTAATCTTTCGTCTTCCAGAAGTAAACTACCGCCATCTCTCATTTTTAATAGATCTTCATGAAGATCAATTTCATAAAAGTTTTTAGGCTCTTGCTGGTTCCGCCGCGCTTGACTCCATCGACGACGCATGGTTCTCATCATAGATTCTGAATTAGGCATTACTGTAACAAAGTCAAAAGCTTTATTATGTAGATTTTCCATTTCATCCGCGTATATCACCGATAACTGTGTAGTTTCTTCTCGAGGCCTTCTCTTCGCTCTTTCTACTTGCTGTCTCACTTACAGAGCCGCATCGTCAGGTGGTCCACAGAGATGTTCCAATACGTTCAACACTTCTCCGTTTCTCAAAAGCAGCTTTCCCTTGCAATGATCCGCTTTACGGCGTAAGCACATCTATATAACAACACCTTCTTTAGATTCCCTCTGTTTATGATACGCGTAACCTTTGTAATGAGCAGGAGGCCTGCCCTTGTTCGTTGTAATAACTTCCATACTGATGGCAACCTTAGCATCTTAGAAAGCAAACTGGACGGGCGTCGGAGGAGGAGGGGGAGACAAGGGACCCAACCCATCACAGCAGGTAAAATCGTAGCCAATGCCCGGCGTGGCAAATATCCGCACATCGAACGTGAGACTGCATGCCTTGCATTCCTGTTAAATATCATTGCAATTGCATCCGCCGTTTGATGTGGGCCCCTTCTTGCCTTTTATACAATGTACTGGCCACCTGCTGCTGTAGTTGACTGTGGTGGACCATCTCCTTCCTTTGGGCTGCAATACTTGTGGTTTGGAACGCTCAGCATGCACGGGAACAATACTGTGGGCCTGATCCAATACCTAAGCTACATGCGTCACAGTTAGTCATTCATACAGTTTTCCGATGATTTTCCCCATGTGGGGTATCCGTGACATGGTGGAATCAAGGACACCACCACAGTAGATCTTAGTTGTTGCTTTTTCCTCTTCCGTCAACTGCCTGGCTCCGCGGGGCCAGTCCCTTCTGGCACTACAGAAAAATGGTTCAAATGGTTCTAAGCACTATGGGACTTAACATCTGAGGTCATCAGTCCCCTCGACTTAGAACTACTGAACCCTAACTAACGTAACGATATCACACACATCCAAGCCCGAGGAAGTATTCTAACCTGTGACCATACCAGCAGCGCTGTTCCGGACTGAAGCTCCTAGAACCACTTGGCCACAGCGGCAGGCTTCCTGGCACTACAATCACTCTGACCTCAAATCACGTGATGTCCAACTTTCTATGCACGCTTGGGAGACATCTGGAGAGATGCCTTTTCACTTCCATTCATTTCCACCGAGTTGTTAATATGTTAAATTCCTGAACTCGTTCCGTTCTTACGTTTCACAGAGCAACGTATTAATATTAGTTTTTAATCTGACTTTTTGTGGACCACAAAATTGCAATATTGGTGTCACATTTACTGACATTTCAAGATCTACAGATTGCGTTCCCATGGCTAAATGCTCTGTCTCCTTGATGTTCAATTTTAGTCGGTATTTGCTATCTTCTTCTATTAAGACGCCTTCTTCATCTATATCTTACCTTAGAATTGTTGTTCTTTAACGACGAATACTGTGAGGGCGCGTAGTAATGTTGAACTGTAAGTCTATTAAAGATGTAACGTATCTTGTAAGTGTGGGAAGTGTACTGCCTCTGTCAATATTCACCGGTAGTTTGCTATCCCATGGGCTTGCTCTGAATACCATGATGCTAATAACATAATTTTAACTTTATGGTCACAGGCTTGGTTCCGACATTTTTAATTTATGTTTTTCGTCTAAGAACCAACATATCTACTCAGGAAACTGTGTTATGCTCAATCCTTATCATCGCATCCCTTGTCATCGAAAGCCGAACTACGTTTTTAATCACGGCCGTTCTCACGCTATTCTGCTGGATTGCGTGGAGATCGTTTGCTTTTTATAATCCATCCCGATTCGTTGTGCGTTCTTGACACGTACAGGTCCGTGTTTCATGTAAATGTGCAGTATAACACAAAAATTGAATTTACATCAGAATATCTTCAATATTCACCGTCAAGTACGGCCCACTCAGCTTTGTCTATTTCTGGAAGAGAACGTTGAAGATTTTATAGTTTATTAGCGTTCTTCACGGTCTCATCTGAACAGCACAACTTATTTCATTCAGCTGTTTCGAGGGTCAAGTATCAACTAATTCAGTTGAACGAATTTGTGAAAGGACACCGGTTGTAATCTATTCAGTGGGACAACCCCTGCATTCGCCTGAAATTTTTCAAAAAACACAAAAATTGGAATGGCCAGACAGTTATTCGGGCCTAACTCCTCGCGCATGTGAGTCTTGTGGTGTAACAAGTGGTCGAGCTCGTAGGTGTATTCACATTTGGTTAAGTGACAAGTTTGACTATCATTATAATAGTCTCCTAGCTACAGGCTTAAAGAATAAACAGTGTAAGAAGGGTTGACATAATTCACCCAACGTTCAATAGCTGCCATAAAACCATTGAAGGCTGCTGTAAAACGTAAACTTGTGCCGTTTTCCTAACTGAAGTAACGTTTTCACTTCACAATAGCCTGTCGTATCGTTGATGGTGACTTACCGTTTTTAAAACAGTTTCACGGAGTTTGTTAATAGTGTAAATAATTTTCAGCCATTTTGGTAGTAAGCTGTAACGTCGACACAAGTAAAACACTTTTTTTTTATCTTCTAACAAGAGTACCCTATCTTTACATCACTCAATGAAACTTCATAATTTCCTTAAAATTATTACTGTAACTTCTGCACCAACATGAATTAAGGTTCCTAATTTTTAGTATTTTACTAGACGAAGATGCACTGCGAAACACTCATTAAATTTCGGAATTACGAATGCGTTGCGCGGAATACAGGAATTCAGTTACGACTGTATGAAATAAATAATAATAATAATAATAATAATAATAATGATAACGATACTGCAAATGGAGCTTTACGCATGGTGCGGGGAAAAGACCATGTAAAGCACTGCGATGAAATTAAACGGAATTAGAATTTCTAGCCGCATTTTTCGCTCTGTTGATACGTTTGTGAGATTTTGGCCACCGGCCTTTACCACAATGCGATACAAAGCGCATTGATTAAAAGGAATAATAACTGTTATGCAAATATTTAACAACAGCTTCGTTTCATCTATTATTCAAGTTCACAGCGAACAAAATATCGTGGAAAGCTGCTGCATCGAAATGCTGACACAGAATCAATAGAGGGACTGTAATTGACGTGATTACATCGAGTCATGCTTTGCATAGAAACCGAGTAGTTGTTCAGTATTCAGCAGAGTTCCTCTCTGCACCAACGTCAGTTATAATTCATTATTTCATGTTGGAAACATATGACTAGCCATCAACATTATTATTGGATCAATACTGTCAGAATTTCATATGTAAACGTTCTTTTACATTTACTCAATTTTCTTACTATCCTCGTTAAACTGATGAAAAGCATATTATTACCTATTACTAAAATGACCACTGAATTTGTAATTGAGACGTTCTCCTTAAAGAGGGGAAAAACAAGTTTTTCTGACACTGAACCTCCACGAAACGTCATATAGTGTACGGCTACATGCTATTAAAAACGTAAAATATCGAACACGAACTTCTTTTTTAGCCTACGTGTTCCGACGTTCAACACTACACATTCTGCACAAATTAAGTTAAGCGTGTAATAGTGCAAATTCTTCATAACACTAAGTCGCAACAGTGTTATGAGAGATTTACGAACTGGATTGGTTGGTTGGTTGGTTTGGGGAAGGAGACCAGACAGCGTGGTCATCGGTCTCATCGGATTAGGGAAGGATGGGGAAGGAAGTCGGCCGTGCCCTTTCAGAGGAACCATCCCGGCATTTGCCTGGAGTGATTTAGGGATATCACGGAAAACCTAAATCAGGATGGCCGGACGCGGGATTGAACCGTCGTCCTTCCGAATGCAAGTCCAGTGTGTAACCACTGCGCCACCTCGCTCGGTAACTCGATTGGTCTAGTGCCTAATTAATCGTAGGATCGTCTCATCGTAACGACGCACACAACTTCATGAGAGCACGAGAAATATCATGTGATCTCTGAAATGATCCGAAGAATTCTGAACCATTTTGTTTAATCATGGATACCTTTCTCTTTACTCTTTTTCGTCCAAGTTTCAAATTCATATGAGACTGCACATTCTGAACAGAATTACTAACTTCTTAGTTAACGTTTTATGTTAAAATTTTTCTTTTCTGAAAAGATTTTCTTCCTTCGCCTCTCCGAATCTTATATCTTCTCACTTATGATTATTACATCATCACTACTTTGCCGCGCAAATAGCCAAACTTATCCACAAGCTACTGCCTATCATTCTGTTAGCTCATTACCTATCCATTACGTTGCCTTACTTTTGTTACTGTTCAGCTCTTATCCTATTTTCATGACACTATACGTAATTTTCACCTAATTTTTCAAATCATTTGCTGTCTACATAGAACCACACTGTCATTGGCGAACCATAAAACGCCCCTCACTTCTACTTGAATTGTAATAGCCATTCCAAATTTATCCTGAGTTTCCTTTATGTTCTCATTAGTATGGACAAAGAAAGCTGAAGTTTTGAATTTCACTTTTAAGATTTCATTCACGCAGAAGGATCGTACAAAGATACCGTCGTCTGACTGGTGCACAGACACCTGCCTTGAGGAAATAGAAACAAGCGTCGTTGGCGTAAAGAAGCAAACATCACTATGTCCAAATGCAATGCCAATTCTGTTTTCCAGCGAGTACTCTGCATCATTGGTCCTTACTTAGCTTGCATTTATCGCGAATCTCTAGCACAGTGCGAAGTCCCAAAAGTCTGGAAAAAAATCAGGTGACTAGTGTATAAAAAGAACGAGAAAGAATGAACCCGCAAAATTTCGGACCATTATCCCTGAAATCGATTATATTCAGAATCCTTGAACATATTCTGAATTCGAATATAATAAACTCTCTAGATATAGAAAAGCTTCTATTCACAAAAAAAAGCACGGACTTAGAACTACTTAAACCTAACTAACCTGAGGACATCACGCACATCTATGCCCGAGGCAGGATTCGAACCTGCGACCGTAGCGGTCGCGCGGTTCACGACTGTAGTGCCTAGAACCGCTCGGCCACTCCCGCCGGCTTGGTATTTTCACCAGGTTATGTGCAATATGTTACTTTTGTTTACATTCAGTGTCAACTGCCAGTCCGTCCAGCAGTCGTGGCGTGCCTGTAGACCAGCCAATTTTTTTTTTTTTTTTTTTTTTTTTTTTTTACTGTCTCCTCTGCTGGCAACCTTGCTGCGTTTCGCTCATGAAGCCCTCAAGACTATGTAATACGTCATTTAATGACAAATAATAGCTGCCTGGTAACCTCCTTTGGGGCACTCACCAAGATATCTTTACATTGGCGAATTTTGTTCCTTTAAGAATGACCTCTAAGAGTTATGTCTGCAAGAGAGTGCTGTACTCAATCAAAAAGTTGGTACGACAGTGGATAAGCCCGAAATTTGTTGTCTAAATGGCAGTGTTTCCCAGAAGTCATTGAACACTGTAAATCTGAAGGCCGTTGTCAATTTTTTTTTTTTAATGAATGTTCCATCATTTGACTATCCATATCGTTTATTGTGCTGTACGATCATCATTTCGGCCTTTGATTAGTATCAAGTACTACATTGTTGGGCATGATGAGACTTCTACAGACGAAATCATTGTCGAAATACACTCCTGGAAATGGAAAAAAGAACACATTGACACCGGTGTGTCAGACCCACCATACTTGCTCCGGACACTGCGAGAGGGCTGTACAAGCAATGATCACACGCACTGCACAGCGGACACACCAGGAACCGCGGTGTTGGCCGTCGAATGGCGCTAGCTGCGCAGCATTTGTGCACCGCCGCCGTCAGTGTCAGCCAGTTTGCCGTGGCATACGGAGCTCCATCGCAGTCTTTAACACTGGTAGCATGCCGCGACAGCGTGGACGTGAACCGTATGTGCAGTTGACGGACGTTGAGCGAGGGCGTATAGTGGGCATGCGGGAGGCCGGGTGGACGTACCGCCGAATTGCTCAACACGTGGGGCGTGAGGTCTCCACAGTACATCGATGTTGTCGCCAGTGGTCGGCGGAAGGTGCACGTGCCCGTCGACCTGGGACCGGACCGCAGCGACGCACGGATGCACGCCAAGACCGTAGGATCCTACGCAGTGCCGTAGGGTCCCGCACCGCCACTTCCCAGCAAATTAGGGACACTGTTGCTCCTGGGGTATCGGCGAGGACCATTTGCAACCGTCTCCATAAAGCTGGGCTACGGTCCCGCACACCGTTAGGCCGTCTTCCGCTCACGCCCCAACATCGTGCAGCCCGCCTCCAGTGGTGTCGCGACAGGCGTGAATGGAGGGACGAATGGAGACGTGTCGTCTTCAGCGATGAGAGTCGCTTCTGCCTTGGTGCCAATGATGGTCGTATGCGTGTTTGGCGCCGTGCAGGTGAGCGCCACAATCAGGACAGCATACGACCGAGGCACACAGGGCCAACACCCGGCATCATGGTGTGGGGAGCGATGTAGTACACTGGCCGTACACCACTGGTGATCGTCGAGGGGACACTGAATAGTTCACGGTACATCCAAACCGTCATCGAACTCATCGTTCTACCATTCCTAGACCGGCAAGGGAACTTGCTGTTCCAACAGGACAATGCACGTCCGCATGTATCCCGTGCCACCCAACGTGCTCTAGAAGGTGTAAGTCAACTACCCTGGCCAGCAAGATCTCCGGATCTGTCCCCCATTGAGCATGTTTGGGACTGGATGAAGCGTCGTCTCACGCGGTTTGCACGTCCAGCACGAACGCTGGTCCAACTGAGGCGCCAGGTGGAAATGGCATGGCAAGCCGTTCCACAGGACTACATCCAGCATCTCTACGATCGTCTCCATGGGAGAATAGCAGCCTGCATTGCTGCGAAAGGTGGATATACGCTGTACTAGTGCCGACATTGTGCATGCTCTGTTGCCTGTGTCTATGTGCCTGTGGTTCTGTCAGTGTGATCATGTGATGTATCTGACCCCAGGAATGTGTCAATAAAGTTTCCCCTTCCTGGGACAATGATTTCACGGTGTTCTTATTTCAATTTCCAGGAGTGTATATTAAACTACGTGTAAAACTCGTTTAATTTGGTTTTATATATTTTGACAATGATCTGTGTTATAGAAGTCTTACCAAGCCATACTTTGTGGAATTTGTAAATTGTCAAAGGCTGAATTGTCAGAAGAATAAATGATATATACAACGAAATCGCGAACCTTTTATTAAAAAGTATTTCATAACCTTCTCCCTAGACAATGGTAAAACTATCATCTTTGTCTATGACGCTCTGTTTTCACGGACGAACACAGTGATCTGTCTGGCAAAGCTACCGAAAAAAAAAATTTTCTTGGAATTATGTAAGTGACATGTTTTAGAGCGGTTCAACGGTCACAATAAATGTGGCAGCTTTACTTTATTCCAGCGGTTCCCACTGTATGGGGTACGGTCCACATATTGGCGAAGGTTAGCGTGGCACTGGACCGCGAGCGCTGACTGTGATTAAAAGACAGGATGAAATTTATCGGTAGCTTCATTCGTCAAGATCAGCGAATACTGAATGATATAAGAGTTGAAATGCCCTATTGATATTCTGCTCCACTCACAAGTGACTGGTCCATTCTGTTATGTCGAAACGTACCTTTTTTTTTTGTTTTTTTTGTTAAGAAGGAATACATCAAAAGAAGCTGTTAAGACGGATTACCAGTATTTCTGTTTCACGCTCAAAATTTCCAGTACCCTGCGCTACCAGGCGGATTGAAGTTTACATAGCTACAAATTGCTCTACAAGGCCAACGAGCGGTCTTGGTTGGCTGCTGAAGGCATAAACACATAGCGTCTCACAATCCGATCGTAATTAGTCGCGTTGGCAGTACAAGTGCTCACATGAACGACTCGATAGAAGTTTGCTCATTTAGTATCCTGAAACAAAAAGAAGGTTGGACGATAGGTGTTTTACGTCCCATCTACAGCTAAGATTATGACAGGATGAGCTGCGCTCTAATTTATTACGACTGGAGGGGAAGGAAGCAATTATGACCATTTTAAGGAACCCTCCCGGCATTTTTATGAAGTGAACCGAGCGACCGCTGAAAACCGATACGTGCATGACCGAGCCGAATATTGGTCTCGAGTTACTATTTATTCACTGAATCACTGTATGGCTTTTCGGCAAAGTATGTATGTACTCGAGCCTATTTAGATTTAATTTTTTTTGAAAAGTAAGTACAGGAATAAACTGAGTGTAAATAAGGATTTGAGGCTAAGACTAACTAGTATTAATACAGATAAAGGTTCTCTCGTGGATGATGAACAATGCCAAAAATTCCTTTCAGTTCTTTCCAACATTGACCAAAGATTGTTTGTTTTCATCTGACAAACGTCAGAACAGGCCTTGAAGGCCCAACGGGACGTACCAGGCGCCATGCCATTCTCAGTCCTTAGGCTTCACGGGCTGCAAATACGGAGGGGCATATGGTCAGCACTCTATTGGGCCAGCCATTGTCAGTTTCCAAACCGGGGCTACAATCAAGTAGCTGCTCAATTGGCCTCACAAAAGCACACTGCAGACCCGGATGGTGATCGACCCAAGTGCTACCCAAGACCGAGAGAGCTTAACTTCGGCGATCTGACGGGAACCTATGTTACCACTGTCTTAGGGCCGTTGGTTTGTTTGTTTACTAGTTGTTCCTTTGATCAATAGTACGGAAAAACCGTTATGATGTGGAACGTGTCAAATGCACAAGAAATGCGCACAGGAAACAATTTTCTTTTTTCTTTCTTTTTTTTGTTTACATTATATCCCTTAAATGCCACAAAATGCATATATTATATCTCCAGATTTATTTACTCATATTCAAGAATTCATCTATGGTATAGAAAAAGTAGTCAAGGAGGTATGATTTCAATTTGTTTTTGGAACTTACTGCTGTCTGTTAGACATTTTATTTCATCCGGTAATTTATGAAAAAGTTTTATAGGAACACATCTAACCCTTACTGTGCCAAAGATAGGTTAAGTAAAGGATAGTGTAGGTCTTTCTTTTTTCTGGTATTGTAATCATGAATGTAGCTATTGATCTTAAACTGGTCCATGGTGTTGAGAAAAAATTTCATTACTGAGTGAATGTAGCGTGAAGCAGTTCTACGAATTCCTAACATATTAAACAGATGCCTACAAGATGTGTGACTATGAACCCCACACATTATTCTAACTACTTTCTTTTGAGCAGTGAATACCTTTTGCCTTAGTGTTGAGTTGCCCCAGAATATTATTCCGTATGACATAAGAGAGTGAAAGTATGCAAAGTATGTTAGCTTATTAATTTCTACATCCTCAAAATTGGCAATTATTCTGATTGCAAAAGTTGCTGAACCTAGTCGCGCTAAGAAATCGAAAATATGAGTTTTCCAACTAAGGTTCACATCTATATGTACACCTAGAAACTTAATATGCTTTACCCTGGCTACTGACTTCTTTTGATGTGTTATGCTTATTGAAGGAATTATCCTTTTGCAGCAGAAAATTCGATGTCCTGTGTTTTTTCAAACTTGGCATCTGGTTGTGACGCTTACGTGAATATAAAAAAAAAAATTTCTTGTAAAAGGAATATAAATATTTTTTTCCCCTTCTCGTATAGCTGTCTTACTAATTCAGCCTACACACACACACACACACACACACACACACACACACACACACACATTAAATATATATAGGGTGGTCAACTGATCGTGACCGGGCCAAATATCTCATGAAATAAGCGTCAAGCGAAAAAACTACAAAGAACGATACTTGTCTAGCTTGAATGGAGAAACCAGATGGCGCTATGGTTAACCCGCTAGATGGCGCTGCCATAGGTCAAACGAATATCAACTGCGTTTTTTTATGTAGGAACCCCCATTTTTTAATACATATTCGTGTAGTATGTAAAGATATGAATGTTTTAGTTGTACCATTTTTTTCGCTTTCTGATAGATAGCGCTGTAATAGTCACAAACGTATAAGAACGTGGTATCATCTAACATTCCGTTAGTGCGGACGGTATTTGCTTCGTGATACATCACGCGTGCTAAAATCGACCGTTTACCAATTGCGGAAAAGGTCGATATCGTGTTGATGTATGGCTATTGTGATCAAAATGCCAAACGGGCGTGTGCTATATATGCTGCTCCGTATCCTGGACGACATCGTCCAAGTGGCTTGACCTTTCGCCGGATAGTTACGTTGTTTAAGGAAACATGAAGCGTCAGCCACATGTGAAACGTCAGCCACAACCTGCAACAAATGATGATGCCGAAGTAGGTGTTTTAGCTGCTGTCGCGGCTAATCCGCACATCAGTAGCAGACAAATTGCGAGAAAATCGGGAATCTAAATAACGCCGGTGATGAGAATGCTACATCAACATCGATTGCACCCGTACCATATTTCTATGCATTGGGAATTGCGTGGCGACGACTTTGAACATCGTGTACAGTTCTGCCACTGGGCACAAGAGAAATTACGGGACGATGACAGATTTTTTGCACGCGTTCTATTTAGCGACGAAGCGTCATTCACCAACATCGGTAACGTAAACCGACATAACATGCACTATTGGGCAACGGAAAATCGACGATGGCTGCGACAAGTGGAACATCAGCGACCTTGGACGCTTAATGTATGGTGCGGCGTTATGGTAGGAAGGGTAATTGGCCCCCATTTTATCGATGGCAATCAAAATGGTGCAGTGTACGCTGATTTCCTACGTAATGTTCTACCGATGTTACTACAAGATGTTTCACTGCATGACAGAATGGCAATGTACTTCCAACATGATGGGTGTGAGGCACATAGCTTGCGTGCGGTTGAAGCGGTATTGAATAGCATATTTCATGACAGGTGGATTGGTTGTCGAAGCACGATACCATGGCCCGCACGTTCACCGGATCTGACGTCCACGAATTTCTTTCCGTGGGGAAAGTTGAAGGTTATTTGCTATCGTGATCCACCGACAACGCCTGACAACATGCATCAGCGCACTGTAAATGCACATGCGAACATTACCGACGACGAACTATTCGCTGTTTAGAGGAATGTCGTTACACGTATTTCCAAATGCATTGAGGTTGACGGAGATCATTTTGAGTATTTATTGCATTAATCTGGTATTTACTGGTAACCACGCTGTAACAGCATGCGTTCTCAGAAATGATAAGTTCACAAAGGTACATGTATCTCATTGGAACAACCGAAATAAAATGTTCAAACGTACCTACGTACTGTATTTTAAATTAAAAAAACCTACCTTTTACCAACTGTGCGTCTAAAATTGTAAGCCATATGTTTGTGACTATTACAGTGCCATCTATCGCAAAGCGAAAATAGTAGTAACACTGAAACATTCATATTTCTTTACGTACTACACGAATATGTAATAAAAATGGGTTTCCTCTTTTAAAAAAACGCAGTTGATATCCGTTTGACCTATGGCAGCGTCATCTAGCGGGTCAACCATTACGCGATCTGGTTTTCTCTTCAAGCTAGATAAGCTTCGTTCTTTGTAGTTTTTCCGTTTGATGGTTATTCTGTGAGATATTTAGCCCGGACACGATCTATGGACCACCCTCTATATATATATATATATATATATATATATATATATATATATATACGCTCAGCTGCTTAGTTCCAAAGTCGATAGACACTTTAAATACGTACGCCTTTTCAACAGAAACCTTGTAGTTAAGCCTGGAGGCGCCTGTCGTGCCCTGAGGCAGTAACGGGTGACGCAGTTGTTTGTCTGCAGTCGCTCGGAGCACGAGTGCGGCAGACTCCACTCTCGTCTCGACCCCCAGTGCCGCAGCCAGGTGAGATGCCGCGACCTCTTGGCAACTTCTGGCACACACTCGACGGGCGCCCTCCTGGCCAATGGGGAAAGTTTTAATAACGCGAGGAAACACGGCGCGCCACTTTTTTTATGGCCATCTCGGGCGCCGCCCTCGCTCTCTCTTGTGCACTGCAACGTATGTTCCTTAGCCCGCGGAGTGCGTGTTATCCTCGCGGAACCAACATCGTCTTCTCTTCTCCGGATATTGCTCAAGTTCAGCAGAACGAAGGGATGGTTTAATTTCAGATACCTCGTTCATCTAGCCACTTTTGAAAATGCCGCAGAAGTGAGCTACGTTGTTGTTAAGACCACGTGCAGAAGTTGGAGGCTTATTATGAAGTTGCCCTCTCAAGCAATACTAAATACTCGTTACATTTCCCTCCTGTGGCAACAGATAAAGCAGAAAACTCAACAAATATTTGAAATCGAAACTCTGCTTCCTTCTTTAGGTAATAACTCCATCAGAGAATGAATTTTCTTTCTGTAGTGGAGTGTGATTTGAAAATTTCTCTCGGAATAAAGCTGTGTGCCAGACCAGGCGTCGAACACGGATTCTTTCCTTTCACGCGATATTGCTCTTACCGACTGAGGTACCCAGACACCACACACCCCTCTCGTCTTTACTTCAGGAAGTGCCTGTCTCCCATTTTCCAGATTTCCTGGCCCCTTCATTGCTCCAAGTGTCCAAGTCCCAACGGCAGGTTAGACCTATACTAAACCAGACTACGTTCCCTCTCACACGCTCGACATTCTACGTGTCACATCTGAAAGATGAGCCCATATAATTTAGAGTTTGATCGCTAGGCACTCGTCTTATATGATGTCTCTCTCTTGGGTAGAGCTTGTACTGAAAAACATTGTACCACACACATATGTACCAAGTTTCTATTTCTTTCCGATTAAGGAACTGAGGACATTAGTTACTGGTAACCTACATGGTTAACAAACAAACCCTATTGACAAGGATCAGCAGATAAGTCGGTAAACCAGCCCACAGTCACTATATATGTATATGTATGTGTATATAAGGAATAAGAGTGGATCCAGAGTTGAACCATGTGGGCCTACCTTTGTGATTTCACCACAGTAACAAAATTTTTCTACCTTTCCTATATCGGTTTAATAATTCAGCACAACATTTTTCATTATGACTTACACTAGTTGTGTCAATTCAATAAAACAAATGTTTTGCTAAGTGCGTAACATGATTTTAACACTCAAACGCCTTGGAAAGATCACGAAAAACACCAACTGAAGCTATTTTATTATTTAAGGCTTTTAATGTATAAATAGCGTTTACAGTAGGACAACCCACTTTTATTCCAAACTGTGATATGCTAAGTAAATTGCGGCTGCTGAAATGTGAAACCACGTTTTTTTGTGCACTGCCTTCCGAAGATTTTGGGAATAGGTATCGCCAAGGAAATGGGACAATAATAATTTAACTCATTCTTGTCACCTCTTTACAAAGTGGTTCAACAACAGCGTATTTTTATCTGTCTGGAAACATTTCCTGTGCCAATGAAGCATTACATATATCACTGAAGACATTCACTCTTTAAGTTATAGCAAATTTTTAGAATTCCGTTTGAAACGCCATCAACACCTTCTTGAGCTTTTATTTTTAAGACTGTTTTTATTTATATTAATACCAGGGAAGGGTATTGCTTTTATTTATAGTTCCTAAAAGTGTTGTGGAATCACATTCTTAATATATTCTCTTGATTCCTTAACTGAACAATTTAGTCCTACTTTTGCTGTTATAGTTAGAAACTACTCGTTAAAAGCACTCACAACTTGAGAATTATTACTGAAACGTGATCATTTACTTAAACGTTTGTAGTATTTTGTACACTGAATGCGGTGTGTCACATTTTATACTAAGCCTTATATTTTACTCCTGTCAAGACGTGTATACTTCCAGACTTGTAATGACTTCCCTAAAAATACTACAGATGTTTTTAAAATGGCTCAAATGGCCTTGGGCAAAATGGGACCTAACATCTCAGGCCATCAGTCCCCTAGAACTTAGAACTACTTAAACCTAACTAATCTAAGGACATCACACACGTCAGTGCCCGAGGCAAGAGTCGAACCTGCGACCGTAGTAGTCACGCGATTCCAGATTGAAGCGCCTAGAACCGCTCGGCCACACTGGCCGGCACATATGTTATCGTAGCACGCAATTAACGTCTCTTATTGCCATATTCTGGCTTTTATGCAAATATCCATCTCTCTCTTACAGTCAAATTGAATTCCTCTAGTTATCCATTGCTTACTTCTTTTTTTCATGTATATCTTTCATTACATTTTAACAAAGCTACTTTCAAATAGAATAAATCACTATAGAATATTTTGAATTTGACATTCGCATCTGTTTGTATATACAGTAAAATTCTGGTAAATCGAGCCATCGTAATATGAGCCTCTGTTTAATCCTATGAAGACGACAATTGACTACTACGTTAAAAAAATCAAAATAAAGTTACTAAATTCTCTCAAGACATTCTCTTAGAAAAGCAACATTGATAGCCTAGAAGAAGAAGACTAAACTGAAGAGTTGTCAGGTTTCGTTCGTCGTCTTTCTAGGAGGGAGAGGAAGAACCAAGTCGACCCGTATGAGGTGACTGGCAATGCTATCATGGAAATGGTAAATAAAGGAAACAGAGGTTTTAGTTATGTAGAGGAAGAGGATGATTTCGGTGCCTAAAAGTGAGTCATTGTGATGGAACAGCGGAATTAGTATTACCACAGAGCCACTCTGAATAACAAAATATACCAACACAAGCTGACAATGGGCTTCTACGAAAATGTGGGACTGCGCTTGTTAGGGTATAGTCGTGCTGCCTGGTTCAAATGGCTCTGAGCACTATGCGACATAACTTCTGAGGTCATCAGTCGCCTAGAACTTAGAACAAATTAAACCTAACTAACCTAAGGACATCACACACATCCATGCCCGAGGCAGGATTCAAACCTGCGACCGTAGCGGTCGCTCGGCTCCAGATTATTGCTCCTAGAACCGCACGGCCACTACGGCCGGCTGAGTAATTAGCCAATTGATGAAACAACTTGTTTTTCTCTGTCATAATAGTGTGAATTTCAAGTTCTGAATCTATTTTTAAATGAAATATCTCTAAAATTATTACTCTACGTGTAGCTATGTTGTTGTTGTTGTAGTCTTAAATCCTGAGACTGGTTTCTCCATGCTACTCTATTCTGTGCAAGCTGCTTCATCTCCCAGTACCTACTGCAACCTATACCCTTCTGAATCTGCTTAGTGTATTCATGTCTTGGTCTCCCTCTACGATTTTACCCTCCACGCTGCCCTCCAATACTAAATAGATGGTCACTTGATACCTCAGAACATGTCCTACCAACCGATCCCTTCATCTAGTCAAGTCGTGACACAATTTCTCTTCTCCCCAATCCTATTCAATACCTCCTCATTAGTTATGTGGTCTACCCATCTAATCTTCAGCATTCTTCTGAAACACCACATTTCGAAAGCTTCTATTCTCTTCTTGTCCAAGTTATTTATCGTCCATGTTTCACGTCCGTACATGGCTACACTCCATACAAATACTTTAAGAAACGACTTCCTGACACTTAAACCTATACTCGATGTTAACAAATTTCTCTTCTTCAGAAAAGCTTTCCTTGCCATTGCCTGTCTACATTTTATATCCTCTCTACTTCAACCATCATCAGTTATTTTACTCACCAAACAGCAAAACCCCTTTAATACTTTAAGTGTCTCATTTCCTAATCTAATTCCCTCGGCATCACCCGACTTAATTCGACTACATTCCATTATCCTTGTTATGCTTTTGTTGATGTTCATCTTATATCCTCCTTTCAAGACACTATCCATTCCGTTCCAATGCTCTTCCAAGTCCTTTGCTGTCTCTGACAGAATTACAATGTCATCGGCGAACCTCAAAGTTTTTATTTCTTCTCCATGGATTTTAATTCCTACTTCGAATTTTTCTTTTGTGTCTTTTACTGGTTGCTCAATTTACAGATTGAATAACATCGAGTAGAGGCTACAACCCTGTCTCTCCCCCTTCCCAACCACTGCTTCCCTTTCATGTCCCTCGACTCTTATAACTGCCATCTGCTTTCTGTACAAATTGTAAATAGCCGTTCGCTCCGTGTATTTTACGCCTGCCACCTTCAGAATTTGAAAGAGAGTATTCCAGCCAACATTTTCAAAAGCTTTCTCTAAGTCTACCAATGCTAGAAAGGTAGGTTTGCCTTTCCTTAATGTAGCTTGTAAAATAAGTCGTAGGGTCAGTATTGCCTCACGTGTTCCGATATTTCTACGGAATCCAAACTGATCTTCCCCGAGGTCGGCTTCTACCAGTGTTTCCATTCGTCCGAAAAGAATTCGCGTTAGTATTTTGCAGCCGTGACTTATTAAACTAATAGTTCGGTAATTTTCACTACTGTCAGCACGTGCTTTCTTTGGGATTGAAATTATTAAATTGTTCTTAAAGTCTGAGTGTATTTCGCCTGTCTCATACACCTTACCAGGTGGTAGAATTTTGTCAGGAACGGCTCTCCCAACGCTGTCAGTAGTTCTAATGGAATGTTGTCAACTCCCGCAGCCTTGTTTCTTAAGTCTTTCAGTGCTCTGTCAAACTCTTCACGCAGTATCATATCTCCCATTTCATCTTCATCTACATCCTCTTCCATTTCCATAATATTGTCCTCAAGCACATCGGCCTTGTATAGATCCTCTATATACGCCTTCCACCTTTCTGCTTTCCCTTCTTTGCTTAGAACTGGGTTTCCATCTGAGCTCTTGATATTCACACAAGTGGTTCCGTTTTCTCCAAATGCCTCTTTAATTTTCCTGTAGGCAGTATCTATCTTACCCTTATATAGATAAACCTCTACATCCTTTCATTTGTCCTCTAGCCATCCCCGCTTAGCCATTTTGTACTTCTTGTCGATCTCATTTTTGAGACGTTTGTATTCCTTTTTGCCTGCTTGATTTACTGAATTTTTATATTTTCTCCTATCATCAATTAAATTCAATATTTCTTCTTTTAACCAAGGATTTCTACTAGCCCTCGTCTTTTTCCCTACTTGATCCTCTGCGGCCCTCACTACTTCATCCCTCAAAGCTATCCACTCTTCTTCTACTGTATTTCTTTCCCCCATTCCTGTCAATCGTTCCCTAATGCTCTCCCTAAAGCTCTCTACAACCTCTAGTTCTTTCAGTTTATCCAGTCCCATCTCATTACATTCCCACATATTTGCAGTTGCTTCAGTTTTAATCTACAATTCATAACCAATAGATTGTGGTCAGAGTCCACATCTGCCCCTAGAAACGTCTTACAATTTAAAACCTGGTTCCTAAATCTCTGTCTTACCGTTATATAATCTATCTGAGACCTCGCAGTACGTCCCTGCTTCTTCCATGTATACAAACTTCTTTTATGATTCTTGAACCAAGTGTTAGCTATGATTAAGTTGTGCTCTGTGCAAAATTCTACCAGATGGCTTCCTCTTTCATTTCTTAGCCCCAAATCCATATTCACCTACTACGTTTCCTTCTCTCCGTTTTCCTACTGCCGAATTCCAGTCACCCATGACTATTAAATTTTCCTCTCTCTTCAATATCTGGATAATTTCTTCCATTTCATTATACATTTCTTCAATTTCTTCGTCATCTGCAGAGCTATTCGAGCTGCATTCGGCTCCTGTTAACTAGTATTGGCGACGTTTTAATTTAAAGCTTGTCTCCTGCCACCTCTTAACTTGCTCCACTGCCTTGCATAAACCAACCTCAGTGTTTTAAGGTGATTCTATATATAAATCATTACGCGTGAAACGTGTGCATCACAATCACATAGTTCAATAAGACGTGGGTACACAATGTGCCTTACCACTGTCAATAAATACGTTATCAGTTAATAAATATCTGATCTGTTATCAGTCATGGTCCTGCTGTCTTGCTGCACACGATTTGGAAAATTATCTACCTAAGTTAGACCAAACACCGCGATTCGCTTTCCTCTCTATGTCTTTTAAGAAATCTACACTGAAATCTTGTCGAAATACCATATCTTCTTGTCTGACAAGTGGTTCAATGATACTTATAGAGTTCTCGAGGGGATCTGTACATAGTTAAAATTTCCAAAAAAAATTTCTGCAATATCAGCTCCCAGGCACTATGTTCTGGTTCACACTAACTTTTCCCCCAATATTTCTGTCGTTGTGATCAACTCTTGCTTATGGTACGCCTCTGTTTTCCATCTTAAATCTTAAATTATATTCAGAGAGGCACAGAAGGCTTGTCTGCTCCGTTACTCAGCCCTCTAAAGTGCGGATAAAACAAAGTAATTTCACTTTTCTGGAAACTGTTACGTGTTTTATCGTCCTGTTGTGTTATTTATTTATTTTTTTATTTAAACTTCAAGTCACGTAGGACCAAATTGAGGAGCAAATCTCCAAGGTCATGGAACGTGTCAGTACATGAACTCACAACATAAAAAGTAATAACACATAAAAATAATGTTCATGAACCTGAAAGAAAATCAGTCCATAAGTTTAAGCAAACGCTGTCAGTAATACAACGAGAATCATCTTAATTTTTCAAGGAACTCCTCGACAGAATAGAAGGAGTGACCCATGAGGAAACTCTTCAGGATCGATTTGAAAGCGCGTGGATTGCTTCTAAGATTTTTTATTTCGAGTGGCAGCTTATTGAAAATGGATGCAGCAGTATACTGCACACTTTTTTGCACAAGGAGTTAAGGAGGTCCGATCCAAGTGGAGGTTTGATTTAACCGAGTGAAAGCTGCTTATTCTTGGGAACAAACTAATATTGGTAACAAGAAACGACAATAAGGAATATACATATTGAGAGGCCAATGTCAAAATACCCAGAGGTCGACAAGAGGTTCGTGAACTCACGCCACTTATTGCCCGAACCGCCCGTTTCTGAACCAAAAATATCCTTCTAGAATGCGAAGAGTTACCACAGAGCATAATACCATACGACATAAGTGAATGAAAATAAGCAAAGTAGACTAATTTACGTGTCGAAATATCACTCACTGTCGATATCGTTCGAATAGTGAAAATGGCAGCATTAAATCTTTGAACAAGATCCTGAACGTCGGCTTTCCACGACAGCTTACTATCTATCTGAACACCTAGGAATTTGAACTGTTCAGTTTCACTAATCATATGCCCGTTCTGTGAGATTAAAACATCAGGTTTTGTTGAATTGTGTGTTAGGAACTGTAAAAACTGAGTCTTACTGTGATTTAATGTTAGTTTATTTTCTACAAGCCATGAACTGAGGTCATGTACTGCTCTACTTGAAACCAAGTCAATGTTGCACACAACATCCTTTACCACCAAGCTAGTGTCATCAGCAAACAGAAATATTTTGGAGTTACCCATAATACTAGATGGAATATCATTTATATAAATAAGGAACAGGAGCGGCCCCAACACTGATCCCTAGGGCAACCCCCACTTGACAGTACCCCACTCAGATCCCACATCACAGCCGTTATCAACATTGTGAATACTGACCCTTTGCTGCCTGTTGCTCAAGTAAGAGGTGAACCAATTGTGTACCACTCCCCTTATTCCATAATGGTCCAACTTCTGGAGCAATATTATGTGATCAACACAGTCAAATGCCTTTGTTAAATAAAAAAATTCGCCAAGCGTTCGAAACTTTTTGTTTAGCCCATCCAGTACCTCACAGAGAAAAGAGAATATAGCATTTTCAGTTGTCAAACGACTTCTAAAGCCGAACTGTACAATTGTTAGCAAATCGTGTGATATAAAATGATCAATTAACCTTACGTACAAAGCCTTTTCGATAACTTTTGCAAACACTCATGGCATAGAAATAGGTCTAAAATTATCTACATTATCCCTTTTTATAAAGCGGCTTTACTACTGAGTACTTTAATCGCTCAGGAAACTGACCATTCCTAAAGGAAAAATTACAAATACAGCTAAATTCAGTCCTAACATGTGCAGCACAGTACTTTAATATTCTACTAGACACTCCATCATAACCATGAGATTCTGTAGTCTTCAGTGATTTAATTATTGTCTCAATCTCCCTCTTGCCTATCAAGGGGAGTATTTCAGACGTCAATCTCGGAAAGGCATTTGCTAAGAAATTTATATGATTTCCTGTAGATACTAAATTTTTATTTAATTCACCAGCAATGCTCAAAAAATGGTCGTTAAATATTGTACATATATCTGATTAATCAGTAACAGAAATATTATTACTGCAAACTGACTTTATATTGTCAAACTTGTGCTGCTGGCCAGACACTTCTTTCACAACTGACCATATGGCTTTAATTTTATCCTGTGAATTAGCTATTCTATTTGCATACCACATACTTTTTGCCTTGCTAATAACATTTTTAAGCACCTTACAATACTGTTTGTAATGGCCTACTGTAGCTTGATTGTGACTACTCCTAACATTTTGATATAATTCCCGCTTTGCTCTACATGATATCCTTATCCCACTATTCAGCCAACCGGGCTGTCCATTACTGCTAGTACCCCGTTTAGAATGTTCTAATGGAAAGCAACTCTCAGAGAGCATGAGAAATGTGTTATGGAAAGCATTGTATTTATCATCTATATTATCGGTACTATAAACATCTTGCCACTCTTGTTCCTTGACAAGTTCTGAAAAACTCTCTATTGCTGTTGGATTACCTTTCCTACGTAGTTTGTAATTAAATACGACATTGGTTAGAGTAAAAAAACCTTTTAGTGTTAAAACTTGTGCAGTATGGTCTGAAAGGCCATTCACCCTTTTACTAACAGAATGCCCATCTAGTAATGAACAATGAATAAAAATATTGTCTATGACTGTGCTACTGTTCCCCTGCACCCTAGTTGGGAAAAACACAGTTTGCATCAGATCATACGAATTTAGGAGCTCTACCAACATCCTTTTCCTTGCACAGTAATGTACAAAATTAATATTGAAGTCACCACATAGAACTACTTTCTGGGACTTCCTACAAAGTGAATCAAGAACCCTCTCTAGCTTAAGCAAAAATGCTCTGAAGTCGGAGTTAGGGGACCTATAAACAACAGCAATTAGAAGTTTAGTTTCACTAAATTCAACTAATGCTGCACAACTTTGAAATATCTGCTCAGTGCAGTGTCGTGATAGGTCTATGGTCTCAAATTAAATACTGTTTTTTTACGTACAGAGCCACTCCCACACCCCGCAACGAACTCCTTGAGAAACAGCCAGCTAATCTGCAGCCTGGTAAAGGAAGCCTCTGAATTATCAAATTATTTAAGTGGTGCTCAGATATACCAATAATTTCAGAGTTAGCATCTATTAGCAGTTCACTAACTTTATCTCTAATATCTCATATTTTGATGAAATATGCTAATTCCTTCTCTACTTGGAAACATTACATCCTCTGGAGGTGAGCCCTTAGTTAGAGCCACTTCCTTTAAGCAGGTATACCTATCAGCTGACTTCAGTCTAAAAAAGGTGCAGCTCTAACACCAACTACTATAGGAATTTTTCCATGAGTGAGGTGGCAATGATCAACAGGTCGCATTAATTAATAGATCTCTGTTTTAGAACGAAATCACTTTTGCCTTCCTTTGTGTTACACCCTCAGATATTATCGAAGCGGTCCCATTCGATCTCTGTCAAGTTCTAGCGTCTGGTTCCGAGTTCACTCTGGAGTCGTTTCATGACAGAAAGTCTCGTATTCCAAACATCGAAAAATATGGGATTCTGATATCTGACATTTGATTAATACAAAAATTGTTTCAACCCAGCCGATGACGTCACGAAAACTCAGTGCTCTACTTCTCAGTAACCTTATCTGGTACAGCATCAAAACGTGGTGTATTCTGTAGTTGGGAATGGCTCTTTATGTTTGAAACAGGACGCAAAATAAAGTGATGCATTTCAGCAGTTATTAATGTCTGGAACCTGATTTAGTTTTTGGATCTAGTAGCTGTCGATTAACATTTATCGGTAAAGAGAGATAATCAAGACAATAAAATATAATCGAAATATATAATTGACGGAAGAACAATGATGTTTCGAAAAATAAACAGCACTGCTAGTCACCCAGGTAGCAAAAGTGTGCAGACCTTGAATCCACATTATCAGACCATTTGTGAAATGAGTGTTCGGTGAGGGATGTTTTGAAATTCATTTGCGGATCTATGGGTACTCGTTTTGTCCATTTTGTGGGGTGGCAGGTAACATTTTATTTCGGTTGCTTAGTTTTATACGTTACAATTTTGGTGGTTTAGATCGAGTTTTGGGTACCACAGCCTTTTACAAGTGCCTGAAAACTATTTGTGCAAAAACGATAAAGAATGTACTGACCCTTGTCTTCAGTCCACAGGTCCACGAATCAGTACACCGAGAGTGAAATAAAATGCTCTTCTCAAGAATAAGCCAGAGAAGTTTGGAGCCAAGAAAATAAATAAACTGAACAGTTTATTCTGTCAAAATTTCATCAGGACAAGTATAAGATTTAGAATTCATTAAAACTCGTGCTATCGTACTCATCACTCTACATAGCTCAAAAATGATTTCTACTTCTTGTTCCTTACTACGCAAAGTTAATGGAACGTCTTAAAAGTTGAGACACTTGCCTCGTGGTTTCCATAATATAGTGGGCAACACACGAAACACAACATCGAAAACGACACACGGACTTTCTAGTTATATTACACTATGTGATTAAAAGTATCCGGACACCCTCAAAAACATTTTCATATCAGGTGCATTTTGCTGCAACCTACCGCAGGTACTCCATATCAGCGACCTCAGTGATCATTAGACATCGTGAGAGAGCAGAATGGGGTGCTCCGCGGAACTCACGGACCTAGAATGTGGTCAGGTGATTGGGTGTTACTTGTGTCATACGTTTGTGCGCGAGATTTCCACACTCCTACACATCCCATGTCCACTGATTCCGATGTGATAGTGAAGTGGAAACGTGAAGGGCAAGTACAGCACAAAAGCGTACATGCCGACCTCGTCAGTTGACTGACAGAGACCGCCGACAGTTGAAGAGGGTCGTAATGTGCAATAGGTAGACATGTATCCACATGTATCCACACCAGTTCCAAACTGCGTCAGGATCCACTGTAAGTACTACGATAGTTAGGCGGGAGGTGAGAAAACTTGAATTTCACAGTCGAGCAGCTGCTCATAAGCCACATCACACCGGTAAATGCCAAACGATGCCTCGCTTAGTGTAAGGAGTGTGAACATTGGACGATTCAATATTGGAAAAACGTTGTGTGGAGTGACGAATCACGCACGGTACACAATGTGGCGATCAGATGGCAGGGTGTGGGTATGGCGAAATTCCGGTGAACATCATCTGCCAACATGTGCAATTTCAGTCAAATTCGGAGGTGATGATGTTGTGGTGTAGTCGTGTTTTTCATGGAGGGGGCTCTCCCCTTGTTGTTTTGCGTGGTACCATCACAGCACAGGCCTACACTGATTTTTTTAAGCACCTCCTCACTTCTCACTGTTGAAGAGTAATTCGAGGATCGTGATTGCGTCGTTCAGCACGATCGAGAACCTGTTCATAATGCACGGCCTGCGGAGGAGTGGTTACACGATAATAAGATCCCTGTAAAGGAATGGCCTGCGCAGGGTCCTGACCGGAATCCCACAGAACACCTTTGGGATGTTTTGGAACGCCGACTTCGTGCCAGGCCTCACCGATCGACGTCGATACCTCTTCTCAGTGCAGCATTCCGGGAAGAATTGGCTGCCATTCCCCAAGAAACCTTCCACCACCTGATTGGAAGTATGCCTGCGAGAGTATAAACTGTAATCAAGGCTAAGGGTGGGCCAACACCATATCGAATTCCAGAATTACCGATGAAGGACGCCACGAACTCGTAAGTCATTTTCAGCTAGTTGTCCCAATAGTTTTAATCACATAGTCTGAAATACGTTCATTTTTACACTTTTCACAAGATATAGGCGATATATCATTCGATCGAAAAAATGATGATATTAGTCACCATTAACACCATTGAGGCTTAAGCGGACGCGAACACGGGTAGAATTATGGCACATTGTGTATCGGATCGTAATACATTCAGTATGATTGACGACGATTGAATAATCTTCAAAGTGGAAAGAGACGCCAGTTATCATATTTTTGCGGTTCGAAGCGCAAGGGAAACATTCATTCTAAACTTGCTTCAAACGTCCGCAACAGAACTCCCCCACCAATCTTTTTGAGTACAAAGTTACCTGTATCGTTGTTAGCTGTAGCTGTTAACCGATTAAACTGATGCCAAGTTGTGTAAAACTCTAAGCCGTACAACTTTTAAACAACAACATGCAGAGGTCAGATAGTGGCATGTGAACAGTTTCTTTACTTATTTCTGCACCTTTGTCGAATCACAATATCATAGACAAAGCTGGCACAGTTCCATTAATACTTATATCAAAAATACATAGGTATGTATCGTATTTACTGAAGTAATTAATCTAACTCGTTTCTCCAATTTTTGGCCCGAAAAATTTGGTTTTAGCAAGTTGTTCTATGACAAACTGAATCTAATTCCAATGGTTGAACGCTTTTGAATATTTCATGTTTTTGAAATTTGGAAAAAAGTTGAATAACTGAAAAAGTAGGAAATAGGGTCGTGAGAACCTGTACATAATGTTTTTATTGGCGAATCTTATTCTAAAAGAGCAACTATCTAAGTTTAATACTACATGTTTTAAAATTTTACAAAAGCTGAATTTCTGAAGAATCTAATAACCAATTTATGATAATTTTTGACAATGGCTTAGTATTACATAATCTGACCAAGTCTTGTAACAATATTTAAAAATTTAATTCTACGTAACATTAGTGTGCCCTCACTCTGTTGGCTCCGTTCACGGCAAGAGTTAGACTTTGCCCTCTTGGCTTTGGCCGACTGACGGAGAAAATTTAATATATCGATTGCCTTACTAGACGTACGGTTGAATGCTTGCTTCCCCACAATTTAAATCAAATGATATGTAGCAGAAATTTCTCACATCTCATCTCCCAAGGTAGCATCTTGAAAGAGGAGACATTACAGGCAGGAAATGCCCTTGAACATCTTACTCACAGAAATACTCTCTGAGGAAAATACAGTTAAGGTAAACATGCTATTATAGACTATACTAACAAACCAGATACTCCAATGCAAAGAGTACAACGAGTGGAGCAATAATTCGTACAATAGAGCTTCAGAAAGTACTTCAGCAAAGAAGCTATATTATAGTAATATGGAATAAAGTTAAATTAGGCTCGTAGGTTAAAAGTACGCAAATAAATAATGCGCTGTTGGTTATACATGAAAATTATGAAACTGAAGACCCCCAGCATGTTTCCTCTAGCTGTATATGCATATTGATCAGCAACGTAAAACTTCGCCATATGAACACATTATTACATAAATTGACTTAAAAAGAATTTTAACAAATGTGCAGCAGATGATTTTAAACATTTAGACACAAACTATACAATATTGTAGTAAGTGATTTCGATTTATTTACTCAGAATTTAAAATAATATATTTATTCAGCAATTATTCAACCAGCATTTGAATCTGATCACATTTATATAACAAGTAACTGAAACTGCCCAAAGCGGAGACGCAGATTGTTTCCTTTGAGAATGATATCACTTGTACTGTTGTTAGCATATTTTACATACTGTCCTCCTCATTAAAAAATGGACAAATTTGCATAAAATTTTTCCTTACTCAATGCCAAAGAAATTGATATCGAAATCAGTACTACAGAATTTCTTGTGAATCAAAATCTATGAAGTTTGATGTTCGGATTAGAGTGTAGATTTGTAGTTACAGAAAAACTGACCATACGAGATATAGGGTGTATAGCACAGCAAGAACAGTGCTGAAGGCAGTAAGATATTAGCACTACGAGACATTTATGTGATTTGCGTGGCAATTCATCCTCTCATTAGTGGTGTGGAGTAGTGGTTGCCACTAATTTTTGGAAAAGTTGTGAAATAGCGAGTGTACTCGTAACTTAGATATTATTTTGTGTATTTGGGATTTTCAGGATTTTTAAGCTTAAAGCTTGACTTAAGAACATTTAGTAAGCTGGGCTTATCCGAATCTCAGATAAGCGAAAGTTGCCACCAAATCTTACAATCATTGAGTGGTTTCTTTAATAAACTGGGTTTAGCCTATTGACTTTTGTGTTTTCCGCCCATTATATTTAATTTCATGATGATTTATACACTACAAGGGTTCTCAAGTCAGTATGAGATTTAGGCACATGGTGTACGGATTTACGACCTTCAGACTGAAACTGTTGCGATATAGGCCCTCGAACGCTGGTGCTTCTGTACAGTTTATGTTGAAACGCAGTAAATGTTCAGTTTAGTGTAGCGATTTGTCTTAACTATTAGTCGCATTCTTCTCAAATATCAGCCTGACAAGAACTGTAATGCTATTGAAGGTGTAATAAATTCTGCCATATCCAGTGCTGCCTAGTGCGACCGTGAGCCCTTGCCACACGCGCCATGAATATATAAAAATATTCGCTTTACGGATCCTACTCTAGAACTATGGCTTGGCATAACCAACTCAAACATCTCTGCGAAAGGGGTACTGTGTTAAGGCAACGGAATGATTTTCAAAGGTATTATCCATAGGCCACTTCTTGTTAATAAAATAACCTAGAAATAAACTACTGTCAAAGCAAGGAGAGGATAAAGATGCAGGCTATTTGAAGGCTATAACCACTGGCAATAGTATTCACCCACTGGAAGAAAACATGTCAGCCGATTGCACGAAAAATGAGGTCAGCAGTTCCATTGGTTTATCAATGGGATCCTTTACTGAACTTTGGAAAAAGGTCTGTAAAAAAGCTGATTCTTTTTCTCGTGCCCTTAAACTTCTTTGAATGAAGATATGCATAATTGAAACATAATTGTTCATTTTAAGTGTAACATTCTTGTTGAGAGAAAAGTAGATGAGGCATTATTATGAGCCAGAATGAAATATTCAAAAACGAGTATCATTTCTCTTCGAAGGGGAATCACAGTTAAAATCGAAAAAGGTTTTATTTGCAACTGTTACCCACATCTTTTACCTACCTCTCTACAAGTCGCCGTGCCGATATAGACATTTTTCGTATAGTTGTACCAACGTTCCGGTACCATCAACATAGAGAGCAGCTCCCTGTGGTTTCCACCACTTCTCTGCATCGGGCTCCTGCTCGATATTTGTGCCAAAATGGTATCCTCATACCCAGTCGCTCATCTGGATAGATCGATGAGAATCAGACGAAGCCAACTGTGCGCTGTATGTTGTTGCCCAAACACTTCCCACCGAAAATGCTACTGAAGCGTCCTCGTTGCAGCTGCAGTGTGCAGTGTGCGGCTGAACGTTGACATGAGTAGAGATTGACATGAGTAGAGATAATGCCTTAAGACGTGTCCGTTCACTTGTCCTGTATTGCCTATCGTAAAAGATTTTCTCGAATCGTTTCATCCACTCACTGAACAGGCTCATCGCTTGAGACTCGCTTCCTTCCTGGACCGCCTGCACCATGAACGCCTCAGCGTGTTGCTTCAAAGTTTCTGCACCACAGCCGCACTTTGCTATTACGCAACATGGTTACGTTGTGAGGGCTGCACGAAATCAGGGGAAACCCTCAACATGAAAAAAATTGAAAGACAGCATACAGTGAGAGACACTATTGTCGTACGCATCACTACGTGCTCACTCTGCGCTCAAACTGAAAAGTGCGAAGTGACACAATGGACGGGCATACACTGCGCAACACTCCTCCGCAAAGCATTATCGGATTTTCGCAGAGGTTTCAAGTTAGTCACTGACTGAGTCTTGGAAAAAAGTAGCCCTGGTGATATTTAAGTTCGTCCTGTTGGACGCCCCCAACCCATTCTGCAAAACTAAGAAAGCGCACAGAAATTGCTGCATCAAAAATGTTTATGCCACACATTACTGGTTTCGGAGCTCTTAATAACTTCATCATCTGTACTAGAAAAAAAACCAGATGGAAAAAGACTCTCTTGGGTCATGATCAGCCCAACGTTCTCTTGGAACAAATGCTCCGTGTCAAAAGAGTAAATTCCTGGAGCGGTTTATGTGAAATTTATATTGAGGTGACAAAAGTCATGGGACAGCAATTTTCACATACAGGGTGTTTCAAAAATGACCGGTATATCTGAAACGGCAATAAAAACTAAACGAGCAGCGATAGAAATACACCGTTTGTTGCAATATGCTTGGGACAACAGTACAATTTCAGGCATACAAACTATCGAAATTACAGTAGTTACAATTTTCAACAACAGATGGCGCTGCAAGTGATGTGAAAGATATAGAAGACAACGCAGTCTGTGGGTGCGCCATTCTGTGCGTCGTCTTTCTGCTGTAAGCGTGTGCTGTTCACAACGTGCAAATGTGCTGTAGACAAAATGGTTTATTCCTTAGAACAGAGGATTTTTCTGATGTTGGAATTCCACCGCCTAGAACGCAGTGTTGTTGCAACAAGACGAAGTTTTCAACGGAGGTTTAATGTAACCAAAGGACCGAAAAGCGATACAATAAAGGATCTGTTTGAAAAATTTCAACGGACTGGGAATGTGACGGATGAGCGTGCTGGAAAGGTAGGGCGACCGCGTACGGCAACCACAGAGGGCCACGCGCAGCTAGTGCAGCAGGTGGTCCAACAGCGGCCTCGGGTTTCCGTTCGCCATGTTGCAGCTGCGGTCCAAATGAAACCAACGCCCACGTATCGTCTCATGCGCCAGAGTTTACACCTCTATCCATACAAAATTCAAACGCGGCAACCCCTCAGCGCCGCTACCATTGCTGCACGAGAGACATTCGCTAACGATATAGTGCACAGGATTGATGACGGCGATATGCATGTGGGCAGCATTTGGTTTACTGACGAAGCTTATTTTTACCTGGTCGGCTTCGTCAATAAACAGAACTGGCGCATATAGGGAACCGAAAAGCCCCATGTTGCAGTCCCATCGTCCCTGCATCCTCAAAAAGTACTGGTCTGGGCCGCCATTTCTTCCAAAGGAATCATTGGCCCATTTTTCAGATCCGAAACGATTACTGCATCACGCTATCTGGACATTCTTCGTGAATTTGTGGCGGTACAAACTACCTTAGACGACACTGCGAACTCCTCGTGGTTTATGCAAGATGGTGCCCGGCCACATCGCACGGCCGACGTCTTTAATTTTCTGAATGAATATTTCGATGATCGTGTGATTGCTTTGGGCTATCCGAAACATACAGGAGGCGGCATGGATTGGCCTCCCTATTCGCCAGACATGAACCCCTGTGACTTCTTTCTGTGGGGACACTTGAAAGACCAGGTGTACCGCCAGAATCCAGAAACAATTGAACAGCTGAAGCAGTACATCTCATCTGCATGTGAAGCCATTCCGCCAGACACGTTGTCAAAGGTTCGGGTAATTTCATTCAGAGACTACGCCATATTATTGCTACGCATGGTGGATATGTGGAAAATATCGTACTATAGAGTTTCCCAGACCGCAGCGCCATCTGCTGTTGAAAATTGTAACTACTGTAATTTCAAAAGTTTGTATGCCTGAAATTGTACTGTTGTTCCAAGCATATTGCAACAAACGGTGTATTTCTATCGCTGCTCGTTTAGTTTTTATTGCCGTTTCAAATATACCGGTCATTTTTGAAACACCCTGTATATAGGTCGTTGTAGCTTCACGTACGCAAGGTGTAGAAGGGCAGTGGAATAGCGGAGCTGTCATTAGTGCTCAGATGATTCATGTGAAAAGGTATTCGACATAATTATGGCCGCAAAACGGGAACTAATATACTTAGAATGGGGAATGGTAACTGGAGCTAAACGCATGCATCATTCCATTTCGGAAATTGGTATGGAATTCGATATTCCGAGATTCATAGCGTCAAGAGTGTGTCAGGAATACTAAATTTACTGCATTACCACACACAACGGACAATGCTATGGCCGACGGCCATCAGTCAACAACCGAGAGCAGCGGTGTCACCGTAGTGCTGTCAGTGCCAACAGACGAGCTACACTGCGTGAAATAAAATCGTAACTCAATGTGGGACGTACGAGGAACGTATTCGTTACGACAGTGTGGCGAAATTTATCTTTAATGCGGTGTGGCAGTAAATGACTGAGTTTAGTGCCTTTGCTAACAGCACGACATCGCCTGCAGCACCTCTCCTGAACTCGTGACCATATCAGTTGGACCCTAGACGCCTGGAAAACAGTGGCCTGGTCAGATGAGTCCAGATTTCATCAGGTAAGAGCTGACGGTAGGGTTCGAGTGCGGCGTTGATCCCATAAAGCCGTGGGATCAAGTTGCCAACAAGACACTGCGCAAGCTGGTGGTGGCTCCCATGGGGCCTCTAGTCCAACTGAAACTACAATTGACTGCAACTAGTTACGTTCGGCTATTTAGAGCCCATTTGCAGCCATTACTAGCCTTTGTTCCCAAACAACGGTCTCATGTCACCAGACCACAATTGTTCGCAAATGCCTTGAAGAACATTCTCGAAAATTCGAGTGAACGGTTTAGCCTTCCAATTCGCCAGACGTCGTGATGGAGAGGTAAGGTCGTGCACCAAATCGTGCAGGAGAAAAAATTTGGCAATTATGGGCGGCTATTGAGGCATCATGGCTCACCATTTCCGTAAAGGACTTCCAACGACTTTTTGAGTCCATGTCGCGTCATGTTGTTTCATTGCGCCGGGCAAAAGTGGGTCTGAAACGATATAAGGAGGTATCGCATGACTTTTTTCATCTTAGTGTAAGCCTTCTGAAGCCGGTCGTGTAAGCAGCAGAAGATTTCCGCTAACGTAGAGCGATTTCTTCATTTTAGAAAATGTAATTCTCAGGGATATAAATTTACGACAATGTGTCTATGGTTTTCTTGTGGCGAAGCAGTATAGCTCCGCTGTTACAGTTTGTGTAATGTACATAAATTAATAAAGCTAATTCGCTTACGTAGATCCCTTTGAAAATCTTCGATATCAGTTTCATTTTACAGGGAACCTCCTTGTGTGGCGGGTGCGGTGTCTGGAGTTTCAACTGCGATCGATCGGCATTTCGGAGACGCTCTCGCGGCGGCTGATGACGCCACTCTGGGGCGCGATCGACCCCGCGGCGAATCTCCGGTTACAGGCGACTCCGCCGTTACGGCATGGCGGCACGTACGGCTACCCTGGAGAAGGCCCCATACGGACCACTCGACGTTGAGATTTCCCCTATCGGTGCCGGTAGCAGCAGCCGCTGCGGTTGTCGGAGGGGCACACTAAACGTTTCACTGCCCGGATCACCCTCTCCAGCCAATTCCTGAATTTGTATTCATGATATCACCTTCCGAAGCCTGTGGAAAAGCTTCTTTCTAAGCCGTCGTCGGTGGTAGTCCTAATACGCTTACGGAAATGGAAAGTGATTCTCCAGTATTCCGCGGCAGTGTTATAAACTGATGAGCCGAAATATTGTGACTACTGACCAACACGGTTCTGAATCCTGCATGTTGCCGTTGTACTCACTATCTGGGACTGTAATTATGATCCAGTGAAAGCTTCGGAATTTCAGCAGCTACACGGACAATCAACACACCGCCAGAAGTTCGGCGAAGATAATATATTTTGTATGGGTGCTTCTTTGCGGGGACGTAGCAACGGTCTTGTGTAGGTGACACCAGTTCTCGTCAATAAACTTGCAGCGTCTTATGGGGTACGTGCAACGCCTAGTGTACTTGGTAAGGTGTGCCATAAATACCCAGATGAGTGGTCGTCAAACCTCCGCCCGCGTGTGGTATGCAGCCGAAATCAGTTGTTCGTGCGTCCTCGGTTTCTCAGCAGTATTTCATTAAACGACAATTTGCTTCAAGAAACTGACAACAGAATACAAAAATGTCAACTAACGGTAAGAGCATCTTAATAGTTTATTTCTCTTGCTCAGTAACAAACATAAATTCTTACAGACACGATACATTTTAATATGCGGTAATTTTAGACGAAGTTGGTAAATTCGGCCATGAACCAAGTAAGGCTTGCCACTTACGTCAAGGGCAGTGTGTTATGTAGCGGGGTTACTGGATGCGTGAGGGGGATATATTTCATGGTTTTTTCTTCCAGTCCTGTCAACTCATGAACGTGCGCAAATAGCACCGATCAGCCGCTGTAGTGTAAATGTAAAGCGGAATTGACTTGAATTAATGAACACGCGTTATAGTGGTTGCCACCTTTAAATGTGGCACACGTTTGTAGCAAATAACAGGACATGAAATTAAGGGTTTTGTTATACAATGCAGATAGGAACAGGAAAATTACATTCTAAACCTTTAGTAAATATCTGTGATCGTGTCTCATATTGTACTCACTGTTATTAATTAACATAGAATAATAATTCATGTAAGTTACAGATAAGCAGTAAAATCCGTAGAGGAAGGTGGGATAAAGGGGTCAGGGCGTAAAAGTGACCATTGCACATTTTTTGCCCCAAACAGTGCTGCTGAAAGCGGAGAAGCGGTAAGAATAGATGTAATACACGAGTACATCTCCATTGTTGTCATCGAGATTGGCACACCAAACTTTTTCCGTGACATTTCAGTCATTTATATTATACGTGAAGAATATGTTTATCGCATTTATCACAATGTTTATTTGCTAGAAATTAGTTGTTCAGTAGTGAGTTCCTCACGAATGCATTATCACCGTTGAAGAAGAACAAAAAATCATGTTTCAATTTGTTAATTTTTAGTGAGCTAGCGCCCTTTGTCTCAGCATCTGTTAAAAATATTGCTACTACAAAACTGGCTAGAGTTATCTGTCAGAACGCCCTAACTAGTGGATAAGGCTTCCGTGCACTATTACCTTAGTCACACATTACTCTTTAGAAACTGGCGATTGAATTGGTCAATTTAATCGAACTACTGTTCCTGTTGACTTCAGGTTACTGTTTCTTTAAAGTTCTTTTTTCAGTTTTTAAGCTGAATGGGGTACAGCCCTTAGCTTGGGCAGCTGTTGAAATAAGACTTGTGTTTAGTAACTATTAAGTCTGATTAGTTGCGGCGTACTATGTCCCCCATTTCATTTATTGATGGTTAATGTTTAAAAACTCTCTATTGTATGCCAAAATTGTATACGTCGGTACCTTTAGCAAGCCAGTCTGACGTAGTGCTCTATGTCATACGTAAGTGCAAAACAGTTTGCAGTCAAATTAAATTTTCTGAGCACGTTATACCACTGCAGTGTTAATGGTTGTTTTTTAAAAAGGATATTTCTTAGGCTTAAAGTGTTCATGTGTTAAAGGATATTTCTTAGGCTTAAAGTGTTCATGTGTACTACCACTGTTTGTATTATACGAATTTTTGGTGTTTTGGATAAAAAAGTATTATTTCGAATTGTTCAGGCTTCCAATTGATGCATACACATGAGTCCTTTTTTGGGTTGTGATACTAAAGTTTTTGAAATCTAATAGTTCAGTGCCCTCAAATCAATATCATTGTATCCTAGCTCAGCTGTTCAAAAGATAAAACTAGCCTAATCCTGCCACGCTACACTTTCAACTTTATTTTGGTTCTAAATTAAATTGTTAAATGGTTTTTAGCATTTCAATCTCTCCAAAGTATGGAATGGCTTTGCTCATCTGCGTGTAATTGTGAGTAGAGGGTATCTAGGCAAAGAAGGAATACTGAGCTCCATTACACTGTTACTCTGTTAATGTAGAATATTTTGGAACCGTTAATGTGAGAAAGTGAATTTTTGATTGACTTGTCTCTCACAGTAGAGTGTCACAGCCTATCCGGCAGGCCGATATCGATAGTCAACTCGCTGGATAGTGCAGAGTGTGACTGTAAAAAATTCGTGGCTTAGCTACCCTGGTGCTTGTATCACGCAGTTTCGATGATGCGGCTGCAGATCGAAATTTACGGCAAATTTGTCGAAATAATTAATACATTTTCCACGGAAGTAATGTATTTCATATTGGTGTTGACGGTTCAGTAGTGGCGATTAATTTGAGCATTGTCCGCCTCGATAGCAGAGTGGTCAGAGCGACGAAATGCATGCAAGGGGGTGGGGGTTTGATTCCCGGCTGGGTCGAAGATTTTCTCCGCTCAGGGACTGGGTGTTGTGTTGTCTTCATCATCATCTCACCCCCACCGACGCACAAGGCGCCGAAGTGGCGTCCACTAAAAAGACTTGCACGAGACGACCGGTCTGCCCGACGGGAGGCCCTAGCCACACGACATTTCGTTTGAGAGTGATAATTGCGAAACGTTGGTCGTGTCGCGAGAACAGCAAAGACTTGTCGGAACGGTTATGGGACAAGTAACGTGTACTGAAGAACTATGCAAGGCAAAATTAGAAGAGAGTGTGTGTGTGTGAGAGAGAGAGAGAGAGAGAGAGAGAGAGAGAGAGAGAGAGAGAGAGAGACAGACAGACAAATAACTGGTTTTGGCCAAATATCACGAGCGTACATACTTTTCGTTCACATACCGTAACGCCAAATCTTCCAACATCCGCGACGTGATCGGTCACGCGTACGCTCGTCAGAATAACTTTTTACGCCACAAAAACTGATTAATGTCAACCGCATTAGTTGTTTCACTCGCCTAAATCTATAACAGCCTGTTTGAGCTGTACATTTCAGGTGTTTGTGCTGCAGGCACTGAACTGAGTTATTAACGTATCAACAATGTATCTCGGTATACCTCAACTGACTATCTGGAAGAAGTGCCAATGAATAACTATATCGCTCATTTGATACATTAGTTGTGAACAGTGCAGCGCCAAATGTTAAGTGCTTGATTATCAGAATATGTCCGGATCTTGTCAGATAAATTTGGATCTCATTGTGTATGATGTATGCAGCCTACACATAAAGGATGGGACGCCTAAGAAGCATCCTTGTTGGATAGGTAGCAAATCATATTAAAGAGTTTTATTACGAAATGAATCATTCACAATACCTAAATTTTACAATAAACAGAAGTGTCACAAGCGAAGGGCGACATGCAATAAAGAAGTAAATACAATTCGAAATACAAGTGAAGTCATACAGTGGAGGCTTGTATTTAGGTCGCTGGTCTTGACGGTTCTGTAGAACTGGGTGCCGCCAGTCGGATGCAGTCCTTAAGTTGTCTTCGCATAGAGGCTCTACCATCGTGTTGTCATCCTAGAGACGAGTCGGTCCGTGTGCAATTGGCTGACATCTTCTTCACAGCCCTCTCTGTTCTAACTTTTCCAGACCGGCGTGCCGGCACTTGACTTTACACCGGAACAATGTAACTTTCTTCCAAACCTGTTAAACGATAAACGTTGCCGGGTTCCGCTTTTAGCTGATGAGGGCGGGAGGGAGGGGGGGGGGGGGCGGGGGGCAGTGTTACGTAGGGTTTAGGGACGAGATTGTAAAATATCTAATCCTGGTGTCAGTGTTTGTGTGACTTGTGCTGTATTCGAGGTGAGAAAGAGCAGTTAAATTTGGATGTTTTATCCCCAGGCGCCTAACAACTGCATAATTAATATTACACGGAAAAAGCTATAGCTTTCTTATGAAATAGTTAATGCAGACTGATAGTTAATCGCCGAAATTTTGTGTTCAATTTTTACAATTTCCCCTCTTAATGGAAACTACGTTCGAATTGATCTGACGACCGTAACTGAACCTTCCTACAACTCGTAACTACGGTTTTGTATGATTTAACAGACTGCACACCAAAAATATAATGACCACGGTAAAAAAAAAGTTGTAAAATGATGTACCACGATTAATATGCAGTAGTGAGAGGGAGTATTGCAAGTTGTTAAAATATAGCAGACGAGGAGTCGTCAGTTTTATTCCAAGTGTTCTTGGTAGTATTGTAGCGACGTTCCTTAACCCACAACAAGTAGATTCATTCGTATTCTATAACTGATCTTTCGACACAAGACGTTTCATTATCGCTGCACTCCACGAATATTACAGGGATCGAGCAGCTTATGCAGCCGTGATAAATGGAATACTCAGTTCCAGACACATAAGACGCCACTCGCAGAACATGTGCTTATGCCAAAAAAATCCCACCGACATCGTGGCACATAGGTTTGATAGTTTACTGTTAAATTGAGCACCATCATCCTATGCAGATCAATAGTGTTGTTACAACAAACTAATCTGGCAATAAAGAGTGAAATATTGAAGCAGATATCATTCGTGTTGAAACTAATTCTGAAATTAGGAAAACTACAGGATTTGCCAATCCTACACCTTATTTAGCAGCCTCAAATTTTGCGACAATCTGTTCATATGAAACTGGTGTTCAAAATAATGTGTCGAATAAAAGCAAATAAGTTTCACCTTTCCCAGGAGAGTGACAGACAGAACAAAAAATAGTGGTCCATTTTGAATTATAATAGAAAGTGTGGAAGAAACACTGCGAACATATGTCTAAGTGCTTAGGGAAAACGATATTCAGTACAGGCTTAAGAGCCTTGTAGCATCTGATTAATATTTACAAAGAAAAAAAATATCATGTCCCCAGAGAAACAAATTCGGATTTCAAAGAACACAAAATAACTTTATGAAACACATATCTCGAACACAATAACAAAATATGGGAGAATAATAGAAAATGTCGACATCTCCCTGAGCGAAGATTTAATACAGATTCAGAAGAGAGGCTTCAGTCTTAGTTGTAGAGAGGTTTGAATAAGGATCTAGAATGTTGAAAAGCAATAAACTGCAGCAAGTATACTAACCATGAGAACGCAGTTTCATCAAAAACATGATGAATTGTAGGCCTGCTTTCCCCTGTACAGTAAAGCCTTCAGTCAGTTTAAGTTATCGGTTTAACGGTTTAACCATGCAAGAGTACAATCTATACCACACCGTTGCACAAAATATGGCTACGTCCATTGAGTATTGACCTGCAACATCGTCAAGGGTAATCGGCATCTTGGAATCCGTGTTTCAACCCATAGAAAATACCCTGTACTTAAGACACAGCAAACACATCACACAGCGGTGACAATGAGTTCTGAACAATGTCCTCTGCAGGGGTCCACAGCCGGGACAATGTTTCAAATGTCTTCAGTTTCTCGTGTACGTGTCGAAGGAGTTTCTTTCGAAAGTCCAGAATGCCGCATGGCCGTGGAGTACCATAGTGAACGCACCTAAATGTTGATGTAGCCGTTTATGGGAGCTGTTTTGGTCGGACGAGAATGGTATGTGATGTTATAATTATAACAAGGACCGCCGACGGTACCCGCAATCTCTGTGCTTTCCATGAAGAGATGGAACTGAAAGTGATCCTAACTTCCAACATTTTTCTGTCTCCAAAACGTACATTTTCGGGCGTAGACTTCATTGTAAAAATTTTTCTACGAATTACTCTCCATAAAGCCTAGGAGCCTTTAATAGTAATTATGTAACATCTTGTACGTCTTAGCCTTGAATAACATTGCACTACAATCGGTAATCGATGTGCATCTGATTCAAGGCTACTCCCTTGTCGCGTAATATCCTGAAGTGAATCGGGGGATTCGGAAACTTTTAAAGCTCTTCCGATATATATATATAACTGGGAGATGGCCTGCACCTAGTAGGAGAGGAAAAGAGATTGGCTGAACTTCGTGCAGGAAATGTACTGCGGGCCACCGTCACACAGTGCGAGATACCTGTGGTTACTGATCTCAGAGGGGCGTCTGTATTTTTAGGTACAATAAAATTTCAGGCACCCTGTTTTGAAAGAAGTCACTATAACAGAAGAGCTCCACAAGAATGGACGGAATAGTAAGGTTAGTTTATTCCACCAAAATATTAGAGGATTGAGTGATAAAGTAGAAAAGCTTCTTGCCTGCTTGCGAAATTTAGAGGAAAAGATAGACATCTTGTGCCTGTTCGAGCACCACATAACCATATGGTTAGATAAGTTACATATGAAAGATTACAATGTAGCAGCTTACTCATGCAGAACCAATATGGGAAAAGGAGGAGTGTTGCATATATTAAGACAGAACACAAGTTCAAAAGCATTAACACAATTCAGGACCTTTGCCTTTCGCGGGCAAGTGCTCTACCGACTGAGCTACCCAAGCACGGCTCACGCCCCGTCCTCACAGCTTTAATTCCGCCAGTACCTAGACTCCTACCATCCATCGGTAGAGCACTTGCCCGTGAAAGGCAAAGGTTCCGAGTTCGAGTCTCGGTACGGCACACAATTTTAATCTGCCAGGAAAGTTTCATATCAGCGCACACTCCGCTGTAGAGTGAAAATTTCATTCTAGAAACATACCCGAAGCTGTGGCTAAGCCATGTCTCCGCAATATCCTTTCTTCCAAGAGTGCTAGTTCTGCAAGGTTCGCAAGAGAGCTTCTGTGAAGTTTGGATGGTAGGAGCTGTGTTACTGGCAGAATTAAAGCTGTGAGGACGGGGCGTGAGTCGTGCTTGGGTATCTCAGTCGGTAGAGCACTTGCCGGAGAAAGGCAAAAGTACCGAGTTCACGTCTCGATCCGGTACACAGTTTTAATGTGCCAGGAAGTTTCGTATCAGCGCACGCTCCTATGTAGAGTGAAAATCTCATTCTAGATTTTGTAGTGATCAGCACATACAAATCTGTGCTTGTGAATTATTGCCAAATAGCAGTTCACTTTTTATTGTGGCGGTATATAGATCTCACTGGGAAATTTTGAATTATTTATGAAGAATTTGGATTCCTTACTGTGCTATCATTCAGACATCAGCAAGCAGTTAATAGTATGTGGTGATTCCAGTGTAGATTTTCTAAGGGATTGTGATAGGAAAAATGATCTGGAAACCTTATTTGGATTCTAAAATTTCCTCTCACTAATTACCATCTCCAACATGGGTGGATAAAGACAATAGTTCCGTAATTGATAATGTTATCTTCGATGAGGCACAAAGCAAGAAAACAGTTGTTTACCCAGTAACAAATGCTCTCTTTGATCATTATGCACAGTTATTCGGGATAAACGACGTAGTGCCTCACAGTGTGGAAACACATCAGTAGAGGTCAGCTAGAATCATTAATGACTACAGAGCAAATGTTTTAGAGAGTATTTTACAAGAAAGAATATGGAATAAAATTTACAAAAAACCAAATTCCAAAATAAAATTTGATGTATCCAATGATAATTTCATATCGCTATTTAAAAATGGTTTCCACATAAGCTAATCAGAAGGGACATCAAACAGCCATGTAACAAACCATGGATCGTGAGGCGATTAAAGTATCTTGTGAACGTAAAAGGGAAATGCATCTTTTGGAAAGAACAAGTAGAAACTATGTAGTAGTTGCGCACTATAAAACTTACTCTAAGTTACTAAGATTGGATATTAAAATATCAAGAAATATGCATATAATGTCAGAAATCAGTATGTCTGTCAACAGAGTTAAGGCAATATGGAGTGTAGTGAAGCAAGATATAGGACAACCATCTACAGAAGAGGAAAACATTACTATTGAACTGAATGGAAGGGTTATAAATGACAAGTCACAGGTAGCTAACATATTTAATAATCATCTCTTGAACATAGTAGAAAGCATAGGGACCAATAGTTCAAGAGAAAGGCCATAGAAATATGTTGAAGTAACTCTCATAACATTACATCATCTTAATGTGCCAAAAACTTCTACTTCTGAAATTTAGATGGTCATACATTCTCTCAAGAACGAAAGCTCTTCTTGTTTCGATGGTGTTTCCAATGGAGTGCTCAAGATCTGTTCCCATATAATAACTCCAGTATTGTCCAAAATATCTAACGCATCACTAACTCAAGGCATTTATCCAGTGAGACTAAAATATGCCATTGTTTAACCCCTCTTTAAGAAAGATGATAAGAGAGACGTCAGAAACTATCGTCCTGTTTCACTGCTGACATTTTCCAAAATTTTTTAGAAGATGATATATTCTAGAGTAGTAGCTCACCGTGGCAACGATGATATCCTCAGCAAATCACAACTTGGGTTTCAGAAGCGCTTCTCTACTAAGAACGCCATTTACATGCTCATAAATCAGATATTATCAGGATTAAATGACAAAATAGTACCGGTAGGTATTTTCTGTGACATATCCAAGGTATTTGATTGTGTGAACCATACTATATTCCTAGATAAATTGAAGTTTCATGGGATTGATGGTACAGCCAACGAATGGATCATATCGTATCTAACCAAGAGAATACAGAAAGTTGTACTCAATAGTAATTTAACCAACAGAATCCAGAAACATAATTCTGACTGGGGAGATATCACATATGACGTTCCCCAAGGCTCACAACGCTCAATCTTAGATCGACTACTGTTTCTCATACGTGTAAATGATCTACTGTCTAATGTAGAACAAGCAGAATTAGTTCTTTCTGCAGATGACACCAGTATTGTAATCACTCCCAGTATACGTACAGAAATGGAAGGAATGGTGAACAAAGTTCTCAGAAGTATCATTGACTGGTTTTCTGCAAATGTAATTACCGTGAATTTCACAAAGACACATCATATTCAGTTCTGCACCTCTAGGGGTACTGCAACAGTGATAAGTTTGACACATGGTGATGAAATAATAAATAGGGTTGAAACTTCAAAATTCTTACGTGCCTATATTGATGAGAATTTAAATTGGAAAAATCAAATTTTGGAACTCCTAAACAACTTAATGCAGCCACATTTGCCCTTAGAATCATAGCAAATTTTGGGGAAAGAAAAATCAGTTATTTGACATATTTTGATTACTTTTATTCAGTGATGTCATATGGAATAATGTTCTGGGGTAACTCGTGTTTAATAAAGACCGGTCTTTATTGCCCAAACATGTGCTGTAAGAATAATATGAGGTGCTCACTTCCGATCTTCTTGTAGACATCTGTTTCGGGAGTTGGGCATTCTGATTACTGCTTCACAGTATATTTATTCCTTCATGAAGGTTGTTGTAAATAACCCACTGCAATTCAAGATCAACAATGAATACTAGAAGAAAAATGATATTCATTTCTCAAGATGAAGGTCGTCTTTAGCACAGAAAGGGGTGCACAACGTTGCAACAAAATATTTTGACCACTTACCCAGTGACATAAAATGTCTAACAGACAGCAAAGTTAAATTTTAAAATATGTTATAAAAGTTTCTCCTTGACAACTCCACCTATTCCATAGAAGAATTGCTATGTTTTTAATGTGTAAAAGGTGGTAGGTAGTAATTGCTAACGCAATCTATATTAGTATTCTAAGAACTGTGACTGACGCTCGAACAACAGGGATCTGACATGCATTGAGAATAGAAAATAGTGCATTGATATGAGTTAGGCACTAGCCGAAATCTGGATTTGCCAAATAAAACCTACAGAAAAGGATGACTGATTGCTGCGCTCTACAATTTATAAATAATGTCACAGTCGCTGAGTGCAGCAACTTTCCTAATAGAGGGTAACCTGATCAATCTGTATATCTTGTTTTCATTTCGGTAAGAAAAAAATGAAATGGTGATGTTCAGAGTACAAATAGATGTACAGATTAATTGGCAATACGAATTTAAAGTGACTCGTTCCCCATCACGACAATTTATCGTGCAAAATGTTCCATGGAACATGAAAGTAACTAACTTCTTCGGCACGATGGCATCTACCAGCAGGACAATGAAACGTGTCACACAGCTCGTAGTTTATAGGACCTGGTGACAGGTATTAAGAATCCTTCGGAATGGCAGTCCGTCAGTCGATGACTCCTTTCTAGCTGGGCTCCTGGAAGAGACGCATGCACCACACAAAAACACAACGCAAGCCCCATTGGCCGAAATACACGCGTGTTAGCTCACGCAGGCTGGCGTGAGGTCTGGAACAGGACAAGGAAATTAGAATTTAGAAAAACGGACGTAGCTGGTGGAATACTTAACTTTAATCCGTTAATGAAGAACGTCGGTCTTGCCGGTACATGATTCACAATATCAATGGTAACTCGTAATGGCGCCTTGCTAGGTCGTAGCAAATGACGTAGCTGAAGGATATGTTAAACTATCGTCTCGGCAAATGAGAGTGTATTTTGTCAGTGAACCATCGCTAGCAAAGTCGGTTGTACAACTGGGGCGAGTGCTAGGAAGTCTCTCTAGACCTGCCGTGTGGCGGCGCTCGGTTTGCAATCACTGATAGTGGCGACAAGCGGGTGCGACGTATACTAACGGACCGCGGCCGATTTAAAGGCTACCACCCAGCAAGTGTGGTGCCTGGCAGTGAAACCACAGGCACATCATTTCAGAGAGTAAAACATGCGTATTCGTCATTGTGATATGTCCATCACCACCAATAACACTAACCGTCAAAGACGTGTTATTTTACAAGAAGGCCTTCTCCCGAATCAATCAATGCCTTCACGGAGACTAATTTCGGTACCACACTGATTTCGAGCAATCTGTACGTTTTCCAATATATGCTGCAGAAACTACACTTATTACAAGACGTCTGTACGTGTGGAAATAACGAATATATGAGACATTCGGAGGTGACACTTTGACGTGTTAAAAAGGGTATCCGTTGTAGATAGTCCTCGAAGTCTAATTATATATGTGAAATGTATGCAGCTACAGTCAAGTTATCAGAGTAGCTTATTGCTGGGCGGAAGTACCCGGTAATAATAGAGCATCAGTTCAATTAATATGATTAGTAAAACTCGTAACATACTATCTTCAGGTGTATTCTGAGCCCAAGTACTCCTGTTGCATTGAAACAAACAGAATGTTTTGTCCTTCCTCGTAGACCACTTAAACAGTAAAGCCTACATCTGCAGAGTTATATAATCTCCAAATTTGGAACGTATGGGGATCCAATGGCACGAAAGTCATACAGACGGAAGAGAATCCTTAACTGACTGTATTGAGACTGAACAAATAATCGGAAGCGTTTAATTCTTCTAGTACGAGCTTTTGAGAAAACAATGATTGTTGTCAGTGTTTGAAGGCTGTTATCTTTCATGAGGCACAATGGCATGCCGCAACAGCGGTCGGACAAGACGGAAGCTCTTTACTATCGTAGTGTCACCCTAGTTTAATTATTTGTCGACAGTCGGACTGTTTAATCAGTTTTAGATCTTACATCCTTTAAGTGTTTTCCCTTCTAACAATATTACGTGTCCTTCAGCAATAAAACCGTAGTTAAAGTCATTTTTATGACTATGTATTATGACTGACTGGGAAAGTATTAAATACTAAATATTCTTAATTATAAAAATTAAACTGGTCAAAGGGTGGGGATCCTTGCACACCATTGGCCAAGACGTCAGTTTCCTGGGGTCCCACAGCGATTGGCAGACAGCGCGGTGAAGAGGAATTTACTCAATTGGCCGACCCCTCCCTCCCCCTCCTTCTCCTCGTCATGGCGCCCTCGATACTTGTCGCCTGTGACGTAGAATACGACGTTCACAATTTCATCGGCTGTAATATGATGCCAAAGATCATACGAAGGTAGGCTCGACGTCTTCTTGAGGGCCTACTGAGGGAACGACCCTGTTACTATCTAACTATATACACGATGAGTCACTAACTATTGACACCTAGAATAACTCCAAAAGTATGAGAGGAGCTGGAAAGTTTGTGGGACAAAAGTTTCATAGGTCAATGGGGCCATATTATGATGTTGGTTTTTGGTGCTAGGTAGGGTCGCTTCAGAGGTATGAAGGTTAATTTTTTTTTGATGGGATGCTATTGTTTGGTTTTTATTTTCTAAAAGCGGCTATTGAGACGAATGCAATGATGTGTAACAGTAAGGTCTTTGAAGGTCAACTATGGCCACAAAGGTGTCATGAACGTCCATTTACAAAAGGTGTTCGAAGTGATGACGATTGGTGCTGCAATCTTCTTATCATGGATTGAGTGATATTCCTTAACACATCGGCACTTATCGAAGCACATGCTCGCATATCTTCAGATGTAGTCAGAACGTCTTCAGAAGTAGTTGTCTTTTACGAATCCCCACAAGAAAAAATCCAGAGGCGTCAAGTCTGGCAAAGGGGCCGGCGACACATCTCCTCCGCGTCCAGTTCAACGATCTGAGAATTGTCTCTTCTATCCATCACCGAAAACTGTGCCGGACACCCATCGTGTTTTTACTACATTCTGTTCCTTGTTGCTAATGATATTTCTTCCAATAACAGACATAATGTCCCATGCAGGAATGGAGTGTACTTCCAGCCATTAAGGTTTCCTTCGATGAAATAGGGACAAATAACTCTGTCCTCCAGAATCCCACACCATACATTCGCCGACTGCGGTTTTGGTGTGCAACTTTCCACAGGCAACATGGATTTTCAGTTGCCCAACAATGCATGTTATGGAATTCGACATTTCCATCGATCGTGAATGTAGCCTCATCAGTAAGTAAAATCAAATTACGAGGGTTGACTGAAAAGTTATGCCTCCACCTTCGTAACACTTCAACAGTTGGCAGTATTGGAATGCGGCAGATGCCTGCTTGGTCCGTAGCCTCTTCTCTACAGTTCCAGCTAACGGGAAGCCTTAGCACTGAACGGTTGTGTTGTTACTGTGTAAAGTATGGAACAATGCGCAGACAGTCGGTCAATGCAATTTAAGCAACGTGCAGTCATTGAATTCCTGACAGTAGAGGGTGACACCCCGAAGGAGATCTATCGGAGAATGAAAGCAGTTTATGGTGATTGTGAGTACTGTGCGTCATTGGGCGAGTCGGTTTAAAGGGGTTGAGGCGGGAACATCTGATCTGCGTGACAGACAAAGAGTAGGAAGTCCTGTGACAGCAACCACCGAGTTTTCCAAGCAAAATGTTGACAGATTGATTCAGGACGATCGTCGTATCACTCAGAGAGAAATTGTAAGCGCAATCGGCATTTCACAAGAACGTGTGGGTCACATTTCCTGCAGCACGACAATGCCAAACCACACAATTCACATGCCACCTCAGCAGAACTTCGGAGACTGAATCTCAACACCATACGGCATCATCCATACAGTCCAGATTTAGCATTGTCTGGTTTCCATCTGTTACCGATAATGGAAGACGATCCGTGGGAACATCATTACGCTTCTAATGAAGACGTTGAGAGAACCATGAGACTGTGGTAGCGGAAATACAGAGTAGACTTCTTCCGTGACGGCTTCAGAAAAATTGTTCATCGTTGGCAGAAATGTAGCCAATTGGCTGGTAATTAGGTGAAAATGTTCATATTGCTAATTAAAGATCACATTCAAAGGGTTATTTTTGCGTTCATTTATTAAAATGTTCCCATCCAAACCCAATTAATGAAGGTGGAGGAATTACTTTTCATTCAACCCTCGTAGTAAATGTGTCATCCCTCTGAACCAAAAATTGAGCTTGAGCCCATTTTCAGAATTCAGTGCGACGTATACAGTCCGTACTGGTTACGTCTTGGTGGAGAGTGATATGGTAGGCATGATATTTATGGCTATGCATAACACGAACGACACTCCGCTGGCTCATGTCAGATTCCCTTGCGATTCGACGCGAACAAACACAAGCATCTCGAACCACAGTGGCAAGAGTACCAATTTCCGTTTCCTCATTAGTAACTTTCCTTTGCCGGATATGTTTCCGATGCGTTAAAGATCCAGTTGTTCTCAATTTATCATACACATATTGAAACGTACGACGTGTAGGGTTAGTACGTTGAGGATATCTTTCAGCGTATAAGTCTCTAGCTGTTTTGTTGGCATTCTTCGTAAATGAGAAGCATATCGACTTGTTCTTCGAAGGAATACATCCTTCACATTCGCTTGATTCGAAGATACTAGTCTTACCGTTCCTCTTAGCGTTGTAATGCGAAACCGTCGAATGGTGTTTATGTGTCAATGGCACTTTAAATGGATACGCAGTATTCATCTAATATTTACTATTTGCACGATATACGGGAGAGAATTATCAGAGCATGTGCTTCGATAAGTGCCGATGAGATCCATGACAAGAAGATTGCAGCATACCAATGGTCATCACTTCGGACACCTTCTGTAAATGGACGTTCATGTCACCTCTTTGACCTTGTTGACCTTCTCGATAGCCGCTATGAGAAAATCAGTACCAGACTATAGCATACCATTTAGAAGAAAACGGCCCTTCATATCTATGACGCGACACAACCTAGCCACAAAAAAAAAAAAAAAAAAAAAAAAAAAAAAAAAAAAAAAAAAAAAAAAAAAAAAAAACACTTTATGGCCTCCGTTGTCCCATGCAACATTTGTCCCACAAAATTTTCAGCTCCTATCACACTTACGGAGTTATTCTAGGTGGCATTCATTAGTGACTCACTCTGTATTTATATATTTCTATTTTCCACAAGCTCAGCTAGAAAGGCGTCATCCACTCACGTACTGCCATTCTGAAGGATTCTCAATACCAGTTACCAGGTCTTCTAAATTACGAGTTGTTTCTCTGCCTCGTGACGACTGGGTGTTGTGTGATGTCCTTAGGTTAGTTAGGTTTAAGTAGTTCTAAGTTCTACGGGACTGATGACCATAGCTGTTAAGTCACATAGTGCTCAGAGCCAAACTACGAGTTGTGTGAGACGTTGCATTGTACTGCTGGTAGATGCCATCATGGCGATGAAGGAGAAGCTGCATATGGGGTGGACATGGTCCCTAAGGAATGAAGCATACTTGTGTTGATCCATTGTGAATCCCAAAACGGCAAGGTAACTCAGGAGATGCTACGAAAACGTTCCCCCTATCACAAATCTTCCTCCCCCAGCCTGGAACCTTCCCAGTGCTGTTGCAGGGTGTTTGGTTTGAGACGTTTCATGCCGTACATGTTAATGGCTGCTGTCCGAAGGAGCAAAGAAAGTGATTCGTCTAGAATGACCACCTGTCATCACTCAGTGGACGTCCAATAGCAGCACTGACATGCAAATTCTACCCTTCGTCACCAACAAACAGTAGTCAGCAATGGTACATAAACCAGGGGATTGCTGCGGAGGCCGAGATGCAGCAAAGTCCGTTGATTGGACGCAGATGAGAGGCTGTTGGTGACCGCTTGGTAACTTTGAGCCATCTATTACTCAACAGTTTGGTCTATTCACTTGCACACATCTCCACATCCGTCATTCACCCGTGTCATCTATGGTCCAAGGAGCACCACGGTTGCCTCCTGCGCCGGTTTGGGAAAGTGCTATTTTGGCATGCACTGTATAGTTTAACCACCGAGGCACGCGGAGTGTTTACAGACTTCACTGTTCCATGTTTGCTGGCACCATTTGCCGAAATTCAGTGTGAATGTGGTTTGGACGTCAGAGAGAAATCGCTGTGTTTGAGGAATACGACAGCGATTGCACTGTTTTCCACATCCCCGACACACTTAATTACCTTCCAATGATCTATCGGCTGCCGTCTGTGAGTGGATACTGCCCGGGAATGTCGAGCACAGGTGCGGTCACATTAATGTGACTGAACCGTGTGAATAAGCGCTGTTAAAAATAGTCTTTTGAATTTGGCGCTGGTCCATGGCATCGTAAATGAGGCAATTGTCTCCTCAGCAATACAGGAGAAACTCTACATACAGATTACGCGTTACCGCAGCAGAGAAACCTTGTCCGGCCATTCGTCTGTCTACCGTGCACAATCACCCAATACGCAATCACGGTGTAGAGGGGTTGCGGGGGGAGGGGTAGAGGTGGGGGGGGGGGGGCGATGCTACGAGCAACGAACTCGTTGCTGCCCGTCTCTGGGTGCCTATTGACGGGATGCTCTCCATAGTCATAACGGCGATCGATCGCACAGCCATGAATATTTAACCATTCGCGATGGCACGAACTTCCCGTAATTAATGTTTGATGCGCGGAATGAAATTCAATCAGGTGCGGTCGCGGGCGCCAGCTGCCGTGGCAGAGGCTGCAACCGTGGGTCCGCCCCTCCACTGCGCGCCGTAGCTACTGCTGATGAAACACCGGCTACAGAGTACGACACACTGGCACCAAGTGTAATCACAGCTCAGCTGCGCAACGAGTCTACACAACAGCAAAATTTAATGAGCTTCATAAGTACCGAAATTGATTTCTGCTTGGCGTCATACCGATGTGCTTTAATGCAAATAAACCTACGAGCCCTTCAGGAAGGACTGCTTTCTTACCTGGTTATCACTCACTGACACCAGTATTTACACTATAAAACCTTCAGTGTCAAGAAAAATATGTAGTATGTAACGCCTCTACTATATTGATTACTAAATATTTCCAATCTTCAAACCTAATAGCAACGGTCATATTGCTGTGTATTAAAAGACAATACATTGAAGATCTCGTCGAAAATTCTTTGTAGACATTTCATCATGGTCTCTGATTTACTTCAGTTTTCGTATGCTGCAAGTAGAAACTGAAGGTAGTGGTAATTTTATAAATTAACAGTTTTTCTCTTTTCATAAAATGCAACGATATTTTTTTTAGTTTTTAGACACAATTTATTAATGTTATTCGAATAATGTCTGTCATAATGTCTGGCTTACGTAAATACCAGCTTCCAATTTTTACTTTTATACTCATACTTAAACCTGCACTGATGGAAGTAGAAAAATCTCCACACGATGCTTTTGAAAAAAGTAACTGAGATAGAATAATAGTAAATTTCTGAGGTGTACCAGAATTAACATTAAAACAGATTTCCATTTCACTTTTTTTTCATATTTGTTACAGTAACTTAAATTTACTGAAATTAACTGCTGTAAGTGATTTAAATTTTTAGGTTATTACGTTTCCTTAATATGATTACCATTAACTACGCTGGTCACTTGGATGTGACAGTACATACACCCACAGGCCTCGTTTCCACAACCGTTTATTCAGCGGGGAATCTATAACAATGTATCTGAAACATGTGTGAAAAATTACAAATTTCGTTGATCGTTACTCCTCTACAATTGCAAATGAAGCGACCGGTACCGAAAGGAAGTGAACTGCAGCACATTTAAAAACATTATGATTACTTCTATGGCAGATAATTTAATTATACACCCAGCAGACATTAACATTACTAAATATTTGGGAAACCATACATATTCAGCTGCAGGAAAGCTAGAAGATAGAGGGGAATCTCCGAAATTGCACTATATCAAGGCTTTCACATTCATTTCTTTGAGTGTATGGAGCGTCTGATTTGGGTATCGGATCTTTGCGGTATTAGTACAAATGCAGTACAGAAGCTAATCAATGTGTTTCATGTTTTCTAGAACTTGCGAGTTGCCACATGGTTCCGTAAATAAAGTCACGGTCCCCAATGCTCCTACAGCTCAAGCTTGTACCAGATTTCTAATGACTATCATTGCATGACCAAATACTGATCTACCCATATACTTGTAGTCAGAAGTAAATCGTATTTGTAAAGGCCGATATGTTCAATACATGAGTATTACGTAGATGCTCACGAAACATGAAAATGGATTATAAACCATTGGCTGTAGACTGATGATAGAAAGTCATTTTTCAAAACAGGCTGCAGAGAAATATTGTCGAGCTCTCTACCTGTATTTCTAAAGCTGAGTATAATATCGTGGTTGAGGTCGTGAACGCGTGGACACGCACGAGGAGACAGGTCCTTGCAGCATCGCCTACAATAGTACAATGTAATGACCCAAAACCCAACGTTCAGTATACGCTAAGTCGCGAAAGGTATATCTTACGTCAATATAAAAAAAATTCCAGAATGGTAAGTGAAGACAGCTACAGTATCATTTTTATTCAGGGAAAATCACTTAAATGAAAGAAGTATGTGATGCAACATACCTCATCTAGGAAACAGTAGAGGACGCTAAACAAATAGGTTCTGTCTTGCTCGATTTTGGAAAAGCTATACAGACTCCATCACATTGTCAACGGATAATATCCTTACGAATATGTGTCTTGCTCGATGGTTTTTAAAATATGGAACCTAGTATTTTAAAATGAAGGACCATAGTACGGCTGAAGTAGAAGTGACACTGAAAATGTATTCAAACACACATAAATCACAAAGCAGGAGACATCAAAAAGAGAGTGATTTCATCTATCGATAGCGTCGACATTGTTCCAAGAAACCACAGCCATGAAGGAGAAAAAAAAAAAAAATTCGCAAGAGACGTATCAACTTGAATTCGAAAAATAGAGATTGCCTCGAGTTTTATCTTCTGCCGAAAGCCTATTGCAAACTGCACAGGTAGACTAGTACACTGTTGTTATACAATAGTTACAAAGTGTATTGACGTACGAATCGAATCGTCCTTCACAAACCTGCACAAAAAATTTATATACCATGGTATCAGGCGATCTTCCAGGTCAGGGATCTAATGCGATTTCTGTATTCTTCTTACACTGTAGGAAGCCCGCTGCTATGCTCTCTCCGAGAATCATGCGGCACAGTTTCAACCAAATTGCATCTTTTAAAGAGAGAACACTAAACCTCTTCTGATGCTGTGTTGCCGGTGTGTTCATGAATAGATGCAACGGTGTAAAATGGACAAGAGATGTTTTCTGACGAACCCATTAACTGGCTACTTACAACTGACACCAAGACACATCCCATGGTTAAGATTTGTCCGAAACAACTATCTTCATTCAGTTAGTTGATGCAGTCTAGCGAAATCGGTTGAATGTTTTTGAGACACACACTATCAATATTCAGCATGGCTCGTGCAGAAGACAGAGTTGCGCCTACTGATGTAAATTGGCGCTCCACTGTTAGTTCACCGAAGTCCTGTTGTCCACCTTGGACATTCTTTTTTATTCCCGCGGCGCATTTCGGAGCCACCTGCAGCAATTGGAGTGCTTATTCACAGCGCAAACTTTGTTCGCTCGCGGCACGGGACACAAACAGCGCTGCTGGACGGCAAAGTTGGGGCCGCCTCCCGTCCGCCGCATGCCAATGCGGAACTCCTCCCTGTTCCCTGCCCTCTCATCCTCCACACCCAACCCCACGCCAACAGCGCCAGTCACCGCAACAAACGGCACAAAGAAACATGCCACTTTGCAGCAACCACCTCTCCACAGCAGCAACACTGCAAGCGAGTCGAAACGACACCCCTATACGGGGTGAAAGGCATTTAAACCCACAAATTGTGGGAGGTTGTAGGGGACATCAAAACAAATATTTTTCTCTAATGTCATTTTTTCGTATGAGTAGTAGTTAAACCGGTAGAGGAAGATTTCTCTGGCTGCGAATTAATTAAACCAACAAACACGTTTCCTTTATTTTATGACCAAGAGACAACACATTAACACAACCCAATTTCAATTACAGTAGATTTTCAAATATTCCTCCATTGACACGTAAACAAAGGTTACATCGGCCGATCACGTTCTGACACGGGCAAAAACCCCAGGAGTATCCTGAATTGTTCCCGCTGCTGCTACTATTCGGGCAACCAGATCCTCTTGTGATGCAACAGAAGTTGCGTAAACAAGGTTGCGCGTCTCTCCCCACACAAAGAAGTCCATAGAGGACATATCTGGTGATCGAGCAGGCCACGGTACAGGACCACCTCTGCCAATCCACGTTTCTGGGAAACGTCGGTCCAGGAATCGACGCACACGACGACTGAAAAGTGTCGGCGCCCCGTCATGTTGGAACCACATGCGTTGTCTTGTAGGGAGCAGGTAGTTGATAAACCCGCTGTGCAGCTCGTCCGTTGTGGTGTGGTACGTAGTACGCACCAACCGTATCAATGTACTCACTCCAGGTGTATCTCTCCATCAGTAAACAGAGACAATGCACTACTACACTGACAGCAGTTGCTTATAACTGAAGAGCGTAATACGTCCTCCACGGTTTAAATGATCCTCTTAGGAAAAAAATGACATTAGGGAAAAATATTTGTTTAGATGTCCCCTACAACCTCCCACAGTTTGTCGGTTTAAATACTTTTCACCATGTACGTATGATACCTAATGCATTATGTTTCACGCCACACGCCAGAATGGGAAAGGAATCTAAGAGTAATAAAAGGCTCAGCTACAAAGTTCTGATAAACTACTACGTCACGCGCCACAAGGTTAAATAGAACATTAATTTCAAAAAATTCCTTAAAGAAGTCATAATTAACCAAATTTTGTTGTATCTAGATTGTAGTTGGAGTCGTACAAGGGTAGGCCAGAGCCGTTGACACTTGAATTTCGAAAAGCGTCGACATTTTGTTGGTGGAGTGGGGACGGGGATTGGACAGAGAGGCCTTTCAAAAGTAAATATTGTGGAAAGGTTTGGATCTGGGCTTTCGTCTTCTATAGTATGGAGATCTTCGTGGGACAGAATACGTTTCATGCTAGGTGGGATGTTCAAATAATAAAAGAGGACTATATTATTATACGGTAAACTGCTCATATTTTGCGTGGTTGCGTAATTGCGGGTAGTTGTATATCTCCTTTGCTTGGTCCTGCGCTCCACAGCTCGCTCCGACAACCAGTAGCGAAATGCATGATGTCTCACGCCATTCTGAGTAAGGCACCACTGCTATTAACGTTTCGTTCTCCACAGCTATTTTTTGCAATTTTGTCGAGATAAACGTTTCCTGCAGAGTTCAGTGGGAAGTCCTTCTTCAAGCCAGGCAAGATGTACCTTCAAAGTACTTCACATAAGACAGTGGTTGAAGCTGTCTCTTTCTTATATAATTGATAAAACTTGTCTCCCACAGTTCACTAGAGGGTTAGGTTTCTCCTAAATAGAAGTAAGGGATGGTGGTAATACGTTACACTATTTCGGGTACCCGAAATTTGGCCTCGTCTGATACAAACGGGTGTTCTGATTTTAGATCCAGATGCTATTTTATTGTTTTTGAGAAACAAAGATGGGCAATCTATGGGATGAGCATACAAAACAGAGCGGCAGCGATGGAAGTGGTGGCAAATGGACGTCTATGGATTTTCCTCTTCAGAAATCTGGAGCAAATGTGGGTATCTCGGAAGCCATGGCAGTACCATTAGCGAGTGCGTTTAATGGAATGACAGACACAATCGTTTCTACTTTTGAAATCAGCTCACCTCCTGTACTTCCACCATCAAACCCAACACTAAGATCAAGTAAAGCAGTAACGTTGTCATTATGTCCTTCTAGAGAGGCTTTGGATCAGTCTCTGACTAAAAGGGAAAAGAACGCAAGTACCAAGACTACAGAGAAGCAATGTTACTTATAATCCGACTTGCTTGCAAGATGTTTATTCATATGATAGGTTTCGGTTTTTCTAGAACCATCTTCAGATCTGATATTTCGGTTACAGGAGTAACCCGTCCACATACAGCAACTTTCACGTGCTGCGTGAAGCAAGTGAAAGTTTCTGTATTTGGAAAGTTGCTGTATTTGGATGGGTTACTCCCGTAACCGAAATATCAGATCTGAAGATAGTTCTTGATGAACCGAAATCGGGCATATGAATAAACATCTTGCAGTCAAGACAGATTGTAAGTAACGTTGTAAAATCACTGACTACGGCTATCCTATCCGACATATGTCTGTTTTTGCAAACTACAGACAAGATTAAACCTCTGTCCGAACGCGCCTCGGATGGGAAAATGGTACTGACCGACCGCCGTGCCGTCCTCTGCCGATAGGCGTCACTTGACGTGGATGTGAAGGGCATGTGATCAACACACCGTTCTAACCACCGTTGTTGGTATTCGTAACCAGAGGCGCTACTTCTCGATCAAGTAGCTCCTCAATTCGGATCCCGAGAGCTGAGTGCGCCCCGGTTGCCAATAGCGTTCGGCAGGCCGGACGGTCAGCCATCCAAATGGTAGCCAAGCCCGACAGCGCGTAACTTCGGTGACATGACGGGAGCCGGTGTTATCACTCCGCCAAGGCCGTTGGCACAGGGAAGATACAACATTCAATAAACCCTAATCCAGGTGCCCCATTTGAGGCCACTGACAGCCCTTCAACCAATCGGCTGCCAAAATGAAGCTCTTCGTAAGAAAGAACAGATAAAAATGAAGCTACAGAATCATGGTGAGGAAGAATCCGATTCAAGGAGTTGATGAAACGATGTTGTAAGACTCATCATCTGAATATGAAGAGGACGAGCAGTGCACTCAATGAGACCGACTGTCTCTAACCGATATCTCTGAAGAGACCTGGGTTAAATTCATCAGTTACTTTGACTGCTGTCAGGAGTTTCGTTTAGGAGTCGACGAAGGTACGTGGAAAGTTTTAAGCTTGATTTACGTATAGAAAATCATAAAGAGTGGGTACATTTTTTTGGTCATGACTGCTATGTCTACAGAGTAACAGGCAGGAATCTTCCGTTTTGTAATGGGCGGGAGGAAGAGCAAGGCTCTGATACATTAAGCGGTTCCTCACATTTGCAGATTACAGTAGTAGGACTAAGGTGATGAGGCTGGCATAGGTTAGAGTAGCGTGGAGAGTTTCATCACACTAGTCTTCGGCCTGAAGACTTACGAAAAAAATCCGAACACCACAAAGTAATTATCTAGACCAATGAAATTTCAGGAATGAAATGTCTAGGCAACACATTTATGTGATATAAGATTCCACGAACACAGGTTAATGCTCGATATAAGCCATCGAAAATGTGAAATGCTGCTACATACTCTTAAGTTACCGCTGTAATCGCCAAACTGTTGAATGCAAGCACGAAAACGTTGACGCGGTGTGTTTTACAGTTGCTGTATGTCAGTTTGCGGGATGAAGTTCCATACATGTTGCTCTCGGTCGGTCAATACATGGACGGTTAATGCTGGTCGTGGGTGATGTGGTCTGATGATGTGTCCCCTATGTGCTCGATTGGAGACAGATCTGGTGACCGAGCAGGCCAAGGCAACATGCTGCCCTTCTACAGAGCATTTGAGTTACAACTGTGGTATAGGGGTGAGATTTATCCTGTTGGCAAACCGTCTGTATACACTTATGTGATGTGCCACCGTCAAGGTTACTTAGCTTGTTACAACGTGTTAGGACTTCTTTCTGTTACAATCACGTATGGAGGGCAGATGAAATTCTCAAATGACTTTGTGCAAACTATAATTAGTCTAATCAGATCTTCACGGTTCGTCAGTTAGCAGTGCTTATGGACTGAATAGTATCTCTAAATTGTTCACTTCATAACGGGTACAGAATATTTTAAGTGGGATTTTGCTGGATAGTGGGCGTATATCTTCAAGTGTCCGACAATTCAGCTTTATTAATGTGTCAGTGACCCTTCCCATCCGTCCAAATTCTGTTGGACTATTCGCGCCGTTGTTGTATACGTTTAGTTCTTTTGCTTTTGCTTGTGCGTTTGTCCCGCAGCGATGGCAGGGTCGGCATGGCTACAATCGGATTTGGCGTGGTTAATCTGAAGGGGTGGCTGGGGGCCCTTCCTGACGCCACCCCGTACCTCCCGGAATGGAATAAGTGCACCCAAGCTGTCCGCGTCTAGTGTAAAGCATGGAATAGTGCGAACGTGTTGCATATGTCTGCGAGTCGTTTAACTGAGGCGGGCCGTGGGGACCAGCCCGGTATTCACCTAGAGGGATATGGAAAATTGCCTGAAAACGACATCCGGGCTGGCGGGCACACTGGCCCACGTCGGTAATCCGCCGGGCGGATTCGATCCAGGGCCGGCTCGCCTACCGGAGTCCAGGAAGCAGCGGATTAGCGCTATCGGCTAACCTGGCGAGTCGTTGTATACGTTCAGTATCCCCTGTTATTCCTGTTTGGAACTGATCCTACACACTTGGGCAATATTCTAAGATGGATCGCATTTGTAAGCAATTTCCCATATAGATAGAACGTATTTCTCCAGTGTCCCCTCAATGAACCTAAGTTTGCTACCTACTTCACCTACTGTCGCACCCCTGTAATAATTTCATTTTATATCCAGCGAACCAAAGTTTGCTACCTGCCTTTCTGAAGACTTAGTCTATGTAAGCATTTCACTGATGTTTGTAATGGTTTAATCCCTGTGGAGACAAATTGGTGTAGTAAGCATAGAATGTTAGTTTCTTATGTTTTTCAAAGTATGCTGTACATTTCTACATATTTGTCACTATCTGAAAGAAATCGTCAAACTGCGCACAAATTTGAAATCTTATACAAAATATTTACCATTTTTTTAGATGTTAGGTCCCAATTTCTCTATATCACATCAGAAGAAATTAATTTACCCGTCGATGAGTCTCCCTACAGCATAATATGCTGCGTCTTCCGTACCAAGAAGTTATTTAAGTCACAAATTTTGCTTGATGCATAATCAAACTTCTGCTGACACACATCAGTATGGGGTAGCAAGTCAAACGCTTTTCGGGAGTGAAGAAATTCTGCTTCCCCTTAAAGGCCTTCGTCCGTGGCTTTCTGAAGGTCATAAGAGAAAGAGAAAAGCGCAAGCTGGATACCGCGTGATGGATGTTTCGAAAGTCCATACGGTTTAGGATGGACGTCATTGAGAGTGGGAATTAGTTTTGCGGATAACTTTTGCTATCCTTTCGTCGACGGGTGTACTCTGTGCTTCCTTCCAATTTGTAGTCACGGCTTTTTTATCAAGGTACCTGAGTTACTTTATAGTTAAAACGGGAGTTAACTGAGCTGAAAATACTTTATAGAAGCTGACAAGTATTCCAACGAGCTCTGACACTAATATCTACACGACTAATTTTCAGAGTGGCGCGAACAGCAATGTGGGGCTGTGGTTCTCTATCTTCCATATTAAAAGAACATTTGAATATAGGGTTAACTCTTTCAGCTGTGTCTTTGCTACCTTCAGTTTATATTGGTCTTAGTCATCTGCGAATGTCTGGGCACTAACATTGGTTGGTGCCTTTACTTCTAAATAGTACTTCTTCAGTTATTGTGAGGGGTAATTCGATAAGATTTTGCTAGATTATTCACAGTAGGCTCCCGGTAATGTCCTGTTAAAAACCGAACGCATTTAATTCAGCTTCCTTTATAGCTCCTTTTTTGTGAGTCAACAGTCTCGACTGGTTTGATGCACCTCGCCAAGATTTGCTCTGCAGTGCCAACCTTTTCAATTCAGAGTAGCAATTGCAAAAATGATTCAAATGGCTCTGAGCACTATGGGACTTAACTTCTGAGGTCATCAGTCCCCTAGAACTTAGAACTACTTAAACGTAACTAACCTAAGGACATCACACACATCCATGCCCGAGGCAGGATTCGAACCTGCGACCGTAGCGGTCGCACGGTTCTAGACTGTAGCGCCTAGAACCACTCGGCCACTCCGGCCGGCCAGCAATTGCAGCCTATACTTCGTGTAAGTAGATGAGGTAGTAGTCACTGATCCAGTAGAAGTCTCTTTACAATGACTGTATACAATGCAGCGTCTCTCCTATCATTGTTCTACTACAAACATATCAATAAAGTGCACGTCGAACTGTTCTAAGGTTGATCCAACATTTTTCGGCCCGCATCTCGTGGTCGTGCGGTAGCGGGGTCAGGGATTTTCTCTGCCTCGTGATGGCTGGGTGTTGTGTGCTGTCCTTAGGTTACTTAGGTTTAAGTACTTCTAAGTTCGAGGGGACTTATGACCACAGCAGTTGAGTCCCATAGTGCTCAGAGCCATTTGAACCATTTTTCATCTTCCTCCTGCGTAGAGATAAATATTTTGAGTTCCTCTTTGAGATGCTACAAGACTGGCTGTTTACTTAACTTAGTGAGAGTGTTAAACTTGTTACTTATTTCTGTTGCTCTTAGTACTCTAGTAGTCATTGTCGCTACAACAGCAACGTGGTCTCTGACACCTTCTTCAATACGGACATCCTGAAATACATAAAATGTCGGTATTAGGTTCATTTCATCGTAAGGTAGTTTTCGGATTATGCCTTCAGTGATGTATCGAAGAAAATCTTATCATGTCCACAAGCTACAAAGCTGCAGTTACCCCAATCGATTCTCGATGATTAAAGTGTTCCCTAATAATGATAGTATTGCTGGAGAACGAACATGGTACGAACTAAGCTTTCTCTAAAATTTTCGGTAATATTAGACGTCTGGTGGTGGGTTGAGATACCCAGTTACAAATTTGTGCCTACATTTCATACCGAGTCTTCGCTAGATAATCTTGCTTGCAGCTTCAAATTCAGTCCCGCTGGCTATGTGTTTCGTATCTACAGCGTCAAACAAACTGCTGCCCATTAATCTATCCTTTCCAAACGCAGATACATTTTCTCCCAAAAAATTTGCTGCGTAAATTTTGGGTGTCCGCCAGTTCTCTGCGAGCAGATTCGGTACTGTCGCGAGTATGATAGATCGACTGTGATCATTTCTGCAAGTTATCGCGGGCCGATATGCGTTGCCTTGCCCACCTACCTTCTTATGATGGTTAGATTCAACAATGTACAACAATTCAAATTAACAGATTTCCTATTATGAAAAGTGAGTTAAAGTTTTCAAGATAGCTTGCTCATTTTGGATCAACTTGTGTAAATAGTTAACGTTTAACAGTTTCTGCAATTACCAATGAAGACAACTAAATTTAAAATTAAAATTCGGGTTCGTGATATTTTTATTAAGGTTTCCTGTGACCTGGTGTCTTTCACTTACGCAAATCCTCGCAAGGAGTTTCACTTTGTACCCAGTATTGGATGAGTTCCACTGCTTTTTAGGACAGCTTCAGACTCTGGGACTTTGTCGCAAATGATTAATCAGTTGGTCACTAGGATATCAGTCGATTCACCTGCTGTGACTGTTTACGTGCGACCTTCACGAATATGTTGGTGACTCCTAAAGATATTACTTGCAGCAGAGTGAGAGTAAACTGAGCTAAATAAAACAAATGCACTGAGCGCACCGTTAGCCACATAGGTAACAGGCTCTGATGTTCGTTTATGGGGACCCAATAATTCCTGTGAGTAGACGTGAAAGCCTCTATAAATTTTAAGACAATTTCTTCCAAGCTATTTTAAACTAGTGCTTCGCTAGTTTCAAGTGTGCGTAACAGGTATGAATACGTCATACTCGTGGGAGTGGAAGAAAACAGAGACCACAAGCCATAAGCAGGTACCCGCTGTATAGCCTTTTACATCCACGACCTAGGAATACGTATCTACAAACCATACATGCATACAACTATTCACTGTTCCGCCACATGCCCATAAAACTAGAAAGCCCGGTGTAAACGACGTCATTCTTCAAAGAAGGAAATTTTATTTGTACATATCTCGCCCGCAACATAATATGTGTCGAAGAACTAGTGGTTTGGACCGGTTGCAGATATTCTTGTGGAGAAAAGCTCGGGATAACTTGGGCTGCGGCTAAAAGTTTTTGCGAATCAGCTTACGACTATAGTCCCTGGCAGCGACACAGTGTTTTGTCGGCGCAGACTTCGCGCTGTGTTTGTTGTGACGTGCATCCGGGAACGCCGTCGTTGCCAATTGTGGGTACAGATTACTGTGAACCTATGGAGTCGTTAGCTAGGAGAAGTATCCTACACTGTGCTTTTCCTTCCTTACAGAGCATGCGGTAGTAAGATTTATCAGTGGCTAGCGGATGTAATAGTTCTTCGTGTAGTTGAAGCAGTAGATTTTTTGCACGGGATTCTTAGAGCGGAATTTTGGTCCAGCTAATGATGAAATGTGTGCTCGTGTAGTTTCGTAATTACGTACACATTAATTACATCACATCCACTGCCATAATTTACCGAGATTCTGTGTATTATGCTGGAATGGGTTTGCGCGAATGTATATCATGGTTTATGAGAGGCAGAACAAAGCAGTCCAAAACTGCCTGACAGCCTACTCTTCAATAAATAGGAAAAGGTGCCTCCAAGAAATTAATTTTTGAAACTGATAATGATGTTTCAATTTTAAACATGCCCTTAAGCAGACATACACTGTGTCATGTCAATCGTTGTGGATTAAAGGAAGAGTAATTTAGAAGGGGAAACCGCATACTTTTGCGCACATTATTTTAATGGCGCTCCTACAACCTTCGTACACAATCGTCTGTGATACATACAAGCCTCATTGTATGTTCGGTTTCCTTCAGTCCCGTGGTAAATATTCAGACAAAGTAAATAAGAGACCCTCTAAACATTCTGCGTGGTGTCTGTTTGTTCTACATCGTGTCTCTCTACCACTTTCGCGCAACGACGCTCTGAGAGTGTTTTTTAGGGAATTGACTAGTTTGATCCTGGGACCTGTTGCTGGTAAGGAGACGCCAGACCACACATAACATGTAGAATTCAGAAGAGTTCAGTGAGACTAGCGATGATATAACCAACTACTTAATGATTTCAACGTCAGCTCCACTGCACTCCCTGTAAAATAATCTTAATACTAACTAAATTTAGTGGAAGGGGTTCAAGGCTTTCCTATTTTTAGTTAGCTCTTAAAATAACGCCGAAAAAGCAGTTAACTTTACCATTGGAAATTTTATTCTACTCACAAAACATCGTTTATAAATTGCACTATTGATAAAAGGAAAATGCCCGCATCTCGTAATCGTGCGGTAGCGTTCTCGCTTCCGACGCCCGGGTTCCCAGGTTCGATTCCCGGTGGGGTCAGGGATTTTCTGTGCCTCGTGATGACTGGGTGTTGTGTGATGTCCTTAGGTTAGTTAGGTTTAAGTAGTTCTAAGTTCTAGGGGACTGATGACCATGGATGTTAAGTCCCATAGTGCTCAGACCCATTTGATAAAAGGAAATGTTTTAATACAGGATGGTAAAAACCAACTGCGTTCAACAAAAATGTGAACGAATATTCCCTAAATGGGTTTACAAGTTCTACAATGGATCGAAGGATGACCTATGCCATATCATCTATAATCTAAGTTTAAATTAAGTTTCACAAAAAAGCAAATTATCAAAATGGGCTACAGTGACCCTCAATTATCTTTAATTACTTATCTAACATGTCGTAAATTACAGTGGCTGATGTGGCTTCTCAATAACTATATAACAGAAAAATCATCAAGTTTCGGATTTTTACTTCAAATGGGAAAAGTGAACACCATGACCTTTAATTGACGATCGACACTAGTATTACGCAAAAAGGGGATGTAATAGATGAGACTTCTGCAGTTCTGAGTGAAGCCTTATGCTCTCAAAAATGCGGCATCGCGTGCGTTCATTATCTTGTCGGTGTACGTCAGGGGGTGGCGGACAGCACAGCTCCGAAGCAACTCTGTTCTAACTTCTCCTTACTACAATTTACCAAAGTTGGTTTAAAGAAAAACTATCTGGCTGTGTTTTCATCTGACGAATCGGGGTCTCAATGTTAACGTTAAGCTCTGCCTACAAAAATTCTGTCTATCCAATGAGAAACGTTATACTTTTCGTGGTGGGACAATGTTTTTAAAGTTTGCAGCGTAACAGAGACGCGAAAAAGTCTCACGCTAAAACTTGCGGGCGGTGTGGTCCTAGCAGTTAGCTGGCGACGTGGGTGTCCATCCGTCCCTTATCGTAGGGCCTTCTAGCTTAACACGATTCTGCTCTCGGCTTCTGTTCTCGTTTCTTCGCTCGGAACTGCATCTGTCTCACGGTGGGAAGGTATGACATGCATTTAGGCATTCTTGTTTTAGTCTGTGGTATTCCAATTGCTCACTCGTTACTCGTATTACTTTGGTTAATTTAATGTCACGATTTATTCGGAGCTATGTGACATACTACTGGATTTGCTTATCATGTCAGGGTTTCAATGGATGGTGTTGGATTTGCCTGACACCTTACAACCCCTTCCACTTTAAAAGTAGACTTTAACTTCTACCTGCGTACTTGCTAGGCAAGGCTAAGAAAAGGCACTTCCTAACCTCGAAGCCTGCAGATCCTTAATGCATAGCCCGACACAGTATCTGTCACAGAGCCACACGCCTGTTTCTTCCACACACTAACAGTTATACGTGCATCGCCCACTGTAAAAATGATGAACCTCTCTTGAAATATCAAAGGATATTTCAAAGTGGTTCATGCAAATTCACAAAACTGTATTTTCTAAAAGAATGAATATATAAACCTGTGGAGGGTATTAATTTACTGATAAAACAACTGTGGCTTTATTATAGCACCGCTAGGAGTTCAGCGGACTGGTGAGTGTGTCATTTCGATGTTGAGTTAAGAGAACAAGCAGGTGAAATTGTTGCGAAATGTTCTAGCCTCAGTTAGCGTTAACTCGTTAGTGCAGCGTTAATACACCGTGCAGGCAAGGTAGTGTCTCCATCATCGTTGTTGCCTAGTATGAGAACAAGGGTGGCGCATCGGCACAAAAAGTGCGCTGCTACCCGGTAAAAGTAACCATTGATGTTGTAGGTAGTCCGGAAGAATCACCAGGATCAGGCACTACGCCAGACAAAGAGACAACTTTCAGCCATCAGCCGCAGCCGCGGGTTGAATTCCTCGCCAGAGTACCTGTTCCCAGCGCCATCGCCCGTTCCCCGTCCAGGACTAGGTGCCACAGCGCAGCAGGCCTTCCTGTCCACTTCAGCAGCAACCAGCCTCCTATCTGTTGACAATAGGTCGCAACCCAGCCACCATAGCTGACTATGGACAACAGGGTGGATGGGTCTCTTCCCACTCACCTTGGCCACCTGAGTGCATTCGTTCATCCAAGAGAGGCTACCACTGAAAGATTCCACGCTCACGTCGGCGCTATGCCTGAAGCATCAAAGCCGATTGCAGACGTGAGCAAAGCAGGGTGCCAGGAAGTGCTGCAGTCAGCAGGTCATACAAAGCACACCGACAGACCACCTACCGGCTCACAACTGTGTGGAAGCGGCATGAAAACCTCCACACACCGCTGTAGGATCAATGCATTAATTGGAAACACAGTGTTAATTTTGACAGCTGCTTCTTCCTAGGCCTCGTCGGCCTGCCATCCAGTCTCACCCCACAGCCACCCAGCCTCATATCAATGTAACTACCCCACGCCACCCCATTAGTCAACTACATTAATCCCAACGGTGCAGTCCACTTTTTCAAAGGTATGCACATACAACCAAGCGTTTTTTTTTGGATTACGTTTACCTTTCCTTTCACCAACATTCAATCTGTCATTAATTAGATGCACAATCAGCATACTGATGATAGTCCAATTTATACAATAATTTTGCAAGTAAGTGCGGAGTTACTGAATTCACTGCTGTTTCCATGTGGTATCGCAGTTCACACAACGTTGAGGAATGGTAGTCTTTCATAAATAAAAATTTTTTTTCGGGCAGTCGTCATCAGCATCGATATTCTAGGAGAAATGCATGATACACGTTATACTGTCTTACAGTACATTTATGCGCTACCGGTTTCTATCATAGGCCATATTCACAGTGGAAAATTACTCGTTGTATAGATTTCACGTGGCTTACATAACATTTAACAAAGGAACTATAGGAAACTTGCTGACATGAAAACATCAATACTTAGAGCCACAATACAAGCTTAACTAAAGTTGTTTTCTATTTGGTGAAGCTTTTATTATGGCGTTGGTATACTCTCCTGGCTAAATGGCATGTGTGCCACGTGAAATTTGAATTGCCCTCTCTGTTTATTGATTGGATAGCCACTGAATTGCTATTTATTTATTTAATGGGATAATAATAATTATTAAAAGGTGGCAATTTTATTTAAGCACTGTTTTTACTCTTTCAATTGTTGCGAGTCAGCGATAGTGCAAAGCTGCTCGCCTTGGAGAATACACATTTTATAAGAATTATTTGGTCCAGGAAACACTTTTACGATCACGGTTGCGATTTGGACGGTATTCGCGTAATCGTACTGATTAAAAGTTATCGTTTCCGAAAGACGCAGGTTCGATTAAAGCTGTGTGCACTTTTGCGCGTATAATGAAAATATTCATAACACGTCGCGTAACAGAAAGAAACATGCGAATCACAACCGTGATCAAACGAAGAAAATATACGATAACAAATGTTCTTCGCTGTTATTCAGGTCCGGCTCAGATTAGACCTTGCAATTTTTAGTTATAGGAACCCACAAGGCGTTACACTTTAGAGATATTTGTTTTGAATAGCTTGTATCTACCTTCTCTCTCTCCCTCCCCCTTTTTACAGCCTTTATACCTTCACATCGATTAAGGAACTTTTCTTTCTCTACCAACCAGTACGAGAACTAAATACAGACTCAACAAAATGTATTACATCGAATTATTACATGCTTAACCCTTAAAAATCATATATACTTTCGCAGTACAAACAATGCTAATTTATTCCGTGCACTAGAAAGTCTTTGATACACTGAGCAAAAAAATGAAAATAATAAAATTATAATTACATTTTTAATATCATGAATACTTCTTTAAATCATGAAAATAAGGTTTGACATCGTCGTAATATTAATTTTCATCGTTGTAGCACTACAAGTTCGACTTTTTGAGTCATCAGTCTGAATGTGAAAATTACCGAACTATCAGTTTAATATGTCACGGCTACAAAATACTAACGCGAATTCCTTACAGACGAATGAAAAAAGTAGTAGAAGTCGACCTCGGGGAGGATCAGTTTGGAATCCGTAGAAGTATAGGAACACGTGAGGCAATACTGTCCCTACGACGTGTCATAGAAGCTAGATTAAGATAAGGGAAGCATACGTTTCTAGCATTTGTAGACGTAGACTGAAATACTCTCTTTCAAATTCTGAAGGTGGCATTGGTAAAATACAGGGAACGAAAGGCTATTTACAATTTGTACAGAAACCAGATGGCAGTCATAAGAGTCGAGGGACATGAAAGGGAGCAGTGGTTTGGATGGGAGTGAGACAGGGTTGTAGCATCTCCCCGATGTTATTCAATCTGTATATTGAGCAAGCAGTAAATGAAACAAAAGAAAAATTCAGAGTAGGTATTAAAATCCATGGAGAAGAAATAAAAACTTTGAGGTTCGCCGACGACATTGTAATTCTATCAGAGACAACAAAGGCCTTGGAAGAGCAATTGAACGGAATGGAGAGTGTCTTGAAAGGAGGACAGATGATGAACATCAACAAAAGCAAAGCGAGAATAATGGAATGTCGAAAAGTTAACTTCGGTGATGCTGAGGGAATTAGGTTAGGAAATGAGACACTTAAAGTAGTAAAGTGTTTTGCTATTTGGGGAGCAAAATAACTGATGATGGTCGAAGTAGAGAGGATATAAAATGTAGACTGGCAATGGCAAGGAATTCGTTTCTGAAGAAGTGAAATTTGTTAACATCGAGTACAGATTTAAGTGTCAGGAAGTCGTTTCTGAAAGTATTTGTATGGAGTGTAGCCATGTATGGAAGTGAAACATGGACAATGAATAGTTTGGACAAGAAGAGAATAGCAGCTTGCGAAATGTGGTGCTACAGAAGAATGCTGAAGATTAGATGGGTAGATCACATAACTGATGAAGAGATACTGAACAGAATTGCGGAGTAGTTTGTGGCACAACTTGATTAGAAGAAGGGATCGGTTGGTAGGGTACATTCTGAGGCATCAAGGGATCACCAATTTAGCGTTGGAGGGAAGCGTGGAGGGTAATAATCGTAGAGGGAGAACAAGAGATGAATACACTAAGCAGATTCAAAAGGATGTAGGCTGCAGTACGTATTGGGAGATGAAGCAGCTTGCACAGGACAGTCTCAGGACTGAAGATCACAACAACAGCAACAGTCGTCTGACGGGTTTGATGCGGCCCACCACAAATTCCTCGCCTGTGCCAACTTCTTCTTCTCAGAGCAGTACTTGCAAACTACGTCCTCAATTATTTGGTGAATGTATTCCAATTCCTGTCTTCCTCTACAGACTTAGCGCTCTACAGATCCCCCTGCACCATGGAAGTCATTGCCTCAAGTCTTAACAGGGGTTCTGTCGTTCAGTCCCTTCTCCTTGTCAGTGTTTTCTACATATTCCTTTCCTCTCCGATTCTGCGCTGAATCTCCTCGTTCCTTACCTTATAAGTCTGCCTACTTTTCAATATTCGTCTGTAGCATACAGCAAAAATGCCTCGATTCTCTTCTGATACGATTTTCCCACAGTCCATGTCTCCCTACCATACAACACTATGCTCCAAACGGACGTTCTCAGAAATTTCTTTCTCAATTTAAGGCCTATATTTGATACTACTAGTTTTGGTCAGGAATGCCCTTTACACCAGTGCTAGTCTGCTTTTGTTCTCCTTGCTACCTCCGTCGTCGACATTTTGCTGCCAAAATAGCAGAATTCCTTAAAATCATACTTGATGATCTTCAATCCTGATGTTAAGTGTCTCACTTTTCGTATTTCTGTTACTTCTCAATACTTTCGTATTTCTTCGATTTACGCTAAATCCATATTCTGTGCTCATTAGACTCAAGTTGTACACAGTAGACTGAAGTTGTGAAAACACATATTTTTCCACGGTGGAGATGGTAAATGATCGAAAGCGTAGTGAATAAATGTCTTATAAGACCGGACAGTGAAAACATGCATTTCTTCAAGATTTTCATAAATGCTCATGTAAAAGAAATTAATTACACACTGTAGTATCAAGTGACTTTCAAAACCAATGCTGCCATACATGATCTCTCCACCCCTAACGCTGGAGGCAGGAGGTGGAATTCGGTATTGCGGGTGAAAGTTCCGGCGCATGATCCTATCTGACGTCCTGGTATTGCAGCCATCCCGGCTCGATGTACATTGTGCAACGGATGAGAGCTAGCGAGCTACACAAAAACATACGTTTCTCATATTAGGTGCATTTCACTGCCACCTACTGCCGGATATTCCTTATCAGCTACCTCAGTAGTCATTAGACATCTTGAGAGAGCAGAATGGGGCGCTCCGCGGAACTCACTGACTTCGAACGTGTTCAGGTGATTAGGTGTCACTTGCGTCATTCGCCTGTACGCGAGATTTACACTCCTAAACGTCCCTAGGTCCACGGTTTCCGATGTGATAGTGAAGTGAAAAAGTGAAGAGACACATACAGCACAAAAGCCTACAGTCCTACCTCGTCTGTTGGCTGACAGAGACCGCCGGCAGTTGAAGAGGGTCGTAAAGTGCAATAAGCAGCCATCTATTCAGCCATCCCACAGGAATTCCAAACTGCATCAGAATCCACTGCAAGTACTATGACAGTTAGGGAAGAAGTGAGAAAACTTGGATTTCCTGGTCGAGTGGCTGCTCATAAGCCCAACATCACACCGCTAAAAACCAAACGACGCCTCTATTTCTGTAAGGAGCGTAAACATTGGACAATGAAACAGTGGAAAAAACGTTGTGTGGAGTGACAAATCACGTTACACAATGTCTCGATCCGATGGCAGGCTGTGGGTATGGTGAATGCCCGGTGAAAGTCATCTGCCAGAGTGTTCAGTGCCAACAGTGAAGCTCGGAGGCTGTAGTGTTATAGGGTGGTCCTGTTTTTCATGGAGGGGGATTGAACCCCTTGTTGTTTTGCGTGGAGCTATCACAGCACAGGCTTTCATTGATGCTTTAAGCACCATTTTGCTTTCCACTGTTGAGGAACAGTTCGTGGACTGGTGATTGCATCTTTCAACACGATCGAGCACATGTTCATAATGCAAGGCCTGTGGCGGAGTGGTTACTAGACAGTAACATCCCTGTAATGGACTTGCCTACAGAGATCTGACGTGAATCTTGTAGAACACCTTTGGGGTCTTTGGAAGGGTGGGACAACATCCTATTGAATTCCAGCATTACCGGTGGAGGGCGACACGAACTTTTATTTCATTTTCAACCATATGCCTGGCTACTTTTGATCACATAGTGTAGCTACACCACGGAGCCCTCTTCTTTACCGGCTGCCACATTTACCGACGACCTGCTGGTGGCGAGAAGTTAAGCTTTTAGTTTCGATCTTTTTTCACTTTCAGTTTTCCTGGTATAATTCCGTTTTTTTCAACAGGTCAACTGTTATTCTGGATTTTTCAATTATTTCGTAGGAGACTTCAGAGCGGAATGGTGTAGTTGATGTTTAACAGCTTTGTAAAATAAGGAACTGGAGATGAACAGTTCTTAAAGGTATAGAAAGTCACCTTCAATGAGAATCTAATGCAGATTACTTTAAAATTACTTATAACTGTATGCTACATACTTCCTGCAGTGTTCCACTCATGAGAAAGAATGCCATACGATAACTTTTCGTCAAATTACGTAAAATTGTAATTACTACATAAACTGTTGAAATCATCTTAAGACTACGATACCATGTTGTTCAATGAACGATTAAGAATGTGGTATCCGGAATCTTCGAAAAAATCGTTATTAACAATAAGAAAATTTATTAATGTCATTTAGAAAAATGTACAGTTATTCTTATCGTTTATATTTACTAGTCTTTCTAACAGTTTTCTCAAATCAAAATATGTTCTTCATCCTCACTTTCTATGCCAGCATACGAATTACGTGTCCGCTTGAAGCGGTTTTGTCATTTGACCTAACAGTTATTATACATGGAGTTATAGTCCTCACAGTGGAAGCACTCAGCTTCCTCTGCCTCTGATTCACCCCCTCCACCCCCTCCCTCCAGCATCTTATTAGGACCTTCGGTCTCCTCTGTTTTTGTGCACAACTAGATATTTTAGCTTTAATTTTTTCAAAGAGTATTTTGCACCTGACTTCCTTGTCCGTGCAATGTTCACTTCTTAGCACCCTGTTGCTTTCTTTTCCTATTTTGCAGCAGCATGCTGTAGTTCATTGAACCTGTTAATAGAAACTCATTTTTAAAGTTTCCATCTGATTTCTCAACTCTGTAGTCAGGATTATTCTTGACTTTGCAAACACGTCTTTCCAACGTTGATTTGGTTACGTTCAACTCATCACTCGCTTTTAAAATGTATTTTCAGATGATAAAGCGACTGAAACTGCAGTTTCCACTGATGTAACGTTCCACTGCTATCGTTGTTTCTAATTTAAGTACGCACTATCTGGGAACGCAATGGACGTATGTAGTTTGAACTCAACTTACATGCAAAAGTCACGGGACAGAGAAAGACATTACACCAGCTATACCGATCTGCTCTGTCCCGTTCCCCCTCCCGGAGCACATGTTAGGTTAACAATTGTGGGGGTAATGAATGACGGATTTAAACGCATTATGTAATTAAAGTATAGCGAATGGTATGCAGTTTAAAATTAAATCTTATGTACTGGGGCAGAGTTAACAATTCGCTAATAGTTGTAAAAACCCAGTTAGGAATGTAAAGGACAAACGATTACTTGTAAACCAAACTCCAGACTAGGTTTAAATGTCTGCCACGCCTTCCCTTCCACTCAGAGACATCGCTACACCTCACTACAATAGGTTGCAGCGTTTTACAGTTTAGGAAAGAGCACAGTCAGATTGTGCACCAATTCACAGTTCTGCCCCGAGATACCCTGTAGGGTAGCAACATGACCTTAATGGTCTTTTGTGAGAAACATTCTAAGTCAGAAGAAACGAAGCGGCCGAAGAAAGTGTCCGTATGGGACGAAAAATCAAGAAATCTGCCCGCACTCAAAGAACAAAAATATCAGAAAAGTGAGATTTATTCAAGAGAAACAACTTCACAAACTGAACAAGTCAGTAACATGCTGGTCCATCTCTGGTCTTTATAGAAACTGTTATTCGGATTTCAACTGATTGTTAGATTTGCTGGATGTCCTGCTACGGGATGTCGTGTCAAGTTCTGTCCATTTAGCGCATCAGATCGTCAAAATCGCGAGCTAGTTGATGGGCATAATGCTCTAAACGTTCTCAGTTAGGGACAGATTCCGTGAAGGGTTGACAAGGTGGGGCTTGGCAAGCACAAAGACAAGCGGTAGAAACTCTCGAGCCTACAGGTCTGCAGGGGGCATTACTTTACTGAAATGTAAGCCCAGGTTGGCTTGCCATGAATGGCAACAAATCGGGACGCAGAATATCGTCGGCCCATCACTGTGCTGTGAGCGTGCCACGGATGACAGCCAAATGGGTGTTGCTATGAAAGAAAATAGTGTACCCGGGACCATTAGTCTTGGTTGTCGGGCCATACGGCGGGTGACAGTCAGGTTGGTATCCCACTGAGGTCCAGGACATCTCCAGACACGTCTTTGTTGTTTACCGGGGCTCAAATCGAAGCAATGACTGAGGACCGTTCTACTGTAATCAATATAGCAAGCAGTAGATGTGTCTGGAGACTCAAGAACGTGGTGGGATACCAGTCAGGGTGTCTCTCGCCATATGGCCCGACATCTAGAAGTCAGTCTGGATTGCCATTTCTTTTCATAGCAGGACCCCTTTGGATCTCATGCACGGCACCCTTAGTACACAGGGGTACGTCGACGTTGTCCTAAGCCTAGTTTTACTGCCGTTCGTAGCAAGCCATCCTGGGCTTACATTTCAACAAAATAATGCACGCCCGTAGTCGGCCAGAGTTTCTACTGCTTGCCTTAGTGCTTAGCAAGCCTTACGTTGGCGAACAACGTCACCAGACCTCTCCCCAATTGAGAACTTTTGGAGCACTATGGGCTGGTTCCCCAACCAACTCATGATTTGCAAGATGTATTGCGCCACTTGGACAGAATCTGGGACGATACTCCTCAGGAGGGCATTGAACAACTCAGTCTGTCGGTACCTATCCGAATAAATGATTGCAAAGTGAATAGAGGTGGACCAACGCGTTATTGACTTACTCAATTTATCAAGCGCTTTTTGTTGAATAAATCATCCGATTTTTCTGATATTGTAATCATTTGTGTGTCTGCACATGTGTCAGCACAGCATGGAATTCAGCTTTTACACAACAACTTAAGCTCAGCACAATAGGCTGTGGAGTGGGAGGACTGGACCAAGTGACACATCAGGCAATCACCATCGACAGTTGCACTGAACCGGGCAACAACTACGTTCGCAGTTTCGAATCCTGCCTCGGGCATGGATGTGTGTGATGTCTTTAGGTTGGTTAGGTTTAAGTAGTTCTAAGTTCTAGGGGACTGATGACCTCAGAAGTTAGGTCCCATAGTTCTCAGACCCATTTGAACCATTTTTTTTAGTTGCACTGAACATTTATTTGGAACATGTAAACAAGACAAATAACCAATGACACCATCAACACATTTCTTAAATTAGTATTTAGGTGAGAGCAAGTTAGTTCAAAATTTAAACATTCATAAACCACTGCACTTAGGGGCTATTACACATCTAATGAAATGAGTTAAAAATTATTTACTCAAAAACTATGATCGACCTGAAGAACAATTTACTAAAATTTAACGAGGAAATGTAGTGTTTCGCTACTGCAGTGATTGGTATTACCAAAGTAATTCACAGTACAGGCAACAACGACTCAGATACCGTGGCACACATCATATCCAGGGAAAATTTTATCCATGTATATCTATAGCAATTGGCCAGCTTAACTCCGTCGTGTGATATAAATACAATAACCAGGCGCCACTTAGACGAGGACCAGCCAAACTGTTTCCAATGGTGGTTAACACTGTCAGAAAGTATCAGCACTCTAGGCCCTAGTAAATGTTAATCATCACATCACATACAGCTCTCACTAGAACCTTGCATCCTAAACAAGTTGAAATTAACACATTAGAGGACAGGCTCAGTAGGAGTAGCAACGGCCGACCAAGAAAATGAAGTCAACAGCACTGAAACCAGTAGTCGATTCCGGCCACAATTTACAACACAATCAAAGCCCTTACCCTCCTCCTTGTTCGAAGAAGCCAGCAGCCGCAGGTCCTGGTGCCAGGAGGCATGCAGAAAGCGAAATACACCAACGGCTTCCCAGTAACGTGACTACTTCCACGCCGGAGATACTTGCTACGGCGCCGTCACCCGCGTAAACAGCCCCTTTTAGATGTGCTCTTCCTGCTGCCTCGCACGGCGCCTGTACTGTCCGCCAGACTTCCCAAACGACGTTACTGCTGGACGTCCCAAAGCAAAATCCTCGCTACTTCCTATAGCTTACCCCTCACTCCCCGGGCGGCCCGGTAGGTGGCGCCATCGCGTGCTCTGCGCGCACCACCGGCGGCGGGAATATCGCTGATTTAGCCACACGGCCACACGCCTATTGATTTTGGTCCCATTCGTAATTCTTCCGTGGTGTCTTTCTTATTCATTGTTATTATTATTGCCTTAGAGTGCATGTGTGTATATTTTGGGGGGACTGAATATATCGGCTCTCCTAGTAATCTATGCTTTCAATATTTTAACAGGAAACTACGCGGTTTTCGGACAAGGACTCTCTTCTACCGTCCGGAATCGGTCAATCGTTTCCATGACAGTTACGAAACACGATGCTCTTCTTTTGTTCATTTGCAATTCCTACGTCAGTCCTCCTGGTATGAGTACCAGACTAAGGAGAAATAGATATTGGTTGCACGAGGACATTGTAAGCAACCCGTCCATGGACTACACTGAGGATGTTGTTCCAATGGCTAAGTCTTGTATCGACCGTTAACTTTAAATAGGCCCGTTGCCATACGCCCAGATACCTCGTGGATGCCAAAGATTGTAATGGTTGTTCCTCAGTCATGTCATCATGCAGTAAATTACCAATTAGAATACTTATGTGGATACGTTACATTTGCTTATGTTGAAAGTCAATTACCAATCCTAGCAGCAAGCATCGATCTTCTACACGTTTTCCTGCATTTTCATACAGTTATCTAGCGTTGTGACTTTCCGACGGACATTGTCACAGGGTTTCCAACATTAACCACTAGTTCGTTTATGTACAGAGTATCCGACATCTTAAAGATGACGTCTACTCAAATATCGATGCAGTAGCATAAGAGTGCAAGTCGTATTTGCTTTAAATGCACTCTGTCGTGAACGTCAGTTACCCTTCGGAATGGAATTAGTCAGTTGGTGTTAGCAACCCCTCACTGAGTTTTACCGGGTCATGTGATAGTTCTACGACAGGCTAGTTGCTCCTTCCGCGATGTTACAGAAAGAGCGAGTGTATATAATTTCTGGCAGTGGTTGTCACGGGAAAGTATGATCGCAAGAAGATCGGGCCACAGACATCCACGTGGTGCTACCGAGAGGGAAGGCCGGCGTGTTCGGCGTATGCCTGTGGTGCATCTTATTGCTTCTGCAGCAGCAAATCGAGCAGCAGTCAACCGTTGCAAACTCGTTAAACTCTGAGCCAGACGCTCTGTAGCCTTCATTCCACTTACTCCAAACCACTAACGTTTGCGACTTCATTGATGTCAAGTGAGAGATCACTGGAGGGTGGAGTGAAGGTCCGTTGTGTTTTCTGGTGAACATCGACCCGGCAGTGAGGGTCGTGCGTTTTTTAGAAGAAGGTCAGCTGAGGGCCTGCGACAAAACTACTCGCAGTCTCGAAACGTTGGGCCTAACCTTGGACTTATGGTTTTGGGTGCGATTTTGTATGACATCAGGAGTGCTCTCTTAGTTACCCCACGCATCATGACTAAAAATGTGTACGTAAGTCTGGTTAAAATATGGTACAAATGTCTCTAAGCACTATGAGACTTAACATCTGAGCTCATCAGTCCCCTAATTAAACCTAACTAACCTAGGGACATCACACATCCAAACCCGAGGTAGGATTCGATCCTGCGAACGTAGCAGCAGCGCGGTTCCGTACTGAAGCGCCTAGAACCGCTTGGCCACTGCGGCCGGCCAGTCTGGTTTTTTGACCTGTTGTGCTACCATTTATGAACAGTATAACAAGAAGTGTTTTCCAACAGGATGACGCTTGTCCATACACCGCTGTTGTAGCCCAACATGCTCTACAGAGTGTCGACATGTTACCTTTGCCCGTTCGAACACCAGATCTTTCTCCAATAGAGCATGTATGGGACATCAACGGATGACAGTTCCAGCGTTGTCCACATCCATTGTTAACCATCCCTGTAATGATTGACCAATTGCGAAAAGGAAATCCCTCCGACAAATGGACATCCGGAATCTGAGTGATACAAAACAAGCACGTTTGCACGTTTGGCTTAAACGTTCTGGCTGTTGCATTGGTGACTACTGTACCAGAATTTCTGGTTTGCAGTGGCTTTTCTCGAGGCTACGTCATCCTTCGTTCTTGCAATGTTAATCGCTTACATATGTTAGCTAGAGAAATGTGTTCCCGAAATTTCATTGCTCTACATAATTATGTCCTGGTGTTGGGATTTTTTTTCCGTCAGAGTACACACATGTGAACGGAAGACTTTCTCTTGCCATAATCCTTCCCTGAGATATACCGGAATTCCAAACGCTGTTTTTAGATTTCTGGGATTCTTCTAGACGCGAGGAGGAACTTCCTAGAACATGTAAAACCTCTTACTCAGAAAGCACATAAAATTATCTATAACGCTGCCTGTACCGGGACTGCTGACTAAATTACCTCGGCGTATGGTATGGTCATATCATACGCCGAGGTAACCTACTTTCAACACAACTGTACGCTTAGCTGCCAGCGTCTGGGGCAGCGTCTTCGACAGGAGAGATACAGAACAACGCTGCAACGACTTCAGCGGAGCGTATTTCTGGGGCTGATCGATACCTTTGTCACTAAACATGTCGAGGTCTTGCTTGGGACTCTCGCCATATGTCCGATGTGTGTCGTAGTACGTTACCGGCAACATTATATTTGTTTGGGGCGTGAACGATATGACCATGTGTCGGAGATCACAGCAGCTCATATTATTGACTAAGGCATTTACGATCGTGAAAGTTAAATGGAAAGCAGTGTGACCGGAGCACTAGAAACATTTTAAGGCATATTTTAAAGCAGTTGGGACAGGTTCAAATTGCGCGACATTGTTCCAACTCGAGATATGGCACATCTGCTAAGAAATCTTCGTCCTTATCACAAACAACTGCATCGAGTGAGATGTAGAAACACACAGATCTATCAATGTGGAGAGAAATGCTCCACTGATCGTGTCATTTTCAGTTGCTCCCATTTACAGGTGGAGAGAGACTGCAGACAATCAGACTGCTATCTGATCAAAACTTATACTCAAGGGTTAATATGACTGCACATTGAATATCTAAAAACCAGCCCTTCAACTTTCACTCTTTAAGATTAGATGGATACATTAACTTTAAAAATAACGTCATTATAGAGAAGCTAGAATTTACCTTCACATGGTATGCGTATACACTAGGATCGCCGAGGCATGCTCTTACCACTGTGGACTATGTGGAGTAGTTAGCAACAATAGGCCTAGGAATAGGTATACTTGTATTTAGTCGGCAAACCTAGAGGTTTTATGAGAGTGCTAATGACGTATCTAGTAACATAAGATGACAGTTCTTCACTTAGAACTAGAATTAATTACTCTTTATGTTGGTTGTAAAATGATTATATTGTTAATATTGTTTTATTTTTTAATTAATTTGAACAGTGGTTGCTTCTAGCGTAACTTAAACTACATTCAAACTAAACTAAACTCCGTGTGAACATGCCTTGGAACGCCCACTGGCACCGACCGGCCGCCGTGTCATCCTCGGCCCACAGGCGTCACTGGACGCGGATATGGAGAGGCATGCGTTCAGCATACCGCTCTCCCGGCCGTATATCAGTTTACGAGACCGGAGCCGCTACTTTTCAGTCAAGTAACTCCTCACTTTGCCTCACAAGGGCTGAGCGCAACCCGCTTGCCAACAGTGCTCGGCAGACCGGATGGTCACCCATCCAAGAACTAGCACAGCACGACAGCGCTCAACTTCGGTGATCTGACGGGAACTGGTGTTACCACTGTGGCAATGCCGTTGGCAACCTATACCTATATATGTAATTTAAAAACCTGTATTTCTAAGCCTCTGTCGTGTAGAATTTTCCTAAAAAAATCCAAAACTATCTGTGGGCTGAACACTTCTTTAAGAGCCAACCTCTACTTGTTTGTGAGTAAAATTAAATGGATAGAGCCAAAATTACGACCCTAGTTATAGCTCCTGAAGAGGGAAATTTGCACTCTAGCACTATCTGACTGGATTAGTATGCTGGTCATGATTCAGGTATAATTGCTAATATCTTCTTGGATATATGTGAAGGGGTCGAACACAAACAATGATTAGGTTCGATACGCATATTTATTCATAAACACATTTACGAAGTCAATATACAAATGAACACTAAAGAGAATTCTCATCTGTTGTTCTTTCCCAGTTATCTAAAAAGTTGCTCGATCTCTCAAGACGATTATATCGACTAGTGATATTAAAGATCAATCAAAACCTGCGATAAATATCTCCATCAAAACAGGCAAGAAGATTATATGGTAAACAGTGCCACTCCACTATCAGATAAACTACTTCTTGCCTTTGTAAGAAGTTAGCCTCTCCCAGTGTTGAGCGATAACTGACAACTCGGTGACTACTACTCAGAAGTCTACACCTTCATTATCAGTGCAAAAAGAGATGGAACAGGCAATCGTCCAGGATTCCTTGCGTGAAATCAAATGGGACTATTCTACCAGTGCCGCTAATTATGCTCATCGTATGAATGTGCTGTGCCGAAATGGGTGCTGCAGACGTGCCGGCCACTACACATTTTCGGGACTCTAAGATGTGGCAGCCTCCATCGCTCTGCTACGTGAAGTCGATTTGGAGACACTCGTGTCTCTCTTGACTGTCCTACTAGACACTCTCGCACCCTATCGCTGAGACGAACTGGACACTTTGGTATCCTAAAGGTGAGTCTGCCTGGATTCTTCTGAATCCTGCTGGCGAGAGCTTCTCTTGCGGCGCTCATTTTCGCCCTGCTTACTCTTTACCGCCAGATGGTGCCTATCGCCAATCGCAAAATTATAAATCGCTTTAACTCCTCTAACAGTACATCCCTCCAAAAATTGATTATTTTTTTCTAGCATATAGTGACAACGTAAAACCGTTACTTCCAAATGCATTCATTTCAGCGCTGCAATCTGGCGTCACACTTCTTTATACCAACCACTTTTATGTTCGTAGCATGGCAACTGGGCTCGAGAAATTGAGGGAGGAGCACTACGAGGCTATAATATGTTTCTTGTGGCCTATGCTTCTTCCAAAATAAGAAAACATGGAAAGGAGCCCCTGACTCTTGCATATGAGGCCGTAACGCCATTGACCAAGCCCCAGATCTGCAGCAGTCGTGTAGAAGGACAATGCTTGCCGCTCCCTGTGGGTTCCTGGATGACCTCACTTTCAAACCACTCAGGCCGCAGACCAGTCTGCAGGTCAATGACTTGCATGGGTGAAACATTTCTTTTTGCTCTGTTTCCAGTTCAGGGCTCTGCGCACCGCATGCCCCCTCTCCGACCCTCGCGAATCATTCATAATTCATTTATAAACCGCCAATGGTTTAAGAAAGTGAGACAAACAAATTACACGGGATTCTTGTTTTTTTTTTTTTTTTAACTTTTGAAAACATAGTCAGCGACCTTAAAATTTGTTACAATTAAAATTTAAAACAGTCTTGATCGCAATTCCTTTTATTGGAGTGAGTGACTGGTTCCGATTCTTTCATAGACAGAGCGGTGGATGGACACTGTCAGACGAGTTTCGTCGACCCTCTACGCCCGTGTAACTGCTCTGGGGTCTAAAAATGAATCTATGAAAGAGTCGAAACCGGTCACTCACTCCAATAAAAACAATTGCGATCAAGACTGTTTTAAATTTTAATTTTAATAAATTGCACGGGGCATCCTATTGCCAGTCACCGGGTTTTACAATATCGGTAACATTGCTATATCGATTTTCCCTGCCGTCACCCTGTAATTATTGATGAAACCGGCATAAAAAATGCTTTCCACCTTCCATTGTCACCATTGATATTGAATATTTACGACCTGCTCTGAGTTTCCAGATATTACTTTACTTCAACCTAGCAGGACTTTCAACGTAAGACCTGTTGCCTGTTTTCAGATGCCAGAAACTTCTATCCTGCCAGTCTACCAGTCTACTTCCGACTTCCAAGGCCTTGGTTACCCCCTCCCCCCCCTCCCCCCCCCCCAGCCCACATTGACATCCCTGGTCTCGTCGACTGTGGCGAAGATCAGCTGAACAGGCACTGTTGTTCTGCCATCCGTCGGGTGTGTCCACAGCACCTCAGTGCTCGCGCATCAACCGTATCTGTGACTAGTTATACTGGATACCATTTAATGATCTAACAGCCACCCTCGCTCGACTTGTCTTGTGAGATATGTCCACGTGACACTGTCCAGTTTTATAGATTAGCGAACCCAGAAGCTTGAACACTTCCACATTTCTTACCTAACCAAACTCGAAAGCAAAATCCTCACCTTGCTCACTTCCGACAAGAAGATATTCTTGCTTTATTCATAATCACCGTTAGTCCACATTGTTAATAAATAGCCATTAATTTTCTCGTTTCATACTCTGCATCATTCTTATCTAGAGCCATAAGTACTTAAAATGTCTACATAACATGTCTAAATTCTCTGGCAATAAATTGAACTGAACTGATCTGAACTGGTCGAATGTATGGCACCAAAGGAATGTTGCTACCAGCTGGAGGATTTATACTCACTCTGGCTCAGCCGACAGGAGGTAGGTTACCGTCACATGCTTTGGAAGGTGGTGAGCCAGCAAAACTACTGGGCCCTAGTTACAGAATTACGTTGGTTGCAAAAGGGCGACTTTAAGCCCACATCACAGCACCATTCTTATTGTTCTCTTCGTGCTCGAATTTCACCCTTTCTGTGTTTTTGTTATTATTGTGCACCACTAAAGGCTTGGGAAGGATTACACAGGGACGCTCGCTACATGAAAGTCCCACAGGAGCCGTGGCGATTCCTGAGCCGCCCCGTGGCGCCCCATCCGCCTTCATCCCTTATTCAGACTTGGCGCAGCCCGCGTTCGGCATCCGGGTCCGCACTCTGCCGTGTTCCGGCGGTGGCCGCATCGTCTCCTGGCATTCCTTATTCAGAGCGTCCATTATCTGGACCTGTTTTATTGATCACGGCCGGCTGCCGACCGCCGGCGTCCGCGAGCCTTCCACTCTTGCACATTCGCGAGAGATAAAAGGAGCCTAGGCTCTTCCGTGAAAAGTACGTAACCTCTTTGAGGATGCGCAGCAGAGAGGGAGAGAAGCGAAAGGAATCAGAGACCTTCACCACTTCATCGAAAGCTCGCAATGCCTTTGCGGTATTAATGTACTCGTATTGTACACATTTCGGAAAATCTATTGGAGAAGAACAGCGTGATATAAACGCGTTTTGCCGGCCGTAGTGGCCGTGCGGTTCTAGGCGCTTCAGTCTGGAACCGCACGACCGCTATGGTTGCAGGTTCGAATCCTGCCTCGGGCATAGATGTGGGTGATGTCCTTAGGTTAGTTAGGTTTAAGTAGTTCTAAGTTCTAGGAGACTTATTACCACAGCAGTTGAGTCCCATAGTGCTCAGAGCCATTTGAACCATTTTAAACGCGTTTTATCACCACGTTAAACATCCAGTCAATAGATAAAACGACGAAAGTCGTGACATAATGAGTGGCCAAACGTAGTGGAAAGCCAAAGTAAGTCTTTTCTGTGGTCGATAGCCCATTGCTGAAGGCTCCATGGTGCATTTGTATGCGTAGTTCTCAGATCAATGGGTTTCTACTATCTCCACATTAAAATCAGTGCCCATCTCCCTATAACGTTCGTCCTAGATGAAATTGCAATCTTGAAGCTCCACTTTAGATACTGGTGACGTCGGAAACTACTATATATTCGATTTGCTATGTCCCATTAGCCTTGCACCGATTAACATCCAATCTTCAAAACTGGCTCCCATACGATATACGGTTACGTTAACTTTAACATTCTGGCCAGATCTGTTGTCTACACTCGCGCCATATGACAAATCTGGCAGGAACTTCTGGACGTCATAGATGGCATTTCCTCATCGGAGACAACCAGAAACGCCTGGTTAAATCCACAGGACAGAACAGGTAGTTGCAATTGTGGAAAGGGGCCAAAAATGAGAAGCTGTCAGTTACACTCGAACACATATAACTTTACTTAGTTGCTCACAACATTACACCGCAAAATTTCCGAGCTTAACTATCGACTGAATATAACACACAATCTTGTGGCTTAAGAGCACATTCTCGTTAATTTTTAAAATGGCTAAAGGCCCATGATTTAAAACACAACTACAAAAAATTTTCAACAGGCAGAAGGCCCAAATCTTTATCCAGAAAAAAAAAAATTTAAATGAGGCTGGAGGCCCAAACAGTCTAAGACTTAGCAAGTAAGGAATTTTAATTTAAAGACGGCTGAAAGCCCAAGAGTGAAAAACACAACAACAATGAATATTCAAAAAGCAGAAGGACCAAAGCCTTATCCAAAAAAATATTTTAAATGAGGTTGAAGGCCCAACGAATGCAAGACTTGACAAGTAAGGAACTTTCAGTTCTAAAACGGCTGAAGGCCCATTATTTAAAACCCAACTAAAAGCATATAAATTAAAAGTATGGGCTATGAGCCTTTAAAATACACAATCGAACACCAATAAGAAAAGGCAGTACAGCCAGCAGTGCACAGAAGTTCCCGGGGTTCGGTCTGCACTTGAAATATTAACGTTCGCTTCGGGGAGATAGCTAATCAGCTGTCAGGACTTTGTTTGGACCAGACGACTGATCCGCCACAATTAGTCATTTAACTAGTGTCGTCAGTGTTTTTGGACCACCCAAGCTCCTAGTTAGCGATAAAGCTCCTGCCTTTCTTTCGGCCCCTTTCAAGGCCTCAAGGCCTTCCGTTTTCAGAACAGTGTCAAGCATGTCACCACCATCACCCTGTATTATCCCCATGGGTCCTGCCGGCTGATCCGCCGGCAACCCAATCAAGAGACAATCAACGGACCCACCAACAAGACGACTTGCTTCCCACCCGACCAGCACACAAGGAACTCCAAGGCTAAATCGTAAAAGGCGTAGCTGCCGACAACCAAGTATACGTAAGCTGTCAAAACCACACACACGTGCAGGACAGCGACAACATGGTGAGGAAAGGACACTGCCTGAATTTTACGGCAGCGGAAAAGGCAGGTAGCCAGAACGCTAACGGCCAAAAGGCAGAAAATTCAGCTGGTGCACTTGGACTTCAAATAAACAAAATATAGTTAAACTCCACAGGATGGTGGCCAATCTTTGGCCAACTCGAACCCTCGCTTTTGCCCACGGGAATACTCCCAACAGCCAACCATGAAAACCAGCGGCACAATGTGAACAGACTGTCTTCGGTAAATAAATCACCACTCAACTTCGATGTCCTGGGTCGGTGAGCCACGAACCTCGTAGCAACCGGAACAGCTTCCACACACTCCGACACTGTGTAGAGACCGCAAGCGGGCCCGGCACACCGCGCTGCGCGGTGATTTCCTGGCTTATCCACACCAACCGACCGACAGCAGCACACGGGCTAGCAGGAAACTAAGCACCAGACCAAAGATAGTACAAGGTGCGAATATCGATACACACCGCTGCTGTCGCACGTAGAAACAGGAAGAATCAGGGCATAACCGCAATAACGACGGGAAACTAAATGCAGAATAAACGTCAAGGCTTAAACCAACGCATAAGCAGGGGCCAGCACGGCTCAACTCCCCCCCCCCCCCCCCCTCTCCTGAAACTTAACCCAGGGAGGGGGTAATTCAAACCCTGAGCTTGAACTTGACTAAGGTGAATCTGATGTAGCTTACCTGAGCTGTTCTCCTTGACCAACAGATTTACCAGGCCCGATACATGCATGATAGTGCAAGGCCCCAATAAACGAGGAGTAAATTTACTAAGATTCCCACCACTCTCCTTCCTCCCCTGGAAATTGCGGACATAAACTTGATCCCCCAGCCTGCTCTTAAAGGTTTCCAGATTACGGTTATTACACTCCGCTTTCTTATTATGGGCTCTCAGTATATTACGCCTGGCACGGTTCCAGTTTTCCTTGATAACACGTGGATTAATATCAGCTGGAATAAGATCTTGTATTCCCCACAAGATCGAAAGAGGAGAATGAACTGGATAGGAAGAGATCAAGGATGCTGCTGCAGCTCGCAAGGGTTCATGGCTGGCGGTATTAAAGTCAAAACTAAGCCAGGGAGATATGAGTCCCATTTACTGGTGGTTTTCTGATGATAAATAATGAACGCGTACTTAAGATTCCGATTAACTCTCTCCGCAAAGGACCCATGGGGATAATACGGGGTGGTGGTGGTGACATGCTTGACACTGTTCTGAAAACAGAAGGCCTTGAAAGGGGCCGGAAGAATGGCAGGACCTTTATCGCTAACTAGCAGCTTGGGTGGTCCAAAAACACTGACGACACTAGTTAAATGACTAATAGTGGTGGCGGCGGTAACGTTACGGCTGGGAAGGTGCCAATTAAATCTGGAGAACGCATCAGTCACAACAAGTTCATATAAATGACCCCTCCTAGGACGAGGTAAAGGCCCAAAATAATAAATATAGAGTTTGTGCATAGGACAGGACTCTCGTTCAGCACTCAATCAACCTTGTTGAAGAGCGTTCCTGGGTTTGGCTACTATACACAAGCGGCATTGCGATATCATTTGGCTCACATCTTGGTCCATGGAGGGCCAAGGTAAATGCTCCTTGATTTTTTGGAGAGTCTTATGAGTCAGTAAATGGCCACCCACCAACGAATTGCGAAAATAACGAAAGACCGGACGCCCCAAGGTTGCAGGCAAACAGTTCTTAGACTGCTTAGCATTGCCCACCTTCCTGCAAAGAATACCCCTCTTAACAGCATACTCAGCCGACAGCTCTCCTGCCAACACACGTTGCTTAATACTGGTCCAAACAGGGTCCTGATCCTGACACAGAGCAGTGTCTTTGAACAACAGGGGAATTTATTCAAACACCATACAATTAAGGTTGTCGCCCTTTACCTGCTACCCTCTCCCATTTCATGTAGCTTCGTTGAACATCCGGCTCTGGATATCCGCAAGGACGTTTCCAGAGCTCTTCACATGTTTGACTTCAAACTGAAATGCCGAAATACGTACTGCCCACCTAGCAATAAGGCCAGATTTACGCGGCCTAGTCAACACCCAGTTGAAAGCTTGATTGTCGGTTTCCAATTGTAAAACCCGATGTTCAAGGTAGAAGTGGTACTTCTCTAAGGCAAATAAAACGGCCAAGGCCTCGCACTCGTAGACAGAGTACTTAAGCACAGCATAAACCTTTTATTGATGTCGGGTACCCCAACAACCGGTGGGTTGGCTATCGCTGTCTTAGTGTGCTCAAAGGCAGCCTCTTGGGCGGGTCCCCTTTCAAAACGCACGACCTTTCGGGGTAACTTATTTAAGGGTGCCGCCAACTAAGCAAAATTGGGAACAAAACCCCTAAAGTAATTTGTCATGCCTATAAATTAAGCAATTTCCCGTTTATCAGTAGGGGGAGGCAATGCAAGCAAGGCCTTAGCCCGCTCTTGGTCAATACGAATACTTTGACCCGGCCTTAATGGCTTAAGAAAGATTCCTCCTGCTTAGCTAGCGTGATATCACTAAGCTTAACAGCTAAACCGGCTCGCTGTAATCTCAACAGAACTTGTTGGATATGCTCCTAAAGACCCTCAAACGAACGACTATAGATAACCAAGTCGTCCTAATAATTGTAGACGCAGGCTAACTTTAAGTCGCTAAGGATATTATCCAACAAACGAGTAAGCACCGCCGCTTCGGTTGCTAGCGCAAAAGGAACTCTGTTCAACTCGAACAAGCTACAATCAGTATAAAACGTATTAACATGTTTACATTCCTCAGCCAAAGAAATCTGATAATAGGCGTCATTCAAATCAAGGACCGTAAATCAGTTAGGACCGGCAAACCAAGTAGAAGAACTATGCAGATCAGGCAGAGGTACTGATTCAAATAAAACCTTGGCGTTGAAACGGCGGTAGTGAACCACAGGTCTAATATCGCTCCTCTGATCTTTAGGTAAAAGAAATATCGGGGAAGCACAAGCAGAAGTAGAAGGCCTAATCACTCCTTGTTGGAGCATCTGAGATATCTTAGCCTTGAGCATCTTCACCTTCAGGGGTGAGAAGCGGTATGGAGATTGCCGAACCGGAATATCATGGTACAGACGGATTTGATATTGGAGAACGCTAGTGACACCCATGTTACCATTAAGGAGTTGGGGGAAAGTGTGCAACAAATCGCGCAACTGAGAAGCCTGATGCGTCGAGAGATGGGCCAAACCGAATTCATTTGTTGCATCTTCAATGGCCAAGGCTCCGGCAGTTAGCCATACACTAGGTTTAGCGCACTCGCAAAGACCAAACTTCTCCCTAGGAATAAACTTAAAGCAAAAGTTTTGTCCAGAATAATCCAGGATCAACCCGGTTTTAAGGAAATCACACCCCAAAGTTAGACTAACAGGCAGTTTCTTAATCAAGGCTAAAGACAAAGGTCAGGAAAATTCACCGACCGATATCCTCTCGCGGACTGAACTCTGCAGGGGTAACACCTGGTCATTGGACGCCCGACATCTCTGCACTGGCGAAGGGACCGAACGAAGTTTCGGAAGATGCCCAAATTCGAAAAACCACTCAGAAATTAATAATGAAAAGGAACTACCAGAATCCAAGAGAGCACAAACGGGCTCGCCACATACCCAAGAACAAACATAAGGCAAAAGGGATGACGAGGAAGCACCCACCCGGGTACGCCAAGGCCTAAAAGTACGAACCCGAGTACGCGGGCCAACTCGGCGTCATCTATTGGCTCTAGGAGCACGAGGCTGAACGCAAGAGCGTACCAAATGAGCCGTACTGCAGCACCTGAAACAGCGCCGTAATTACCTTTTGATAACTTCAACGGATGTAGGTAATCCGTAATCGGCGCCTACGTCGCGCCCCTTAACCTCATGACGTACATGGTTCTCAAGGGGTAATGTGGATGCTGCTATGACCACATCACGGAGCTCTCTGCAGGTTGTAGGCTGCTTACAGAAAACAAAATGCGACCTATCTGCAGCAAGAATTCCCTTACGCACGATAGAGACTAATTCTTGTTCAGGTAAATGAATCAATAAGGCCAAAAAGGTTGTCTTGACTCTATCGACGTACTGATGTAACTGCTTCCTCACCCCGCTGCGCCTCCAAAATATAACGACACTCAAGTCGTCTACGAAACCCCGGTGGTTAACATTTGTTTAATTGGTTCAAATGGCTCTGAGCACTATGGGACTCAACATCTTAGGTCATAAGTCGTCTAGAACTTAGAACTACTTAAACCTAACTAACCTAAGGACATCACACACACCCATGCCCGAGGCAGGATTCGAACCAGCGACCGTAGCAGTCCCGCGGTTCCGGACTGCAGCGCCAGAACCGCACGGCCACCGCGGCCGGCTTTGTTTAATTACGAGCTCCCTTAATTGCTGCAAGGAAAACTCTTCTACTATGGCTCGCGAGAGGAGGTTCTGCAACTCGCCTCTAGCTAGCGAGTACAACGACAGAATTACTTGGTGCGGAACGCGAAAGGCTGCCGCGTCTTATTCTAGACGAACCAGTAACCAAATTAATCTTTCCACCTGATAACGTCGTCCTACAACCAATTCAGCAATATCTAGGAATAAATAGGCTTGACGATTAGGCAACTTGGCAAACACAGCATCTAATTTGACAGCCGATGAAACAGTGCCACCCCCAGGCACTCGCTGATGGCACGAGTCGTTGTCTTCTAACTTCCTCCCATCTAACTCGATACACGTAAGCTTAAACTGTAATGCGCTGTTCCCATTCAATGGTTAATTTTTTGTGATGATTCCCCAATTCTAACGTACTTGAATCGGCTACCCGATTAGTTCAGTGCGTCAACTGTGCCTGCACCCGAACCAGCTGACTGTCATTAGGTTGGGTACCCTCTAGAGGACAAATACTATCCTCAAGGCCTTTAATAGCCTCAAACCAAAACTGAATTGCCGCTCCTGTCTCACCGACCACCACCTGCGTGACGTCAACCGACTGCAGTACAGCAGCGCGCAAACGGGCTACCAATTCCGGAACACCTCTTTCAAACGTTTGGCGCCTTATTGCCAACTCGTACACCAGGCGGTCTTTCCGGAGCAGGCCAATCCCCAGACACTGTATGACTGCCATTTGGACTAGCATCCGAAACAAGTAACAGCCAAAGAAATACGGTGCCACCAGACACAAACAGAAAGAAGAGTGAAACTGACAGCAATTAAAATGTCAAGCACAAGCGCAACCACACTCTGCTACCAGTGAAACGCCTGGTTAAATCCGCAGGACCAGAACAGGTACTAGGAATGGTGGAAAGAGGCCAAAATTGAGCGGCTCTCACTCGAACACATGTAACTTTATTTAGTTGCTCAAAACATTACAGCGCTAATTTCGGAGCGTAACTATCGACTGAAAATGTCACACAATCTTATGTCTTAAGGGCACAATCTCTTTAATTTTTAAAACGGCTGAAGGCCCACGATTTAAAACACAATTACAAAAAATGTTCAACAAGCAGAAAGAAAAAGCTATATCCAGAAAAAAAAATTTAAATGAGGCGAAGGCCCATACAATCTAAGACTTAACAATTAAAGCATGCCGGCCGCTGTGGTCTCGCGGTTCTAGGCGCGCAGTCCGGAACCGCGTGACTGCTACGGTCGCAGGTTCGAATCCTGCCTCGGGCATGGATGTGTGTGAAGTCCTTAGGTTAGTTAGGTTTAAGTAGTTCTAAGTTCTAGGGGACTGATGACCACAGCTGTTAAGTCCCATAGAGCTCAGAGCCATTTGAATTAAAGCATTTTAGTTTTAAGACGGCCCAAAGCCCATGATTGAAAAACATAACTACAATGAATTTTCAAAAGACAGAAGGACCGAAGATTTATCCAAAAATAAATATTTTAAATGATGCTGAAGGCCCAAACAATGCAAGACTTGACAAGGAACTTGCAATTTTAAAACGGCTGAAGGCCCATTTTTAAAACCCAACTAAAACCATATAAATTCAAACAATTGGGCATGAGCGGTTAAAATACACAATCAAACACCAATACGAAAGGGAAGTACTGCCAGCGGCGGTCAGAAGTTTTCGGGGGTCGGTCTGCACTTGAAACGTTAACATTTACTTTGGGGAGATAGGTAGTCGGCCCAACTGTATCTGATCCGCCGGCAACCCAAACAAAAGACAGCCAACGGAGCCACCGACAAGATGACCTGCCATCCACCCGACCAGTACACAAGGAACTCCAAAGCCAAAACGTGAAAGGCGTAGCTGCTCACAACCAAGTATGCGTTGGCTTTCAGAACCACACACACCTGTTGGACAGCGACAACACGGTGAAGAGAGGTCACTGCCTGAATTTTACAGTAGCGGCCAGGGCAGGTAACCGGAACGCTAACGCCCACAAGGCAGAAAATTCCGCTGGTGCAGTTGGACTTCAAATAACCAAAATGTAGCTAAACTCAACAGGATGGAGACCAAACTTTCGCCAACTCGAAGACTCACTGTTGCTCACGGTAATGCCCCCAACAGCCAACCATGGATACCAGCGGCACAATGTGAGCAGACTGGCTTTGGTAAATAAATCACCACTCAAATGTCCTGGGTCGGTGAACTACAAACCTCGTAGCAATCGGAACAGCTCCCACACACACTCCGACACTGCGTAGAGACCGCCAGCGGTCCCGTCCCACTGCGCCGCCCGGAGATTTCCTGGCTGATCGTCACCAACCGACTGACTGCCGCACACCGGCTAGTGGAAAACTCTAAGCACCAGACCAAAGATAGTACAAGGTACGAATATCGATACACACCGCTGTCGAAAGAGGAAGAACCATGGCATAATCGCAATAACTGTGGGAAACCAAATACAGAGTAAACTCAAGGATTAAACCAACGCATAAACTGGGGCCAGCTCAGTTCACAACCACTACTCACATTAATGTGACTACCTATAAGAACCTGAGTTTTAACCTTCTGCAGCGCTGACGTGCAGGAAGGAAATCAGCGAATTCCTGGTGGGTACCGACAGGGATGTGAAACAATACAGACTCCACTGCCTTCGTGAGTTGTTTAGTTTTCTAGTTTGAGAATTCAAGGCACGAACGGTTCGGTCTAAGAGGTCCCACAGATTCTAGACTGAGTTAAAATAAGGGAATTTAGGTGACCAGGGGAGTACAGTAAACTCATGGTGTTGCTCCTGGAAACAAGCACGTACCCTGCAAGCTGTGTAAGACATTGCGTTACTATGTTAATCGATGCCATCGTTCCGAGGGAAAACGAAACAGCTTGTTGGAGTGAACGTGGTCCACAAGCACAGACAAGTGCGTTTGTTGATCCACTGAGCCTCGTAGAGTGACGAAATCACTCGGGAAATACCTCGAACATATTCTCCAGTCGATAATGCCTCCTCCTCCAGCCTGGAACTTTCCGAGGATTGCTGCATGGATGTAAGCGCCTACAGTCATCTGTCTGATCGAGCGTAAAGCCTAAATCAACTGAAAATGATACCGGTCGCCATTCAGTAGACGACTGGTTGTGGTGCTGGGGCGCAAATTCCAGCCCTGTCACCGATGAACAGCAGCCATCATGAGTGCATGCTCCGGGGGACCATAAGCAGGAAAGTTCGCTGAATGGTCGCTGAGTGTGTTCATAGCCCGTTGGTTTATTTTGGTGCTCAGTATCTCAACAGTTGCGGGTCTATTCGATCGTACACATCTCTGAAGCCGTCGTGCACCCCTATCTTCTACGGCATATGTTGCACTACAGCTGCCTGTGCGCTGGATTTGGAAGTGCAGTTTTGCCGTGCATCGTGCACTTTAACCAAAAGCTTGTGCTTTTCGGAAGTGCTTCAACCATTAGCTGAAAGCCAGTGATCACACCCCTGCGTTTCCGTGTTACGACATCGACACACGTTCTCCATGTCCCCTACATGCGTTTTAATTATCGTCCAGAGCTGTCAAACGTGTCTGGACATCGAGCATAGGCGTGGTCACATTAATGCGACTGCATCATGTTTAAAGAGCGATATTTGAAATACAAAATCACTCATAGATGGGGCTCGAATCTTGTCATAGTCGATTGCAGCTTTCGTGGATTGTAATAATTTTTATGTTTTTAATAAACAAGATTTTCTGTATTGAGATGTTAGATTAAACAGTAGATATAAAAATGGTTCAAATGGCTCTGAGCACTATGGGACTTAACATCTGTGGTCATCAGTCCCCTAGAACTTAGATACTACTTAAACCTAACTAACCTAAGGACATCACACACATCCATGCCCGAGGCAGGATTCGAACCTGCATCCGTAGCGGTCGCGCGGTTCCGGACTGAGCGCCTAGAACCGCTAGACCACCGCGGCCGGCAGTAGATATACAAGAAGAGAGTAAGTCATTTGTTTTGTTAACTGATTCGTCAAACAGAGCGGAGGAGGGGAAAGAGGTTCGGAACCCCTCAGTGCCTGTTCACAGGAAATGCCAGGAAGGACCACCTTTGTAGGACTTCTCAACCAGAAAGTGCATTCAACAACATTAGAAAACGTGTGATATTCTCAGTACAATAGGCATGCGCTATAGGCAAAGGCAGGACAATATGTGTTATGTGTAAGATGCGGCAAGTAATATAGAAGACCAAGAAACAGATAACGTAATTAAAAACAGAACCTATAGTAAATAAGTGGTCGTTTTCTCACGTTCAATCTGTACATCTAAGAGGCAATGAAGGAACTGAAGCACAGGTTCAGAAATGATTGAAATTCAGCATGACTGGTTATAAATGATAACGTTATCTGAAAGCACTTAATATCCTGTGGACGTGAAGTAGAATTACAGGGCCTGTTGAACTTTCCACTAAGTATATTCAATGAGAGTAAATCAAAGAGGAGAGGCGACAATGAAATTAACGATAAACATACTTCGAAATTCGTGACCACATAGTACACACAGTGCAATAATTTTGCTACCTAGAAAACCAAACAACTAATGAAGAAGGAACCAAAGGGGTTTAAAACCAGAAATACCACAACAAGCAGAATCTCTGGTATCAATCACTTAAACAGAAAAATTTAATCAATTACGACACTAAGTGATCAAAAGTATCAGAACACCCCCCAAAACATACGTTCTTCATATTAGGTGCATTGTGCTATCGGCTACTGCCAGTTACTCCATATCAGCGATCTCAACAGTCATTAGATATCGTGAGAGACCAAAAAGGGGCGCTCCGCGGAACTCACGCACTTCGAATGTGGTCAGGTGATAGGGTGTCACTTGTGTCTTACTTCTGTACGCGAGATCTCCACACTCCTAAACGTCCCAAGTTCCACTGTTTCAAAAATGGCTCTGAGCACTATGGGGCTTAACTTCGGAGGTCATCAGTCCCCTAGAACTTAGAAGTACTTAAACGTAACTATCCTAAGGACATCTCTCACATCCACGCCCGAGGCAGGATTCGAACCTGTGACCGTAGCGGTCGTGCGGTTCCAAACTGAAGAGCCTACAACCGCTCAGCCACTCCGTCGGCCGTTCCACTGTTACCGATGTGATAGTGAAGTAGAAACTTGAACGGACACGTACAGAACGACCTCGTCTGTTGGCTGATAGAGACAGCCGACATTTAAAGAAGGTTGTAATGTGTAATAGGCAGACATCTGTCCAGAAGATCACACAGGAATTCAAAACTTTATCAGGAACCACTGGAAGTACTGTGACAATTAGGCGGGAGACGAGAAAACTTGGATTTCGTGGTCGAACGGCTGCTCATAAGCCACACATCACGCCGGTAAATCCCAAACGGCACCGCAAACGACTCCTCGCTTTGTGTAAGGAGCGAAATCACTGGACGATTTAACAGTGAGAAACGTTGTGTGGAGTGACGAATCATAGTACACAATGTGATAATCCTATTGCAGGGTGTGGGTATAGCGAATGCTCGGTGAACGTCATCTGTCAACGTGAGTAGTGACAACAGTAAAATTTCGAGGCTGTGGTGTTACGATGTGCTCGTGTTTTTTATGAAGAGGGCTTGCACCACTTGTTGATTTGCGTGGCAGTATCACAGCACAGCCCAATGTTACTTATAATCCGTCATATGAATAAACATTTTGAAATCGAGAGGGATTATAAGTAACATTGTAAAATCACTGACTGCGGCTATCCTATGACATTATGACGGTTTTCTGCATAGGACAGGCCTACACTGATATTTTATTGTGTTTACACGACAATAACATCCCTGTAATGGACTGGCCTGCACAGAGTCCTGACTTGAATCGTATAGAACGCCTTAGGGGTTTTCTGGAACGCTGACTTCGTGCCAGGCCTCACCGACCGACATCGATACCTCTCCTCAGTGCAGCACTCCGTGAAGAATGAGCTACCATTCACCACGAAACTATCCAGCATCTGATTTAACGTATGCCTGCGAGAGTGGAAGCCAATACCATATTCTTCATCTTTCTTGTTATTCTTTACTTATTGTTCCGTGGGACCAAATTAAGGAGAAGTCTCCATGGTCATGGAACGAGTCAATACATGAAATTATAACACGATTTTAGAAACAGATAAAATGAAATATAAAAAAAAACATATTCAGGTGACAAGTCGTAAGTTTAAAGAAAGAAAATCAACAATGTAACACTGGAATTTGCTTAATTTTTTAGCTCTTCCAGGAGCTCCTCGACAGAATAGAAGGAGTAAGATACGAGGAAACTCTTCAGTTTGGACTTAAAAGAGTTTGGGCTACTGCTAAGATTTTTGAGTTCTTGTGGTAGCTTATTGAAAATGGATGCAGCAGAATACTGCACGCCTTTCTGCACAAGAGTGAAGGAAGTGCATTCCATATGCAGATTGGATTTCTGCCTAGTATTAACTGAGTGAAAGCTGCTAACTCTTGGGAATAGGCTAATATTGCTAACAACAAACGACATTAAATAAAATATATACTGTGAGGGCAATGTCAGAATTCCCAGACTATTGAATAGGGGTCGACAAGAGGTTCTCGAACTTACACCACATATAGCTCGAACAGCCCGTTTTTGAGCCAAAAATACCCTTTTTGAATCAGAAGAATTACCCCAAAACATAATACCATACGACATAAGCGTATGAAAATATGCGAAGTAGACTACTTTTCGTGTTGAAGTGTCACTTATTTCAGATACTGTTCTAATGGTAAATAAAGCAGTGTTTAGTTTCTGAACAAGATCCTGAACATGGGCTTTCCACAACAGCTTACTATCTATCCGAACGCCTAGGAACTTGAACTGTTCCGTCTCGCTTATAATATGCCCATTCTGTCTGATCAAAATATCGGTTCTTGTTGAATTGTGAGTTAGAAACTGTAAAAACTGAGTCTTACTGTGATTTAGCATCAAATTATTTTCCACAAGCCACGAACTTATTTAATGAACTACGTTATTTGATACTGTTTCAATATTACACGCAAGATCCTTCACTATCAAGCTGTTGTCATCAGCAAACAGAAATATTTTTGAAACACCTGTAATACTAGAAGGCATATAATTTATATAAATAAGAAACAGCAGTGGCCCCAGCACCGACCCTTGGGGAACGCCCCATTAACAGTGCCCCATTGGGACTGAACATCACTACCACTCTCAATATTGCGGAGAATTACCTTCTGCTTTCTGTTCTTAAAGTAAGAGGCGAACCAATTGTAAGCTACTCCCTGTACTCCATAATGGTCAAACTTCTGCAGTAATATTTTGTGGTCAACACAGCCAAAAGCCTTCGTTAAATCAAAGAAAACACCTAGCGTTCGCAACCTTTTATTTAATCCGTCCAAAACCTCACAGAGAAAAGAGAATATAGCATTTTCAGTAGTTAAACCATTTCTAAAACCAGACTGAACATTTGACAGCAAATAATGTGAATTTAAATGCTCCAGTAACCTCGTATATACGAGTACAACCTTCTCGATAAATTTAGCAAACACTGATGGCATAGAAATAGGTCTATAATTGTCAACATTATCGCTGTCTCCCTTTTTATAAAGTGGCATCACTACCGAGTACTTTAATCGGTCAGGAAACCGACCACTCCTAAAGGAAAAGTTACAGAATGGCTAAGTACTGGGCTAACATACATAGAACAATACTTCAGTATTCTGCTAGATACCCCGTCATATCCAAGAGAGTTCTTGGTCTTTAGTGATTTAATTATTAACTCAATCTCCCTCTTGTCAGTATCATGGAGGAGCATTTCAGGTAACAGTCTCGGAACACTTTTTTCTAAGAGCGCTATATGATTCCCTGTTGGGACTAGGTTTCTATTTAGTTCACCTGCTATATTCAGAAAATGATTATTAAATACTGTACATATATGCGACTTATCAGTAACACGGACATTCCAACTACGCACTGATTCTATATCCTCGACCTGTCTCTGCAGACCAGCCACTTCCTTTACGACTGACCGTATGGTTTTAATTTTATCCTGAGACTTAGCTGTTCTATCGGCATACCACATACTTTTTGCCTTCCTAATAACGTCTTTAAGCACCTTACAATACTGTTTGTAATGGGCTGTTGCATTTAGATTTTGACTGTTTCTAACGTTTTGATATAATCGCCACTTTGTTCTACAAGATATTCTTATCCCTCTAGTCAGCCACCCAGGCTGCCTGTTTGTGCTAGTACCCTGTTTTGAACGTTGTAACGGAAAGTAACTTTCAAAGAGACCGATAAAAGTCTTGAGAAAAGTATTATATTTATCGTCTACTGTATCAGCGCTATAAACATCTTGCCACCCTTGTTCCTTGATAAGGTTTACAAAGGTCTCTACAGCAACTCGATCAGCTTTTCTAAACAGCTGATGACTATATTTAACACGTGTGGCAGCACAAAAATCTTTTAGAGTTAAAATTTGTGCATCATGATCTGAAAGGCCATTCACCTTTTTGCTAACAGAATGCCTTTCTAGTAATGAGGAATGAACAAAAATGTTGTCTATGGTTGTTCTACTGTTCCCTTGCACTCTCGTTGGAAATAATACGGTTTGCATAAGATTATATCAATTAAGGAGGTCTACCGGCGTCCTCTTCCTTGCCCAATCACTTATACAATTAATATTGAAGTCACCACATATAACTAACTTTTTGTATTTCCTATAAAGTGAACCAAGAGCCTCCTCTAGCTTTAGCAAAAATGTTGTGAAATTGGAGTCTGGGGATCTATAAATAACAACAGTTAGATGTTTAGCTCCGTTAAATTTAATCACACCTGCACAACATTCAAACACCTTTTCAGTGCAGTACTTTGAAACATCAATTTACTCAAATGGGATGCCGTTTTTCACATACATGGCTACTCCCCCACACCGCAAAGAGCTCCTCGAAAAGTTGCCAGCCAACCTGTATGCTGGTAAAGGAAGCCTCTGAATTATCTCCTTATTTAAGAAGTGTTCAGATATACCAATAATTTCAGAGTCAACATCTATAAGCAGTTCACTAACTTTATCTCTAATACCTTGTATATTTTGATGAAATATGCTACTTCCCTCATTACTCGGATACCTAAGCTTTGTCAAAAGTGGTTCCTTTGTTGGAGAGACTTCCCTTAAGCAGAGCCGGCCGAAGTGGCCGTGCGGTTCTAGGCGCTGCAGTCTGGAACCGCGAGACCGCTACGGTCGCAGGTTCGAATCCTGCCTCGGGCATGGATGTGTGTGATGTCCTTAGGTTAGTTAGGTTTAACTAGTTCTAAGTTCTAGGGGACTAACGACCTCAGAAGTTGAGTCTCATAGTGCTCAGAGCCATTTGAACCATTTTTTCCCTTAAGCAGGAATACCTATCAGCTGACTTCAATCGAAAAAAGGTGCAGCTCTAACACCCATTACTGCAGGAATTTTCCCATGAGTGATCCCACCAACCCCACCTATGCTGTCACCTATAAACTTTGTAACCTCCCCTTCCCATACCAGGTGAGGTGCAGGCCATGTCTAGTGAAACCCGTCCCGCTGATAGACTCCATGCTGATAGACCCATGCTTTCTGTCATCAGCGCACCCCCAAGTCTCATGTTATTACGCCTGACGGCTGTATTAAGATGCGGCCGATCGTGACGCTGAAACAGTTCCACGAAATGCACATTCGTGTTGCCAGTCTGAGTGGCTATCTTTTCCAGGCCGCCATCTATGTCATACTCCCCATCCCTATCAATACTATTACCAGCCCCACCCACAATCACTACCTGATCCTCTTTAGTAAAATCCCTACATAGCCTCCCTATGTTAACAGTCACCTGAGCCAATCCTGCATTAGGCTTCACAATGCTGGTGACCTGGTACTCACTCCCCAGCACTTCCTGCAACTGCTGGCCTACACCTCTGCCATGAGAACTACCTAACAGCAGAACCTTCATCTTCCTCTTCGACTTTGCAACTGTTCTAGCCACCGTAACTACTGAGGTCTGCTGCATACTTCCTACATCTAAAGTTACTAGAGATTCCTCTCCACTAGACTCTGACAGTTGGTCATATCTATTGTAAACACCAATAGTAAAACTATCTGAAAATTTTCTTCTCCTAGCAGATCTCTTTCCAACAGCCAACTCCCATTCCCCAACACCCTTCTCCCTCCTCATCCTATCTAGCTCCTCCTGTACGTTTTTCAACTGCACCTGAAGGGCACAGATCTTACGCTCCTGCTCCTCTGTCAACTTACTCTTGCTACATAACCTGCAGTTCCTGGAGACAATCTCACCAGGATGCCCACTGGCTTTCCCACTGCATTCCCCCCAGTGAAAATACTTCGAACAAGTCTCACACCGCAATCCACTACTCACGAACCTACGGCAAAGCCCACACTTCTCACTCATGGTTAAATTTGACTTTTTCTAAGTTCCGCTTCTACAATAAAAAGATGTTAAAAACCTGACTACTATAAACACAAACTTACTCTACACGGGAAGTAACTACTATTATTAACAGTATTAATAAACAACAAATGTGAATAAAACAAAAGACTAATACAGAAAGAGAATGAAACGTCTAATGACACAGTAACGAAGCTGAAAACAGTTCCCAAAAGGTTCTTCTGAAATTATTTGACCAGAAAACACAAAAAACTCCGGTTGAAGACTACTAAAGTTCCTAAATAAACCACTATACACAAACAATTAATTAGTACTTAGCTTTCGATGCGCCGCTACAGCTGCAACTGGTCAGCGCGGAATGTAAACACAGGTAAGAGGTTTAGTTGTTCGATGCGAAACACTCACAAATATCAGGTCACAACACAAGAAAGGCAGAGGTGAATGAAGAAACCACTAATAAGTCACTTATATTGTAAATATTATCACAAAAACTGTTAAAATATGTATCTGAAACCTAAAAATATACAAAAACTTGGAGAGCGATCTCACATGCAGTCACTCGCTTATGACGTCACACCAAAGATAGATATTGAATTCCAGCATTACTGATGGAGGGCGCCACGAACTTGTAAGTTATTTTCAGCCAGGTATCCGGATACTTTTGATCACATAGTGTATATCTAGATCGTCGACTAGAGCATTGCATGGACTGTGAAAAACCAAAAGTGAATCGAAGCTTTTGGCATGTCGTACTCCAAAGAAGTAATGTATAAGTGATACTCTGTCATGAAGTGATTAGGACATGGTGTAGTGGTGTTGTGCCACATCAAACCACGCAAAAGAAGTATGACCCAAGGTAAAAGTCAAAGAATGCACAAGAGGCTGTAGAACCTATCGGATGAGGTAGTGTGATATATCACTTTTGTAACCGTTGCCCTATTAATAACGAGAGGAACAACAATAAAGTTTTATTAGGTGTTCGACGAAGTTCGGGTTCAGTTCACACGAGGAAATAGTAAAAATGTAACATTTTTCGTACTGACTGAGTGAATGAATGAAGTAAAATCTTCAAATATTATTAGCATTTCTTAATGTAGAGACATATTTCTTTGCTTTACGGGGAGATAAGTGGTTTAGAATCCTATGATTAGTGGGAATAAAGTACAGACACAGGTGAATAGTCGTTAGCACATTGGGAATAATGAAAGTGCTTTCCCAATAAAGACAGGTTTATGTTTTGAAAGTATGCAGCGCATCACCGACATGGTTTAACTTGAACACGACAGTGACATGAAATAAATAGAAGTTAATACTGTGAAATATTTACAACAGTAAAAGGAGAACATTGCAATTCCAAGGAAGACAAATTGCTTCTCGTTGATAGCTAGGAACAACGATAATTCGAGAGGAAAAGTGGGCCGAAGCATTTAAAAGGTGGTGAAATGTTGTTTTCATGGCGACACCATAAATTTCCATGTCGGGAATGGTCAAATGTGTGAATCTGAGGCGGAAGATACTGACCTGGAAACAGATGAGTCGCAAACAACGAAGCCAAAGGCACTGCTCCGTACAGCCGACAGTGCAGTACGGAATCTAATAAACGCTGTTTCTTGAGATAAAGAAACTGATTTAAAATGTATATATGATACTGATAATACTGAAGCGTAGCCAAATCCAGCCAACACACATGCGTACAGCACGAAGAGTGGAAACTAGTAACGTTACACATTTACAAATGATAGTATGGTCTGGACACTGCCATTGTCGAGTTTGATATAAAGAACTGCAGTTCAGGAACTGTAAAACTGTAATATACTTGTACGAGGTGAACTGTAAATTTTATCCCGTCTAAAGATATGTTGCTGAACATGGTTATGAATTTGTAAGGCTTGATTTTCGTGTACGGACTGGTAAATGAAAACTGTACAGAAGTAGGTTCACGTAAGAGACATCCGATGCATAACCCATTTCCAAGACTTTTTCAGCGTTTGAAATGGAAAGTGAGTTCACTATAATACGACCGTGGCAGTCAACAATATGTACTGAGTAACATTTAGGAATAAGTTGTGTTTGCTGGGTTGAATGACAAATTTAATCGAGCACGCGAACAATTGCTCGTGAAATGGGTATCGCAAACAGCCCTTTCTAACACCCACAGTTGATTTGCCATGATGGCTCGGTCGTTAGCCTAACAGCTCTTCAGTAAAGTAATTGGTTCCCAAGTCACCAAAACGAGATGAGGAAATGTACATCTACTGCGATTAGTAGCAGTCCCACTTAACTTTAGGTAAAAACGCTTTGTAATCCTAATAAATATTGTGCAAATCAGGATGTGATACGGGAAATGTACTTACTATTTGACAAATCTGAAAATATGAGAAAAATATTCTTAAGCGCACTATGGAAATTTTCATTCCATAACTAATCACTTATTTCAACAGCAACGAAGTCACAGACGCGCTGTTACCACTACGTAAATGAGTTGCAGGTACAAAACAAAATTTACCATGTCCGAATCCAAATTAGGTGTATTCAGTTTTATAAAATACAATTCCTCCCTTAATTAGTAATGAAGTTCGTACTACAATCTGTTTTATAATTTCTGCGACTCCAATATAACGTGTACAACAGGGCAAACATTATTTGTGTTTAGCTTTACTGTTTTATCTGTGCCGGACGATGTGGGCGACCCGTTCTAGACGCTTCAGTCCGGGACCGCGCTGCTGCTACGGTCATAGGTTCGAAACCGATGTCGGGCATGGATTTGTGTGACGTCCTTAGGTTTAAGTAGCTCTGTCTAGGGGACTGATGACCTCAGATACTAAGTCCCATAGTGCTCAGAGACATTTGACCCATTTGTTTTATTTGTTGTAAGTGTTCTCGTATTTTTTTGATTCTTTTTGTGGAGCGAGATAACTTTGTAGTGTAACTGTCAGTATCACTTCAGTTTTTCGATTTCTGTTATCTTTGCGGCCTGCTTTATGTTTCTTATTCTGTCCCTGACTAAATGATTAGTAATGGTATTAGGGATTTTATAGGGCCTTTACATAGTAATACATGTATAGAGTAGTGGAGGAGACGCTGTTGGCGACGTGTAGACTTTTCAGATGAATCACGTTCTACGCTCCAACGAAGTGAAACGTCTGGAAGCAAACAACCCGCAACAACCATCGGAAGATTACAGCTGGCGGAAGGAGTGGTATGATCAGGGGAATGTTTCCGTGGCATTCCCTCGGTTATCTTATCGTTGTGGAAGATACAATAAATGAACACAAATATACATGTATCTCAAGGGACCAGCGTTGCATACAGTCTGTTCTTCCTCTTCCTCCTCCCGGTGGCATCCACCAGCAGGACAATGAACCATCTCACACTGTGCATGCATGGATGGAAGACACCAGGAAGGTTTTACTCTACTAAACTCACTACCAAAACCCCAGGATATTAACCCAATGGAGTATCTATAATACCACTTCGGTCAGGCTTTTCGCGCCATGGATCCTTAGCCGATAAACCTAGAGCAGCTGGCTACAGCACTCGAGTCGGCATGGCTGTACATCTCTATTGGTACCTTCCGTAACCTCACTACTTCTTTTCTTACACATCTCGCAGCGGTCCACTCTGCAAAAGGTGTTTATTAAGGAATTTGACGGGCGGTCACATTTAAGTAGGTGGACAGTGTATAAACGTGTTCTCTCTGTTGAGTGAGTTTGTTCCATTGGCATTATGTGAAAGACATTTTGCACCTGTGAGAGTCGTATCTAGATGTATCAGGGGTCCCACATCACTTCAACTGCTTCTACCAGCTTGAACAGTCCCCTGCTATCATGTAGGTCCCATGGATTCATTAGGCTGTTCATCCGCCTGATACAGTTTGAAACGAGGCTCCTCCGACCACGCAACTTGTTTCCAGTCACCAACAGCCCAATGTCGGTGTTGACGGGCACAGGCGGGCATAAAGATTTGTTTCGTGCAGTCATCAAGGGTACACGAGTGGGCGCTCGGCTCCGAAAACCGATATCGATGATATAATGTTGAAATGGCTCGCACGCTGACACTTCTTGATAGGCCAGAATTGAAATTTGCAGCATTCTGCGGAAGGGTTGCACTTCTGTCACGCTGAACGATTCTCTTCAGTCGTATTTGGTCCCGTTCTTGCAGAGTCCTTTTCCGGCCGCAGCGCTGTCGGAAATTTTATGTTTTACCGAATTCTTGATATTCACGTACATTCGTGAAATGGTCGTACGGGAAATCCCAAATTTATCACTAACTCGGCGATGCTGTGTCCCATCGTTCGTGCGCTGACTATAACACCACGTTCAAACTCACTTAAATCTTGATATCCATCAACGTAGCATCAGTAATCTATTTATCCTGCGCCAGACACTTATTCTCTTACATACCTCTTTATTTGAATATGCATGGTTTGTAGCAGTTATTTGGCGCTTCAGTGTATATTCCGCTATTGCAGGTGAACAATGATCAATTAAGAATGACCTTAGGGTTTACTAAAAAGTGATAACAATGAAATAATGCTTATCTTATCGAGAAATTTTATTAATTTGTATCGCACTTTTTTTAAGAGACATGGACATGGACATGTTTCTATGGGCGCACGACAGCAAGGTCTTCAGCGGCCCGCGCGAAAACAGATTGAGACGAGTGTCAGTGAAATGTACAAAACAGGACAATGAAACAACGTGTAAAAACAGTTAACAAAAGCTGGAAACCTTTATGCGTACCAGCACAGAACCGCAGAACGAAGTATTGCGTCAATAGTAAGACATTAACGATACAGGAAGAAATTGTTATAAGGAGCTAAAACAATATAGCACATGGACGTGGCTGGCTGACTACAAGAATAAAAAAAAATCAAAGTAAAAGCGGTGGCAGCCACGTTGCAACACACTAAAACCTACAACTTAAAAGTTTAGGCTAGAGTCCAGACCCATCACAAAAGTTTCAAACCTTAGTCACACTCTTCTTATCATCAGCTAAAATAGAGGGCAGATCCTCACCAATATTTGCTTCTGCCCTTGCATCGCGATAGAAAATGCAACCTATTAAAATATGGCGAATAGAGATGTGCACGCCACATGCATCACAAAACGGGGAATCCTATTGCCATAGTAAAAAGCTATGTGTGAGAGGGCAGTGCCCAATTCCAAGACGCTTGAGGGTCATCTCATCTCAGCTGAGAAACTGCCAGGAGGAACGCCACGGTCGCGTTGTTGACTTCACAATCCGCAGCTTACTGGCCGCCACCGGCAACCATTGCTCATTCCACAACTGCATGCACTTCCTGCGTAGTGCAGAAACGCTAGCCTGCAAGAAAATAGGACACTGAGCCGCATCCTGTCCTCTGCAGGCCTCCTTGTCAGCACTTTGTAATAGAATTTTATATGTCGATGTCCTTAATTACTGGGAATGTTTTTTTTTTCGCCTTAAAACATGTTCATAGATGTTGACGTTTTTAAGTATGTGTACTACAGAGGTATGGGAAGTGAAGGAAATACGCGTCGTAATATACGAGTAGCTAACGTAGGACATTTACGGCCGTCCTTTTTTTCGAGCCATATACATGCGAGAACTGCGTTGGAGTGCGCTGCGATGGCACATACCACGTTGACAGGCACCTGTACCATGCCAAAAGAGGGATGTAGATTTCTTGGAATATGCACTATTTTTCGCTTCAGAACTATGTCAGGAATAGTTAGGAGGTAAATATATTAAACGTTAATGCCACTGGAAGGTGAGCTAAAGGCGGGAGGGCCGTGCGGGATTAGTCGAGCGGTCTGAGGCGCTGCAGTCATGGACTGTGCGGGTGGTCCCAGCGGAGGTTCGAGTCCTCCCTCGGGCATGGGTGTATGTGTTTGTCCTTAGGATAACTTAAGTTAAGTAGTGTGTAAGCTTAGGGACTGATGACCTTCGCAGTTAAGTCCCATAAGATTTCGCACACATTTGAACATTTAAAGGCGGGAGGGGGTGGAAAGGTCTCATTCTTTTGGTTTTTCACTTACATGTCGGAAGCAGTACACTACTGGAAAAATGTTTCAGATAAAAAAGAATGCTATAAAATTGTCTTCATACATATTTGCCGAATTGTTAACGGTTTTAAAGATAAAAGTGTTTGGAAAACAATAACTTTCGAAAAAAAAATCATTTTGACCTGTCTACGTTTGTCAAACAATTGCTTGTAGTGCCTCCCACCATCGTTTCTCAGAGAAACTATTGCAGCTGAAGTTCTAGAACATAAAAGTTTCTTCAATTTGATATATACTTTTGCCATTTTATCTTCAACCGATAAAAAGTTATAGAATTTCTGAGATGTACACTCAGTTTCGATGCTCCTCTAGAAATGAGTTTGTTGATATTCTTTTGCGTCTTAACTGCTGTAACTTGCGATCATTAAGAATAACAACATATTGACAACGTAAATAAGGTATCTGTAACTGAAATACAATCTTTATTTTATAATTATAGTATTCTTATATTATTATGAATCACATAATGACTGATAGTAATTCAAAAATGAAAAAAAATATGCATTCAAGGGAACATAATGTTTATGTTTCTTATTTTTTATCTTTTTGAGGTGGAAGGATGGAGGCTCACTTCACTTCGTCAGCAGTGGAGGTGTCGACTGTCGAGATTAGTATAGTATCAATGCCGTCGTCATCTTCTTCCAGAATTAATAATGCGACTCTTTTGTTGCAACTGCCCTTCGAATTCGAGGATGTGATTTTCAAATCCTTTCATACAAAGGCAAAAAATAATGTTTGAGATTTCGTCAGGGATAGCATCAAAGTCTGAGATCCGGAACTACTTCGTTATTCCTCCTCTTCCAACCTTAATTCGATACCCCACCCTTAGGTTTCTTTCCTAACTGCAGATGAGCTTGGTGGTACGTCTGGAATGCATGCTGCTTAACAACTCCTTCAGTTGGTGGGAGGGTTGAGATATCAGGCTTTATATTTCCAACTGCTTTGGCTAACGATTTTTAACGAAACTTGTTCAAGAATTTTTCTGAGGCTGGAGCATCATGCCACGAGAAAATTACTCATGATACCAGCTATCTCAGCGGAGTCAGAGGAAGAAGAACCGCTGGGATACACCTCAGCTGCATGTTGTATGACTGGGACTTCTGGTACATTCTGGCAAAACCCACTTATTGTGTCACAGACTGTGAATGTTTGTAAGGCACTCTCCTTCAATTTCAGCTCCTGCTGCAGTTGTTGTGGGAAATAAATACTCGTCTTCACATTCCTCTTCCAGGTGTTACCAGCAGAATGTCACGATCAATTGGAGTTTTGGCTACGAAGAGCACAGCCAGTTCGATGTCCTCTCCAATAAGACCAGCAGCGGAATTTTTCGGTTTGTTGACAGCTGCCATCACAGTACGAAAGCCAGCATTTTTCTGCAGCAGCGTCTTCAACGAGTTTACCAACTGACTCTCATATTTTGAAAGTTGTAAATCCTGTAGTTTGACTTCAGTTTCACTTTGCAGACTGGTGCTGATATCCACTACTCTTATTGATGGAATATGGTCTGGTGTAATTTTTTCGAGGTATGGTACGAATCTACATCTACATCTACATTTATACTCCGCAAGCCACCCAACGGTGTGTGGCGGAGGGCACTTTACGTGCCACTGTCATTACCTCCCTTTCCTGTTCCAGTCGCGTATGGTTCGCGGGAAGAACGACTGTCTGAAAGCCTCCGTGCGCGCTCTAATCTCTCTAATTTTACATTCGTGATCTCCTCGGGAGGTATAAGTAGGGGGAAGCAATATATTCGATACCTCATCCAGAAACGCACCCTCTCGAAACCTGGAGAGCAAGCTACACCGCGATGCAGAGCGCCTCTCTTGCAGAGTCTGCCACCTGAGTTTATTAAACATCTCCGTAACGCTATCACGGTTACCAAATAACCCTGTGACGAAACGCGCCGCTCTTCTTTGGATCTTCTCTATCTCCTCCGTCAGACCGATCTGGTACGGATCCCACACTGATGAGCAATACTCAAGTATAGGTCGAACAAGTATTTTGTAAGCCACCTCCTTTGTTGATGGACTACATTTTCTAAGCACTCTCCCAATGAATCTCAACCTGGTACCCGCCTTACCAACAATTAATTTTATATGATCATTCCACTTCAAATCGTTCCGCACGCATACTCCCAGATATTTTACAGAAGTAACTGCTACCAGTGTTTGTTCCGCTATCATATAATCATACAATAAAGGATCCTTCTTTCTATGTATTCGCAATACATTACATTTGTCTATGTTAAGGGTCAGTTGCCACTCCCTGCACCAAGTGCCTATCCGCTGCAGATCTTCCTGCATTTCGCTACAATTTTCTAATGCTGCAACTTCTCTGTATACTACAGCATCATCCGCGAAAAGCCGCATGGAACTTCCGACACTATCTACTAGGTCATTTATATATATTTTGAAAAGCAATGGTCCCATAACACTCCCTTGCGGCACGCCAGAGGTTACTTTAACGTCTGTAGACGTCTCTCCATTGATAACAACAAGCTGTGTTCTGTTTGCTAAAAACTCTTCAATCCAGCAACACAGCTGGTCTGATATTCCGTAGTCTCTTACTTTGTTTATCAGCGACAGTGCGGAACTGTATCGAACGCCTTCCGGAAGTCAAGAAAAATAGCATCTACCTGGGAGCCTGTATCTAATATTTTCTGGGTCTCATGAACAAATAAAGCGAGTTGGGTCTGTTTCCGGAATCCATGTTGATTCCTACATAGTAGATTCTGGGTTTCCAAAAACTCGGGCAAAAAACATGTTCTAAAATTCTACAACAGATCGACGTCAGAGATATAGGTCTATAGTTTTGCGCATCTGCTCGAGTTGCTTTTCTATTCCTTGGACACTTATTTCGATGTCAGCCATTTTTTCGTTTGTGCGAGGATTTAGAGAAGGAACTGCAATGCGGTCTTCCTCTGTGAAACAGCTTAGGAAAAAGGTGTTTAGTATTTCAGCTTTACGCGTGTCATCCTCTGTTTCAATGCCATCATCATCCCGTAGTGTCTGGATATGCTGTTTCAAGCCACTTACTGATTTAACGTAAGACCAGAACTTCCTAGGATTTTCTGTCAAGTCGGTACATAGAATTTTACTTTCAAATTCACTGAACGCTTCACGCATAGCCCTCCTTACGCTAACTTTGACATCGTTTAGCTTCTGCTTGTCTGAGAGGTTTTGGCTGCGTTTAAACTTGGAGTGGAGCTCTCTTTGTTTTCGCAGTAGTTTCCTAACTTTGTTGCTGTACCACGGTGGGTTTTTCCCGTCCCTCACAGTTTTACTCGGCACGTACCTGTCTAAAACGCATTCTACGATTGCCTTGAACTTTTTCCATAAACACTCAACATTGTCAGTGTCGGAACAGAAATTTTCGTTTTGATCTGTTAGGTAGTCTGAAATCTGCCTTCTATTACTCTTGCTAAACAGATAAACCTTCTTCCCTTTTTTTATATTCCTATTAAAATCCATAGTCAGGGATGCTGCAACGGCCTTATGATCACTGATTCCCTGTTCTGTGCATACAGAGTCGAAAAGTTCGGGTCTGTTTGTTATCAGTAGGTCCAAGATGTTATCTCCACGAGTCGGTTCTCTGTTTAATTGCTCGAGGTAATTTTCGGATAGTGCACTCAGTATAATGTCACTCGATGCTCTGTCCCTACCACCCGTCCTAAACATCTGAGTGTCCCAGTCTATATCTGGTAAATTGAAATCTCCACCTAAGACTATAACATGCTGAGAAAATTTATGTGAAATGTATTCCAAATTTTCTCTCAGTTGTTCTGCCACTAATGCTGCTGAGTCGGGAGGTCGGTAAAAGGAGCCAATTATTAACCTAGTTCGGTTGTTGAGTGTAACCTCCACCCATAATAATTCACAGGAACTATCCACTTCTACTTCACTACAGGATAAACTACTACTAACAGCGACGAACACTCCACCACCGGTTGCATGCAATCTATCCTTTCTAAACACCGTCTGTACCTTTGTAAAAATTTCGGCAGAATTTATCTCTGGCTTAAGCCAGCTTTCTGCACCTGTAACGATTTCAGCTTCGGTGCTTTCTATCAGCCCTTGAAGTTCTGGTAGTTTACCAACGCAGCTTCGACAGTTGACAATTACAATACCGATTGCTGCTTGGTCCCCGCATGTCCTGACTTTGCCCCGCACCCGTTGAGGGTGTTGCCCTTTCTGTACTTGCCCAAGGCCATCTAACCTAAAAAACCGCCCAGCCCACGCCACACAACCCCTGCTACCCGTGTAGCCGCTTGTTGCGTGTAGTGGACTCCTGACCTATCCAGCGGAACCCGAAACCCCACCACCCTATGGCGCAAGTCGAGGAATCTGCAGCCCACACGGTCGCAGAACCGTCTCAGCCTCTGATTCAGACCCTCCACTCGGCTCTGTACCAAAGGTCCGCAGTCAGTCCTGTCGACGATGCTGCAGATGGTGAGCTCTGCTTTCATCCCGCTAGCGAGACTGGCAGTTTTCACCAAATCAGATAGCCGCCGGAAGCCAGAGAGGATTTCCTCCGATCAATAGCGACACACATCATTGGTGCCGACATGAGCGACCACCTGCAGATGGGTGCACCCTGTACCCTTCATGGCATCCGGAAGGACCCTTTCCACATCTGGAATGACTCCCCCCGGTATGCACACGGAGTGCACATTGGTTTTCTTCCCCTCTCTTGCTGCCATTTCCCTAAGGGGCCCCATTACGCGCCTGACGTTGGAGCTCCCAACTACCAGTAAGCCCACCCTCTGCGACTGCCCGGATCTTGCAGACTGAGGGGCAACCTCTGGAACAGGACAAGCAGCCATGTCAGGCCGAATATCAGTATCAGCCTGAGACAGAGCCTGAAACCGGTTCGTCAGAAAAACTGGAGAGGCTTTCCGTTCAGCCCTCCGGAATGTCTTTCGCCCCCTGCCACACCTTGAGACGACCTCCCACTCTACCACAGGTGAGGGATCAGCCTCAATGCGGGCAGTATCCCGGGCAACCACAGTCATAGTCCGATCAGGGGATGCGTGGGAAGTGCTGGACGTCCCCGACAAACCCCCATCCGGACCCCCACAGTGATGCCCATTGGCAACAGCCTCAAACTGTGTGACCGAAGCCAACACTGTCTGAAGCTGGGAGTGAAGGGATGCCAACTCAGCCTGCATCCGAACACAGCAGTTGCAGTCCCTATCCATGCTAAAAACTGTTTTGCAAAGAACGTCTGAACTAATCTACAGAGAGCGCAAACAAATCAACAAAATTTAAACGGTTATTAAAATACAAGATTGCCTAGTAAATGCAGTTATGCTGCTACTTGCGCACTGCTGACACTGCTCGGCGGCGGAAGGAGACTACGCGAATTTACACTATTCAGGTACTAAAACGCGATGCTACACTCTCAAATGCTATAATACGCCCGAAATTTATGAATTAAACAATGCAAGTACCAAAAACACGCAAAGAAATTAAGAATTAAACTATGTAACAAATGAGTGAGCTAGGAGTATACGACTTGCTGCTCAGCTGCTTATCCAACGGCGGCAGGGAGAATGGTGACGAATTCTCTAAAGAAGAGCTATTGCAATCTCCTCTTTCTCTACTTGCTTTGACGAGTGATAACATTACTTTCTTTGTTACTGTGGAAACACCCACAAATACCATCACCTCGTCCACCGATTGTTTCATGACACGCATAACACTGATTAGCCATTGTTCATGCTACATTGTCGATGGTCGAGTAAGTTAAAGCAATTTACGAAAAACCAGATCGTAAAACCGGCACAAAAACTGAGTCTACAATGGTCGACGAACTTTTGAAGTGAACTGAAGGTCCACTGAGGTGACAAATGTCATTGGATAGCGATATGTACACATACAGATGGCGGCAGTATCGCGTACACAAAGCGTAAAAGGGCTGTGCGTTGGCGGAGCTGTCATTTGTACTCAGCCGATTGTCGGTAAAACATTTCCGGCGTATTACGGCCGCATAAAGCGAATTAAGCGACTTTTTTGAACGCGGATAGGTAGGCGTATGGGACGTTCCATTCGGCAAATAGTTACGGGACTCAATATTCCGAAATCCACAGGGTCAAAGTGTGTGTAAAAAATAACAAATACCAGGCATTACCTCTCACCACGGACAACGAAATAGAGCAGTGGCGTTTGCATAGAGACGTCTGTGCCAGCAGACAAGCGTCACTGCGTGAAATAAATGCACAAATTTGTGTGGGACGTACAATGAAGGTATACATGAGGGCAGAGCGGCGAAATACGGGGTTAATGGTCTGTGGCAGGAGACGATCGATGTGAGAGCCTTTGTAACAGCACGACATCGTCTGAGCGCCTGTCCTGGGCTCGTGAGAATATCGATAGCGCCCAACGACAGGAAAACACTCGACTGGTCAGATGAGTCCCAGTTTTAGTTGGTAAGAGCTGATAGTAGTGTTGGAGTGGGGCTCACACCATATAACGATTTGGACCCAAGTTGACAATAAGGCACTGCGGAAGGTGGTGATGGCTACATAATAGTGTGTTCTGTTTATACGAAATGTATAGGGTCCTCTGATCAATCTGAACATATCTTGACTAAATATGGTTATGTTCGGTAACATGGAGACACTGCAAGCTTCCAGCTCCTTCCGTCGCAATCAAGGCTTTAATAAATGGCAAAGGTAATGTTAATCTGAAAATTGGGAGGAGTTGTAGTCCAAATAATAGTAGATTTATACATTCTTAACATCACATGAAAAAAATGGCTAAAGAAACGCCACACAAACATTTTTAACTGACAAACTCCTTCAATGATACGCAGTCTATGCTGAACCACACACTAACCAGAAATAATCACTATCTCTGAATGTGAATCCATGGTATGGTGCAAAAAATATGCTACTATCAAACATCTGTACTCTACCATTCCATAAAGAAAAATATGGTTCCAGAGAACAGGGTGTTGAGAAGCATATATTGGAGCCCTACGCTGTAGCAACGAAAACTTTGCTCTTCTGCAGGTGAGGGCGGCACAGCACGGCGGGTTCGCTAACTGGAGTCATGGACAGCGACAATCTGTTATGCACAGCAAACACGGAAAGTATGCAAATACGGGACTCGCATTCGGCTGACTGACAATGAAGGTACTTCCCTATGAGCCTCTGAAACCCCGGCGGATTCCAGTGTGCAGTTGGACCCATTTGCTTGGCTGCCAAACCAATTTGACTCCATGACACGACTTTGCGTGATGGAATATGTTAGACATTTAGATGGCCATTTGAAAACAAATAAGTACACCCACACATCAGTTGTTGTGTATGTGATGCTAGAAGCAGGCCGCGCGGGTTTAGCCGAGCGGTCTTAGGCGCTGCAGTCATGGACTGTGCGGCTTGTCCTGGCGGAGGTTCGAGTCCTCCCTCTGGCATGGGTGTGTGTGTTTGTCCTCAGGATAATTTAGATTAAGTAGTGTGTAAGCTTAGGGAATGATAACCTTAGCAGTTAAGTCGCATAAGATTTCACACATATTTGAACATTTTTTGCTAGAAGCAGTACCTCTGACGGTTCAACTGGCAAAGGCTCTAAGAGGCACATTAGCAAAGGACACAAGTCTCACCGTTTAAGAAAAGACCTCCCGCTCTTCACTAGTGAAGCCCCAGTACCAGAGTGTTTTCTTTCTCTACAGCTTTCCTCCACAGCTCGGTAGCTTAGCACATATACTGGCTTATACTACTACCACCTTAGCACAAGCCATTCAAGAGCTGGGGTGCGGCATTCCAAGCTGGGAGCCCACCTCCTGCTTTACATACACAGATTTAAACAACCAGCAACTTTAAAAATTAATTGGCAGAGAAGGAAAAAAGATTCATCTTTGTGGCCTCATTCAAACGCGTTTATGCCGTATCTTTGCTAAAACCATGATTTGGATGGAACCACAGCCCTCTGAAAAGATATCATCATCTCTCCTGTTGCGTCCATTTTGAAATTTTCACAGAACGGCCATAAACTTGCTAAAGGCCTCGTGCATTCACAAAAATATGTTTTGTAGCGGAGTCTGGATGCCTGGGCGCCATTGCTCTGCCTCACGAAAATTCGCAGAAACTCACAGTCGTCTCATCGGCTTCCTACATAACAAGGGCCCATTCTCTGCTTTATTGCTGGTCATCAGTTTCTACAAAGCTCTGTTCATAACTGTAGTGACTCCTCGGTGCTAGTCAGCCTACCTGTTTGTGGCCGCCAACTGACTGACGCCACCCAATGTGTCTGCGCAATGAGACTGAGGGATTTGGTTGTCTGCAAACGTTTTCACTTAGGTTCCGCAACCGCTGTACTCCTTTACTGCAGTCAGTTAGCTCGTCATCCTCTTCCTTTGAATGCAGGGAATGCAGGCAGATCTTACCGCTATACATTCACTAGAGCACACAGGGCAGAGGCGTTAATTACTGACAATTTCATCAGATGAATGATGTCAGATCGTATCAGGTAAAAAATGTCATCTTCACTAAGAACATCAAGCGGCATGACACTGTATCGAAAGTGGGAGTGCCCTGCAATTTCTCAACCATTCGCAGCCATTCATGGACTTCATATTTCCATACAACGGTGGAATTTTTGTGGTTGACAATGCACCACCTCACTGTGAAACAGTTGTTCCACATTGGTTTGAAGAACATTTAGGATAATTTGAGAGAATGACTTGGCCACTGAGATCATCTCATATGAATCCCATATTTATGTGACATAATCGAGAGGTCACTTCGCGCACAAAATCCTCCACCAGTATCAGCTTCAAAATAATGGATGCGTATAGGGGCAGTAAGGCTCAATATTCCTGTCACGGACTTCCTACGACTTGTTGAGTCCATGTTACAGCAAGTTGCTGTACTACGCCAGGCAGAAGACGGTCCATAACGATATTAGGAAGTATCTCATGACTTTCGTCACCTCAGTGCAAAGAAAGGAAGTTTGTTTGAACCCCATCCCTCTGCACCCGGTCTTTGGAAGAAGCCAGATGTCTGTCCTTTGTTATTAACTCATTCCAGGGGGTGAGTTACCGGTGGCCATGATGGAGTCCTCATTATGCCGAAGAAGGTGAATGAACCTCAACCCTTCCACCTAAAGAAAACCTAGATGTTGACTTGCATTCGCTTTTCTTTCATTTCTGAATTCCCATCAGTGCTTGTAATGCTTTCATCATATGATTCGTAATAGTATAATGAAAGCTATAAATGTTGTAGAAGTGCTGTTATTCATGATGATAGCAGCAGGCTGTCAGTACGTTCATTTCTACAGCTACGTAAAATAGATCGTACATCAGAGAAAGTCTATAAGTTTTGATTGCTTGGGGGAAAAATTGGCAAAAGTTGATATCAAATTCTGGAAAATTTTATGCTCTATAGCTTCGCCTTCAGTAGTTCCTCTGACAAACGATTGCTGGAGGCAACTGAAGTAAATGTTTGACAAAACAGTGAGATAAAAATGATTTTGCTCTAAAATTGCCGGTTCCAATAATGTATGTCTTGAAAACTATTATCAATTCGGCAAGTATCTACAGAGACAGTTTTTCGGGAAATTTAACTAGCTTTCATTTTTATTGAGAAACATTTTTCTACATTGTACTGTTTCAGAGTTATCAGAGAAAAAAAACAAAAAAACAAAAAAGCATAATGGGACCTTTACAACACCCTCCCCTCCCTCTCGCTCCTTTAGCTCACCTCCCGTGGGCAGACGCTTGTAGTATGTTTACCTCCTAGCTATTCCTAACAATATATATGAAGATAGTAACTGTTCTCGAAAGAACAGATACCATTGATGACCGTGCCGCTTCTCTAGAATAAATGATAATTAATTGAAAACCCACCTGCCCACAGGTGTTGTTGATATACTTCAAGTATATTAGGTACATTAAGTATACGGATTGTGGACAGTTAAGAATGTGGGTCTCACGAGAAGCGTGCTAGGGATAAGTCCCTGCAGTCGCGCTATTCATCTGTGTCCACGGTGGTTCAGATGGATAGAGCGTCTGCCGTTTAAGCAGGACATCCTGGACTCGAATCCCGGTTGGAGCACACATTTTTTCACCTCTGGCGCCGCTGGAGTCCCGTGATAGCCAAGATGTTACTGTATATTTTGAAGCTCATCATCTGGCTTGCATCTTTTGTGTGAGTGGCCGGCTGTGGTGGGTCCGCATGTCTCTGGGCGGAAGGCAGATGTGGTAACTGCTGCCTTACGCCTGTGAAACAGGTACGCGGTGCTGCCCATTGTTGACAAAACATCTCACAGCAAGAAATGCAACGTGTGTTGGGCCAGAGGTCGATTTCCCTTCTAAGTCCGGAGAATCACTAAAGATGAGCTTATTGATTACTGGGGGTTCCTCCATCATCCAGGTAATTAAGCCCCTCAGGGAAATTGCAGGAAGTTGTGAAGAATGCCAGTGAGCGTTCGTTACGACTGCCTGAAAGTCAGCTACGATTTGTGAAGGTGGCTCTGCCGGTGGCTATTGAATGAGTTGGTTGCGACCGGTTGTGGGTAGTAGCTCATGTCGCCAAGTACAACAAATGCCGCTTGGATTCTAAGGGAACTTTCGTATCCTTTTGGCAGTAGTTTGAACTAGTGAAAACGCTGCCGGTGTGAGGGCTCAGCTATCTGTAGCGTAGTACCCTGAGTCGATTGCGGTCACCTGGTTTGGAGCAGAGTGGTAGGTCCTAAACGGAGGCTCAGACGATTTTTCAGTGATAATGGACGCAAATTTCTCGACCTCCACATCGAGGTAGCGGCTACAGGGGTTCTGAAGCACCGGACACTGTGGCCGAGCGGTTCCAGGCGCTTCAGTCCGGAACCGCGTTGCTGCTACGGCCGCAGGTTCGAATCCTGCCTCGGGCATGGATGTGTGTAATGTATTTATGTTAGTTATGTTTGAGTAGTTCTAAGTCTAGGGGACTGATGACCTCATCTAAGTCCCATAGTGCTTAGAGTCATTTGAACCATTTCCTTGGTCGTGTTTTTTCATGGAGGGGGATTGAAGCCCTTGTTGGTTTGCGTGGAACTATCACAGCACAGGCCTACACTGATGTTTTAAGCACCTTCTTGCTTTCCACAGTTTAGGAGCAATTCAGGGATGGATGAATGCATCTTTCAACATGATCGAGCACATGTTCATAATGCACGGCCTGTGGCGGAGTGGTTACACAATAACATCCCTATAATGAACTGGCCTGCGCAGACTCCTTACCTGAATTGTATAAAACACCTTTGGGGTTTTTTGGAACGCTGACTTCGTGCCAGGCCTCACCGACCGACATCGATAACTCTCCTCAGTGCTGCACTCCGTGAATAAATTGCTACAATTCCCCAAGAAACCTACCAGCACCTGACTGTACGAATGCCTGCGAGAGTGGTAGCTGTCATCAAGACTAAAGTTGAATTCCAGCATTAGCGATGGAGGGTGACAGAATCTTGTACTTCATTTTCAACTATATGTCCGGATACTATTGATCACATAGTGTAGCTGCACCACGAAGCTCTCTTCCGTACCGACGACCTGCTGGTGGCGAGAAGGTAAGCTTTTAGTTTCGATCTTTGTTTTTTTTCCTTTCAGTTTTCGTGATATAATTCCGTTCCTTCAAGAAGTCAGCTTTTATGGACAACCCGCGTCACGATCTATAAAGGTATTGCAATTCCAAGACAACTAGAAGAATATTACGAGCAAATTACCTGACCACACTGTTTTAGCAGAGTGGGAGGTACACTTCCCATGTATATAATGGGGAAGTCACGCAATTAAAGCGCGCCAGAGAAAGGTATCCTTGTGATACTGTACTAAATGTTCTGCCCGTACTTCGAGCAGACAGTCAATAACGAAGGCAATGCCTTCGACGTCCAAGTAACTAACAGGACCGGAGTTCTCGAACCAGTAAACGCCGAGGATAGAATCAGTGATTATAAGGCTATTACACTGTGAATGACTACGAGTATTACGAAGAATGTTTTTAAAAAAGTAAGAAATTGTCTTTGATTAGCAATAGTGACAGGAGACGAATTGCAGAGTATCTAAGCAGTCATAATCAAATGTTGTTCTGAGGACGAAGATATGCAGCATGATAAATCCCGAAAACTTTGTACGATATGTGTTAAACAAGTACGTGCCGAGCAAGGTTGCGAAGAAGTGAAAAAACCCACCGTTAACTATGCTAGAATGCTGCTGCGAAAGCAAAGACTGTTTTGACTCTATTTAATCGAGTCAAAACCTATAGTTACACAGCCTAATGATGCCAAAATAAGTGTCAACACGGCGATTCGAGGAGCATTACTTGAATTTGAAAGTAAAATTTTTCCAAAGTCAGACCGAAAATCCTAAGAGGATTTGGTCTTACGTAGAATCCCTAAGTGGGATGAAATCATTTCTACAATCGCCGAAAGGGAAGACGACACAGAACGCCGATACACTGAATTCGCGCTTCAGAAATTATTTCACTTGGGAATACCGTATCACAGTTCCTTCTTTTAACCCTGTGACGAACGTCGAAATGGCAGATACAGTGTGTTAACTGCAAACAGGAAGATGACAGAAGGGGAATCAAGGGAATGAATAAAGCAAGCCCGGGCCCACCACTGACAGCCACGGGATGAGGAGAACAAACCGCGCCTACCTCCCGAAGTGGAGGCACCTTAATATTTAGCACATGCTTTTGTGAAGGTGTGTCCCTTAAATGGTGTTTGCATTCAAGACTGATATCGCCCTATGTGTTGACATATTTGATAAAGAAAAAATGGCTCTGAGCTGCATGGGACTTAACTTTTGAGGTCATCAGTGCCCTAGAACATAGAACTACTTAAACTAAACCTAACTAACCTAAGGACATCACACACATCCATGCCCGAGGCAGGATTCGAAGCTGCGAAAGTATCGGTTCCAGACTATAGCGCCTAGAACCGCTCGGCCACCCCGGCCGGTGATAAAGGTCCTAACTGTAACAAATACATACACTTATTACCAAGGAAGGAAACAGTACGAAACGGACAGCATAGCTATACAGCAGTCAACCATAACTATCTCAGGCAGTATTTTCCAATATAGTCCGATTAAAACCATTTGCCAGTTGACGTCTATCACTTGCCACTATCGTTATGTCACATTGGCTACCGCTCTGTTAAAATCGACAGAAAACACAGTGGACAACTTCGCAAGTGCTGAAGTGCTGTTACTTGTAATGAGGTGCAATGTGGGAAGCAGCTGCCACCAGGTATGAGGGGAATGCCAGATTGTAATTCAAGAGCTGAATTTAGTGACCAGTGACTAAAATGCAGCAGACGGCGCGTTTTGTAGCACTGAATTTACACTTATGTCCTAATCTAACCACAGCACCGCCATGTTAACGCATCCGAGAAAATGGCGGCCAACAATTTGTGACAGAACTACTAAATACCCACGCGTTGTTAACGGCAATTAACGCTGACTGTTTGAGCTAACTCAAGACAGAAAAAATACAGTTTCAGAACTAAAAGCGAATTATAATTTCTCCCTTTCTTAGGTTACCTGTAATTACCGTCAGACTGGCTACTCGAACGGATGTGATACCAGCCGACAAACTATTCTGGTTGACACTCAGCTTCAGGTTATAGGCAATGAAGACAAATAGTAAATGAAGAAGGAAGAAGAGGAAGAAGAAGTACTAGCAAATAATAAGTCTATGTGAGAAGAAAATGGCCAACGGCCTTGCCGCAGTGATAACACCGGTTCCCATCAGATCACCCATGTTAAACGCTGTCGGGCTGGGCTAGTACATGGAAGGGTGACCATCCGGTCTACCGAGCACTTTTGGCAAGTGAGGTGTACTCAGCCCTTGTGAGGGAAACTGAGGAGCTACTTGATTCAGAAGTAGCGGCTCCGGTCTCGGAAGCTGACATACGGCCGGAGAGCGGTGTGCTGACCACATGCCCCTCCATATCCGCATCCAGTGAAGCCTATGGACTGAGGATGACACGGCGGCCGGTCGGTACCGTTTGGCCTTCATGGTATGTTCGGGAGGAGAAGAAGAAGAACGAGAGGAAAATGACGCGACAAATGATTAAAAATGAAAAAAAGCATTTAAAGCAAATAATTCAATAAAATAATAAGCAATGTATTGAAAAAGATTTCAAAATTTAAAGAAATGATGTCGACTTTGAGACCCACAATCTTGTACAGGTCAGGACCGTATCTTACGCACTGTACTCCACCGCTATTTGTCTTCTCGGTAATTTATTTATTCCTCTACAGAACCATTCACAACGATGATGTGCTGTCTTCAAAGACTTCGGTCTCATGGAATGTATGTAGCTTACCGACTGTAGACCAGCCTCTACTATGAAAACAATTGAATGCATGACGCCAAGTTGTGTGTTGCAAAGTAGCCGGTAGTGTTAAGCAAGTGTTGTGTACGGAACGTTCAAATTTTGTTACCATTGTTTCGCGTGTGTGTGCGTGTGTGGCTTCGTTATGAAGACTGATGAAAAGCGAAATAGAAAGAGCAGACCCAGGGCTTGGGTTCCAAACAATGTTCGAAAAAAACTTTAACGTCTTAGACCACCTTGCAACAAACAGATCGGTGCTTATCGAATCAGGTAACGTACAGGAAGGTATCAATGATCATAAGGCTGTGATAGCAAACTATAATAAGGCTTTTTCCAAGGAACGTTAAAAAAAGATAGGAAGACAATAAAATGAATACCCCTGGTTGCATACAGGCGTGGATAGAAATCAACGGGGACAGTTGAAACTGTGTGCCCCGACCGGGACTCGTACCCGGGATCTTCTGCTCACATGGCAGTCGCTCTATCCATCTTGCTTTTTTTTTAATGTAATTTTGTACGCATTTGTTCCGCTCGGGGCGGACGTCGTAATACATCCGTTTAAGTTCGTTGTTGATCCATTAACACAGTTTTTTTGTTACAGAGGGCATATAACCCTCTGACTGAACACGCTGAGCTACCGTGCCGGCGTCCATCTGAGCCACCGAGGACACAGGGTATAGTGCGACTGCAGGGACTTATCTCTGGCACGCCTCCCGTGAGACCCACATTCGCAAGTTATTGTCCCGCACAATATTCACAGTGCCCCGGCCCATTATACTCATTACACGCGGCTTCTGAAAGAACAGACACCATCTTCATATATATATGCTGTTCTTTCGGAGCAGATACCATATTCATATACAGGTAGGAAGACATTTTCGCTTAACGAGAGTGACAGGACACAAACTGCACAGCATGTGTTATCAGCGTCAAATATTCAGATATGAGGTCGAAGGTATGGAGTACAAATGTAAAAAATTCAAAATCGTCGTTCAATATGTCTTATATAAGTCTGGACAAAGGCCTTATGGGATTAGCAAGACCCTCCGAGGTTTAATAGCCGAGCTATAAAACTGCTGCGTAAAGACAGAGAGAGAGCTTCATTCCAGATTCAAGAGAAGTCAAAACTTAGCTGCCAAACAAAAGCCGAGAGAAGTGAAAACGAGCGCAAAGAGAGCAAGGAGAGAAGCGTTCAATGCCTTTGGAAGCAAAATTTTTTAACCGATCTGAGTAAAAGACCTAAGAGATACTGGTCTAACATGAAATAAATAATCAGTTAGAAATCATATAGTCACTCACTTAGAGACCTTACTGGAGCGAAACAGATAATAGGAAGGAGGCTTCAATACTGAATTCGCGGTCTTCCGTAATAGTTTCGCCGAGGAAGATCATAACACAGACCTTAATTTTAATCTCAGTGCGAACCTCGAACTGCAAGATATTGAGATAACCGATGACGGATTAGAAAAGCAAACAAGAATAACGTAGTAGTGGAAAGGCAGCAGGACCAGATGAGACACCTATAAGGTTGCAAAAACATTGTGCGAAAGAACTTGCTCGCTTCTTCTAGGAGCTTATCGTACATAGCTCTAGCAACGAAGGGTACCTTGCGACCGAAGAAAATCGCAGGTCATTCCCGTTTGCAAGAAGGGCCGTGAGACAGGTTCACACAATAACAGACCTATATACTTTACGTAAATTATTAGAATTATGGAACGAGTTTTACGCTCAAGCCTTCTGACATTTTTGGACAACGTTTATCTCCTCTATCAAAATGAACATGGAATCAACAAACAGAGAACTTGCGAAACTCAACTCGCTCTCATCGTCAATGAAATCCATTGCGCTGTACACAGCGGTGCTCAGGTTGATGCGGTGTTCCTTGGCTTTAATATGGCATTTGACACCATCCCGCACGGCCGCCTAGTGAAACAAATAAGTGCTTACCGAGTATAGCAGCAGGTTTCTGACTGGATATAGGACTTAGTAGCAGATGATACTAAACACTTCGTTCTTAACGGAACAAATACGACAGATATAATATCGCGACTACACAAAGGGTGTTACTGTGTACTCCAGTTTTCAGTTTATTGTAATAATCTAATGGATAGCGTTGGAGGCTCAGTAATACTATTCACCGACGATGCTGTCTGTACGAAGGTTGACATTCTTGAGGACTTTAGCGAAATGCATGAAGGCCTCCAGAGGGGCAACGATTGGTGAAAGCACTTTATATTGATCCTGAAGCTACGCAGGGTGAACATTAATACGACCGACAAACTGCAGCAACGTATTCCTGAGTGGAAACGAAGGAAAAATGATTCTATGAACATGTGTTCGAAAATGGACGGTGTGCTTGCAATGACAAAAAATCGTCCCGGAACACAGTACACAACTGCATCGTATCCACGTCACAATAGATGTTCAAACTGGCCGCCATGGCATTGCAGGTAACTGGGAAAGTAGTCGTTGTCATGAAGGATACACATAATCGTAGTTTGTCTTACGCCATGTTGGCGGGCTACTTGCCTCAAGTTAGTACTGGGTCCGCTTCAATATCCTGCAGAACACTGACCTCGAAATCTGGTGTGCACTCAGTCAGCCGCCTACCTGCACGCTCGTCTGTCTGAAAGAACCAGTGATCACACAAACACCCGAAAAGGGCTTGAAATGTTGTGAGATGTGGTTGGTGCCTGTGAGGGTACTTGTTAGGGTATAGTCGAGCTGCCTGGTTCAAATGGCTCTGAGCACTATGCGACTTAACTTCTGAGGTCATCAGTCGCCTAGAACTTAGAACTAATTAAACCTAACTAACCTAAGGACATCACACACATCCATGCCCGAGGCAGGATTCGAACCTGCGACCGTAGCGGTCGCTCGGTTCCAAACTGTAGCGCCTTGAACCGCACGGCCACTCCGGCCGGCCTCGTGCTGCCTCTCGACCGTCTCCATCTCCTTGGCTGTGCACAAACACCATCTCGGCTTTTTCCCATAATAAGTACGGGACCGCTCTGCTGCCCACAGCACGGTGCGTCAATCATACAGCCCGCAACAGACGAGGAACGAGCGACACATAGTCAATCCGGACATACGATCATTGGATCTTTCTGCCTCCATTTCCAGACAGGACTCTGTCCCAGCATTTAATAGGTTTTATTACTGTTCACCCTTTATAAAAGTAGCTACGATTGGATTACCCTACTGGCGCAAACCACTATAAACAATAACAATTATAAAATACCTAAGAATAAACATCCATTGCCACCTAAAGTGAAATGACTACATGAAACAAGCAGCAGGAAAGGCAGGTGCCAGTTTGAGATTCGCTGGGAGAATCTTAAGGAAATATAAATTACACACGAATGGCCTGGCTTGTAGAACTTTGGTTGAGAAGATTCTTGAATATTTTGTTTTTCACTGTGGGACACTTAATAAGAAGGGTTAATAGAAGAGAAGGAGAAACCCAACGACGAGCGGCTTGTTTAGTAACCACAGGATCATTCACTCCATGGGAGATCGATAAGAATATGCCGAGCAAACTCCAGTGGCAGACTCTACAAGAGAGGCGTTGTGCAGCACGGAGAGGTTTCTGTTTAAATTTTGAGAGCTTATGTGTCAAGAAGAATCGTGCATCATATTACTTTCACCCGCATGCACCTCGAGAAATGATCGCGATAAGATAATTGGAGAAATTAGATGTAGTGCGGAGTTTTACTGACAGTACATTTTCCCACCAGCCTTTCGTAAATGAGCAAAAAGGAAGGAAGGAAGATTGGGTGTAACGTCCTGTGGACGCCGAGGTCATTATAGGCAAAACACAACCCCAGACTGTGTGAAGGAAATCTACCGTGCCCTTCCAAAGGAACCAGGCCGGTGTCTGCCTGGAACGCTTGAGGAAAATCACGGAAAACCTAAAGCTCGACGGCCCGACGCGCGTTTGAACCGTCGTCCTCCCGAATACGAATCGATTGTGCTGACCTCTGCGCCAACTCGCTCGGTGTGAACAAAACAGGAAAGGACGCGGTAACATAACAGTACGAGAAGTACCCTACGTCATACATCGTTATGTTGTATGCGGAGTATAGATGTAGTAGTCATGTAGACAAAACATTTACAGTGCACCTTGACCAAGTGTAATCTGGATAAAAATTTAAAATAACGTGTCTAAAAAAACAGAGACAGTTTTATACTTAGAATAGTACATTCAGAAGTAACTATAGGAGGAATTAAACTTCATGGTAAGAAAAAGAGGTGTTGAGATTTGACGATGATATAGCAATATTAACTGAAGATGCATAAAAATTAAGAGTGATGCTGGCCCAAATGGAAACCTCCCTCATCTCTTCCTATAATTCTAAAATTAATAATGGTAAAACAAAAGTCTTAGTGATGAGCAGACAAAACATGGTGCCCCAATGCGCATTTAACAATAAGACACTGGAGTCCATCGAATCCTGTATTCACTTAGGAAGTAAAATTATGTGATACGTTATGGTCAAGACAGGATATTGCAAACAGAATCCAACCGGCTAACTTTCCTTTAACAAAATAAGAAACCTTTTCATACCAAGCAGCATAAACAGGCACCTCAGGAAGACCTGATAAAGACGTTCTATCGAGTGTGTTACTGTACGGAAGTGAACCACGGGCACTAGGAGGAGAAGAGTTACCGCAGAATGCTGAAGGTTTCCCTGATAGACAACACATCAAACGAAGAGCTGCTCCACAGACTGAAGGATGAGCAGCCTTGTCTCTTGTAGAAAAGCGAACACAGAAGGGCCATATGAGTCGCCAGTCTCTTGTGACATGACTGTACCACTGAAAGTATCATTGAGGGGACAGCAGAAGAGGCTGAACGACTAGAAGGCATGAGCCAGATCACGAAGAATATCAGTTGCACTATCTACATCGCTCTCAAGAAGAGGACCGAAGACAGAAATGCAAGAAATGCAAGCCGAGCTGCGCTAAACAATCATGTTTGAAGGCTACGGGATCTATGGAATCCATGGCAACAGTACATCTTCTCCTGCAAACTACTACTTCGACAATATTTTTGATAATTTTTTAGCTATATCCTGGTAGAGTGGCATAATATTGGTGGACTTATGTTTTTTTTTTACGAGAAGAATGTTAGGTGCACCAATTTTCGCTATTGAAACGTGCGGCAGTGTGCCTGGAAAATAAAGTGAATTCAGGAATTCAGTTGGATATCTTGCGACTTTATCTTGATTCATTACTGTAATGAAGTCTGGTGCTGAGTTTGAACGCTGGAATTGTTGGGACTGAGATCGTTGTCTTCGACCGATATTTACGACGAAGCGCTTCAAATAGTTTTGAGTGCGCAATAGCACACGCGTCCCATGCAACGAGTTGACAATATCGAAGTACTTTACACATTCCAGAATTTTTAGTATCTGACTGATTTGCGTACTGAATGGCAAATTCAGTGCTGAATGTTCTGTTTGGCCACCATCCAGAGGAGTTAATTTAACTGCAGCTGATGCAGTCGCCATCACTATATTTTTTTCCGTGATCATCTGACGGCAATAACATGTGAAATAAGAAAATTTTTGCTTGTCCCTCCGGGCGCTTTTAGGAAATACAATCCTACACTTTGGCTCTTAATTGCATGCATGATACTGTTACACGTTATGAATTTTCTGCAACCGATTTAGGAAGTTCTGTTTGAGCAAATGTATCTAATTCATCAACAGCGACGCGTTTCTCTTGTTGCAATCACGATCGAAAAAATGTAATTTGCAAATAGATTCGGCACAGTGCCCCATACCAAATTGTACCAGTAATTTTTTAGCGATTGCTAAATATATATCCTCAGTCGGAAACAATGATTCATTATATCTTTTGGTGTGAACTTTTGATTCGTAACACGCAAACGATGCATGATGTCTTCACTCATCTAGTCTTCGTATTTTGGACTGAATGACAAACACGTTGTCATTACAATTGCAGGAACGTGCTTATTTGCTGCAGCTGAACAGCATATGATGCATTTACGAATGAAGTGGGGCAACGGGCACCGTTTTCAACAAGATTTAACTCTTGGAAAGCTTTAAGATACGTGACATTTATTTGTCCGTTTTCGGTTCTGAGCTCTTGGAAGGGTATAGGTCCTCGTATGTTGTTTAACTCGTAGAGCAAGTAAAAGGATACTGCATTGTTTCGATGAATAGTAGTGTTAGTGGTGGTATATATACGGCTCTCACAGCGAGGTTATCTATACCGTACTCAACAGGTGGGAGGCGAGCGTGGTTTTGCTGTATGAAAAGTATGCAGCAGATGAAAAAATGCGAAATGTAATCCTCAGTCACCCTTGGGCTCTCTCTCACTCACACTCATACTTTCACACAGTACAACAAAACACGTACATCTCAAGGGAAGGCACGTTTGTGGATAGTGTACAGACGGCCGAACACTTTTTTTTTATTCCACAAAAACAGTAAAAAAAATGGCTAGAATGAAATGAAATAAATAAGGTGACAGATAATTGCAATCATAAATTACAGCGTTCAAAGAATGAGGTATCATGTTCAGTCTTTAGCAGTAGCACAATTTAACACCTTCACGTCACCTTCAACTGGTGGCAGTTCAGCATGCACATTTTCTTCTTCTGCAGCCTGAGGTTCCTCATCATCATTTCCCAGACCCAAATTAATCATTCAGTAAATCCTTGATTTGTGTTCCTTCCAGGGTAAATGACATGGACAGAAGAGCAGTCCCGAGCAGCGACATCGCAAAGTCCTTCACTGCCTTGTTATTTTTGTCAGTTCAAGATCTTGCTTTATATCAGACACCAGATGTTTGCCGTCATATTCTTGTATATGCTGTACTACTGATTTATTTTTAATGTGTGACTTGCAGCTGAGGTTAGGGTCGGGAACGTGACCCAACCCATTCCCTCTCTACTAGGAATCCAGTTCCTAACCTATACCCATTCTGTTGAAGACAATTCGGAGCATGATACCATATTTCTTATTGTGATTCTGATATTTAAGTATTTTCTCGAATTCATTTACCATATACATTTGTATTCAATATGTTCATCGCTCCCAATATTGCTAAAAACATAACTTGTATATTTGCTGTTAACCAAATTACTGCGTTATTTTCTGCCTGAGGGTAGTAACTTTCTTCTGGTCTGAAGAAAATGTTAGTCGGTACATTGTTTGCTGAAGTTCTTGATATTTGAGCATTTTCTCCCTTGTCCACCTCCAGCTGATAATCCGATCTCCACATGTGTAACGATGAGGCACACTATCAACGAGGTAGCATTTGCTGCAGAGGTTAGTGTCGCTTAAACCGATGGCAAAGAGACGCTCATTAGTGCTGATGTTGTTATTGACTGCCCTGTACGACGCTGTTCTCACGTCAGACGAAAGAACATAACTACTGATGTTTTTCCAGACCACATTCCATGCTATTCCAGCATATTTAGTTTCTGTGTTACTTTTCCTTTCATGTTTCCGTCTTGTAGTTAAAATCACCATTGCTGTAACGTTTTTGGAGTTTAAAAGCTTTTTGCTGAGATAACTTATTTCAAGATAATACTCCCTAATGTGTTTTAGCTTAAAACTTATTTTTTGTGTATTTATCGGCGGCTCTGCAGTTCCTGGCCTGACAATACCGTATAGTTTTGCTGTAATACACCCTGGATCGTTACACGTTATGTTCCATCTTCGTTTGACATACATTACCAGCGCTTTAGACTTGATGTCGGTTAGACCCATTCCTCCATTGCTTGGATCCAAAACAGCTGTCTTCACCGGCACTCGAAACAATTCCCCTTTCCACAAGAACTTTGCTAAGGTGGACATTATCGTCTTCGCCACCATTGATGGTTTGGCCGAATATAAACAGCAATGACTTGCTACTATTTTATTTCTTTTGTAACGTTAAAACATTTTCGCCGATACATTCCTTGTGTATTATAGCACCTCGTGAAAAACTAGGAAAAATTTCATCATCGCACAACGAGCAAAACGCAATTAACTAGGTAGGCTGTGGTGATAGTACCTTTGAACATGCATTTCATGTTGTGAAGTACACACGCTGTCCGTTTTTAATGTGCGCTGTCAAATAAACACTCGTTGGATGTCTTTCACGAGTTGCTGCTGCTTCACTGCTACTTAGGCCAATGTAGCGTCACTGTTGCTGTTGGTCGATTTCGTTGGTGGGAAGGCATACTGAAAAGCAATGGCTTCGAATTTTTTTAAAAATAAGACAAACGTTATTAACATCTTGTTACCTTGTTCTTAATATCTAGATATTTATTTCTCAACATAGTAATGCTGGAGATGAACGCATTTATCCCAGCATAAGACCTGTTTGTACATGCCGTTACTGCTTAGACTTCTTTGGCGGAGCTATAAGCACACCTCTACTTGCACCGCTTCATCACTGCCAGAGTGAAGTCCTCGAAGTTATGCTTTAAAATAGGGTAACATATTGATGTCGGATGAGACCAAATCTGGACAGTATGGATGATGATCGATGTGAGCAACACAAGGCATAGGATTCTTGCAGATGTCGCAGCGCCCGTGTGTGGTCTGGCATTGTCATACTGAAGAGGAGGGAGCTTCATGTGTGGCGACATCTTCGAATTCGAAACTTGTTTACAGGGCGTTGTTTCTCACGCAGTGAGCAAGTTACGTTACACACACATGAGCTCTCTAGTGGCGAGGGTTGCAGGTGTGTGGCCACGAAGAAAATAAGAGGTAGAATGTTAGTAACGTATGTTTTAATGATGGAGCATTAGGAGTTTTCACATTGAAGATTACTTTTGAGCACGCCCTCCTAGATCATGACTATCCGATAATGATTCTTCAATTAACAAAAGTTATTAAATTTCATCCTGCGTAGGATTCGATGCGAATGCAATAAAAAAATCGAACCGGGCCTGTGTGCGAGCGTACGTCATTGTACCCCTTACGTATTCACGCACCTGCCGTGGATTACCTTGTACATACGCCGGTAGTATATCCATTTCTCGCAATTCCTTTAGGTTCACACTGAAATGGTTAAATACGACACGACATAAATTGATATACTCTTCAGAATGCAGCTGGTTTCGATTTAAGCGAATGTAGAGTTGTTCTGTTTCGCTTTTCATATAAAGGTATTGATTAAACAGCTGTCGGAATTCCTATGTACGATTTTAAGCGTTCTCAAGAATCGTTACTCTTATTCGTTTGCTCTTCTGGTCGCGCCATTGTAAGTTTGATGCTGAAATAATATACTTCGTCTCCTTGTCAAAATTAAATCAGATATAGTAATCCGGCGTATGAGCGATGAGTTTTTTTAGACTCGCTGGGCACAACCATTGTTGCTATAAAGATATCATAAGTGTATCGAACGTCACGTTATCAATTATTGGTGCATTGTACTGTCTTTCGAGTTCGTCGATAGCTGTTTAGTCAAACTACAATTTCGAAGTCATTTATTAAACTGTTCTCCAACTTTGTCGATCGTCACGTTATCAATTTTTGATGCATTCTACTGTCTTTCTAGTTCGCCGGTAGCTGTTTAGTCTAACTGCAATTTGGAAGTCATCACCTGACATTTATCTGACAGCAGCTATGAACAATCGAATCAATTCGTTGTGTTAATAGACGGAAGTGTCTAACGCAGCATCAACTTCTCGTTCAGTGCCCGTATTAAACTGACAACGTTTATCGATATGATGATCAGTGTTTTCCGAGAACTAAATTTTGATAATTTTGTGATCTGCGTTCGTCAATGTTTGTAGTGATCCCGAAAGATGACAGATTTGCCCTTGAAGTTTTAATGTTGTCATTTTATTGGCACGCACAGTATCTTCTTTTTGCACTCGATGACGTCATATGAAAATAATAATTGTGCTTTTGTACAATTACCAAATGTTCCAAACGCCATGTGTCACCTGATATCGACGTTGATAAAGCTTTGGATGATGAATGTCATTCTGGAAATTTTTGTTTCCACCCATACAGAACATTCCTGGTGTTTCATTTTTACATTTGAGGTCCCTAGAATTAACGAATAATTTATAATTTTTCCAATAACGAAGCTTGGATGAAGACTGTAATGGTTAGTATTATCGTAGTAGAATGCACCAAAGTATCAATCAACGTGGAGTGTCTGTCTGGATAGGGAAGTGCATGCTCGATCGATTTCCAGTCTTCTTTCCCCGTTATTCGTGTGTTTCTGAAGCTCGTGATACTTTTTTTCTCTCGAGATTGGAGTGTAGATCAACAAGTCGCTTGTCGTTCGATTAGCATCATAAATTTGAGAGCGCCGTGGGACGTATGACAAATCCACTTTCAAGAAGATAAGAAAATGCGCAGGATATTTATCATCTGATGTCGACCGGCAGTTGGAATTTGTAAACAACCGTGTTTGTATCTGTAAACAACCGCACTTGGTATGCCCCACACGAAATGAAATGTCACTGTTCGTATGTGACTCAGTTCTGTTATGTCATGTGTGCACCCTTGTCCACTATAGGAAGTACCCCATTGGGAGCGTGCATACATCAACTCACCAAAATTTCATCGCAGTCAGACAAGTGGTATAGGAAGGAATATAAGACAACGTACAGTAACACTCAAGTTTACATATCCACTCTGCGGAAGTGAATGAAAGTGTGAGAACATGTTTGTCCCCCGAGGTATTTTAGTCATACAAATAAATTTGGACGTAACAAGGCGTGAACCAGTGTGACTGTAGTGCCAAATGGTGCTGGCCCTGCAACACGTGGCAGTTGAAGGAACCGGGAAAATACAGGGTGTGTCAAACGGCGATAAGCTGCTGTGCACTGTAGTGGTCTTCTTCATTCCACACGGTGGAGCATCACACGGTGGAGAATCTTTGGGAAACAGGAGGAAGGACGAAGTATGACGTCAGACAGTGGGTACAATTGCAACCACATTTAACAGGGCTAAAAAATACGCAGTCTCACGCTCCACAGAGGCACTGTAATATACCTTTTTGTGGAGTTCCCCTCACGTCAAACAATAACACGATTTCAGAATAATTTTCCTATGTAAAATGTTAATTGTGAACTACTCCATATCCATCGCGAGATCAAACATGCACAGCGTAATGTAACTTTTAACGAAGCTAGGCTAGTAATGCAGCGATATTGTCGAGCTAACCCTTTTATGTAAAATCTAATCGTGATAGAGAACTCCGCTCGTAGGATTTTTTGTTGTTGTTGTTATGGCAATTGTCCTTCTTCCATTTCTGGAGCGGGGTAGGTTACACAAATGCGCACTGTAGTCTGTTGCTTTTATGAATAATAATTCTTGTGTAATATCAAACCATTTTTATTTCATTATACCAGAGTTCTTCCATTTATTTCAGGTCAAAAAGATTACGAAAGCATATTTTGGCCGTTTTAACTCAGTTGTAGATGGTACTTTGTGTGACGCAACGATCGGGCACCATTAGTGCTCTATCGTTCATCATTCAGTTCATTAAAGTGAAAGTGCATTCTCCAACTAAGTCCAATAAACGTTGTAGCAAAGTATATTTAAGTGTGTCTGAGAATATTAACTTAGGCGGTCTAACGTACCAAGCACACCACCGACCATCATCAGACTTTCATCTCTACGCTTTACGTGGAATTGAGAACTACAACAGAAGAAAATAAGTTACCAGGAAATACAAGAAGCAAAACCTCATATGAAAGTGATTAAACACTTTCGGCAAATAAAAGAAACTCTGTTCCTTTTAAAATTCATAATCACATCAAAAGCTAACTAAACCACCAAAGCAACGCGACTACATTGGTGTGGTCCTTTCGCCACACGACCAGTACGTGGTACTCCGTTGACACCCACACATTGGCGGCACCGCTTCCGACGATTCCAAGAACATATGGGCTGGATCAGTGAGTAGTGACGTCGCTTGTTCGTCTTGGATGAGACTAGGTTTAGTTTGAGCAGAGATTCTGGACGGCCCTCATATGGTGAAATGTGTGAACACGTAATGTACGCAGGGACATTGTAGAATATGATACTTTTGGTGGACTACGCTTTAAGGTGATCGGAGACATAGTGTTGCATGGACGTACTGACGTCCATATCGTTGAACATGGGGTGTCACGACTCTGTTTATTATGACAGTGTGCTCCGTCACCAAATGCATCTTTTCAGAGGTGCATTCGGTCCTGACTTCATTTTTGTTGATGACAATGTGGGACCGCATCGAACAGTGAGGGTAGTGGAGATCTTGAAGTGAGAGGGTATTCGACAGATTGACTGGTTTGCCCACTCCATCCGTTTTCGCCATAAAGTGCTTGTGGGATGCAGTGGCGGGGCGTAATGCAGCACGTCAACTTCCAGCAGTTTTCAACAGCGCTGACGGAGGAATGGAACGTCCTACCACAATAACTCCTTAACAACCTTACGGCACGTGCTGTGGTTGCATGGATCCAGTGGTGATGACACACTCTATTACGAACCATGGACCGGGACCATCAGGAACCGCGGAGACTTCAGTGTAATAATTGTATTTACACGAAAGAGTTATATCTGTTCGTCTCATTGCGTTTTTCTTTCAGTTACTTTCTGGACTATTCCGTAACAGTTCTTTCTATGTACGGTCCAAGTTTTATTGAGCTATGCTATTTGTTGAAATACAGGGAACGAAAGGCTATTTACAATTTGTACAGAAACCAGATGGCAGTTATAAAGAGTCGAATTGCATGAAAGGGAAGCAGTGGTTAGGAAGGGAGTGAGACAGGGTTGTAGTCTATCTCCGATGTTATTCAACTTGAATATTGAGCAGGCAGTAAAGGAAACAAAAGAAAAATTTGGAGTAGGGACTAAAATCCACAAATAAAAACTTTGAGGTTTGCCGATAGCATTGTAATTCTGTCAGAGACAGCAAAGGGCCTGGAAGAGCCGTTGAACGGAATACACAGTGTCTTGGAAGGAGGAAATAAGATGAACATCAACAAAAGCAAAACAAGGATAATGGAATGTAGTTGATTTAAATTAGGTGATGCTGAGAGAATTTGATTAGGACACGAGACGCTTAAAGTAGTAGATGACTTTTGGTAGTTGGCAGCAAAATAATTGATGATGGCCTAAGTAGAGAGGATATAAAATGAAGACTGGCAATGGGAAGGAAAGCGTTATTGAAGAAGAGAAATTTGCTAACACCGAGTATAGAAGTAAGTGTCAGTAAGTCTTTTCTGAAAGTACTTGTATGGAGTGTAGCCATATATGGAAGTGATACATGGACAATAAATAGTTTAGACAAGAAGAGAATAGAGGCTTTCGAAATGTGGTTCTACAGAATAATGCTGAAGGTTAGCTGGATAGATGACATAATTAATGAGGCGGTATCGAATAGAATTGGGGAGAAGAGGAATTTGTGGCACAACTTTACTAAAAGAAGGGATCGGTTGGAAAGACACGTTCTGAGGCATAAAGGGATCACCAGTTTAATATTGGAGGGCAGCACGGAGGTAAAAATCGTAGAGGGAGACCATGAGATGAATACACTACGCAGATTTAAGAGGATGTAGGTTGCACTACGTACTTGCAGATGAAGAAGCTTGCACGGGATAAGATAGAATGGAGAGCTACAACAAAGTAATCTCTGGACTGAAGACCGCAACAACAACAACAACCACACATGCTACTTGGCAGCGGTCATCATTAAATGTTGCATACCAGTATATATAGCTAAATGAGGATTCATTCAATAACACAACTGCAACCAGTTTTAATTAAGGATAAGTACATGATATTGTACGAGATAAAGGTGAGATGGGGAAAATGACACTCTTACAGTTGCATTAGCACTACTTTGTTATTATTATTTTATCACCTCAATGTTAAATCATGTTAACTACAAACTGTCAACATCTCGATCGCTGATGTGTCGGATCACTGTCTTAAACAGTCCACTAGGTTCCAGTGTACAAAACTTTGCGGAGTACAGTATATGTAGCTGAAACGTTTGCCAGACGGCACCTGGCTCACCTCTGCCTTTTAATATGTCTTACAGCAAGAATGCTCCATGATACGCATTTACTTCAAAGCACGCCGCACTCTTTCTCGAGCGCAAAGTGTCACCAGCCTATTTCTCCTGACAATGGGCGGGCATCGAAGCACGTCTCACACAACCATCATTTTTCCTTCTTGTAAGAACTGTAAAAGATTTCACAAACCCAACATACGATTCTCGTTAAGGTTGTGCCAAAGGGCTGTGGGCGTACACTGAATGTTCCAGGCTAATCTCTTGGCAGAGCTGTATTTCAAGTATATATTATCAACAAAGTCCCAGCTTTAGTTAACCACATCTGGAAGTAAGATCTTGTTGAAAAAAATTCTTAGCCACAGAAACCTACATGACAGTAGCCAGGAACTCTCCAGAATAGCTGCGTCGGGTCAAGAGTGGAGTATGGACTTCGATCATCTCGTGATATGGAAGGGTCCATCAAAATGTTAGTAATACTTTGCAGGGAGAATGTGAAACGTAACTAATGGTTCAAATGGTTTTGAGCACTATGGGAGCTAACATCTGAGGTCATCAGCCCCCTGGAACTTAGAACTACTTAAACCTAACTAACCTAAGGACATCACACACATCCATGCCTGAGGCAGGATTCGAACCTGCGACCGTAGCGGTCGCGCGGTTCCAGACTGAAGCGCCTAGAACCGCTCGGCCACATCGGCCGGCACGTAACTAATAATTTAGTATTGAGTTCAGTCAATTTACGATTTAGTCACCAATGAGAGGTTTGGGAATGTCCTAGTAAGACCACAGCCACGCTGCCTGCCTTAATCTTCCCCACATATTTAAGAACTTAAGGAAAGTAGGCAGCAATTAGTTACCAGCTTAACGTAGTTTCCGTCATCGGTCAGCTGAAAGTATTGTATGGGTGACCGTATTCAGCCTTCGTTGAACTAAATAGCCTATCCGTGAACCGACTAAGTGAACTGAGTTGTTATCACTGTTCGGTATATTAACCTCGTTATGTAAATCCTCATTGTGTAAAATCTTGTTCTTCTCTGCAGCACCTCCAGAAACTAAGTTTCAGCCTTGTACAGTTTAGCTCCTACTAGTGTAATCTATGAGATAGCGTAGCCGCAGTGACGGTGGGGAGCAGTGGCTAGAGCATCTGCGTGGTAATCAGGAGGAGACCCGTGTCCGTATTCCGGCGGCTGTACTACTTTAGCTCATTTCTTCAGCCTATTCCATTATTGTAGACACCGCGTCTGTTTTCTGACGTCTTGAAATCACTCGAAGGATGCAGTCACATGTGAGTGTCTTATTGTCTCGCTAACAATTGCTCAACGGCGTCTTCTTGTATCCTGTTCCATCACCGAGTCAGACATCCCACCCATACAAATTGACCCAAGCCTTCTATAGGCAAACTAACGTGTGACCACTCATAAGTTCTATGTGCACTACTGCCAGAAGCAACCTCGCGCAGTGACTATCTTGGTAATTACAGTATCGTCTCCCCGTCTGGAAATGTACAGTTCGGCTTGTTTACTTCTTGGACTTTCATGCATTTACTCTTCGAATTATGTTCTTTTCGTCAGAACCACTTTAATGTAGGGGCAGCACCCTTGACAATATTTTTATGTAAAACCTTACAAAAAAAGAAAAAAAAAACCTCTGACATGAACCTGCGGTATCGGCCGCTATCCGATCGGCCGCACTTACGAATATGCGCGCCTCCAGTTACGTCACCGCGTTTCCAACAGCCGCCACCACTGCCGGATGACGTTGCCAGGAACGATTACGCCGCTGCTAATGGAATGCAAGCATCCTCTCACCGGAGCTCCAGCGGCGGGTGTGCTTAAGTTTGAATGTTCCTGCACTGTCTCCATTTTCAGTATTTGCCGGTTAACTAAAATTTACAGTCTTTCATAGTTCCCAGGGCTCGACATTTTCTAAGTAGACATTGTATTGAAGGACGAAAGTTTTATAAATCTTATCTATCTCCATATGTTTCAACACTAAAAGTTGTTGTTAGCAACTGACGCTGCAGCAACAGTAACAAAGTTCTGTATTATTTTTGTGTTTGATATTAGGTGTGAAATAAATTAATATCTGAAATCTCTGATCATGAACGGCATCTGTTCTTCGCTTCTGCATCCACTAAAGAACCACACAGCATGTAAAGGAAGACATAACGGTATTCTACATAAGTGACACCAAAGAAATAACTCATCAAGTATTGGGTTGTATGGAGCAGATTTAGACTCAGGTGACATACTAGTATTGATCAAGAGAAGACTCAAGAGAATCGTTCGGGAAGAAACGGTGTGGATGGAAGTGAGACACTGAAGTACTGATAAATAACGATATCTGATTGAAGTTTGCTAAGACTGTGGATACCAGAGTTGCCAGTTCAGTTGAAGAGGAGTAGACACCCCCAAAGAGGGCACTCATAGGTGTTGAACAGACAGATATACGCACAGGCAGAGTATATCCGCAGAAGCCTATGTTAACAGAAGAAAAGCGTCAATTTGTCGACGAAACGAGGAAGCACAAAAGTGGTCAGAAGAAGAGAGGAATACGGCGCCAGATAAAAGTTGGAAATGAATTAGTTGGGAAGTGCAGGGAAGCCATGGAGAAATGGCTGCAGGTGTAGGAAATACGAGAAGAAATCGAAAAAGAAGTGGTCGTCGGAAGAAGTGACATAGCATATAGGAAAGTCTGAAGAAACTTTGGTGAAATTAAAAGCAAGTGTGTCAACATTAAGAGTGCAACGGGAACTACACCATTCCAAGCAATGGAGAGAGCTGATAGGTGGAAAGAGCACTTTTCTGCTGACTTGTTAGAAGAATCTGCAGTCGGAATGGAAGGCATAGGGAATGCAATATCAGATTCAGAGCAGATAAGAGATAAAATAAGGCAGAAGGGATAGATGACAGCCCGTCGGAATTTAAAAAATCATTGAGAAAAATGGCAACCTAACGAATATTCAAGATTGAGTGTAGGAGCTATTATACTGGCGACGTATAATTAGATTTCAGGAAAAACAGTACTCACAGAAATTCCGGAATTCATCAAGTTCGGATAACTGTAGAAACTATCGGACAATCATCTTAACAGATCAAGCATCCAAGCTGCCGAAGTGAATAACATAAAAATAAATGGAAAAGAAAATTGAAGACATCTTAGACGACGAATAATTTGGCATTAGGTAAGGTAAAAGCATCAGAGAGCCAGTTTTGTCGTTGCCCTTCATAATGAAAGCAAGACTGAAGAAAAATCAATACAAGCACATAAGATCTGTAGACCTACAAAAAGCGTTCGACAGTGTAAAACGGTGCAAGGTTTTGGAAATTCTGAGCAAAATAGGAGTAAGCTATAGGGAAAGACAGGTGATACATTATGTGGAAGGAGTAAGAGAGAACAATAAGAGTAAAAGACGAAGTATGAAGTGATCGGATAAAAAGTGGTGTGGACGGGGATTCAGTTTTCCACCCAAACTGTTCAAGCTATATACTCAAGAAAGCATGTCTGAAATAAAAGAAATGCTAAACAGAGGAATTAAAGTTCAGAGTGAAAGGATATCAATGGTAAGATTCTCTGACGACATTGTTATCCCAAGAGGAAGCGAAGAAAGTAAGTAATAGAGGAACAACTGAAAGATTTTAAAGCGAATAAATCATCAGGTGCGGATGGAATCCCAGTTCGATCTTACGCCACTGAGACCTTACCTAGCTTGCGTTTATCGTGAATCTCATGCCCAGTACAAAGTACCAAGCGACTGTAAAAATGTGCAGATGACTCCAGTAAATACGAAGGGCAGCTTGCCTCTGAGAACTATGGATTAGGGGCAACAAGCAGATTCTATATTTTTAGTTTTCCAGAAATCAATTGACACGGTGCTCCATTACCGGCTGTCAAAAAATGTACGAGCATTTGGAATAAGTTCACAGATATGTGGGTGACTCGAAGACTTCTTTTCTAATAGAACCCAGTATGTCGTCAGGAGTGCCCCAGGGAAGTGTGATAGGGCCGCTATTGTTCTCTATATGCATAAATGATTTGACATACAGTGTAGACAGCAACCTGTGGTTGTTTTCTGATTATGTTGTGGTGTACGGTAAGGTTTGGAAGTTGAGTGACGGTAGGAAGATAAAAGACAGACAAAGTATCCGGTTGGTGTGGTGAATGGCAGCTAGCCCTAAATGTGGAAAAATAAAAGTCGACGAGAATGAGTCGGAAGATCAAACCTGCAATGTTCGGATACAGTATAACTAGTCTCCTGCTTGACACAGTCATCTTATTAAAATATCTGGGCATAACGTTGCAAAGCACTATGAGATGGAACGAATATGAGAAAACTGCTGTAGGGAAGGCGAATGGACGACGTCGGTTTATCGGGAGAATTTTAGGAAAGAGCAGTTCGCCTTTAAAGGAGACTGCATATAGGACGCTAGTGGGACCTGTTCCTGAGTTCTGCTCGAGTGTTTTGGATCCATACCAGACCGGATTCAAAGAAGACATCGAAACGTTTCAGAGGCGAGCTGCTAGGTTTGTTACCGATAGGATCGAAAATCACATGTTTCCGAGATGCTTTGGAAACTCAAACGGGAATTCCTGCAGGGAAGGCCATGTTCTTTTAGAGAATATTGAGGAAATTAAGAGAAAACACATTTGAAGCTGACTGCCGAGCAATTCTGCTGCTGGCAACATACATTGCTTGTAAGGACCACAAAGATACGAGAAATTAATGCTCATACGGAATGTCGTGTGACTAGGGCCTCCCGTCTGGTAGACCGTTCGCCGAGTGCAAGTCTTTCGATTTGACCCCACTTCGGCGACTTGCGCGTCGATGGGAATGAAATGATGATGATTAGGACAACACAACACCCAGTCCCTGAGCGGAGAAAATCTCCGACCCAGCCGGGAATCGAAGTCGAGCCCTTAGGATTGATATTCTGTTGCGCTGACCACTCAGCTACCGGAGGCGGACCCCATACGCAATCATACGAATAGTTGTATTGCAACTGCAACGGGAATAGGAATGGCTAGTACTGGTACAGGGTACCCTCTGCACATGCCGTACAATGGTTTTGTGGATTATCTACGTAGATGTAGATGTCATACTGAACATAAAAAAGATGGTTGTGGGATCGTCCAAACATAGCAGTGTCAAACCAAAGTTGGCAACGCACATTAATACCACATACTGCAGTCCGCTACGACGAATGCGTGGTGCCCCTGAAGACCCACACTCTATCTGAGAAACGTAACGCCATCACGTGGAAGTCTAGATAGAGGTAAGCATGGACTCATTCTTGCCCAGTTCGTCGTCTCCGATGAAGTAGTCAACATCATCTAGGAAGGATACTAGTGCTATTGACGTCTCAGATGGAACTGTTCTGTTGTAAGTGTTGAATTAGTACTTCAATAGAAGAGTTTGTAATCGTGTACATCTAGTGCTGGTTTACTAGTAAAAGGCAGTTTTAGAAGGGGCAGCCGTATTGAAACCGAACAACCACAATAATGGGTCCATGGAATGGTTCCATTCAAAAGTAATACTACAAGCATTAATACCTTTATCCTACTGGGAGACAAAACGATCAATCCCTGTTTCGTAGAACGTTGTCAACCGCTGACGGATCCGCACCCAATCTTGCACTTCCTCGTCCGACTGAAACCGAAGTTCACCCATATCTTTCATCACAGAACGTGAGGGGCTTAGCAGGATAGGCGGAAATCTTTGGAATATCTAAGTACAGCGTACACTTCTGGTGCAGTTATATCAGAGGAGACCATTCATTGCACAAGGTTGAGCTTGAGACTCAACAGAAGACGGCCACCACCGTTCTCACACGTTAATCCGACGACGTCATCAAATCAATTGCTGTGTGTACGAGGTCATCGTCACTAGACCGTGGACCGATGAGGGCGAGTCACCTGGTCGTGTGAGTAACTATTCCTATCACAACAAGTAGTTGGGACGTGTAGGGATACGTCGGCATCCTAGGGAATAGCTTCTCGTAACAAGCTCCGCGCCGTGGACACAGACCTCTCTGGGCAGTATTGTGATGTGAGGGACAATTCATCTGGTCTTCATTTGGACCTGTGACAGTAATCTAAGACATCGAGACATCTTTGAACCACGTGAACATAATTCCAGACCACCTGCATCCCTTCATGACTTCCCCGACGGCGATGGCATCTTCCATATGGATTCATGTCCGAAGCAGAAGGCCATAACTGTGCTACAATGGCTCCAAGAGCATGATAGCAGATTCCCGATAATGTTTTGGCCTCCTAATCAGCACGGTCTGCACCTTATATAACACAACTGGAACGTTATTGGTTGACAGCTCCGCTTCCACCTACCACCAGTTTATAATTTACGAGAGTTTTGTGACCTGTGAGTAGGCATCTGGTGCTCTTACATCCGCAAAACTTGCCGAGGACTTGTCGAAAACATACCACGCAGAGCCGCTTCTGTGTCCCTCTTCACATATCGATCAACACGCTCCAGGCAGGTGGAAGTGATTTGTATTATCAGAGTACATAATATCAAGCGATGTCAAAAATTTATCGCAGTTGCTACAAAACTTATTTGCAAAATTAAATTTCCCTTGATCTCTCTTCCACAAAGGTCTTATGAAATTGTCAGGTGTTTCCACAAACAATTTCATGTAACTGATTTCTTTCGTCTCCTCAACTTGGTGCAGGATGAATTTGAAGGACTACGTCAATAGATCTGCGTGTGCGGTAGTGTCGCAGTGACAGGGCGTTGCTAGATAGAGCGATGCAGCACCAGCGCCACCTGTAGCCTATGTGGAACGCCGCTCGCTACTGCAGGCAGAAAATTATCGTAGAGATTAAGGCTCGAGTACCACAAAGAGAAGGCAGTTGACCACCAGAAGGCAGAGAGGAATGTCTACATTAAATATTGACAGATATCCTGCGCAGCCTCTGGGTGGCGGATGGCTGGAAACAGGAGAGTGTTGTTTGATGGAACCAAGCACGCCATTCTGGCTTGGTTTCAGTAAAATAATCTGTGAAATGTGCTTACTGCAGTGTGGACTGAGGTCGGATTTTGGGATATGTGTGTGTGTGTGTGTGTGTGTGTGTGTATGTGTATCAGTTTTCATACAGCTCTCTCCGGACTCCAGCGCACGTTGTGCCTGTTGGACCAATGGTATCATATTTGAAGAAAGTGGTAGACCGAACTGTATGGTGGATATATAATGTTTCTATTCGTCAGTTTGGTTGTATCAACTTACACGGATCTTAAATGTTTAAGAGGCTGATTTTGAGGAGAAGCATTTAGTTGAATCATAGATTTACATAATGCTTCTCAACAAAATTAAATTGTTTTTGTCTTTCTGTTGCGAAATGTAATGCATCTCCTCTAATGCTAGAAATTAAAACTGCTTATCCCGGTTGGCGCTCACAACTGTAATGAATCCCTCCCTTAATTTTCCACAGTAAATTCGTTTCATTACTTCCTCATAATAACATTGGTACATAATGTTGTAGAGATGATTTCCTAGATTAAAGGTCGGTTGCATTACATTAACTTGAGAAATTGTACATATCTTTTCAAGGTAACTTCAGTGTCTAGGTCTGTGCTCTTGTTGTACAGTATTCTATACAGAGAGGTCCTGGGTGTTACCGTTAACTTTGCCTCAAGAACTGACAATTTAAGTTCCATAATTACTTCATGCTTTTTTCACATATGCAATGTAGAAAATAAATCTTTTTCATATCTTTTAAAGACATTCATAGAAAGCTGTCTCTTAGCTAAGATTAATCTGGACTAATCTTAAGAACTCCAATACTAATCTCTGGCCCTGAGGCACTTGGCGCAAAAACCTCGTATGTGTATTATGACCATGTCCCAGAATCTTCGAGAACAGGGGGTAAATTAAATAGTATTAAAATACCTTTCATCATTGAAATTATTTGAGTTTCAGTTTACACATTTGTTACTAGTCTAATGGTTCGAAACTAAGGATATAAATTTTGGAAAAAATGAGAAACTGGAACTTCCTGTATTTGATGAAAATCTATTTTATTATCGACAGTAAAATTAATAACATTATGAATGGGGATAGATGTCTGCATATAGTACTAAAGAAAAAAAATGTACCTATACTTCTTCTCATATTGTATACTTTTAAAATGATGATTACAAATTTTCATGGGGTACGTTCGATAACTGATAATATATCGAAATACATTTACGGATACTCGCATATGACTGCTAGAGAACGATATGAACATCTGCCGATAAGAAATCCATAATTTATATAAGAAGGTCAACCTAAGTCTGGTACCGAACGTGTTAATAATCGAGGAAAAGTTCCGATAAGAGCAGATTCTTTACAATACATACCTGAGTAACAGACTGTTTGCCACTATTAATTTACATTATGTAGTTCATCCGTTTTGCGGGCTGTATTAGCTGACGCTAAACATACTGTGTATTCTGTAGGCTCATTTTATTCCTTATATGTTACCGACGTTCAGTCTAGGGGCAATTTGCAATGTATCATACCTGAAGAAAACTCCTCAAGTCAACATCGTTAAAAAGAATTTTATTGAATGACCGATTTCGACAGAGCTATACTGTCAGCATCTGACCTTGTGCTTGAAATATGTTGTAAAAGGTTTTAAAGCATAATATCCAAAGATGACTACGTAGCTGTGTCGAAACGGGTCAATCAATAAAATGCTTTACTCTTTTTTAAGGATCTTGTCTTTGAAGTTTTGCTCAGTTATCATAATCTGATATCGTACTCGGCTTTTACTTGCGTTCACTCTAAAAGTTATTTTCTCCTTACATTATTTTAATTAAAACTGTTTACAGCATATTTTGTATAGCGAAATTTTGTTTGGCTTTTCAGTAATTTAATTGTGTATATTGATTACCTGATTTAAATATTTTGATTATTACTGCAATTCTTCTGTTGGGCTGCGCAGTCACCCTTTTCTGTTTGACTTACTATTGGCTCTTGCATTTTGCTTCTACTGACATTGCATTGGCTTCTCAAAAGCTCTCATGTTCTTAATTTGGCTATCCAGGTGACTGATCCCAAATTTAATTTGTTTCTAGATAAACATATGATTAAACGCATACATTCACTCAAGGCTCAGCCTAACCCTACCACTCGCACTACCTCCAGTGTTGTGTAACCGATAATCTTCCAAAATTTTCTGGTTCGTTGTAAACAACACACCGGTTTGTCATCATCTTTTCAGTTCTGGTTCTTTAATGTTTGACGTAGCCTCCTTTTTTGGAGAGCGTGTGGTCTAATTTATAAAGTCTCTGTAAACCTTACTCAGAATGACAAAAACTGGTGTCAAGTATTGTTCTGTCTCACATATGAGTTAACTCCCCGATACGGTGCCAAATCGCCCAGTGTATTACCGTCGGAGCGTGTGGCCAGTTTTACTGGACCCAGTCCCTGGACTCACGCCAGAGACAAGGGTGCACTCGCCTTACATGTGCTACGCGACGCCTTTTTTTTGTTTTTTTGTTTTTGCACTCTGCTTTTCTACGGCGCAGAGGAATTTCCACAGTAAAGTTGCGGTCCTCCGCATGCGCACAGGCAGGCCAGCTGTGTGTGAATAGCGGCCGACTGCCATTTGTCTTCCTTTTAAGCGACAGCGCTTACGGTGACCTCTCTTTTTACTTGACCAGTTGCTTTCACCAACGCGTAAGGAAATGACTATCCAAAAGAAGGAGAGAAATGTAGAACGTAATGGACTATACATTTGTAGCGAGAAGAGTACATGAACTGGAAAAGTGAAATTAAGAAGTACGTCATACTGAAGACGCAGATAGAAAACTGTTACCTGCAACACGTGGAGCTATGTAGGAGGCATTCCCGGGCATGTCACACTAACTCATCTGCCTGTTCAGGACGCACAGTCAGTAAAAGTATTACACATAAAAAAATACTAAAACTGCAGGTCTTGATTATTTACAAAACTGAGAGCAATGCGTATATCGCGATTTAACGTTCAGCTTTAGAAAGGTTGAAATGGGCATCACCACACCAAAAATTACTGATTATGTGTTACTAATTATGGAATATTCGTAAGAAAATCATGAAGCCACCCATAAATGATACATAGTATCGCCGCCTCCACTATCGATATTTATTTTACGATCCCAAGCGAACGAGTTTGTCATTTGCTTTCGTCCATGGCTGTTGAATCATGGAGTGGATAACCGTATCCAAGTTCTCATTGGCATGTTAATTGCCCTGTCAGTTTCACTGTTATAGGCCCAGATTAATTAAAGATCAGTGACCCAAGTCTCAATTAGATATCAGCAAGAAGTACTTGCATTAAAACGCTGTAAAGTACGATGGCGCGACACTATATACGAAACATCCAAACAGGGTCCAAGGCTTTATTTTGTAGGATTATTACACGTAGTGCTGTGTGTGTGCGTTATGATGAGGTGAACTGGTGATACCCGTCCCGGTTGTCGTTTCTTCAGTTCATGATGAAATTCTGCATATAATTCCTGACGAGAAAGTAAATAAGATCATGAACGATGGTCAGAAATGAATTTTTCCCACAATAAATATTACAACGGTATTTCTATACGTCATCTCCATTGCCAGCGTTCTTGGTGTGTTGACACTTCAGACTTACTGTATAAAGAAAGTTTTTCGCCGGATGCAATTAAAATATTCTGTTTTTCTGTATCAATGATAAGATTGAGGCAAATGCTGACACTCCAACATAGCATTTATTTTATGTACAGTACTTTTTTGCAAGAAAAATTGTATAAACACTCAAGCAAAAAACAGGAGGAAGAAATAGGTTTAAATGTATTAAACATGCCTATGCTGTCATAAAAGAAAATTATTCTATGACCGATGTAGCCAGACAGAGAAGCTGCAGAAAACCTTTTAAGCTCACACAATATCCCTCACAGACTATTGCTGAACAATTGCTCCAGTTATTAGAAATGTTATATGAGTTTACGAAATCTAAAATTTATATGTCAGTGACAATCTGTAACATTTCAGGCATGTTGTGACCATCCCTGCATTATGTTTTGCTAGATCAATACTCTTATATCTCCAGCTATAATTAAATTCAATTGCTTTTCAATAATAGAAAAAAGGCTTTTACAAGAATAATAGCAATACCAAACAATAGTAGTTACAATACCCTTTGTTCCATAAACAATGAAAATCAGATTCACTAAATTAATATATGGAAACTGTTTAGATGAAAAATTAATATATTTCGTTTTCATCATCTGCAAATGGTAGGAATTAAATCTCGAGCCTAATTAACAAAATATAGACAATTGATCATTTAGCATTCTTAGATTGCTTATTTGTGCAATTTCAATATTAATGTGATCTTTATGTGTTTAGAATATGTCTTAAACTTGTTCTAGCAAAGTAGGGAATATTATAAAGTGTTTGATAATGTTGTTAAACTATTTCATATTATAACTTATGTTTAGCATTATTATAACCAGTAGTACATTGTAGGAAGAGTTTAAATCTTCGGCCTCGAGTATTGTTAGGTAGGTGACTGTTGGACGCACTAGAGGACAGATCAGTGAGTACAGTTGAGAAAAGTTCTTGGTGCATGATTCAGGTTTGGATTTACAATAGAGCAAGTTGTGTGTTGGACATTGTCTGAAACAGCATATTAGAATAGTGCAACGACGGATTATTTCGGAGTGTTAAATAGTTTGATTCAAAATCGCTTCGTGCTTCGTTGAGTATTAATATTGAACAATGCAATGGACCTCACACACGAATTTCAATCAAAATACTGCATCTGGACTATTTAATATCGCCAGTGTAATATGTGCCACCATCGGTTAGCTGAAGTAGTAACAAAGAGGTTTATTACACCGAAAATTGATCATGAGCTCATAAGATACAGATTTCGAAGCGAATAAATCTACGTTCTTACTTTACTACAGTTGTGGTCTACATCACTGAAGCCATCATTGAAGTCCACACCATTGTGGTATTCTGTATTTAGAGACAAGCATACTTTAGCTCATATATGCAGTCGTCGAGGGACACCGAAGGCAAGTTATTCACAGGTATTTAAACCATTTTTAACTACTCACTAACCGGTGGGACGTTACAAAAAATGGTTCAAATGGCTCTGAGCACTATGGGACTCAACTGCTGTGGTCATAAGTCCCCTAGAACTTAGAACTACTTAAACCTAACTAACCTAAGGACAGCACACAACACCCAGCCATCACGAGGCAGAGAAAATCCCTGACCCCGCCGGGAATCGAACCCGGGAACCCGGGCGTGGGAAGCGAGAACGCTACCGCACGACCACGAGATGCGGGCGGGACATTACAAACCGACTACTAATCTGAGAGCATACGTCTCGATAAGTGATGGTTTCAAGGACCAGTGTGCCACGCAACACACTAGCCAACAGTACTTAAAGTGTTCCCCAAATGTTGAAAGTATTGATAAGATTTTCTGACTAACAAACTAGAGTACTCGGGTTTATACAAAGCCGCAATGTGGAATTACCGGCAAAGAATTGGCAGAGACAATAGAGAAAGAAGCAATTCATTAAGGAATGAGAGTAGGTTTCAAATACTAGCACAAACAAAACTCAGTGGGTTTAGGTATAGAGAGCGTGGGGTCAGGCGATAACAGATTCGCTCACGGATGGATAGGTAGAGAAGGACCACTTGCCTGGCCTCCACACTCTTCGGACCTAACCCCACTGGACTTTTATTTGTTGGGGTGTTTGAAAGCTTGTGCATGGATCCCCAGTACAAAATGTTCAGAGTCTCCGTGCCCGTAATATTGAAGGCTGCGAAATTATATGCCATACATCCGGGATACATCAGCGTATACGAGATTCAGTACGACGGGTGGTTATTTGTATATCAGGTCCCACGGAGGACATGTTGAACATCTCCTATGGGAAAGAATTGCTCGTCATATGCTGGTACGTTCTGTTTGCGTGTGTTTAGCATGAATAATCATTGGAGAAAATCAGATGCAACATGGAAACAAAGTATTTACAAACCCATGTTCACATAACATAATGACTTCGTCTGTGTGTGAGAAAAGTGTCCTGCAAATTTTGCCGAACATTTTTGTTACACCCTGTATAGAGCGTTCAGAAATATTCTGAAACGTTTGTAAGGGTGTTGTAGGTTAAGTTGTGCTGACAATAAATTGTTAAGAGTTCGATACGTTGCACCTTTCCGAATAAATAGGAGTTACACTGTTACACACGTAAATTCAAGCGGCTCTCCAGATGCAATGACTGCCATTTGTTCTCACAGTTTAGATAATAGCCCACGAGGCTGCTCAGTCTTTGGGTCTGGTTCGATCCTTACTACAATGTCCAATTCTTCTATCGCTCTCTTGTTCTGTTTTCGGAAACCGAGCGAAGTACACGCTTGTCGACACAGACCCTCTCCACACGCAGTGACCTGACCGGCTAACTTTAATGCTAATTACCTCGGAAACGGTGCAATGGATCGAATATTTTTCGTAGAAATTATTTCTGAGCACAACCTACACTGGAATACCTTTACAAGCTGTTGGGACTGTTTCTGGCCAAGCAGTATATACACTCCTGGAAATTGAAATAAGAACACCGTAAATTCATTGTCCCAGGAAGGGGAAACTTTATTGACACATTCCTGGGGTCAGATACGTCACATGATCACACTGACAGAACCACAGGCACATAGACACAGGCAACAGAGCATGCACAATGTCGGCACTAGTACAGTGTATATCCACCTTTCGCAGCAATGCAGGCTGCTATTCTCCCATGGAGACGATCGTAGAGATGCTGGATGTAGTCCTGTGGAACGGCTTGCCATGCCATTTCCACCTGGCGCCTCAGTTGGACCAGCGTTCGTGCTGGACGTGCAGACCGCGTGAGACGACGCTTCATCCAGTCCCAAACATGCTCAATGGGGGACAGACCCGGAGATCTTGCTGGCCAGGGTAGTTGACTTACACCTTCTAGAGCACGTTGGGTGGCACGGGATACATGCGGACGTGCATTGTCCTGTTGGAACAGCAAGTTCCCTTGCCGGCCTAGGAATGGTAGAACGATGGGTTCGATGACGGTTTGGATGTACCGTGCACTATTCAGTGTCCCCTCGACGATCACCAGTGGTGTACGGCCAGTGTAGGAGATCGCTACCCACACCATGATGCCGGGTGTTGGCCCTGTGTGCCTCGGTCGTATGCAGTCCTGATTGTGGCGCTCACCTGCACGGCGCCAAACACGCATACGACCATCATTGGCACCAAGGCAGAAGCGACTCTCATCGCTGAAGACGACACGTCTCCATTCGTCCTTCCATTCACGCCTGTCGCGACACCACTGGAGGCGGGCTGCACGATGTTGGGGCGTGAGCGGAAGACGGCCTAACGGTGTGCGGGACCGTAGCCCAGCTTCATGGAGACGGTTGCGAATGGTCCTCGCCGATATTTGCGTGCGCGGACGCGTGTGTCTGTATGTGTTTGTATGTGTATGTATGCGCTCGTTTCTTTGATGCATTGGACGAGGTTTTAGTGTACTGGGAGTTTCACGTACACTGGAAGCGTATAATTAAGTAAACACTTAGGAATTTAGAAATAGAAATAGAAATGAATCAAAGTGAAGCATGAGAACGTTTCAATGAATATTATCACGATGTGTCATAAAGGGGCTGACAGTAAAGTCTGATAACACACATCCAGTGGTCCTACTTTAGTTTGGTGAGGTTTACAACGTGGTTAGTTTGCCTGACCCGTTCCTCGGCGTAAATGCACCTGATGAAATGCTAGTCCAGTATCACTGCGTAGATATTCAGAGACTTCTTTCGGTCCTTTGCATTCTAAAGCTTCATCCTAGCGTATTAAGACAGGGAAAGTATTAGTGTTACTAAACCATCGTAAATTTTACTAATCAAAATTTTATTCAAAAGAAGTCAAAATGTATAGGTTATGGACACGTTAATTACAATTATTAGATATGAAATGGCATTTTATGTACGAAGTAAGTACAAATGGTCCTGTTTTATACAGTGTAAAGACAATGTTACGGCTCAAATTATTATAATTATTAGTATCACTTAAAAAAATTACAGACAAAACTACAGCCTTCTACTTAGGGAACAGTCTAAGAAGACCAAACTGGCGTTCTTCCACGTTCTCTCAGGTATTTTTCCTGCGATTCCCTGTATGTTGGTCTGAAAATCAAGCTTTTCACCATCCACGTTGTTCCAATATCACTATTAGAAAAAATGAAATTAGCTCTGGAGAGAACGAATTGTGATGTAGCACACTTCTATTGGCGATTTCTCGTTGTTTCACCTAAGATGCCATACTGAGATAAATTCTAAGCGTTAAACAAATATGTCGACTGTTAGGAAACAGGCACACCGCTACTAATAGTGGTAATATTTGCAGACCACGAGTCTCAGCAACACCGATGAAGGCAGGCAATAAATACATCTACATCTACATCTACATTGATACTCCGCAAGCCACCCAACGGTGTGTGGCGGAGGGCACTTTACGTGCCACTGTCATTACCTCCCTTTCCTGTTCCAGTCGCGTATGGTTCGCGGGAAGAACGACTGTCTGAAAGCCTCCGTGCGCGCTCTAATCTCTCTAATTTTACATTCGTGATCTCCTCGGGAAGTATAAGTAGGGGGAAGCAATATATTCGATACCTCATCCAGAAACGCACCCTCTCGAAACCTGGCGAGCAAGCTACACCGCGATGCAGAGCGCCTCTCTTGCAGAGTCTGCCACTTGAGTTTATTAAACATCTCCGTAACGCTATCACGGTTACCAAATAACCCAGTGACGAAACGCGCCGCTCTTCTTTGGATCTTCTCTATCTCCTCCGTCAACCCGACCTGGTACCAATTCAGCCACTGGTAACAGCAACGTATTCCTTGAAGGTACTGAAGAGTACGTATCGATCATGTGTCTAGATTGGCGGAACCTCGACGTCATACCATCTGAAACCCTAAATTTTACGGGGTTGAAATGAAATGAAATGTCGTGTGACTTGTGCCTCCCGTCGAGTAGACCGTACGCCGGGTGCAACTCTTCCGATTTGACGCCACTTCGACGACTTGCGCGTCGATGGGGAGGAAATGATGATGATTAGGACAACACAACGCCCAGTCCCTGAACGAAGAAAATCTCCGACCAAGCCGGGAATGGAACCGGGGCCCTTAGGATTGATATTCTGTCACACTGACCACTCAGCTACTGGGGGTGGACACGGGGGTTAAATCTGGGGTTAAATAAGTAGTTTATTAAGTGAATTCTCTTCGCCTGTTGTTTCTTAATACTCCAGGGAAAAACGATTCACCATGTCTTTAAAGTGGCAAATATTTTTAAATATCTGAGAGGTAACGAAAGTGAAAGAATATTAAGACTCAATTTTTCTTTTCTTTTGCTACTCCGCGTTGGGTAGCTTTTTGTCTATCGAAAGACGATTGTTCTGATGCATAGACGGAACTAACGAGACTCTCATACTGAATGTGTTATGCGAACTTCGTTATTTTAAATAAGTACTAACATTTGAAGATGAGTATTGGTTAAAAACTCGCTCCTGTGAACGGGAACACGTTATGCAGATCTTGGTGCTTCTCGCGTCCATCTAGAAAAGATAACCTGAGGATGCCTAAATAAGGCGAAACGCGTCGTTGAAATATAAAAAACTGAAATTGCAATGAAGACTGTTTTTAACCAATACTGTTAAGCACTGGCTTGCTGTATGCCACATATGTATTGGAAGAATTTCTATTTGAAGATGATTTTCGTTTACATCTGTATATATACTAACTGAAAAAACAGCATTCCCGGACAGGTTCTATACACTGGCCGCAGCTGTTTCGCGTGTCTAGAACGCGATTTTGTAAAGTCTCTACGGCAACGTCTCTCCATAGCTCTATAGTCGACAATGTTTCCGCCTAAAGTCGATTGCAATTCGTAGTTGAACACTGTCAAAAACGCTGCCTACTGTAAGGGATATCCCTAACCCGGTTGTATGAGTGTCTTAGTAGTAAAGAACAAATGTATTACGGCTTCTTGCATGCTTCAGCATTTCTCCACGTATCTCATTGCTTACGACGTCGTACAATCACATGTGGCGGGTAGGTACATTCAGCGGCTGTGTAGATCTGTTTATGATATATGTTGCGAACAATAATAAATTTAAGCGTCACGGAGTATGCGGCAGCTTTTCGCGCATCTCAGTGTTCAGGACGTTATATCTTCTCGTTCATGCGTCATACACTAATATAATTTTGTATTTACATTCAGCGTCACATGCGAATATTGTCTGCAAAAAGTGTTTCGAATACAATTAGTACCAAAGAGGTAATAAAATTAAACGTCATGCACAAGGCAGCACTTTTGATGTTAATGAAGTCATATCTCCCGAACTATGGTAGGTAGATGATTCTTTCGCCAACGCAGATTGTTGCCTGGTATAAGGAATATGTGTACCACGTTCGGCTGAAATCGATTCAGTGGTTTAGGACGAGATGCGGAGCATACACACATACATACACCCATATGTATGGATTCCTCCCATGATCGTGCAGTCTTAAAATTGTTATTTATGTCATTTCTTATCAATAAGGTTATAAGACACTATTTCTAAATATCTTGAAATTTATGCTCGCATTCAGCATATGGTCTTATCTGATGTTCGATGGTTTTGCAACTTATTCCATTCTCTCTTATCTCTGCACAGACTTCCTTGCACTCACTTATGTTAATAAGGTGGGTTCTGTTCTTTTAGGTAGTTATTTTTCTTATTAAAAACTCATTTGTGGTCAGATATTGCGCTGTACGTTTGGCATTATTCTTCAGTGCTGAGTTTAAGTAGACACTGAATGTATCTGGACAACCTCCCAGTAATAAATATTCCGAGAGGTTTCGGAATTGCAGCTTGAAGATTTTCTTCACTCCACATATAAGCTGACATTCCAGCTGATACCTTAAGGTAAATTTCGACATGTACATCACTCTCTGATTGTATCGTGTCAGGATGTTAATAGTCTCCTGCTGGCATTCCAAATATTTCAGGAAAGAGTGTATCTGTTTTTGGGGTAATATTTCTATGCTATAAAGTGGTCGGAATGTTTTGGGAGGGCTAATGCACGACACGTCCGTGGTATTCGTTACGCCGCTCGTAGCTCCGTAGGCATGCCAAATAGCGAGCAACTCAGGAAGCTTAGCCTGCACTGGCTGGATAAATTTTTTGACGAAACCTGATTTCCTGAGCTGTGGACTAATGAGCACCGTCTGTCTTCTACAACCGTAAGCTCTCGGAATGCTTCAGCGACGCGTTGCGGCGGTTGGAACTTTATGTGTCACAGGGATCGGGAATTTTGTCCTAACCGTCCGGACGCAAGAACTGTACAATCCCCTGTAGAACAATCTCAGTTCGAAGGTGTGCCGTGAGCCAGTGAGACGGTTGGCTGTTGAGACGGGACAGTCGTTTGCGGACCACCTCTACGGAAGTTACTGCACCTCAGTTCTGCGAGGCTCTCCCACAGAAGTGGATTTCTGTCTGACTGAACTCTTTATTTCCCAACCTGCTCGACGGACATCCATGAAGTTTCATCTTCTGACTGTACAGTTTTTTTGACCGATCCGTTGGACAATATTAACTGTTCGCGTATGCAGCTGAGTGCTCAGCACGGCGCACTGCTAGGCTGAGGAACCGTGTCCGATCCCTGGTACTAGTAGGCATTTTCCCGTGGTAGGAGGACTGGAACGCGTAGTGGTCAGCTTCTTGAAGCCAGCAAGGGAGCTACTCGACCGAGTACTAACCGCCGGCAGAATGGCATGATTACGCCACGCCCCACCATACCACGTTCAGTGTCATAATTGTTAGAGGATGACACGACGGTCATTCAGCCCCGAGCGACTCCCTGCGGCGTGAGATCGGATTTTACGTTGGACAGTACTATCACCCAGTATGCAAAATGATATCGCGCAGCTAGTCCTTCCTGAGGTGTGTTCTAGAAACTACTAACAGTAACAGAATAGATCTCGTAGCCTATAATGTTCTTATCAATTGTGTGTAAGGTTTATTTGAGAAGGCATCGCCTTTCTACATACATAAAGCTTTAGAAAGGATTGCTGGGCAAATTCAGCCAAGACGCAGGGTAAGGGTAGACTCCTGTTCGAGACAATGAAATCTACCATATAAACACGACATTACATTTCAAATCTCTTGTAGAGTGTGCTATAAGAAGTGAGGTGCACACAGCGTTGAAGCGCAGCAAGGGCATTGTAGCCTGTCGTGATAGAATTTATGCCAGATAGCCGCTTTAGGAAAGGGAGTGCGAAGGTATCTTCAAAGTAAAGAATTTTATATAAAGCGTTAGTAATGAGCTCAAGAAGATGAAGAACAAAAATGCCTTTTTTTCTACTGAAAGGTGAATTTCGCATTATCCGTTGCTAATTATACATCACCTAATGACGACAGTGTCCATTACAGCATGTTACAGCAGCTCACATAGCGGAGCAAAGACATGCTCTTCGAACTTTTTAACTACAATTCTCCGTGAGGCAATTTTCCCGACTGCTGAAGAGAACAGTTTTACTCAGATTTTAAGACTCGGAGGTTCCATTCATGGACAACTAGTTACCTCAGTGTCGCCTCACTGGATGCGTGAGGAAGACCTAGGGCTGGATGGTCAACCGCCATCCAGTCTGGATCTCTGAATTCAGGCGCTCGTTTACTCGCTTTCAGTGCTGTTTCAGAAGATACACTCCTGGTCTCTTGTAAGAGGCTATGCAATAGGCTTTCCTACCCACGTATCACATGGAGAAGGTCTACTATTAGCCATAGAGACACGATATCATCGGGCCTTAGAGAATGTTTACCAGTCATCGTGCGGTATTAACCCTCGTTCCCTTATTTGAAACACCGAGCCGGTGGTATCTTGTCTGAGCACTTTGAACAAGAGAATGGCAACTCTTAAGACAGTGTTCTGCAGCACGACTTCCTGATTTATAGTCTGTTCAAGTATCAGTGGCTTCAGTCAACCGACTTTCACCTGAGATTAACTTAACCAACGGATACTGCTTGCCACAACAGCGCTTATTTCCTCGGATGGTGATATGAAGTTCCAAGTGACGAGGCGATCCAACTAAACCAAAAGAAGTTCAAAAATCTCAATATTCAATTACTTTCGTTACATAACTCGGTAGAACTGACAGAGTATACAAAAGTCCCAACAACCTCCGAAGAAATTAAAAGCAACTAAATTAATGTTGAGAGTGTATTGGGAATTCTGATGTCAAATGTAGAAGTGTGGTGGGTGTAAAGAGAACATGGGAAGGGCTCGTTTTACGATGTGGCAGATGAAGAAAGTGTAGTCGAAATGGATGACAAGGGGATTCATTATATTTAAGTCGGAGAGCTTTGGAAGATTTGAGAGCAAATAAGGCAGAAAGGGTAGATAATATTCTATTGCAATTTCTAAATCACTACAGGAAGTGGGAACAAAACAACTATTCACTTTGGAACCAATAATGTATCAAAGTGGCGTAGTTACATGGGACTTTCTGAAAGATACTAACGACACAATTCCGGGACAGCTCATGCATCAAAACCGGTGGCAAGAAAAATATACAGAAAAATGGAAAAGAGAGTTGAGGGTTTGTTAGATGATCAGTTTGGCTTTAGGAAAGACAAAGACGCCTTAGAAGCAGTTCCGACGCTGCCACTGATAATGGAAGCAAGGCTGAAGAAAAATAAAGACACGTTCATTGGATTCGATGAGCAAGAAAAAAGTTAGACAATGCAAAATGGTGCAAGGTGTTCGAAACTATGAGAAAAGTAGTGAGCTACAAGGAAAGACAAGTAATACACAATACGTAAGTTCAAGAACTGTGAAGGAAAAAGAAGACTGAAATATCAAGAACGGAGAGCTCGAAGTAGAAATGGATGTGGCCTTTCGCCATTATCGTTCCGTTTGTTCATCGAAGAAGCAATGAAGGAAATAAAAGACGCCCGGAGAGCGATCAAAATTTACGATGAAAGGATATAGGTATCAACATTCTCCAATGACACTTCTATCCTCAGGGAATGTGAAGGAGAATTAGTGTATATTTTGGATGGAATGAACAGTTTAATAAGTACGGAATATGTGAGAGTTGACCTAAGAAAGGCAAAGGTAGTGGGATGTATCAGGAATAACAAGTGCGAAAAACTCAACATGAATGTTGGTGATCACAATGCAGACGAAGTTAAAGAATTTTGCTTCCTTGGAAGTGAAATTACCCATGACGTACAAAGCAAGGAGGCCATAAAAGCCAACGAAGCACAGGCAAAGAGGGCATTCCTGCCCAAGAGAAGTGTACTGGTATCAAACATAGGCCTTAATTTGAGGAATAAATTTGTGAGAATGTTCATTGGCAGTGCACTACTGAAAGTAGTGAATCATGAACGGTGGCAAAACCGGAACAGAAGAGAATCGAAGCGCTCTAGATCTGATGGTGCAGAGGAATGTCAAATATCAGTTTGACTCATAAGCTAGGGAATAAAGAGGTATTTCGCAGAACAGGGGAAATAGGAGCGTATGGGTAACACTGACAAGAAGTAGTGACAGGATTGTACCAGAGGGAACTGCTGAGGTAATAACTGTAGCTGAAGTCAGAGATTTGAATACATCCAATAAACAATTCGAGGCGTACAGTGCAAGTGGTACACTGAGACGAAAAGCATAGCGAAGGAGCGAAATTCATGGCAGGCTGTACCGAACCTGTCAGATGACTGATGACCCAGGAAAAAGTAATGTACTGTCAGGGCTGCAGAAGAGACGTGTCACTTTTGTCTAATTAAGATCAGCTGTTCTCGTGCAACTCAGTATCAAAGGCAATTTACAATAAGAGTTCAGTTTATTTCCTCAGCAGTGAGATTCATAAGTCCGGAAAAACGTTCCTGGAGAGTAATGGTCTAGATGTGACTGTAACGAGTGAAAAGTTATTTGTGACAAGAAAGTTTAACATTTTACCTTTAAAACAGCAGTCATACAGTTTTAACTGTCACCCCGAAAGTTTAATATTGTGAGCATAAATCTAGGTGATAGTGTTAGCCCTACTCTATACATTCAGCACAGTGCAATACATTTTGCGAAAGACGTGTGACTTGTCGGAGATACTAATGGTGAAAGTCTGCATGTCGCCGATTGAGGAAGTGTTCTACCTGGAAAAAGGTCATGGTCACTACGGAAATGCCACGCAATTGTTTCATCCGAGGAGAGAGTAAGAGGTCAAATAGTACCATTTCAAGGGAATACAGACTTGAGACCAAACAAAAAAAAACACAAAAAAACTACATGAAAGCCAGTGTCCAGTGTGGAATGCATTGGAACCTCGTTGTAGACAAGAGCACCACTTTGGACAACTTCCCACTGTTCTTATCAACTTAGTCCAATTCAGTAGTAGATTTCAGTAGTATCCTCCTCCAATTGTTTATTTCCTATGATAATTCTGTTGGTACTACAGCATGACAATCCCAGAAGGCACTCAAAATGACATTGCTCAATGATATTTGAGTCTTCATCTTCTAGGTGGTTGTGAATCCATGTCTTTTCAATGCTTCCTTAACACATTCGTTACCGAGTCATACACATCCAGCTCACGTCCTTGGTAACTAAATGGCTGGATTACTCTGAACAGTGGCAACATTACTGCTGCTGCTGCCGCTTCGGTACGATTGGGTTTGTCAATGAGTGTGGGAAGTCGCGGAACCCCTTAAGTGCAAGGTCACAAAGACCAGCGATGTTTGCGGCATTCGACGCACCATGCATGTCTACCATGCAACCAAAATATTATCTGCTATTGGAAATTGCAGGTACCCCATGGTGAGCACGGTGTGAGGCTACGGAGCCAATCTGGACTGCCTGGTCGACGAGTAACTCACAACAGTGCTGCTGTGCTAAAAGTGTTGATACAAAGCAGAGCAGTGACAATGACAAACAAACCAAACTTTGCATTATATCTACAACAGCAATTGATGAAGCTGATATTTCGTTGGAATGAACCCAAGGAATTTCGCAGAGTGAGAAATAAATGGCAGATAAAATATCAGCGCTTCTACAAAATGACTCGGTGGAACGTGAGAGGAGAGAGAGAGAGAGAAAAAAAAAAAGAAAGAGCGGATTTCGAATACGTCTGCCGCAACATGACTGTCTATTGCATAAGAAAAACAACGGATATTCAAGGAAAGGCAAAATACGTTTGTTACAAAAATTAGTGTTCTCACGTTTCATAGATGCTGGAAAGAATTTAGGGGACCTGCATGGTAGTGACCTGTGACGTTATGCACATCAAATTGTGTGCGACACAGATTACAGTGATTTCAAGAGAGGCAGCGGATCGTTGCATAACTTCAAACAGTGATACAGACATTTCAAAAAGAGCGTCAACTGTGTGATGCATAGCAAACTGCGGAACCGGACAGAAAATTTATAGACGATATAAACAAACTTTCTTCATCGTTCAGTACAGAACTTGTTGTCTACTCTGACCAAACGGAATTTGACGAGGAAATGCTAATGGAAGGAAACCTGGAAATCGTATGTACCAAGAGAGTCGTATCAAGATCAGCTAACATCAGTCCCTTAACGGATTAGTACACGATTTTGCCAACTGTTAATCTGATGACGAGTTGGCTGGAAAATTATTTACTGTGCTGCGAGAATTTGGAGGTGCTTGCCCTCCACGATTCTTTCCCGTGGACGTGATCTTGCAAGTGCAGTAGGGAATTTTTGCGTCACAGCAAAGAAGATTGGGAAAATGGGCTAAAATAACTACAGTTTCGGTATGAGCACTGCTCTCGGCCAATTTCTGATCGAAATAACGTACTTAAACGTGATTCCTGGTCAGCGTCTACGAATCAGAGAGCTTCAAAGCAAATAATTCTTCCTGAAATATGTGTGATATTGCAGTTCATACCACTTAGATCCACTGTAAAAATTTAGACTCTACATGTTTGTGCCGCGCGGTGTAGCCGCGCGGTCATGGGCGCATTGTCACGGTCCGCGTGGCTTCCTCCGTCGGAGGTTCGAGTCCTCCCTCGGGCATGGGTGTGTGTGTTGTCCTTAGCGTAAGTTAGTGTGAGTTAGATTAAGTAGTGTGTAAGCTTAGGGACCGGTGACGTCAGCAGTTTGGTCCCATACTATCTTACCACAAATTTTCAGTTTTAGCCAGCCGCGGTGGCCGAGCGGTTCTAGGCCCTTCAGTCCGAAACCACGTGGCTGATACGGTCGCAGGCTCGAATCCTCCCTTGGGCATGGATGTGTGTGACGTCCTTAGATTAGTTAGGTTTAAGTAGTTCTAAGCCTAGTGCTTAGAGCCATTTCAACCATTTTTTTCATGTTTGTTTTTTCCGTGCTTATAAAACATATTTCAAACGGCTTTTCCGCAGTGCTAACACCGGTCCCCATCAGATCACCGAGGTTAAACGCTGTCGGGCTGGGCTAGCACTTGGATGTGTGTCCATCCGGTTTCCCGAGCGCTGTTGATCGGCGGGATGCACTCGGCTCTTGTGAGGCAAACTGAGGAGCTACTTGATTGAGAATTAGGGGCTCCGGTCTCGTAAACTGACATACTGCCGGGAGATTGGTGTGCTGACCACATGCCCCTCCATATCCACATCCAGTGACGGCTGTGGTCTGAGGATGACACGGCGGCCAGTCGGTAACTTTGAGCCTTACAAGGCCTGTTCGGAAGGAGTTTTATCGCACTATTTGCAGCTACGCCGGATTGCCAGTTTCACAGTATGCTAGAAGAATGTTTCGAATTTGCTTGCATGGTGTCACATTCCATCAGCTCTCAACACCCCGTTACACTAGTATGTTTCTATATGCATTTTTTACGAGTGGATACTTAGCTAAACATTCTGCACGGTACGTAGCTCCCAAGCAGTTCGCCCTCGATTTTGATGGTGCGGCCTTTTGTGATTACTGTAGGGAGCCACTTTTCATTAGGTGTTTATGGCGCAAGTTAATGGTTCGTTTTGAACATTTCTTGAATGACGGCTCTGTCCATTTTGTGAAGTGTAAAACATACATGCCATAGATGGATTAACTCTTCACCTCCCTTACACTCATTTTCTGTCCCCCTCCTGATGGGCATGGTGCGTCATTGCCAGCTAATATTTTTCGTGTCGTAATTATTAACATAACACTTTAATTAACCTCACTAACGACTGAATTTGCGACCTCGCACTCAAGCAATTCCTTGTCAGTTGGGTGGCGATGTTTGAAAATGTGATGTACAATCTTGATAATCGACCCACAACTAACTTTTCCTTTTTCCCCTTTATTATACGCCGGTCTCCTAATACTTCTCATTCGACTCTCGGTTCTTCACTAGAGAGATTACCTGCGTCTTTGCTGTTAACCTTTCGTCTCTGCGTACAATGGTAATGTGGCGCAGATATTTTAATGTCTACTGCAGTATAACAAAGTTATTTGGGCGCTTATTTTTGAAACAGCTGATTTAAAGTTTGTTCAAATCAGTTTGTTCAAGTTATTATTATATTCTGAATTGTATGCACGTATCTCATGTGTACCCGTGGTGTGGCGACCACCGGCTTGGTAGCTCGGTGTGTTCCGTCAGAGGGTTACCACCTACGATGAACTTGGAACAGGTGTCATGGGATTTCCACCCAGAAGAAAGGCAATGAAGTATAACGTACAAAATGTGATTTTAAAAAAGGGGAAATGACAATGATTTGTTGTCAACATGTCCTCGGTCACAGGTTCGAACCCGACACTGCTTAAATTTTTATTAATAATCAGCATTGGCGACTGAAAACTTCCGCGTAAGAAATCACGGTCATTCTGCAAACGGCCTTGTCAAGGAGGGCGGAGGAGCCGACAAAGGTTCTGGGCGCTCACTTACCCTTGGGGTGGAAGATCAACAATGATAAACGGCACGAGCATGCAGAAGGCCATGGGATCCACTGCATTAAAGACACGTAACGTTTATCCACAGGAAATGTAATTGAAAAAGGGTCTTGATGATCTCTACATTGGCAAAATATTCCGGAATAGCGGAATAGTCCCCCACTCGGATCTCCGGGACGAGACTGCCAAGACTGAGGTGATCATGAGAAAACGTTTGAATAACCAACGGAAGGATAACGTACTACGATTGGGGGCGTGGAAAGGTAAAAGTTTGAACATGATAGGGAAGCTAGAACACCTGAAAAGAGAAATGCAAAGGCTCAGTCTAGTTATCGTAGGGGTCAGTGGAACCAAATGGAAAGAAGACAAGGTTCTCTGGTCAGATGAACATAGAGTAGTGTCAGCAGCAGCAGAAGATAGCAAAACGGCGGTAGAATTATTTATCAATAGGAAGGTAGTGCAGAAAGTGTGTTAGTACGAACAGTTCAGTGATAGGGTTGCTCTTATCACCATCGACAGCAATCCAACAACAACGATAGTGCAGGTATACATGCCGACGTCGCACGTTGAAGGTGAAGAGACGGAGAGAAAGTAAATCACGATATTGAAAGAGTAATATAGTACGTAAAGGGAGATGGAAATCTAATAGTCGTAGGGGAATGGAATGTAGTTGAAGGGGAAGGAGTAGAAGAATCGCTTCAGAAGAATAGGGGCTTGGGACAAGAAATGGTAGAGGAGAAAGACTAATTGAGTTCTGTAATAAATTTCAGCTAGTAATAACGAATACTCAGTTCACGAATCACAAGAGGGGAAGATTTGAGGTAGACTACATAATGGTAAGACAGAGAATCCGAGAACAGATACCGGCTTGTAAGGCGTACCCGGAGCAGATATAGACCCAGATAGCAATGTAGTAGTGATGAAGAGTAGGACGAAGTTTAAGATTGTAGTCAGGATGATACGCAAAGAAGTGGGTTACGAAAGTACAAAGGAAAGACGAAATACCCTTGATGTTCTCTAAGGCTATAGACACACCAACAAGGAATAGCTCACTAGACACTGCAGTCAAAGAGGAATGACAATGTCTAAAAAGGGCAATCGCAGAATTTGGTACGAAAACCTTAGATACAAAGAAGGTAGCTCCGAAGAAACCATGAGTAACAGAAAAAATACTTCAGTTGATCGATGAAACAAGAAAGAACTAAAACGTTCGGGGAGATTCAAGAGTACAGGATTACAAGTCGCTGAGGAATGAAATAAATAGGAAGTGCAGCGAAGCTAAGACGAAATGGCTGCTACAACACGTGAATAAATCGAAAAAGAAATAGTTTTCTTAAAGATTGACTAAGCATGCAGGAAATTCCAAATTATTTTCGCTGAAATGAAAGAAAGTTTGGCAACATTAAGGACACAATGGGAATTCCACTGTTAAATGCCGGAAGAGAGAGGACAGGTGCGAAAAGTGTACACTTAAGACTTCTATGAGGGGGGAACAATTCCCTCAGGTGTTAGAAGAAGAAACAGGAGTTTATATTAAAGAGATAGATGATAAAGTATTAGAACCAGAGTTTAAGAGATCTTTGAAGACTTAAGATCAAATAAGTCGGAATAAATAGTCAACTTTCCATCAGGATTTTTAAAATCATTGGGGAAAGTGTCAACAACACGATTATTCACGTTGGTGTGTGAAATGTTTGAACTCGGCGGCATACATCTGACTTTCGGAAAAATATCATTCACACAAATCCGAAGACGGGAGGAGTCGACAAGTGCGAGAATCATCGCACAGTTAGCTTAACAGCACATGCATCCAAGTTGCTGACAAGAATAATATACACAAGAATGGAAAACACAATTGAGGATGTGTTACATGACGACCACTTTGGCTTTATGAAAGAGATAGTCAATAGAGAGGCAATTCAGACGTTGCAGTTGATAATGGAAGCAAGACTGAAGAAATATAAAGACACATTCTTAGGATCTGTGGACCTGAAAAAAGCGTTCGACAGCCTAAAATGGTGCAAGATGTTCGAAATTCTAAGAAAAATGGAGGTAAGCTATGGGGAGAGCCGGGTGATATACAATAAGCACAAAAGCCAAGAGGAAATAAGGAGGGTAAACTAAGAAGAAGAAAGTGCCTAAATTAAAATAAATCAGGGGACAACGAAAGCAATGAGAAATAGCAGAAACGATAACAGCGAGAAACTTTACATCAGGATTAACGGTTACGAAATAGATGAAGTTAAGGAATTCTGCTACCTACGCAGAAAAATAACCAATGACGTAAGGAGCAAAGTGGACATTAAAAACAGACTAGAACAGGCAAAAAGTGCATGCCTGTCCAAGAGAAGCAACTAGTTTTAAACATAGGCCTTCATTTGAGCAAGAAACTTCTGAGAATGTACGTCTGGAGTACAGAATTGTTTGGTAGTGAAACATGGACTGTGGAAAAACCGGAACAGAAAGGAATCGAAGCGTTTCATATGTGGTGGTACAGACGAATGTTGAAAATTAGGTGGAGTGATAGGGTAAGGAATGAGGAGATTCTGTGTAGAATCGAAGACGGTATCAAACCAGTCAGAAGACTGACGGCTAAAAAAAGAATCCTCATCTGGCCAGAGGTATGGTACGTGGTCAGAGTGTGTGCCGACTTTGAAGACAGACCGCGTCATCAAGTACTTGGTCACATGTCGTAACATGTGGAAGGCCATTGTTGTTCAGAACATCGATCTCATATTGTCCCTGTGTTTTATCCGTAACAGTTTTATCGTAATTTGGAACTCGATGTTAGTGGAAGTAGTTTAAGCAGGGACCAGTTAATCAGAGAGGCTTTTCCATCTTGATAGAAAAAGCTTATAACACCAAAGGCTGAAATATAAAGAAATAGTTGCTCTAGGTGTGAATACATTGATTTTTGTAGATTAGATTGAAATTATTTTTATCGGGATATTACATTCTACTTTCTTTTACATGCTGGAGACCGGAGAGGAGATCATAGGACGTACGGTGAAAGGTCGGTGAGTGTTTTAGGCTTATGATGATACGCTTATGAAAAAATAATTGGGTTTATTATTTCGAAGCTATATAGTTATATGCCCCTTAGCGTCGATTTAGCGAATGTTGTTGGCCGCAGATAGGTACAACGATTATCACAATTGTCATACTGGCTCTTCATATCCTGTTATCCTTTCCTTCTCACTCTGTACATACCCTAAAATGTATTCTAAAAATGTAAAACAATATTATCTGTTATAGAAGAATCTTAGTACACGTCAGAGAACACAGGATTAAAATCTAATACAGGATGTTTCAAAACTAGACAGCAAACCTCCAGGAAAGAATTCTTCGTATAACAAACGGAAAGAAGTCGATAAAAAGTATACTTTAAGACCCATGAACAATTTTGTTTTGCTGCAATCTCTTCACTTCCTCTGTTTTAAAGCAGGTAGTATGGGCCGAACCAAGAAAAAAGTCTTCTCTGAGCATGGACTCTAAAATGCATACTTTAATAGCTATGACCACTTGTTTATCTTCACTACTATGAAAAATGCCTCTCCTACATAGAAAATGCTCATAGCTGTTTAAAATGCATACCTTAACAGCTATGAGCACTTGTTTATCTTCATTACTATGAAAGATGTGTCTCCTACTAAAAATGTGCTCATAGCTGTTAAGGTATGCATTTTAGAGCTCGTACAGTTACATGGGTAATCCACGCCTGAAGTTGTGCAGTAAAGTGTTGAAACATCCTGTAGTTAATGAATACAGTATTGGCGATCGTTCAGTTTATTGGCTCGTTCCAAGGCACTGCATGTACTCACATTCGTAGCAACAAGAAATCTGTAAATACTGTCCATGGGGGAAGGAAACAAAGCAAAGGTGCAATGATATGCGTTGGTGGTTTCACAAATGAATACATGTAGCAGAGGCGTATTGTACATAGTGATACAGCTGCCTTACCTATACGGTTATGCAACCTGCAATGTCATATATTGCCTCAAAAACCAAAGCGAGATTTTGATATTCTTTCGCTCGCTTCGTGAAATCTATTAATGCTACGAAATAATTAAATAATTAACGGGAACTTTTCGTAAGAAATATTTTGTAGTTAGATTTTGTGCTGGTTCACGTTTTCGATGGAGACTACGGTTTTCGAGTTATTAAAGAAAAACATGCAACAGCTACCCTCAATCGCACCTCCACCCCAACTCATCCCTCACCAGTCAGGATTTCTGGCATGTAGTTTGTGGTACTCAATCCTGCCACTATACAAAAATTCCCGACTATGCAAAACATTTTCGGTATTCGACCCTTTTTGGTCTGGGTTGATTGGGTTATTACGACACCAGTATTGTCGGCTATTACATTAACATTATCAGTTTAAGCGTACCCATGAGGACAATGAAAGAAATACGACTTGTGTAAACGTTACGCTAAAACTAATTACGTTGGCAATTCGATCGTAACTTAACTCTTACAAGTACAATAGTTCCATAGTTAGAAAGCCTGACGAATACAACGATGTAATTGCTTATTTTGTGCTGTTAAAGTCACAAAACATCAAGGTAAAATTTACACAAACGTAATTTTACATTCTGTAAGTGTTCGTGTAATTTTACATTCTGTAGGTGTTCGTCTAGGTCACTGGTGTAATGATGCCTCGTAATTAAGACCGAAAACGGTCGAATATGGGAAATAATCCAGGTTGTCTCAAATTTTTGTAAAGTAATGTGAGGGAGTACCGTGGACAACATAATAGAGATCCTAACAGGTAGGGATTGAGTATGGTTGTGGGAATGCGTCTGGTTGCTTTTGAATGTTATTCTTGAACAATCGAGAACTAGTTCCTCTAAAGAAAACGTAGCCCAGTACAAAATGTAATGATATTAAAATTTCCTATAAAAAGATGTTGTTTATCTTTTTCCGTAAGACAAACAGTTAGCGTGTAGCGTGTAAGAGAGCGCTGTGGGTTGCCTAAAATGACAGTTGCAGGGGCAGCTGAATCGCCCTACATAATAGATCTACACACGTATTGGAATATTCGAGGCTCGGGTTTAGTGTAAGCAGTGAAAATAGTAAATGTTTTGGTAGAACCAGATAAAACAGAAGAATGGGAGAAAAAAATTCTTTATTACATAGAAAAATCAACCAGTAATATACATAACTCTGCCATATGATGAAATAGTAATTTTTAGTTTTTTGATGTTCGTTACAATTTTATCACGTCTTCTCGTACATGTAGATGCTGCGTAAGTATTTGCTTCAATATTTAGATTCTTGCTGAAGCCATTGATTGGGAGTAAGATTAGTGAAACATATTACAACTCCTAGACCCTTGGTGGTCAGTGGTGGTGGTCAGTGTGGAGAGTCTGCTCTGCGTGCCCTGGACTGGCCCCGGGGCGCCGAGCGGCTGCCTGGGAGAGACGGGGGTTGATATACACCCTGCGGCCACCGCCCCGGGCGCCGCCGCTGCTGCCCCCGGCATCAATCACGTCTGCTAGTGGGCACTGGCCAGCCCCAGGCAGCCGGCCTCCTGCACCTGTGCTGTTTGTGGAGATCGGCAAGATCAACTAGCGACCTTGGGCCTTATATATACCCGACTCCAATGTTAATATGGGAGCAGCGTTGTACTTGACTAATAAATTAGCTTTAGCACTTGTGTTTTATTTAGGAATTACGTTCCGTTTCCAGGGTCTCCCATTTTACTTCTTAGGACTGAGAACAGATAGAAACATGATGATCGGTTTAAAATATTCAGTTATTTTTCTGTGTATACGTCTGAATCTACATCTATATACATAGTTGCAAACCACCGTTTGATATGTGGCGGAGGGTACACTGTGCCATTACTTGTCATTTCCTTTCCTGTTCCACTCACAAATAGAGCGAGGGAAGAATGACATAGGCCTCCAAACGGGCACTAGTTTCTCATTTTTATCTTCGTGGTCCTTACCCGAAAAGTACGTTGGCAACAGTAGGATCGTTCGGTAATCAGCTTCAAATGCCGCTCCTCTAAATTTTCTCTGGTCGTCGCCTTTCCTCCAGGGATCGCTATTTGCGTTCGCGAAGCATGTGTGTTAGAACTTACCAGTAACAAATCTTGCCGCTCTTCTTTGAATTTCTTCGACATTTATCTTAACTCAGACCTGGTGCGGGTCCCAAATACTCAAGTAGTGCTCAAGAGCAGGGTGTACCAGTTTCCTGTAAGCTTTCCCCGTTATAGAAGAACTACCAAATTTTGCTAAAATTCCTCCAATAAGCCGAAATTGACCATTCGCCTTCCCGTCTACAATCCTTACATGCTCGCACCATTTCATATTGCTTTGCAGCATTTCTTATGGGTGTTGAATAGACCTGACTCTGTCCAATGTTGCACTACTAACGTTTACTCCAAGACTACAGGTTTGTTTTCTTTCTACTCATCTGCAATAAATTACGTTTTCTACACATAGAGCTAGTTGACATTTATCACACCAACTAGAAAGTTTGTCTATGTCGTATCCTCCTACAGCCACTCAGCGATGATATCTTCAAATACACCACAGCATCAACAGCACATAGATGCAGATTGCTGCTCACTCTATCCGCCACATCATTTATGCATGTAGAAAATAACAGCCGCCTCACCACACTTGCCTGTTGACGACACCCCTGTCTTGATGAACAGTCGCCGTCCAGACCTAAGTACTGGGTTCTGCTAGTTAAGAAGTCCTCGGGCCATTCGTATATCTGGGACCCTACTTCGTACCTGCGGTAACGGCTGTGTAGGACTGTGACAAACTCTTTTAGGAAATCTAGGAATATGGAACCTGGCTGTTGCCGTTCATCCGTTGTTCGCAGTGTATCAAGTGAGAAAAAGGTAATATGAGTTTCACGTGTTTCGCATGAGGGGTGCTTTATAAAACCGTGCTGATTCGTGGCCAGACGCTTTTATATTGGAGCTGAAAAGTGTGTTCATGAATTCTACAGCAAACTGATATTACGGATATTGGTCTGACTTCTTACATGCAGAAATCACCTGCGCTCTCTTCCACTCGGTAGGCATTCTGCGCTGAGCGTGCGATTCATGATGAACGCAAGCTGAGTAAGAGGTCAGTGCGGTAGAGTACTCTTTGTGAAACCGAGGTGGGGCTCCATCCACAACTAGCAGCTTGTTTGTTTCCTTTCAATTGTTTCTCCCCAGCAGAGGTGCCTATTAGTGCGTTCCCCATACCGAAATTTGTGCGATGGTGAAGCGACGCTACGTTTGTACGATTCTTCTGCTGAATGATATCATAAACGCCAAATTTAACACTACTCTTTCTCTCTAGTTGCGTTGAAACTGGTTGCCATTTCAGTAAAGCGTTTTGTGAAGGTGTGCTGAATGTGAAGGTGTGGCAGCGAGCAAAGCAGTCTCGGTCTTGCACCAGACGGGATGCTGGTTTCTAGGAACGCTGACTTGAAGCATTCCTTTCCGTTGTAGTTAGCTTTTGATGTAATTATCAATTTTAAAATATTCAGAGAAAAGAGAGGCTTCAGAATTTTAAGGTACAGACTTCCTTTACTTACAAAAATGATTTAATTATATAAATATGAGGTTTTGTTACTTTTATTTTATTTTTTTCCCTTTGTTATAATTCTCAGAGTAGCTACAGGCCAAAGCTCGATGTTCGTCGTTGGTGAGCCTGATCACGCTAAATCGTGAATGTTAATAAATATTCTCGCAAGCATGTAAAAATATTTTGCAGAAAAGGCTACCGAAATTCGTTTCATAATGTAACTTCAGTTTAATTAATTTTAATTAACGATAGAGCGCTAAATGTGCACGATCGTTTCGTCACGAAACGTACCATGTCGTACTTAGTTAAAATGGCCAAAATGTGGTTCCTTAATAGTTATAACATGAAAGGAACGGAAGAATGCTCCTATACTGGTTTGATATTACAGAATGATTATTTTCATAAACGCAAAAATCTACGTGGCACTTCCGTCTAGTCGGCAGTCAGTAAGAGAAGAAAGACAATTTTAAAACAACCTAGGGGTAGCGATACCTATCACAGATACATTTTACATGAAAGGACGAATTACATAATATCACTGAATTACTTGCTTTACTTCTATAAAAATGAATTCACATTGCGCCTGTTTGTACTCGTAATAAATACAGAATAGCTCACAAATAACATGTGTTGTGAAATTATATTATTGTTTGATGTCTGAGCGACTGCACACAAAAAATACGCTATGGCCTGAGTGAAAAAGATATTGCCTCCTTAGTTGATATATGCTAGGAATCTGTCCAAAATTTACTGCAAGGTGATCTAAATACATGAATGTGTCCTCCATGTGTGTGCCTCGAATTCTGAAAAGGTTCACCTCAATTCTGCGCATGTGGCAATTTGCCAGGGATTCTGAAAATTTACTATTTTTTGATGTGATGGATATTGCACACAAAAATGAAGCTGTAGACTGAGTGAGAATGATTTCGTCGCCGTAGTTGACACATCCTTGGAACCAGTCCATATATTCTTGCAGCATGACCTGATGCAGGTTACTTGCTTTCCGAAAAGCCTTGGCAAGCATCCTCAACTTGAAAATGGCACCCATATCTATTGTGAAAGACGCCTGCGACCGTTAGCATGAGCAAGTATCACAACACAAAATATTTGCTTATTGGTTAACTGCAAGTTGAAAGTTTGAATAACTTAATTGGAATACTAACGGAAATAAGGCTTTGATGTGAGACCAAATTAAGAATTTTCTATAACAACAACATTTATTTAATAAAAATCGTGAAAATACTCCTAATCACTCACTTTTCTTAATAGCGTGATTATATGGAATGCTGGCCCATGATCAGTAATACAGAAAAAAACTGCAATTTTATCTAATCTGACTATCTCTCCTAACTGAGATGACTGTAGGAGCCATTACGCAGAGCGTCCGTACTTACCAGAGTCTCAGCAGGGAATGCCTAACCGTCTCCCTTCGTCCGGTGTCAACACACGATGGCCGGAACGGCTCATAGAGTCTGCACAGCGGCTATTGGCCAACCTAACGGGACCTGCTAACGCGCGGGGAACTTATGTCTCTCTAGTCCAGTGCAGTATCACAATACAATGGTTGGCTAAACGGCATCTCCACATTCACAGAACCCACAGCAGACAGCCCACGCATACGTCATCAGACGACCCGCATTCACATTTGCAAACTATACTACGAATGGTTATATAATTCCGAATAATAAATCTTATATTGATCTTCCATGAGTGTCGGAAGGGCACCCAGGTGTGTTTTGGGTATATGACTGTTGTGTCAGGCCATGTGACGGCACACATGGAGTCGTTACACTGAATACATGTAAGTGTCCTCTTTGCATGTGCCATGAATGCCGACGCTTGACCTCATTGCTAGACACGTTTCAATTTGCCAGGCTATTTTGGCAAGTGATGACGGCGTGGATGGGACTCTGATGCCAACAATAGTAACAATGAATGAAACGTTCTTAGTGGTTTCCAATTCTAAAACGACGAGCCAGACAGCAAACTGGAGGCACTCAAACTTGTCGCCACCAAGAACTGTAGGGTAATGACCAAGTACTGAAAAAAATATCGCACTCATGCTGTGGTACAGTAATTCAACCTAATCGTGCTGCAAGTGGCTCTAAGGTGGTAGCAGAGAGTCACCAGGATGTTTTTAGGAACAGCCTGTTCAGCACAGCATGATAGAGCCAGAAAAGTCTTTACACACCAGCGCATTCGACGGAAGTGACACAGAAATTTTGTTGTGAAAACAACTTCGAAAATGTTTTACATGCTTCTTACTCATCTGTCCTGTCTTTGTTGTTGCACCAGCGATTTCCCAGTGGTCAAAATATTCACAAATAAACGTTCGCGGCGGCTGTGGAATAATGCTGTTGACGTTGAGAAAAGTGTCTACAGCTGCAGGAGATTACAATGAGAAATAGCAGAAGTTTCAAAATTTTAAAGTAAATATTCTGTAAAAGAGATAACAGAATTTTGCAACTGGCATACATCACATAGATATGTTTTTCGGAAGCCGTTGTCCATCGAATGGGTGAAGGTAATATTGTACAATCTTCCTTTCTGTTCCAATCGTTGTGCTTTGGTGAGTAGCAATATTGTATCGATATTTTTCCCTTTTTATCCGGTTCTTGGGTTTTATGTCCCTCATCGCAATTTCTTCTCTCGTGAAAATTACATCATCTCGGAGTAGCATTTACACTAAATGACCTCGTTGTTGTATCTGTACCCATTCCCTTGTCTTCCTCTAAATTTCATGTCACCTTCGTTCCCTCTAACACCACAGTCTCCAGAACCAGAATCCATCTGTAATATAATGTGCCAAATACTTTGAATCTCTCCCCATCGGTCCACGTTTCTCTGAGCTACTTGTCTGAGCTACTTGTCTTCTTATACATTCCTTGATTCACCAGCCATGCATTATGTTGCTTTCAAGTTACCTGACTTCTTTCACAACCTTCACCTTACACAAGTTTTCAAAAATACGACCACCACGTATCAAGCATAAATGAAATTAAAAAAATATTTTCAGGGGGCGGTGGCCCACCGCTCGTTAATACCAACTACAATAATAACATGGATGACTACACTACCTAGCACAATTTTTACAGACTGGTGATAATTTACATTAAGATATGATAATCGTGCATAATTCATAGTTTTATCATCTGAAGATGATGATTTCGTTTTTCGTCACATGAAGCAGTGAATACTTTTATGAACCTGATGATGGTCAGTCTACCGAAACTGATTGTGTATATAGAAAAATTTACCAGCAACTGAAGGCGGCAATATGACATTTCTCAACTTCTTCAGACACTGACAATGCTACCTTTCTCCACAGCTCGAAGTACTGAATAAGTTAAAGTTATTTTTTTGTAATGTGCTTCTTACTTCTATTACAGAGCAGTGTATTGGGCTGTTTGCGTAATGAAATGGAAATGCAGTTGACGATAGTGCTTCGTAGTCTGTCGCATTAAACCCTACCGTGATGACGAGACAGATGTCGACTCTCAATTCTGTTAAGAAAACGTGCTACCAGACTGTACGCATACGACGTGAAAAACCAGTCACACGGTAGTAAGACATCACTGAACGGCACTAATAACACCATCTTGAAACCTAGGATACACCGTCGCTGTTGTCATTGACGCATCGTAGATGATGTGTGGTTGAATACACACAATGTGTCAGTATTACGTTTTAACTACATTTCATTTGAAAATTTGTTTGTTACAATCGTCCCGCAACGTCATTCTGAAGGCAAATTATTCACTTCGCCACAGAAAATTCTCCTGCCATCCAGGAAGTAAAGACATTTCAAAAAGCCGTCGCTAAATGACGAGAATTGCTCCCACGCAACCTCAGCAACGTTTGCCCGAGTTCATGGTAGCAACCATAGAGAGGAAACTTGGCAAGCTGCGAGAAGCACTGTAAGGTAGGATGCATATAGATGATCTCGATTTTCTTCTCCATCAAGGATTAAATAATTTCACTTGTTCCGATCCTTCCAGTCACCGTTATCCAGGCATCTATTCCACGGTCCTCCCCTCTGTTAAATCCTTCTATATCTGTAGTCAAGCGTTAGTTTCGGAAGTCTGTTTTTACGCATACTGTCTGTGTGTTCCCATCATCTGTTTCTCTTTAGATCCGTCTTCTTGCGCACAGCATAAACCTGTATTCCGTTTCTACAGTCTTCATTTCTGAAGTTATCTTCTCTGCTGCACTCTTTAACACTGTTTGTAAATCCTGCTCATATGATTTTGAGGTGAAACCCAGGTTTCGGATCCACGGAGCATAACAGGTGCTGCCATGCATTTTGAAATTCGCCTCTCAAATGGATTTTTGTGCCGTTTTTCACACTGTTCAAGAAACTGCGTATAATTTTAGGGTCTTGTTCACCCCTTGTGACAACCGAGTAGCCTGCTCCAGTATTGCATAATGCATTATAACTGTACTTCTTAATGGCCGTTTTCTCTTGAATGTTATAATCTTTATTTTATTAATAGAGATGTTCATGTTGTGAACTTGCTGCTGAGAAATCGACATACCCCACTGGATGTCAGAATGACCTGTACAGTGTGACCACACCGATAAGCAAATGAAACACCACAGGATTATGTGAATTTAATTACAGTTTTCACGCGATGGATAATTTAATCAACTGAATTAAACGGGATAATCCTGACATATATGAGACATGGGTGCTAAAAGTCACAAGTATAGTAAAGGTAGGCCATTGAACATACAACTGAGTGGAACAGTTATCACAATTGAGGTCTATTTATTATGAGTCCCTACAGACTTCTAATTAAACGCATACTACAGAAATGATACTTGCAACTGAACAACACCGAGGCCTAGGTCGCATAATGGATCTGAAATTAACAAATTAGAATCAACATGCAACTGCGGAAGCAGCACAGTGATTAGTGATTGTTAATCAAGAAGGAAGGAAAGAACTGCAGAAGTAGTGATACAAGCACCTAAAGCCTTGACATGTTGAGCTTGCAATTGCTAATCAGCGTACTTGAAATACAAATGTGGAATTTCTAACGTTAATCTCAATTCTTTGCGCGCTGTCTACAACTCGGTTTGTGGATGCTGCTGCTGCTCACCACACTTACAGTTACCAGGGCGCACGAGTGGATGCTGTCATGGCTGTAAAACTTTGTCAACTGTCCGGCATCGAAGACTGCTGTCTCTCAGAATCTGTTTTCTACGGAGTGCATTTCTACTGAGTGCCCAAAGCGAGAAATGAATTTTTACTCTTTGATTTTAAGTGTGAGCATTGTGCATGATTTTGATCGCCAGTGACAGTAGTCCTTTCAAGCCTTAATCAATTATATATGTTCTAACAGGGCAGTAGTGCTCCTTCCACATACAATTTTAATGTGATTAATCAATAGTGGTGATTTTTATTCGTGGGTTTTAGAAACAGACAGCATGTGACTCACACTTCCTGTCCTAGTTCGTGTTCCCAACAATAACACCTTCACGTACACACAGGCGCGCTCCGGTAGCCCATTACTGATTTTATTTATATTAATCAATGGTAGTTGCTCTTACAGTTCCTTCACGAAAGCCAACCACCTCTAGTAGCCTGATGCCAGCCTAATAATTGCTAGTGTCACGCTCCCAAGCGCTAAGGTGCAGGATGGCCTCTACTCATTCCATCGTTTTCCAGAATAAGTGAGTTCTGCAGGGCTCATTTCCTTAGAGCTCAGCACGCCATGTCGGTCTTTGCTCGCGGGGAAAAGTCGCGGTGTGCTCCCGGTACTAGTGGACTTTCCACATTAAAAACAATCTTTTGTTACTCAATAACCTCCCATAGCTGAGAGTGCAAGCACAGTTTCTGCCACCTACGAAGGCACAGACGGCCCATGTTCGTGGAACTCAGCTCACACGCAACACACCGGCCCTTGAGTTTTCTGCCTGACGTTTCGCCTCCCTCATCAATGGAGGACCCTCAACCCCTCAGGGCTAATTGCTCGACATTAGTCCTCCGGTCTCTGTTGTGCAAGGCTTAGCTCAATATTCGATCCATAACACTCTCAACTACTCGTTTAAGTAATGCTCTTGAACATGGAACTAACATGGATCATTAGTAGTTAGAGATGGCAATCACTAATGTTAACTTTATCAATACTCGTACTCTCCTTTTTGACGGAAATTAATTTAGATTAGCTAGGTTTATCGATTTATTGGAGTTTGATTAGAACGCACTTGTAGTTTTGATAAAAATGATCGTCTATCGATGCTATGTTTCCAAGCCAACAATGTATGGCCATAAAGACTCCTTGAAAATTACACTCCATTTTTTAAAATTATTATTTGATCATCTGTATATAGTAGAGTACAAAAACATTTCATCGTGTTGATGTCGTAGGTGACATTTATTTTCCAACCCCTGACAGGTTCATTTATATAGATGTTCTACACAGTGGGAGACAGGCCACATCCACCTCTGACTCCTTGGTTCATGTTAAGTGTGTGAACAAGTTACTCCAATCGTCTATCAATTTTTGTCTCTTTGGCAAAGTCTTTCACATAATTAGGGAGAGGCGTTTGGAAGGCTATTTTTCCGTTTTTGTAGTCACCAATGTTCTGACTTGTTTGATGCGGCCCACAGCGAATTGCTTTCCTGTGCCAATCTTTTCATCTGCGTCCTCAGCTTTTTCATAATACGCCACAACAGTCGTTTATTGACTTTGAATATACACTCCTGGAAATTGAAATAAGAACACCGTGAATTAATTGTCCCAGGAAGGGGAAACTTTATTGACACATTCCTGGGGTCAGATACATCACATGATCACACTGACAGAACCACAGGCACATAGACACAGGCAACAGAGCATGCACAATGTCGGCACTAGTACTGTGTATATCCACCTTTCGCAGCAATGCAGGCTGCTATTCTCCCATGGAGACGATCGTAGAGATGCTGGATGTAGTCCTGTAGAACGGCTTGCCATGCCATTTCCACCTGGCGCCTCAGTTGGACCAGCGTTCGTGCTGGACGTGCAGACCGCGTGACACGACGCTTCATCCAGTCCCAAACATGCTCAATGGGGGACAGATCCGGAGATCTTGCTGGCCAGGGTAGTTGACTTACACCTTCTAGAGCACGTTGGGTGGCACGGGATACATGCGGACGTGCATTGTCCTGTTGGAACAGCAAGTTCCCTTGCCGGTCTAGGAATGGTAGAACGATGGGTTCGATGACGGTTTGGATGTACCGTGCACTATTCAGTGTCCCCTCGACGATCACCAGTGGTGCACGGCCAGTGTAGGAGATCGCTCCCCACACCATGATGCCGGGAGTTGGCCCTGTGTGCCTCGGTCGTATGCAGTCCTGATTGTGGCGCTCACCTGCACGGCGCCAAACACGCATACGACCATCATTGGCACCAAGGCAGAAGCGACTCTCATCGCTGAAGACGACACGTCTCCATTCGTCCCTCCATTCACGCCTGTCGCGACACCACTGGAGGCGGGCTGCACGATGTTGGGGCGTGAGCGGAAGACGGCCTAACGGTGTGCGGGACCGTAGCCCAGCTTCATGGAGACGGCTGCGAATGGTCCTCGCCGATACCCCAGGAGCAACAGGGTCCCTAATTTGCTGGGAAGTGGCGGTGCGGTCCCCTACGGCACTGCGTAGGATCCTACGGTCTTGGCGTGCATCCGTGCGTCGCTGCTGTCCGGTCCCAGGTCGACGGGCACGTGCACCTTCCGCCGACCACTGGCGACAACATCGATGTACTGTGGAGACCTCACGCCCCACGTGTTGAGCAATTCGGCGGTACGTCCACCCGGCCTCCCGCATTCCCACTATACGCCCTCGCTCAAAGTCCGTCAACTGCACATACGGTTCACGTCCACGCTGTCGCGGCATGCTACCAGTGTTAAAGACTGCGATGGAGCTCCGTATGCCATGGCAAACTGGCTGACACTGACGGCGGCGGTGCACAAATGCTGCGCAGCTAGCGCCATTCGACGGCCAACACCGCGGTTCCTGGTGTGTCCGCTGTGCCGTGCGTGTGATCATTGCTTGTACAGCCCTCTCGCAGTGTCCGGAGCAAGTATGGTGGGTCTGACACACCGGTGTCAATGTGTTCTTTTTTCCATTTCCAGGAGTGTATTTTGGATAAATGACAGCATCGGTCGTAAATACTGAAGTCCTTTATTTACGAATCGATTTCGGTCTGCAAAATAAAGGATTTAAATGTTTACGACCGATGCCGCCATACATTCAAAATGCATTGCCACTAATACGGTCGTGCCGCACGCGGTTCCCAATGGAAATTGATATCAAAAAGTTTATTTCTTTTGGCAAAAGCTTTTTCATTTCTTAGAAACGCTGCGTGCACCCACAGTTGTCTCAAACTAAAATTTCCATCAGTGCAAAATCTTCCTTTTCTGAAACCGACTAGCTCTTCTTATGAAATCATATCAGACATAGATTCAGTCAATTAATTAAAATAGTCCTATAGAACTTATATCCTATATTAACGAGGCTAATACGTCTATAGTAGATTGGGTCGCTTGTATTTCCTTTCCTGACATGGGGAATATTTTGGTTAGGTTCTATTCATTAGGTACCCTAATCACTGTCCAGTATATAAACCAAAAATGAAAAAAAAAAAATCTTCGTGGGACGGAAGTCTGTAGATGTGATTTAAATACACAACAAATTACATTTATTGATAGAGTTTTTGGATGTCTTATTGAGGGATGTCTTGTCAAATTCTGTCCAATTCGTACGTTAGATCCTCAAAATGTCGAGCTGGTTTGAGGAAACTGTCCGTAATGCTCCACGCGTTCCTAGTTGCGGAGTCATCCGGCGACCTTTCTGGGCAAGGTGCGGTTTGAGAAGCACGAAGACAAGCAATAGAAACTGGTGTCGTTTGCGGGCGGGCACTATCTTGCTGAAATGGTAGCCAAGGAGGACTTGGATGAAGGGAAACACAACTGAGAGTAGAATGTCGTCGACTTAACCGCTGTGCAGTAAATCTGCTGCGGATGACAACAAAAGGCGTTGTGCCATGACAAGAAATATTGTAGAGATAATTCAAAAGCCAAGATCACTTAAATACTGTTTACTGGATAACCGGTTTCAACACACTAAAAGTGATAGGACATCTGCTAAGACATGAGGGAATGACTTCCATGATACTAGAGGGAGCTTTAGAGGGCAAAAACTGTAGAGGAAGACAGAGATTGGAATACGTCAAGCAAATAATTGAGGACGTAGGTTGAAAGTGCTACTCTGAGATGAAGAGGTTAGCACAAGAAAGGAATTCATGGCGGGCCGCATCAAACTAGTCAATAGACTGATGACAAAAAAAAAAAAAAAAAAAGTGACATCATCGGATCTGAATCGCAAATTTAGTGTGTTGACACCAGTCATCCAGTGAACTTCTGGTTGTGTGTTTGTGTGTCTCCACACACGTCGTCTCTGGTCATGAGGGCTCACTTCGTGGCGGGACAGGTGAATGAGATTCCATGCCGAATGTGCAGTAGTGTCGGGCACATCACTGCACATTCGCTTGTTGGCGTACAGAGCTCAATGTTAATCTGCGCCTGGGGCTCAGTTTCCTTTCTATGAACCGCCTATTAATGGTCTTTACAGTCGATAAAGTACCACTTGTATGTCGGGTAGATGATAATGATGAATCCGAGGCACTGACTGGCTCTGTCACAGTTCCCCGGTCTTAACGTTCTGCGGTCTCTCTACGTCGACTGCATCATTCTTTAAGCTATGTTCGGCTATGGGTCATACAGTTCTGCCAACATCGTCGAGGAGTGGCATCTTTCCAGTTCAAATATTGAGCGATACGTGGATTACTCCTACCGGTTTCTTTGAACCCAACTGCACGTCCCCTCTCAGACGCTGACATCTGCGTATATTGCTCACGCGCCTGTTTGCAAGGCATTGTTACTACTCAAACGAGTACACGGAGTGAAATTCGGAAAGACTTAACGCCCTGGTATAGATTTGTCCCTTGTTTGGTGTCCTTGCCAGCTGCGATCGGAATTGTACTGCAGCGTCAGACATTCATCCATCGGCCGCCAGAGTTCACAGTACTTCATTTGTCGTCGAAACCTGTAGGAATATCAATTTGTGACCAATCTGCACAAGGGTATTAGTGAAATGTGGCGTAAGTCCCGTAAGTGTAACATCTCCGATTTTAAACTATTCGGAATGTACTCCGTCTGACAATGTTGCTTTCCCGTTCTTCAGTTTTTCGTGATTACGTCTAATCAACTTTTTAGTTCAAGTATCTTATTAATTTGTGTTCTGTTAACAGACGTACATTAATTTAATTTCCAACTTTGTTAATGAAACGTTCTCTCAATCCCTGTTGCTTCTCCATGCTTGTATTTTTAGCTTCACTCATGAACCATGGACCTCGCCGTGGCGGTGCGGCTTCTGCACCTCAGCGATGGCATGCAACTACACTGTATGGTTAAATGGATTAAACGTTGATGACATCCCCTTGGGTACAATACTCCGGAGGTGAAATAGTCCCTCACTCGGATCTTCGGGCGTTGACTACTCAGCGGAATGTCGTCATCAGGAGAAACAAGAGTGACACTTTATGTGTAGGAATGTGCAATGTTAAATCCCTTAATTGGGAAGGAAAGGTTAGAAATTTAAAAATGGAAATGAATAGGGTGAAGTTAGACACAGCGAGAAGTAGTGAAGTTTGGTGGCATATGACTTCTCGTCGGTTAGCACAGGTTTACAGATACAATGCAGGTCTAAGTTAAATGACGAATAAAAAATAGTAATGCGGGTAAGCTACTATGAACCACATAGTCAATGCATTACTGTGGCCAAGAAGACACAAAGTCAACACCCACCGCAGGAACACAAGTTTATATGCAAACTAGCTGTGTGATAGGTTCAAAGAAATTATTCACGTAGTTAAGGGAAAGAAAAGCTTAATTTTGGAAGGGTACTGGGAATCCGTAGTAGGATGAGGAAGAGAGGAAAAAATAGTAGGAGGATGTGGAGTGGGGGGAAACGAGAGGTAGATGAAGCCGCTCGGTAGAATTTTAAACAGTTCATAATTTGATCAACGCTAAGTTTTCGTTTCAAAATCATGACAGAAGGGTGTATATGTGGATGTAGCAGTGTGTCAACAGTGATGTAAGCTCTGAACCACAATGAAGCTGTGGCGCAATAAAGTTTTATTTAGCATACAAAAGGTCAATCACGGGAAAAACAGAATAGAGTTTTACTTATAATTCCTCTATTTGGGCAGTGGTACCTAACGAGTGCCATACTAATATGTCTGTTACAGTTGAACACATCATTGACGTCTTGTAGTCAAAACTTGACTAGGCGACCGCAGATTTTCGGCATAAGGAGTAACCCTCATTCTGCCACAGCCTTGTCAAAGAGAGCGGAGGAGCGGACAAATGTCCTGGGCACTCTCTTGTTCTAGGGGTGGGAAACTGCCCCTAAAGGCGGAAAAATTAGCATTGACCAACGGCATCAAGGTACAGATGGCAATGGAAACCACTGCATTAAAAACACATAACGTGTATCCACAGGAAATGTGGCCTGTAATTGAAAATGAGTCATGATGATCTCTCCATTAGCAAAAGATGCCGGAATAATCCCCCGTTCGGATCTCCGGGAGAGGACTGCCAAGGGGGAGGTTACCACGAGAAAATGATTGAATAATCAGTGAAGGAATAACGTTCTACCAGTCCGGGGGCTAAATGTCAGTATCTTGAATGTGGCAGGGAAAATAGAAAATCTGTAACGGGAGATGCAAAGGCTTACTCTAGATGTAGTAGGGATCAGTGAAGGGAAGTGGAAAGAAGGATTTCTCGTCAAATGAGTATAGGGTAATATCAACAGCAGCGGATAATTGTATAACTGAAGTAGGATTCGTTATGAATAGGAAGGCAGAGGAGAGAGTGTGTAACTGTGAACAGTTCAGTGACAGGGTTATCCTTATCAGAATCGACAGCAAAACCAACACCGACAACGATAAATCAGGTATACATGCCGACGTCGCAAGCTGAAGTTGAAGAGATACAGAAAGAGTATGAGGATACAGAAAGGGTAATACAGTACGTAAACGGAGAGGAAAATCTAATAGTCATGGTGGAATGGAATGCAGTTGTAGTGGAAGGAGTAGAAGAAAAGGTTACAGGACAATATGGGCTTGGGTCAAGGAATAAGAGAGGAGGAAGACTAATTGAGTTCTCTAATAAGTTTCACCCAGTAATAGCGAATACTCTGTTCAAGAATCACGAGAGGAGGAGGCATAATTGGAAAAGGCCGGATGATACGGAAAGATTTCAGTTAGATTACATCAAGGTCAGACAGAGATTCAGAAATCAGATACTGGACTGTAAGGCGTACCCAGGAGAAGATATAGACTCAGATCACAACACTGTAGTGATGAAGAATATGCTGAAGTTTAAGACATTAGTCAGGAAGAATTAATACGCAAAGAATTTGGATAGGGAAGTACCAAGGAATTAGGAGAAACAGTTGAAGTTCTCTAAGGTTATAGATACAGCAACAAAGAATAGCTCAGCAGGCAGTACAACTGAACAGAATTCCGAAGACAGCAAGAACTGACAACTGTGAGAATTATCGCACAATCAGCCTAACAGCTCATTCATCCAAGTTGTCTGCATGAATAATATGCAGAAAAATGGAACATGAATTTGAGGATGCCCTAGATGACAATCGGTTTGTCTTTAGGAAAGGTAAAGGCACGAGAGAGGTGATTCTGCCGCTGCAGTTAATAATGGAAGCAGGATTAAAGAAAAATCAAGACATGTTCATAGGATTCGTCGACGTGGAAAAAGCGTTCGACAGTGTTAAATGGTGTAAGACGTTCGAAATTCTGAAAAAACTAGGTGTAGGCTATGGGAAGAGAACGGTCATACACAATATGTACAACAGCCAAGTGGGAATAAGAAGAGTCGCGACCAAGAACGGAGTGTTTCTATTACAAATGGTGTAAGTAAAGGATGTAGCCTTTCTCCCATACTGTTAAATCTGTACATCGAGGATGCAATGATAGAAATAAAAGACAGGTTCAGGAGTGCAATTAAAATTCAAGGTGAAAAGATTTCAGTGATAAGATTCGCTAATGACATTACTGTCCGGAGCGAATGTGAAGTAGATTTACATGATCTGCTGAACGGTTTGAACAGTCTAATGAGTACAGAGTATTGATTGAGAGTAAATCGAAGAGAGACAAAGGCAGTGAGAAGTAGTAGAAATGAGAACAGCGAGAAACTTAACATCAGGATTGATGGTCACGAAGTAGATGAAATTAAGGAACGCAGCTACCTAGCAGTAAAATAACCAGTGACGGACGGAGCGAGGAGGTTATCAAAAGCAGACTTACTATGGCAAAAAGGCATTCCTGAATAAGAGTAGTCTACTAATATCAAATAACGGCCTTAATTTGAGGAATAAATTTCTAAGAATGTACGTCTGGATTACAGCATTGTATGGTAGTGAAACATGGACTGTGGGAAAACCGGAACCCAAGAGAATCAAAGCATTTGAGATGTGGTGCTACAGACGGATGTTGAAAATTAGATGGACTGATAATGTAAGGTATGAGGAGATTCTGCGCAAAACCGGAGGAGAAAGGAATATGTGGAAAACTGTGATAAGGATATGGGACACGATCATAGGACATCTGCTGAGAAATGTGGGAATGACTACCATGGTAGTGGAGGAAGATGTAGAGGGCAAAAACTGTAGAGGAATACAGAGATTGGAATACATCCAGCAAATAATTGAGGACGTAAATTGCAAGTGCTAGTCTGAGATGAAGAGGTTTGCACAGGAGAGGAATTCATGGCGGGACGCATCATACCAGTCGGAAGACTGACGACAAAAAAAAGGGCACAACTTGAACAGAATTTCTATCTGCCACGTTTGCAGCTTTGCTCGCCACCGCTAAATCTTGATCCTGTATGCATTCTATCACTGGCTGCTGATTGTTCATTTCGTGTTAGCACTTTTCTAGCTTCATTATAAGGAGTAACTAGTAGTCTTCCCAAGTCATCGAAAAATATTCTTGATTTGTAAAGAACATTCCTTCCGCACTAGATACATATCATACCACAACACAAAAGCATTGGAGGGAGAAGTATCACTACTATTGCACAAGATCATTGGACGCCGTTTAGTTTTCCGCTTCCAACTGTAGGTGCCAATAAGCTCAACCAATGTGTTAGCTGCTCTCTTACATACACTGTAGCCCAATATCAGTTTTAGTTTCTTGTCCCCCCTGTTCCTTATTTCCTTATTCCCTCACCGTTGCACATTGTTCCCATAAGACGATCGTGTTACCCTCAGCAAAAAAAAAAAAAAAAAAAAAAAAAAGAAAAGAAAAAAAAACTTTAAAGTGAAAACATTTCGTGTTCTATAAGGGAGTTCAGGCTAACATTTCCTCACTGTCCCAGAATTATACGAGGGTTATTCGGAAAGTAATTAACGATTGATCGCAAAATGGAAACCACAGGGAAGATCAATTGATTTTTTGCATGGGTGTTTGGACAGTGTCTCCAGTATGCCCGTAGATCGCATTACGTCGTTCTTTTTAGTTCTGAGCACACAGAGAGCACATAAAGATATCTAGAACAATAGCGTCTCCCGCCAAGTACGAGGGCCTGGTGAGAGACTTCGCCTGAAGCTATGCAGCCAACATTACATAACTGTCATGCGGTTTCTTCTTCAAGACAATTCTCAGTCACAATCTGCAGGGGCAGTTAAGATGATCCTGCATCGTTTTCAGTTGGAAATGTTTGATTACCCACGATACAGCCCGTAATCGTCTCCCTCTGAGTTTCTTCTCTGCTCACATGAATCGCTGACTATGAAGACAACATTTTGGCACAGACAATGTGCTGTAGGCCAGAGTAGATAATAGGCCGAAAGAAATGGTGCCTGCCTTCAATAACGAGGGTATTCGAAAGTTGGTACAATGCTACGACAAACGTCTAAGTCGGATCGTCGACTGTGGAGGAAGGATGCAGTTAACTGATGCTAATAACACGGTTTTCGTTTTCACTGTGGTTTCCATTTCGCGACCTGTCGTTCCTTACTTTCCGAATAGCCCTCGTAAGATCTCTTTTGAAAAATCCTTGGCCTAATGAAATGCGGAGAAATTGTCATGTGTGACATTTTCTTCTTTTAGCTCATGTGTCAGATCCATGACAACACTCATACCTTGATTTTTCTCGGGTGCTTGTCCATATAATTTTCCTGTATAGATTTGCGTCTTCAAAACCTACAACTTTAAACCCACATTTTGAGGGCTTGCTCGGTAAACCGGGTGTTTCCGTAAAAGCATGTAAAAGTGCAACAGGACATAGAGAGGTACGAATCCAGGGGTCAGAGAAGTCAGCTGAAGCAGATATGGAAGTAGACTTGTCTACCACTTTGTCTAGCCCTAATGTTTTCCAGCCTTTTACAACTAGCATGCATACAGTTTATTTACTTGTACATTCTCGGTTTCCTTCAAGGAAACAAGGAGGAGGAGCCTGATTGCTAGGAAGTCATGATGCAGGTATTGTTTACCTTACTTGTCCATAAGGTGGCTGCGTTGCATCGTATTTACTCGTACATCGCCCCATTACAGAACGTGCCATGAATCAACGAAAGACTCAGTCAACACATCGGTGCAGTGTGGATGTCCTCAAACATCTCGGTGCTTTATTTTCTGATCGCTGGATTGAAGGGAGGTCCTATTCCATCGCCTGCCAGTTCACCTGACATGAATCCAACTGATTGTTTCCTATGGGGATGTCTAAAGTCACTTGCGTATGAGACTCCAGTGCATATAGAGGTGGAATTAGTTGCCAGAATTGTAGCTGACTGTGGTGTGATTCGAAACACACCAGGGATATTTGTGAGGGTGCTTCAGAATCTTGCTCGCCGAAGCCGTGCTTGCATTGAGGCTGATGGCCGTCAGTTTCAGCACATTTTGGAAGATACAGATGGTACGTTCATTGTCAGTGATGGTATTTATAGATAACTGTAACTAATGTAAATAAGGAAGTACACAGTAATGTTATTTTATTCCTATTATCTCCGTAAGCTGGCGTCTCCGACGCCAGGTTCCCTATCTAAAATTGTTCAGTGGGAAACCCTCTATGTCCTGTTTAATTTTTGCACGCTCTTACAGAAACAACTTGTATACTGTTTGAATCGAGAATGTTCTCGGAGAGCCACCAGTTTCTTATCCACATTTGTGCCAGGACTATATAGTTTTCAGAATATTTCCACCTACTTATCCCACGGAACTCTTACAGGTGCCGTCTTCTCATCTACTCATCATGCTCTTCTATCAGACTTACCATCGAAATGTTGTACATGGATTATGCAACGGAACCGTTTCAGTGAGATTACGGCAGAGTTATCTGTTAATTACGTCTGGAACCCATAGACTGTTTGTCGATTCATACACACCAGCCAGTAATAACAGGCTAGTGTAAGCTTCAAGTGTAGTTCCATCTATAGTTACCCATAAACTCTTCGACCGTCAATATTAGTCGACTCCATCACAATACTGTGAATATTATCTTCCATCATAACTTAAAAAAGATAATTTTCTATCAATTACTCTGGCGATAATGTATCTTGGCGGACCAGGAGTCAGATTCATACTGTTTGCTCCAGATGATCTTCCGGCTTGCGAAAAAGTTTCTGAACTCCACACTTGAGTTGAATAACTTACACACTGCTATTTAAGGTATCAGTATATGGAATGCCTTCTGAAACAAATGAAGGATAAATGTTGTCTCACTGGTGTGGTTTTTTTCTTCAGAAATATTCTCCTCGCTTTCAGATGGATTTACTAATGCTTGAAACGTCCCCTTAGAACAATTATACACGACTGTGCTTAAACTGACGCACAATATTTTGTTAGCGCAACGCAATCTGACTTTCAATAATCCCTACAAAAGAATGGGCCCTGACTAACAGTAAACTATACCTTTCACAAATCACTTACCTCACAAAAATCTTCGCTACTCAAGCTACTGCAATACAGCGAGCGCCACTACTGCCAGCTAAATAAAAGATTCAAACTACTGAAGGCACTAACCACTGATAGGGATAGTTAGCAAATGAAAGATATTAATAGAGAACAAACAATGTATTTACCTTGATATCATCATATATAAATATAGCAGTTCATGACAAATTTCAAAACTCCGCCATCTCTCTCCCCACATCCACCACTGCTGGCGGCTCACCTCCAACTGAGTAACGCTACGCGCTGTTCACATCCAGCTGCCGCTGCCCAACACTACAATGGCGAGTATTACAACAATGCAAAGCAGCCACAGACTGCACACAGCACAGCCAGTGATTTTCATACAGAGGTAGCGTTACCAATTAAAAAACCTAAACAGCCTACTTACATAGCCCCCATGCTCCCCACAAAAAATTTTACAAATTGGATTGGGCAGTGGCCAATACAGATTTGAAAAAAAATTTTATAATTACAATAACAAAGAAATCAAATGCACACCCTTATTGATACAATGTTGGTCAAAAGCTAAAAATTTCTCACAGTCCATAAAGACAGTCCAGATTGTTCATCACAGTAAAAATGCAGAGTTTTTCTCAAAGTCTGAGCAGTAAAAGAAAATGCACACAGAAGTAGTGGATTTCCATGCAGTCTTGAAGAAGTAGTGTTGTCCTTCCAACGGAAAGACAGTGCTGACTCTTGACATGCATACAGGTAATGGGCCACAACAGAGCAAACCCACAGCAGAGTCAGTCGTAATTTTGAAGAGTATTGGTAGGTAGGTCATCACAGAGCAGACCCACTGTAGTCCTGGTAGAGATTACGGTATTGGTGGGCCACCAGAGGTGCAGACCCACTGCAGTCCTTGTAGAAATAATGGGATTGATGGATCATCAAAGATGTAGACCCACTGTAGTCCTTGTAGAGATACCCAGCAGCCATCTGTTGTGACTGTGCAGGTGCACAATCACCATTGAAGAGTCTTGCAGGTAATATAGCAAGTTCATAAACCACCACTTGTGCACTCACAAAGTTTTCGGAACTGTCCTTAGAATCAACAATGCTGTTATCCAGTCCCTTGCTGAAATATTAACACACGTGCAAACACTAACAGTCCCTACTTCTCACATATTGTCCATATACTATGACCAACAGAAACGTGTGCAGTGAAATGTAACTTACAATTTAATAATAAGATGAACTGGTGTCAATTACAATATTATAGCACGAAAATATAATTACAAAGGTACAAAATACATCATTAAAAACATAACAATACAGATAACATTTGTAGTACAGGCTTTACAAAAGAATAGAAATAAACATATACATCAGTGTTACAGGAATTATGACATGAGTACAAAAATAAAAGATCAGAATCACTTTCGAAACATCAACTTCACACATGAGCATTAAAACAAAACAGAATAAATAATGTGTAAGCATATTTATAAGGTAAATAACATATTATTAATGCCAATTATATTTGAGGATAACAGTATTCCTCATCATAGTGAATGTAGCTTAGTACTAGAAAAATTCTACAATTCTTATCAGATAAACACATAAAGACAGGAAAAACACAAATACACAAGGGTACACAAACATATAGAGGGATGACACAAAAGGAAAGGACAGGGTTTGTTTTACTGCGGTATTTTGCATGGAGATCTGCCTTTGTTCATCATTATTCCCAATTGTACTATCTAAGCCTGCTGTCTGTATTCTGTTCACATCCTCTTTCAAAATAGTTTTTCTCCACTGCACAATACTCATTTTGGTCCAAATCTTTTTCATATAACTTCTCAATGCATTTTTTTCCTATTGTCCATAGTCAGTTTCTCATATAGTCTACCCCCTCTTAAGCTAACTTAAATCTACTGAGCTCAGATGCTAAACTAAGGGACGAGGCAATGCAGCATCACATAAAACAATTAATATAAACAGCAATGAAAAAAAACGCAGATTTGTGAAGCAAGCAGCATTAAGAAATTAGCAAAGCAAATGTAATATTACAACTAATCTAAGGCAATGTGCAGCAAACAATAAAAATAAATCATTAGTAAAACTGGCTTAACAGAATAATGTAAAGTCAAATTCAATAACACTATGCCTGGGAAACAGCAGCAACTTATACCTAAACATGACATAGCTCAAGCAGAAAAAATATTACAGTAAAAACAACAATGCAGATAAGGGAAATGTATATTCACATCTCAACGTCTATGTAATTAAAGTGGTGCAACACAACAACTTATTGTAAAAAAAATATTACCATGTACTTGAAAAGAAAATTATGTGTCCAGTTACTGTTACTAGTCCCTTCTTATTGTTCTTTCCTTTCCAAGTGCTCCTTTTTTTAAAGAATGTGGATTACAAAATTATCATTTAATAGATCTGTTGACAGAAAGTGTTCACATTAGCAAATGCATCTAAGTTTATTTTATAAAACTAATGCTGTAACACAGCTGGAAAACAGGTATCAAATGAAATAAGTAATTACGCAAACCAAAGCATAAAAATATCATTCACTAGTCATGTGACATTTCATAAGTTAGTAGAAATTCTCTCAACTCTCGTAGAAAGACGCTTTTCGTAATCAGGTGTGCAGATGTAAAAATATTTCATTAGGCATTTCAGTAAATATCATAAATTACGAGCTCCACAGTATGCTTTCAACAAGGAAATGTCAATAGCGAGGATAATGGCCTCCCCTTTCTTTTTTTTCTACCTGTGCCTCTGATGAGGCACTCACTAATGACTTGTTCTCCCGGCGTCTGACACAGCTGCGTGCCCACGACGCATTATGTGCAGGTGGTCACTTAACTTTCTTACGGAAATATTTACGACAGCAATTTTCGCTACAGTGACAGTCTTATATAAAAATTTCACAGGTCGAAAATTTGCGTTACAAATGTGTAGAAACAAAATCCTGTAAATATAACAGCGTTCAAAAAATTTTCGCCAGCATTGTGATACATTCACGCATTTACACACATTTCATAACTATTAAAGTACGAATCTTAGTTTCCAACAACCTTTTTCACAAACCAGAGTCCCTAAACACTACTCATTATTCCTTACCTTATTCGTCGACACTTCTTCAGTATTTCATCATAAGAAATACGTAGCATAATCAAACTCCTCATATACGGTATCATCATCTTATTAATCATAAACATACCTCAACAGTATAATACACATCGTTGTCGTAATAATATCATAACATCTTAGTCAACTCTCAAAATCGTCGTAGCTTCCTCCAATAATTTCGAAACCTAAAAAAAATTCTCTGCTCATGTAAATAATGTCATCCGCCTCAAACGTACTTTAAAAATCATGATCCCATACCAAATACATCATTCAAAGCTCTCATAGTATCACAATGGGTCCGAAAAAATATGAACAGTTCGCACAGTACAGACCAAATACAATTTCATAAGTGTGATGTTATCCAACTGTGTAATTGCGTAAACATCTGTCACTGACGTAATAAAAAAAGTTTATCTCTCAGTTACATGGTCAGATAGCTGTGTAATTTGTGTGTTAGAGAAATATGGTACCGATGTGTAAAGTTGTATAAGCAAATACCATATTAGCTAGGGTTCCTTGTGGTTGCCACACACATGGTACACAAAGTAAGTGTGTACCCCCCTGAGGACAAATGTAATTATACCCTCAGGTGTTACAAATTACAGCAATGGAATGAAATGTATCACGGAAAACTTTCTTTGTAATTAAAAAATCTTTAAAAATAAGTGTTTTAAGTATAAGATTAATCACTCAAATGCGTGTACTGTAGCGCTAAACTGTGCGTCTTGTCGCAACATAATCTCTGTGGAAGTGTCGTAGTTATCGTCCTCCGAAAGCTAAGTTCTGCAGAAGTCAATGTACTTACCTCATGATAAACAAAAGTGAAATGCTTTGCGTATAGATATCGTAGTTATTATGCTTATTGGCGTGATGAAGAAAGTACTGTACAGTAACGTATTGTTATGCCACGAAAAAGGCTGTCTCATTGTTGCTATACCACAAAAGTTACTACTAAAACATGTTTTTCTTCCCAGAAGAATTCAGAAAACTGTGCAGATATAAAACAGATACACTGCAAAAGCAACATTGTAAATTGTCACTCATTAGTAGCGTCGTGATAACATCGTGTAGCTGGCACATAAACTAACCACTGTGTCCTCTGGTATCTCACAGAAAGTACTTTAAACCCAGAATGTATTTTCAAGTAAACCAAAATGTTGCATTAAAACCTCATTAGCAGTACCAGTATGTGTCCTAAGTATGTAAGCCTGATAGTCGTTACGTAATCGTGCAACTAACAAGCAAGAATGTACAAATAACAACACTGTGTCGTCTGTTCACTATAACAATGCATTCGTAATTTCTGTTTAAATATGTTCTCTTGGTTCTTGACTGGATATTTCACTTCAAACATTGTTACATGTTAACAGATTCTAAATCTGACAAAGCATACTAGAAATGTGAAGAGAAAAGTTTTATGGCAAAGACAAAGTTAAAAAGCAGATTATCTTTCAATAAACGGTTTTACATGTGAAATGTGGTGTAAACCTTTACTCTTCCTAGTATGCAGAGTTTCAACTTCAACGCAATTATCATGTGGTATACGTCGGATTCTGTAAGGTCCATTGTAAACTAGAAAGAATTTGTGACTCAAGTGTTTCTTCTTATGTGACAATGAATGAGCTTTAATGAGAACTTTCTGACCAATATACAATTTCTTTGCATTTGCTTTACCGTGTAGTTCTCTCCTTTTGTCTGCTGCAGATTTTATATTTTTAAGAGCCACATCAATTATGTCTTTGTGTCGAAGTTTACGTGTATTCGGGAAAGGTACAAGCTCTCTGATTCTGTTCGGTGGTTCTTCATTCTTCAGTATAAGAGTAGGTGGTAAAGCAGTGGAATCATGAGGCATTTCATTCAGCACGTTTTGAAATAAGTGTAAATATCTGTCCCAATGCTGATGCTTTCTGTGACAATAAAGTCTGCAAAGCTTATTGATTTCTTTCATAATCCGTTCAGACGGGTTACAATGTGGTGAGTACAATGAAATAAAAACAGGTTTGATTTTATGGTTGCGGTCCGTTATCTGAAATGACTTTGCTAACGTGTCCAACTTCACATAAGAAATTTTTAACAAAGGCGTTGGATACAGACCGTCCAGTGGCTTTACGTAACGGTGTGAAAGAAACAAATTTTGAAGTAAGTTCAACAGCGACTAGAACGTACGAAAATCCATTAGATGTTCTGACAAGCGGTCCCAAGAGATCAACAGCAGCAAATTCTTTTAATTTAGAAGGAATGATAGGAAACAGCGGAGCACGATGGGAGATAGTAGATGGTTTCCCCTTTTGACAAAGTTTACAAATAGACAAGACTCTTCGAATTCTCTTTTCCATATTGTTAAAATAACAAGTCGTTCGAAGAATATGATAACATTTTCGTGGGCCAAAATGTGCGTAGCTGAAATGAATGTACCAAATGAGCTTATTAACAAAATCGTCTGGAATGCAAAGTACCCATAGCTTGTCATCAACAGTGCAGCGTTTGAAGAATATGTTGTTTCTAACCAGGTAATAATGCCGAATCTGAGTGTGTGTCTTTCATGCCATTCACTTTTGAAGTCTTTCCAAATCGGATCTTTATCTTGTTCATGAGCAATGTCCTTTAAAGGTGTGGAGATGAAGTTTTCAAATGCTACTTTCTGAATGTAAAGAATACTGAAATTTTTCTCAATGTTGCCTTCTGTGTTACTTTTCTCAAGCCCAGCCGGTGCGCGTGACAGCGCATCCGCAACAATGTTCTCCTTGCCGGGAATGTAGACTATTGTGAAGTGGAATTCTTGCAGAAACAACGCCCAACGTTTTAACCTGTCATGATTTAATTTTGAAGACATAAGAAATTGTAATGCACGATGATCACTGTATACTTTTACGTGCTTACCAGAAAGAAAGAAACGGAATTTGTTAAATGCCCAAACAATAGCTAAAGCTTCTAATTCAGTAACGGAATAATTTTTTTCAGATTTTGTTAGCACTCGGCTAGCAAAAGCAATGGTTTTCTGAACAGTAGTGTCATTTTCTGTGGCTTCTTGAAATAAATGGGCACCAAGACCGACTTTAGAAGAATCCGTGCTAAGGCATAAATCTTGTGACAGATCTGGATGAGCTAGTATTGGCGCGTTAAGTAGCGATTCTTTCAAAGAATTGAATTCCAACTGTGCTTGTTCGTCCCAGTTCCAAATAGTATTTTTTCCAGTGAGAGAACAAAGTTTAGGTGTAACAAGAATTTGCATGTTCAGAAAACGACGGTAAAAATTTACGAGACCTAGAAAACTGCGGACATGTTTTTTTGTGGATGGAACTAGAATGGCTCTGATTGCTTCTAACTTTTCAGGATCCGGCTGAATGCCTTCAGAAGAAATAATATGTCCCAAAAACCTCACCTTTGACCTACCGAATTCAGACTTTTCCAAGTTAACTGTAATTCCAGATTCTGCAAAAATACGTAACAAACTGTTGAGGATGCGATTATGTAGTTCCCATGAAGCTTCTGCTATTAGAATATCGTCCACATATAAAGTGATGTGACGTTTTAAGAACTCAGGTAATATGGAATTTAGCCCGCGAATGAATGCTGCTGAAGAAATGTTCAAACCAAAGGGAAGTTTCCGAAACTGATAACAAACGCCGAAACAAAGGAAAGCTGTGTATTTTCTACATTCTCGATGAAGTTCGATCTAATAAAAGCTGGATCTGAGATCAATGGAAGACAGCACTTTTACACCATTAAAATTTTGAAGAAGTTCTTCCAACGTTTGCGGCCTGTCTGTTTCAGGAATAATGATCGTATTGATTTGTCTCGAATCTAAGACAAGCCTGATCGATCCATTTTTCTTCTCAACAACATGTAATGGATTGTTGTATGAGCTTACTGCAGGTTCAATAATGCCCTCGTCGAGCATAGATTGTATTTCTGTTCTAACACGGTCCCTATAATGTGCTGGAATTACATATGGTCTAACACAAAATTTAGTATGCTCACGAACACGAAATTGGTATTGAAATCCCTTGATTGTTCCTGTTTTATGAGTAAAAACTGTGGAATGTGCTTGTAAAATCTCAAAAAGGTCCTGCCTATCAGTGTCATTACAATTCTCAATTGTTTGAATTTTATTCTGAATTAACTCATTAATTTCAAATATGCCGTCGATATCAACCCTGTCAGTACTTGCAGAGTGATTGTTAGTGTCAAATTCCGTCGAAAATTCCGAACTGTTGTCTAACAGGAGGTAAAGCCGATTAATTTCTTCGTCATGGTTTGAGAGCCAATCTTCAAATTTCAAAGCTATTGACTTACCTTCCTTCTCTAAACTTATTTCAGCATCGTGAAAGTTTAAGATTGCTTTGTGTTCATTCAAAAAGTCTATTCCCAATATAATTTCCGTCCACAGTAATGGAACAATAAGAAAGTTCATAGAGAAGCTGTGGCTTTGGCAAAAGAATTCTAAATTGGTTTGTTGGCGTACATCTACACTTTCTCCAAAGATTGCACCTTGTAATTTAATCCTACGTAACGGAAGCGTGGGGCAATCGTTCGATTTGTTGCATTTGCTAAAAGCTGTTTCACTAATTACTGAAATGGGACTGCCAGAGTCAAGTACTGCCGTAAATTTTACGTCATTTACAGTAATGTGAATCACAGGATATGCAATGTTGTTATGTTTTACGTCGTGTTCTTGAAGTAAGATGTCCCTAATGTCTTCCATTTTTACGTAATTACTAGCTACGGCAGCTGCGTCGTTAGTGTCATAAGTACGTTTTGTGGCTGCCAAGGGTGTGAGTCATTGCCTATTGTCTCTTTGTTGGCGCGCGTCGTTATTGGGATTTGGAGACCTAACTTCTACAAATTAACCGTGACGAGAGGGCCCTGCCCTGTTTAAATCCCGCCAGTTCTGATGCAATTCAGGTCTGTCGTTACGATCACATCGTCTGTCGTCATGTCGGTAGTTCCTGTAGTTTCTTTCTTGTCGGTTAAGTGTTGGAGAATTTCGCCCTGAGTCGTAACTGCGCGCTGGACCGTTGCGTCTAAAGTTATTCTGTCTCCCGTAATAATAATTATTTTGGTTCCCATATTGTCTGTTTCTAAGGTAATCTCTGTCATATTCTTTACTACGGAAATGCGATCTTTCTCTGTAACTATTATTACTCTGCCAGTGGTTGTCATATGGGTGGTGTCTGTTTTGGTCACGATTTGCGTTGTAAGAATAGGCTTGTCGTGTGCAGTTATTGCTTCTGTCGTCACGAAATTGTGACGGATGTGTCCTGTAGTGATTGTTTTCCTGTTTTTGCATCCCGCAACTGTCTGTGTCGATTTCTAATTCTTGTAACAGTCCCTGAAAAGCTTCAATGTCGTCTTTGCAACGTCCTGTCAAAATAATATGTCGTAAATGTTCAGGTAATTTGATTAAGCAAATGCGGATGCGTTCTGAGGGGCTGTATGGGTTTGACAGGTACTGATTCTTGTGCAACATGTCTTCAAAATATTTCACAAGACTGGAGAATTCAGATTGTTCGAAATGTTTCATCATTATGATGCCATGTTTTACTCGGTCTTGTGTAGCTTGAGACCAATATGCTGAGAGGAAGGCATGGTAAAATTCTCCTTCACTGTGACAATCGTGAATGACCGATCGCATTCTTACAGCTGGTTCATTCTCTAAATAGCCACACATAAATTCTAACCTGTGCTCCAATGACCAGTTGGGAGGAAAACAATGAGACAATTGATGGAGCCATGCTTGTGGATGAATGTCGTTGCCAGAATTCTTAAATGTTTTGAATTTACGTGTAGTAATGAACAGCTTATAGTCAAAATCATCATGTCGGCGAGTCGCATGTCGGTCATTGTTACGTCGTTTCGGCGGTTCCATCCCAAAATTCGGTGTGACTTGCCAATTTCTTTCATAATTTCCGAATTGTCCTGTGTTATTATTTTGTGTCTGTTCCGTATTTCTAAGTCCCTCTTCCCGTATTGGAGCGCGAGTGGCCTCTGAAATACGTAATTCTTGTATTACCTGAGTCAGCTGATCTTGTACTTCCCGGATTTCTCTTTTGTACTGTGTATTGATCTGATTTTGATTTTGTTTGAATTTTCTAATTTGTTCATACTCTTCTGTGTCAGTGAAGGCTACAGGTCTTGTGTCATTCAGATCATCATCTACCTTTGTAGATAAGTTAGTGAACTGATCTGAAAGTTCGGCTACTTTATCCGATAGTGAAATTATTTCCTCTGTATGTTTTTCTGAACCACGTTTCAGAGTATCTACTGTGCCCTTTAAGTTTTCCTGAGTTTTTGCAAGTTGCGTAACCGAATCGGTAGATGCAACTGAGTCAAATTTAGCTTGCAAGGTCTCATGATTTTCATGAACAATAGTTTGCAGTCCTCTTATGGCTGCTTCTTGATTCTGTAATGCATTTTCATGCCGCAAAAAAATAGGTTGAAAATGCTCACAAATTTGTGTTTTTACGTCATTACAGACTTTTTGACATTTCGATTCAATGTGATGTAACTCAGTAGTTAAATCCTCACGTGTTTGTTCAAGAGTTTGCTCCAATGAGTCTAACTTTTGAAGATTTTGTTCCATTGCGTCTAACTTTTTAAGCTTTTGTTCCATTGTGTCTAACATTAGAAGCTTTTGCTGTGTTTGTCCCATTTGTTGTATTAATTGTAATAACAATGCATTGGTGTCTGAAACATGTTCCTCAGTGCTTTTCGGCAGTGAATTTGCACCGGAAACATGCACATTTTGACAAGCAGAAAATGTGTCTTGACTTATTTGAGAAAACGGTGAGGATCCAAAACCTGAATCTACAGTATTTGCGAGATCGTGTCGTGTCATTTCGGCTTCCTGAGGCGAGGTATTGCCGACCGATCGATCGATAATGCTTCCCTCTTCACTAATTGTTTCACTGTCCACGCCATTGTTTGCCGCCCGCTCCATTTCCCTATGCACAATTACCAAATTACTACTTTGCACATCAGTTAATTCATTACTCGGTGGCGCTAACACACTGCTTTCGTTTTCACTGTCATTTCTCAGTTTACATTGGAGCCTAGTATTACGTTTTTCACACGCCATTATTGTCACAGTATTTCACACGACAACACCGAAAAACACAATTTGAAGAGCAAAAATAGGGGAACACATTAACATAGCACTGAAAATAATATCTAGTTAATTGCAGCTGCGAAATACTTGGTGCAAATCTACATGCGTGCTACACCTCTTTTACTGTACAACAATGAAAGACTGCAACTACAAAGGAGATTCTCTCTACAGTTACGCGCTAGCAATAAACAAAATCTACACTAATTACACAAACTACAAGAAAAATCAGAAGATTCCAGTGAGGTATCCTAGGCTAAGGGTCGACATATGAAACGTCCCCTTAGAACAATTATACACGACTGTGCTTAAACTGACACACAATATTTTGTTAGAGCAACGCAATCTGACTTTCAATAATCCCTACAAAAGAATGGGCCCTGACTAACAGTAAACTATACCTTTCACAAATCACTTACCTCACAAAAATCTTCGCTACTCAAGCTACTGCAATACAGCGAGCGCCACTACTGCCAGCTAAATAAAAGATTCAAACTGCTGAAGGCACTAACTACTGATAGGGATGGTTAGCAAATGAAAGATATTAATAGAGAACAGACAATGTATTTACCTTGATATAATCATATATAAATATAGCAGTTCATGACTAATTTCAAAACTCCGCCATCTCTCTCCCCACATCCACCACTGCTGGCGGCTCACCTCCAACTGAGCAACGCTACGCGCTGTTCACATCCAGCTGCCGCTGCCCAACACTACAATGGCGAGTATTACAACAATGCAAAGCAGCCACAGACTGCACACAGCACAGCCAGTGATTTTCATACAGAGGTGGCGTTACCAATAAAAAAACCTAAACAGCCTACTTACATGCTTCCAATTATCATGGGAAGGAACACGTTTTATCATGATTGTCACACAGAAATTACTATGACAGACACGATAGATGCACACAACAGCTAATAAAATGTAGCTTTAGCGACAATGTGCTACAATAATTTGAACACAAAAGGCGACTTGCATTTTTGTGTTACCTTCGCCCGTTGCAACAGTAAGGAATCAGATATTTACTTTTACCTAAAAAACATTTTCGTATACACCTCAAGCATGTAGAAATAAACCTTGACTACGATATTTGTACATTCTGTGAATTTTCAAGCGCCCCCCCCCCCCCCCCCCCTCAGGTCATATTGACCCGAAGAAGACAAGTGTAACAATTTAAGTTTTAGCAGGACAGAGATAAGTTTTTTTTTTAATTTTGAGCTTTAACGTATTTAGAAAGTTTAGAAAAACAAAACGATCAAGTCTGCGTCAATAACAGTTAAATATTAAAAAATTATTGAAGAACTAATTCCAGTTCTAGTCATACGGACCCGGAGATAACTACAGCGTTAAAAGACACTGACAGAAAAGTGGACAGCCAGGTGACTCAATTCTCATTCCGCCTTTCTCACCAAAAATTTTGGCTTGCCAACATATTGGCGCTCTTTCATCACAGAAAACTCTCAGTCTTTTTATCCAGTGTCTTTTTGTAGCTAAGTCTTCATATTCAGTACCTCCCTCTCACTGCCCCTGCCTATGTATGTCTCTCTCTCGCTGCCTCCTTTTTCTCCCCTCTCACTGCAACTCTCTCCTCTCTCACTCACGCTGTCTCATTTCCTATTTCCTTCTCACTGCCACTGTCGCCCCCACAAGTCGGCAGCTGAAAATTTCTGTGGGTTTTGACTTACATCTTCTCCCATATCCACGAGTTTAAGATTTTGGACAAAGTTGGGCCGGTCTGGGACTCTCAAGACCGCCCTTTCCAAACATATTCATATTCTTCACTCATCTGTATTTTTCATGTACACTTATGTCTTCAAGAAGTAAAAATGTTAATGAAAATATTTAGTAGAATTTGCAGTATTTCTAGTTTTATAGTCACGTTACGTCCGTTTCAGACATGTTAAGACCCTTTATAGCCATTTTGTATCACGGCAGATCCCCTTTGGGGATATTTGTACAGGCGTGATGCGTCCACCATACAGAGACAGCGCGTCATGTAGTCTTATTGTTGGAGAAATTCTCATTTAAAACATAGATTGCTGGTCTCATAACCATTGCAATCATCATAGAAACTTTGTCATGTGTTCACTACGTGAAAACTGGATGTACGCCTCAGACCAGATGTTACGTCAATATTTTACGTGCACAAGTACCCTTACTTCGAACCTCTGGTTCATCGTAAAGGAAATGATATCGAAAAACATCTCTATTTTCTCCAAGAAAATCATCATGAAAACATATGGAAAAATTTTTGATGATATAAGAAGAACAGAAATTATAGAAGCGGCCATCCGGCAATTGGTACTTTTTATACACAAAAATAATGATTTTCATAGTGTATTTGGATAACGGATACAGATGTTCTAAAAGGGGTAAATGACGTTGGTAGATGTATATCCAGTGAGAAAATGGAAGCATATTGCTATGGTTAGTTATTTACATAATTCCTAAAAGTGGGTTATTGCTGTTTTCTTCATTACTGCGGTAGCTTTGAACCTCCGGTTGTTGGTAACGAAAAATGACCTCGAAAAAAGTTCTGAATATCCCTCATTATATAATCTTAAGAACATTTCCTATGAATTTCGATGATCTCCCGTAAACAGAAATTGTATACGTGGCCATCCCCACAGTCGGCAACTTTCATACCAAAAAAACATGAGTTTTCAGTATTTCCACAGGAATCGCCCGTGAAGAAATGATGATATTATCTCCTAAGGTCCACCCTATACCACACCTGTTCGGAAAGAACCAAGCAATTTGCTCGATATGGAATAATGTAATATTTAAATTTTGACCCTGTTCTGTGGGTTAACTTCAGTACGCCCGTTTATCCGACATGCATGCAAATAGTCGCTAGGACAAGGGTTATCAAGAACACTTGACCCCTTATCTCTGTGAACAGTAGAACACTCGATATGATACACGGAAATATCGCATATTTGCTCGCAGACATTTGGAACTTGTTAGAAACGTGTGGAGGAACTGTGAGTTTGTGCCTACACAAATAATGAATTTGGTTTGCATTGTGCGATTACTATATTCTAATAGAATTATTAAGTACAGTATACGTTCTTTGTCCGTGACTCAGGTGGAGAGAAGGGTTGACAGACTGGATGAAGGAGGTAAATCATCCGGAAATTCGTTGCTAGAAGACGCCCGCTGGATATTGGAGCATCGCAGGTGTGTAATATTGGAGCCGCACCTGGCCGACGTGAAGCGGCGGCTGACGTGGCAGCGGAAAGTCGGAGCACTTCATTGCGACCCATCCCGCTGTATTTATTTCTCGGGCGACCCGCGGCGCTGCGAGTGTAGCCTACGCACAGGGGCTAGGCGGGCCGAGGACGACCTGCGTCGCGGTGCGCGGGGTGATTTATGAGGCCACATTTTGAGTATTGATCAGCGCAACGGGCGCGGCTTGTCGCGCGTTATTAATGCCGTCATACGTCAGGGGCCGCCCTGGGTTATTACACGGCTGCTGCGTGCGCCTCCGCCAAGTATATCGTTGACACAGTGCCAGGGTGCGAGGAGCGACGTCAACCCTGTGATGGCGTCGAGAATCATTGCGAAGAAGCGTTTGCTACCGGTCGTCCTCAAGCTTTCGTTTCGAAATCATCACCCTCCGTATTTCGAAAGACAGTTTCCTAATCCAGCAAGATATTCGAGCATGCTGGACTTATGTTCCCTTACGGTATACTTTCGTGACATTAGTGTATCACTTATAAAGTTACGAATACCGTACTGAAAACACTTAAAAACAAGTTTAATTTCCTACTTCTAACATAAACGTACACTTAACAGACCTTTTCCAATTAACCCTTAACTGGAGCAGTGCGAGGCAAGAGGACCCGACGCTCTTATTGTAAATCATATATTTGTTACCCTTGCTGGAACCGCGTTTTTATCAGTAGCTTCGTCATTTTAGTTCATTGCTAAGGCCAGTTGATAAAGTTAAGGAATGTTGTTACCTAGGCAGCAAAATAACCCATGACGGACGGAACAAGAATATAAAAATCTTATTAGCACTGGCAAAACGGGAATAACTGGCCAAGAGAGGTCTACTGATATCAACGGTAGTCATTAATCTGAGGAAAAATTTTCAGATAATGTACGTTTGGAGCACAGCATTATGTGGTAGTGAAACGGACTGTGGGGAACCCGAAACAGAAGAGAATAGAAGCATCTGAGATGTGGTGCTACAGAAGAATGTTTCAGATATCAGGGAATGGCTTCAAAGGTACTAGAGGAGTTGTGGATGGTAAAAAGCATGGAGGAAGACAGAGACTGGAATACATCCAGCAAATAACCGAGGAAGTAGGCTGCAAGTGCTACTCTGAGATGAAGAGGTTGGCACAGGAGAGTAATCTGTGACCAGCCGCATCAAAGCAATACAAGATTGTAAGAAAGATAAGGAAAATGTTTGTAGTAAAACTTGCCAATCCATTTAGAAAAACTATGTAGAATACCAAAAAGCTTTTCTCTTGATATTGCCATTTCATATGTGAATTAAAGTATTTTGAACAAAACGATATCATGCTATTATTATTATTACTATTATAAGTCCACTCTACTTTTGAATATGAAAGGATACGCGGAAAAGTTGCAATTTAAACCATACCGATTTAAATAATTTTGAAATTTATTTGTTTTTCGTAATAAATAATATTTATTATCATACGATGTAATCCACGATTAAATAAAAGACTTTCCATGCAACTGGCCGGAGAGCAAGAAAATAAAGAAGTCAGGCACCGGAACCCTCTGCTCCAATTATCTATGAGCTCGCCACATCTCCGTTGAAGGTGAAGTATCGCAATGCTTAAAAGCACAAAGTTGTTCGCAGACGAACGATATGGGTTTGTATTGCGGTGTAACGAGGCCGTATCGAATGTGAAAAGTTGATGAAGAGTTACCATTCATGATATGTGCCTCTCTTATATTCTCAGTAAATAATTCCTTTGTACGTATGTCATTACTTCGTTGTTTGAACGTAAGTTCTCCTCATTTCAGTAAGAATAAGGCAAAGACAGGAAGATTATTTTCTACAATCTCTTCCAGAAATAGTTGTAATATTCAGTTCCTTATTCTCTTCGTTGCCCATAAAACTTGCGTTGCTGTTTAAAGAAGTGCTCTGACGAACCAGTCAATCGTTACCTTGTGTACTCCTTATTAGAGTTGAAAATTGAATTTTTCACAATTAAAAGTGCGCAGGATTAATTCTCACTTAACTGGACTGCATGTTTTCCGTTCACTACTATTTGCAGGTTATTCTGATCCCAAATAAATTCTTTCGTAAATTAATGTCATCGTATCCTTTGCAAACAGAAGTATGCTTCTGACTTATAGCACGTCTTAAAAATAATTAAGGTCTTCATATTCATTTAACGCATAATTAACATTCCATAATAAATACTACTGAAATTATCTTCCTCTTTGGTAAAGAAGGTGGTAAATATCATTAAATATGTGTTACTTTGTGTAATTTTAACATTGTTTCCTCGCACCAACGATATCCAGGGTTCCGCTATTTAATGAAATGTTTTGACTTACACAAATAAAGTAAACATCATACGAGAGTTGGAAAGAGAAGTCTCATTCACTCACTTCAAAGTGAGATCAAAATCGCTACAGAACATAGACTACAGATTCATGTTTTTTGTTGCTAAGGGTGGTCGTAGACCACTTAGGTCCATTATCTGGCATTGTGGTAAACTGCCACCGCGTGATTTATAGCTGTCAGCGCTAGCTAGACTCCTGCGATGTAAATATAAGTAAACACAAACAAAACCGTTCGCATGTTAAATTAAATGTAAATATAGAAATCAGGATCTCATTAAATTGGGAGCCACCTCTCGCTCGTCTTTCAAATGAGCTAAATAAACGAAAAAATTTCGCTAGGAAAAACAGTGTTTCAAAAACAGTATAAGCTTAAATGATGCGTTCCGCCTTCTTCAGGCATCTTAAAGAGTTCGTATAGGAACTGCAGGTAACGCATTAGTCATAAGTAGTAAAAGATCTATGACTAACGCTTTACCAGCAGTGCCTATTCGAACTGTGAAGATGCCGCAAAAGGTGAAACGCGTCAATGAAGATTATGCTATTTTTACAACGTAGACAGCTCGTTTCAAAACTATGGGGAGCCTCTCTCCCCCTCCTCCCCCCAGGAGGGCGTGCGGACGCATAACAGGGGTCCCGGGCGGAGCAAGGAGTACCAACGCATTACATTGTTAAAAAAAAGTAGCTATTTGCTCAAGAGAAATTGGTAAATACTTGCGACGAACTCTTGTGTACTTTGAGATTCAATTTAGTCTTAAATCCTCGGTCTGAATGCAAGCGCGGTAACTGACCGTAGCCAATCGGACCGCTGGAATTCGTAGCGTACGAGTACAGTAAACGTGCGAAAACTTGGACCATAATGGCACATTTCATAGCAACCGTCTTCTGTATAGAATTATTCACAGCTTCAACGATACAGCAATTTTTGCCTGTAGTGGCTTTGATTCTAAGCAGCGTTGGTGCTCGAGTCTTAGGTGGGCTGAGCTGTTCACTCAGTATCGATCAAACAAGCAGTTCAGGAGAGTCTACTTTTGATTTGAAAGTAAACTGTCGACTTATAAGGATATTACTTTCTTTCTCTCGTCATGAGTTTGCCGAGAAAACGCAAATACAGTGATGATGACATTAAATTCAATTTTGTTTCTGTACAGTACAATAGTGTCGACCAGTCACAATGTACTGTTATAAAGTATTGAGCAATTTTGCCATGAGACCTTGCCATCTCGAACGGTGTTTGCGGACTAAACATAGCGCATTAAAAGGTATGCGAACGGATTTTTTATTCTGCGAAATTTTTGAGTTTGAAACATGCGAATTTGGAAAATACTGGATCAATTTCTCAGTCTCCTGCAATAACGAAAATAGCTTTCTATGAGTTGTCGCTACTCATCGCAAAAGCTAAAAAGAGTCATAGTGTCGGAGAAACACTTGTCAAAACCTGTTTAATGAAAGCAGCCGACATTGTTCTTGGACCAGGAAGTAAACAAAAACTTTCACAAATACAGCCTTCTGACAACACTGTGAACCGTCAGAATGGCGATATGGCCGAAGATATAACAAACCAGGTAATGCAGGCCGTGAAAGAATCAGAATACTTCGCAGTACAGTTAGACGAGAGTACAGATATAGCAAGTTGTTGTCAGTTGCTTGTTTTCGTTCGGCACAAGCAAAACAAAACAATTAAAACCGAGTTGCTATTATCTACGGAGTTAGCGACTACTTCAAAAGCAATTCAAGTGACAGCGATATCTGAATTCTTCTGAAAATATAAACAGTCGTGGCGAAAGCTGATCGACATATGCACAGACGGCACCCCGTCAGTGCTTGGATCTCGGTCAGCATTCGTACAGATGATCAGAGAAAAGAATCCCAATGATATTTCAATTCATCGTGTAATACTGTAAAGTCTCGGCAGCCAAAACACTTCCAAACGAACTCAACGGCGTCTTAAGATTATGCCTCAGAATTGTGAATCGTGCTAAAAAGAGTGCTTCAAATACTCGGCTTCTTTCGGGCATTCGTGAAAACTTGGGAAAAGAAAATGCTGTTTCATACGGAAGAAGGCTAGCTCTCAAAAGGGAATATGTTATCTATATCATTTGAACTTAGCGATGACGTAATTTAGTTTTTTGGAAATTTAAAACCAAACTCAGTTGTGGGCGGAACTCTGAGGCTTAGCCGTCAGATACTTTCGATTCACTGAGCTCAATGAACTTTAAATTACAAGGTGGAGATTCGAACGTAATTTATCATCGGAACGCCGTCACAGTGTATGCTAGTAAGTTGTAGATTTTTTTGATCGTTAGTCTTCTGACTGATTTCATGGGGTCCGACCCGAATTTCTCTCCTGTGCTAACCTCTTCATCTAAGAGAAGAACTTGCAACCTACGACCTCAATTATTTGCTCTGTCTTCTTCTACAGTTTTTGCTCTGTACAGCTCCCTCTGCTGCCGTGGAAGTCAGTCCCTCATATCTTAACAGATGTCCTACCATCCTGTCCTATATCCTCATCAGTGTTTTCCAAAAATTCCTTTCCTCTCCGATTCTACGCACAGCTTTATTCCTTTCCTTATGAGTCCACCTAATTTCCAACATCCGTCTGTAGCACCACATCTCAAATGCTTCGATTCTCTTATGCTCTGGTTTTCCCACAGTCCATCTTTCACTACCACACAATGATGAATTCCAGACATACATTCTCAGAAATTTCTTCCTCAAATTAAAGCCGTTATTTGATGTGACTTAACTTGGCCAGGAAAACCCTATCTGCCATTGCTAGTCTCCTTTTGATGTCCTCCTTGCTCCATTCATCATTGGTTATTTTAGTCCCCGTGTAGCAGAATTCCTTAACATCATCTACTTCGTGACCATTAATCCTGATTTTAAGCTTCTCGCTACTCTCTTTTCTACTACTTCTCTTTAACATCGTCTTTCTTCGATTTACTCTCTATTTGTACTCTGCACTCAGTAGAATGTTCATTGCGATTACCAAATCATGTAATTCTTATTCGCTTTCACTTAGGATAGCAATGTCATTAGCGAATCGTATCATTGAAATCCTTTCACCTTGAATTTTAGTTACACTCCTGAACCTTTCTGTTGTTTCTCTCATTGCTTCCCGATGTACAGATTAAACATTAGGGCCCAAAGGCTACATTCTTTTCTTACACCCTTATAATCTAGCATATCGTTCTTGGTCGTCCACTCTTATTATTCCCTCTTCGCTCTTGTACATACTGTACATTAACCATCTTTCCCTGTAGTTACCCCTATTTTTCTCAGAATTTCTAACATCTTGCACTTTTTACACCGTCGAACGATTTTTCCAGGTTGACATATCCTATGAACGTGTCTTGATCGTTCCTTACTCTTGGTTCCATTATTAACCAGAATGTCGTATCTGCCTCTCTGGTGCCTTTACCTATCCTAAAGCCAAACTGATCTAGGGTATCCTCAATTTTCTTTTCCATTCTTCTGTATATTATTCTTGTAAGCAGCTAGGATGCATGAGCTGTTAAGTTGATTGTGTGGTAATTCTCGCACTTGTCAGCTCTTGCCGCCTTCGGAATTGTGTGAAATTTGCCTTTCCTAAAGTCAGATGGTGTGTCGCCAGATTCATACACGGGAATTGTTTTGTTGCCACGTCCCCATATAATTTTAGAAGTTGTGATCGAATGATATCTATTCCTTCTGCCTTATTTGATCTTAAGTCCTCCAAAGCTCTTTTAAATTCTGATTTAATACTGCATCCCATATCTCTTCTAAATCGATTCCGGTTACTTATTCTATCACATCAGACAAATCTTCCCCCCTCATAGAGGTTTTCAGTGTATTTTTTCCACCTACCCGCTCTCTTCTTAGTATTTAACAGTGGAATACCCGTAGCACTCTTAATGTTCTCACCCTTCCTTTTAATGTCATCGAAGGTTGTTTTGACTTTCCTATATGCTGAGTCTGTCCTTCCGACAATCAGTTCTTTTTCGATTACTTCAATTTTTCCTGCAGCAATTTCGTCTTAGCTACCCTTCACTTTCTGTTCATTTCATTCATCACCGACTTGCACTTCTGTATTCCTAAGTTTCCCCGGACCAATTTTTACTTCCTTGTTGCATCGATCGATTGAAGTATTTCTTCTATTACCCACGGTTCAGTTGCATTTACCATCTCTCCATCTATGTTTTCCTTCCCAACTTCTGTGATGGCCCTTTTTAGAGATGTCCATTCCTCATTAACTGGAGTACCTTCCAAGATATACCTTTTCGTTATATCGATATCCTTAGAGAATTCAACCGTATCTCGTCAGTCCTTAGTACTTCCGTGTCCCACTTCTTTGCGCATTAATTCTTCCTGACTTAAGTCTTAAACCTTAACCTACTCTTCATCACTACTATATTGTGATCTGAGTCTATACCTGTTCCTGGGTACGCCCTACAATCCACTATCTGATTTCGGAATCTCTGTCTGACCACAATGTAATCCCACTGAAATCTTTTCGTATCATACGGCCTTTTCGAAGTATACGTTCTCCTCTTGTGATTCTTGAACAGAGTATTCGCTATTACTAGCTGAAACTTGTTAGAGAACTCAATAAGCCTTTCTCCCCTCTAATTCCTTCCCAGGCCCTTATTTTCTTGTAACCTTTTCTTCTACTCCTTCCCCTACAATTGCATTCCAGTCTCCCAGGACTATTACATTTTCCTCTCCATTTACGTACTGTATTACCCTTTCAGTATTCTAATACACTTTGTCTCCTTATCTTCTGCTTGTGACTTCGACATGTATACCTGAACTATCGTTGTCGGTGTTGGTTTGCTGTCGATTCTGATAAAAACAACCCTGTCACTGAACTGTTCACCGTAACACACTCTCTTCCCTACCTTCCTATTCATAACGAATCCTACTCCAGTTTTAACATTTTCTGCTGCGTCTGATGTTACCTATACTCATTTGACGAGAAATCCTAGTCTTCTTTCCACTTCCCTTCACTGACCCCAACTAGATTGAGCTATTGTGTTTCCCTTTTCAAATTTTCTAGTTTATCTACTGGGTTTAAGATTCTGACATTCCATTCCCCGCCTCGTAGAACGTTATCCTTTCGTTGGTTATTCAATATTTTTCTGTTGTTAACCTCCCCCTTGGCAGTCACCTCCTGGAGCTCCGAAGGGGCGGCTATTCCTGAATCTTTTGCCAATGGAGATATCATCATGACACTTCTTCAATTACAGGCCACATGTCCTATGGATGCACATTACGTGTCTTTAATGCAGTGGTTTCCCTTACCTTTTGTGTTCTCATAACGTTGATCACTGCTGATTCTTCCGCCTTTCAGGGCAGTTTCTCACCCCCAGGACAAGAGAGTGCCCTGAACCTCGGTCCGCTCCTCCGCTCTCTTTAACAAGCCCATTTACAGAATGACTGGTGACTTCTTATGCCGGATTATCAATCAAACTTTGATCAAGTGTGGTATTCGAACTCGAGACCGAAGACATTTTGATTCTGAATAAATGACGCTACACCTTTTTTTTTAATGGAACCGCTGCAGGAGCAACACGACGGGTAAAACAGGGTTTGATCCCCGAAGCCCGGCCATCCCTTTGCCATATCTACGCAACTTGTTCCAGGATCGAAGGATCAGGGAGGGGATTTAGTGGGTCTTTCCATATTGTTTTATTTGTTTATTTTTAATTTTTATGTTTATGGAATTAATTTTGTTGCATTAAAACCATACCCTACAACTGCCCCAGCCCAGCGTCCATGTCGTCCTCTTGAATGTTGTTAGGGTTTCTTCCCTATGCCGTCCGTAGTAGATCAATATGCTCCAGGATTCTTCTTCAATTTCAGCATCTCACATCCGGAACGTCACAGTGAGCTAGAGGGTCCGCAGATAAAGAACCTAAATAATTAGTGAAGTGGGTCCAGTACCTTCGGTGGCGGCTGAAGCCTGCATGTGTCGACATCAACAGTGACCAAAAGTCGAATGTGCCTTTTAGCCAGCTTATGGCTTTCTTCGGTGGAAACGATACGCTGTCGGGGCGCAATATGTCATCAGGGGAGACCGACGCAAGCGTAATTCCAGCATGCGCTGCGTGAGTAGCTAGCACTCGCTGGTCGCGGCAAAAGTCAGGCGATGTGTATCCGAGTCAACGGCCGAGTATGTCGGACATAAGGGGTCGTCTGTCAGATGAATGGAGTGTAGCCTCTGACGAGTAGCGAACCTCCCGTTCACAACCACATACCACAAAGGACGCACCGTCGTAGGTATAAAAGTCATTTATACTGCTCGCCACACCGTGTTCCAGCCAACTTCGGGATGTCTGTGTGCGACCGCATTGACAGGCAGCTGCTGTTGATAAAGACGATAATAGTCTTTCGTGCTAGGTATCCTTGTCGTCGGAAGATGTAAACTGAAGTAGCTGAGGTCAATATAGAACTCTCTGATGTAGGCGAGTGCGGTGAAATGTGTCCTACAGGAAACGGGGGATGCAGAGAGTGTGGTTCCACTTTAGCTATCAGGGTGCCCGTCAATCTGGCGTGGGCAGAGGTCCACGTGAGACGCATTGTGTTGAGATAAAGCGATCGCGCATGGTTATAGACACGAATTAAACTGATACAGACCGCACGCTGCAGCAGTATCAGGGTGGCGTATCAGACTTTACATACACGACCGGCGCTCACCAAATGTGCATATGCTGCCTGAAATCTGTCAGCCATCGCAACCATCAAGGGAAGGAGTTGCGCAAAATAGTTAAGTTTGGAGACAAGATAGGTGTTGACATAACGTGTCCGTCGGAGCATGTCCATTCGACACAATTTGTTGTCCCGTATCAGAGCACGTGTCAAGTGTAATAGCCGGAGGTATGTAGCCGCCGCCGTGAGGCGAATATTACATTACATCTGCACTCCTAAATATTTGAGAAGGGGTGGGGGGGGGCTTGTCAAAGGGTACCACCGTTGCATGGGAAAGCCCCTATCTGATATCCATATATTTTGCCCTTTTCTTGTTGATGACGCTCACAGCGACCGCTCGGTACTGGCTTAGCCACAGAAGCGCTATGTGCATTTCATCCTCTGCTCTGACCAGGAACACCACATCATCGACGAATGTACCACAATGAAAGCTAACGTCCCGCATGCAAATGCCAGCTAATCGCCTCTGTAGACCAAGCAAATCTTGTTCAAACGCTGACGCAAATGATATACGTGACAAGGTGCATCCTTGTCGCACTAAACGTCCAACAGCAATGTGACCAGACTGGTAACCGTTCACCATCATTCGGGAACGTACTCCGTGGATCAGACGAACGACCATCTGTGTAGACGCTGAAGAGAGGCCCATGCATTCCAAAACTGCGTGTAGGAAGCCGGGGTCCACGCGGTCGAACGTGAGGTCAAAATCGACGGCGCCAAGGGAAGACCGACCTCAAAGCAATTACCTCATGGTATGCTCCTAACGCTGTATGAATGTTGCTGACACCACCCAGACACGTCTGATCGGTGTGATGGCTTTACCGACAGCAGTGTTGAGTCGCACGTCGAGAATGCGGGCGAAGACCTTACGTTGTTGAAGAGCGTGATTGGGTATCACCTACATCCACCGTCAAGCTTCGGTACTGGAGTCAAGATGCCGTCTGTGAATTCCGTGGGGACAATGGAATTAGGGCGGACCAGTTTCTGAAACATTTGGAAAAGTGCGGTAGAATTCCGGAGGAAAACCGACCGGCCCTGGCGATTTGTTCGGTGCTCGACGTGCCAAGGCAGATGTCAGCTCGTCGGATGTGTGTCGTAGGGTGCCATGTCCTTAGGCGCGGGAAAATCGTAGCAGCTCGTCGTAATCACGAGCGTTTCGCGGATCTTCCATGTGCAACGTCGCATATTGTCAGGCGAACGTGTGCACTATATCTGTTTACGTCACTGCGCTGCCACCCGCCTCCGTGTTTATCGCCGTTATGAGCTGAGGTTTGCGGTGGCGCCTCTCGCGCACGCTGTGATAGACTGATGCCGTCTCATTAGGGATGCAGTCTTGCACTCGCGCACTAATGCGGACACCTTCCAGCTGCTCTGCCCTGATGCGAATTAGGCGAGCTCTCATGCGTTATACGGACATCTGACGTTAGGGAGAACGTGGTTGCGTCGCTAGCTAAAGTAACGCTGTGCAGTAAAATTCCGATGCCGTCCTTTGCCTGCTCGATCTGTCACACCCGTAGGCGATCAGGGTCTTTCGGAGAGCAGGTTTCACACATTCCAGCCCCCACAGCAACGTAAGGCATACATGGGCGGGCACCTTAAACAGCGACGCCACGTGTCAGTAACTAATTGCCGACACGCTTCGTCGCGAAGGATAGTGACGTCTGGCGTCCATGGGCATCTGCAGCGTCTGGTGGGTCGTTAGGGGTATGGTGACAGTGCAGGTAAATGCGAGGCGATCCGTGAAGGCAGTCGGCCATAGTTCTGCATCACGGGTCGCTATGCGGAAGCCACGCGAGACGTATATACAGTCCAGACAACTGGTAGAGTCGCTGGTAAAATGCGTATATCTGAGCTGGTTCCCAAGATGCAAGAGCCATGTGTTGTGATGCATGAGGTCATGTACCAGTGCTTGTAGGGCCGGGCATGTTACGTAATGCGGTATCTGATCCTCGGGCCGCAGAAAATTGTTAAAATCGCGGCCTCCTATGTAATAGTCCATATTTCCTTGAAAAAGTGGGGCGACCTCCTCCGACTAGAAGACGTGCATGTCACCGCGGTGTGATGTACCGGAAGGAGCGTAGACGTTAACGGCGCGGACTGCGCCCACCATGAAAGACATGCCTCGCGCGTTCGGAAATAATGTTACGTCCGTCGCTTCCATGCCATCGCAGAGAAGGATGCTTGTGCATCCTGCGCCGTCACCTGATGGCAGGTGGTGTAGATCTAAGCGCAGCGCAGGACGGACCTCCTGGAGAAGGGCAATGTCCAAGTCTGCCGCTCTGATCATGTCATGTAACATGCAGGTCTTGACAGTGGAGTGGACACCATTGCATTGACTGTTCTCACACCATATGACTGAGACATATCAAGTGGTGGATTCAATATACGGGTACGAGCCCACTGTGAGCTCGCACACCACACAGCCATCCGGCAGCTTGGCGTGCATTACTGTGCCGTATGATCCACTGACGATATGAGGATGGTATCTGTTCTTTCGGACATGTCCGAAAGAACAGAACCCATCTTCATATACATGTCACACCGGCCAGTGATCTTCTTCACATTGCCCGAACACCTACGAGAATCGGTAGATGGACAGCCGCGAGTAATGAGTATAATGGTCAGGGGCACTGCAAATGTAGTGTGTTGACAGAAAGTTGGAAGTGTGGGGCTCACGGGGGGCGAGCCAGAGATGAGTCCATGCAGTCGCATTATACTCTGTGTCCTCGGTGACTAAGTCGGATAGAGCGTCTGCCATGTAAGCAGGAGGTCACGGGTTCTAGTCCTGGTCGGGGCACACATTTTTCAGCTGCCCCGTCTATATTTATCAACACCTGTAAGCAGATAATATTTAATTATAATTTCATTCTCCTAGAGATGCAGGGGCCACCAATTTTATCTGTACGGATACCAGCTTCATATGAAAAATGTAAGGAACGAGGAGATTCTGCAGAGAATCGGAGAGGAAAGGAATATGTGGGAAACACTGACAAGGAGAAGGAACAGGATGATAGGACTTCCGTTAAGACATCAGCGAATGACTTACATGATACTAGACGGAGTTGTAGAGGGCAAAATTATAGAGGAAAATCTTGATTGGAATACAACCAACAAATAATTGAGGGCACAGGTTGCAAGTTCTACTCTGAGATGAAGTGGTTGGCTTGGCACAAGAGAGGAATTCGTGGCAGGCCGCATCAAACCAGTCGGAAGACTGATGACTAAATATAAAGGTGCATTGAAATTGGGACTCTAATAACGGGTCTTCATGATTCCACGTTACATCCGTGCAATATTTACACCGTAATGGCTAATCGACACAAGCGGCACGCATCATCTTCATGCAGGAGTGCCGAGAGGTAATTTAATATATGGCATTTTCTCTTTCACGACCCCCTTCCTCTCCAATTCGTTACTCCTTTCCCTTTGAGCCATCCCCCGCCTCTTCCTCCGTGACATTTTCATGTGCTGGCCATATATAGTAAATTATTATTGGTGTGAAGGGAGCGCGCAAACTGTCTGTTTCTAGCAGTAGGGGGGCACGACAAACAAAGGTTTGTGAACACATGACCTAGAATGTTTTATCCTACTGAAAATGTATTATGGATGTAGCACCCTGGCCATAGAGTGGTAAGATTTATATGCGTGAAAAATGTCCTAAAATATGCCCCCTTTTGCACAAAATTTTAACCCAAGAACAAATGTTAATGCTATCTGACCACCGTCTTGTGAAATGTTTCAGAGAAGATACATTCATGTGATTCTTCAGTTTCTTCCGGCGTATTACTTGCTCGAACAGTCCACGGGTGTACTGCCGGTCCGCAGTGTCCAACGGGCACAGTATTTCGGCAATCAGACATGTCGCCATCGTCAGGTGCGCTGACGAACTGAGTTCCTGAGGGTCGGCGGCTGTCTTAAATCCCCTCCTCTCGCGTTCTCACTGCGGTCAGCGCCCGTGCGTCAGTGGTCGGTCAGACGCTAACGTCGTCGTCTGCGGTGGTGTCGGTGTAATTGCGTCGTCCACCCTAGTTTCCCGTTCGTTTCCTTTGCTGAGTGTCTTTTTAATTAGACTCAGTCCTGGTTCCCATGCCCTGCTGAGGTTGTAGTGTAACATCCACGAGATAAATTTTAGCTACTGTGAGACGAGAGGAAATTATGCCTCTAACAATTATAAACATTATCTATTCAACATATGAAAAACAGTGAAAACGATGATAAATATTAATTATTTATGTATTATTTTATGATGTAACTGGACATATCGATGTGTATCATACAAAGACAATGATAATTCTAAATTCCTTTTATGATCTGCTTTTGTCTTCTTTTGTTTTTACCTTTTGTTGGTTGGCTTTTGAAGGTTGCGGACGCACATCAAACTGAGGTCTGTTAAAAAATTGCAATTATTTGTTAATTATTACTTGAGAATAGAGTTCATTATTATTGTAAATATGAGTGAATAATTATTTGTAACTTTAATTCCTCACTCAATAAGCATTTCTTTCCGCTGCAAGGTGCGCAGCCATTGATGATAGCGATTTGTATCGCGTTTTTTGTCTGTGTTTTCCTTAGAAAAAATCAAATGTTTGCTTGATTAAGTCTAAATAGTGCACAATACGAAAGTAAAGTTTAATAAGCGTTTCAAATACTTATCCTATTTGCTCTAACAATAGAAAGTCTCCATCAATTGTCTGCCGCCATCTTAACAATCATCTCAGCGGTAAATACAAATTACGAATCTCTGCAGATATAAATGCCGAAGGTAATACAAATGTGTAAAAATAAATGTGCACCGGTGATCCCGAACTCATTTTAATGAAAATAATGCGAATCAGATTGGTTCCTTAAAAACAGTCCTCATAGCACGATCCTTATAACAAACTTTTGTAGCTGATGTATCGAGCCGAAATTAATTAAGCACGAGTTGCGAAGAATATTGTTTCAGGTAACATACGTCAGTGTTGTGCGCGGCTGATATTCGGTGGTTTTAATGATCATTTTTCTGAAGATAACTTCTTCCATCATAACCAATAGTGGTGTAGAATCTGTTGTATGAACTGTGATTTAGTGACACTTACACAACTTACAGACAACACTTTAACACGACGTTAATTTGGAGTTCTTCAGTAACTTGACCAAATCTTTAGCCGGGAGAAAAATTATTTAGTAATTACTCAATGTAATAAAATGAGATTATCATTTTCATTTAGAAATTAGTTAAGTACCAAATCACTAAATAAACAGCGAACGCCACAGTAGCCGCAATGTTGGTTGATGAGTCCGTCACTGGTACGAATTTCGATAGCCTCTCTAACGACGCTGTCCCAGTATTTAGATGTCTGTGCCAGGACCCAGGTATGTTGGTAGTCCATTTCGTGATTTTCGGACAAACTGTGCTCTGCGACCGCCGACTTTCTGGGGTACTCAAGTCGAGCGTGCCTCTGATGTTCTCGGCTACGATCTTCGATGGTGGGCACCGTCTGTCCAATATAAGTCTTCCCACATTGACACGGAATCTGGTATATGTCGGCCTTCCGCAAACTGAGATCGTCTTTGACACTTCCCCATAAAGCTCGCGTTTTATTTGGTGGGCAAAAGACACTTCCTACTCGGTGTTTCCTCGATATTCGTCCAATTTTCCCCGATAGTGCGCCAGTATACGGTATATAGGCAGTTGCTGTCTCTTTCTCCGTGACTTCTTCCGTCTCCACACGCTGCACTGTAGAGGTGGGGTGGAGAGCGCGTCTGATCTACCATTTCGAGTACCCGTTTTTCCGGAATACAGTTATGAGTTGTTCCAGCTCTTGGGCCAACTCTCTGCGTCATAGATGGTGCGCGTCATGTGCACCAATGTTTTTAGCACCCCATTCCTCTGCGCCACGTGGTGGAAGCTATCCGCTTGCAAATACAGGTCGGTGTGCGTTTTCTTCCTGTGTACCCTGTGGCCCAGGGTGCCATCCGCTCTTCTTTTGACCAAGACGTCCAGGAATGGTAATCTTCCTTCTGCTTCGGTTTCCATAGTGAATTTGATGTCTGGATGTATAGAGTTCAGGTGTGTAAGGAAGTCTAGGAGCTTGTCCCTTCCACGGGGCCAGATCACGAACGTGTCATCCACATAAGGTAGAAAAAAAGTAGGTGTCCAATTGGATGACGCCAAAGCTTCCTCCTCGAAGTACTCCACATAGAAATTCGCGACCACAGGCGAGAGTGGATTCCCCATTGCGATTCCTCCAGTTTTTTCATAGTATTCGCTTTACAGAGAAATTACGTGGAGGTCAGAACGTGCTTGAAAAGGTCGGTAGTCTTCTCGTCAAATTTCTGGGCAATAAGCTCAACTAACTGTCGAAGAGGCATTCTGTTGAATAATGAAACAACGTCAAACACACCAGGATATCTTTCAGCTTGAAGTTGTTGAGATGTCTTACGAAATCCACAGAATTACGAACTTGATGAGGGCATTTACCCACATAAGGGCTTAGTAATTCTTCCAGGTATTCGGCCACCAAATATGTAGGTGCCCTAATGTTGCTGACAATTGGGCGTAAAGGCATCCCTACTTTGTGGACTTAAGGGAGTCCATTAAGTCTTGGCGGTACAGGTCCTTGAGGTGTCAATTTCTTGCCGAGACCCTCTGCTAAATCAGCGTTCTTGAGAAGAGCGTTAGTTTTGTTCTCCACCTGCTTTGTGCGCTCAGCGTTGATCTTCCTGTAATATTCGTCATTTAGCAGGTTCTGCGTCTTCTCAGTGTAGTCCTTATGGAAAAGAACAACCGTAGAATTGCGTTTGTGAGCCGGTAAGACAACAATCTCAGGTCTCTGTCTCAGGTCTCGAATGGCTGTCCTCTCCCAGCTGGTATTATTTGACTTGATCGGTTTAGTTCTCGTCAGAGCACGGCAGCTTTCCCGGCGTACTTCTTCAGCTGCTTCAGGTGGAAGTCGTGAAGCAACCTGTTGTACTGCACAACTGCACTGATAATGTCTGAAGGAGTAGAAAATGGCATAACTGGAGTAGGATTCGTTATAATTGGGAAGATAGGGCCAAGCGTCTATTATTGTCAGCAATTCAGTGGCAGGTTGTTCCCATCGTATTCGACAGAGAGCCAACGTCGACAACGGTAGTTCAGGTACGGATGCCAACGCTGAGACGAGATAATGAAGAAACCCCCCCACCCCCCAAAAAAAAGGTTCCAATAACTCTGAGCACTATGGGACTTAACATCTGAGGTCATCAGTCTCCTAGAACTTAGAACTACTTAAACCTATGTAACCAAAGGACACCACACACATCCATGCCCAAGGCAGGATTCGAACTTGCGACCGTAGCGGTCGTGCGGCTCCAGACTGAAGCGTCTAGAACCGCTCGGCCACAACGGCCGGTTGAAGAAACAGAAAACTATGTATAAGGATGCCGAAAGCGTAATTACGTACGTAACGGGAGATGAATGTTTGATTATTATGAACAAATGGAATTTGGTTACTGGGGTGGGCAGGAGGGAGGAGTGGAATAAAGGATTACGGAAGAAAATAGGCTTGACAGTAGGACTGAAAGAGGGGAAAGGCTAATTAAGTTCTGCAGTAAGTTTCAATTGGTAATAGCGAATACTCTCTTCCTGAATCACAAGAGGAGGAAGTATACTTCGAAAAGACCCGAAGATACGGTGCGATACCAGGTGCATTACGCCACCGCCACAGAGATATTCCGAACTTTAATATTGGATTGTAAGGCGTTCCTAGGTGCAGATATAGACTCTTGTGAAAACTTAATAATGATGAAGAATAGACTTATGCTTAAGTGAATCTTTTATGAGAATCAATATGGAAGGAAGTGGGACACTGAAGTAAAGAGAAATAATGACACAGCCGGCCGGGGTGGCCGAGCGGTTCTAGGCGCTACAGTCTGGAACCGCGCGACCGCGGCATGGGTGTGGGTGATGTCCTTAGGTTTGTTAGGTTTAGGTAGTTCTAAGTTCTAGGGAACTGATGGCCTCAGAAATTAAGTCCCATAGTGCTCGGAGCCATTTGAACCAATAATGACACGCTAAGGATGTAGATACGGCCATAAGTAATACCAGTGGAGATAATTCAGTTGAAAAGCAGTGGACATCAATAAAATGAGCAATAACAAATGGTGGAAAGGCTAATGTAGGTGTACGGAAGGTAAGTGTAACAGAAAATCTACTTCAATAGATCCACGAGAGACGGAAACATAAAAATATTCCGAGAAAGATAGATACACAGCGATAAAAATCTCGTCCGAACGGATGAAACAGAAAGTATAGATCGGACAAAGCGAAATTCCTTTAGAAAAGATGTAAAGAAATAGGTAAAGAACTGATCGTCGGGAGGAATGACACAGCAGACAGAAAATTCAAAAGAATGTTCGGTGAAATTGAAAGCAAGGGTGGTAGTATTATGAGTGTAAAGTCGATTCCGGTGTTAAAACCAGAGGAGAGACTAGATACATGGAAAGTGTACAATGAAAGCCTCTATGAGGGCTAGGATTTGTCGACAAGGAAGTCATAGGGGATCCAGTATTACAGTCAGGATTTAAAGAGCTCTGGATTACATGAAACCTATGAAGCGGAAGAGATAGGTAACATTCCACTGGAATTTCCTAAATCGTTTGGAAGGCCACAACAAGAATACTATCGAGTTGATGTGATCAGACTTTCGGAAAATTGGGTCCGCATAATGTCGAACATAGCAAGGACAGATAAGTGCGAGAACTACTGCACAATCAGTTTAACACTTTGCGCATCCCACAAAGTCAGAAGGATAATATACAGAAGAATGGAAAACAAATGTGTTTCATGACTGTCAGTTTGTCTTCTCAGATACAACGAGGCTGTTCTGACGTTGCGTTTCATAACGAAAACAGGGCTAAAGAAATATCATTACACGATCAAAGGATCTGTCAGATTATGAAAAGTATTCGACAATTGTGAAACGATGAAAGATGCTCGAAATTCCAAGGAAAGTAGGAGTAATCTACAGGGAAAAACAGGAAAAAGATAAAAAGTACAAAAGTCAATAGGAATCAATCAGACTGGAAGAAGAAAAAAAAAGTGTTCAGATTAAGAAGGATGTAAGCGAGAGATTCCGCCTTCTGCCCCTACTGCTAACACATACATCAAAGAAGCAAAGACAGAAACGAAAGAAATGTTCAAGAGTGATATTAAAATTCAGTGAGAAACGATATCATTGAGAATAATAGACGAGGTCATTGGTATCCTCTGTGGAAGAGAAGGAGAATTACGGGATCTGTTGGTGGAATCTACAGTCTAATTAGTGGAGAATATAAATGTAGAGCGTACTGAAAGAAAGTGAAAGACATGTATCAGAATCGAGAATAGCGATAAGCTTAATTCCCAAATTGCTACTGACGAGATAGACTTGGATGAAGGATCCTGCTACCTTGGAAGCATAATAATCCATGACTGACGAAGGAAGGTATAAGAAGCAAATTAGTACAGGCAAAGAGAGCATTCCTGTCCAAGACAAGTCTACTGAAGTCGAATATAGGCATCAATCTGAGGAATAAAATTTTGAGAATGCACGTTTGATGTACAGCGTTGTTTGGCAGTGAATCATGGACTGTGGAAAACACGGAACACAAGCGTTAGAGATGCTCCAGAAGAATGTTAAAAATTAAATCGGCCAATAAGATGAGGAATGAGGAAGTTCTCCGCAGAATCGGCATGAAAATGAACAATTGGAAATCACTGACAACAGAAGGTACAGGATGATACATGTTACGATGGCAGGGAATAACGTCTATGGTAGTGGAGGGAGCTGTAGACGTAAAAACTATAGGGGAACGAAGAGATCTAAATAAGTCCTGCAAATAACAGAGCACGTAAGGTGCAAGTGCTACTGTGAGAAGAGGAGGCTAGCACAGGAAAAGAATTAGTGGCGGTCAGCATCAAACACGTGAGTAGAATTGTGACTCGACATAGTATCATATACGACGAATTCGAACACTAGAAAAATTTTGAAGGTTATTTTGGGTATATTGTCACAGAAGGATCTTGGTGACAGTCTCTTGTTACACAGGGATTGCATATCGTTTGGTTTCTTATCTCCGCTTGTTTTTTTTTTTACCTCTGTTGTTCTGGAAACATCTGCAGAAATGTGCAAAAGACGACGATTGTAAAGTACGTCGTGTTTGGAAACAAACTTGTTCACTCACACAAGATACTTGCTGCTGATAATAGGCTTTACTCTTAGCCCTCATTGTCGCTTTCACTACTTCTCGTTTCTGTGTTGGGTTCATATTTCCAGCAGAGTTAGTTGTATGATAACAATGATACGCGGTGGGCTGGGTGGGAGAATTGGTCAGTATGAACATCTTATGCACATTCAATGAGTGGAATCGAAGCGTGGCATAAGGACACTATATTGAGTGCATTCGCATTGCAGTGTAGAGTTGTCACATTACTCCGCTTATTGGTAGTACGTTTCGATGATGTCATGTTACGAGGTTTTTCATGTGGCGAATGTATTTTGATAGACACTAAGATAAGCGGAGTAACAAACCAAATAGACTTTAATTACAATTTTCCTCTGTTGCGAGTCACCGGAGTCCATGTGTTAAGCAAAGATACTAAGAAAATATCCCTGAATAACCACCGCAGTTTTGTCGTTGGTGTTCGGTTTCACTCTGTGTACACAGATTATATTTTTCTGTCAATACGGTTTCGCTATCTGTTCTATCGGCAATGCGTTATAGGCTAATAAGAGAGTTACCACAGAATTTCCATTCCAAGTGTGCCGAGACCAAACGCTGTTGGGTACCGTTACTGTTGATTACAGGCAATATTGTACTGCGAACAAACTACCTCATTACTATTAGATGCTGGTGATCAGCACCAATTTGATGTTCTATGAGTTCTATGGAACAACGTTGAAGAAAGCAGAACCGTTGCGTAAATAAGAAAAGTAGCTATCTCAGAAATGAAATGTTCTTCGTATACTGTAAAGACGGAATCCATGGGATACCTCGTAATATCGTGACTGATCTCCTTTTGCACGACGTAGTGCAGCAACTCGACGTAGCATTGACTCAATAAGTCGTTGGATGTCTCACGCAGAAATACTGAGCCATATTGGTTCTATAGCCGCCCATAATCGCGAAAGTGTTTCCGGCGCAGGATTTCGTGCACGGGTTGATCTCTCTCGATTATTTCCCGTAAGTATTCGATGAGTTTCATGGTGGGCGATCTGTGTGACCAAATCATTCGCTTGAACTGTCCAGAATGTGCTTCAAACGAATAACGAACAATTTTGGCCCAGTGACAGGGCGCATTGTTATCCACAAAAATTCCATTGTTCTTGGGAAACAATACGTCCAAGAATGGTTGAAAACTGTCTCCAGGTAGCTGAACATAACGATTTACAGGCAGTGATCGGTTCAGCAGGACCAGAGAACTCAGTTCATTCGTCGTAAGCACAGCCAATAACATTCTGAAGCTACCGAAAGCATTCTGGAGCCACGAACAACATTATGGAGCCGTCACCTGCTTACATAGTGCCATGTTGACACATTGGGTTCATGAGTTCGTGTGTCCTGCGCCAAAGCCGAATCTCACCATCAGCTCTTACCACCCGAAATCGGGACTCATTGTGACTAGGCCACTGTTTTACAGACGTCTGTGGTCCAACCGATGTGGTCAAGAGCCCACGAGTTGCGCTGCAAACGATGTGGTTCTCTTAAGAAAGGTACTCCCGTCATTCGTCAACTGCCATAGCCAACTAATCCCAGATTTCGCCGGACTGTCCTAACGAATACATTTATACCTGAGGCTGTTTCACGCCATGTTGCTTGTCTCTTAGCACTGACAACTCTGCACAAACACTGTTTCTCTCGGTCGTTAATTGAAGACACCGGTCACTGCGCTGTCCACGGTGAGAGTAATACGTGAAATTTGGTATTCTCGTCATACTGTCGACACTGTGGACCTCGGAGTACTGAATTCCTTAACGATTTACGAAATAGAATGCCCCATGCGTCTAGCTTCTACTGCTACCGTTCTCCAAAGTCTGTTAATTTCCATCGTGGGGCCATAATAACGTCGGAGAGCTTTTCACATCAATTACCTGAGTACAAATGACAGCTCCGTCAATGCATTGCCCTTTTGTACCTTTTTTATGCGATACTACCGTCATCTGTAAGCGAAGTGCTTATCGCTAAACCATGACTTTGGTCACGTAAGTGTACGAGAATATATTTCATAATTTAATATGGCTGTAGATCGCCTGCAGAGTCTGTGTTCTTTCTGACATGCATGCATGTCTGCTGGAAATTTTCGTCAAACAGTAGTGTCACTGTCAACTACAGGCACTGCACTAGCTATTTTTCTTGCCAAAGGAAGGTAAACGGACAAACATTCTCTTTCCTAATGTGGGAATCACACCAACATTGTTCAAGCAGTATGGGACGTAGACCTTTGACATATGACTCCGGAGGCGTGCACGGTTAGCCAAAGTGCTTATGTCGACCGCCCACGACAAGCGTGATAAGTGGGGAAATGTAGGTTGCAGTCCCGATCCGGCACAAATATCCGTGTGCCTGTAGTATTCTAGACAGCTGAGCCAGTCCGTACTCGCTCTTTGTGATTGCGTTTCGCAAACGGTGGAACTTGGGAGTGCTGCCGTGACCGGGTAGCATGGGCATCACGTTTTGTTCAGTGATGAATCGCGGTTCCGAGAGCCACAGTCTTCTCCCTCCTAGCGTCGGGATGTAGGGAGCTGTGGTAGTGGCGTGTACGGATATGGAGACAACCTCATGAATTCACGGACCATGAATATCAGCAGGGGACTGTTCAAGCTAGTGGAGGCTCGTTAATGGTGTGGGGCGTGGGCAGTTGGAGTGATAAGGAACCCAAGATACGTCTCTGATAGTCGAGACGTACGTAAGCATGTTGTCTGATCACCTACATCCAAACATGTCAATTGTCGATTCCGACGGAGTTGTACAGTTCCAGCAGGACAATACCACACCTCACACGTCCAGGATTATTACCGAGCGACTCCAGGAACATTCTGAGTTCAAATACTTCCGCTGGGCACCAAACTCCCCAACATGAACATTACTGAGCATATCTGGGATACAACGTGCTGTTCACAAAAGATGTCCACCCCGTTTGCTCTAACTGTTTTATGGACAGACCTGCAGGATTCATAGTGTCAGTTCCATCCAACTCTACTTCAGACATTAGTCGAGTCCATGCCACGTCGTGCTACGGCACTTCTGTGTGTTCACAGGGGGCCTACACGATATTAGGCAGATGTACCAGTTTCTTTGGCTCCTCGGTGTATGTGTAACACAGTCTCGGAAATCAAGTCCATCCCAGATCCATTACTGGTGACATCAAAGACCAGTTATAACAGCATATATCAGGAGATGATACATCGGCTTTATAATGCTGTTCCCAAACCAATCAGTGCAAACATCCAGGCCAGACGGGGTGAAACGACGTATTGATATGTGGTACATAATGCAGTGTTCTTTCTCAATCTCACTCGATCCTGTAAATTCTGAAATAACATCAGATACTCTCTCGATGAGTGAAGACCCATTTCGTTTCCTCATCCCCCTTCCCAGTATTTCACATTTTTGATCAGGTTGTGTAGAAGTCGATACGGTAATCTGAGGTGACCCAGCACTAGGATTAGAGGTAAACGGAGCTTTGGAAGATCTGCGATGAAGTAAAGCAGAGGGGTTATGTAACAATCCGTCGGTATTTCTACAATCAAGTGGGAAGCTGTAACCAAACGACTATTCAAGTTGACGTTTGGAATATATGGATATACTATCATCACTTGGGAGGAAAAACGTCTTGCCGACCGGTGTGGCCGAGCGGTTCTAGGCGCTTCAGATGTTAAGTCCCATAGTGCTCAGAGCCATTTGAACCATTTTGAAAAAGCGTCCACACAGTACCGAAGATAGTAAGCGGATATGTGTGAGAAGAATCACACGATCAGCTTTCGCAAAGGTACGTCGCTAGACAGGAAGTTCTCACGTTGCGCTTGATAATGTTAGCAAGACTAAAGAAAGGTCAACACTCGTTCATATTGCATGGGGGCTTAATTAAATATGATTGAAAATATTTTTTATTTATCGTAGCTGTATGTCCGATTACGCTGTTTCGTAATCGGTTGGCCCTGACTAGTATTATTGCGCAATCTGACTGCATACAATGACAACAAACAATGAAAGAAAATTTTCGTAAACACAGTTAATTAATTAAGTCCCCAGCAACTATAAAACCTACTAAACCAAAGCATAAGTATAACTGTTCTGTATGTGGAAGTATGACTCAACGCACATCTGGCACGGTTCTTCTTCAACAAGACAAGAATTTTTAAATACCAATTTTACTGACGTGATAAAAGAAAATTACAAATACTATAATTGCGTAAGGAAAGCAGAATTAAACTCTAATACAAGAACACACGCCAGATGCTTTGTTGACTGAACCTGTAATGACGCATTATTTAGGACACTGAAATAAAAAGAAACGGAGTTAGTTACCTCATTTATATTGATGAAAATCACTCTAATCCTTACATTATATCTCACACCGACTCTCTAATATCACATCTCAACCAGAACTCTCCAATATCACATCTCGGCCAGCACTGCCTACTAGCACATCTCAACAAACACTCTCTGCTACAACATCTCAGCACAGACTACCCCGAGTCCTCGACAGGCACTGACTACTACGAACTCTCGACAAGCACTGTCTTCTACGAGTTCTCTCCAAGCACTGTGGAGGAGGCTTAATAATACTCTTTGGCGCAATCTCTGGCGCAGTGGCTCAGTGTAGCCACCTTTCAATATGATTTGTCGAAACTCTAGGTAAAAGCCAGTGTACTAGGGTAATACGCAATATATTCAAGAACCCATATGGAACGATAAGAATTTAATACCCAACTCAAAGCACTCGGATTAAACAGTGTGTAAACGGGGATGCAAGTTTTCGCTCGTATTAGTATAACCAAACATCGAATCAGTAATGACGGAAATAAAGAAAGAGTTAACCGTAAGGCAAAAATTAGGGCGAAAGGATAACAAGGATAAACGTTTCTAATGAAAATGCTGTGTTCAGTTAAAGGGATGATGTTATGTACGCCATACTGAATAAAATGAACATTATAATAAGTACTCACACTAAGTATTGAAGGAAGAGCAAAGAAAGACGAACGTAATAAACAGTAGCATAAATGAGAATAACAATGAGTTGGGCACCAAAAATAGTGACTACGAAATAGGCAAAGTCAGGAAATTCTGCTGCCTTGGAAGCAAAATAAAATATGACCGATGTAGAAAATTAGTAGGACTGATGAGGAATGAAGATGTTCTCCGCAGAAACAGCGAAAAAAGGAACATGCAGAAAACAGTGACAAGAAGGAGAGACCGGATGACAGGACGTGTGTTAAGACATCAGGAAATAACTTACTGGGTAGTAGAGGTAGCTTTAAATGGTAAAAATTATTGGAGAAGGCAAAGCCTGGAAAACGCAGAGCTTTACATTGGGGTGCAAGTGCTACTCTGAGATGGAGAAGTTGGCACCAGAGACGAATTCGTGGTAAGCCGCATCATACCGATCAGAAGACAAAGAGTTCAAAAGAAAACGGTAGGCACCATGCTATTAAATACATTTTCACTCGTATGGCTGAGAATCATCTATCCGAAAATAATGTAGTTATATATTCAGTTATGGACTGAGTCTTAGGAGGCTTGTGACTTAATACATAAGGAATGATGCATTCACTGGTGAAACTAATCTTCTTTGTAAGAGTCGTATTACGATAAGCTGTGACATACTATATAATGGGTACGGGCGTCAGTATTAGTAAACGACCTTATTCATCCACTGATGGGCAGTCGTTAAAGGAAAATGTGAGAAGTAAATGGTGGATATCCTTCGCCACTGAGGTTGTGCACTATCTCTGTTAACGTTGTTGTCGGTGGGACGTTAAATCCTACTGTTCCATCCTTCCTTTATTGGTTATCTGCATGAAGCATTAGTGATGTATACATCTCATTGTGACCGCCGTAAACACTATAGTGCTTGCTAAATTCTCATTCAATAACTACATCTGATAGGTCCTACCTATCTTCCTCCTTGTTTCCTCCCTTATCCACACTTATATATATATATATATATATTCTTTCAGCCCCATGTAAGTGAATCAACACCTCTAGCCCCCACTGAATCGTAAACAAAGGTGAATCATGGCATGAGATTGTATCGCACTCACGACAAGCGCACGCAGACACAGACATACACACACACACACACACACAACAGAAGTAGTTCGCTCTCTGTGTGATTTGCCTAGTTAACGAACGAGAAGCCTGTTACGGCCTATGTTGGCCACAAGTCAGCTTGGAACTGCCAGCTCATTTATTGTACTGCACATGACAGGACCGCCATTCTAGCTCCATGATCCCTGTCGGCAGCTCTTTCAGAACGAGAACGGACCCTAATTACAACACTGCTTACCAATGTGAGCGTACACCAGATTTTGAGGTTTCCGTTAACTGTGCAGGAGTTTGGAACTTCCCTCAGTAGGTACGCTGTATATTCATCTCTTGACATGCGTAGCGCTCTCATATTACCTTACTTTATTCCATCTCTCTCTCTCTCTCTCTCTCTCTCTCTCTATCTATCTATCTATCTCTTTCTCTCTTTCTCTGCGTCATGTTGCACAATGCCTAAGTATGTGGGCAAAGTTATCATAAGCCCCAGCTGTTCGTATGAGTTTGAATGTTCTGGCTACGATGTTTTAAGAACGTGTAGTTCTAAGAGTTTCTTAGCATTTTGTAGTCACTGTAATTACTTACTCCTCCTCTAGAACTTTCAATGAGACACTGCTTTAGCAGTGCTAATTCTTGACGATTACAGATACTTAACTGTGTGTAGCACACTTATGCCTTGTCCATGTTTCACCTTGCTGAAAGACAACTCGCGTACAACACGGTCACAGAAATAATCTGAAATAGTTCGAGTTCCATGGTTACAACGTAAAATGTTTCATAATTTTTATCCAAATTTTTTAGTCTCATACTTTATAACGTAATGGTGAATAAGGGAGGAAAAGGATACTTTAACACTGTAATAGAAGCAATGATTTTCATACACTGAAATTTTCAAACGTGGTAAATATGGTAATGCAAAGGCTCTGAGAATAAACGAAACAGCGCCGTTCTTTTATCTTCTTCTTGTACATCACTTTCTGTCGTTTGGAGCTCGACCTAAGCAGATGAAAATTTCGTAGTTGTTTGTTCCACAAAGGTTATCTAAATATACCCATTTTGTTGGCTCCCTCATTAAATCATGGATCACCTTGTCTGTTAATGATGTATCCTGATTTCTCCACAGATACAGGTTTTCGGCGGATTGTTCAGACACGAGCGACCGGACATAATTACTCTCCTTTCGTTAATTACTTTTCAATTATGTGCCCGAAATCACCTGAGATGTTTTTACTAATCTGTACACAATCTTTTGCTATTAAAACTGTGCGGGTGTGATCCGCTTCTGTTTCCGAATAATGATGTCTGCGTCCCTACTACCTTATACCACGCATATCGGTAAATAAAAATAAATATAGTGGAGTTCAATACGGTAAATAGTTGTATTAACGCAGGGGACATTCCTACGCCGCACTATATTGTGCTCTTTTTAGTAGAATTACTCATCCTCAGTGTTCCATGTCGTGGCTGTTCTATTGTTCTACACTGCTCCCATTTGTAAAGTGTTAAATTCTTGCCACCGTTTTGAGTAGTCTCATCTGTCTCTCACCTAGAGACAAGCGGGCAACACTTCAAACCAAAGTTTTTGAGCAGTTTCGTCCAGGTTTTCACAGTAATACCGAAGTTGTAAATCTCCAAAAAGTTCCTGTTTCCATTGTACTGGTATCTTGATGGAAGGAACTACACTATTAACATTAATAGGAATGAAAGTTAGACAATAGGGAGCTCAAAATTCAACATTTATGTCACAGAAAATAAGCCGCGATCCTCATTTGTAGAAAATGGAGCTATTTTCCGTCAGGTGTCTGCTGTATTTATTGTCTAAAACTTACCGTTATCGGGAAGTGTTACCCTTCATCAAATCATTTTTTTTTATTAGATAGCAACTAGTCTCAACGTGACTATCAGTTTACAGTATTAAAACTGGTTGTTCGAGCATGACTGTTTACTCTGTAACTACAAGAAATTATCTGAAGATGGGCCACACTGCCCTAAAGAGATCAATTTGAAGGAACGATATCAGCGATCGATAGACGGAAAACGTCTATTTTCAAATACGTAAATCTCCGACAAAGAATTTGTAACGCAGTGAATTTTTAGTCATTCCCTACAGTTTATCACGAATTTAACGTCTGCAGTAAGTTTACTTTGTGGACGTGCGTAATGACACCAAGCTACCTCGTTAAACGCTTTATACAGCATGATTTCTTGATATTACAAACTTTTTGGAATGATGGAGAATGGTAAATGTGCCAATTTGAGGTCAGGAACCATGGTTCGGAAGCGACCGATTCGGGAGTGGTGATACCTTGTAGTGCAGTCTCTTTGCTTTCCACATTTTGGGAGGAAATAGTATGGACCAAAACAAGACAAAATTGGGAAGCTGACAAGGGCTGCAAAATGTACGCGTTAAGAATTACAAGTACTCGTTCGAAGTTGTATCAAAGACAGGCAAGTACTCATAGCCTTTTTTCTTGGTTTGGGCCAAACTACCTCCTCCCAATGTAAGCAAATCAATTAATTTGCAGTAGAAGAGGTCCACTGTCAGCTATATAAGGAAGATTTTTGCTTATAAGTTTCGACTCGATCAACTGGTACATTTATTCTTTTCCATTGTCCCTAAAAGTTTGTAAAATCATCACTGAACCATATTGCAAAATACATATTGTAGTTAATCTCAGTCATTAAATGCGTATGTAGTTACTTCTATTTTGCGTAGTATTAAGTTGTCCATATTATCTTCTCATTAGCTAGCTACCGGTAAGTGTGTACCTATTGTTCCACACACAGCAATACATATATTTTATACAAATCCCACAGATTTTCGTGCGATGTTTAATTCAATTCACACTTACTTAAGCAAACAACGAATGGTATCGCCAGCTAGGAGGCTGGATTTCTTCGAACATTTAATTCTCACTGATGATACAGGTTTCCCTTCAGAAGCATTTGCCGTGATAGATGACGAAACAGACATTGAGTCAGATATGAAGTAACAACACACTTTTTAGAACAATTACCTTTACCACATACAAATATCGAGAAGTTAACCTTAATTATATTTGCAGTGGGACATTAATCACGCTGGAGTAAATAATTTCGTACTTGAAAAGCTATACACAACAAGGTGCAATTTATTTCTCATGCACGTAACTGTATTTTCATGCATAAAAATTAAAAAGTAATCTCACAGAATGTTTCGTTCCGACTAATTGAGTACGTATAATATATCATCTGTTCTCGACGTAAATTGATTTCGGGCCAACAAAATCAGCATATAATTAATTAAAACTGTACTGAAGTTTGCAGGACGTTGAATATATGAGTAACATAAATCTAGCAAGTGGCACTCTATTCTGCTGATGACTGAGTCACAGAGCTCGCACAAGCGAAATGTTATTGGGAGGACTGCCGATGCTGACATTAATCTCCGAATTCATAGTTATATTCGTTTATTTGTTTCTTCGTCATTTCATGTTTACACTCATCGTTTTTAAGAAAATAATGCTCTCTTCAGAGCGCAGCAGTTCTTTCGTAAATATTTGAAGTATGTTCTACATTCAAATTTTTAACGCTATGCGATACCTGGTGTGATCTGGCTGTACTAGAATTTCTCAAATACTGTTCAATAATTTATTTCTATTTTCACTGTTTATAGTTTGTTTCACTCTTATTAGTTCATAATCTAATTTCTCTTCTAAAAGCTTTTCAAATAAAGATTGTAATAAAGAATACTTGGCACTTGTAGAGGAACTGTCGATGGTTAGACTGTTCACAGACACTGGAAAACTGTTTGGTACTACGTGTAATATTTATAGTAGAAGAAATAGAACGAAACCAATTTCGACTAAATGAGGATACAAGTAAGAAATAAATACTAATGAATACATATTTGGAAATGTAAGTGGAGGTAACCATAAGAAACCGTGGATTTTATGAGTGTGTAAAAATGGCAGTGAGATCCAACATAAATGCAAATCATCAAATTATACATAGTTCTCTTAACAAAAATGAAATATTTAACTAGCCTCTTTATCAAAATCGTTTACATTTACTCTGAGTTACTCAACCATTACAAATTATTTTTCCAACTTCTGACATAAATTATTTGTTTTGTGACATGTGTTTCGAGTTACTGTGACATTCTCTAGCATCACTGACAAAGTCATTTTTGTATACAGTGGTGCATTAGGCCAGCGTGTACGGGGGCCTCATCACTGTTGGCCTCGGTGCATGACGGACCGACCTCGCAGGGGACATCTGGTGTTGCGAATATGTACGGTGCATGTGCTTATATCTTTTGCCTCTTTGTGTCTTCGTGGTATGTGTATGAGTGTCTGGTGGTCGAAAGCCATATGCAGGACGCAGAAGTGATGATATTTTATGGCGCGGGATACGTATTGTGTGCACTACAACGATATGGTATCGTGTTGTAATCGTTTGTGGTGATGTAGGCTGGTTGGGGATCGGTTTCACTCCTAGAAATTCGATCTCTCCTGTGCAGTAACAGAGCAGTGTAATTGATGGTTTGTTTTGGCAATGATCTCTGTACTTCATGATCTGCAGACCACTTTTAAAGGTTTTAACTGTCATTCTGGTATGACTGTTGTATGTTTTTTGATCTGCAAAATCTTCCGCTGATATGCTCGTATTTTGTCAATCTGCAGACAATGATGGACAGTGCTCCCACAATGCCAGCAGGAATTGAGTGAGTAGATTCAGTAAGAGCCAATCAGAGTGCTACATTTACAGGAAGTTCCATAGCGTCAGAGAGACACGAAATGGCCTTTGTGAGGGGCATAGGAGTCTCTACAGCCATATCAAACAAGACGGGGGCAGAGCAAGTTATCTACAGAAAATTCCGTGATCTCAGGGGATCACGTGATATCTTCTTTGTTCGAGTGTTGAGAGATAACTTCAGGCAGTCCAGCCTACCCAGGCAAGGACAGGTAAGATGCTGTCCCTCACCTGCCATTGTGGCCTTCGAATATCTGCAGACCAGCAGTCTTACAACATTGAAATTTCACCGATAATTCCAGCCATTTTTTTGTCCGTCGGACAGTGCTTAGACTTCTAGGATAATCTTTTAGACACAATTTATTTTTCACAATTTGTTGCAGGTTTAGAGATGTGTCATGAATTCTTAGACGTGTAACCGTTCTGATTTTCCCATTTCTGTTTAGACACCGGTGTGCTTCAAAAAGCGAGGAAAATAAAAAGTAAGTGCCTTAACATCCCTCACTCTAGCAGCAAATACAAATTAAGGCCACTCAGCGTTACGAACACTGCAGCAGCTGTAAAAGTTATAAATTTTTTTCTCTCTAAAAATGTCTTCAAACAAGCAGCTAAACTGGAAAGGTGATAAGCATCCTGTTTTGAGTGGCAGAGGTATTATTTCGAGTCGTAGGTGAAGGGTGACGCTCTACGCTGAGTCCGCCTGCTACTGGTTTCGAATGGGTACTGTGAATTTTCTTAACGACAGTTGTGTCAGATAATAATATCGAGCTGTATTGTGATTTTAGAAATAAATAAATGAACTGTGTTAAATCCATCCTTGAAAAATGGTTAAATAAACCATATTCCACACTGCCTTGTCATCTGCAAATTGTCTGAACAGTGTTCCAATATCTTAAATTTCTTAATGCAGTGTGATTGACGATATAACAGCCTACTGTCGTGAGATGTGCTCAGTCCAACAGTCCAACAGAGACTGAGCGATTTTTCCAGCCACTTTTTTGTGGGAGGGATGCAAGGTCCTCTAGTGGTAGCATTCCTAATAGTTTAAATAAGTAACTGAAGAGGGTGAAATTGTTTAAATAAATACTATATTGATCCTCCCAGTCTGGCAGCTCAACACAGACTGAGCGAGTTTCCCGCTATATCCACTGGTGAGGGCGGTAGTGGCGGGGGGGGAGGGGCGGGGGGGAGGGTAGTAGGGAGAGGTGAAGGGTGGGTGAGGATAGGTGATGGAAGGAACCCACCTGCCCGCTGGAGAAAGCCAATGACGTCATCAGGGCTGGGGTAATTAATTGTTCAATTAATTAATTTGATATCAATTTGATTTTAAAAGTGCGCCAGAAAGAATTTTGTCCCTCTGCCTCACAGGAGCAATTCGTTGTTCACCGTATCATTGCTGTTTCGCCAGATAAGTAACATTAATTTTTGTGAATGCGCTTAGGCCTTTGTATGGCGAATAGCTGCTTTGGGTTTAACAAGTCTTTATTTTTGCTTATTTTAGCTTAAAGACACCATTTATCGTTAGATATATGATGGGAGTGGTTGGTGTTGTTTACGATCCCATTTCAGACGTGCAAGGAGAAATGCACATATGGCAATCTGTAGATTTTGGTGATTTTGTACAGAGCACGTTCCCCAATGCTTGCAAATGTCGCATGATGGTGTAATGCTCTCAGTTATTCATATATGCAAGTTCTCAAGTACAATAACGTGCATCGATGCCAATTAAACTGTTTAAAGGGTCTTCATCAAACCTCAAAAGTCTTCCCGAATATGGGGAGCCACTAATGTCAATACAATCCTCCTTAAAACGAGAAAACCATTTTATTGCCGTGCTCTGTCCAGTGGCATTATCCCCATATATGGCGGAAATGTTTCTGGCTACCTCCACTGCTATTAACCTTCTAATGAACCGAAACAGAATAAGTCGCAAGTGTTCCGATTTATCCACTTGGCGCTTCATTTTCTAACGTCCACAGTTCCACTCACTGTCTCCCAATGGCAAAATGGCAATATGTAAACTCAAAAAGCAACAGTGAGCTACAAATTAAAAAATCAAAATTGATAAATAGACCCATAGCAAGCGGAATAAAAAACAGAAACGCTACAAACTTACGAGCCAATCTAACAACAATTAACCTGCATGTCACTTTATGCAAGAGATCGGAGAATTCTCGATTCGTTAGATTTTGGTGCCTAACGTGGGGCAATGTAATTGGTAATCTACGTGTCATTTGGTGCAAGATATCAGAGTAATTCACAATTCAATACACAATCCTTCAGCACATGAGGTTTGCCTGTTCTCGGTTTATCTGAGGCTGTTCGTTCACCGTTCAGATGTCCCTGATCGAGCAGTTAGTAGCATCCAATGACTAGTCCAGGCTCGAAGTCAGTGATTTGACCTGACTGACCTACTCTCTTCTTAGTTCATCTCTACGGAGAACGCAATACTCTAGTTTCATACTGAAGGGTCTGCAAAAGTTATATCTGAGAGAAATGTTTCCGAGAAAGATGGTGTGTTTGAGGGGTGATGTGGTGTGGCCTGTTCAGTCATCAGATTTGAGCGTCTGTAAGTACTGTCTTTGGAGAAATCTGGAGGAAAAGATGTTTAAACGCCTCCCTCACATCTTAATGGAGCTAAGGGAGAGTACTGAATGAGTGAACGCCGTACTGCCCGATTTGTGTTATTAAACTGTTCAAAACTTCAGAGACTGTCCCGAATAGTGTATTGCTGCCTGAGGCAACTAACTTGAGGGCTTTATTTTGAGACTGAAAGAATATAAAATGGTTTGAAATAAAAACTTGGAAAGTAAAAAAATTTTTTTTCTCTATGTTCCCCGGTTTCCCTTTTGTATATCCTCAGACAGCTTCATTGGTTCTGTCACATCTTCTGTGAATATACCATATCGGTTGTTGTTGTCATCGTCAGTCCGAAGACTGGTTTGATGCATCTCTCCATACTACTCTATCCTGCATGAACTTCCAGATGTTTACCCACTATATTCATTGTCTGAATTTGTAAGCATCGTTCGCATTTCGTCTTCTGTCAGTTTCATCTTCTTGTGTAGTCTTTCAATATGCCGCACAGATGTAATCTTCCAATAACCACCACGATTACCAGTTGACGGCGGGTGGCGATTGTTGAGCTGCTGGAACTTCAGTTACAACAATCGCTATAACCCAACAATGAATGTAAACCAAAAGCTCTTCTTATTATCAATTGTAGCAATAATGACTATGATAAATGTCATGTATGTATTAAATAAGATACTGAACACAATGGGAGTTGTGGTCCAAAAACTACGTTGGGGTCAGTTACTGATCCCTCTCCCTGCCCTTTCACTCGTACACATCTGTTAGTAGCTGAACTAATAATGAAAATATTAGACAGCAAACGACGTGGAAGAGCATGTGAAGGGAATAGACAGTGTCTGGAAACGAGAATATCATCAACAAGAGCAAAACAAAGATAATGGGATGCAGCCTAATTAAATCAGGTGATAATGAGGGAATTATATTCGGAAATAAGACACTGGAAGTACTAGATGAGTTTTGCTGTTTTGGAAGCAAAATATCTGATGATGGTCGAAGTGGGGAGGACATCAAATGCAGACTGGAAATGAAAGGAATGCACTGGGGCACAGTTAAATGTGGCACCAGAATAAGATATGAATATTAATAAATCAATATGACACTATGATACTATAAACTATGAATGTCTTTGATAGGCTCGATAATGTTGAGCGATGACTGTGTGCAATCACAGAGCCAAAGATACTGGACTTCCTTGTTGGAGTAAGAGAGCGCTGGGCACTCAGTTGTAGGTAGCTGTCTGTGAGGGAAAGACGATGAAGTAGGCAATTTTTGTGGTGTGCTGCCACCAAGAGTTAGATTAATGTAGATATGTCAACATTATTGCACTTGGAAGCAGAAGTCTCCATGGAGAAAAGGTAAAAGTGTTAAATAATTATGATTTATGTTTTTGCCAGAGAGTTAGTATAAATGAGTTGTATGATAATTAGTAATTGTTGAGTAGCCCCAGAGCGAATGTAAACGATTTTGATAAAGAGGCTAGTTAAATATTTCATTTTTGTAACCTTCCCTCTACATGTAGGCAAAAATACTTGTTCAAAACCGGTGGTAGGCAGAAAACACTTTCCGAGATTGTCCTAAATGCTTTCTCCGAAAATTATTTCGAGCAGTTAGTCCACGAACCCACGTGAAATGTAAATGATTGCGAAAACGCACTTGACCTCTTAGCCACAAACAATCCAGAGCTAATAGAGAGCGTCATGACTGATACAGGGATTGGTGACCACAAGGTCGTTGTAGCTAGGCTCAATACCGTTTCTTCCAAATCCACCAGAAACAAACGCAAAATAATTTCATTTAAAAAAGCGGATAAAGTGTCACTAGAAGCCTTCCTAAGCGATAATCTCCATTCCCTCTGAACTATGCAAATGTAAACGAGATATGGCTCAAATTCAAAGATATAGTAGCAACAGCAATTGAGAGATTCATACCTCACAAATTGGTAAGACATGAAACTGATCCCCCATGGTACACAAAACATGTCCGATCGCTGTTGCAGAGGCTACGGAAAAAGCATGCGAAGTTCAGAGGAACGCAAAATCCCGAAGATTGGCTAAAATTTACAGACGCGCGAAATTTGGTACAGACTTCAGTGAAAGATGTCTTTAATACGTTCCACAACGAGACATTGTCTCGAAATTTGATAGAAAATCCGAAGAAATTCTGGTCGTATGTAAAGTACGCAAGTGGCAAGACGCAGTCAATACCATCGCTGCGCAGTGCCGATGGTACTGTTACCGACGACTGTGCCGCTAAAGCGGAGTTATTGAACGCAGTTATCCGAAATTCCTTCACCAGGGAGGACGAATGGAATATTCCATAGCTTGAAACACGAACAGCTGCTAGCATGAGTTTCTTAGAAGTAGATACCTTAGGAGTTGCGAAGCAACTCAAATCGCTTGGTACGGGCTAGTCTTCAGGTCCAGATTGTATACCGATTAGGTTCCTTTCAGATTACGCTGATACAATAGCTCCCTACTTAGCAATCATATACAACCGCTCGCTCACCGATAGATCTGTACCTTCAGATTGGAAAATTGCACAGGTCGCATCAGTGTTTAAGAAGGGTAGTAGGAGTAATCCATCTAGCTACAAACCTATATCATTGACGTCGGTTTGCAGTAGCGTTTTGGAGCATATACTGTATTCAAACATTATGAATCACCTGGAAGGGAACGATCTATTGATACGTAATCAGCATGGTTTCAGAAAACATCGTTCTTGTGCAACGGAGCTCTAGCTCTTTATTTGTACGAAGTAATGGCTGCTATCGACAGGTGATCTCAAGTCGATTCCGTATTTCTAGATTTCCGGAAAGCTTTTGACACCGTTCCTCACAAGCGACTTCTAATCAAGCTGCGGGCCCATGGGGTATCGTCTCAGTTGTGCGACTGGATTCGTGATTTCCTGTCAGGAAGGTCGCAGTTCATAGTAATAGACGGCAAATCATCAAGTAAAACACAACTGATATCAGTTGTTCCACAGGGAAACGTCCTGGGACCTCTGCTGTTCCTGATCTATATAAATGACCTGGGTGGCAATCTGAGCAGTTCTCTTAGGTTGTTCGCAGATGATGCTGTAATTTACCATCTAGTAAGGTCATCCGAAGACCAGTATCAGTTGCATAGCGATTTAGAAAAGATTGCTGTATGGTGTGGCAGGTGGCAGTTGACGCTAAATAACGAAAAGTGTGAGGTGATCCACGTGAGTTCCAAAAGAAATCCGTTGGAATTCGATTACTCGATAAATAGTACAATTCTCAAGGCTGTCAATTCAATTAAGTACCTGGGTGTAAAAATTACGAACAACTTCAGTTGGAAAGACCACATAGATAATATTGTGGGGAAGGTTGCGTTTCATTGGCAGGACACTTAGAAGATGCAACAAGTCAACGAAAGAGACAGCTTACACTACACTCGTTCGTCCTCTGTAGAAATATAGCTGTGCGGTGTGGGATCCTTACCAGGTGCGATTGACGGAGTACATCGAAAGGGTGCAAAAAAGGGCAGCTCATTTTGTATTATCACGTAATAAGGAAGAGAGTGTGGCAGATACGATACGCGAGTTGGGATGGAAGTCATTAAAGCAAAGACGTTTTTCGTCGCGGCGAGATATATTTACGAAATATCAGTCACCAACTTTCTCTTCCGAATGTGAAAATATTATGTGGAGCCCAACGTACACAGGTAGGAATGATCATCAAAATAAAATAAGAGAAATCAGAGCTCGAACCGAAAGGTTTAGGTGTTCGTTTTTCAAATGGTTCAAATGGCTCTGAGCACTATGGGACTTAACATCTGTGGTCATCAGTCCCCTAGAACTTAGAACTACTTAAACCTAACTAACCTAAGGACATCACACACATCCATGCCCGAGGCAGGATTCGAACCTGCGACCGTAGCAGTCGCGCGGTTCCGGACTGAGCGCCTAGAACCGCTAGACCACCGCGGCCGGCCGTTCGTTTTTCCCGCGCGCTGTTCGGGAGTGGAATGGTAGGGAGATAGTGTGATTGTGGTTCGATGAACCCTCTGCCAAGCACTTAAATGTGAATTGCAGAGTAATCATGTAGATGTAGATGTTAAGGGAACTATGTATAATGTAATGATTTGCATTTATGTTTAATCAATGAAGTTAGATAATACTTGATGTTTAAATCTCATTGTTTATGAGTCAATTATGAGTAATGTAGCTCCAATTGTCGATGTTTTTGAAAAGCCAAACTTAGCTTGCAGTATAATTTTGATAAAAAATATCTGTGTTAGTAATTCACCATAATCAGTACCGCCTCCCAGTTCAGATCATATATTTTTTAAAGAAGTTGGATTTTCTTAAATGTTCTTGTTTATCAGACAAAATCATATCATGTGCGTTTCAAGTATTATGGCCAGAATTGCACACAGCTGAAACTCTAGCTAGCATTCATATTAATTATGAGAGACCACAATATATTCCGTTATTCCATTCCTGCTTTAGAGGTTGGAGGCCTTCTCATTGGGGTAGTGGCCGATATTAAACACGAATAAAATATATCAATGTGACAGTGACGGCTAACTACCATTACTGCTGAATCAAAAGCGATATTGTAAATAACTTGTATTTATTGTAAATTATATCACGATAGAAATTAGATCATATTGAACAAATGATTAATGAAAACTAATTAAACAAATTCTAAACTGTTCTTGAATATACTACACTGGTAAGACTGGCTCTCAGCTCTTAATGTTAAGTTGATGCGAAGTTTGATTTAATTATGCCCCTGGATAAGCAAATGGTAAATGCTATCTGACTGTGTTCCTATAACCTCTTTTGAAATAATACGTACTTCGGGCACCACCACCAAGAAACAAACCAAACAACATGCAAAAAGGCAAATAACCAATAACGAATCTTACGCAAAACTGCACGGATGCTCAGTGGATGACAAGAATACGATCCAACAACTATTTCTGAACTTTACTGCCGCTGCTGCAAGTTTTACAGTACCATCTCCCAGCGTGCTGGCTCCGTCGATACTGCTGGGGCGACGACTGGAGCTGTGAAGTCGCTCAATTAAGATAAGTCTCTGAGATATCTTGAGCAGAACAAACTACTCAGAAACTACTAATACCACAAGCCCTATATTTCCTCTAAATTGTATACAACGCTGTGGCTCAATAACCTTCAAGGTGCAGCCCAGTGTGTCTTGTACTAACTGTGCAATTCCAGTATGATAGCTCTCTGCACTGGTTGACTACGTTCAATGGTGACTGCCAGCCTATAAGGCGGAATCAAGTGCAATTACACTAGTAGTCAATGCAGTGCCTATCACGGACGCCGATGTCCTACTGTAGCTGCAGGCTGTAGATCATACACAGTACAGTCTTCAGAAGTCCCTATCTCAGAGCTACCGAACTTTGCGACTGTCCGCTTTCACGGCACCAGACGCTCTCCCCCTGCCTCGCTCTCTACACGATGCTCTTGCGACAAAATCTTGCCGCCATACTCTAATCAGCCAATCCCGACGCTGCAAAGGCCTCCCACACCTCGATCGCGGGGTTATACAATTTCGCCACCTATCCAAAAATTTCTCTCTTCAAACAGCGGTCGTTGACCCTCAGCATTTCCCGCACTTCCTTATGAACTGCCCAATCAGAGCTCAGGCCATTTGCCACTAAAACAGTGCGCGACTGGGCGCCGCCAGCGCGAACGTTGGACGCTCTCTGTCTGCTCGACATTTCCCCTCACTGTCTCTCACCTGGCACCCGGCGGCGTTCCTTTTGATGCTTGCCGGTCAGTGGCCCCATCCCCCGGGACCCCTGGCCCCAGCACAATGCTCTTCCGGCGCTCACCGGCCTTCGCCTCCCCGTCTGCGTCCGTCCACTCCTCGCCTACACTGGCAAATATACTTTGCTTACACCTACAGCATGCAACTAAATATTATCATTAACAAAGACTGTATTGTTTCAGACATGTATCTCTCTCTCTAATCCACCTAATAAGACTAATTAACCATTACATGGGTTTATTTACTTCAAACATGCAGAATAATCTGCGAAATGAACGTCACAAATGAAAGCCACCTTTCAAGGCAAGAAAATTTAATTTATTTGGTATGTGAACAGGGCCAGATGATTCAGTGCCTACGGGGCTGAATGTAGTTGGCAGTGACTGTATTTCGTTATTGGTATTGGGAATTGCGACGCCCAACCGATTCGTGCAAAGTTTCATGAAGAATAACACATGGAAATACCGGATCAAATAGTTTCTGACAACACCGAGTTGGATGAAAATAACCAGGGTAAGTATTGATTTTTATTATTTTTTGGAGATATTTTGGAGCATATTACGATGTCTGTTTCATCAGATGCATGTTTTGTGTGCATGTGTTTGGGTCTGCTTTCACATGTTTACAGACAATCAATAAGAAGCGATCCTGGCCGAAGATACAAATGATCACCTTGGTGGAAGAGAGATCCTCACGTAAATAAAAAAAGAAGTAGGTTTGCTGCTAAAGAATTGAGGACGCCAAAAGGAACTAAGCCAAGGATAAAACCTGATATATGACGTAAAGCATTTCTCGTGTACCATGATGGTAACAGCTTAGCTAATATTCAGAACTATACCAACCAAAAGCTAGGCAAACTTATGGGATCAAGTGAAGATATTTTCGCGAAAAATTCAAAAGCATTTGAAAGGGAAGAAATTGCGTCAGTAATTGGAATTCTTTTGAACTGTGGAGTCCATAGACAGAACAAGGAAAGTTTGTGTGATACATTTAGTAACGAGCTCCATTTTCGGATTATAGACTGAGGCTCTTACTACAGTGCCTGCGCGTCGATGGTGCTCTAACTCGAGCAGCTAGAAAACATTCCGATAAATTGGCTCCTATCAGGGATATGTGGAACATGATAATAAATTTCCTGACTTTTATAATCCTAGCGAGTCAGTTACGGGGGGTGAAGAACTTCTGATTTTCCATGGGCGATGCCCAGTCAGGCTACACATTCCAGCAAACCCACGAAAACATGTACCAGAAATGAACCTCTTATGTGACTCAAATACGAAATACTGCTTCACTGCTGATCCCTATGCTGGAGAGCACGGCAATGAGAAGAAACAACCAGGAAGAAATTTTACCATGGACAAAAAGATCACTACCGTTCCACTAGCACCCGAATTTTTCGAAGAGAAAAGTACTATTCAAAGTGACAAACGCTATGTTCCTACAGAACTCCGTCCTGTTTCACTTAAAAAAGTTACACCAGTAACAGTCCGGTTTGCCCGTAGTGATGATGCCACTTTAGTCAGTTACGTGTCTAACAAAAGAAAGGTTATTAGAGTATTGTCAACTCAACATCACGACATGAATGTGACGGAAGAGAAGCCAGACATCATCCTATTCTACAACTGCACAAAGTCTATAGTGGATACAATCGACAAGTGTGTAAGAATGTACAGATGTCGTCGAGCAACAGATCGATGGGCAACGGCGGTGTTTATCAACTTGATTGACATTGTAGCACATAATTCGTATGTTATATTTCGAGATACAGACAACGAATGGGCCACGAATTACCCGACAAAGTGTTCTAGAGTTCTGGAAGAAAGCAGTACCGTAAAGATCTTGCTCGGGAACTTTCCGATCTCAACACATATGACGCGGTAAAATTGCTGTAGGCTTACACTCGAAATCCACTACAGCTTTATCAACTTTTCGTTACGAGTTTAATCAACATCACGGTGCTGTAAGTAAAGAAAACATCGTTAAAGAGCTTCGACGGGAAAATAACACGTGCAGCTGTGGATAACCTAACAAAGAAAGGAAGCTACTTGTGCGCCAGAAGCAAAGACCATAAGTATATGAAGGCTTGCTCTTCTTGCAAGACGTATATCTGTTTCTCTACGCGACAATAAAGAGGATGTAGCTCGTATTGTAAATTGCTCTGAATGTGTATCTGAATAACACTTGTAATAGTGAAATTAATATAAATAAATGTGAAATCATTTTTTATAATTTATTTAAACACTTTTCAATTCTTTCATAAATATACGCCACAGAGACCCTTTCCCAGTAATGAAGATCAACATTTATAACTTCTAGAATACCAAGAATATGAAAATACCTAAGTTGTATGGTTTATCCTAGATAGAGAAGGTTTAAAGGTAGTGGGGTCACTCACTGATCCCTCCTACTGGCGTTGGCCAGTGCCAAATAGAGCATTGTTAACGTAGGCAAGTGCTGCTAAAATCAGTTGTTTCAGAAAATGTATACGTTATTTTCACTTTATAATCAAACGCCCAAACAGAAATTACGAACAGTCGGTTTTGCATATTTCCTTTCCTCCTTGTTGTGATGTTATTGATAATTATATAACAGAGTTTCTACAGAACTGAATGATATGTACAGTTAGAGTGGAGATGAGCAGTAGGGATGGGTAGTTCGCGAACGAACGGGTGCAAAGGAACGGTTCACCAAGATGAACGAAAGGGCCGAGGAACGAATTCCAAGGAACGATCGGTTCATAGTTCACTTCGGTCGTGACGGCCACTTCGGCAATTCTCGTTAGAGCCTCGGTCGCGTGCTCGTCTGAGTCTAGGTCTCCCTCGGCCGCACTCGTCGTTCTTTGCACGACCACCTGTCTCAGTTCCACTGCCGACTGCTCCTAGTTAGTTCAGTATCCAGTTGTTCGTTTCGTTCACTGCGCTCACCCAGTTTACATGTGTTCCAAACTGTCCTTGCACTTGGGTCTCGCTATTCAGCGTCCACGAAAGGTAATCAAAAAGTATTTTATAGTTACGTAAATTACATAAAAATTACGTTGTATGTAATAGGTGCGTCTTTTCAGGTGACAAAAGGGCATATCAGCTCTCTTCAGTATATCGATGAATAGCAGAAGACATACTTATAACAAGGCAAGTATTTTTTATTCATATATTTTTGGTTTCATCGACTTGATTTAGCAACTAACGTTCAATAATTTGCTTCATTTTTAGCGTAATAAAATTCATATAAACGATTTTCGTGTATCTTTCATATTCAATACATTACATTTAGGAAGGCCCTAATTATTTTAAGTTTGGTTGTTTCCAATTTGCATTACCTCCTAGTTTGGATTCTTTGAAAAGCAAAAAAAAAAAAAAAAAAAAAAGTTGGTTGTGGGTCATTTTGGGTCAGTAGCAAAAGCGGTGCCTCTCCATTTGAAACGACATAGATTGCTATAAAATCGTATTTACTTATTATCTCAAAAACATTTGTTCAGAAGGAGCTTTCAAACCAAAAACTTTATTAATGCGCACTTAATAATAATTATTATTACAGCAGTATTAACTTTAACAATGCAACATAAAAACCTAATTTTTAGTTAGCGTGTGACGCAAGTATGATGAGAAACCACAATTTATTTTATGCTTACATAAAGTCTACTTCACCTACGAACTCAAAGACAACGTGAAGTATATATAGGGTGTCAACGATTGTTGTTTACAACGTAGCATATCTATGTAGTGGAAGTCGAAGCGAAGAATTTTATACAAGACACTTGTGGTCTGTTAAGTTGGGAAACAGCCACCAACAGGTTTACAAGACTACACGTGCTATAGCCCATGCGCGTCGCTTGAGATTCCCATGTTCTCTGCTCCAGCTATCTACACATCGTCATCGATTGTTTCGCCATTGTTGCTTGCATTAGCTTATTATTTCTTCACTGCCTAATTATTACATATTTGTCTGTTTGTTGTATCTGCTCGTAACGGGCAACACATCGTCCATAATTGGCGAGCAGTCTGTACTCGGAACCGGTTGTCCGTGCGCCACCCTATATTATTTCCCTGCGATCTGCCACACAACGCTACAGTTGGCTAAACGAGAGGTTCTGCAGAATCACAGAAATTACTTCTAAAAGTGTGTAAGAATTCTGCAATTAATGAAAACCCTACACTCCGGGGGGAGGCAAGTGCCCCCTCTTGGTGCCCACCATCCTTCAGTCACCTACGCTACTAGTTTCCAGTTTTTCATAAGAACCATATACCAAGCACAAATGAACGGTGAATGAGTAAAAATGAACGGTTCCCAAAAAAGATCGATCAACACTGAACTAGTTCCCAAGGATGAACTAGGTTGCCCGTCTCTAATGAGCAGTTTAAGTTTGATCCCTTTTCATAATGAGGTCGCATTATCAACAAGCCACTTCCTTACTGCTTAATCAGTGTAAGAATGAAGGTAATGTATAAAGAGTAGGTACAAGAGTGATCTTTGAATTGAACCCTGTGGAAAAACGGAGCGCTGCAAAATTTATGTGATAAAAAGTTTACTTCTTGTCACTGAAACATCTACTTATTCTACTATTTGTGTGCGTGTGTTATTACCTCACAACTTGGAGCAGTAGACAGCGCTTTCAGGAAGGGCTGCTTGAATCGCGGTCGCCGACAAGCCTCGTGCGCCGTGGCGCTGACAGTTACGCCGCTACGACAGCCGCAGAGTCCCCGGGGCCACGTCTGGCGGCGCTGCGGTCGTCAGCCACCGCCGGCCCACATTTATCTACGTATGGCGGCTGGCTTTCTTGCCGGACGATTCATCTCCGCTGCGATCCGTCCCCAACCCACCCCGCACCACCGTGCTTCAGCCGCTGTCCTGCTGCCGCCTGCTCTGTGTGCGTCCGCGCGACCCCGTCCACGCCGTGACGTCCCTCAGCTTTCCTCTGTCCCCGCCTCTGCTTCTGACGCGACGACAACACACAGGCTGGCCACCGCAGCAAACTTGCAGCTGGGCAGCGGAGGGCAGTAAAACAAGCCGCAGCGCCCCGGCGCTCACCGCCGACAAGATTTAAGACCGGGGGGGAGGCGACTCGCAGTGCCCGGGGTGCCAGCGGCAGACGCAACTTGGGTCTTTGTTGCCTCACTCTGTCTGGGGAGTGGTTCTGGTGTTATTCTTCCGCAACACGTCTTTATTGTCCGAGGGACTAAAAGCATAGTCATAACGGTGTGGGCTGAGACAGTCTTCTTGCTCCGTCATGCAAAGGCTCAAAATCCACGCATCTCCTGTGTTTTGTATTCTTTTCTATAAAATGAAAATGTTAATAATACTGTATTGTCAGAAAAGTTTATAAATTTATGAGTACTAATTCAAAAATGATGGAGACTCGATTATAAGGACCTCTGTTACATCAACTGCAAGCCAGCTAATTCACCAATTGGTACCATTTAGTTCATATATTACAACCAATCTCGGGGTGAAAAAGACTTTTTTAGAATTCATATGAATCTCCCACCCACTTCACGATTTAAGCAGACTGTAGGTAACAAAAGAAATGTGATGCTAATATGTAGACAGTCTCAACGAACTTGGAAAATAGAAATAGGGATTTGCGTGATACTCAGTTTAATTCAGTTGCAGGGGATAGAATATTGACAAGCGACATCATAATGTGTAACAGTAAGACCCGTGGTCCAGGGGCGCCTGCACGGTAGCTCAGCATGTTCTGTCAGAGGGTTAGCTACTCACTGCAACAATAAAATGTGTGAACAGATCAACGGAGAAATTAAATGATTGTTGTCTGACGTCCACCGCGAACAAATTCAACGAACAATATAGAAGAAAATGACATCAACAAAAAAAGGGGTAGCGTCAATGATTCATAATCAAATCGTCTTACGTCCCAGGTTTGAAACTCGTCTCTTAAATTTTGGTCAATAATCAGCATTGGCGGCCGAAGACTTCCGGCATAAGAAGTCACCTTTATTCTGCCAACGGCCTTGTGATAGAGAGCATAGGAGTGGACAGAGGTTCAGGGCACAGTCTTTTTCTGGGGGTTGGAAACTGCTCCTAAAAATGGAAGAATCACCAGTGATCAACGGCATGAGGATGCAGAAGGCAATGAAAACCAATGCATTAAAGACACGTAACATTTATCCATAGGACGTGTGGCCTGTAATTGAAGAAGTCCATGATGATCTTTCCACTGGCAAAAAATTCCGGAATTGTTCTCCATTCGGATCTCCGGGATGGGACTGCCCAGAGGGAGGTTACCATGAGAAAAAGCTTGAAAAATCAACGGACGGATAACGTTCCACGAGTCGGGTGTGGAAAGTCACAAGCTTGAATGTGGTAGAGAAACTAGAAACTCTGAAAACGGAAATGCAAAGGCCAAATCTATATACAGTAGCAGTCAGTGAAGAGAAGTTTAAGGAAGACTAGGATTTATGTTCACATAAGTGAAGGCTAATATCAACAGCAGCAGAAAATAATATAACAGGAGCAGGATTCGTTATGAATAGGAAGGCAGGGAAGAGAATGTGTTACTGTGAACAGTTCAGTGACAGAGTTGTTCTTATCATAATCGACAGCAAAGTAACACCAACAACTATAGTTCAGGCATACACGCCGACGCCGCAAGCTGAAGATGAGAAAGTGTATGAGGTTATTGAAATGGTAATACAGTATGTAAAGGGGGATGAAAATCAAATAGTTTTGGGGGAATGGAATGCAGTGCTGGGGAAGGAGTAGAAGAAAAGGTTACAGAAGAATATGGATTTGGGACAAGGAATGAGAGAGCAGAAAGACTAACTGAGCTCTGTAACAAGTTTCAGCTAGTAATAGCGAATACCCTGTTCACGAATTACAAGAGGAGGAGATATACTTAGAAAACGCTGGGTGTTAAGGGAAGATTTCACTGAGATTACATCATGATCATACAGATATTCGGAAATCAGATCCTGGATTGTAAGACGCATCCAGGTGCAGATATAGACTCAGATCACAATATAGTAGTAATGAAGAGTAGGCTTAAGTTTAAGACATTAGTCAGAAAGAATCAAGACTCAAAGAAGTGGGATAGGAGTGGGATACAGAGGTACTGAAGAATGACGAGATATGCTTGATGTTCTCTAAGGCTATAGATACAGCAACGAGGAGTCGCTCAGTAGGCAGTGGAGTTGAAGGGAATGTAAATCTATAAAAAGGGCCATTACAGATGTAGGGAAGGAAAACATAGGTACAAATAAGGTAACTGCGAAGGAACCGTGGATAACAGAAGAGATATTTCAGTTGATTGATGAAAGGAGGAAGTACAACGATGTTCTTGGCGCTACAGTCTGGAACCCCGCGATCACTACGGTCGCAGATTCCAATCCTGCCTCGGGCATGGATATGTGTGATGTCCTTAGGTTAGTTAGGCTTAAGTAGCTCTAAGTTCTAGGGAACTGCCGACCTCAGAAGTTAAGTCCCATAGTACACAGAGCCATTTTGAACAGAAGATGAAACACGAGTTGGTTTAAGGGAGACAAGGGATACAGAATTAGAACCAGAAGGGTAGATAATATTCCATCAGAATTTCTAAAATCATTGGGGGAAGTGGCAACAAAACGGTTATTCACATTGGTGTGTAGAATGTATCAGTTTGGTGACATACCATCTTACTTTCGGAAAAGCATCACACACAATTCCGAAGACGGAAAGGGCTGAAAAGTGCGAGAATCATCGCACAATAAGCTTAACAGCTCATACATCCAAGTTGCTTACAAGAATAATACACAGAAGCAAGGAAAAGAAAATTGAGAATGTGCTAGAGGGTGATCGATTTGGCTTTACAAAAGTAAAGACACGAGAGAGGTAAATCTGACGTTGCGGTTAGTAATGGAAGCAAGAATTAACAAAAATCAAGACACATTCACAGGGTTTGTCGACCTAGAAAGAGCGTTCGACAATGTAAAATTGTGCAAGATGTTCGAAATTCTGAGAAAACTAGGGGTAAGCTATAGGGAGAGACAGGTCATATTGTAACCTCCCCACAAAAATCTTTCTTATTTAATATATATGAATAATATCCTCATTTAGTGTAACCTCCCCACAAAATTCGTTCTCATTTTAGTGTAACCTCAAAACAGAAAAATTCCGAAACTTCTCAACAGTAAAAAATGTAATTGTCGTTCACATTCAGTGTAACGTGCCAACAAAAAAATAAATTCAGTAACCTGGTAATAATGCAATGTAACTAGCCTCTCACTTATAACTTTTCAATAATCTAACCCGGTAAATTTTGGACGTCAGCAGTGCTGCGTCATGGCCCTGAAAGAAAATTCTGAATAAAAAACAGAAAAATTTTTACGTCAGTGAAGTCGCCGGATAACGCATATATACCTGCTCTTACAATAATTTTTTTCTAGCACAGCCCTGTGCAATGCTGACCGACAGATTTGTCATTTATGAAAGGAAACAACTGATTTTTCTTTTGCAATAATCGGGATGATCATGGATTGGAGAAATTAGTAAATTCTTTAAATTGAAATGAATGGCTGTTAAAAGTTACTTTTTATGAGAAAGATTATTATTAGGAGACTTTTAAAACATTTACATGGGTCTTGAGATAACAATACTACATATGCGCGAGGCCGCTTTTTACCTTATGCAATAATGCTCAGGTTCCGGCATGGCTGCAACACGACCGGCCCAGCCAACACAATACACCAGACCAGACTGCTCGCTAGCAACTACTTACTGCTACACAGTTCCTCCTGCAGTCAACACTGCTCTCTGGTCTGAGATTCTCTTATACCTTAGATATCGCAGGCAGCGCGTGAGCAATACATCGAAATTACATCTGCTCGGTCCTCTTACATAACCCTCCACTGAGGGGTGGGGGGGGGGGGGGGGGCAAAAATTTGGCAGCGATGGTGAGTCAACTGGACTTGCCATGAGCAACAAATTTTTCTAAAATCTATTTAGTTACCAAGTCTACAGTCGCAGAGTATACACATTATTGATAAGTGCAGAACATATTAAGTAATGAAATAGAGTGCACACGCACTGAGTACAGATTATATCAAGAAATGACAAAAAGTATACGCAATGAGTACAAAAGATATTAACAAATGACAAAGTGCACACGCACTGTATATGTCTTTCGCATTTTTACATAACATATCATGAAGTGAAATAAAGTGCACATGCACTGTGTAAGTAGGCTGTTTATGTTTTCTTTATGTAAGTAGGCTGTTTATGTTTTCTCTATGTAAGTAGGCTGTTTATAGGCTGTTTATGTTTTCTCTATGTAAGTAGGCTGTTTATGTTTTCTTATTGGCAACGTTACGTAGCGCTCAATATGAAAATCACTGGCTGTGCTGTGTGCAGTCTGTGGCTAGTTTGCATTGTTGTCTGCCATTGTAGTGTTAGGCAGCTGGCTGTGAACAGCGTGTAGCGTTGCGCAGTTGGAGGTGAGCCGCCAGCAGTGGTGGATGTGGGGAGAGAGATGGCGGAGGTTTCTAATTTGTCATGAACTGATATATATATTATGACTTGTGATGATATTAAGGTAAATACATTGTTTGTTCTCTATTAATATCTTTCATTTGCTAACTATCCCTATCAGTAGTTAGTGCCTTCCATAGTTTGAATCTTTTATTTAGCTGGCAGTAGTGGCGCTCGCTGTATTGCAGTAGCTTGAGCAGCGAAGATTTTTGTGAGGTAAGTGATTTGTGAAAGGTATAGTTTAATGTTTGTCAGGGCCATTCTTTAGTAGGGAATTTTGAAAGTCAGATTGCGTTGCGCTAAAAATATTGTGTGTCAGGTTAAGCACAGTCATGTATAATTGTTGAAAGGGGACGTTTCATATGGCGACCCTGCCAGGATACCTCACTGGAATCTTCTGATTTTTTTCTTGTAGTTTGTGTAATTAGTGTAGATTTTGTTTATTGCTAGCGCGTAATTATAGAGAGAATTTCCTTTGTAGTTGCAGTCTTTCATTGTTGTATAGTAAAACAGTTGTGGCAGGCATGTAGATTTGCACCAAGTATTTCGCAGCTGCAATTAACTAGATATTATTTTCAGTGCTATGTTAATGTGTTCTCTTATTTTTGATCTTCAAATTGTGTTTTTCTGTGTTGTCGTGTGAAATACTGTGACAATAATGGCGTGTGAAAAACGTAATACTAGGCTCCAAAGTAAACTGAGAAATGACAGTGAAAATGAAAGCAGTGTGTTAGCGCCACCGAGTAATGAATTAACTGATGTTCAAAGTAGTAATTTGGTAATCGTGCATAGGGAAATGAAGCGGGCGGCAAACAATGGCGTGGACAGTGAAACAATTAGTGAAGAGGGAAGCATTATCGATCGATCGGTCGGCAACAGCTCGCCTCAGGAATCCGAAATGACAGGACACAACTTTGCAAATACTGTAGATTCAGGTTTTGCGTCCTCACCGTTTTCCCAAATGAGTCAAGACACGTTTTCCGCTTGTCAAAATGTGAATGTTGCCGGTGCAAATTCACTGCCGAAAAGCACTGAGGAACATGTTTCAGACACCAGTGCATTGTTATTACAGTTAATGCAACAAATGGGACAAAAGCTACAAAAGTTAGACACAATGGAACAAAATCAGAGACAAACACAGCAAAAGCTTCAAAAGTTAGACACACTGGAACAAAATCAGAGACAAACACAGCAACAGTTAGACGCAATGGGACAAAATCTTCAAAAGTTAGACTCATTGGAACAAACTCTTGAACAAACGCGTGAAGATTTAACTACTGAGTTACATAACATTGAATCGAAATGTCAAAAAGTCTGTAATGACGTAAAAACTCAAATTTGTGAGCATTTCCAACCTATTTTTTCGCGTCATGAAAATGCATTACAGAATCACGAAGCAGCCATAAAAGAACTGCAAACTATTGTTCATGAAAATCACAACACCTTGCAAGCTAAAATTGACGCAGTTGCATCTACCGATTCGGTTACGCAACTTGCAAAAAGTCAAGAAAACTTAAAAGACACAGTAGATTCGATTTCAACACAAATGGACACTCTGAAACTTGGTTCAGAAAAACACACTGAGGAAATGTGTTCATTATCAGAGAAAGTAGTTGAACTTTCGGATCAGCTAAATAATTTATCTGCGAAGGTAGATGATAATCTGAATGACGCAAAACCGGTAGTCTCTAATGACACAGAACAGAACGCACAAATTAGGAAACTGAAACAAAATCTGAATCAGATTAATACGCAACACCAAAGAGAAATCCGGGAAGTACAAGATCAGCTGACACAGTTAATACAAGAATTACGTATTTCAGAAGACACTCGCGCTCCAACACGGGAAGAGGGACTTAGAAACACGGAAAAGCCGCAAAATAATAACACAGGGCATTTCGGAAGTTATGAAAGAAATTGGCAATGTGCACCGAATTTTGAGATGGAACGGCCGACACGACCTAACAATGACCGATATGCGACTCGCCGACATGATGATTTTGACTATAAGCTGTTCATTACTACACGTAAATTCAAAACATTTAAGAATTCTGCCAACGACATTCATCCACAAGCGTGGCTCCATCAATTCTCTCATTGTTTCCCTCCCAACTGGTCATTGGAGCACAGGTTAGAATTTATGTGTGGCTACTTAGAGAATGAACCAGGTGTAAGAATGCGATCGGTCATTCACGATTGTCACAGTGAAGGAGATTTTTATCATGCCTTCCTCTCAGCGTATTGGTCTCAAGCGACACAAGACCGTGTAAAACATAGCATCATGATGATGAAACACTTTGAACAATCTGAATTTTCCAGTCTTGTCAAATATTTTGAAGACATGTTGCATAAGAATCAATATCTTTCAAACCCATACAGCCCCTCAGAACTCATCCGCATTTGCTTACTCAAATTGCCTGAACATTTACGACATATTATTTTAGCAGGACGTTGCAAAGATGACATTGAAGCATTTCAGGGTCTGTTACAAGAACTGGAAATTGACACTGACAATCGGGGAACGCGGAAACATGAGCACAACAATTACAGGTCACATCTGTCACAATTCCACGATGAAAGAAATAATAACTGGACACGACAAGGCTATTCTCACAACACAAATCGTGACCAAAACAGACACCACCCTTATGACAACCGCTGGCAAAAAAATAGTTACAGAGAAAGGTCGCATTTCCGTAGAAATGAATATGACAGAGATAACCATAGAAATAGACAATATGGTAACCAGAACTATTATTATCAAGGGAGACAGAATAACTTCAGACGCAACAGTTCAGCGCGGAGTTACGATTCAGGGAGAAATTCTCCACCACGTGACCGACAAGGAAGAAACTACGGATTCTACCGAAATGACGACAGACGATATGATCATAACGACAGACGTCAATTGCATCAGAACTGGCGGGATTCAAACAGAGCAGGGCCCTCTCGGCAAGGCGAATTTGTAGAAGTTAGGTCTCCTAATCCCAATAACGACGCGCGCCAACAAAGAGACAGACAATGACTCGCGCCGCAGGCACCCACGTGCGCCGGCTGGCTCAGAGAAAAATAACATAGACGCTAACCTTGAGAAAAATTCCAGTATTCTTTGCCGACGTATACCGCATGACAATTGCATTCAAGTTCAAACTCTGAGTACTATGAAGAGTAAAGGTTTACACCAGGTTTCACATGTAAAACCATTTACTGAAAGATAATCTGCTTTTTAACTTAGTCTTTGTCATAAAATTTTTCGCTTCACATTACTAATATGCTTTGTCAGACTTAGAATCTGTTAACATACAACAATGTTTGAAGTTAAATATCCAATCAAGAACCAAGAGAACTTATTTAAACAGAAATGACGAATGCATTGTTATAGTAAACAGACGTCACAGTGTTATTGTGTGTGTGCATTCTTGCTTGTTTGTTGCACGATTACGTAACGACTATAAGGCTCACATACTTAGAACATTTACCAGTACTGCTAATGAGATTTTAATGCAACATTTTGGTTTACTTGAAAATACATTCCGGATTTAAAGTACTTTCTGTGAGATACCAGATGAGACAATAGTTAGTTTATGTGACAGCTACACGATTTTATCACGACGCTACTAATGAGTGACAATTTACAATGTTGATTTTGCGGTGTTTCTGTTTTATATCTGCACAGTTTTTCTGTATTATTCTGGAAAGTAAAACATGTTTTAGTAGTAACTTTTATGGTATAGCTACAAGGAGACAGCCTTTTCTGTAGCACAACAATACGTTACAGCACAGTACTTTCTTCATCACGGCAATAAGCGTAATAAGTATGGTATCTATACGCAAAGCATCTCACTTTGTTTATCATGAGGTCAGTACATTGACTTCTGCAGAACTTAGCTTTCGGAGGACGATAACTACGACACTTCCACAGAGATTATCTTACAGCAAGACGCGCATTTAGCGCTACAGGACACGCATTTGAGTGATTAATCTTATACTTAAAACACTTATTTTCAAAGATTTTTTAATTACAAAGAAAGTTTTCTGTGATACATTTCATTCCATTGCTGTAATTTGTAACACCTGAGGGTATAATTACATTTATCCTCAGGGGGATACACGCCTACTTTGTGTACCATGTGTGTGGCAACCACAAGGAACCCTAGCTAATATGGTATTTGCTTATACAACTTTACACATCGGTACCATATTTCTCTAACACACAAATTACACAGCTATCTGATCATTTAACTGAGAGAGACAAACATTTATTTTTACTATATCAGTGACAGATGTTTACGTAATTACACCGTTGGATAACTTCACACTTACGAAATTGTATTTTGTCTGTACTGTGTAAACTGTTCATATTTTATCGGAACCATTGTGATACTATGAGAGCTTTGAATGATGTATTTGGTATGAGATCATGATTTTTAAAGTACTTTTGAGGCAGATGACACTTTTGACATGAGCAGAGAATTTTTTTAGGCTTAGAAATTATTGGAGGAAGTTACGACGATTTTGAGATTTGACTGAAGTGTTATGATGTTATTATTACGACGACGATGTGTATTATGTTGTTGAGGAATGTTTATTATGCTACGTATTTCTCACGATGAAATATTGAAGAAGTGTCGACGAATATGTATATGTATAATGAGGTAAGGAATAATGAGTAGTGTTTAGGGACTCTGATTTATGAAAAGGATGTTGGAAACCAAGAAACGTACTTTAAGAGTTATGAAATGTGTGACTGTATCACAATGCTGACGAATATTTTTTTTGGACACTTATATTTATAGGATTTTGTTTCTACAGATTTGCAACGCTAATTCTTGACCTGTGAAATATTTTTAAATGTGACTGCAACGGTAGCAGAAACTGCTGTCGTAAATATTTCCGTACGAAAGTTAAGTGACCACCTGCACGTAATGCGTCGGGGGCACCCAGCTGTGTCAGACGCCTGGAGAAAAAGCCATTATTGCGAGCCCTTTTCAGCGGCACAGGTAGAAAAAAAAAAGAAAGGGAAGGCCATTGTACGCGCTACTGACATCTCCTTGTTGAAAGCATACTCTGGAGCTCGTAATTTATGATATTTACTGAAATGCCTAATGAAACGATGAGAAACATTTCACAGCTATTGTCTTGCTAGTTAAGAAAAATGCCATATGGCTTGCTTTATGTATTTATTTACACATTTTGTTTAATATCAAGTTTCTAGCTGCACTGCAGCAATGGTTAAAATAAAATTTAATATATGTACTAATATAAATATTTTATGCCTACAGATCCAGTAAATAATTTTATGATCCATCCAAAACAAATGAGGGAGCACAAAAAGAAATTTCCCTTCACAGGAATTGCATAAATAATTTTTTTACGATTTGGTAACTTATCTACTAGCGTAAGTTTTTGTGATGCATCACTCTAATGTTAAGATGTGACATAGGTATTAGACATGGCCATTTTAGTGTAATATTTTTTCTGCTTGCGCTATGTCATGTTTAGGTATAATTTGCTGCTGTTTGCCAGGCATAGTGTTATTGAATTTGACTTTTACTCATTTATGCTGCTAGCTTTGCCAATTGGCATTTTTTTGCATTGCTGTTTGTGTTGATTTGTTATGTGATGCTGCATTGCCTCGTCCCTTAGTTTAGCATCTGAGCTCAGTAGATTTAAGTTAGCTTAAGAGGGGGTAGCCTCTAAGAGAATGAGTTGCGATGAATTGGAAGAAATGCATTGAGAAAACAGGTTTAGGTAGGATTTTCTTGGAAATAAATGTTGAGGTACGAAATGTGTGAACATTTAAATACAGAAAGCATGCTTAGATAGAATTTTTTTGGTGGAAACAACGGATGAAATAAAAGGAAAGATATATGAAGTTTTAGGTTGGACTGCAGTACCACATGTTACACTGAAAACGAACCCTGTCCTTTCCTTTTGTGTTATCCCAGTACGTGTTTGTGTACCCTTGTGTATTTGTTTTCTTCCAGTCTCTGTGTAATTTCATAGAATTTTTTCTTTTAATATTAAGCTACATTCACTATGATGAGGAATACTGTTATCCTCAAATACAATTGGCATTAATAATGTGTTATTTACTTTGTAAAGATGTTTAGACATTGTTTATTGTTTTGTTTTAATGCTCATGTGTAAAGTTGATGTTTCAATAATTATTCTGATCTATGTATGTACTTATGTCATAATTCCTGTAACATTGATGTATATGTTTATTTCTATTCTTTTGTAAAGCCTGTTTTACTACAAATGTTATCTGTATTATTATGTTTTTAATAATGTATTTTGTACCTTTGTTATTGTATTCTTACGTCATAAAATTGTAATTGTCACCAGTTCATGATATTATTAACTTGTTAGTTACATTTCACTGCACACGTTTCTGTTGGTCATAGTATATGGACAATATGTGAGAAGTTGGGACTGTTAGTGTTTGCACGTGTGTTACTAATTCAGCAAGGGACTGGATAACAGCATTGCTTGTTCTAAGGACAATTTTAAAAACTTTGTGAGTGCACAAGTGGTGGTTTATGGACTTGCTATATTCTCCGCAAGACTCTTCGATGGTGAATGTGCACCTGCACAATCGCAACAGATGGCTGCTGGTCATCTCTACAAGGACTACAGTGGGTCTGCACCTCTGGTGGCCCACCAATACCATTATCTCTACAAGGACTACAGTGGGTCTGCACCTCTGGTGGCCCACCAATACCATTATCTCTACAAGGACTACAGTGGGTCTGCATCTATGATGACCCACCAATACCATTATCTCTACAAGGACTACAGTGGGTCTGCACCTCTGGTGGCCCACCAATACCACAATCTCTGCCAGGACTACAGTGGGTCTGCTCTGTGATGACCTACCTACCAATATTCATCAAAACTTCGACTGACTCTGCAGTGGGTTTGCTCTGTTGTGGCCCATTACCTGTCAGCATGTCGAGAGTCAGCACTGTCTTTCCATTGGAAGGACAACACTACTTCTTCAAGACTGCATGGAAATCCACTACTTCCGTGTGCATTTTCTTTTACTGCTCAGACTTTGAGACAAACACTGCTATTCTCCTGTTATGTACGATTAGGACTGTCTTTAGGGACTGTGAGAAAATTTGAGCTTTTGACCAACGTTGTATCAATAAGTGTGTGCATTTTATATCTTTGTTACTGTAATTGTGAAAAATTTTTGTCAAATCTGTATTGGCCAGTGCCCAACACCATTTGTAAAATTTTTTTGTGGGGAGCATGGGGGCTATGTAAGTAGGCTGTTTATGTTTTCTTTATGTAAGTAGGCTGTTTATGTTTTCTCTATGTAAGTAGGCTGTTTATAGGCTGTTTATGTTTTCTCTATGTAAGTAGGCTGTTTATGTTTTCTTATTGGCAACGTTACGTAGCGCTCAATATGAAAATCACTGGCTGTGCTGTGTGCAGTCTGTGGCTAGTTTGCATTGTTGTCTGCCATTGTAGTGTTAGGCAGCTGGCTGTGAACAGCGTGTAGCGTTGCGCAGTTGGAGGTGAGCCGCCAGCAGTGGTGGATGTGGGGAGAGAGATGGCGGAGGTTTCTAATTTGTCATGAACTGATATATATATTATGACTTGTGATGATATTAAGGTAAATACATTGTTTGTTCTCTATTAATATCTTTCATTTGCTAACTATCCCTATCAGTAGTTAGTGCCTTCCATAGTTTGAATCTTTTATTTAGCTGGCAGTAGTGGCGCTCGCTGTATTGCAGTAGCTTGAGCAGCGAAGATTTTTGTCAGGTAAGTGATTTGTGAAAGGTATAGTTTAATGTTTGTCAGGGCCATTCTTTAGTAGGGAATTTTGAAAGTCAGATTGCGTTGCGCTAAAAATATTGTGTGTCAGGTTAAGCACAGTCATGTATAATTGTTGAAAGGGGACGTTTCAACTGAATACAAAATATATTTACAAATGACATAAAGTGCACACGCACTGTATAAGTCTTTAGTATTTTTAGGACAACTGATCGTATTAACAAATGAAATAAAGTGCACACGTATTGTAAAAAAACTTTAGCATTTTACAAGAACTGATTACCCTAAAAATGAAATAATGTGCACACGCACTGTAGAAGTCTTTAGCATATTTACAACATATCATGGAGTGAAATAATGTACACACACACTGTAGTAGTCTTTAGTATATTTAGGACAACTGATCATATTACCAATGAAATGAAGTGCACACGCACTGTGAAAGTCTTTAGCATATTTCAAGAACTAGGAAAGGAATGAGAACGATTGCATCATGGTTGTAGCACAGTAGGTTGCACGTAGCTGCACTGAAAGTCCATATCTATCTACAGAAGCACAACACCAAGTGAGACAATCTGAAGTTCTCTTCCCTGAAGTATTTATCAGTGTAGCCAAGACACTGAAATGTTGTACTAATATTCAATGTTATCATTTTGGTAGTACATTAGGTACACCAAACAGTAGGACCATAATGACATCTCCATCGTTCAAGGTGGTGGACAGCATGATGTGTCAACACCACATTCTTGTAGAATCCATACTCTCACATCAACGTAGAATTAGTGCAAAAACCAAATATAGTGCTCCATGATCATGAGGACGGACAGGACAAACGGATATTGCAGTAATTTCTGGTAATTAGGTCAGAAGGTGAAGGACACTAAGTCTTATGGTAGTCACCATTGAGAATTACACTAGTCTATCAACCGATTTGAGTAATTATTGTCATTCATTGGCTATTTACACAGCATTTAGTTAGTATGTATGGAGTATTACAGAACATTATTCATAAGTCATCTCAATATAGTAGTTATTGGCCCTCATTGGCCAGTTACAAAGCATTGTTTTAGGCATTATGCAGAAGTCATCATTCAAAATGAGTTAATTATTGGCATAGCATTTATACATAATTCATCTAATTATAGTAATCATTGGCATTCATTGTCCAGTTACTAAAAATGTAGCAAGTATTGAATATTACAAAACACTATTAATAACTCATCTGATTGCGGTAATTATTGGCACTCATTGGCCAGTTACAAAGTATTCATATAGTTTTACGAAACATTATTCAGTATTATTCAGAAGTCATCATTCAAAACAAGAGTTAATGATTGGCATAGCATTTATAGAGTATAACAAAAATATTATATATAGAAACTATTGGCATAGCATTAATGCATTATTACAAAACATCATTCAGTATTACTCAGAACTCATAATTCAAGTGACATAGGACATATTTAAAATGTAACACACTGCAACTATTACTCAAGGTCTGTGGTCCAATAATACATAAATATAATGGATTCAATACATCTGAGAAATTTGCATTATATATATCTTAAACTGGTAGCAGTATTTGGTTGTATACTGGTAATAGTTGGGACTGGTAATAATTTTTTTTTTTGCTAGCTATGCATTGCATTGGGATCGATAATTAATTGCTGGGGCATGAAAATATTTGCTTTTGACTTATTTCTGGATATGAGGATTAATAATGTCATTCCTCATGAATCAGCTGTAGCAAGGTTATGAAACAAGTAGAGTATATGTGATCACATTCATGAATTATACACACAAATGGCTAAAAAAAAATGCAAGTACTAAAACAGGTTTCATAACTAAGTGTTTATAGCATATTAATATCGTTAAAAGCTTCTCCTGGAAAAAATACAAAATGGATTATTGAGCTGAAAGAAGAAATTTATATTATGCTGAAAAATAGGAAACTTCGAATTAACAGGTAATGAAACATGTACTCAAAACATATGTACTCTAGCTGTCCTTTCCAAAACATTCAGTCATTATTCCATGCCACATAAGACATACTGTCAAAATGAACTGCAACAAATACTTAAATAACTACATAGCATCTCTTAACTAGTAGTAAATATATAAACTTCATCATTATTCTCATCTGCAAAGAAAACCTTCGTTATTCATATTATCATGACTTCATCATTATCATCATCTGCAAAGAAAAACTTCATTATTCATATTAACATATTATTCATATAACTATTCATCATCATTTATTATCATCTGCAAAAAATTGACACTCCATTATTCATATTCATATTACCATTTACTTCATACAACTATTCATAGTGTATAGTTACTTACTACTAGCATATTTCATCACCAAAACTAAGATGTGTAGTTCTGTCTGACAGCCTGCATCAATTGCATCGTATTCTGAAAGAAAAATAATTAGTTAAGACTGCTGTCATACGATGTGTATAGTATATTCTGGTTAATGCTTGTGAATTCTGATCCATTTACTCTTCATGACATGATATTGCATTTTCTTTCGTTCATTCCGAGGGTGAAATTCCCATTTCATAGTAATCCACTGTGGATTGTTTAATTTACTTCTTGTACACATTGTTGCTTTCTTAAAATTGTGAATAAGGATTAATATCTTGCATTTAAATCATACACCCGTAAGATAAAAACTTGTTTCTAGTGATACAAATAAGCATACAACATAGCATGACAGAAAACGTATTAGGTCAAAAACATAGACAGTTTTCAAGTGCAAAATGCACACACAGTATCATAATGTAGTGGCAAAAAGTGTAGAATAGTCAAGATATAGAGATATTATAAGAAAAAATGTCAAAGTCAACTGGTGTTTGTTACATCTTAAAGATTACTTAGTGCATATAGACAAAAATTCTACTTTCGATAGGAAAACAATCATACACACACAAAAATGGAAAATGTGCACGGTCTGATATATAACGACAAGAAAAGCGACCTGCTAACCTTACCTTGCCGGGCACTTGCCAAGAAAAAATACGATAATCATCAGTAAGCAGTCATATAGATAGAATTGCATAAGTGGTCATAAAATATGTAAGTTTATCTGGAAAAATGTGCACGGTCTGATGTGTAACGACAAGAAAAGCGACCTGCTAACCTTACCGTCCCGGGCACTTTCCAAGAAAAAATATGATAATCATCAGTAAGTGTTCATATAAATATCTGCAAATGGCATTACAGAGTGATAAATCATATATTCATTCAATAAAGGGTTCGATATTGGAGACATGGTGATTGCCTTTGCTTTTTCTGGTTCTCGAAGTTTCGTCGTGCACCACATTGGGATGAGGAATGCTGGGAATTCGATATGGACCTGCGTATAGAAGCTCAAATTTACTGCAACTACTCTTTCCTCTGTTGGATAAATAATGTGTGCGTACTAATATCTTCTGTCCAATGTGAAAGTCAAGGTGTGTACAAACCTCTTTTTGATGTCTCCTGCGGCGCCCTGCGGCACGTTTGATGTTGTTGAGCGCAATGTCATTTATTTCACGGTGGCTTAGTCGACGAGATGTAGGAAAAGATACTAGTTCTTTAATTTTGTTGGGTGGTTCAACATTTTTCAGTATAACAGTCGGAGATAGCATAGTAGATTCATTTGGTATGGAGTTAATTACATCCTGGAGTGAGAGTATGTGTGTATCCCAATCAATATGTTTTTTATGGCAGTATATTCTACGTAGTTTACCAATTTCTTTCATTAGTCGTTCACAACGGTTCTAAGAAGCGTGATACTTGGATATATAGATCGGGGAAATGTATCTTGTTCGTAACATACGTGTCCATATAGCTGATCGAAATTGTGGTCCATTGTCGGAAATTACTTTCAATACATGCAGTACATGAAATAAAAAATGTTTTACAAATGCATTCGAAATTGATTTAGCAGTAGCTTTGCGAAACGGAGTGAAGGTAACAAATTTCGAAGTGAGTTCAACAGCGACAAAGATGTAGCAAAAAACCTCTATTAGTTCTGGGAATCGGACCAAAAATGTCTACAGCGGGCATGTGTCTCAATCTAACGGGAACAATGGGATGTAACGGAGGAATATGTGAAGTCGTGTGTGATTTAGCTTTCTGGCAGATTTTACATGACCCTAAAACTCGTCGAATACGTTTCTCCATGTTCGCAAAATAACAGTTCTGTCTCAGTTTAAGAAAACATTTTCTGGCTCCATAATGTGCGTAACTTATATGAGTATACCAAATTAATTTGTTAACAAGCTCGTCAGGGTGAGAGCGGCGAAACAGAATGTTATTGCGTACAGTGTAATGGTTTCTGATCGTAACATTATTCCTATTTTGCCAAAGGCGTTTAATTTCTTTCCATACGTTGTCTTTGCTCTGATCTTGTGCTATGTCTCGTAATGATGCCGAAATAAAATTTTCGAATGTGACTTACTGAATATACATGACGCTAAAATTTGCTTGGCAGAAGTTGGTTGCGATGTGTTGCTGATTGGTGCTGAGAGAACGGGATAGTGCATTTGCTATAACATTTTGTGTACCGGATATGTGAATAATTGTAAAATTAAATTCCTGTAAATAAAGTTTCCATCTGCTTAATCTGTCATGTGTAAATTTTGCTGAAAGTAAAAACTGGATAGCTTTATGATCCGTGTAAACGGTAGTATGTCTTCCGTAAAGAAAATGCCTAAATTTCGTAAATGCCCATACAACACATAATGTTTCGAGTTCTGTAACAGAATAATTGCTTTCAGCAGGTGACAGAATGCGACTCGCAAAGGCGATGTTTTTAATTACTGTAGTACCGTATCCTTCAATTTCCTTAAAAATGTGTACGCCTAAAGCGGTGTTAGAACTGTCGGTGACAATGGAAAAATTTCTAGTAAGATCTGGGTGTGATAAAAGAGGTGCATTCAACAAAGCTTGTTTCAAATTAACAAATTCAGAATGTGCTTGGCTATCCCAGGACCAAATCGTGTTTTTACCCGTCAACTGGCATAATCTAGGGGTGTCTAAAGCAGCGTAGTGAATAATTTTACGGAAAAAGTTAATTAAACCCAAAAAGCTGCGTAGTTGTTTCTTCGTCGTAGGAACAGCAATGCCACGTAAAGCTTGAAGTTTTTCCGGGTCAGGCGCAATGCCTTCTGCTGAAATTACATGCCCAAGATATTTTATAGAAGTTTTACCAAAGTGCGATTTGCTAAGATTAACTGTGAGTCCATGTGCACGAAAAGTTTGTAACAGTTGTTCAAGAGTCAAATTGTTTTCAGACCAGTTAGCTTCTGCAATAAGAATGTCGTCTACATACGTTGTGATTCTGTCTTTAAGTTCTGTCGGAAGTATACTATTCAAACCGCGGATAAATGCTGCTGAAGAAATAGTTAAACCGAACGGTAATTTGCAAAATTGATAACAGTCACCAAAACAGAGAAAAGCTGTGTACTTTCTGCAGTTCGGATGGAGCTGAATTGGCCAAAATCCCGATTTCAAATCTAATGTGGAATAAATAGCAGTACAATGAAATTTCTGTAGAAGTTCTTCTAGTGTCTGTGGGCGATCTGTTTCATTAATAATAATGTCATTGACATGACGCGAATCAAGTACGAGGCGAAGTGATTCATCCTTTTTCTTAACAATATGGAGCGGGTTTATGTACGGACTAACTGCCGGTTCAATAATACCTTGGTCAAGCATAGCTTGCAATTCTTTCTTAACTTGTTCTCTGTGAATATACGGAATTGGGTAACGTTTGCCTTTAAACGTGTCGTGGTGTTTAACTTGAAATTCACACATGAAACCGGACATAGTACCAGGGATGTTGTCAAAAACTGGAGCGTGCTGTAAAAAAATATTGCGTAGCTGAGTACGTTCGTCGTCTGTATTTGCACTGCTTTGTTTAACCTTATGAGAAATCATTTGTATAACGTCATATTCGGCTTCCTTTGGTGTATTGTAGTTGTGAACACACGTATTTGTGAACAAAGTGGAATGACAGTTTATGTTACGTGATGCAGAAATGACCTCTGTCCGATTAATTGCTTGTTCTTCTGCAGATAAAGCGTGCTGAAATTCTAATGCCAGTTGCACATTTTCATCCTTCAACATTAAATAGGAATTTTGAAAGTCAATAATTACGTCGTGTTGTACCAGAAAATTCGTACCTAAAATAACGTCTGTTGTCAGTAAGGGAACAATCCAAAAATTAGAGTGGAATGTATGACCTGCAATACAAAATGATAAGTGTGTCTGTAATTTTACATCTACTCCTTTACGAGATACTGCTCCTTTTACTTTAGCTTTGCCTAATGGTAACGTAAGGTAGGTGTTCTCTTTGTTACATTCGTTGAAAGTTTCTTCATTTATAACTGACATAGGTGATCCAGAATCGATTACTCCCGTAAATGTGGATGATCCAATCTTCACTTCAATGGCAGGGTGGGAAATGGTTTTTTGAATAACTGGTTTTTCATGCAAAAGAGTGTCTCGGATGTCGCCAAAAGTAATAACATTTTCGTGAACAAGATTCTCTGTGTCAAAAGTATTGCTTGCGTTGCTGGAAGATGCAACCTGTATTGTATCTAGTCAAATTCTTTCTGACGTGCTATTCTTTGCGGGAGGATGCTGTGGCATCTCGACTATTTGTACTGTTCTGTTATTTCGTCCTGACGTATTACGTTCGGGATGATATCTACTGTCTGGTTCATTCATGATAATCTGTTGTTGCGAATGATTTTGCTGCTGGTAAGACCGACTGTTATTAAATGTACGCTGAAAATTGTGCTCATTACTTTTACATCTGTCATGATAGTCGTATCTATACGGCGCATTGCGATATGAGTTGAAATGGTGTGTTTTCTGTACATACTGATTTCCTTGTTGCTGTGAGTTACTATTTGGTGGAGCCGACGCTATACGTCTAGGCAGCGAAACATTAAAGTTTGTTTGACCTTGCAGACTACATTGTTGGTTAGGTATGCTAAAGGACTGGTTTTGTTGTTGTTGTGGGGAAAAACTTGTATTGTTACCAAAATGCGTTTGCGATAGCTGAAAATTTTGTACATACTGATGATTACACTTCTGTCTTTCATTAAAATTTCGCTGGTAGTTCTGGAGCGTCTAATGAAAATTGTCACTTTCGTTAAAACTTGTCATATCGGGTTTTCTTTACTCATACGTAATCCTAAATAGATCGATAGTTGAAGAGCTGTTTTGATAGATATAAAGGATAGTAAATGAGAAGGCAGCAGTGCAGAAAACTAAAGATGAAATAGCACTACTACGGCTCGGGACACTGTGCACGCTACGGCGCATATTCATCGAAGCGTAATGAATCCCCTGAGGTCGTTTACACGCTGCAAATAAATCTTAGTTTCTGCATTACAGGCAAAGACGGTGAAAATTCAAAAGCAAATTGTTGTATCCAGTCCAAAGAGTGTATATGCGTTCTGCCATTCTTAAATACCTTAGATTTTCTCACGGATAGTAAGTGCTTATAGTACAAATTTTCGTCTCTGAGTGTCTGAACAGGTTCAGGATTGTATGACAATCTGTTTGTGTGTGACGGTTCGGAATCTAAGTCACGTACTCTCTGTAAATTACCTAAATTATATTGGCTGTATGAGTGTGAGAAATGTTCGGAATGTGGCGTATGCTGTGCCGTGTTAGAGGCTGAAACATTTTTCATCTCTGTCACTTCTTGCTGTAAAGATGACAATTTTCTACGTGACGTATTATTGGACGAACCTATCTCACTGATTGTTTGCTGTAAGTTTTGGAATTCGGGTGTTTGATTGAACGAAATTGCTGACGTATCGTCTAATTTAGTGTCATTGTTATTTTCGATAACCTCAGTACGACTGGCCAATTCAAATTTTTTAGTCAATGCTTTAACCTGATCTTCATTTTTAGTGTGACAAGCATTAATTTGTTTTTGGATTTTAAGTGTGGTTTTGTTTCATTCCTTAACGTCTGCTTTGATGGCATCGGGATCCTGTATTAATTCTAATTGTTCAAGTCTGTTGGTCACTGTCTGAAAGTCTACGGTGTGTGTGTCTGTTTTTGTTTTAAGATCGGAGATTTCATCATGCAATTCAGTGTTCAACTGTTTGATAGTATTAAATTCGTCTGATACTGTAGCAATGTTGTTGTCTACGTATGTTTTCGCTTTTGTAAACAATTTACGCTTATCTTCCTGTCTCTGAGCAGTAATTGTTTCCATGACTTGTTTCTTTACTTTGTTCTGTTCCTGTATAAATACACGGTAACGCGTTTCACTGTTTTGTAGGTGGTGATTAAAACGTTCGTCAATTTGGCTGTTCTGTTGGTCAAAATTCGTGTCTACTTTCGCATCCAGTGTGCGTGAAAGTTCTGCTGATATTAATTTAAACTCGTCGCGTAACTATGTTACGTTTTCAGAACATTGTTTAGCGACTGCACTAATTTCATCTCTAAGTACTTTAGTTGTGGCTGCATGTGTATTACTTAATTCTTGTGCCACAGATCTAATTTCTTCACTACTGTTCCTAACACAAGCCTTAATTTCCTCACGTAATTGTTCCTTAGTATCATGACATTGCATGGCAATGGCTGTAATTTGTTCACTAAGCTGTTTGAAATTGTTATCTTGTTTTTCATTCGACTGTGGAATTTTCATTAATTTGTTTTTTGAGATTTTCACTAAGTTGTAGCAATAATGCCATAAATCGATCCATGCCAAAATTAGCTGCTGTATTCTCTGTGCTGTGTGATGGTGTACATGCATCTGTCACGTTTTGTGTGCCGGTTACCATTTGGTCATTCTCTGATTCTTGAAAAGTTTCGCCAATTGGATGTGCACTGTGGGTCACTACCTCGGAATCAAATAAATCTGACGTATTTTGACTACATTGTTCATCTTCGTGAGAAAAATTTATCTGCTCACTACGCAAATTTTGCAAATGAGGCGTGTCAAACAGGCCAGCGTTCATTGTATCAGAACGTGCCGAATCATCAATTGTTAGTTTTACTGTGGACATAATTGAATTTGTTTGCCCATCATTAGGATTTAACTCAATACTAGCGATCAGCAGCCACTGATTATCTGTAAATAGAGGATTATCACTATTACACCGAGTGTTGCAAGTATTATCGGTCAAATTATTCGAGTCGGCTATTTCACTCATTGCACATTGCCATGTACTGTTAACAGTTTTTTGCGGCATTTTTCACAAATCAAAATTAAGCACAAAAGGAAACAAAGATGAAGCAAAAATGGAACAAACACTATTACAATAAAGAGCAATATATTGCCAATGATCTGTGAAAGAAGGAGTGACTAATTAGTAAATGCATTGCGCCAGATGCAAACGACATTGAATATTAAGTAAATAAGAGCAGATATATAACTGACTACTTCTCAGAAATTCACAAAGAAATACGATCCTGGCAGGGTCGCCAAGTGTAACCTCCCCATAAAAATCTTTCTTATTTAATATATATGAATAATATCCTCATTTAGTGTAACCTCCCCACGAAATTCGTTCTCATTTTAGTGTAACCTCAAAACAGAAAAATTCCGAAACTTCTCAGCAGTAAAAAATATAATTATGTCGTTCACATTCAGTGTAACGTGCCAACAAAAAAATAAATTCAGTAACCTGGTAATAATACAATGTAACTAGCCTCTCAATTAAATTGTGGCTCACTTATAACTTTTCAATAATTGACTCTGAATTTAACCTGGTAAATTTTGGACGTCAGCAGTGCTGCATCATGGCCCTCAAAAATCATTCTGAATAAAAAACAGAAAAATTTTTACGTCAATGAAGTCGCCGGATAACGCATATATATCTGCTCTTACAATAAATTTTTTCTGGCACAGCCCTGTGCAATGCCGGCTCATAGATTTGTCAATTATGAAAGGAAACAACTGATTTTTCTTTTGTAATAATCAGGATGATCATGGATTGGAGAAATTAGTAAACTCTTTAAACTGAAATGAATGGTTGTTCAAAGTTATTTTTTATGAGAAAGATTATTATTAGGAGATTTTTAAAACATTTGCAAGGGTCTTGAGATAACAATACTACGTATGCGCGAGGCTGCTTTTTACCTTATACAATAATGCTCAGGCTCCGGCATCGCTGCACGACCGGCCCAGCCAACACGATACACCAGACCAGACTGCTCGCTAGCAACTACTTACTGTTACAGCTACACAGTTCCTCCTGGAGTCAACACTACTCTCTGGTCTGAGATTCTCTTATACCTTACGTATCGCAGGCAGCGCGTGAGCAATACATCGAAATTACATCTGCTCGGACCTCTTACAATATTCAATATGAAAAACAGCCAAGTGGGAATAATAAGAGTGGACGACCAAGAACGAAGTGCTCGTATTAAAATGGCTGTAAGACAAGGATGATTCCTTTCGCCCCTACCGTACAATCTGTACATCGACGAAGCAATGATGGAAATAAAAGGTAGGTTCAGAAGTGGAATTAAAATTCAAGGTGAAAGAATACTAATGATACGATTCACTGATGACATTGCTATCCTGAGTGAAAGGGAAGAAGAATTACACGATTTGCTGAACGGAATGAACAGTCTAATGAGTACACAGTATGGATCGAAGAAAGACGATGAGAAGTAGTAGAAACGAGAACAGCGAGAAACTTAACTGCAGGACTGATAGTCACGAAGTAGGTGAAGTTAAGGATTTCAGCTACCTAGGCAGTAAAGTAACCAATGACGGACGGATCAAGGACGACATCAAAAGCAGATTATCTATGGCAAAAAAGGTATTCATGGCCAAAAAAGTTTATTTTGAAACATCGGCCTTAATATGAGGAAGAAATTTCTTAAATTGTACATCTGGAATACAGCATTGTATGGCTGTGAAACATGGACTGTGGGAATTCGGAACAGAAGAGAATAGAAGCATGTGAGATGTTGTGATACAGACGAGTGTTTAAAATACGGTGGACTGGGAAGATACGGAATGAGGTGGGTCTACGCAGAATCGGAGAGGAAAGGAATACGTGGAAAACACTGATAAGGAGAAGGGACAGAATGTTAAGACATCTGCTAAGACGTGAGGGAATGACTTCCATGGCACTAGAGGGAGCTGTAGAGTGCAAAAGCTGCAGAGGAAGACAGAGATTGGAATATATCCAGCAAATAATTGAGGATGTAGGTTGCAAGTGGTACTCTGAGATGAAGAGGTTTAGCACAGGAGAGGAATTCGTAGCGGGCCAGTCAGACAACAAAAAAAAAAAAAAAAAAAAAAGAGTGTAGCACTGTGTCTACAGTTGAAATGTGTTTATACATAGTAAGAGTTGCAGCATGCATAAGCTGAACAACAAAACATGCACATACGAATAATGATACATGTAATGCTAAACACATGAGAACTGGATATTCAAGCATAGACACATATAAAAATGATCAACAATTTGAAAGAAAACATTGAAATAGGAACATCACTATCTAAAAAAATACACATTCCATGACAATAATCAGACACTGATCACTAGGGCATGACGTTCCTCATAGTCAATCCATAAGATTTTGCCAGCTTTCTAAATGGAGAATGTTGTAGTAGAATAGTTATTTAGAACACCTTCATCACTACACTGCACTAATCACTAATTTCATTCGAAGGTAGACACTGTGAAGGCTGTGTGCACACGTAATGACAGCAGGGCTACACCGAAACGGCCCCCTGCCGAGTGATGCAGGACCAGTGCTTTTCTCCAATATGTATTGCAACCGCGCAGAAATAGTATAGTGCAGTGTTTAGAATTTTGCAGAAGGAACAAAAAAATCAGATGGACACAAGAAACCATACAGTCTACAAAGGCGCTGCTGCTCCAGTAACAAGGTTCAGTAATCATTAGAGGTCCTCTAATTTTCTATAGTTCCTCTTCCCCAATGATTGTCCTGATAGATATTCACACTGATAAACTCAACGAATCGAATCACTAGGTCCGACAGAGTGTCTTTGTGCTATATCATGATAGTATGACCAGAAAAGGAGCAAGATTTTTAATTTTTGAGTCATGCTGTAACAGCATCAGGAACAGTCTGTCCTTCTTCTTGTTTGAGACGGTCTTCTTGATTCATCACGCAAAGGCACAAAATCCAAGCATCTCCTGTTTCTTCTATTCTTTCCCATAAGGTGAGAATGTTGCTAATACCGTAATTTCAGAACGATGTATAAATTTGTAAGTACTGATAGAAATACAGTTGAGACTCGATTATACAGACGTCAACTATATGGATTCCCGGTTTTCCGCGCTTTCAGCTGCGAGCGGGTATCTTCGTAGGCCCTGGCACTATGCACCGGCCGATCGCCAAATCTCTGCACCACACCTTTCATTATTGCTTAAGTTAGACAGCTGTCATCGCTAGCCGTTGCGTGTGTCGCGTCTGGACTTACAAATGACAAAATACAGCAGCATGTTGTTATCACTTAAAGATAAAATAAACATTGTTGATACATGAAATAAAAGGAGAAACTCGTGGCAGGTTAGCCGATAAGTAAGGTATAGGGAGTTTTACCGTAATCGATGAGAAGAAGAATACCTTTTTAGTGCAAAATTGATAGTGAAGCCGGGAATAAGCAAAACTCAAAAATGAATATTTGGAAGAAGCTTTTGTACTCTTCGTTTTATCTGGTCCTTTGCTGTGTGAAACGCATTACAGTTCAGTAAAAAGCAGGTGGCGATGAATCATTTGGGTCAAGTAACGATAGTTGTACAGATTTAAATCTCGTCATAGATATAGCGAACTGTAAATACAACGTGAAAAAAGGTCAACTGATGCAGATGCAGAAAATTCTTTTATAGATTGCTTTGAAAAAGAATAAAGAGGATATAATTGTACTTGGACTTTGTTTACATGAAACCGTATAAATTAGAAATTATTATCATAATAATCTTTTTGCTCCTCGGGAAGAGAGTGTAGCTCTTCATTGTTGTATCATAATTCTTTCTAAGTTTTGATAGTCATCTTAATTTCATTGGAATATGTGTTCAACAATTTCGTCATCCGACCCGATCAGACAGCCTCGATCGTTATCACAAGTGAGCCACTCTCTCATATCATCAGCATCACATTCCGGGCACGTTTGTGTGTTTGTCGTTAACAAAGTTAAACTACAATGATCGTTCTATGTGATTTTTGTCAGGTATTTCACGATTAAGTTTCAAGTATTTCAGTAATTTTAAGAAAATATGTATGTTTATACGAAAATGTGTCTCTAATTTCTTAGTAAATATTGACTTCATTTACTTTTTTAATATTTTAATTGGTTTTTGTTGTTTTGAGTAAATACCTAACTAAATGTGTCACAATAACAAACCATACAACGACGTATCTAAAATATAGCCATACCCAGGCTACTTATGTTATCTTCCTAGGGTTAATGAGCCAAAACTCGCTGTTCTTCATACATTCAGGATTACCCATTTTCGATTGTCCGGATGACTTACATCGGTAAAAGGTGCTGTTAATCAAGTCTTCACTCTATTCTCGTTATTACAGTGCCTGGAAATAATTAGCACTCCATTTAGAGGTTTCTAGTTCATTCATCAATCGCTTTTACGACTGTGCATGGGAAATACATAAAATGACTACATTTACGGATCAATGGCACAATCGGCTCTGATGCACCAGGCCGTACAGATTGAATATTGTCATTGAATACGTAATGCCACGCCTGCTCGAACCTTTCACGTAGGTCTATAAGAGTCGTTGAGTGTCCCATCAGATTCAGCAAGTGCTCCACTGAAGACAAGTCAGGAGATCGTACTGGTCACGAAAGTTGCCGCCGGTCTTGCAGAGCATGTTGAGCTTTACGAGCAATGTGTGGGCGAGTATTATCCTGTTGGAATAACATATGACGTTCCTGTTGTAAGAAAGACGAAAGAACGAGTCTAATGACGATCTGCACGCACCGCGTGCTTGTTAGCGTTCCCTTCAGAAACACCAAAGCTGAACGAGAATGGTAGCTTATCGCACCCAAGACCATTATGCAGGAGGTGGGGGCCATTGTGTCTTTGACGAATGCACTCTACGAGATAGCTCTCAACGCGTCGACGCCGTATGCGCATACAACCATCACTTGCGTGATGACAGAGCCTGCTTTCATAGCGGAAGACCATGGTGCGCCATTCCATCTTCCAGGTGAGCCTCTGACGGCACCAGTCAAGCCGTGTACGTCGACACTGTGGAAGATAGAAGTGTGCGTTCCCACAGTCCTATTGCTTACAACCAGTTATTAACAGTTTGTGTTGACACGTCTGGGCTCATAATCCCTCTTATCTGTGCTTTGGTAGTTCTACAGTCTGTCACTACAATCCTTAAAGTACGACGATCTTGGCTGGCGTCTGTGCTGCCTGGACGTGCAGAAGCTTGTACACAGGTGTGTGAATGTTCACGTGAACACTGATACCAGCATCGTTGTACAACTGACGCAGCACGTCCAACTTCTGTGGCAGTTCTCAAATAGACCATCCTGCCACTCGGAAGGCCGCAATTTGACCCCTTTCACACTCTCTCAATTAGCTGTATGAAGCACGAATTCTTCTCCGTGCCATGGTTGCGTTCTTGTTTCACATGACTGAGTCTTCTTGCTGTCAGCATTCCCTATTGAAGCTTAGACACAGATGCTCTGACGAAGCTAGTTGTTAGCGGGCGACGCTGGAATTATTACCAGTACATCTACTATCCCCGTTTGCTGACATCGGATCAAAATCAGCGTCGTCTTTCCATGTGTACTATTTCTTTTCCGGAGTGTACTAATGGAAATAATCTCGTTACAATTTCTTACCTACAGGCGATGATCCGATTTTCCTTTGGACCTCTCGATTTCAACAACAACTTTATGTCCAAATCACCAGCATTCTTTGGCAAGAAAATATTCGTTTCGGTCAAATATGCTTTGTGCTCCCTCTGAAGTTGACATGTAGAATTGCTGCACATTTGTTTAGTGTCTGAAACTGGTATTTCCCTTCGTCCGTTCCGACGCATCGCCCCTTTCATCGAAGTTTTTATAACTGTAAGCGTCCAATCAGCAGGGATAAGACATAAATCTTCAATAAGCGTTTGGGAACGTTATTACGTAACTCAACTAACAGAAGATTCAACACTTTTACACAAGATGATTGAAATAAGTTGGAAAATCATCAAGAGACCAATCTGAGTAACAGTCACTTTTCACCACCTGTGTGACATCTCTAAAGTGGCATTTTCAGCTCCAATACAGTAGAGCACATAACCATAGTCGCCTGCCTCTTCAGAGATTTCGTGTCTGAACTCTGTTACTTCATGCCCAGCCGGGCTATTTGGGAGTCTAAACTCCAGTACATCTTTCGAAAAAAATAGTTAGCATGTCATCTAAGAATAGTGTTTAAAGCAAATGTGTGGTTAACGTTGTGGTTTTTAATTAAGCTAAGGATGAATTGAAGTCTTTTGCTCCGACTGTAGGCAGTGTTATGGTAAAGTGTGAACGTTTACACGCGAATAGCGAGATATGTTTGGCATATAAATCCAGGCATTACGTAACAGATATCTGATGCTGGAAATAAACTCGAAGCGCGCAAAGTGAGCTTTTCGAGTAAAAAGTTGAATTTTTCTAAGCGATCTATTCAACTCCAATATAATACCACATTATAATACACTGAATCGCCAAGGATTCCGGTATGGGCATGCTCCTTCAAATATAGAGGTACGTAAACATGCAAAAAATGGCGCTGCGGTCGGCAACGTCTATAGAAGACAAAGGTCTGGGGCACTTGTTAGACCGGTTACTGCTCCTACAAATACAGTTTATCAAGATTTAAGTGAGATTGAACGTGTGGCTATAATGGGCGCACGACCGATGGGACACAGCATCTCGAGGTAGCTATGAAGTGGAGTTTTATCCGTACCACCATTTCACGAATGTACCGTGAATAACAGGTATCCTGTAAAACATCAAATCTCCAACATCTCTGAGGCCGGAAAAAAGTCTGCAAGAACGGGTAGAACGACGACTGAAGAGAATTTTTCACTGTGACAGAAGTGCAGCCCTTCCGTAAATAGCTGCAGATTTGAGTGCTACAAGTGTTTGCATGAGAACAATTCAACGAAGTATCATCGATATGAGCTTTCGGAGCCGAAGGTCCACTTGTGTAACGTTGATGAATGAACGACAAAAAGCTTCACGCCTCGCGTGGGCCCGTTAACACCAACATTGGACTGTTGAGGTTGGAAACATGCTCTCTGGTCGAACGAGTGTCGTTTCAATTGTATCGGGTATGGAGACAATTCCATGAATCCATGAACCCTGCATATCAGCAGGGGACTGTTAAAGCTGGTGGCGGCTCTGTAATAATGTGGTGCACGTGCATTTGGAGCGATATGGGACCCCTGATACTTCTGGATACGACTCTTACAAGTGACACATAACTAAGTATCCGGTCTGATAACCTGCGTCTGTTCGTGTCAGTTGTGTATTCCCATGGATTTGGGGAATTCCGGCAGGACAGTGCGACATCCCACACGTCCCTCACGTCCTACATAATGGCTCCTGGAATACTCCTCCGAGTTTAAACACGTCCGCTGGCCACCAGACCCATCAGACATGAACATTATTGAGCATGTGTGAGATACCTTGCTACGTGCTGTTCAAAGGGGTCTCCACTTCCTCGAACGGATTTATGGACAGCCCTGCAGGATTCATGGTGACAGCTCCCTCCAGTACTACTTCAGACATTAGTCGAGCCCATGCTACGTTGTGTTGCGGCACTTCTGTGTCTCGCGGTGGCCCTAAACGATATTAGGCAGGTGTACCAGTTTCTTTGGCTCTTCAGTGTATAAACACGGTCGCCTGCCACCTATGATATTTCATGTCTCAAATACCGGTTTGACATCTTCAGGATTTGAGCCGTGCGGGCTAGCGTTAGGGTGTTCTACTTGCATCGCTGATATCGACATTCGGCTGGCTTGCTATCTTTGACTGCTTCCCCCGGCGGTTTTCCGGGTGAACGTGTGACGAGAGAGTCTCCGGTCGGCGTTCAACGAAGCAGCTTGTGTTGATAACAACCCAGCGTCCCTAACCGTGGTGCATGGCCCTCGCCGTGCTCGTCGCCCTTGTGTTTTGTCGCGCCGGATGTACGGTGCCTATCATTGGGCGCCTTGACGTGCAAAATTGTGGTGGGTCAGTCGTCTCACTCTGCACAGCTTCCCAGCTCGTAATCTGCAAGCTCCAAGTTACGTATGACTTTTATTCTGTGTTTAACTAAGAAGATTGTTGAAACTTATTGTGGCATGGGTAGCTGCCGGAGATGGTTCTGAACTTGGTTCCACAGTGGCTATTTTAATGAGGCTGTTGTTACTCGTTTCGGTTCTCATTATCTGTGGAGTGTGTGTTTTAAGTGGTTTTCATGCAAATTTTTACTTCCTTTAGGAGATAGTCACCGCTCCGGTGGCGGTTGTAAGCGCCCGGCAGCCGTAGAGTTAAAGGTTTAATCATTTGTCACGGCAGGATTTTGAATGTTTATTTAACGTTGAAAGTACCTTAACCGTTTGTTGCCTGACGGTACTTAAAAGTACCAGTAAGTTTTGACTCTCATTATTTTCTCGTGGTGCAGTTTCGTGATCTGAGAGCCTGTCGGTGCGTAATAGTAACTCTGCTCTACTGTTTCATAATTGTTATTGTGCAATACATAGACCTCTCTGGCGGTCAGAGCTTGAAATTGTTTTTCGCGCGCTGCTTTGAAAACAGAAGATTGTATGTGCTTATTTCCATGGTGTTGCCTGAATTTGTGCGCAGTTTATTGAAACTTCCGTTGAGTTTTCCATTGTACGTACTTACCTTCTTTGTTTTTTTTATAACAGTTTGAAGCATTACGTTACAAGTGAATGGGATAAAGTGGAAAATATAAGGCGGACTTATTAGTACCGTCAGGTTGTGCGAACACTTTATTGTAGCAGCAATGCGTTACCTCTCACTAGTTGTTCTGTCCACTTTTTCTCACACAGAAATCCGTAAATACATTTGCCTGTGGAACAATTAGAAAAAACAGGAAAGGCTTGCCAGGGAATTTACCTAAAGAAAAATGTCTAAATCAAATCACAGAGTGTCATCTTTAGAACTAACAGTATTTCAATGGAAGGAAAATAAAGTAGTGTATTTTGCGTCAAACTTCCATAGCACCGAACAGAACGTAGTGACAAGGAAACAGAAAGATGGAACTAGTTTGACTATACCATGTCCAGTTATTGTATGTGATTACAATAAAAAGATGGGTGGTGTGGATCATGCAGACAGATTACGTTCAACTTATGGTCTTGACAAGCGATCGAAGAAATGGTGGCACCGTCTCTTCTGGGGAGCAATAGAAATTGCTTTTGTCAATGCTTACGTCATTTTCAGTGATCTACATGGGGCACTGCCACTGCTGGAATTCAGGCGTGCTGTGGCACTAGGGCTAATGAATGAACAGCAAGTGCCAAATCTCAAAAAGAGAAACTCTGGTAAAGATGAAATAACTCTCCCAAAGAGAAGGAAGGATAACTTTTCTGTTCCGAAGGATGTACGTCCTGGCAACCGAGGAAACCATTTTGTAGTGTTCAGTTGTAAAAGAGGACGATGCGAAATGTGTGCAAAAAATAAAATTCCGTCGAGACCACATTCACAATGTAGTACATGTAAAGTGTATTTGTGCTGCAATGAGAAAAAGAACTGTTTCCTACAATTTCATGAGGTATCACTAAATATGTGATATGTATATACTGTCAAAAATGTATAGCCAAGTTACTATGTACTGTGAAGTTGCCCTAGAATAAATTTATGCGAAATTTAAAAAAAATTCAGAAATATCATATTTCTGTTAATTTTCTAATGTAAAAATATTTAATATTTATGTGGAATAAAGTACAAGTTATAAAAATTGGAGCATTTTTCTGCGCATGCTGTGATTCTGTCCATGGAGTCTGACGGTACTTCTGAGTACCAGGAGAGAAAAAAGTTGCAAAAAATAAAATAAAATTTTACATAAAATCCTACCGTCATTCGAGGCCACAATAGCATAAATTCTGCAAAGAAAATGTTAAAAAGTAAAAATTTTCTTATGTCAGGAAACAAAGGGTTAAGGCAACTGGAAGTAATCTCTAAGTTTCCTGCTAATTTACTGGGAGACGGGTTATGTTAAAGTATTGCTCCATAACAATTTGGGGGTATGTTTGTTATATATTCCAGTGTGGCCGTGATTTGACCTTGTTTTCATTGCAAACTATTTGTGCTGCAGGCCATTTGTTAAGTCTGCTCGTTTCCTGGCGTCGGTGCGGTTGTGGATTATTGTGAAGACCCCTCATTGTTAGGCCCGTCGAACTATATATAAATATATACCGCCTGCTAGTGAGCCTGTGCAAAAGCCGTGGTGCAAAAGCCGTGGGGAGTGAACGCTCGTATTGGCTGCCGGCCGTAGCGGTACTGCTTCCAAATACTGCTGTGGGCCTTAAAGCTGTTCTCCAAGGTTAAGTGAGGCCACTTTGTTAGTATTAGCGTTTCTGAAAGTTATTTTACGGGTTAGTTATTACTATCTTTTCTTGTTTAACACTTACATTGATCATTTGTGTATGTTTAATGAATGTGCAATTCATTATTTTTCCTATGCGCCAGCTTCCGAGCTTGGTTGGACCACTTTGCATTTTTAGTGTAAACATGTTTCACTGTGGACCTTTATGTGGGCAGTTCAGTTTCATTAAGCTTTAAGTTCTTTTTTTTTTTTTTTTTAATGGAGTTTTGGCATTATGTGGATTTGTAACTTTGGGTTGGAAGTGTATAGTGTTACTAGTCTTTTGAGATATGGTTAAACAAGAACGATTATTTATGACTGATTATTCACCGTGCATACTATCTATGATTTTGATTGCGGACGAAAAATATTAATCTTATTCGTATTTATGTAATTCAGTTAAAGTGAAGATTTGTATATTGCGTCAGTAAGAGGGCAAATGTCCTAATTGAAGTTTGTAATAAAGTCTGCTTTGAGTCAAATTAAAATTGTAAAACAGTCACAAGCTTGTCTATCACCAGAGGTCCCGGGCTTCCTATTTCCTTTAAATAACTGGTGAGATTGTAATTTTGATTTTCTAAAGAATTGAGTAGCACTGCGGTTCAGCCTTCTTAGTTGAAAAGTGACGACAAGGACATATTACTGGAATCTGAATTGAAATAATGTAAGATAAGTCTAAAGTGTGATTGCAGCTGGCACATATTATGTCACCAAAAAAATATTAGTCACCCCTAGGTAAATCATTAGAGGCATAATTTAATATTGTGTTATTCCACCTGGAGTAGAGTCCACGGTTTTCTGCAGGAACGTCGTGCTTTATCCTGCTGCTAGTGCGTGTAGAGTGTGTGTGCGCCGAGCGTAGTGCCGCCGCCTTCCACCAGATGCCGCCTGCAGGAAGAATGCACCCAGCACGGTCTCCGCCGCACCGTCTACCGCTGACGCGTGCCTACATAGGCGCTGAGCCGCGCTCCCTATTTCTCACTATGTTTATCGCTTATTTCGGCCGTGACCACTTTGTCGGCTTTCGTTAATAGAGAGAGTGGCGTTCCACCGGTCTATACACCCACTTTTCCTTCATATGATTTATCCGAGGATTGGAAAGCTTACGAAAAAGGACTCAGACAGCATTTTTTGGCTTTCGGTGTGACAGACTCCCATCTGTGTAAAGCATTACTCCTCTCGTGGATACCACCTAAAATGTATCAGTTACTGTGTCAACTTGGCCCTTTACAAGAACCAACAGCTCTTACTTTCCATCTCATGTGCAGTTATTCAACTACCTCCGCAAACGAACGCATGTCATAGAAAACCGAGTGGAATTCTGCCGATGCTGCAAGAAAGCAAACCAGCCATCCAGCCGAACTTCAGGGCACAGAGCATCATCCGGAAGTGTCAGCTCATTACTGATGCCCAAACTGACTCTTATGCAGACTCTATGGTGCGTAACGAAGTTACGTATTCAGAAAATTTGTAAATTTGTGCTAAGGTCCTATGGGACCATACTTACGAGGTTATCGTTCCCTACGCTTACACACTACTTAATCTAACTTAAACTAAATTACGGTAAGGACAACACAAACGCCCATGCCCGAGTGAGGACTCGAACCTCCGACGGGGGGATCCGCGTGGACCGTGCAAGTCGCCCAAGACCGCTCGGCCACCCCGCGCGGCTACGTGTTCAGATCCGGACAAGGAATTGCACCAAAAGGGTTAATACTGCAAAAACCCCACGCTGATAGCAAATCTTTTTAACTTCCTCGGCCAGCGGGTGACGAAACTGAAACTTGGGGCGATGTGGCTGTTGAGTCACACAGATGTGCGCCTTAGGACGACAGGCAGGTTGCACGAGGAAGCGGCAGTTGCGGCGGTAAACATGCGTGCCCAGTGCCGAGCAGACCAAGGCCAGCCCAAGTAGCCTAGAAAATCTCAAATCTTCGTTTAGAGGTGCTGTTCTCGGCTCGCTAAAATTACGAAATTGCTTTCGACCTGCTTCTAAAGATGCCAAAATAAATGACTTGTCCTACCTCCCTGTGGGCTCTGATTCCGATTTCGATAATGAAGAACTGATCTGTAGGTAGCGGTCGAGGGTCATCCAGTTACGAGATCGCGTAGCAGGTGTCAAATGGTTCAAATGGCTCTGAGCACTATGGGACTCAACTTCTGAGGTCATTAGTCCCCTAGAACGTAGTACTAGTTAAACCTAACTAACCCAAGGACATCACAAACATCCATGCCCGAGGCAGGATTCGAACCTGCGACCGTAGCAGTCTTGCGGTTCCAGACTGCAGCGCCTTTAACTGCACGGCCACTTCGGCCGGCAGCAGGTGTCATTTTGTCCATTTTGTTGCGGCTTTTGAGCAGTGTGTCCGACAACGGGCAGCTCCCGGGTCGTTTCTGTCCCCCTGGGCTATTCCGCGCTAGCCTTGAGAATAGATTCATGTTGTCATTGAGGGTCCCTTCTTGAAATTCTATTAGCTCTTAATGGTGGTTGCATTTTCCCAGTTTCCGAACATTCTCCTGTGTCCGTCGACCATTTCAGTTCTTTTGTTCCCATCACAGCATTCGTCATGTTACGGCTCCATCATTCCACTCTCAATCAAATGGCGAGACTTAGCGTCTACAACGTACGTTCAAGTACCAAATGAAAAAGTTTGTTATGAATTCTTCACCAGACGACGCACTTCCCCATTTCCTGAGCACCTATCGCTTGATGCCTATACGGTAGAGTATATCCCCTATTATCTTTGTGCATATCGTTCAATGTATGTGCGGATATATTGTTCCGAAGGTGCAATTAATCTTGAAAACAGTAAAACGTCAAGTACTTATTACTTGAAGCTATCAGAGATGCACCAGCATATGAATCTGTGTCTACTGTTCTACTCTGAGAAACTGTGTGTCGTGAATAAGCAAAACCTCTCTTGCTAATGCTTGAAAGTCTCAGTTGCTAGAGCACGAATAACTGTTATTACTGTACCTCCTCAGTCTTAGAGAACTTGAGCCTGAATCAATCACTCTTCGCCACAAAATGTCTGGCGATAAGATTAAAACCTAAAACGAATATTAAATATGTATTGGTGAAATCTCGTTGATCTTGTAGAGCAGAAGCTACTGCCGATATCGTCTGGTCGCTTTGCTCTTGCTATTCATTTATAGGAACCTGTATAGGATCCTCGGATACTGATTCTGTACGACTCAGTCCACATTTGGTTGCATGATGCTAGCCGTTCGCAGGTCTCAATTAATAACAGGAAGCATTTCTAAATTCCCTTCTCCGTGCTTGCAGATTCACCAGCAGACATCATCAACCAAACGTCCGAAGTTACTACAGAAGCTTAGAACAATTTACTTCCTCAAAATACACTTCACAAAATAATTGAGATCTCCCTGTCCCTGGAATGAATACGGTTAGAGGATTATTGTGCTAAAACGTTTCTGCACTGACATGCTAGATTCGGATCGACTTTCACTTTATATCACCTGGTACGTTTGTGTCGCTCATGGAACACTTGTTTTATGTCCCAAACCGCTTCGCCTTAGCTTCCATTACCAAGCACTAATATCCATTGTGTATTAATCCCAACACGACTTAACTATTAGAAACTTTCTCTTCACTAATTCGTATTGATCGTTCTCTCTAAACAGTCACAAATTGTCCTCGGGTACTCAAAAATACACTTCAGTTCATCATAAACTTTTCAGAAAATGTTAAGTTCATATGTACTTCTTTTGCTTGTCCATTTCGATATTATTACAATGGCAATTATATTGCGGACTTTTATCGAAGTCAATTCTCTAAAGTAATTTAGCACTATTCGTTCAATAACCATTTTGAACCTGCACCCGAATCTAACAAATCAGTTCATCCACCATTAGTTTATCAGATTACTTTACATGAAAAGTTCGATACCACCTATTAAAAGTCAACCTAACCACTAGAATATGCCATCAAACCCATGGTCTCTGTTAGTGGTTATACCTTAAGAATTACTCTCTGACCTGACATACATCCGCAATCTTGAGCAATTTACTGTCCCAAAATTACTTGGGTACCTATATCCTCCAACAATAAAATTAAACTACCGTAACTCCCTCTCTTATAATTCTATAAATCTTCAGCTAATTCAATATTATTGCCTTGTGCATTATACACATATAATCTGGTTGAAAATTAATTCCTGAAAAGAATCTTGTAAAGTCTAAATACATAGTTATAACCAGACCAACAGTGGTTTTTCCATGGTTAACTTGTGAAAACAGTTGTTAAGTTACTTAATAGCACCGTCAATCTCCAATATTAAATAAAGTGAAATTAATTAAATTCACTACACTTACTAATTAAACTTAATTTACATTAATCCCACAATCTAGAAATTGTCTTTAAAACATCTAACACATGTAGTGGATCAAGTTATTTCTTTGCCTCTCTGTGTAATACTTCTACATGTCTTAGTGTAGAGCCGATGCACCTCTTTCTTCCTGGGTTTGCTAAAAAGTACACGCCAGGATGCGGAATTCTTAAATCTCAAAAGTACCTAAAACAGGACCAACCACTTTTATGCCTCTAGTTGCATTCGTAAGAGATACCTGTCCATCACATTAAAGATTTGCACTCTTATCAAACTAGTGTCATGCTGTAGTCCCCTCTTCCTGGCCTCTGCGGCCATGTTAAGAGAGGCCATTAGTATTTTTTCTTCCCACCTTGGTTTCGCGTTCTGTAATTTGGGTAAACTATTGACCTGTTTTCGTTTTCTCCTTTCCTAAACATCGGTTCTGCACGCATAAGTCTTGACGAGGTACGGTGTAGATTGTTGACAGCTTCCGCAAAATCTGATACTTCTATCCACTTTGTCTGGCGATTTGGGCAGTACGTACTCCTATATGTATTGAGCTCCCGAAATACCCGCTACCAGACTTGTCTGATAGTGGTATCATGATGTTAATGTAAGCTTAATTTCGTTTTGGGTTAACGTTTACCTCCAGCAATAAGAGGTGAAGAAGCTGGCAATAACTGACAAAATCGCTTGTGGCTTACCCACTTGTGGTACACACTCCTGTACCAGCTTCCGAAGAATGGTTTTACTCGTGGCTGCTTTTAATGGATATAACCTTACGTATTTTGTATATACTACTACAGTACCTACAATAAATCTGAATCCACCTTTTGTTCTTACTAACGTCATCATTACATCGACAGATACCAAAGCTTATGGATTTTCAGGCAAAATTGAACGGAGTAATCTCATGTTCCCTCTGTTATTTGATTTAGTTCTCTGACATATTGTGCATGAGCTGATTATTCTCTGTATCCTCCGCTGATACGACTGTTACAGTAATTTCGCGTTTGCGTGTTGTATCCCCTCAAATATATTCTGACATTCAGCTGTCTATTGTCAAGAAACAGTCTCTCTCAACACACTGATTAACGGCACTACATTCATAACGTGGTCTTCTATAAAACGACGGAAAAACGAAGGTACGTCTAAAAATACTTTCAGCTATTTTTTTATTCCTGTGTGTGCGGAAATTCTCAATAGCCCTTACCTTTGCACTGTCAAATAAAATTCATTTTTTCTCTAGCAAGTGGCATAAAAATCTTATCCTTTCATTCTAAAATGAGATTTTTTTTAAAAATTAGCTGTCATTCCACATCCATCAAATGGACTAACAAGTTCATACGCTGTTCCCATCACACTGTAGCTATTAATACTTTACCTACAAACAGTGTTAGTTGACCTCACTGTTCCAGCCCCAAAACTGTATCTTGCGCCATTGTAAATATCCTTACATTTACATGGAGTCCAAATAGAATTATTTTAAACTGCTATCGTCCTCTGGCATATATGAAAGCAGTATGTTCCCTTGATTGTTGGTCTCATTGGATCTTCCAGTATGAGGTACGCAGATCTACACGTCTGAAATAATTTCCCCATGAAACTATAGTATCAGTCCGTCGATATTCTCTGGGTGGTTTCTCAATGGTACAACAATTGCGTTTATGACCTGCACGTCTAATAACAAACTTACTTTTCCTCCTGGTTTAGGTTACAGCTAATAGTGGAATACAATATGGGCTCGTCGATAATTTGATGAAGTCTCAATCTATCATTCTGTTTAGATTTTCATCTACCGATATCTTCAGTTTCTAATGAATTGGATAAGATTTGTTACAACATTTTTTGTGTGGAAGCACCTCTAGATGGCATGTAAATCCATGGGTAGTTCCAGGTCTTTCTTCAAAAACTAGACTAATTTTCCCAGAATTTTTTACAGCTGTTCTCTTTGTTTGGTGTCTATTTCATAAGCTTCCTTTGCCTTCTCTTCTACCTGTTCATAAATCTCAAGTAGCTACCTCTCCTTTCCTTCTTCTGGGCAGATCTGTTGCCTTTACTCTCTTTCCACTCACAGGGCAGTACTTTTGCGGACTTCATTTCTACCTAATAGGACCCAACTGGGCTGCTTTCTCCTGATAGCAGAAAGTGACTTTACCATCTGGGAAGTATATTTGCAAGTCCTTCTCTCTCATTGTCTCCAGTCCAGTGACAGTCTTCAATTAATTTGTGAATCATCATACACAAAATCTCTCCATGTCCGGTTTTCACTTCTAACATGGACTTTATGCAAATAGTTTGGAAGTGGGTACCTATAGGTCCAATGATATTACAGATGTGAACTGGAAATTTCGGTAACTTGTTTTCTTTGATAACTTTTTAAGCAAATTATGGTGTATGACGTTTACTGAATCTCCAGTATCCAGTATTACCTTAAACGTAATCTCCAAGATTTCTGCGCTTATAGCTGAGACCGATACTGTATGAGACACTGGGTCATATGCATTCCCATTCTCATTTAACTTTTCTGTAATAGTCGTACCATTGTTGTACCTAAAACAGTTTACAAATAGTTCATCCCTCATAGATACTTCATCGACCGAATATCTTGGGAGTGACTTGGTCATATTCGCTTTAAACTTTTGGATTTATTTCGGCTAATGTCGTCTTCTGCTTCGGTAATTATAGGGGTTTGCTTCCTCCATGATTGATTGTTTGTTGGTCTAGGCTCTGGAAAATTTTACGTTGTGCCTGATTATGGTTAGCATTATATACCGGATTACATCTCCTATCGCTTCTTCTCTGTCTGTTCCTATTTGGTCTGAAGTAGTTCTTGTTACTCTGCTTTACTCACCTGTTTTCCAGTCCACTAACACAACCATTATTACTGTGGGTCCTGTTACCGTTCTTGTCTTATCTTCCATTGTTTCTTCCATTACTATTATTGTAACTGACTCGCCTAGTCTCTTGTGGATGAAAGGCTTAATGGCTTATCCTCCCTCTCTGATCTCCTTGAAACAGATCTGATGAATCCACCCCTCACATAAAGTCTTCCAAATTGTCTTCAGATGGGTGTAATATCTTCTCCCGTATCTCCATCGAACGCTAGCGCTTATTTCTGTTATTGGCCACAGATTTATAAATAAAGCTTTATTTGTGATACTTGGATCTCCTTCATTGAGATGCCCAGCTTGACACAGGACAGGACAGGTAGTTTAAACTGTGGAAAGGGGCCAATATAAGCGGCTGTCAGATACACTCGAACATGCAATCTTTTATTTGATCAAACATTAGAAGAGCCCAAAAAAATTTTTTTCAACACATAGTTTTAATCTTTGGGACTTAATTACCGGCTGAAAGCCAATTTCATTTAGAAACGGCTGAAGGCCAATAACTTAAAACCCAAGCAAAATCAGACATTTAAAAGACAAATCCTTATCTTACAAGTTTTTTATTTAGGATAAAGTCCCCAAGAATCTGATATATTCAGAGCAAACAATTTGAATTCAAAATCGGCTGAAGGCATAACACTTAAGGCTAAACAACACTAAATTATTTAAGGAAACAAAGGTCTTACGTAAAACAGTTCTTAATCAGTCACAACTCAACCAAACCAGAAATTTAAAAGGCAAAGCCTTATATTAAAACAGTTCTTTAGTTAGGCTGAAAACCCATGACTCAGACACTTCAGGAGTTTACAAGTTATATTCAAACTGGGTGAGGGCCTAACTCTTAAAACTCCATAAAATTAATTTTTTTAAATACCAAAGGCCTTACGTGAAACAGTTCTTTCATTTATACCTAAGGCCTGAAGAGCAAAACAACTCAAACTCAAAATCGGCTGAAGGCCCAACACTGAAAATTCAAACAAAATTAAAATTTTGAAAATTCCAGCGGCCTTACATGATACTGTTCTTTGAACTCGGATGAAGGCCTTAAGAGCATAACAACTCAAACTCAAATTCGGCTGAAGGCCCAACACTTAAAATTCAACAACATTCAAACTTTTCAAACGCGAAAGGTCTTAAGTGAAACAGTTCTTTAAATTCGGCTGATGGCCTAAAGAATCTTACGCCTTAAGGGTAAAACAATCTTAATTTTAAAAAATCGGCTAGAAGCCATGCAACAACAACAATTAAAGAAATCAGTACACCCAAGGGCGCTCAGAAGTTCGAAGGTCGGCCTGCAATTCAAACACTAATGCTCGCTTAAGTGAGACAGGCAGTTGGGCCAACCATTCACAAAATGACCACAACCAAACCGACCGACAGTCGACGGACCCAGCGACAATATAACTTCCACTTTACCCGACCAGGGCACAATAGGGAGTTCAACGGAACAACGTAGAAGACATTGGCACCCACAACCAATCATGCATGGAGCTGTCAAACTACACACAGTGCTGGACAGCAACAACACGATGAAGAAACTACACTGCCTGAAATTTACGTCAATGTCCAGGGCAGGTAACCGGAACGTTCACGGCCACAAGGCAAAAGATTCCACTGGTGCACTTCAATTCAAATAACCAAACACAGTGAAACTCCACCGGAGGGTGGCTAGAATATTCCAAATTCAAAACCACGTTGTTGCTCACGGGAATGTCCCAACAGCCGACAACGAACTCCAAACGACACAATGTGAACAGCTCTGAATCTGAACCCAACTTTCGTGTCCAGGGTCGGTGAGCCACGGATCTCATAGCAGCGGGAACAGCCTCGCACACTCCGACACCGCGTAGGGACCGCCAGCGACTCGCCAAACGACGTCCTGCGGAGAATTCCTCGCTGCTCCACGCCAACCGACCGACTGGTAGCCCACCACCCAGCCGAAAATCATAAGCGCCAGGCCAAAGATAGTCCAAGTTGCAAATATCGATACACACCGCTGCTGCCACCCGCGGAAGGAGAGGATAACAGCATTATCGCGATAACCGCGAGACTAAACACAGAATCGCAACGAGGGTTTAATTCAGCACTTAGCATAAGCCAGCCACGGTTCATTCATGTATTATTTCATTAATACGCATTGCATCCAGATTAAGACACCGGCTGAGGATTTCATCGGACAATTCCACCAAACTGCGAGGTTGCTGAAGTCGCAATTTAACCTGCTGATACAACACGTCCCATAGAATTTCTCTGGGGTTAAGGTCAGGTAATTTCTGAGGTCAGTCGGGATGTAACAGGATGAGTTACAGTCAGGAAACGTCAGATCGTTCTGTTCCTGACCAATGTAACGGTCTCTTGCCAGCTGACCGACTTCAAATATCCATTGCATGCGGTTCCCATCACAATGTTCCCTCGCTAACAGATGGGGGTGTTTCTTCATTCACTGCTCGCAGCCATTCTTATTTAGTTTGTGAGTGAACTTGAGTCACAAGCTGTGAAACGCGTATCATGTCTTTCTCGGCCAGGGACCACAGTCCTCGCACTCATGATCCGTGCCCATCTCTATTATATCTCTGTTATACTACTGCTTGTAGACATGATGTATATATAGTCCGTGTAACTTCATAACTCTCTAAAGTGTGAGATGAAAATATACCAATACAAAGACAGTTGTATTGTGATATAAGATGAATTTATGTTTTCGTTTTTCTGTGTAAAATACATTCTATAGTTAAAATGATAATGAAAACATTTGGAAACTAGCTACTTGTTTGCTATCGTGGGAAGGAAACTGCCCCAGACACTGTAAAAATAGCGTCAATCGCTCTGGACTCTGAGACTAGACATGTAGCGGCCAGCCTGGGGTCAGGACTCTTTCTACATTCCCCAGTGACCAGATTCCCCCCACCTAGTGCTATTGCGAGCTGTTGGCCTACTCACAGCCCAAAAAGTCTCGCTCATCTCCTATGTGACAAGAACCTATTAAGAAATGCATCCATCGTGCTCCCGATCACTTATATGACGTTGCATAGCATCCGATTACCTACTTCACATGATAATGTAATATGGAAGCAAAATGATATTAATTTACGTGTGTGAAAATTCAGGTTTCAGAGATGCTAGATAGGGTGGCTTGATGGCCCAGTATGACTGTATCAAGAGTCCAGAGAGTCTGCTGTCTTGTACACCAGAAACTTTCGCTGTAGGCCTAACGGGAACTAACTCAGTTTTCTTCAGTCTTGCTTCCATTACGAACCGCGACGTCAAAAATGCCTCTCTCGTGACTTTACCTTTTCAAAATCCAAACTGATCGGCATTTAGCACATCCTAAATTTTCTTTTCCATTCTTCTCTGTATTATTCTTCAGCAACTTGAATGAATGAGCTGTTAAGCTGATTGTCCGATAATTCTCGCACTTGTCAGCTCTTGCAGCCTCCGAAATTGTGTGGATGATATTTTTCCTACAGTCAGATGGTATGTCGCCAGACTCATACACTCTACACACCAACGTCATCAGTGACTTTGTTGCCACTTCCCCTAATGACCTTAGAAATTCTGATGGAATGTTCTCGGTCCCCTACGTCTTCTAAATTGACTCCTGTTTCTTCTTCTATCACATCAGACGAATCTTCCTCTTCACAGAGTTTTTCAGTGTATCCTCTCCACCTACCCGCCCGCTCCGCCCTCTGCATTTAGCAGAGGAATTTCCATTGCACTCTTAAAGTTACCATCCTTTCTTTTAATCTCACGGGAGGTTGCTTTGAATTTCCTGTATGCAGAGTCCTTCCGACAATGATTTGATTTTCGATTTCTTTAGCTTTTTCATGCAGCCATTTCATCTTAGCTTTCCTGCACTTCCTATTTATTTTATTCCTCAGGGTCTTGTACTTTTGTATTCCTGAATTTCCCTGAACATTTTCGAACTTCCGTCTTTCAGCGATCAAGTGATGTATTTCTTCTGTTATCCATGGTTTCTTCGCAGTTACCTTCTTTGTACCTATGTTTTTCCTCCCAACATCTGTGCTGTCCCTCTTTAGAGATGTCAAGTCCTCTTCAACTGTACTGCTCACTGAGCTATTCCTTCTTGCTATATCTATAGCCGTAGAGAAGTTCAAGCTTATCTCGTCGTTACTTAGTACTACCGTATCCAACTTCTTTGCGTATTGATCCTTCCTGACTAAACATAAAGCTCCTCTTCACCACTACTATATTGTGATCTAAGTCTGTATCTGCTCCCGGGTACTGCTTACTATCCGGTATCTCATTCAGAATCTCAGTCTCACCATGATGTAATCTAACTGAAATCTTCCCGTACCATCCGCCCTTTTCATGGTATACCTTCACCTCTTGTGATTCTTGAACAGAGTACTCGCTATTACTAGCTGAAACTTGTTACAGGAATCAGTTAGCCTTTCTCCTCTCTCATTCCTTGTCCTGAACCCATATTCCTTTGTAACCTTTTCTTTTGCTCCTTTCCGTACAACTGCATTCCAGTCCCCCATATCCCTTTGCATATTCTGCTCCCCTTTCAATATCATATACTTTCTCTACCTCTTCATCCTCAGCTTGCGGCGTCAGCATGTAGACCTGAACTATCGTTGTCGGTGTTGGTTTACTGTCAATTCTGATAAGAATACCCATCATTGAACTGTTTACAGTAACACACTCTGTGCCCTACCTTCCCATTAATAATGAATCTTGCTCCTGTTATACACTTTTCTGCTACTGTTGATATTAACCTATACTTACCTGACGGGAAATCCTTGTCTTCTTTCCATTTCGCTGCACTAACCAATAATATATCAGGAGTGATTCTTTGTATTTCCCTTTTCAGATTCTCTAGTTTCCCAACAACACTCAAGCTTCTGACATTCCACGCCACGATTCATAGAACCTTATCCTTTTGTTGATTGTTCAGTCTCTTTCTCATGGTCACGTCCCCCTTGGCAGTCCCATCCTGAAGATGTGAGACTATTCCGCAATCGTATGCTAATGGAGAGATAATCGTTACACGTTGTTTTCAATTACAAGCCACATGGCCTGTGGATACACTTTGTGTGTATAATTTGAGTGGTTTCCATCGCCCTTTGCATCCTCATATCTTTGATCATTGCACGTCTTTATCGGCAGTTTCCCACCCCAAGGGCAAGAGAGTGACCTGTAGCTCTGTCCGATCCTTCACCCTCTTTGACAAAGTCGTTGGTAAAATGAGGGTGAATACTTATGTCGGTAATCTTCGGCCACCAATGGCGTTTTTATCAAAATATGAACGGTGGCAGGTTACGAATCCCAGTGGAGGACGTTTCGATTTTGTATCAAAGACGCTACCCCCAGACCACGTGTTTAGCCGTATTGTCTCTCATCGACTGCAGTTTGTAGAGTTTATCTCAAGTTCTTTTTTGATCCGGTCACCGGGCGGTCTCCTGCGACTTGTCTTCCAGTTTGAAATGTTTGCGAGGCGAGGGAGTGTGTAACAGACAGTCACCGGGGAACGAAGAGGAAGGAAGTCGGTTGGAAGAAACATCTGTTGCCACGCACCGGTGATCGGTGTCTTGAGCGACTCGCTCTGGAGGGAACCTTTGCAACGAGTACGACTATGATTATGAGTAGCTGATTCCGGTGCCCTGAAAAAGCACCTCCGTCCTGTTGTCGGGCCGTGTTGTGTGAGCTAGTTTGGCTATGTAATCGGGCTCTTTTGTTACTGCCCTGCTGTATGTGATTCTTACCTGAAATGTGAATTTCAGCTTTCCGGGAAGTTTGGATCCACCGTAGTGTGGTCTGTCTCACCTAAAGTAACTGTTGTTTACACATTTTACTCCTTACTAAATGGATGCTGATCGTTGTTAGATTTATGCTTTTAAAAATCTTGCTTTAAATATGTCAGCTGTCTTGAAGCACCATGTAAAATTTTGGTCTGTAATTTAAAACCAGTTTGTAAAACATTAGATTTAAATTTGTCAGGGCTCTTAAGAGACCACGTTAAATCCTGAGCCTATAATTCAAAACCATTGATTTAGCCGGATATTGTTTGTCTCAAATTGTCTACCAAATGTAAATCAGTTAGCAAAAAATGAATGATGTCGTAACCCGGGACCTAGCTCATTCATGAATTCTTTGTAATCAGACTGAAGGGAGCCCAATTTCTTTCGTGTACTGGCTAATCTCTACTGTGTCTCTTTGTGTTAATTTTTTTGACACGAACAAACTAAAAGTGTGTTTCTGTGTTTTGCTGTACTTATGTACTTGGTCTACGTGATGGAGAATCAAATTCTGAACCAGTCGAATATATTAAAATAATTCTTAGCCTATGGGAATATGTCCTTTCATTGGTGCACTTTCCTTAAGTCTCACAAAGAGATAACACTAATGTTACGGCTCTAGTTCAGTGTCCTGCAGATCAGATACTGTAGCTTTGTAATGCTTGAAATGCCAGTCCTAGATTTTTCTTTTCTCGTGAGACGAGAATACTTATCTAGTAACTTCATTGGCTGCAAATTATTTTCTGCAGGGGGAAAAATGGCTCAAATGGCTCTGAGCACTATGGGACTTAACATCTTAGGTCATCAGTCCCCTAGAACTTAGAACTACTTAAACCTAATTAACCTAAGGACATCACACACATCCATGCCCGAGGACGGATTCGAACCTGCGACCGTAGTAGTCCCGCGGTTCCGGACTACAGCGCCTAGAACCGCACGGCCACCACGGCCGGCCCGGGGGGAAAGAATAGGATTCAGTTCAGAAGTGAACTGAGTAATTTGTTATAGGTAAGTTTTTCCAGGAATAAGATTTCCACTCAGAGGACACTCATTTCTTTTTTTGTTAGTTACTTATTTCACATGATTTCGAAACTTGATCATGATTTACTGTAACGTAGTTTAAAAGGACGTTCTTACTTATATATGGTTTCAGGGGGAAACTTATTTAGGTTTGATTACTAACAAGCCTAACATTCAGCTTGACCAGAAAGGATAATCGAATTTCAAGCATCAATGAAAAGTACTCGAAATACCGAAATGCTCCTTCTGTTTGCCCAGTATATACACTACCTTGATAAAAGATCTCATGAAACATTGGCGCAAAAGCAGCAGCTGCGTAAGCCGACGATTGCTCATTGCTGGTAGGTAATTAGAGATATTTGCTGTAATATGGGGGCTAACTCATGTTTTGTGGTAAATCTGGAAATTGTTGGACAAGTTACTTTTAATAAGAAAATGGGAATTATGATTTAATGTTTAAATATACTACCTAAAAGTAAATAATCTCTAATGGAACGAATAGGATCAAGAACCACAGTAAATGGCACTATACGTGCTAACAGAATGTACATGTTCCCAAAAACACTATAGAAGTAGGAAAATCCAAGGCAAGGATTGTCAGGCACGTACTCGAAAGCATCCAAGTGATGAGGAACTAGACGATAATTTTGCATTCTCGATTTTAAGAGCGAACATTGGCAAGCATTAGCCGTATTCTCAATACACAAAATTAAAATATGTTCAATTTTTGAATGACTTGTACGACACTGAAATGGTGAACTTGGTTAATTATATCATACGTTTTCCTAACCGCAAGAGGCAGCGTTTATTTAAAGTTAAAGCTAGGTTTCGTTACGAAACCTGTTGAATGTGTCATAAAATAGCGCTTGAAAATGAAGAAAAGGCATACTTTGCGGAACATTTATCCCATAATACGCTAATCTCTTCATCTATAATACCGACGACTGGCGTAAATATGAATTAACCGTATATATGTAGATGAAACGTATAGCAACATTGATGAATAGGGGAAGGTTTCTGCTCCTCTTCTTTTAGCTTTTAACCATTTCGCACAGAGATGATATGGGGTATACAAACACTAAGTTAGTCCTAAAATTTGATAGCCAACCCAAAAAGGTATCAGATGTTGAGATATTACAAGTTTCCTTGTTTCCTGTGAAGGAATTTTTTCCGCTGTCTACATCTGAAAATCTTAATTAAATCTAAGCTAGTTAACATGCGAACTACATTCTTTAGTAAGATAAGAAAGAAATTAATGGCAGTTTGCTTCCTTCTAGCATAGTTCGTTTTCGATACTTGAGTAGCAGAAACGGATCTTTGGTGGAGGCCTTCAGGCACGGGACTGTACCAGAGAAACAGAATAACATAAACTCCACCATCTGGAAAATTTATTTTGCGTTTGTCCTATTCGTCCTAGTTTACGTCCTGGCTAAGGTTTTTAATCTCCTTCTAACTACGTGACACGACTACTCAGAGAATTTATGTGAATGCAAATTAGCTTTCTTACGTGAGCGTCCGGCAGCTATCTCGTGTATTAAGAGAATTAAACTGTTGTTGAGCACAAGGAAGACTGCAACTGTAACCTGCTTGTATGGATTGGATGAGTAATGTTGGAGAGGAATTAACGTAATAATTTTCAGACTTTCAAGTTGTAGAGAATCCGAAGTTCGCATTTGTTTCTGTAACGCGATGACAGTTAAAATAGATTAGTGCAATGTTTGTGAAGTCACTTTATGTATTTGATGCGACAAATTCTAATTGGTGAAAGACGGTAAACGGCCATAGGAAACATAGGACAGCATTAAATTTGTGTGATGGAAGAATTCCAAATGTTCTACACAGAACATTTTTTATTCTTTTCTTTGGGAACTGACGTAATGTACGAATTCTGAAAGGTAAGTGGTATTCCTCGGTTTCATTCTCCATAATAAAATGGCATTTAAAATACATATGCACGACAGGTATGAAGAGCACCTACTTCCTTAGATGCTAGAATGTTACATTCCTACGAAAGGACATGGGTCCTAGATTATTTTATTTATTCTTCACAGTTCCAGAGCGACAGAACTCATACTTTCTCGAATGTAACGTACTATGTGTATCGGAGGAATACTTATGGAGGATTAATTACCATATAGAGAAAGATCCAGAATGAAACACGAAAGTGGTAATGGTATCGCACTTTCTCTACATATTCATCCTTCAGTGAAACACATTCTTCCTAATGATAGCTAACTTCCTGGTGGTCTTGGATTTAGAAATCTCCGTTTTGGTTCTTTAGGAAAATACGGTAAACTACCACGTCGTCATTGCTGTCTTCACTTTCGTAATGATACATCCAGTAATGATTCATGGTGACTCGGTAGGTAAAGATCTGGATTGTCCTGATACGAATTCAATATTTCTGCTGAGGCCTCTGTACGGCAAGCTATCGAGATGGCTGTGAACAATCGCGGAGCTCATTGTGGCGAACTTTGTTGTATCCGAAATGTTATGGAAGATGCTGGAAGGTAATCGATAACTGAAAATCACTTATTCTATTACAACATCTGTTATGATACGTTCATATTCTAGCACCACGGTCTCCATTTCCCTCGCCATTCCCCTTGACAGAAAGTTGATCTGCCTCTTCGTTCTTCGTCTTTGTGACAGTAAGCACTACGCCAAAGAACCATACCACCAATGAATGTGCAACTCTGCCGTTCACTTTCGTGAACTTCACATTGAATGTTGCAACGGAGTTCCACTTCAAATACAGATAACGAATTGTCTCATGATATTACCCATTAACATTTTACTGCACCACTTTGTTTTCATCCCTCTAGTGGCCTGTATTATGCCACCATTTTTCCAGAACCACTCATGTAAAATATGCAGATTCATAATGGAAGACCCTCACTATCGGAACATTTGATTAACACAGAAACGTGGTAAACAGCAGTACTAGTTATTGTCGGTAACTGACTAATGCAAAATTAGTCTTCTTTTACTTATGATTCGAATTTTCATATCTTTTGTAAATGAGAGAACGGTGAACCATGGAAAATGCACGCCAGTCACCAGTGATAGTAGAGTTGGCCACCGCTCCTACAGGAGATTCGCAGAATCACTTCTAAGGGAGAGATTAGGTGGCAGTAACCCATCAGATATCACCCATTGTTTCATAATACCACATCGGGACGCCTGGCTTTGTTCTAAAATAACATAGATAGGACCTATCTTGGTGCAAACACCTGTAGAAAATAATTTAAAATATTGGAGTTGAGTGAGGTTTGCCTTTTTAGCAGAAGGCATCACTGTGATCAAATATAGAGAGTTGACAGTTTCTCCAGAAAGCAACGGATGCAGAGATAAACATCTCAAAACCATATTGGGGCCCCGTAGTTTAAGGGCTTTGAAAACGCGGGGCATGGCGTAACATATTGCCTCTACAAAAAACAAATGTTTACATATTGTAAGAGTCGTCAGCTTTGGTTAACGTAAGCAAACTACAAATTACAAAGAGGGAGAATCCATGAAGACCGTCTCACTGGAAACAAAGATAGGCTGAGGGAGAGTAGGGAGAGTTTTTTTTCCTATGGAAGATGGTCGGACGAACATTGTAGGTTAATCAGCTAGAAGAAGGGACCTAGGATTTTCGAAGGGGCGTTTTTATCATTTGGCGCTAGGAATATCCAAAGACTAGCCTTTCTGAATTTAGTAAGGGACACAATACGCAGCAGTGTGAATAAAATGGCTCTGAGCACTATGGGACTCAACTGCTGAGGTCATTAGTCCCCGAGAACTTAGAACTAGTTAAACCTAACTAACCTAAGGACATCACAAACATCCATGCCCGAGGCAGGATTCGAACCTGCGACCGTAGCGGGCTTGCGGTTCCAGACTGCAGCGCCTTTAACCGCACGGCCACTTCGGCCGGCCGCAGCAGTGTGAGATTTCCTTTCTTTCAATCAGGCTGAGAGGCACCCGCTACTATGCCGGTCACTCTTTCCACCTGAAAAGTATTGGAGATTTAGAACGATTTCGAGTTGATCCACACTTAGCCACTGAAGAGAGTTGTTTGTTCTGTCAAGAACTGATTCTGCAGCCTCTACAGACCGCTCCTGCAACACTACGGTGCGATCGGGCCACAACCACGAGACGATGTGTACGGACATTACAGCTGTTTTATACCAATTCTATTATCTCAAGTTCACTCTGAAGTTTCCTGTTTTAACGCCAGTGAACAATGTGATCTCACGTCCCATTAGAGATGTGGCTTCTTCCCTTCTATACTACTGTCTCTTTCATAAAAACATCACGACCGGCACAGGGCACTTCGTGATTACTGCTTATTCATTCGCACGATTGTTAGCATACTTCCCCCCGACCCCTATGTCGGACATGCCAAAACATTATGTTAACGTTGCCACTGTTTGTCATTAGTTTTATCAGTAATTTTAACAGAGTAAATCAAACTAATTGTGATTCCAGTCACATTCAGTAGTTTCCCCATTTATTATTTTGGAGGGCACCCTAATACTCTTGAGGTACCTGCTAGGTTTACCTTGCAGTTTTCTTTCCTTCTTTTATCTTAAAAAAAACTAGAAAATCAACCCGCTTTACACTACTTATGATATTGTGGCGAAGGCACATAATGAATGTAAGAATTCGGATCATGTACTTGCAAACAGACAAAAGTAATTACAGAATTTTATTCTAGCAATGTGACAAAAACTATTTCACCATCCCTTGTAAGCCTGTCAGCAAATGAACTATACACAGCAACTGCGTTGGCGAAAGAACGGTACTGGCACCCTTTCATTGTAGCAGCTCAGCGTTTCTCACGAAAAGGATATCGCCAAACGTTCCACTAGGTGTAGTCACGGCTGCGTCTGCTCCAGAAAATTGAAAGGTTGACCGAATGAAGGAAGTGAGTAGGAACAGGATAAGGTAATACACGTCAGTACTGCAAGAAAGTAAAAGTGGTTTACTGGTGCATGAATACATACAGGGCACACGTAACTTTGTAATGTTGAGCAAGCCTTAGACCCGTCGTAGTAGTACATAGTCTCTTGCTGAAGCGAACTGTCCCGGTGGTCTGCTCTTGATCAAATGGGCAGAATCTGGAGCGGAGCTCGTAGAGCTCTCTCGCTCCGGCTAGAGTGCGCTGTCGTCGGTGTCTGTCGTAGTGCCAACGTTAGAACTTGTATCGTAGCTATCGATACCACAACGCCAGCGAAATGCAAGATATCTACGTAACTAATCTCAGTCAAACCATGGGAAACCGATACATTGGACTCGGTGAGAAACTGAAAAATCATCCGATACGCTGAAAACCAATACAGCCAGAGTCAATCCACAATGACGAGACCCTGACAGATGATGTCGCCGACCGTCGGAAACTCTAATAATAGATGCATTGTTGACAGTGCAGCCAATTAGTTGGCATTGCAATTTTGGGCAACCACTGCTAAGCGTAAACTATAAACCATCATCGTACTATTTCAAGGAAATACTTTGACTTGTTTACACAGCTTGCACATTCCTGATAGGCCTACGGTAAATTACCAGGTTACATGTTGTTTTATTGTAGAAATCACAGCTCACTGAACACAAAAAGTTTACAGTGTATAGTCTGTCGGTGGAGTTCTGGTTCACTCTGTATAAAGTTTCCGTCAATGCTACAAATTTCGGAATGCATTTTGACTACATCACGATAAAGGAAAATAACCCGAGCAGTTAAAACTTACTTTAAGAGCACAACGTTTAGTAGAAGGCACAGCAAAGAAAACTGAAATTTATGTGAATATGGAAAATCATCCCAACTATCCCAGAAGTATTAAATGTGTTTCCAGCTACATGGTTTATAGCCAGATGCTGTGTTACAGGACTGTGAACCACAGGCTATAGTAGAAGTCAAACATGACGCATGGAACACGAGCACTTCCATAGATACAAGCACAAGTTGTTCCCGTGTCACGACTTACCATATTTGCTGAAATATAGTGCAAAGAACAGAATATATTATAGCTGTGATGTGAAATACCATAAAAATCGTAAAAAATGTATCTAGCACTGGAGACATAGGTTGCTTTTGCAACAAGCAATCGTATCGTGGCTGCAGAGTACAACTCCCGCAAACGAATCGAATACCAAACAGGTGACCAGGAAATTGAACTGAATGAAAATATTTAGATACGAATTCATACAATTGACTTTAAACAAACAAATCCACATAATATATGCGTTCTATGTGCACAAGCAACACGTGGCAGGTAAAGCTCAAAAACAACATCAGTACATAAACAGAGTTTACACACGAATACACAAATCTTTTAGAAAGTTAAACTAAACGGATGAGATAGTGAATTATTTGAAATACTGTTTGGATTGATTGACTTTAATCAGATTCTGTTTCAAGGCTCGTAATTACTACGCTTAAAAAGAAATAAGTCGGTAATGATGTGTGGAATACCAGTCCATACAAGCTAGCTATAGCGAGATCGTAACACGATCCAATGAAATATTAATCCGTGAAATGCGAGTAATTCATGAATGATGAATTAAACAGTATTGGAGATTATTCATAGCCTACGTGCAACCCAGTAACATGAAACAGTCTCACCAACCAGCCACTCAGCGACTTTCAACACCGAAGCATGTCTTTCCTTTGCCACAGAACCATCACAGTAAAATTTTGAAACCCTGTCCCAACGCTTTTCTAAGTGAGCAGCAACTTAATTGGTTCATACATCTGGAAGAGCAGGCCCTGCTTCCTTAAAACTCACAGATTAAATCATCCAAAGATAAATCATTAATTGCCGACAAAGGGTACAGAATCATCTTGACAATAGTCCAGCAACTGCTACTTCGGGAAGCAACTGAAACGTATAAGTAGTAAAATTCAATATTGAAACACGCGATTTAACAGCGACTAACAAATTTTACCCAAGATCATGAAGAATCAGATCCAATATATCCGATGCCAGTTAATAAATGCCTGGAATATTCTTCTTCATCAATGGTTGTTTGCTCGTTCCTTAAACGTTTGCACTAGTGGTACATGCTTAGCATCTGAAACATATTGTTTCTACAGCAGTTTTCTCAATATTGAAACAAAACATTATGTATACAGTCTGTTGTTCTCAGCCTCCGTAAAGCAGTCACGTCAAGGGAACGCGATCTAGAAATATGCTCATCATAAACCAACGAAACCACACTGCTCACAACCACTTGACACAGTGCTTCAAGACGAATGTGTGGGGAGACATCTAGAGCTATTTCGGGGAACTGGTAAACTAGTCTGCATTAAATTCAAAATTGAGGAATTATTTCAAATTAGTTTGTATACGGGGTGAGTCAGTTTGAAAGGAAAATGCTTTAAGGGCTGACAGTATTGGTGACCCTGAACAAAAGACTTCGGATGGCAATACGCCATTTTCTTTTCCGACATACAACTGTTTGAAAATCACGAGCGTCTGTCACATGTTCTACTTTACCAGCACTCACATGCAAATACAACCAATGTGCCATTATGCTACGTAGTGTTGTCTTTACTGATCATTGCAGAGCGCACTTCATTTGCGCGTGGTTGGCGGACGAGTTGTCCAAATGTGTTACGGTGTACAGTCAGCGCATGTCGGGAACGAAAGAGAAGAGGAGGCTATGAGAAGAGGTCAGCCAATCACATGCTGACCGACCTTCCTCCAGGACGACAATGCGACACCAGCGTCCCCTAGGTGAGGAGGATATAAGCGCCGCGCCCAAATGTTGAGGCTCACTTCGAAAGCAGTTTCAGTGTCAGCCACTTCGTTAGCCCACGCATGGTAGCATCTATCATTAGGGAACTCCATGTAGCACAGCCTTGTGTTGGTCTATTCTGAAGAAGATTGATTATTTTCTGTGTCACACTGTTTTGCGACACATCTATCAAAGTTAAGTATTGTAACTGTCTTGTTGTAATAAAACTCATTAATACGAGTCGTTCGATTGTTTGTCTAGCGAATCTAGCATGCAGGATTCCTAGACACACCAAAGTCTACACGTGATTTATCTCGCGTCTCAGTACTACAGCTGTTGCACCAATGCAAAACAGTGTTCCTACGTGTACAGTCAACGAGTGCGAGACAGTGAAATGAAAAAGCCACAAGTCTTCACACAAGCGAAGTGGCGTGACATAATCGTTTTCTACAGGGTTTTCATCGGGAATTCCAGAGACACTGTTCGAAAATACGAACGGCTATTGCCATATCCAAGGGTTCCGGATAATAGGGTGTTTGGCAGAGTGTTTGACAAACTGAGTGACCATGATACGCTTCCCAATGTACGTTGTACCTGAACGTCCCGTCCAACAAGACCTTAATGAAGTTGAGAATATTCTAGAAATGGTAGAGAGCAGTCCAACTCCCTGTCTTAGATAACTGCAGCGCAGCTTGGTAGTTCAAGAATACAAGTGATGCGCACGGTCCATGTGTAAGACGTGCTTCCGTAGCACAATTTGAACATCTTTTGTGAGGAAACGTACACAATTAAACAAGACCCTAGATCAGAACGTTTCACTTACCTGCATTTGTCTTGGTCCCCAATGTTTTCATTAGTTTCCTGACAACCTATTAACAACGGAAATATGTTCACATGACATATTTTTGTTCAGAATCATTATCACCTCTCAAAACATGTACCTTTGTATCTGTAAGAAACATTATTTACATAAAAACTATTCCTGAAGACACGTACATCACAGATGGCACAGAATTCAACGACCTATCATTGTTAATGGGTAAACAATCCCCCGCCGTCCGCGGTGACCGCGCGATTGTAGGCCCTTCAGTCCAGAAGCGAGCGACTGCCACTGTCGCAGGTTCGAATCCTGCCTCATGGATGGATGTGTGTGATGTCCTTAGGGTAGTTATGTTTTACTAGTTCTAAATTCTGGGGGAATGATGACCTCAGATGTTAAGTCCCATAGCGCTCAGAGCCATTTTAAACAATCGTCCACCTCAACACAGTTCGCACGTTTCAGGGGAAACAGATGGCACTGCATGGAGGAACATCCGATAGATCGCTCGCAACACGCAGAACCGTCGCTTGATTAGTGAGTCACGGCACACGATAGTACCAGAAACGTAATGTGTACCATTTTCAGCTGTCCCCAATGAGGTATATCACAACACCTGTCGGCAGCTGAGGGTTTCAATTAATTATCAGATATTGCAATTAGTTAAATTGATCAATGAAACCACCACCCTCTCCCTCCCTTTAACCAACTGTTATGCTAATAGATTTGCGACCGGCTTGGGAATAATCCATTCTTTTGAGAACCTCCAGCCCTCCCCCTCCTCCTCCCGTGGGTCTGGGAAAAGGGGCACTTTTCTGTTCTAAGCCCCCTGCCCCTCTGGGCAATCCCCCTTATTTCCCTCTGATCACCCACTTCTCCCTCCCCTCTCCACTTGCTTCTGCTCTCCTATCTGGAAAGGGTGACCAAATGAATGAATCTGTGCTGGAGAAGAAACATTTCCTGAGTATCGAATATCAAAGGATGCCGACTTCTGGTCTCGGTGGGTGGTATTTAGTATCACAATCTGTAATTATGACACTGGGCAGTTTTCGCCTTGTGACTCTGCGAGTGCGACAGACACACAACATAAAAGCCAAAATGGCAGCTAACATAAAGCATTCCCTCCGTTGCGTGGCGCTTGCAGGTATCACATGGGATGTGAGTGGTAGGTGGCGCCCATGTGAGTTCCACTCAAGTGGGGGAGCCCTGTCTTCCGCCAACGGATTAAATAAACAATATGCAAACTTATCTGAAAAATATATTACTGGCACTGATTTCAAATTTGCGCCTTGAGATCAATCCTCTCCAGCACGGCATAAGTCTTCTTTACACCAGTTTAGAGATAGGTGTGGGGAGGTAAGAGGGAGAAAGGTACCCTTTTTCCCAAAGGGGTATGGGGTGAGCTGGGGGAGGGTTTCTCAGAGAGGCAGATTATTCCTAGGGGTCATAAATCCACCCTGAGTGATTCATAAACCAATCAGCACAACAATAGTTTAGGGAAAGGAAAAGGGGTTTGGCTTAATTAATCAATTTAATTAATTTTTCTTATTCTTCCTTCTTGGTTCTTGCACATAACGTATTACCCATCTTTCACTGTAGGCTGCTTCTCTATTTCTCAGGAATTCAAACATCTTTCACCTTAAACGACTGAATGCTTTTAATAGGTCTGTAATTTCCATGAAAATATCCATATCTGCCTAACGTCAGAAAAACTTCATTGGTGTCTTTATTCTTCAGAGGTACAAACAGATTGCCATGTAATAGGTCATGAAATATCTTTAGCATCGTTTGCTACATTATAGTTGTCAGCAACTTAAATGTATAAAATGTTTCGCTGATTGTGTGATAATTCCTGCACTTATCGACCCTTGCCACCTTCGGCTTTGTGTGGACAATCTTTGTAAAAGAGTTACGGTATTTCGCCAGTTCCACACCCGAACTTGAATAGACGTTACATGCTAATATAACACAAATGTGATGGAATTTGTGTTCATCATGCAAGATATCTATGTGGGCTATCGAGGATATTATCCATAAGCACACTCCTTACGTATTTTCCCTGTTTAAAGTGCTTTCCAAGTCTTTTGCTGAACCCCTTCCTTCAATTAATGGCTTTCCTACCCCTAAAACTAATGGAATAGCATACGGTACTCTATTTGCACTACTGATCATCTCGATTGGGGCGCCTCTAACTTTAATTTAAGAATAACCGTAAGTATGGTAGCTGCATATGAAAATTGCAGATTCGTTTTCTTCATCCAGCAGTCTTAATTTTGATGTTTCATGTTATCTTCTCATCAGATCATTCCACATGAATGTCATTATTACATCTAGTGGTAAGCCGCCCTTCACAGCACACTCTTTCGTTTTTTATCGAGAATTTTATAATGAAGCGAGTAATCAAAATTAACCTGCATTATTATTATTGTTATTATTACTATTAATTTTGTTGTGGTTATTTTGGTGTGAGTTGCACAAAGTAATTTCAAAATGCGTGTTTTGTTGAGTTTCCTGTTCGACTTTCGAATGTAGACTGTTATTTTCTGCGATTGACATAAATTTAAAGTGCAATCCAGTTTGTAAACTAGAAACATTATTACTCTGCCAATTCCAGGGAAAAGAGGGATACCTCTAGAAGCATAGCAGATGCTTATTATAATACAAATATTGTCACACATACGCTCCAATTTTGTTGGTGTGTATCACCCTTCTGTACTAACTGTACCACAAAGGTTGTGAAAGTACTTCCGAAGTTTTTTGCAATTAGTATGCTACCTGCAGCGCATCCCATGATTTCCACTAACGACAAAAGTATAATTATTTTTTTACTGTGAAGTGAACAAAGAAATATGAACAAGCAGATAGTTTAGGCGGTCTTGCCATCCAGTACGGAAGAATCTGTTTGCTTGCGAATAAGAACGAGATCATTATCAGAATCATCTGACATCCTGTAGTCAGGCAAGACACAATTTCAGAAAGCTGACATAACAATATCGTAAATATTCAAACAGCACATCAAAAATCCCATAAATTGACCTTCTTTATGCTATGTAACCCAAAAAGCAAATATTTCTAGATGTACGTAACGAAGTTGGCAAAATTATTATTGTAATCATTCATTAAGAAGCACTTTCTTTACGGAAGGGGTAAGTGGGGAAGAGCGATATATAAATAGGTTTTGATGATGACGAAGAAAGTGTGCCAAATTAAAACAAACGCAAAATCCCCAGTATTATTGATCCCTCACATAAGCTCAAAATTTAGCGCAGACTTCAGCGCGAGATAGAGATGCTTATAATAGTTTCCACAAAGAAACTTAGTCTCCAAAAGTGGCAGAAAATCGAAAGAATGTCTGGTCGTATCTAAAATACACTAACGGCAAGACAGAATCAATGTCTTGTTTGCCTGATAGCAATGGAAATAATGTCGATGACAAAAGACAGCCTTCCGAAATTCCTTCACCAAAGAAGACGAAGTAAATATTTCCAAATTCAGCTGGCAACAAGAGAAATTTAGAATTACATATCTGCGGAGTGGAATGAAATGGCCTCGCGGGATTAGCCGAGCGGTCTATGGTGCTGCAATCATGGACTGTGCGGCTGGTCTTGGCGGAGGTTCGAGTCCTCCCTCCGCCGGGGATGGGTGCGTGTGTTTGTCCTTAGGAAAATTTAGAATTTAGGTTAAGTAGTGTCTAAGCTTAGGGACTGATGACCTTAGTCCCATACGATTTCACAAACATTTGATAAAAAGAAAATTAAGTGTAGTGTGGCTTGAGTCTCTCGTCGGGTAGACCTGTCGCCTGGTGCATGTCTTTTGAGTTGACGTCACTTCGGCGATTTTCTTGTCGATGGATATGAAATGATGATGATACGGACAACACAACACTCAGTCCCTGAGCCTGGAGAATCTCCGACCCACCCGGGAATCGAAACCGGGCCGTTAGGTATCACATTACGTCGCGCTGACCACTTAGCTACCACGGGCAGACATCCACTAAGTTACTGGCCCGTATCAATAACATCGATATGTAGCAGGATTTTGAAATATATATTGTGTTCGAACGATATGAATTACCTCAAAGAAATGGTCTATTGACACACCGCCACCACTGGTTTAGAAAACATAGATCTTGTGAAACACAACTATTTCTTTACTCACTAGATTTGTTGAGTGCTATCGACAGGGGATTTCAAAGTGATTCCGTATTTCAAGATTTCCACATCATTTTTCCTCATAAGTGGCTCGTAGTATTGTTGCGTACTTTTGCAGTATTGTCTCAGTTATGCGACTGGATTCGTGATTTCCTGTCAGAGAGACAATACTTCTTAGCAACCGGCGGAGAGTCAGCGCATAAAACAGAAATTATTTCTGGCATTCCTCAAGGTGTTTTCATAGGACTTCTCCTCTTCTTTATACTGGGTGTTACAAAAAGGTAAAGCCAAACTTTCAGGAAACATTCCTCACACACAAATAAAGGAAAGATTTTATGTGGACATGTGTCCGGAAACGCTTAATTTCCATGTTGGAGCTCATTTTAGTTTCGTCAGTATGTACTGTACTTCCTCGATTCATCGCCAGTTGGCCCAATTGAAGGAAGGTAATGTTGACTTCGGTGCTTGTGTTGACATGCGACTCATTGCTCTACATTAATAGCATCAAGCACATCAGTACGTAGCATCAACAGGCTGGTGTTCATCACGAACGTGGTTTTGCAGTCAGTGCAATGTTTACAAATGCGGAGTTGGCAGATGCCCATTTGATGTATGGATTAGCACGGGGCAATAGCTGTGGCGCGGTACGTTCGTATCGAGACATATTTACAGAACGAAGTGTCCCGACAGGAAGACGTTCGAAGCAATTGATCGGCGTCTTAGGGAGCACGGAACATTCCAGCCTATGACTCGCGACTGGAGAAGACCTAGAAAGACGAGGACACCTACAATGGACGAGGCAATTCTTCGTGCAGTTGACTATAACCCTAATGTCGGCGTCAGAGAAGTTGCTGCTGTACAAGGTGACGTTGACCACGTCACTGTATGGAGAGTGCTACGGGAGAACCAGTTGTTTCCGTACCATGTACAGCGTGTGCAGGCACTATCAGTAGCTGATTGGCCTCCACGGGCACACTTTTGCGCATGGTTCATCCAACAATGTGTCAATCCTCATTTCAGTGCAAATGTTCTCTTTACGGATGAGGCTTCATTCCAACGTGATCAAATTGTAAATTTTCACAATCAACATGTGTGGGCTGACGAGAATCCGCACGCAATTGTGCAATCACGTCATCAACACAGATCTTCTGTGAACGTTTGGGCAGGCATTGTTGGTGATGTCTTGATTGGACCCCATGTTCTTCCACCTACGGTCAATGGAGCACGTTATCATGATTTCATACGGGATACTCTACCTGCGCTTCTAGAACATGTGCCTTTACAAGTACGACACAACATGTGGTTCACGCACGATGGAGCTCCTGCACATTTCAGTCGAAGTGTTCGTACGCTTCTCAACAACAGAAACTCTTGGTTACGCAACCCCGGTACCAATGTAGACACCCTTCGTGCTCGTATTGTGGACGGCTGTGATACAATACGCCATTCTCCAGGGCTGCATCAACGCATCATGGATTCCATGCGACGGAGGGCGGATGCATGTACCCTCACTGACGGAGGACATTTTTAACATTTCCTATAACCAAGTGTTTGAAGTCATGCTGGTACGTTCTGTTGCTGTGTGTTTCCATTCCATGATCAATGTGATTTGAAAAGAAGTAATAAAATGAGCTCTAACATGGAAAGTAAGCGTTTCCTGACACATGTCCACATAACATAATTTCTTTCTTTGTGTGTGAGGAATGTTTCCTGAAAGTTTGGCCCCACCTTTTTGTAACACCCTATATATATATATATATATATATATATATATATATATATATATATATATATATATATATATATATATAGGGTGTTACAAAAAGGTGGGGCCAAACTTTCAGGAAACATTCCTCACACACAAAGAAAGAAATTATGTTATGTGGACATGTGTCAGGAAACGCTTACTTTCCATGTTAGAGCTCAGTATATATATATATATATATATATATATATATATATATATATATACGATTTAGGAGACAATCTGACCAGCCATTTTATTGTTTATCGTCTAGTAAAGTTACAAAGATAAAAGAATTGCAGAATGATTTAGAAACGATATCGGTATGGTGCGAAAACTGGCAATCGAACCTAAATAAAGAAAAGTGCGAAGTTCACATGAGTGCTAAAACGAATCGGTTAAGCTTTGGTTACACAATAATTCAGTCAAATCTAAAAGCCGTGTATTCATCCAAATACCTAGGAACTACAGTAACGAACAGCTTAAATTAGAAAGAAGAACACACAGAAAATGGTGTGGGTAAATCGAACGGATGACTGCATTTTCTTGGAAGAACACGTAGAATACGCAAGAGATCTACTAAGGAGACTGTCTACAATCCACATGTCCTCCTTTTTTGTAGTACTACTGCGCGGTGTGGGATCCTTCCCATATAGAATTAACAGAGTCCTCGGAGAAAGTTCAAAGAAGGGCAGCACATTTTGTATTATCGAGAAGTAGGGGAGAGAGTGTTGTGGATATGATGCAGGATTCGGCGTGGACATCATTAAAACAAACGCGTTTCTCGTTGCAGCGGGATATTCTCATGAGATTTCAATCACCAACTGTCTCCTCCTGGAGAAAATTTATCATTTACGCTGACCTACATAGTGAGAAACGAGCTCGCATGGAAAGACATAATTGTTCGCCTTTTTCCGCGCTGTTAGAGAGTGGGCATTTAAGTGTGATTTGCAGAGTAGTCACGTAGATGCACACGATTGAGCCTCTGACAAAAAACGTCCTGTTATCCCTAATGGTGTGCCAAGTGCATTAACTCAGTTTTAAAAGCCATTATTGGTAATTTATGGATAAAAGTGCACATTTAGCATATTAAAAATGCGTGCACTTCCATCTATTCCTCCTATAATTACATAAACGTATTTCATTTATGACGAATTCAAAAAGGTATAGTTCATCTGTCTATGGCACGAAACAAATGAACAGACTTGTTATTTCAAGATGTGATGATAACCCCATCAACAGCACGCATGTTAGCGATCTTTTACTTGAATATGAACAGCCGTGACAGAGTATACGGATGTCGTAGTTAATATTCCAAAGAAATTGAAGAACTAATTTTTTCCTTTCATATCAGAGTTCGTTTGCAATGCTAGATGTCATTCTGATATTAAGGAGAGACTGTATGTATTGTGTATCCACTTTTTACCATTAATGATGTTACTTTCGTATTTTTCTGTTAGTCATATAGATGACCTATGTTGATTTTCTTATGTTCGCAAAACTCTTGTGGCGCAACAGGATTCCCATGACTACGTTCTAGTTTACCATCCCATCACTCGCTTTTATTATATTTTAAGGAAACTAGCAGGCAATACTACGAAAACTGCTTCACCATTTACGACCCATAAAACTGTTGGAAACTCTAACGATATAGAGCTCTAAGTGATTAAAAAAGTAACAGATACATTTGTAGCAACATGAATAATGTTGAAATACACTTAACTCAAATTATCGCGCTATTGCCATTTGTCGTGAAATTAAAATTGAAAATTATTTCGATAATTAATTGTTGTTTTCATTAAGAAGTCAATTCTTATCACCATCAGTAACTGTAGGGCAATAATTCTGCACAGAATTTTTTTGTTCTAAATCTAATGAAATCTAATGACTGACTGTTCATAATGTTCAGGAAGGTGGTTGTAATGACCTGGTGATGTATTGTATGGTATGAACGTATTCATCACATCAGAGAAGGGCATAATTAGTGAATTGAACTGACACATTATCACCACAGAAAAGCTCCCACAACTATTTTTTTCCAGCTGTGGTTTGGGATCACTTCAGTAGATTAAAAGTGCTGTTGTTATTTCTATATTTATTTTGTCCAATCCGATATGTATACGAAGAGTATATTTACAAAATAAGGTAAGAAAAGTTAATTTAAACATCATGTATCCAGTGCACAACTGTTTGGCTGCTTTCATGTTTGCAAACAATTAATTATCCGCGGCACAAATGTATTTCAGGCAGTTGGTCATACAGTGACACTTGGGTCTCCGCTCTTTGAAAGAATAGTGCTTCGTCCAACGAAATCAGTGACTGATTTTTATAGTCCACAAAGAGGTTTCGAAGGGTGGTGGAGTATGCGATCGGCCCTTTGAGGAAGCACAAGATGGCTTGTGTAATATTGACGTAGATGTAAGTGTAGACTAACAGAAGAAAGTTACAGTTCTCGAACAACAAAAATCAACACATCATAATGGGACCCGGTTTCGCTACCATAGGAGTTTAGTCTAATAATCATCAGCAAACAATGTTCAAGTTTACAGACGAAACGTTAATCCGACACGTAACAAGATGATGTATAGATGCAGACTGAAGCGACGAATCAAAATTTGTACCAAAACTGGGATTTGAGCCCGGATCTGTTGCTCATTAGGTGCATCAATAACACACTACAGCACCCTGGCACAGACACTTACCGATATTACAGAGACTATTCTTGAACACCTCGCTACTTAAACCAAGTTTCATGCGTCAGCCCACTTGGTATATACCCTCTTTACTCGAAAAGCATTGCAGAGGCTGTACGGGGTCCCCACCTCAGCGTCCAATAAAATAGGGATCCAACGTGAAACCCAGGAAATTGTCTAGGTTCAGAGACCTTTCCAGAGTTCCAGCACCTATGATGTATACAGGGTGAGTCACCTAACATTACTGCTGGATATATTTCGTAAACCACATCAAATACTGACGAACCGATTCCACAGACCGAACGTGAGGAGAGGGGCTAGTGTAATTGTTTAATACAAACCATACAAAAATGCACTGAAGTATGTTTTTTTAACACAAACGTATGATTTTTTTAAATGGAACAACGTAAGGTTTGTTACCGAATATGAACTTATAAACAAATACGCAATCAGTGCCGTTTGTTGCATTGTAAAATGTTAATTACATCCGGAGATATTGTAACCTAAAGTTGGCGCTTGAAACCTCTGACGTTCAGTTGCGTGTTGTAACAAACACCTGCCACGGTCGGCGAGCAACATCTGCAGGGACATGTTTACGATGACGACAGTGTTTACGAGTGTGGCTGTAGTGCACTGTTGTGGTTTGGTCTAGCTGTCGCAGTGTCCGCATGTAGCACTTGCTGCTATTGTTATTCTGCATTCGTCTCCGCACGCAGACCAACTGTAGTACACCGTGTTACCAGACGTCTGTGATAGTGTAGTGTTGTAGGAACTGTGACCATGGTGTATTCGAACGCTGTGTGCTCCCTGCCGCCGTTGGATAAGCAACTGCAGCAGCAAGTCGTATACTCCTAGCTCACTCATTTGTTACATAGTTTAATTCTTAATTTCTTTGCGTGTTTTTCGTACTTGCATTATTTAATTCATAAATTTCTGGCGTATTATAGTACTTGAGAGTTGTAGCATCGCGTTTTAGTACCTGAATAGTGTAAACTCGCGTAATCGTCTGTCTTCTGTTTTTGTTTTGAACGGTGAGTGTCGGTTGGTCAGTCAGTGTGCTCCCTGCCGCCGTTGGATAAGCAGCTGCAGCAGCAAGTCGTATACTCCTAGCACACTCATTTGTTACATAGTTTAATTCTTAATTTCTTTGCGTGTTTTTGGTACTTGCATTGTTTAAGTCATAAATTTCGGGCGTATTATAGTATTTGAGAGTTGTAGCATCGCGTTTTAGTACCTGAATAGTGTAAAATCGCGTAGTCTCCTTCCGCCGCCGAGCAGTGTGTCAGCAGTGCGCAAGTAGCAGCATTACTGCATTTACTAGGCAATCTTGTATTTTAATAACCGTTTAAATTTTGTGTCAATTTGTTTGCGCTCTCTGTAGATTAGTTCAGACGTTCTTTCCACAATAGTTTTTAGGATGGATAGGGACTGCAACTGCTGTATTCGGATGCAGGCTGAGTTGGCATCCCTTCGCGCCCAGCTTCAGGCAGTGCTGGCTTCGGTCACACAGCTTGAGTCTGTTGCCAATGGGCATCACTGTGGGGGTCCGGATGGGGGTTTGTCGGAGACGGCCAGCTCGTCCCACGCATCCCCCGATCGGACTGCGACTGTGGTTGCCCAGGATACTGCCCACATTGAGGCTGATCCCTCACCTGTGGTAGAGTGGGAGATCGTCTCAAGGTGTGGCAGGGGCGAAAGACAGTCCGGAGGGCTGAACGGAAGGCCTCTTCAGTTTGTCTGACGAACCGGTTTCAGGCTCTGTCTCAGGCTGATACTGATCCTCGGCCTGACATGGCTGCTTGTCCTGTTCCAGAGGTTGCCCCTCAGTCTGCAAGATCCGGGCGGTCGCAGAGGGTGGGCTTACTGGTAGTTGGGAGCTCCAACGTCAGGCGCGTAATGGGGCCCCTTAGGGATATGGCAGCAACTCCGTGTGCATACCGGGGGGAGTCATTACAGATGTGGAAAGGGTCCTTCCGGATGCCATGAAGGGTACAGGTTGCACCCATCTGCAGGTAGTCGCTCATGTCGGCACCAATGACGTGTGTCGCTATGGATCGGAGGAAATCCTCTCTGGCTTCCGGCGGCTATCTGATTTGGTGAAGACTGCCAGTCTCGCTAGCGAGATGAAAGCAGAGCTCACCATCTGCAGCATCGTCTACAGGACTGACTGCGGACCTTTGGTACAGAGCCGAGTGGAGGGTCTGAATCGGAGGCTGAGACGGTTCTGCGACCGTGTGGGCTGCAGATTCCTCGACTTGCGCCATTGGGTGGTGGAGTTTCGGGTTCCGCTGGATAGGTCAGGAGTCCACTACACGCAACAAGCGGCTACACGGGTAGCAGGGTTTGTGTGGCGTGGGCTTAGGTTAGATGGCCTTGGGCAAGTACAGAAAGGGCAACAGCCTCAACGGGTGCGGGGCAAAGTCAGGACATGCGGGGACCAAGCAGCAATCGGTATTGTAATTGTAAACTGTCGAAGCTGTGTTGGTAAAGTACCGGAACTTCAAGTGCTGATAGAAAGCACCGAAGCTGAAATCGTTATAGGTACAGAAAGCTGGCTGAAGCCAGAGATAAATTCTGCCGAAATTTTTACAAAGGTGCAGACGGTGTTTAGAAATGATAGATTGCATTCAACCGGTGGTGGAGTGTTCGTCGCTGTTAGTAGTAGTTTATCCTGTAGTGAAGTAGAAGTGGATAGTTCCTGTGAATTTCCTTTTACCGACCTCTCGACTCAGCAGCATTAGTGGCAGAACAACTGAAAGAAAATTTGTAATACATTTCACATAAATTTTCTCAGCATGTTATAGTCTTAGGTGGAGATTTAAATTTACCAGATATAGACTGGGACACTCAGATGTTTAGGACGGGTGGTAGGGACAGAGCATCGAGTGACATTATACTGAATGCACTATCCGAAAATTACCTCGAGCAATTAAACAGAGAACCGACTCGAGGAGATAACATCTTGGACCTACTGATAACAAACAGACCCGAACTTTTCGACTCTGCATGTGCAGATCAGGGAATCAGTGATCATAAGGCCGTTGTAGCATCCCTGAATATGGAAGTTAATAGGAATATTAAAAAAAGGAGGAAGGTTTATCTGTTTAGCAAGAGTAATATAAGGCAGATTTCAGACTACCTAACAGATCAAAACGAAAATTTCTGTTCCGACTCTGAAAATATTGAGTGTTTATGGAAAAATTTCAAGGCAATCGTAAAATGAGTTTTAGACAGGTACGTGCCGAGTAAAACTGTGAGGGACGGGAAAAACCCACCGTGGTACAACAACAAAGTTAGGAAACTACTGCGAAAGCAAAGAGAGCTTCACTCCAAGTTTAAACGCAGCCAAAACCTCTCAGACAAACAGAAGCTAAACGATGTCAAAGTTAGTGTAAGGAGGGCTATGCGTGAAGCATTCAGTGAAGTCGGAAATAAAATTCTATGTACCGACATGACAGAAAATCCTAGGAAGTTCTGGTCTTACGTTAAATCAGTAAGTGGCTCGAAACAGCATATCCAGATGATGATGGCATTGAAACAGAGGATGACACGCGTAAAGCTGAAATACTAAACACCTTTTTCCAAAGCTGTTTCACAGAGGAAGACTGCACTGCAGTTCCTTCTCTAAATCCTCGCACAAACGAAAAAATGGCAGACATCGAAATAAGTGTCGAAGGAATAGAAAAGCAACTGGAATCACTCAACAGAGGAAAGTCCACTGGACCTGACGGGATACCAATTCGATTCTACACAGCGAAAGAACTTGCCCCCCTTCTAACAGCCGTGTACCGCAAGTCTCTAGAGGAACGGAAGGTTCCAAATGATTGGAAAAGAACACAGGTAGTCCTAGTCTTCGAGAAGGGTCGTCGAGCAGATGCGCAAAACTAAAGACCTATATCTCTGATGTCGATCTGTTGTAGAATTTTAGAAGATGTTTCTTGCTCGACTATCATGTCGTTTTAGGCAACCCAGAATCTACTATGTAGGAATCAACATGGATTCCGGAAACAGCGATCGTGTGAGACCCAACTCGCTTTATTTGTTCATGAGACCCAGAAAATATTAGATACAGGCTCCCAGGTAGATGCTATTTTTCTTGACTTCCGGAAGGCGTTCGATACAGTTCCGCACTGTCACCTGATAAACAAAGTAAGAGCCTACGGAATATCAGACCAGCTATGTAGCTGGATTGAAGAGTTTTTAGCAAACAGAACACAGCATGTTGTTATCAATGGAGAGACGCCCACAGACGTTAAAGTAACCTCCGGCGTGCCACAGGGGAGTGTTACGGAACCATTGCTTTTCACAATATACACTCCTGGAAATTGAAATAAGAACACCGTGAATTCATTGTCCCAGGAAGGGGAAACTTTATTGACACATTCCTGGGGTCAGATACATCACATGATCACACTGACAGAACCACAGGCACATAGACACAGGCAACAGAGCATGCACAATGTCGGCACTAGTACAGTGTATATCCACCTTTCGCAGCAATGCAGGCTGCTATTCTCCCATGGAGACGATCGTAGAGATGCTGGATGTAGTCCTGTGGAACGGCTTGCCATGCCATTTCCACCTGGCGCCTCAGTTGGACCAGCGTTCGTGCTGGACGTGCAGACCGCGTGAGACGACGTTTCATCCAGTCCCAAACATGCTCAATGGGGGACAGATCCGGAGATCTTGCTGGCCAGGGTAGTTGACTTACACCTTCTAGAGCACGTTGGGTGGCACGGGATACATGCGGACGTGCATTGTCCTGTTGGAACAGCAAGTTCCCTTGCCGGTCTAGGAATGGCAGAACGATGGGTTCGATGACGGTTTGGATGTACCGTGCACTATTCAGTGTCCCCTCGACGATCACCAGTGGTGTACGGCCAGTGTAGGAGATCGCTCCCCACACCATGATGCCGGGTGTTGGCCCTGTGTGCCTCGGTCGTATGCAGTCCTGATTGTCGCGCTCACCTGCACGGCGCCAAACACGCATACGACCATCATTGGCACCAAGGCAGAATCGACTCTCATCGCTGAAGACGACACGTCTCCATTCGTCCCTCCATTCACGCCTGTCGCGACACCACTGGAGGCGGGCTGCACGATGTTGGGGCGTGAGCGGAAGACGGCCTAACGGTGTGCGGGACCGTTGCCCAGCTTCATGGAGACGGTTGCGAATGGTCCTCGCCGATACCCCAGGAGCAACAGTGTCCCTAATTTGCTGGGAAGTGGCGGTGCGGTCCCCTACGGCACTGCGTAGGATCCTACGGTCTTGGCGTGCATCCGTGCGTCGCTGCGGTCCGGTCCCAGGTCGACGGGCACGTGCACCTTCCGCCGACCACTGGCGACAACATCGATGTACTGTGGAGACCTCACGCCCCACGTGTTGAGCAATTCGGCGGTACGTCCACCCGGCCTCCCGCATGCCCACTATACGCCCTCGCTCAAAGTCCGTCAACTGCACATACGGTTCACGTCCACGCTGTCGCGGCATGCTACCAGTGTTAAAGACTGCGATGGAGCTCCGTATGCCACGGCAAACTGGCTGACACTGACGACGGCGGTGCACAAATGCTGCGCAGCTAGCGCCATTCGACGGCCAACACCGCGGTTCCTGGTGTGTCCGCATGTGCCGTGAGTGTGATCATTGCTTGTACAGCCCTCTCGCAGTGTCCGGAGCAAGTATGGTGGGTCTGACACACCGGTGTCAATGTGTTCTTTTTTCCATTTCCAGGAGTGTATATAAATGACCTAGTAGATAGTGTCGGAAGTTCCATGCGGCTTTTCGCGGATGATGCTGTAGTATACAGAGAAGTTGCAGCATTAGAAAATTGTAGCGAAATGCAGGAAGATCTGCAGCGGATAGGCACTTGGCGCAGGGAGTGGCAACTGACCCTTAACATAGACAAATGTAATGTATTGCGAATACATAGAAAGAAGGATCCTTTATTGTATGATTATATGATAGCGGAACAAACACTGGTAGCAGTTACTTATGTAAAATATCTGGGAATATGCGTGCGGAACGATTTGAAGTGGAATGATCATATAAAATTAATTGTTGGTAAGTCGGGTACCAGGTTGAGATTCATTGGGAGAGTCCTTAGAAAATGTAGTCCATCAACAAAGGAGGTGGCTTACAAAACACTCGTTCGACCTATACTTGAGTATTGCTCATCGGTGTGGGATCCGTACCAGATTGGGTTGACGGAGGAGATAGAAAAGATCCAAAGAAGAGCGGCGCGTTTCGTTACAGCGTTATTTGGTAACCGTGATAGCGTTACGGAGATGTTTAACAAACTCAAGTGGCAGACTCTGCAAGAGAGGCGCTCTGCATCGCGGTGTAGCTTGCTCGCCAGGTTTCGAGAGGGTGCGTTTCTTGATGAGGTATCGAATACATAGCTTCCCCCTATTTATACCTGCAGAGGAGATCGCGAATGTAAAATTAGAGAGATTAGAGCGCGCACGGAGGCTTGCAGACCGTCGTTCTTCCCGCGAACCATACGCTACTGGAACAGGAAAGGGAGGTAATGACAGTGACACGTAAAGTTCCCTCCGCCACACACCGTTGAGTGGCTTGCGGAGTATAAATGTAGATGTAGATGAAAAGGCGGAGATGATACTTATCTATGGCGAGTGTCGACGAAATGCAGCTGAAGCCTTCAGGGTGCATGCAGAACGGTACCCGGACAGAGAGCATCCAACGTGCAGCACATTGCAAAACATCTACCGCCAACTGTATGCAACAGGTATGGTCGTAGCACGCAAACGTGTCCGTAACAGGCCCGTCACAGGAGAATTGCGTGCAGTTGGTGTGTTAGCTACTGTTGCCATGAACCCACACATGAGTACACGGGACACTGCGAGAGCCGGTGGACTTGAAAGGGTCCTGTAGCCACCTTTCATTGCCAACTCTCGTAGTGGTCAAGTCGGCAAAGAGGTTTCCGCTACTTGTGAGAAATCCACCTGCGTTAGGTTGGTGGCGGAAATGGCATCCTGGGGTCTTCCGGTCCACGCGGAGCGTGGAAGAGGCTGGCGAAGCGGGAGGCAGTCTGTCGCCGGTACGGGAAGCGTACACAGCTGTGCTCCAGTCGAAGAAGGGTGAGTTGGACTGACCGCGTGGCGCGTTGTCACATAGAGAGGGGAGCCTTTAGCTTTTGGTCTCGAATTTCGTCTTATAAAGATTTACTTGCTGGGTTGCAGCAGGGAATGCAAGGCTTTTTTAGACTTTCAGTTTGATTCCCAATGCAGTCTTGACTTTGATCTGTGAGAGGAACGCAGCACAAAGGAGTTGCATATGTTGAAGTGCCCTCGGTTCAGTGTGAATGTTTATGTGCCTACAACTGTGTGTGTATGCTTCTAATCTTTTCCGGATCTTGGTAATTTTTGTGTATTTGTGAATTTTCTTTGTCTCATGTGATTAAAATTTGGCCACGGTCCATAGAAATTGTCTCCGCGGACCGACTGGGCACGCGAGTCTGTTATGAAACGTGCAGCATTTCACAAGCAATTGTACATAATTAGCATGCAACAGCAGTCTATAGATGCACTACATCAATGTTTTAAGGAATAAATAATTTTGCCTTCAATCTTATCTTGTGTACCGATGTTACGTCGCCGTTACCTTCGCCATTTACCTTGTAGTTTTCCTTGTTGGCCCACCTATAGCGTTTCCATTTGCACAGGTGTAGTGATTAGTGTCCCTTTTTTTAAATCTGAAACAAATGCTCTGGAATAGATCGTGTTTTCACGAATCTTGCTGCAGGCTGCACTTACGCATGGTGTTCACGCCCTATTTACTTTACTCAATATTTGATTCACGGGAAGAATGCCTGGATCATATTAATAACTACATCCCATTCTTTATCAATGACTTTACAATGAATGTTCCTTTGTGAGTTTTTCTTATTAATAAATTAAGTAATTTTCCGACTCAGTGCTACCTCTTCTTTGTCGTGTGGCTAGAGTTGGTGGCGACCCTATCTTTTATATTGATTTCAGTGTCAAATAGCATTTTCTTATTCAAAGTGCGCGTGGCTCTTTTAGCTATCAGGATACATTCAAAGGGCGCTTCATGCTTCTTGTACATAGCGTCCTTTTATTCACGCCACTTACAGACTGAGTCAAAGTAGTGTCATGCGCATACTGCATCGTCACCGCTTTCACCCGTTCCATGTGGCGCTCCATCAGCAAGTACATGGTGATAACTTTAATCATCGAGTGCAAGTCTGTCGATGGGCATTAACAGAGAATGCGTTGCAGTTCTACCTGTTTACCGATGAAGCGGGTTCCACAAACCACGGGGCAGTGAATCTACGGAACATGCATTCCTGGTCCGTGGACAATCCTCGCTGGCTCAGACAGGTAGAGCGACTGCGACCGTGGACTGTAAATGTATGGCGCGGAATCATTGGCGACCACCTCATAGGTCCTCACTTCATTGCAGGGGCCCAAACAGCTGCAACATACGTCGCGTTTTTGCAGAATGATCTGCCAACGTTGCTCGAAAATGTCCCACTGGAAACGCGTCGACGTATGTGGTATCACCATGATGGTGCACCTGCACATTCCACAATTAACACTAGGCTGACCCTTGACAGGATGTTCGACGGGCGTTTCATATGACGTGGAGGACGCATAAATTGGCCAGCCCGTTCTCCTGATCTTACACCTCTGGACTTCTTTCTGTGGTATACGTTAAAGGAGAATGTGTACCGTGATGTACCTACAACCCCAGAGGATATGAAACAACGTATTGTGGCAGCCTGCGGCGACATTACACCAGATGTACTGCGGCGTGTACGACATTCATTACGCCAGAGATTGCAACTGTGTGCAGCAAATGATCGCCACCACATTGAACATCTATTGGCCTGACATGTCGGGACACATTCTATTCCACTCCGTAATTGAAAACGGAAACCACGTGTGTACGTGTACCTCACCCCTCATGGTAATGTACATGTCCGTCACTGCAAATAACCAATAAAAAGGTGTTAGCATGTGGACTAATGTGCTGTTCCAGTCTCTTCTGTACCTAAGGTCCATCACCGTTCCCGTTGGATCCCTACGTAATTCGGTGCTCTCCGATACACACGATTGAACAGCGGAGGAGTGGTACTCAAGCGTCAACTTTAGGTTACAATATCTCCGGATCTAATTAACATTTTACAATGCAACAAACGGCACTGATTACGTATTTGTTTGTATGCTCAGATGTGCTAACAAAACTAACGGAGTTACATTAAAACAAAAACGTCCGTTTGTGTTAAAAAACATACTTCCGTGCATTTTTTTATGGTTTGTATTAACCAATTACACTAGCCCCTCTCCTCGCGTTCGGCCTGTGGAATCGATTCGTCAGCATTTGATGTGGTTTACGAAATATATCCAGCGGTAATGTTAGATGACTCACCCTGTATATGCAGACTGAAGCGATGAATGAAATTTTAGATCAAGGCTACGATGAACCGAGGTCTCCTGATCACTGGGCGGAAGCAGGAACCACTGTCCAAGCGTGGAACAGAGGCTTAGCACAATCGTATGGACTACTCTAGCACACTTCCTTACTCAGTCTGAATAATACTATACAGTTTCCAGTTGTTCCAGGGTGGCATTTCCCTAGTGAGGAGGAGACCCGGGTTCAAATCACAGCATTGGCACACATTTTCATTCGTCGCTTCAATCTGCGTTGGTATATCATAGTTGTTTGAGACCTGGAAAGGTCTCTCGATCGATACAGTTTCATTTGATTAAAGCACCTGTTCATAGGTTTCAGGCAGTCTCCACCATTCGTTCAATGTTGAGGTGCTGTTCCTGCAGGCACCTAGGACTACTTCACAATTTCTCCGTAAACGTTCATTTTTAAAATTCTCCATAAAGGTAATCGTGTCCCACCGAGGGTGTTGCTGAACTGGGAGTCTTAGAGCTATGTCTCTTTCTCTTTTGTCGTTTAATTAATACATTTGTCAATGTCGCATCCCCCTCTTGATCACGCCGCACGAGAGCGCGAAACGTCTTCGGATCACGTTCGTATTCCGTGGAATACTTTTTCACGGGCGCTAGTGTACACGTGTACACGTGAGCATGATATATGGTCCTGCTACACTCCAAAGGGGTGCGCTCCCATTCCGTAGTGATGCAGACACAAAAAAGGTTTAAAGACGGGTTGAAACGTCTGGTGGTGTCAGCAACGTCAAAGGTTGTAGGGAACGTTGTCTTGTTGGTCATCGCACTGTGAACTGTCGTTTGCGACAGCAAAATGCGAAAAGCAACGCCCCAAGGAAAGGGGTGCTTTCTTTGATATCCTTAATGCTGCCCCCTAAGGCCATTTCCTATTGACACTGAGCGGGGGTGTGACTCAAACCTTTCTCTCGGCCACCCTTAAAAAAATGCGAGGTTTCACTGTTGGGTATCGCCGTTCTGCCCACATCTGCAGAGGCATCAGATTATGAATTGAAATGTAAGTGGTAGTTTGATGACCTCCCTTCCCCCAAAAGCAAGGGTGACGTCGCAAGTCGCTACGCTTTGTCACCATTAGGTAGTAGGCAGCTTTGAACCAAATTTCTAACTTATACGTCGCGATGGGAGAAAGTTCCAAGGTTTCGAAAAAGTAATTATTTAACTGTGTTGCACAGTGTAGTAGTCATTCTCGAAAAGCTCGCCCCTCAACGGTTTCTTCATCCGAATAATTCTGTTAGTGCTATTATAGGATGAAAGGTGTGGGGTGGAGGAATAGGGGAATGACGAAAAATTTGATAAAACCGAGAAACAGCCTTGGATCTATTGAAAATGGTCGGGGACGGACGTGGAACAAAAACAACGCCTTTGACAGCTTCCTGCGACGCTTAGATTTGACAGTCTGCGGTAACCTCGTCAGGAGACTTGGGCAGTAGGCTTCTCTGACATTTGGCCCTTACGAGCATAATATGTAGAGACCATCACATGCCAGTTTAATCAGTACTAAACAACTTGTTCGACGACGCCTTGGTTCAAATGGTTCAAATGGCTCTGAGCACTATGGGACTCAACTGCTGTGATCATAAGTCCCCTAGAACTTAGAACTACTTAAACCTAACTAACCTAAGGACATCACACACATCCATGCCCGAGGCAGGATTCGAACCTGCGACCATAGCGGTCGTGCGGTTCCAGACTGTAGCGCCTTTAACCGCTCGGTCACTCCGGCCGGCTGACGACGCCTTGGTCCCGGTATTCTGCGCTTGTTTTGGTCTTTGCATTTAAGTAATGTATCTAAGATTGTTAGATAACTGAAAAGGTGTTTTATTTCTTGTGTCTGAGAAGTAGAGGAACCCAACGAGCTAGGATGTCTCCATGTAATGTTGTCCAACGTTTTGAAACCTAATCCATGACTGATTTTCACTTTTTCTTTTATCACATCGACTGTGATATGCTGGTCTTCGAGCACCAGGGTCAGCGCTTCCCTTTCGATTCCCAATTCCTCACAGGGAATTGGTCTGCCACTTCTTACGTGTCGGCAGCGTTAGCATATATGAATGTTCACAAGCCGTTGTAACATAGCATGCCAGTACAGGAGCCAAAACAAAATATCCTAAGTGGTACAAAGGAGATGGACTTTGTCATTGAGTTTTGGTTCCTCTATCTGTGTGCTATGGTACTGTGACGCTGGCATTTCGGTGTGTAGTAGTAGTCTACACGTATTTCCGAAAACAAGTAAAATTTAATTACGAAGCATTATTTCTGTGAAGTCATAATTAAAACTTTATGCCCGTACCTCATGAATGGAACTCGGCTAAAGCTATAACGAAACAGGAAAGACACAGGTGCTTATACACGAATATGTGTACTAAATGCAGGCTATAAGGTTTACTGGAAAATTCTTAGTGGAAGATCGCAGACTATCGCTGATGAAGTAACTGCTGAAGAATAATCAGCTTTCACAAAGCGTCAATCGTGAATTGATTATGTATTTATAATTAGTCAAATACCAAAGAAACGTAGGAACATTGGCTTGGAAAAGCATTTGGCATTTATTGCTTACGTGACAACCTTTGATACCATAAAGGAAATCCTATTGTGGAACTTATTAAAAATAAAATGTTTTCGTAAACACTGCACTAATAACATAAAGAGTCCATACGCAAATACATAATTAGTTACAAGTTCCAATTCGAAAATGTTCGACAGGGTTATAGTCGTCAGGGTTGTAGTCCATCAGCCACTCCCCTTAATTTATCCTTTGACGACGTAACTATGAAATGGAAAGATGAAATACAGCAAAAAATTAAAATTGGATCTAACGTACATTGATTATTGTGTACTGATCACCAGATAATTATACAGGCAACAGGAGACAAAATACAAAGATCAGTACACAGACTGCACCAAAACTCAACATACTGCAATTTAACTATACCTGCATAAAATACAAAGGTATGCCTTTCAAACAGATGAATCAGTGACACCGAAAAGAATGATGAAGGAGAAAATATTGGTGCAAGTATTCCATTTCAGTGCTCTAGTATGTGATACTAGTTTCAACTACGGCATGTTGACAAGGCAGTTAATAAATTTCTACGTAACAATAGCAAAATCCAACAAGGTTGCTCAATGGTAAAACGTTTTACTCGCATTCGGATGTGTGGTGGTTAGAAGCACTCCAGACCAGCAAAATTTCTTTCCGTGATTTCCCTAAATAACTTAATGTAAGTGCCGGAATGTTTCCCTTGAGAAGGACACTACCTATTTCATACCCTATCTTTCCCCAACGCACGTATGTACTCCGGTTCTCATCAGTCCTTCGCATTCTTTCCCAATTGTAACATTCAGCCACACAGGATATTCTTTGTGCTGTATATGGTGATAAATAATTTATCACAAAACTGATAATGGAGGGAAAACATTTCTCTTCGCGTGTTTACATATTTGAGAGTGAACCAAAACAGAGACAGGACTGAAGTGTGCAAAACCACAGAGCAAGTAACAGCAGCACAGAACACAGACAAAGTCTCGTAAATGTTACTGGAGGAAAACTTTTCTTGTCGATGTTGCAGAACTATCACAATATGACGACTAGAGAGGCAGCAGAAGCGGGCTGGAGGTGAGGCCTTATTCTCAGGAGAACAGAGCGGAAGTGGAGGCTGATGGTGCCAGTTCGCTCAATGATTCAGAGCGGATCAGAGCAGCCCGTGAATAATGCACTCACACGATCGCGAGCGGATCCGCTAAATATTTTCAGACGCTCGCTCGAGAGACGGGGCCACGGCTGCAGGGAGGCTCAATTTCCTGTCTGCTCCTCTCCATATCCGCTGGAGCCTCCAGTTGCAGACCGTCTGCCGAATTCTATGGAGAAGCGCCGCGCAGCTGGGACCAAACTCGACGACAACGTCACCGCTCTGCTACATCGAGAGTTTTGCACAGAGTGTGAGCAAATTCAAATACGTACGATATTTTTCATCTTACAAAAATGTTGATTAAATTTCAAGTAGAATAAATAAGTACTACAATTCAATAAGTTTTTACGTCTGTGCTATACGCGTTCCCATATGGTACTGGTGGAAAGTATTTAGGTTACCACCACGTTTTTCCCCATTTCCGTTCATTTCACTTGTGGAGCGACAAGAATGACTGTCAGATAACCTCCACATGTACTGCCATTTCTCCACTTTTCCTCATCATAGTCATTTCACGAGATGTAAATGGGAAGAAATATTAAGCAGCCACGTTTCTGATAACGTACACTCTTGAGTATATAAATAGTAAACCTTTCCGCCAAGCACAACACGCTAGTGGGTCACATGATTTCAATTGACTTTTACTCTACGATCACTAAAATCAAAATATATAATTTCGACGTTCGTGTAATTATCGAAAATACAAATGCTTTTCCGCAGTAAAACGATTGTGGACGACTGAATTCAGTATTTTGTCAATTTTCTGCGGGAATCTCGATTTCGCAGCCAGTATAATATTCTACAGGCTATACAAAACGTTGATCCGTGTGCTGACTACACGCAAGTGCGAAATTTCATAAAATTTTTAATTAAATAGAGAGCAAATTTTAAGTTTCAGATTTATATAACCCTTCTCGTATTATTCTTGGTAGCTGATTTCGGCTTAGGTTTGTTTCTTTCTTGTGACTTAGTTTCTATCTATGAATTTCTATTGCCCTATTGCCAATTTCAAAAATTTTGACCCATCTCTGTCTATATATGTTATGCGGTATGTTCATCTCAGTTGCGTCATTCGGAAACATGTATGTGCCTCTATGGTAGTGCAAAACGAAAAATTGAAAGTTTTTAATTTCGTGTTTAAGGAATCACTCAAGCAGGAGTATCATACGAAAGTACCCTAGTTCGACCGTCACAGACACTCCCGTATGGAGGAAAAAGTAATATGCAAACTTGGCGTAGAGAAGCAATTGAAAGAGATGGGAAACAAGAACGTTGCCAGGCCCGGTTTGAATCCAATGTCCGTTTTACAGACAATACTCTACTACATTTGCACCTCACACTACTTGCATTTCTCGTGAATCCCTCACCCAGCGCGAAGTCCCAAGCGACTGGGAAAGGGCGCAGATGATTTCTATGTATAAATGCGCAAAAGAACGGATCCGCATAATTACAGACCAATAACCGTGCCATCGCTTTGCTGCAGAATTCTTGAACATATTCTGAGTTTGATTACGACTAATTTCCTTGCGACAGTAAAGTTTCTGTCCACCAGTCAAGAATGTGTGAAACCCACAGTGCCATTTTTGTCACGTGATATCACTCTGAACGATCAGTGAAGGACAGTAGACAGATTTAATATTCTTAGGTTTCCGTGAAACGGTGTTCCACTGCAGCCTGTTAACGAAGGTCCCAGTATAAGGATTAGGTTCCCAGATACGTGAATCCTCGAAGACTTCTTAAGCAATAGAACTCAGTACGTCGTCCTCGGCGTCGAGTGTTCAGAGACAATGGAATCGTCGGGGAGAGCCCGGGAAGTGATAGGATCGCTCGTATTCTTTTCTAAGATAAATAATCTGACTGACAGGGAAGCAGCAATCTGCAGCTGTTTGCTGATGGCGCTGTGGTGTACGGGAAGGTGTCGTCGTTGAACAGTGGACGTTACATTTCAGATGTGTTACGACCCATGACCCTACCCTTCATTCGATCCCTGCGAAACCTTACATTTCAGCAGGATAATGCACGACTGCATGTTGCAGGTCCTTTACGGGCCTATCTGGATACAGAAAATGTTCGACTGCTACTCTGTCCAGCACATTATCTAGATCTCTCACCAATTGAAAACGTATGGTCAATGGTGGCCGAGTAACTCGCTCGTTACAATACGCCAGTCACTTGATGAAATGTGGTATCGTGTTAAAGCTGCTTGGGTAGCTGTACATGTACACGTCATCCAAGCTCTGTTTGACTCAATGCCCAGGGGTATCAAGGTCGTTACTACGGCCAGAGTTGGTTGTTCTGGGTACTGATTTCTCAGGATTTATGCACCCAAATTGCGTGAAAATGTAATCACATGTCAGTTCTAGTATAATATATATGTCCAATGAATACCCATTTATCATCTGCATTTCTTCTTGGTGTAGCAATTTTAATGGCCTGTAGTGTATGTTCCAAAATACTGCTGCATACCGACGTTAACGATATGGGCCTGTAGATTATTGGATTACTCCTACTACCTTTCTTGAATATTGGTGTGACCTGTGCAACTTCGCAGTCTTTGATTACGGTTCTTTCGTCAAGTGAACGGTTGTATATGATTGTTAAGTATGGAGCTAATGCATCAGCATCTTCCTAAAAGAAAATAAATGGTATACAGTCTGCACCAGAATACTTGCTTTTATTAAGAGATTTAAGTTGCTTCACTACTCCGTGGATATTTACTTCTACGTTACTCATGTCGGCAGCTGTTCTGGACTCGAATTCTGGAATATTTACTTTGTCTTCTTTTGTGAAGACATTTCGGAAGGCTGTGTTTAGTAACTCTGCTTTGGCAGCATTGTGTTCGATAGTAATTCTATTGCTATTGCACAGAGAAGACATTGATTGTTTCTTGCCGCTAACATACCTCACATACGACCAGAATCTCTTTGGATTTTCTGCCCGGTTTCGAGACGAAGTTTCGTTGTGGAAACTATTATAAGCATCTCGCACTGAAGTCCGCGCTAAATTTCGAGCTTCTGTAAAAGATCGCTAATCTTGGGGATTTTGGGTCTGTTTAAATTTGGCATGTTTGTTTCGTTGTCTCTGCAACAGTGTTCTAACAGGTTTTGTGTAGCAAGGAGGATCAGCTCCGTCGGTTGTTAATTTATTTGGTATAAATCTCTCAATTGCTGCCGATACTATTCCTTTGAGTTTAAGCCAAATCTGCTGTATACTTATATTATTAATTGGGAATGAGTGGAAGTTGTCTCTCAGGAAGGCATCAACTGAATTTTTATCTTTTTTTTTTTAATAGGTATATTTTTCGCTTATTTTATCGAGGATTGGGGTATTACAATATTCAATCTCGCTACGACAACCCTTCATTCACTAAACCCTGAGTCGGTTTTGATGCTCGTTATTACAATATTCAATCTTGCTGCTACAACCCTGTGTTCAGTAATCTCTGAATCGGTTTTGATGCTCGTTATTAACATCAGCGAGCTGATAGTCATACAGCGGAATATATGTTGATTACAGTTGATCCTACGTATGTACATGGTATACAGTTACGTGTCTACCTTTTATAGTGTCTAAATTTGATATGTCTCTCTGTAATACGCTAACTAATATAAATATAATGCAGTCACGGAGTTAATGTAAGATTGTATACATTTTCTATGGAATATATTTTGTTTATTGCTATCAAGGTCATAATTATTTCTTAAATATGAGGCGTTCAGTAATTAATAGAAATTCGGTTGAATAAACTAGGAAATTCCTTCTTCAGCCCTTACAGTTCCATGAAGTTCCATCACGTTGCGGCGCTATGTGTAGCCTTCAAAATGGTCTCTGTAACGGATGTGCGTTCAAAGCAACGTGCTAGCATTTAGTTTCTTCTGGCGAAACAGTAGAGCGTCGCAGATATTCGTAGGCGCTAACGAAGACCTGGCAGTGAACAAAGTACAGTGCCTCTCGATTCAATAAACTTTACCAACAGCCATACAATTTAAGATATTTTATTTTATTCTGGAAGCAACCAATTTCGTCAATTCATTTTGCTATATTGAGGCCCCATACGCTTTTTTCAAATCAACAAATAGCGCCATAGAACTGGATATCGTGAATTCCACTCGTTGTGCTCCTGTTTCTTACGAAAGCGTGACATTCTGGTCTTGTTGCATGTCACATGGAGAATCCTTCCTCGTTCCATTTTGTGTGGATTGTGATTTTGCGCGTAGCAACCTGTGGAGTCGTCTTCTTCAGGTATGGCAGCTAACGTTACAAGCTCAGCAAACGCTCTTAAGACAATAACACGACAAGTTGTTACAGATTACAAAGGTTTTGCTTTCGCTCCGTAAAGCTTGCCTGATTCGCTACACTTGTGGAATGCTTGAGGCTGGCTGCACAAGACATATGCAGCACTAGTAACGACCTAAATCTGTCTCGAATACCGAAATTGCTTATCGTTAGAGGCGTTCTATTGTTTGTTACCAGATGTATAGTGACATGACTGTGTTACAAGCTTGATCATTTCTAATGATTTGAAGAGGTTGTATAGCAAAGCACAAAATTTTTTTCATTTTTAAATATCGGAAAGGTGTTCCAACTCAGTTTTTAAGGTCTGCTCTTATGAACTGTTCAACTGTTTGTGTAAGGAGCTGTGACCTCATTACATCTTACAAAGACACATCAAGATAAAATGCTATCAACATGTGCACATTGCTTACACACACCTTGGTCATTGGCGGTAGTGTTAACAAGTTCTTTAAATATGCCGATGCAATCATTCGAGGATTGTTGTATCTGTTAAAAAGCAAATCGAAACCTGGCATGAAGTTAGTGTTAGTAACCGGCAGGTGAGCAATTACGGTTTCTGCTTCACCTGTTAGTGAAGTAAGCAAATGATTTCAAAATGGCTCAAATGGCTCTGAGCACTATGGGACTTAACTTATGAGCTCATCAGTCCCCTAGAACTTAGTACTACTTAAACCTGACAAACCTAAGGACATCACACACATCCATGCCCGAGGCAGGATTCGAACCTGCGACCGTAGTGGTCGCGCAGTTCCAGACTGAAGCACCTAGAACCGCTCGGCCACATCGGCCGGCAAGCAAATGATGATATTTAATAGTGTCCTCTAATTGCCCATTATTTACAACGAGGCTCACAAAAGTATCGTTAATATCCCTGAACTATGTTATATGTCCGTTAAATGACGGCAGTTTCTTGACGAGCAGTTTGATGTTAGCTTTTGATGCACTCAAGGCAGATCCAGCATTTGACAAAACGTATAAACTGCGTTGGCGTGATTCATCTGAATTGTTCTCCTTTTTTGATCAAACTCGAAGCCCATATTTTCGAAGTTTTCTCGGTCCTCAGCATGTATGTCTCTGTTTTCAAACAATTCGAGCTGTGACCGCGCATCTTGATACTTCTCCACAATGTGCGGCAACTGAAAAATGCCCGATTTGTCTTTTGCGTCGTATTTGTTCGCAAACTTCAACAACCAAATCAGGCCGCTTTCGGCAACCGAGCGTGCAATAACAAGTGTCATTCTAAATACTTCGTTCAGCATGGAAAGCTAGCGATGGCAGACAGCAGCAGAAGCAACATGCCGTGTCGATTCTACTGACTGCGTCTCCGTGCTTCTTCGTTTTAAACTCGTTGCTGTCGTTCCGTTGATGGATAGCTGCTTCTGCACTCTCTCGATGAAATTAAAATCCGGACGGGATGGACCAAAATATTTGCGTTTTGAGACAAAAATGTAAGCCTTATTTAAATTACCAGAGGCCCAGAAAATTGGAAGGACTACATACAGTGTGTCAGCGTTCAGTCGGGACGGCCTGTGTGAAATGCAATGCTATTTCGTTGCGAGTTACGATCCCTCAAGCTTCAACATCAGCCATGTAGAAGGTGAAAGCGCTAGCATCGTTGCAAGAGGCGTCCTGGCCTTGAATGTTACAGTATGTGTCTGACACACGTTGGAAAATGGCGGTGGAGCAACGAAGCAACATCAAGTTTTTTCGTTTTTCAGGGAGAATTCGTCGAAATCCACGTGGATACCGAAAGGCAGGTTCCTTATCGCTCCTCCACGAAAACTCCCCAATCCACAAAAGCAGGGTCGGATCACGATGTAATCGCCAGATTTGGTCCCAGCCGACTTCTGGTTGTTTTCCAATCTGAAGCTGGCAATGAGAGAACACCGTTACGATGCAGTTAAAGATACCAGGAAAACTGTACTGTGGTACTAAAAGTAGTGGCGGGTTAACCCTTGTGGAGGCCCAGACTAGATATATTTGTAATTCCTGGCTACTTCCTATAAGCTCAATACATAGCTGTGAACGTACAGTAGGAAGGGTGAAGGATTGCACGTACTTTCACATCATGTTATATCGAATGGACCTTTCCGACAGCATTTAAGATACAAGTGGGATTTGCAGAGCCAAGCAATTTATCTTCCTTCACTTAATAGGATAGGTTAGGTTAGTGTTTCCTAACGTCCCGTAGACAACGAGGTCATTTAGAGACGGAGCACAAGCTCGGGTTTGGGAAGGATTGGGAAGGGAATCGGCCGTGCCCTTTCAAAGGAACCATCCCGGCATTTTCCTGAAACGGTTTAGGGAAATCACGGAAAACCTAAATCAGGATGGCTGGAGACTGGATTGAACCGTCGAGCATTTAAGAAAACACAAAAAGTACCCTATTATATAAATGAAATAAATAAAAAAACCAGTGCCTCAAAAATGTATTTTCCTCGTTTTCTCTCTAGCGAAGTCTTCTATCACATGCTGAAAGTCAAGAGAGCCGGTCACCTCACGTTCAGCTGATAACAAGGCGTGAGCGGAAAAGCGGTCTTCCTGCATTGTAGTACGTAATTTGTTCTTGATAAGGGTTAGTTTGGAGTATGGCATAGTTTGGAGAATCCTCCCTCAGCTTCGCAATTTGCAATTGGTGTTAAGAGGAAAATTCAGGAGGCAATTATTACATTTGAAAAACACCACCAAAATCTTTTTCAATCAATAGGCTATGTATTTCGACTGTTGAAATGTTTAGTAGACTTTCTTTGAGGAAACACAAAATATTCACTGAAATGAAGAAATTCAGAACGAAAACTTTTTCACGGAAATCACCTCGGTATTTGTCACAAAGTTTCGACGTTCCTCTTAAGAGTTACTTCTTGCTGTACTATACTGTTCGTTAAGGGCAGGAAGATATATTTTTCTTCTCGCTTTTTCTATTTGCTTGTAGCTTATCAACGTATGCAATAATTGCCATACGAAATTTATCACGTCCACAAAATTCTTCTGATTCTTCTCCATCATGGAATCTTCTTATTTTGCGTTTCCATTCTTCGCTACATTTTCAACATGCATGCTCGCTTAAGCTCCTAGCTCGGTTTTCATATTCATCAGTATTTTCCTTAAGATGGCTGAAAAACGGAATCAATGGCTTAGAGTTTTTATTTTTGATATTTTTTCCGAAGAGATTCTGCAGCATTTCTTGTCGCTGCCTTTTCTTCTTTGTTCTCGCCACCTTTTTAAGTGACACGTAAACGGCATCGAAACTCTGTCGATCAACCGATATTTCTTCCTCACGGTATGACCATCTAGTACCGGACACCGTCTTAAGTTCCCAATTATTCTTCACAAGAATGTGCCAGCGATGAGTAGAAGGTACGGGAAGGACATATAATTGAAAATAAGAAGAAATCAACTAATTCTAACGACTCACCTGCACTGATTTGGACCACAAGGTTTAACGAGTGCGAAACGTAGGACACATAAACAGCTAGTTCATTCCATTCCTTTATTTTTGCTCTTAGATCTGAATATTTCCCACACAATTTACTGGCAGTATCATAGTACTGCGACGACAAACTTCTATCTCAAAACTGTATTTCGCAAAGAGATCTAGGATAACCTCCCTAAGACTTTATCCCGTATGACTGTGTATGGGAACAAAATACGAAAGTAATTCGTGAACTCTTCCTTACTACAACGGCTAGTTGATCTTCGTGAGCCGTGACTGACGTTGAATGCACCACTAGTCCATAGTATTTTGCTGTTTGAATTCCGCCAGCTATTTTACTCAATACCTTGTTTTCCATAAGGTACCGAAGAGTTCTCCAGAAGTAGTCTTCGACAGATATCACTCGTGGCCACGACCACGCTCTTCGATGTGGTGTTTCAAAAATGTGTCAGTGTGAGCAATTAATTCAATGGAACCTACATAGTTACCACTATTCTTTGCTCAAAAAATTTATTTATTACCACGAAAAGCAAGTCCTCCTAAATTTATTTATTACCACGAAAAGCAAAGCCTCCTATTGAGAAATGTTTAACCGCTTGTGCCATGCGCCGATGCACTTCTACCAGTTATTTTCAGACACTTTTTGTCAATAATTTTCCTATATTTTAATCATATGCTGCAGTTCACTGTCGATACGGCCCTCGTTCTTCGTCTACGGAAGCAACTTCACTGAATTTTTGCGATGATTAGTCTTGTTTAGGTAAGACGTCATTATTTCTTTCCGCTTCTTCAAATCAGAAAAGCCACAGGTTGAAAATAGGGTATCTATGTTGTCTAAGTCAATAACGTCATTGTATTCACAAAAAAAGTGGTTCAAATGGCTCTGAGCACTATGGGGCTCAACTTATGAGGTCATCAGTCACCTAGAACTTAGAACTACTTAAACCTAACTAACACAAGGACATCACACACATTCGTGCCCGAGGCAGGATTCGAACCTGCGACCGTAGTGGTCGCGCCGTTCCAAACTGAGGCGCCTAGAACTGCTCGGCCACACCGTCCGGTTATAATTTACAGAAAATACAAAATACATTTACAGTACATTTGGAATACAACAGCCATTTTATTTCAGGTTTCTCTCCATTTAGCAGTTATGTAAAGAACACGATTTTGGATGCGTATCTTTTTTGTGATTTGTAGACAGGCTTAGATTTACTTAGATCACCTATATTGCTCTGAAAGTAGTGTAAGCCTTTCGCTAAACACAGTTCCACGTATTCATTTTCCACATTTTACCTTTTCGTCTGATCTTTCTCGAGTGTCGTAGACTTTATTAACTCACTGTCAGTACTGTCACAGATTTCGGTTTTTATGGTTGCTTAGTTCAACTCACCCATCCATCACCACCTCACTTAAAAAATACTGCTCCACAACAATTTCAGATTCACCGGTAATTGTTCGACATTGTTTACAAGAAGTAGCTACAAGTGCAGAAGGTTCTGGATCAATACAAACTTTATTAACGTGACCAATAGAGCAGTAGCTCTTCGTAACATGCGAAATCACTTTAGCCTTTCTTCAGAAATTTAGCTGCTTCATTCTGCGCTTCTGTTTTGCTGGCATCACTTTCTCACGTGAAGAGATTCCATTTCAAGTCCTCAAAACCAGAGTGAAACTCAAATATGAGTAACACACCGATGTTGCGATGATCTTCAGTTCGGAGACTGCTTTGATGCACCTCCCCATGTGGTCCTGTGCAAGCCTCCTCATCTCCGAGTATATACTGCCACCTTCATCCTGCTGAATCTACTTTTTGCATTCAACTCCTGGTCTGCCTCTACGATTTTAATCCCCCACACTTCCCTCCAGTACTAAACTGGTGATCCCTCATATCTCAGAATGTGCGCTACAAACCGATCCCTTCTTCTATTGAGGTTGTACCACAAATTACTTTTCTCCCCATTGGACACTAACTGATTGCATCGCCCCACGTACCAACAACAACCAGTCTGCAAGTATGCTGTACATTGCAACGCCCTGAACAATACTGATACGCAACTTAACGGTTCACCTTTACAATAACAAACAAGTGATAAAGACAGCGAAAAAATGTAGGGTCGAGTCATTAGCGTATCTCAAAGCGCACAAAAGTGTTAGCGAGGACCGGCCGCGGTGGTCTCGCGGTTCTAGGCGCTCAGTCCGGATCCGCGCGACTGCTACGGTCGCAGGTTCGAATCCTGCTTCGGGCATGGATGTGTGTGATGTCCTTAGGTTAGTTAGGTTTAGGTAGTTCTAAGTTCTAGGGGACTGATGACCACAGAAGTTAAGTCCCATAGTGCTCGGAGCTATTTGAACCATTTGTTAGCGAGGGGGAATGTATCTCACAGTGCACAAAAGTGTTTGAAATAACCCGCCTGTTGTTCTGGTCGAAACATTCTACTCTGTTTCACGCATAACGGCGTTTATAAATAGACAGAACTTGTTGACATGAAAGGAATATATCCTACTGAGCTACTAAGCAGTGGCTTAATTTTGCTTTGGATTGTGCCTCAGTATTCTGTAACTACATGAGATGGCATAACACTTCTGTTCAACGAGAAAATGTGGGTCACGATTGTCATGCAATATATTCGATCTTCTTTTTTAAAGGTGATTTACTCTAATTTATTAAGATCGTGGGTGTAAGAAACTAAGAAATATGTTCCATATTTTTGGGCATATTTTATCATACGATGTCTTGAATGATTCTTATTAGATAGCCAGTTGAGAACTAGTTCAGAGTGGAGACCCCCCTCCCTCTCCTCCCCCCCCCCCCCTCCGACCATATGGATGACCTTGTCTAGAGCCCCACTAAGGTCCTCTCCGTCCCACTCCGCCATTAATCCGACCATGACTAAATGCAGTTCCAAAGTAGGACTACAGTTACCGTTTCAAAACACTTTTTACACGATTTCAGATACATAGTGATTCAGGGGGAGAGTATTTTGAATAAAGACTGATTTTATGAACTGGATCTTATTTTCCATAGCCACAGTACTAACGAAACAGGGACACACTGTGTATAATGTGCCGGGTATATTCACATTATAATGAACGGTTGGTGTTATTGAACTAATATTTGAAATTAAGCTAACTTTCTCAGATCAGAATGCTGTTTAGCGTACAAGGTGCTCAGTCCATGAGCTACGACAGTCGACCTACCGAGACTTTATTCACAACAGCTCTCTCGCAAGGGAACGTGTTCCGTTGTGCACCTCTCGATAAGTAGCCGTCAGGCAGTTGTCGCTCTTGGGTGAGGGGCATCTGGCAATTGTCGCGCTGGTACAAACACTTGCAGAGATGGCAGCGCTCAGCAGTGATTCGGTTGAATGACGCGATCGTACACTAGATAATATGCAGTTGCACAGGCAGGAGCTTGCTCTACTTAGAACAAACACTGTCATATCGTAAGAAATCAGGAAATAAATTCCAGGTATTAGTGGTTGCAGCAGAGGCCAAAAATTGTAGATGAAACAATACATAGAGTGCATAAGTATGTTTTATGTAAGTGCTACTCTAAATGAATAGGTTGGCACCGGAGTGAGGTCGTAGGAGGGGGAGAGAATAGAGAGAATACCCCAAACCAATCACGAGACTCATGTCCTAAACTGTTCAACATTACACTTCAACAATTATTCTTTGTGTCCCCTAGTTACAGCTTTATTGTCATTTAATCACAAGTGATGAATCGTACCAGTTGCCAGCAACCGAAATCATATTTTATGAATTGCCAGCTCATAAGTAGGCTGTAGCGATGTAGTATTATTAACTGGAAGGTGTTCACCAGCAAATTGGGAGGAGGGGGAGAGAATAGAATACCCTAAACGAAACACGAGACTCATGTCCTAAACTGTTCAACATTACACTGCAATAACTACTCTTCGTGTCCCCTAGTTACAGCTTTATTGTCATTTGATCACAAGTGATGAATCGTGCCAGTTGCCAGCAACCTAAATCACATTTTATGAATTGTCAGCTCGTAAGTAGGCTGTAGCCTTGTAGTATTGTTAACTGGAACGTGTTCACTAGCAGTTAGGGTAACATAAAAGGAATGAATTTCTTTCTTGGTGCACGTTGGTTCCTTTCCTTCCTGAGTGTATGCGTTTAGCGTTGATGATTACGTCTACTGTGTGTGAAGTTTTCGTTTCATATATGTGCAATTTATGATGACATTACAGAAGGTAGGAATGTAAACTGGGTGCTGGCGCTTAACATGGTTCTTTAGCTAGTTACTTAGTTTCATGTTCCATGGATCAACTGTGTGATTAATTTTAATGATCCAGAACAAGTCATTTGAAATTCACATTACACATACATACATATGTATGTATGTATAATGTATGTCTACATTCTGACGTTTTTTATAAATATAGTTGTAAATCAGTAATTCCTACCGCCAGTCTTGTACAAACTGCAAAATTTGAAATTATGCAACGGAACAGAAGCAGTTGTCGAGGAAAAAATTTTTCGGTCTGTTTCCATATCTAACCCTGGTGTTTGAAATTTTATGCATTTGAGTAAGTGATAAAAAAGTTTGGTGGTAAAACTGTGCTCCTCCTTCAAGAATGAAGATAACCTTACTGTTGAGTAACGAAATATGTTTTTTCTTCTAACACGGTAATTACATATATCGCTCTTCCTTCTGACCTATAGTGAATTATTTATAACAAACTTCATCTGTCAATAAATATACTGTGGGACGGTGGTTGGAATGCCTAGCACCCTAAACAGTTGTCTACAAGGTGACTGTGCGTGAACACCACAGATAATCCTTTCAGCAAGTCTTTTGACAACGAACAGTTGCTTTCTTAAACGCGAATTTCTCCAGAAACATTGTTCCATTATTCGACTCCTTGAATAACACGAGAGTGGCACCCAATCTGACAGGCGATCACCATCAAGAGGGCCACAGACTGCACAGTATGAGACAAAGTGGGGATTCTGAAATTTCACCCAGCATATTGGAGCAAAGTATGTTGATCAACCACGACCTCATCTCACACAACTGCAGAACTATTGACAGTGAAAATGTGTTCTATCTTATGTACACAGAACCGAAAAAGCACTCGGCGCTGGTGGCGCTACATTATAAGTAATAATAACTCTATCCTTCGTTGAAAGGGTATCAGAGGGATGAACAGAGTCTGAGGAGGGTGATGCTTTGTTTTTGTATTACGAACCACGAAATGAATATTGTTCCGAAAAACGAAACAAAGCAAAATATGCTGGACTGGCAAACTCTACCGGCAGGGTTCCTGGCAAAATTTTGCTGGAGCAGCCCGCTTCTGGGGCCTTGTTCCGCGTATTCTATCAACGGCAGCGGGCGGCGCGGCCACGCGCCACCCTACCTGCGCCTATTATTTCTACGCAAAGTGAAACGATGGCTGAAAAAGCGCTCGCGTGCTTCCATTAAGGGGGTGGCCAATCAAAAGAGCATGCCGTCGGCGGTGGGCGCTCTGTTAATGGAACCTGGGCCGCTTTCATCTGCGCAGCGCAGCCGCCGCAATCCTTGTACTGAGGGAACGTGACGCCTGTGCCACAGCTGCTGTAATTTAGCTCGTGCGTATATCAGTTAAGCGAGTGCTCGGTAATTTAATCCCGCAGCACGTTACGAAAGTAAGCACTGCTGTTAGTAAACGATATTCCCGTTTTCATTTCCATCTTCAAATTGTTCGCCGCCTTCTGTTGCTTTAAATCGCCGCAGGTACTTACATCGAGTCTATACAAGAGATCTGTGGGAATATTTCGTATAATCCGCAATTTTTCAACAGTGGTGGGAGAGAGAACCACGAACAATATAACAGAAATCGCGAGTAGTCAGGTATGAGCGCGGAACGGAGGTACGTTTGAAGGTCACTTATGTACATCTCTCTCCAAGAACCTGAAAACTGCAGCCTCCAGTGGAAACGTATCCCACTAAAAAAATTGAAATACATTAAATAACCTACATAAAGGTCCGGCTCTTTCTTTTCCAAAGGACTACTAATTTGAGCATAGCAAGCGAGACAATATGAATATCTCGCGCTTGGTTTGTGAAAGCCAACTACAGGACTGCGGATTACATAGAACGACGGTCATAGGGACACCCGAGACACACTGTATACGGAACACTGGGAGAAGTGAGGGACTGCCTCTTATATGAACGCGTTGTGTCTGTTCTTAAGGACATGTTAGATAGAAGAGACACCACGCAGTCACATAACTGATACGCCTAGCGTAGCCAGTGGATCCACCTTTTTCAGTGCGGATGCCCGAATTCGTCCGGCGTCCTGTTTGAATCTCAGAGTAGCAAACGGGAGTAAAGTTTTCATATCTGGCACTCGGTGGGAATGTGGATCGTCCATGAGGCCCGCCGAGATAGTCCGCAGAGTTTTGTGATGATGATGACGACGTTTGGTTTGTGGGGCGATGAAATGTGCAAGCATCAGTGCCCGTACAAAGTCCCAATTTTTACGCAGTCCAAGCAAGCCAGAGTCATAAATGATGAGCCAGGGGCAGTAAGTGGAGTTCCGACAACACGGTGTCCCGGATGGCACAGTGGTTAACGCACCTGCTTACGCAGGAAATAGCGGATTCTAATCCCAGTCCGGTGCACATTTTCACTCGCCGTCGCTGATTCAGCGTAATGTTCCGCTGCAGCTAATAGCAGGGATACCCTTCAGTTTACGTATAAGGGTTTATCTCATCGTGATGAACCGAAAAGCAGCACGATATGGTTTGTTAACGACGTAATAATGGTCACTGAAAGGGAATGGGAAGTGATCAGGGTTGATAGTGAAGTGGAACGTGTGCTAGATACTGGCTGCAAAATTCACATGAAGAAAAATGGGACATAAGTAATGGTTAGCACCAAGGCATGCCATTTTGGCTTATCGCGCGGACTGCAGAGAAAAAGGCGTATAGTCAGCTGGAATATGGGTAGCGTGATCACTACACGTGCATTGATAATGACACATGCTAAGTACCAAATACCTTTGTTGAAATCAATTAAATCCAGTAGACTCATTTCTATTCTCGTTGTTGGTCATTATGTGGTACTACGAGTGAAAGTAGAAACCACTGTGCGATTGCTAAATACAAAAATTCCTCATACGGAAACGGCTATATTTATCATCAGTTTCCGAAAGATACAGAACGACAGTGCAAATAGGTGTCTGTTTTTTTGTTACCGGTCAGTACTACAGAAATGGCCAAAAAATTCAAGGGCAGACCAAAAAAGAGAAGAAAGAAGTGCTAGATCTCGTGTACGCTAGAACACCAACATTCAAATCTCTAGAGAAAATAGGAGTCCGAAGTTTCTACCAGATGAATATAGACGGTCCCATGTGCTACAACTCGTCCATGACTTAATTTTATAACCAAACTAAAACATTATGGTGGTAAAGGTTCGCAGTTTGTTGTTATCATGGAAAAAGCCAATTTATTTAGACCTCGATAATTCCATGACTGATCAGTTACTCCTAAACATAATTAAGCAGTTGCCAGTAGCTGGAACACAAACTACAGCAGTAATTTGTGCGTAATATGGGAGATACGAGCTGAAAGGTCTGGTAGGAACTTCGAGTTTCCAAAACAAATGGCTCCGAGCACTATGGGACTTAACATCTGAGGTCATCATTCCCCTAGAACTTAGAATTACTTAAACCTAACTAACCTAAGGACATCACACACATCCATGCCCGAGGCAGGATTCGAACTTGCGACCGTAGCGGTCTACATCTACATCTACATCTACAAACATACTCCACAATCCACCATACGATGCGTGGCGGCGGGTACCACGTACCACAACTAGCATCTTCTCTCCCTGTTCCACTCCCAAACATAAAGAGGGGAAAATGTCTGCCAACACAGAGCAGGGGTTTAAGCATCATACATCACGATACGGAGGCTCACGTACAAGCTATTCCGCAAGCGTTTATAATTTCAATACAGTACTTTCTCTAAACTTTATGGTGAAATAAAAAATATGAGAGCCTCGTACATCTTGACTTTCAAACATTTCAAGTGAAAAAAATTGCCTCGAAATTCATAATACAACACCTTGTCGACAAATTCATCCGTTATGGAAGCACTATTAATATGTCACATGTTTCCCCAACAGAATAATCTCAACAGGATTTCGTAAAGTTCATCCCTAGCATGTTGTGTATTGACATAATTGCAAAGAAGAAAACTGATCTGGACTGCTCTCGTTCCAGCGAACAAGAATGGAATTTGTTGCAGATTCCTAGTGATTAACTAGAAACCAGCGATGACTGCGAATCCCAAGATGCACTGAAGTATCTTGAGTTTAGTCTTTGAGAAACTTCTTCCAGACACAGATTACCTCCCCGGTAACGACTGGATCACCGTAATCTCCAGAGATAGGCTCAATTCCCCTTCACCTGACTGACTCAACAAAATAAATGAGTTTAAAACGATGTTTTGCAGTTCTGTGGGCGACATGTAGCTAATTACGAGGGAGTGATGCAAAAGTTGATAAATACTATAGCTTCAAAGTTTCCCGAAATGCACTACTAAGGACATGAACTCGAATTAGAATAAGGCATCTGAACGAAAATCTAATGCAGAAAACATAAACAGCATGCCGCGAAAAAAATCTGAAGAGGGTTGCATCGTAATGTTCCTGAGTGTTATCAACGCAGAAAGATGTTTTGCACTGTGTGATCAAAAGTATTCGGACACCCCCCACAACATAAGTTATTATATTAGGTGCATTATGCTGCCACCTACTTCTAGGTACTCCACATCTGCGACCTCAGTAGACATCGTGAAAGAGCAGAATGGGGCGCTCAGCAAAACTCACGGACTTCGAGCGAGGTCAGGTGATTAGGCGTCATACGGCTGTACGCGAGATTTCCACACTCGGAAACATCCCTAGTTCCTCTGTTTCCGATGTGATAGTGAAGTGGAAACGTGAAGGGACACGTACAGCCAAAAGGGTCAGGTCGACTTTGCCTGTTGCCTGACAGAGACCGTTGACAGTTGAAGAAGGTCGTAATGTGTAATGGGTAGACATCTACCTCGACCATCACACAGGAATTCGCAACTGCATCAGGATCCACTGCAAGTACTATGACAGTTAGGTGGGAGATGAGAAAACTTTGATGATCGAGTGGCTGCTCGTAAACCACACATCACGCTGGTAAATGACAAACGACGCCTCGGTTGGTGTAAAGAGCGTGAACATTGGACAATTGAACAGTGTAAACACGTTGTGTGGAGTGACGAATCACGGTACACAATGTGGCGATCCGATGGCAGGGTGTAGGGTTGGCGAATGCCCGCTGACCGTCATCTGCCAGCGTGTCTAGTGCCAACAGTAAAATTTGGAGGCGGTGGTGTTAAGGTGCGGTAGTGTTTTTCACGGAGGGTGCTTGCACCCATTGTTGTTTAGTGTGGCACTACTACAGCAAAGGACTACATTGATGTTTTAAGCACCTTCTTGCTTCCTAATGTTGAAGAGCAATTCGGAGATGGCGATTACATCTTTCAATGCGCTAGAGCACCTTTTCCTAATGCTGGGCCTGTGGTGGAGTGGTTACACCACAATAACATCCCTGTAATGGGCTGGCCTGCATAGAGTGCTGACTTGAATCGTATAGAATATCTTTGGGATGTTTTTGAACACCGACTTCGTGCCAGGCCTCACCGACCAACATCAATACCTCTCCTCAGTACAGCACTGCGAGAAGGATGGACTGCCATTCCTCAAGAAACCTTCCAGCACCTGATTGAATTCATGCCTGCTGGAAAGGAAGCTGTAATCAAGGCTAAGGGTGGGCCAACATCATATTCAATTCCAGAATTACCGATGGAGGGCTCCACGAACTTGTAAGTAATTTTCAGCCAGGTATGCTGATACTTTTGATCACATAATGTATCTCGCAGCAACGACAGCACCGCGAGCACCGACGCTTCCATGCCACCACTGAGTTAATCTGTCACGTTCTACTGTCATGTAGCATTATTAGTATTTCTCGCCTTCACCCTTAGTTACGTGTTTTGATTCTTCGTTGGCGTTTTCAGATTGCTTATGTGTGTGAATTTCCTTGATTGACCGAGCGTGGTCTAGAGGTACACTAATAACTTTCTCATGTGAAGGATCTTTTGTCTTCTAAAACAGTGCCGTTTGATCTCATGAGCTTCTTTGTCGGTATATTTGTGGGCCTTTATGAAAATATACATATTTCATTGATTTCTTGTTCAACCCTTATTTAAGCAGAGTAGGATTTAAGACAACTGTATTTCGAGACTACTTTATTTGGAGACCGCCCTGGAGAGTTTCAAACGTTGTATGTTCAGAGAATAGAAATTAAACTAACGGAAGTTTCTGAAATGTGATATAAATGGAGAACCTAATCACAAAGTATCGTTTCTTAACTTTATAGGTGATTTTTCCACTGATCAGTTTCTATCAACAGCAAAACGCAGACTAAAACCTACTTTGTTCTTGATCTGCTGCTGTGGAAACGTATCCGTGCTGATCACTTGCACAAACAAAGTAACTCAATAATACTGCACCTGATGAACCACTGAAACATGCAGTGGCAAAATAAGTAAGTAACCGACGCAGAAAACCTTAACCTTGATCATGTTGAACCTAAAGCTGACATTAATTTTAATTATTAATGAAATTCACCCCAGCTCTATTATTACACATTTATTATGTTACGAACGGTTTCTTTCCTCTGAACATCTTCAGGTTGCCTGTAGTTTAACGAAACAGGAAATTAGGCTAAGGCTACTGCACCTTAACGAATAAAACAGGCAACTTATACTGAAAAGTCTTGTCACCAAGTTATACTGAAGTCACGACGTAAATTGTCAAGTTGTCGTATGTAACGTTGAGACAAAATCCAGGAACGCTGACCGCTTTTCGGAAGCATGATGAACAGAGAAAGCATGCTGGGAACACTCAACGGCATAGACAGGGCCGCTCCACAACGAAGGTAAACATGAATCCAAATTATTTGGCCTCTGTCGAGTGCGATAGTCGGGAGTGCGATCGTAATCGTCACGAGTAATGACGAAAGCATAAGTACAAAACTAATATTAACCAACGCCCAGTTAATGCAAACTACTGAAAAGTAGAATCTAGGAAAACTTGACAACAAATTATGCGCAATAAAAAGGGAACAAGTGACAGAGCAAACTACACTGAGGTGAAACAAATGTTGTGATTGCGATATGCACAAATACAGGTAGTGGTAGTCTCATGTAAACAAGGCATAATATGGCAGTCCACTGGCGGAGCCACCATTTGTAGTCCGGCTATTCATGTAAATACATTTCCAGCTTGATTATTACAACACGGCGGTAATTAATACATTCTGAATGCGGAACGGTAGTTGGAGGAACAAGCATGGAAAATTTCATTACGGAAATCGTTAGAGAATTCAATATTCCGAGATCCACAGGGTCAAGAATACAAAATTTCAGTCATTACGTCTCACCACTGCAGCGCTCTCATTGCTAATAGACAGGCAACAGTGTGTGGAGTAAAGGCAGAATTAAACCTGGGAACAAGACGAAGGCGTCCGTTAGGGCAGTGCTGCGAAATTTCACGTTTATAGACTATGGCTGCAGACGGCAGTCGCGAGAACCTTTTCTAACAATACGATATGCCTGCATTCCCGCTCCTGGGACGTTGACCATGTGGGTTGAACCATAGCCTGGTCGGATGAGTCCTGGTTCCAGTTGGTGAGAGCTGAGTGGAGGGTTCGAGTGTTGCACAGACCTCACGCAGCTATGGACCCGGGTTTCAACAGGGCATTGTGAAAGCTGGTGGTGCCTCCGTAATGGTGCGGGCTGTGTTCATATGGAATGGACTGGGTTTTCAATCATGTTCGGCCACTGGGAGACCATTTGCAGCTGTTCATTGACTTAGTGTTTCCAAACAACGATGGAATATTTGTGAATGACAGAGGACTACAATTGTTCACCATTGATCTGCAGGACATTCTGGGCAATCCGAACGAATGATTTTGCTACCTAGATCGCCCAAAATGAATTCCATCGAACATGGAGAGGTCAGTTCGTGCACGAAATCATTCAACGGCAACCCTTTTGCAAATATGGACGGCTATGGAGGCAGTATGGCCCAATATTTCTGCAGGAGACTTCAAACGACTTGTTGAGTCCATGACACGGCAAGTTGCTGCTCTAAGCCTGGTGAAATGGAGTCCGACACGATATTGACAGAGGTCCCATTACTTTTGTCAACTCAGCGTACATCGCTATTTGACAGCTGTGACAGGAAGTGAATAATTATAAAGAGCAGTTACGCAATAATGTAAATTACTTTAGAAACAATAATTTTAATCACAAATACTTAGTAACTTTGTTACAAGGTATGCATTGTCTCTGAAAACATATAAAATGGCTAAGGCAACGATACTGGTGATTATAGAATGCTGTTAACCGAATTACAACGAGTAGTTTTAAATTAGCTACAAGTATTTACTATGGAATAGAACATAGACCAGTGGCTACACAAATCTGTATCATCACAATGTTGATAAGGCGATGCGACTAATTATACAATAGATTGTGAGTTAATTACTTACAGTGCAGTATAACCAGTAATTGTGATCGTACAAAGGGATCATGATTACGTACAGAAGAAAACTCGTTGAAACAAATAACGTCTTGTCATTGAAAGTGTAAAAGAACTGAAAATAGCTGGACTGGTACTTTTTGTCGCTAACAAACTAAAAGCGGCCCAATTTTCAATGGTTCTGTACAATAAAGGATCTAAGTATGATGCTTACACAAGGCTGCAAGGCGTAGGTGGGTAAAGTAAGAGCAACCAATTACACATATAAAGTAAGTGCACACAAAATAGCACTTGTAAGTAACTATTCCACCATCGATTGTACAACAATTCGTAAGATTATGAACCTAGTGACAATACAGGTTTGTCTAACGAATGGTAGTTGTAAATAAATGTAGCTAACTTAACGCAGTTCACATATAATTTTATTAACAACGCACGATAAGCATTAGGTTGACTGGTTTTACATTTTAGTACCATTACGTCTTCTATAACTATGTTAATTATAACTCATGATATAATGTGAGATCTTAATTACCGTCCCCGACTTTACTTAGTTTCTTTGTAAGTATGTTTTCAGTTATTTACGTATTGTCATATGTGTCAAATGACGAGGCAGTTTGATTTAATTAATGTCATCTGATCTCCTGTTATTGTGCATACTTATGCTGAAAATCTTTGCTCATACCTGTTTCTCTGTTGTTTGGATCAACTGTGTAGTGGCTTTGAATTTTTATCAATTCTGAACTTGTATATAACAGTGACAAGTTAAAATTAGCTTTAATTGTCAATACTCGACTGATACAATCCAGTATAGTAATTTTATCGTTCCACAAGTTCAGTGACAATAATTTTTCTTCTGATCACTTTTATTCATTGCTCATGGTCAATTTGTGTGAGCACATTCTCGGTTTTTGCCTTGTTAGGTGCAATTTCTTCGTACACGTAAATGATTACTAACATATTTATCCGTCGTTAATATTACAAATGACGACGAGATCATTTACATCACAACTTCAATATAACTCGGCGCGGTTTTAGTATAAGACTGTTATCAGTGTGGGTTGACTATTTTATTCGTTAAGATGCTGTTTCTGAGGAGTAAGTTCCTGCTTTGTTTCACTGCAAGCAGACTGAAGATGTTCAAAGTAACGAAATCGGTCGTAACATAATAAATATGCAGTAATACAGCGGAGACGGTTTTCCTTCATCATTAATAAAGAAGAAAAGTGTTGATTTTTTCAAGTCATCATTCATCTGACAGGTTTAATGCGGCCCGCCACAAATTACTATCCTGTGCTAACCTTTTCATCTCAGAACAGCACTTGCAACCTAAGTTCTCAATTATTTGCTGGTGTATTCCAATCTCTGTCTTCCTATCAAGTTCTTGCACTCTACAGCTCCCTCTAGTACCGTGGAAGTCATTCCCCGATGGCTTAGCAAATGTCCTACTATCCCTGCCCCTTGTCAACGTGAACAGTGGATTTACAGTTGTATTCTTAATGTTGTTAATTTCACAGAAATTTGTTTTGACTTTCCTATATGCTTAGACAGTCCTTCTGACAAACATATCTTTTTCGATTTCTTCTCATTCTCATTCAACCATTTCGTCTCAGTTCCCCTACAGTTCCTATTTATTTCATTCCTCAACGACTTGTGTTTTTGTTTATTCCTCAATTTCCCTGAACATTTTTGTACATCCTTCTTTCACTTAACGACTAGTATTTCTTCTGTTACCCATGGTTTCTTCGCAGTTACCTTCTATGTACATACGTTCTTCTTTCGAACTTCTGTGATTACACTTTTTAGAGACTTCAATTTCTCTTCAACATAATTGCCTACTGAGCTATTTCTCATTGCTGTAGCTGTAGCCTTAGAGAGCTTAAAGGGTATCTCGTCATTTTTAGTACTTCCGCGACCAACTTATTTGCGTATTGAGTCTTCCTGACTAATCTCTTGAGCCTATTCTTCATCGCTACTACATCGTGGTCTGAGTCCATACAAGCTCCTAGGTACGCCTTACGATCCAGTATTTGATTTAGGAATCAATGATGTATTCTAACAAATATCTTCCCTTATCGCCAATCCTTCTCCAAGTACACCTCCTCCACCTGTGAGTCTTGAGCAGAAGAATCGCTGTTACTGTCTTAACTTTATTATAGAACTCAATCAGCCTTCCTCCTTTCTCATTCCTTGTTCCTATTCTCTTGCATTTGTCTCTTCTACTCCTTCACCTACAATTGCTTTCCTGTCCCCCATGATTATCATCTCCCTTTACGTATTGTATTACCCTTTCAATATCCTCACATGTTTTCTACATCTCCTCCTTTCCAGCTCACAATGTCTGCATGTATACTTGAGCTATTATAGTCGATGTAGATTTGCTGTCGATTCTAATGAGATCAACCTATTACTGGACTGTTCACATTAACACCCTCTCAGCCCAACCATCCTGTTCACATTGAATCCTACTCCCATTATAACATTTTCTGCTGCTATTGATATTACCCTATACTCATATGACCAGAAATCCTTGTGTTCTTTCCGTTTCACTTCACTGACCCCTCCTACAGCTGGATTGAGCCTTGGCATTTCCCTTTTAAGATGTTCTAGATTCCCTACCACGTTGAGGCTTCTGAAATTCCTCGTCCCGACTCGTGGAACGTTATCCTGTCTTTGGTTATTCAGTCTTTTTCTCGTAGTCACCTCCCCTCGGCAGTCACCTCCAATGGACGTCCCCATTGGAAAATACTAAATTCACTCCGCGATGGTTAGGAGGTGGCCGGTTGTAGCACAGAAGAATGTCCATTTTTCTCATCATGATCGTCATCATCACCATCATTTAAGACTGATTATGCCTTTCAGCGTTTAGTCTGGAGCATAGTCCCCCTTATAAAATTCCTCCATGATCCCCCATTCAGTGCTAACATTGGTGCCTCTTCTGATGTTAAGCCTATTACATCAAAATCATTCTTAACCGAATCTAGGTACCTTCTCTTTGGTCTACCCGGACTTCTCCTACCCTCTACTGCTGAACCCATGAGTCTCTTGGGTAACCTTGCTTCTCCCATGCGTGTAACATGACCCCACCATCTAAGCCTGTTCGCCCTGACTGCTACATAAATAGCCGGCTGGAGTGGCCGAGCGGTTCTAGGCGCTACAGTCTGGAATCGCGCGACCGCTACGATCGCAGGTTCGAATCCTGCCTGGGGCATGGATATGTGTGATGTCCTTAGGTTAGTTAGGTTTAAGTAGTTCTAAGTTCTAGGGGACTGATGCTCTCGGAAGTTAAGCCCCATAGTGCTCAGAGCCATTTGAACCATTTTCGCTACGTATATAGAGTTCATTCCCAGTTTTTCTTTGATTTCCTCATTGTGGACACTCTCTTGTCATTGCTGCCATCTACTAGTACCTTCAATAATCCTAGCTACTTTCATATCCGTAACCTCAACCTTATTGATAAGGTAACCTCAATCCACCCTGCTTTAGCTCCCATACAACACAGTTGGTCGAAAGATTGAACGGCGCACAGATAAGTTAGTCTTGGTACTGACTTCCTCTTTGCAGAAGACAGTAGATCGTAGCTGAGCGCTCACTGCACTAGCTTTGCTACACCCCGCTTCCATTTCTTTCACTATGTTGCCATCCTGTGAGAATATGCATCCTAAGTACTTGAAACCGTCCACCTGTTCTAACTTTGTTCCTCCTATTTGGCACTCAATCCGCTTGTATCTCTTTCCCACTGACATTACTTTCGTTTTGGAGATGCTAATCTTCATACCATGGTCCTTAGATTTTTGATCTAGCTCTGAAATGTTACTCTGCAAACTTTCAATCGAATGTGCCTTCACAACTAAGTCACCCGCATATGCGAGACTGCTTATTTTGTGTTCACATATCTTAATCTCACCCAGCCGGTCTATTGTTTTCAACAAATGACTCATAAATAATATGAACATCAGTGAAGACAGGTTGCAACCTTGTCTTACCCCTGAAACTACTCCGAACCATGAACTCAATTTACCGTCAACTCTAACTACTGCCTGACTATCTACGTAAAGACCTTTAATTGCTTGCAAAAGTTTGCCTCCTATTCCATAATCTCGTAGAACAGACAATACCTTCCTCCTAGGAACCCGGTCATATGCCTCTTCTAAATCTATAAAGCATAGATACAATTCCCTGTTCCACTCGTAACACTTCTCCATTATTTGCTGTAGGCTAAAGATCTGATCCTGATCCACTTTTCTAACGCTATATTAGCACCTCGAACTTTTCTTTGTATTAATATGTCGAGATATTAAGTTCTTTCAGGTTAAAGCAAACAACGTATATATATATATATATATATGTCTTTATCTTTATCTTTTAGTCCTTCAATTTTAAATCAGGTGCCGGCCGGAGTGGCCGAGCGGTTGTAGGCGCTACAGTCTGGAACCGATACGGTCGCAGGTTCGAATCCTTCCTCGGGCATTGATGTGTGTGATGTCCTTAAGTTGCTTAGGTTTAAGTAGTTCTAAGTTCTAGGGGACTGATGACCTCAGAAGTTAAGTCCCTCAGTGCTCAGAGCCATTTGAACCTTTTAACTCGGGCGACTAGGACACAAATAAATCCTAGAAAAAATGTATTCTTGCAATGAAGCTGCTAATAAAGAAAAAAAACTGAAAATATATAAAAGGAAAACAACAGCTTCAAGTGTTTCAATATTTCATTCCAATAGATTGAGTCTTTCAGTCAATACAATCTATAATCATTCGTTTGCAGTTTTTATAGATCTGAAATATTTCCTGTTTTTAATTTTTTTGTCTATTTCCTTTTGACTGTGGAACGCTTGTACTGCTAGCAGGCAACACGCCGGCAGAGCGATGCAATAACAAAAACGAGGGAAAAAGTAATGGAGGTTCCTGCGTAAAACTGGCGCCATCTGTGCCGGCTGGCCAGACACTGCTTCCTGGCGCTAGTCGCCGGTCGCCGGTCGCCATTCGCCGGTCGCAGAGCCGATTTAAAGGCTGTTCATTAGTGGACGTAATTACAGGAAGCCGCGCCGCCTCCGGGACCACCCGTCGCTGCCGCCGCCCCGCCGCCCCTGCCGCCCCTGCCACCTCCGCAAGGCCTGGCCTCACACCACAGGACTGTAATTATGGACTCAGCCGCCAAAACTGCCCTTCCGGTGAATGCTGCCCACTGCCACCACAACTCGACGAGGCACATCTCACCACCGCCACACCCACTCACGTTGCTTCCATTCGACATTTGGTCTATAGTGAAAACGGGTTTCTACGTGAAGAAATGCATGATGCACTAGCTGTTCGATCATGGACCGTTTTCACAGTGGAAAAATATGTGGTGTAACAACTTCATATTCCAGTAGATATTTTTCGAGTGTGAAGATGGTCCATGATCGAAACCGGTAGCGAAGAAATGTATTGTGAGACAGAGCAGCGTGTATCACGCATTTCTCCGAGTATATCGATGCTGTAGACAGTAAACTGAAAAAAAATTGATTCCTATCTTTCAATTCCGTAAATACTAACATGCTCTAAGAAAATTGAAATATATCGAAGAACTGAGTCACTCTTCAGTGTTTCTTTGATGAACGTTTGTGAATAGGGATTTTTGTCGAATGGAGTTTGGTGATGTTTGTCGTTAGCGTGTTTGTTGAATCGGATAATTCCTTGGAACCCGTTGGATCAACACTTTATGTGACAGTCTCATAATGTCTTTTTTCCACTCGTCCGTTTTTAGCTTCCAAGTTATTGACTAGTACTAGACATGGTTAATTGGCTAGTGCAAGTCATGGCCAACTATAGGCACGACCTCCGGTCCACGCTGTATACCAGTCAAGTTCCTTACATAGTATGCTGATACAATAGCTCCATACTTAGCAATTATATACAACCGCTCGCTCATATAAAGATCCGTACCCAAAGACTGTAAAAATGCACAAGTCATACAAATACCCAAGACAGTAAATGGAAGTAATCCGCTGAATTACTGACTCATATTACTTAGTTCGATTTGCTGTAGGATGTTTGGAGCGTGTACTGTGCTCGAACATTACGAATTACTTAGAGGTAAACATGAATTTATTCAAAATTATTACTGTGAAACGCTACTAGCTCTTTTTATTCTGACGAAGTAATGAGTGCTGTCGACAGCAAACTGGGTGCATGATTTCAGATTTCCAGAATGCTTTGACACCCTTCCTCCAAACTGACGTCTAATGAAACGGTATGCGTATGGCGTATCATGTCAGTGGTGTGACCGGATTCTTGATGCTGTTATGTACCGTCTTATAAATCCGGTATTGTAAAGGCATCAGATGATCAAAACGAATTGAAAACTGATTTAGACAAGATATCCGTAAGATTGACGAGTGGAAATCTACTCCACATAATGCCAAATGTGGTCATCCGCGGAAGTACAGAAAAAAATACGCGAAATCTTGATTACAAGATAAATGACATAAATTTAAGGGTTTAGAAATCACCTATGTACTTAGGCATTACAATTTAAATCCACATCACCAATTATTTGCTGGATGTATTCCAATCTCTGTCATCTCAACAGTTTTTGCCCTCTACAGCTCCGTTTAGTACCAAAGAAGACATTCCCTGATGTAGTAACGGATTTGGTACGATCCTGTCCCTTGTCTTTGATAGTGTTTTCCACATATTCATTTCCTCTACAGTTCTACGCAGAATCTCCTCATTCATTACGTTGTCAATTCAACTAATTTTCAACTTTCGTCTGTAGCACCTTATCTCACAGCCAATGTTTCACTACCATACAGGGCTGTGCTCCAAGCGTTTATACTCAGAAACTTCTTCCTCAAATTAATTCCTCAGTTCGATACTAGTCACTGGCCAGAAATGCCCTTTCTGCTATGCTAAGCCTGCTTATGATGTCCTCCTTGATCCGTCCGTCACTGGTTATTCTGCTGCATAGAAACTAGAATTACTTAACTTCACCGACTTCGTGACCATCAATAATGATGTTAAATTCCTCACTGTCCGCATTTCTGTTACTCTCATTTCTTCCGTCTTTCTTCGATATTCTATACTCGTTAGATTGTTCATTCCATTCAGCAGTTCATATAATTCTTCTTCACTATCACTCAGGATAGATATGCCGTTAGTGATTCTTATCGTTTTTATCCTTCCACCTTGAATTTTGATTCCACTCCTAAACCTTTCTTTTATTTCCATCGTGGCTTCTTCGGTTTACCGATTGAACGGTAGGAGCGAAAGCCTAAAACACTGTGTGGCACACATGTTAATCCGAGCACTTCGTTCTCGGTCGCCCACTCTTAATATTGCCTCTTGGTCCTTGTACATACTGCAAATTACCGTCTCTCCATACAGCTTACCAATAATACTCGCGCTTCTCATCTCTTTCAGTTTTCGGAATTGTGTAGACGATACTCTTCCGTAAGTCAGATGTCATGTCACCCGACTCATACATTCTCCACACTAAGGCGAATAGTCGGTTTGTTGCCACTTGCCCCAATGATTTAAGAGATTCTGATGGAAAGCTATCTATCACTTCTGCCTTATTTGAAAGTCCTCCAAGGCCTTCTTAAAATCATATTCCAAGTCTGGATCCACTATCTCTTTTAAATCGACTCTTGTTTCTTCTTCTAGCACAACAGACAAACTTTCCTTTCATAAAGGTCTTCATATTACAAATCTGGATCCCCTATTTGTTTTAAATGGATTCCTGTTTCTTCTTATAGCACATCAGACTAATATTCCCTTTCGTACAGGCCTTCAGTGTACTCTTTTCACCTATACGCTCTCTTCTCTGCATTTAACAGTGGATTTATTGTAGCACCCCTAATATTACAACTCTTGCTTTTAATTTCACCGAAGGTCGTTTTGACTTTTCTAAATGCTGAATCAGTCCTTCGGACAATCATTTCTTTTTCAATATCTTCACATTTTCCAAGCAGCATTTCGTCTTATCTTCTCTTTCATTTTTCTGGACTAGTATTTCTGTATTCCATCATTTGCCTGAACATTTTTGTACTTCCCTCTTTCACCGATTAGCTGAAGCAGTTCTGTTACACATGGTTTCTTCGCAGTGACCTTCTTTGTACCTAGGTTTTTCTTTCTAACTTCTATGACTGTCCTTCTTAGAGTTTTACTTTCCTCTGCAACCGTACTGTGTACTGAACTGTTCCCCATTGCTGCATCTACAGTAGAGTGCTGCGACGCTCAGTGTTTGACCGGTCACGGCTCGCCTGTTGAAGGGGGGACCCAGTCGCTCGTGTCCGGCCCCACACAACTCGGCTCGGTCACGTACTCGCCCCATGTCTGTTGTCCGGATTCCCGACACGCGGATAACCGAGCATGACCGGTCACCGCTGGCGTCTCACCTCGCCTCGCCCCACCTCGCTGCACTGTACCCTGTACTGTACAAGCCCAACACCTCTCTCTCTCTCTCTCTCTCTCTCTCTCTCTCTCACACACACACACACACACACACACGCACACACAAAATGTATTTATCTCTTTCTCTCTCTCTCCCTCTCTTTTAATACAAAAGTAACGTTTCCAAGAACGGGCACGTGACACAGCTAAATTCATGAAGCACTTGGAAAATAAAATGATATTTCAATACAGTCCCTGAATAGAAGACGAGTCTCATTTCCAAACAGAAGAGATATTTTTCCTTTCATTAATAGGAAACATTAAATTAGTGCTGTCCCTGTACTCTACAAGACAACCATCTTCATAAAGAAGGCAAACAAAGAACATTAAACATTTAAAGACGTAACTTGTCATTCTTTTCACTTGTATGCAACAGAAACTACATTATAGCTATTGTTGATCAGCAGTAAATCACTAACGCGTTCCGGATTTAATTGGCTGCAGCGATTTGTTAGTAACATGCCGGCTTTGGTTCAAATGGCTCTGAGCACTATGGGATTTAACATCTGAGGTCATCAGTCCCCTACAACTTAGAGCTACTTAAACCAAACTAACATAAGGACAATACACACATCCATGTCCGAGGCAGGATTCGAACCCGCGACCGTAGCGGTCGCGCGGTTCCAGACTGAAGCGCCTAGCACCGCTCTACCACTCCGGCCGGCTCATGCCGGCTTTACTATAGCTTCTTTCATTAGTTGCGCTTGTAGCTGGGATACATAAAATACGTCTTGCAACTGAAGCCAGGCCTGGCAGATGTGTTTCATGTCTGCTCCACCATTTTAAGATGTTGTCGTCATCTTCGGGGTGCATTAAAATGTAGACATCTACTTCATCTGCTGCGGATGATCTGTTGTTCCTCCATTCCTTGAAACGATCTCTCTTTCTGGGTGGTGATGACACAGTAGTTGAAGGATCTATGATAATAAACAAAAGAGACAAGTACTACAGAACTGATGTGGAAATCATCGAAACGTTCCCGTACGCTAATGAAACATTATACGAATTATAACATTCCCGTTTCTCTATAATACACTATCCAATAACTAACCAAAAACCATTATCTTAATGATTGCATGTTCTACCAGCGTAAGTAGCATACATTTGTCGCACATTGCTAAGAATTTCCTGCTTTTCATTTATTTCAAGATCACGGAAAGAAGGACAAAGAAACGTAGCAATTTTATCTCTGGAAGTGATCACAATCTTCTCACAAACGAAAGTCAAGACTTAATTTTTAATCCTTTGTACCACGTGTTAAAATATACATATGTGTTAGTACACATCAATTAAACTAGTTAATTATAAATTTATCGCGTATCATAGTGAAACAATGCTTTTAACTCACCTGCCAGTCAGTGTCATTGACACTGCAAATGTGCTGCAGTTTGTGGAACCAAAGAAGAACTAACAGGATTGTCGGTTCATTTTCACCTTCTTATTGATCTGTGGCCTCTTCAAACAGTCTTGGAAAATGCGCAGTTTGTCCTACAAGCTCATTATCATATCCTTGCAATCTGTGAGCGGAGTCCTTTTCTGTCAGCAAAGCAGCAACTTTGTTATACTCACTGTGTAAGGATTCCAGCATAGTGTACAAGCTGTTCCTGCGTGTGCAGACCTCTTGTTTCACCGATAATTTCAAAGACGAACAGAGGTCACTTTTCGTAATGTACCTTACAATGCATTTTGCAGTATTCATTGTAGATGTGATGTTCGGGGCATGATTTAACAAGTTATTATCTTCATCGAAAGTATGGATAAGTGCCGTGTTAATACAATGAGCAGCACAACGAATCCTTTCGTGCTTTTCCAAAGCCTTTATTATATTGGCACTCTGGTCGGATACAAAAACAAAACTGTGCGACATGTCCGGCGAAATGTCCCAATCAGCCATCCTCTCTTCAACTTCTTTCATAATACTTACTCCCTTCTTCTTAACGTCTGAGAATTTTGTTGTAAATAAAACAATGTTGACAAGAGACCAATATATGTTAATGCAATGTGTTGTAGGCGTCAATAGTGCACCTGATTATGCGAATCAGGCCACATATCAACTGTCGCAGCACATGTTTTATTGATACCTTTTGCAATAACAGAGGGCATTATGCTGTTTCGTATTGCATCAGCTTGTTCTTTGACGTGTCTGCTTATAGATGAGGGATGTGGCATGACGTCTGCGACCTTAATTTCTCCATAATGCGCACCTGTATGTATTAATCATTGGCCTAGCTCTCTGAAACCTTCACCGGAAACAGCACTAAAAGGTCTCATATCTTTAGCACACATTGCAACACACTTTACTGTAATACTATTTTTTATTACTGCTGGTATCCCTGAAGGAATTGTATTTTTCTGAGGTTTCTTGCAACTGTGTTTCTTTAAATGAGTGATTCCCAACTGGAAACACAATAATGTGAAGCAGTTTATGCACGATACGTACCCAGTAGACGCACTGTTTTCGTCTACAACCAACAGAAATGTACTCCATATTTGGCTTTTTAGACCTTCCCGTTTCTTCGATGTGTAAACATTGGTTTCAACCTTACGTCTTACTGCACTGGCTTCCACACGCTGAATGATTACAGAGAGAGACACACCACAAATGAGAAGCCTGTACTGGCTGCATTCTCACACGGATAATGACACGTTTAATGTGTCCCACGTGTAATGTGTCTGAAGTTGCGTGGTACGTATTCGGTCACGCCTTCTATTCTGCGTCACAAAAACTAGTGCGGGCAGCCTATCCAGTTAGGGTGTGCTCGCCCCGTCTCCTACTTTGTGCTCGCTTACTCGGTCATGCAGGACTCCAATCTACAGCCTCAGATAACTTGAAGCGTTTCTCGTCATTCCGCAGTACTTCTGTATCCCACTTCTTTGAATACTGATTCATTCTGACTAATCTCTTATACTTAATCCTACTCTTAATCATCACTAAATTGTGATATGAGTCTCTATCTGCTCCTGGGTAATCCTTACATTCCACAATCTGATTTCGGAATCTCTGCCTGACGGTGATGAAATGAAACTACAGTCTTCCAGTATAACGTGGCCTTTCCCAAATACAAATCCTCCTCTTGTGATTCTTGAACACAGTATTCGCTATTAATAGCTGAAATTTATTACAGAACTCAGTTAATTATTCTCCTCTCTCATTCCTTGTCCCAAGCTCCCTGATACCATACACAAATGGAAATTTGAAATTTGTGGTAATGTCTTATGGGACCAAACTGCTGAGCTCATCGGTCCCTAAGCTTAGACACTACTTAATATAACTTAAACTAACTTACGCTAAGGACGACACACACATCCATGTCTGAGGGAGGACTCGAACCTCCGACGGGGGGAGCCGCGCGGACCGTCCAATACGCCCTACACCGCGCAGCTACTCCGCAGCGGTCATTAAAAGGAGGCTTTTCGCCGATTTAGGACCTTATCATGAAATTTCGAAAAGAAGCATTCTTTCTTCTGATAGTGCGAAAATTTTTTGTTGTTGCCCCTGTATGTAGGGAGAAATGATCGTCATAATAAAAGAAAGAAAAATTAAACGTACTTAAGCTGTAAATGTTCGTTTTTCCTATGTGCGGTTTGTGATTAGGACGGTAGTGAAGCAGATCGAAGGTGAACACCCTGCCAGGCACTTAACTGTGAATTGCAGAGCTATGGTGAAGACGCATAGCAGATTGTAACTCAACATTTCCACCTTAGCGCTGGGTGAGGTGGCAAATAGCCAGATAGTGCGACCGACTGGTGGAGGCGACGTGAGAGGCCAGCATTCTCCAGAGAAAGGTCAGCTGCATGTCTAACAAGTTCTTATATTGACACATCTGCCTGCTGGCCACTGAATTCTGCTGGGCTGGGTGCCTGCACCAGTGATTCCGACACATCTAGGCCCCCCAGCACAGGCAGCCTCGTTATGTAAGCTGACTGCACAGTTTCCGCCCTAGTAGCGTCTACTCGATGACTGCGTAATTGCTACAGCCTTAGACGATACCCGTCTGCGTCACAGCAGTGGATTCCCTCCAGATTGAGATGACCGTCCAGCAACGGCTGGTGAGCGCAGGGAGCGACGCTGTGCCCGCTGGCCACGCTGCAGGAGATGATCTGATGTGAACTGCTGCACCATGGCACGAAGTCCGGGCAGGGAATTAGAGTATCGAGTTATCGAATTGTTGCCCTCCCATGGCCTCAGGTATTTTTTAATTGAGGTCCATGTGGCAACCTCTACCGGCTCATCTTCGTCGTCCTCATTCGGCTAGAAGATTCAGAATAATTATGTTACAATAGTCCCCCATTATTATAGTCAGCCGCAGAGCGCTTGTTGTGCACATGCGCCACCACCAGTCAAGTATTCTGAAGCTCTACTGCCGCTGCCAGAGTGGAGAACTTCCTTGCCCCTAGCTTCTCTAGTGGCTGCAGTACCACTGAGTTTTCTGTTCCAGCAAGGTAATCTGCCTTGCAACTCTGCACTGGCTTTGCTGAATTATTACACTGACAACATCCAACCCTCACCTGCCGTCAGTACTGCTGCAATACACGGGGCTCAGACTCACTCTCACATCTTTTAAAGCGTATCATATTCGCCGTTGACTGTAAAAACTGTTTATTTCACAATTGCAGTTTCAGCCTCTGAGCCATTTTCAGGTGTTACTGTAAGAGCTAAAGGAATAGAAAAAAGATGCACAGAGGGTATGTATAGAACTGAACAAACGTGTTACGCAGACAGCAGTACAAAAAAAAAAAAAAAAAAAAAAATTGTGAAATTAATGCATCATTGACATTTTGCTTCTGTTCATCTCAAACTTTAAAATCTTCCGACATCATTCATATTATAATTTCATCTCTTTCGCACCATGCGGGTGGGGGCTCGTCTGTCAGCTGCACAGTGCTACGGTCGTGAGCAAAGAGCTATCTTAAAAATATAAGAAAGATGAGAAAAAAAAATTAGGACTGTTTTTCGTATTCAGATTAAAAACTTTAAAGGTGGATTGCTAAGGGGACAAAAAATATGTTCAGCTTAAAAAAATACAATTTCAACGTGGTGATATTCTTCTATGAAGAGCCGTTGCAGCAATGCACTTCCATCATCAAAAGGGTGCAAACCTCCGTTCATCGTGAAATGATGTAAACTGCTTGAAGTGTTACCAGTGTTAGCATTATTCAAATTAATCACTACAAATCAATGTTATACCACATTCAAATAAGTGAACTAAGGCCGTTCCAGTGAAAAGGCTTTGTTTTGATGATGACATGCATACGTGTGGAAGGATTTTAATGTCTTTCATATTCTCAAGTAAAATGTAAGTGATGGATTATTTTCACCATTTTTGTAATGTCTACCTATCATGCTTATGCTGATCTGTATATATTCTAGGTGCTTCACTATTTGTTCTTTTCACTTTTCCAGTACCACTTTAAAGGGCCTAAAGCCTGAAACTCCAATCTTGAAATAAATAACATCTACAGTCAAACGAGAATTTGATGTCCTTTGAAGAATTCAACATGGTGGTTCACCCCAGTTATTAGACGTTAATCATGCTAAAATATCCGTATATGGTCGAGACACAACATCACTTTATCCAGCAAGAAATATGTACAAATCACCACAGAACGAAGCAGTTCTGCGACGTAAACGAAACTGGGTAGGCGTACTTATTCATCTGAAATATATTGTCTGTCCATATTTCACACCAGTCGCTGAAGAGTGGCACTTGTAGCTCCACTATGATGTTGCAATTCAGGCTTGCTTTAAATACACGCTGTAACGTTCGTGCCCATTTTTTACCCTTGCGATTGGTGTGCTAAGTTTATGTTAGTAAATAACGTCTTTCTGGTGGCAAAGACGCCATTATCAACACCTCCCTGAGCCTGAATGAGGTCGCGTAATAGGGCCATAGGGAGCTGGATGTTCCTTCCGCGATATTGCAGAAAGATCTGGCAGGAACGTAGCCACTGTACATGATGATTCTTGGCCGCCATGGTGACGTCCACATGGCACTAACGAGAGGGGATAATCGCGTTCTGCGATGGCATTGGCAGGCCGTAATGCATTTTCAACAGTAATTTGAGCAGCAGTTTGGACCACAGTATGAGAATGAACTGTTACAATTCGGTTACCTGAAGGACAGCTTCGAGCCAGGTGCACCGAAGCGTGCGTTACACTGCCACACTGCCACCGAACCATAGCCGTTTGTGACTTCAGTGGTGGCGTACAAGAACTCGTTGGAAGGCAAGATGCAAATCTGTTGTGTTTCCTGATGAATGCTGGTTCTGCCTCCATGCCAATGATGGCCGTGTGTTGTTAGGAGGAGGCCAGTTGAGGGCTTGCAACTAACATGTCTGCGGCCAAGACGTACCGGTAAAACATCTAGAGCTATGGTTTGAGGTGCGATTTCGTATGATAGCAGGAGCACTCTCATGGTTATCCCACTACCATGACTGCAAATTTGTCAGTCAGTCTGGTAATAGATCTGTTATGCTGGCATTCATGAACAGTATTCCAAGGACTGTCTTCCAACTGGAAAACTCTTGCCCACATACTGCACTTGCAGCCGAACGTGCTGTACAGAGCGTCAACATGTTACCTTGGCCTCCGCGATCACCAGATCTGTCTTCATTCAAGCACGCATGAGAGATCATCGGATGACAACCTCAGCCTCATTCACAACCTGCATTAACCGAAACTGTATTGAACACTAAATGCAACAGACTTTGAAATACATCCCACAAACCGGTATCCGACACCTATACAACACAACGTAAGCACATTTGCATCTTGGGATTAAACATTCTGGATGTTTCCTCTTTCTGAGCCATCCGTCTTCTGCGTAGTTTGATGCTGCCCGCCACGAATTTCTCTCCTGTGACACCTCTTCATCTCAGAGTAGCACTTGCAACCTACATCATCAATTACTTGCTAGATGTATTCCAATCTCTCTCTTCCTCTACAGTTTTTGCCCTCAACAGCTCCCTCTAGTACCATGGAAATCATTCCCTTATGCCATAACAGATGTTCTATCATCCTGTCCCTTCTCCTTGTCAGCGTTTCCTTGCCACTCCTATCCTCTCCGATTCTGCCCAGAGCCTTCTAATTCCTTGCTTTATCAGTCCACCTCATTTTCAACATTATTCCATAGCAACACATCTCAAACGATTCGGTTGTTTTCTGTTCTGGTTTTCCCACAGATCATGTACCACATCCATAGAAAGCTGTGCTCCAAACATACATTCTGAGAAATTTCTTACTCAAAAGAAGGCCTGTGTGTGATACTAGTACACATCTCTCGGACAGGAATGACATTTTTGCTAGTGCTAGCCTGCCTTTGCTGTCCTTCTCGCTCCGTCCGTCATTGGTTGTGTTGCTGCCTAGGTAGCAGAATTCCTTAACTACATCTATTTCGTGACCATCAATCCTGATTTTAATTTCTTCCTGTTCTCATTTCTGCTACTTCTCATTAGTTTAGTCTTTCTTCGATTTACTCTTAGTCCATATTGTGTAGTCATTAGACTGTTCATCCCATTCAACAGGTACTGAAATTCTTCTTCACTTTCGCTCAGAGTAGCAATATCACCAGCGTATCGTATAATTAGTATCCTTCCACCTCAAATTTTGATTCCACTCTTGAACCATTATTTTATTTCCATCATACCTCCTTTATGTACAGACTGAACAGTAGAGGCGAAAGACTACATTTCTGTCTTACACCCGTTTCAAACCGAGCACTTCGTACTCGATCGTCCACTCTTACTATTCCCTCTTGGCTCTTGTACATATTGTGTATTACCCGTCTCTCCCTGTAGCTTACCAACACTTTTTTCAGAATTTCGAACACTTTACATTGTCGAACGCGTTTTCCAGGTCGACATGTCCCATGAACGTGTCTTGATTTTTCTTTAGTCTTGCTTCCATTATCAACGCAGTCAGCACTTCCTCTCTAGTGCCTTTACCTTTCCTGAAGCACAACTGATCGTCATGTAAAACATCATCAGTTTTCTTTTCCATTTCTCTGTACATTATTTTTGGCAGCTACTTGGATGGATGAGCTGTGAAGCTGGTTGTGTGATACTTCTCGTAGTTGTCATCTCTTTCAATCTTAGGAATTGTGTGAATGATATTTTTCCGAAGGTAAGATTGCACTCGTATGTCGCCAGACTCATACATTCTACACACTAGTGTGGATAGTTTTGTTGTCAATTCCCCCAATGATTTTAGAACTTCTGAAGGAATGTTGTCTGTCGATTCGGCCTTACTTGATCTTAAGTCCTCCAAAGTTTTCTTAAATTGTGATTCTAATACTGGATTCCCTGTCTCTCCAAGCTCCCCTCCCGTTTCTTCTTCTATCACATTAATCACATTAGACGAATCTTCCCCCTCATGGAAGCCTTCAGTGTAGTCTTCCTACATATCCGCTCCCTCCTCTGCATTTGACAGTGGAATTCCCGTTGCACTCTTAATGTTACAACACTTACTTTTGATTTCACCGATGTTTGTTTTGACTTCCCCATATGCAGAGTCAGTCCTTCCAACAGTCATTTATTTTTCGATTTCTTCATATTTTTCATGCAGCTGTTTCGTCTTAGCTTCATTGCACTTCCTAGTTTTTTCATACCTCAGCGACAAGTATTTCTGTATTCCTGAATTTCCCTGAATATTTTTGTACTTTCTTCTTTAACCGATCGGATGAAGTATTTCTTCTGTTAGGCTACTCATGATATCTCCGCACTTACGTTCTTTTTCCTTCCAACTTCTGTGATTGCCATTTTTAGAGATGCCCGTTACTTTCGTCTGTACTGTTTATTGAGCCATTTCTCACTGGCGTGTCTATAACCTTAGAGAACGTCAAGCGTGACTCATCATTCCTTAGTACTTCCGTATCCCACTTCTTTACGTATTGATTCTTCCTGACTGATCAAATTTAAACGATATCTTCATCACTGCTACATTATGATCCGAGCTTATATTTGTTCCTGGGTACTCCTTATAATCTAGCATCTAATTTCGGAATCTCCGTCTGTCCATGATGTAAGATAACATCTCCCATTTCACCCGGTCTTTTCTAAGTACAACTCCTCCTCCTGTGAGTCTTGAACAGAGTATTCGCTATTACTAGCTTAAATTTATTATATAATTCAGGATTTCTCCTCTCTCATTCCTTGTCCCAGGCCCATATTCTCCTGTATCCCTTTCTTCCGCTCTTTCCCAACTGGATTCCAGTCCCTTACGACTACTAGTATTTCATCTCCCTGTACATACTGTATTATCCTTTCAATATCGTCATATACTTTCTCTATTTCTTCATCTTTATCATGCGACGTCAGCATGTATAGCTGAACTATCTTTGTCGATGTTGGTTTGCTATAGATTCTGATTAGATCAACCCTATCACTGAACTGTACAGTGTTACACTCTCTGCTCTACCTTCCTATTCATAATGAATCCCACTCCCGCCTTCTGCTGCTGTTGATATCAATTTATACTCATCTGACCAAAAATTCTGGTCTTCTTTCCATTTCACTTCACTGGCCCGTAATATATCTAGATTGAGCATTTGCACTTCCGTTCTCAAACTTTTAAGCTTCCCTACCACGTCGAAAGATCTGAAATTCCACGCCTCGGCTCGTAGAACATGATGACACTTTTCCATTCACTGGCAACATGTCATGTGCATACACGTCTGTGTAATTAATGCAATGGTTTATATTTCCTTCTGCATCCCCAAACCAATGGTCACCGCTCATTCTTTTGCCCTTAGGGGCAATTCCCCACAACAAGGACGAGAGAGTGCCGTGAACCTCTTGTCCGCTCTTCCGCCCTGTTTGACAAGGTCGTTGGTAGAATGAGGGTGACTGCTTATGCCGAAAGTCTTCGGCTTCCAATGCTGATTATTGATCAATACTTAAACGGTCGCTAGTTCCGATTACTACCAAAAACCATACCATTGAGCACGGGTGTTGCCCAATCCCAGTACTTACACACTCTTTAATGCAGCTGCATTTCAATTTTGCAATGGTTTAACTCGCTCTTACATTAACGTGTGACATTGCAACGTTAATCACTTGAATATCACACCTAGACAAATGTATTCCAGAAATTTCAGTACTCAACATTAATTATTTTCTGATGGTGGGATTTTGTATATTTAGAGATGAAAGTTATGTGCGCACACACATACATACACACACACACACACACACACACACACACACACACACACACACACACACCGAAAAGGCAAGATATATCATCCGTGGAAAATAATTTCAATAAAATGCTAATGTAGAGTTCGTCATTGGTAATGACATACCATCGTCTTTACCTTTTGACGATCTAAGCACTATTACATTAAAATTTAGTTTTATCTATTTTTTTACTACTATTTAATAATCTTTGCAGGACAATATTGTTATGTGCTGAACATGTGTCTCACTCATAATTCGTTTTCGACCTGTCCCTATTCATGGCAAAAACTGATGAAATGGTTAGGACTCAACCTGCGCAGCAAGTTGACTCATGCAACAGAACACGGATTATGTTTGAAGAACGTATCGGTTTCCCGCAACTCATTCAAAATATCACACACACTCTCAAATCTCTCGCTTTTTCCGTGCCACTCACTAGGATATTACATACATCATTCACTAATTAGGTTTTTTTGGGGCGAATCTGATGATATTTTGATGGCGAATCGCATAATTTTTCGCCTGAAGTCCTAGATCATCTTGCAATTGGTTTGGGCAACAGTCGACAGATCGTAGTGCCCTGATAGCTTGGAATGCGCGTTCTCCAAACCCGAACCCACTACGATGCTATCCGTATGTCCTTATGAATTCCTCTATTTGTGAGACCACTGTGGCATCTGGGAAAGACCAATAGGCGTGGAATATCGAATGGTATTTACCATGTATGAGAGTGAAACTATAAATTACTGCATCCAAAATTTATATCTTAAACAACGTTAGCGTTTGCAAGCATTGTGAAGTTACGATTCACTATCTCAACTCAATTAATATACGGCAGTTGACATTGACAAACATCATTATTGACTGTCAGGGTTCAGAGCCAAGTACGGATATCAATCAGGATATGACGTGATCCTGTTGTACTTGCAGACGCACGAAGTGATATGGTAGGTATCAGTGATTGCATGGGTAGCAAATGACAGCGAATGAAGACAGCTCTCCTACTGGGATAGAACGACCGTTCCGAAGGCCGCCGCCTCTATTCCAACGAACGTATCTTTGTACCTATCTGCCCATGTTTTCCTGCTGCAGCTATGTATTCTCACCGTGCTCTTTTTCATCTGGCGTCGAATCGTAGTACTCGAGAGATTGCTATGTCAATGCCAGTCTTGTGTGCCTCCTCGGATGTCCACTACCGATGGGATGTTGCATGCTTGCTCTGTTTCGGAATCCCATTGGAATGTTAACAGTGAGCTCCTTTTCGTGTACACGTTCTGAATCTTCAGCTCTTCTCCACATCGCCAGTCCGAATGTTACTGTTCGCCATTCTACTACAAGACCCCGTCCGAACCTTAATTTGTCAGCAAAAAAAAAAAAGTATTCCCCAGCGCCGGCCAATAGCTCTGCACTTCCTCAAAATTTCTGTCTAACCTGCCACTTCGACGCCAACATTGGCCAGTTGCATAATTTTATAAAATTGAAAAGGTCTCCCCCATTACTTTAGCGACCATCTCTGCTCAAAAAGTGAAACATAGACTGGACATCGTAGCCCGTCCACCAGTGACGAGGTGTCTTCGTCCCGCCAGGACCTTCTCGCCACCGTGAGGAAACAAAACGGAAAAATTAGTAGCGCTCTTTTAGTATCGGCTAGGAGAATCACCCGTACCTCTGTGATGGCACAGACTGTGGTGTTTCTTGGTCGATTTTGTAAGGACGCTTCCTCGATACGGAGTCTATGATCCTCCATGCCCGGTTAATTGGTTGGTTGGTTGATTTGGGGCGAGATCATCAGTCGCATCGGATTAGCGAAGAATGGAAAACGAAATTGGCCTTTCCTTCCAAAGGAACCATCCCGGCATCTCCCTGAAGCGAATTAGGAAATCACGTAACACCTAAATCAGGATGGCTGGACGCGGATCTGATCGTCGGCGGGAATAAAGTTTCTCCGACTTCGTCGTTCTTCATTTACTGCTTCTTAAATTTATGTACCTCGCCCTCATTGATATAGCACAGTCATTCTACCTTCGCGGAAATGGCTCTTATAGACGTTGTACTTCGTTCAGCTCGTACATTGGCAAAAATGGGCTGTCCTGCGTCCCTTACGCAGTGCTATCACTCCAGGTTCTATATATACACCTGAATGGCACATTGTGGGCAGAGTATCAGTACACGTGTCGTTACCTGTGTAGTATATCTAGGTGTGGAACATCTTTATATACATTCTTTAACCTATTTCGGTGGTGCGAACGCAAGACGATACAAGAAGATTTCATGTAGAGAACCACATCAAAATCAGAGTAGCGCTACAGATTTAATACTAACAGTGAATATGACGGACAGAATACGAGTATATGGGTCACCATTCGACGCCGAATTTAATGTCGAAAGCGTATGGATAATGCTTGTTAGGAGAAAATCCACTTAGGCTGCAGAGGTCCTGGAACAGTTCTACTTATTTTGCAGCCTGGCCAACAGAGCGTCCTCCGAATAGGAACGGTCTCACACATTCCCTTGTCGGCTCCTCGCTGTATAGTGACAAGGCCACAGCGGCGCACCAGTAACGTGCAGATGGTAGCAGAAAAGAACACGTCGCACGAGTGACATGTAAGCAATATAATTTGTATACTGATTGTATTTCCCTAGTGTTTTACTAATAAACCGGAGTCTGCTACCTGATTTCCCCGCGACTGAGCCTATATTATTGACGCTACTGAGTGTCACACCCAAGTATTAGTAGCATGAGTTCACACGTTCCAGCTGTGATTCACAAATATTATGTTCGTAGGGTACTATGTTTTTGCGGATTAAGAAGTTGAATAATTTTACGTTTTTCAACATTTAAAGCAAGCTGCCAATCAAATCACCACTTTGGAATATTGTCAACGTCTATCTGAATATTTGTATGGCTTCATTGAGATTATATTTCGTTGCTGATGACTGCATCTTTTGCAAAAAGTCTGAGGACACTATTAATACAACATGAACACCAGAGTTCCCTGGTGTACACCTTAAACTGCTTCTACACCTGACAATGAGTCTCCATCCAAAATAACATGCTGCGTCTTTCCTACTAAGAATTCCTCAATCTAGTCACATATTTCGCATAATACCTCATGTTATCGTAGTTTTGGTAATAAATGTATGTGTAACGCTTTTCGGAATTCGAGAAATACTGCATCTACCTGACTACCCAGATCCATGTCTTCCCGGATGTCGTATGAGAAAAGGGCGAGTTAGGTTTAATATGATCTATGTTTTCTAAATCCATGCTGCTTGACATGGAGGAGGTAGTTCTGTTCGAGATACCGAGATATAACTGAGCTCAGAATGTGTTGTAATATACTTTAAGAAATGGAAGTCAGAGACACTGGAAGGTAGTTCTGTGGATCATTCTGTTACCCTTCTTGGACAAGTGTGTCTTGCATTTTCTTTCCACTATCGGGCACAGGTATTTATTCGAGTGTTCTTCGTTAGGTTATAGTTGTCAGAGGGGCTAATTTAGCTGCGTATTTGGTGTAGAATCTTACAAATATCTGTCTTGCTCTTCTTTTCAATGGTTCGAGAATTAACTCTGGTCAATACTCCTTGGCTTTCCTTTCTACGAAACATTCCGAAGTGCCCAACACTAATAAAAGTGTAATTACTCCCCTCTGCTTTTCCTTTTCTGTTCTGAAATTCAGTTGCAGTTTCGTCCTTGAGTAGCTAGAAGCTACTATTTTTGCTACTAACAGCCTTTACATATGTCCAGAATTTCTTTGGGTTTTCTGAAAGAACATTTGACTATATTTGCTACGGTAGTCATTGAGAGCTTCACACATTGCCCTCTTCAGTTCCAAACACATGTCATCCAGAATATCTCTATCCACAGCTAAATGATTTGTTTTATAACTACCATGTATCAGCCTGTTTATTTAGAAGTTTCTTTACAGTAACAATACCATGGGGGAACTCTCTTATTATGAACTGTCATACTGGGTACATTTGTATCCAGCGCATGACCAACTATACTTTTAAATCTGAGTCATAGTCCTCTACATGCTCCTGTCCTGAGCCAGGAGCCTCAAGTCCCTCATTGAGGTATGACGTTACTGTTTCTCTGTATAGTTTGCTGAACAAATAACTCTTTTTGCTTGTTTTACCGGTTCTTTGTCTTTTGGTATTCATTATGGTTATAACTGCGTTATGCTCGCTTCTACCAGTTCCAATGTGAACTCTTTCAAAGTGATCAGGTCTGCCTGGTGCCATTAGATATCATGTATTCCCATCACAAGTGGGGTCAAGAAGTATCTGGTTTAGGCAGTTTCCAGAGAAGGCATTCAGTAACGTTTCACACGATGTCTTGTCACCCCCAACACTAATAAAACTGTAATTACACCAACTGATTTCTGGATAACAAACGTCTCCTCCAATGATTACAGTTTCATTAGAGCATTTGTACATAAGCTAACAGGGTTTTTTCTATAGTTTTCAGTTACATAAGGAGGGGAATCTGGTGGCCGATAGGACCCAATTGTAATTTATCGCACGCCCTTCATATTGGATCTTGCCAAAAAAATCTCACATACAGTTTGAACTTATATTTCAGTGGATTTGAGTTTCTTGTCTAGTGCGACAAAAACACCACCTCCAATTCCTGTATCCCTGTCCATTCGGCATACGTTTAAATTTTCCCCGAAGATCTCACTACCGGTTTTAACCGGCTTTCTGTGGGAAATATTAAGTGAGCTTCACTGCATTTTAATAGTTCATTAGGCTCTGCGACTCTGTTGCGAACGCTATGGCGGTTAAATACTAAAACTTTGATACTCTCTTCTCCGGGAGGTATTTCTTTGTGTCTTACACTGATACTGCTGAGTTGCCACAGTTGTATTGATTTTTCTGTGTGTATCTAAGGTACACATCCTGTTTAGTGCGATCTTGATGTATGTTTATTTCACAGAGTAACAGCAAACAAAATATGATGGTTCCCTAAAAGTTGAAACCCCTCATTTTTCGTTGTCGTCCTACTGTAGCAGTTCACTTGTTCCTGGGAATACTTTCAGAACAGATTTACTGCATTTTACATATCAATATATGATTGCATTAAAAGAATTTCACCTTTGAGTGTTGGGAGCTACCGTGGTGTTCTCATTGTAGCTTATAGACCAGCCCATTGCGTGGCCTACATATCCTGGAGAAAATACTGTTGCACTGTGCACCCGATTATTCATCACGTACTATAACTCGTAGACGAATACATCTCACTGGGTGAGTCAGTACAGTGGCTCCAGTCACTGCATGTTCTGGGAATCTGTCCACGCTGGGTAGCTACATGGTAGGAATGCCAATCGCAAGTGACACCTTTTCAGGATGCCGTCATTTCAGCAGGGCTTTTGCTGTGTATACTGCTATCACTGTTTGACCTTACCTCCAACACCACACATGAAAGGCATACAGGAAATATTTCATACCAATAGCTATCCTCTTCCGACCTTCAACAAAATATTAACATAAAATATACTTGACAAAAAAATTCAGTAGAACAAATTACACAAGTAATGAAAACGATTTAATTTTATTAAATCCTTCAGATATCGATCTCTAACTAAAGTTGTTATTCAGAAAAAAGTTTCAGAACGTTTATGTTTGTGTTTTAAACAGTTTTTATTAATACTGCATCTAAGATATAACATACTTTGTAACATGTTGACAAAGAATTCAAAATCGGAACATCAGAACACAGTATTCCTTATACTGTGCCGGTATTCTACATATATTTGTATTTTGAAACACAGTACAAATGTTGTAACCACCAACCTCAATATCTAATTATATCACAAAATCATTACTGCTCTCTTTTGCTTGGGTAATTCACTATTTGTTTCTACTGTGATGTATCATGCATCGTAACTTGCTGTGACAGTGCGAGAGAGAGACAAAGATATTGTTTTATAACTCTGTGACAGTCAGCGCTCACGTAGTTATTCTTAGGAGATAGAACTTTTCTTCTTCTTAAGAGTAAAAAAAAATTTACGAGAGGAGAGCCATTCTTGTGATGTAAGAATCGACGATATTGCGAGTTTTTGATTCACATTGTAAATTATAAATGTATATGGAAGGAAATCAGTTAATAGAACAATAAAATATTGTTCATTTGAAGAAGGTACGTGTTATAATACACCCAGCGATATACTTCTATTGTGATTTACTAATAAACACCAGCTTGAGAACAGTTCTGATGGGAACGTTCAGCTCTAGTGAAATAGGTCGATGTTTTCTTCGGAAAAGGAGTCACTTCATGGATCATTCAAATCCACAACAGTACCTGGTCTTTTCTCAGAACTGAAAGCAATCTGATTGCTATGCAACAGAGCCCCGAAGAATATTTCTCCGTACTTTGGTTACCACTTTCATCTCGACACGGTATCTGCAGCATCTGGAGCAGATTTCTATAACAGCGGAAGTGCGTAATCGCTATCAGTTTCACACATCGCCATGTGTACGCTGTATGTATTTACCCTCAACAGTAAAAACTAAAAAAAATTTTCTTTTTTTTCAAAGGAGTCTTTATATATGGCGACCGTGACAGGACACGATCCTGATACAACACTCATAGTGAATCTGCAATATAACTATGTTAGTAATTTAGTAATTAATGCTTCATTTTGTGTATATATGTCTAGTTTTATAGAGTAACTACATTATGGTCCTTTGCATGTTTCATGCTAACTGAATGTGCGGGACTATCTTGTGAAGAGAACGAGTACGCCGTCCCAGCAGCCGAGCAGAAACTTCAAAAAGGCCAGAACATCTGAATTACTAGCTTTCTTGAGCATTTATGCATTGTAGTGACCTTTCATGTATTAATTTTCTAAGTATAAATAGTGTTGCTTCATTACTTTTACTAGAATTCCAGTATTTCAGTAGATATAGTAAGACAATATTTTATGTGTTATCTGTGTACTGTGTTTCTATGTACTGTGTTTGTGTCACATCGTGTACGTTAACAGCATTAGGACATTAAAGTTTTTTGCGTGTGTAAAATTTAATAGTCACTTTTGTAGGACTTATTTAGAGGAGAAACTGTCAATTGCTTATTTACATGGTGATAACTAGATCTATGTTCAAAGCCAATAAGCAAGCACGCATCACAATGCCACAAAATGAATTAAATAGTGTGAACGCATCGTCAACTAGTGCCACAGAATTTAATACCGCCGTAGTTAGCGATATGTCGATTACGGCTGAGCAACCAGCAGTAATTAATGCGCTCACGCAGTCGACACAAACGGTTGCTAGTTGCGACATTTATATGTCGAAAGAAGTCCAGAGAAGTATGCAGCAACCAACAAACAACATGAATTTCATCTCTGACACAGACGCGTGGGAAAACGAAATGTCTGTACCGAAAATTGTGTCGGTACAATCCTCATTAAGCCCAGTGCAATCGTCAATTGCTGAGAATACCGAATTGTTATCCCAGCTGATGTCAATTTTGACTCTCATAACACAAGTGATTAAAGCATTCGAAACCACACAATCCACGTTTGCAAACGATATGAATCGCAGATTCCAGGCATTGGAAACCACGCAATCCACGGTTGCAAATGACATGAATCGTAGATTCCAAGTATTGGAGTGTGCGCAATTTATTTTGGCTCAGGAGCAAATTAATAAACTAAAAGAAATAAATGATAAGATTACTGAAAAATTCCAGAATTTGGAAACAAAGCAGAGTCACTTGATTGCCAATCAGGCACAACTCATAGTCACACAATAAAAACAATATCACGAATTAACAAATAAATACAAAGACATCTTATGTCGTCAAGATACACTAAATCATCGAGTGCAAGAAGTTATTCATGTACAAAACACTATTGCGCAGGATGTGAATACAATTAAGCACAATAACGAGGATAGACACTCTGAGTCTCGAAGGCGAGAAACACAAAGAGAAACTTTTCAATGAACATAAGATCGCACTCTCTAAGGACATTGAAGATTGGGCGAAAGAGCAAACCGAGACAATGCGAAATTATGTTGACAAAACCTTGAAAGAAACGGTTTCTAACGTGCAAGTTAACCACGAAGCTGCACAAGAACAACTTAAAGCAGAAGTTAAAGAGATTAAGGAGAATATAGGAGATGAATTTCCTGCTTGGAAAGCAAAGATAGAAAATACATTAAAAGCATGCCAGCAAGGTCTAGTTAATACTAGAGGGGCACATTCTACTTGCAGTTTATCAAAAGCAGACACTATTGCTGATGAAACCAGTGAAACCGAATCCATGCAACAATATCCATGTATTGGTGAATATTTACGTAATCAACTAGAAAAAAATTATCGAGATTATCATTCACCGCGAAGTAGCCACCAGAATACACCTGTGACTATGAATGAAGAAAAAATGCTTAAATAACGTCAGTTCCAGATATTTATTCCCGGAAGGAAGTCGATCAATCCCGTGATATTTATCAAGCAATTTAAAGGGATATTGCCGCGAATGTGGACTGATCAACGAAAAATTATGTACGTTGCAGGATTCACACATGGAGATGGATCGATGCGAGCGTCAGAAGCATCCGATTGGTGTCAAGATTGTGACCAATTTGAACGCGCTTTCTTGCACAAATACTGGAATAAGGGAGTACAAGAAAGACTTCGTAAGGAAGTTTTTGACCCACAACCTTTTTCTTTCAAAAATGGATCATTAAGAATGTATTTCGAGAAGTATATAAATAAAAGCAAATACTGGAATGAACCAATCCCGACGCACTATTATGGTTCGAATATTAAATCGCAAACTTCCACTTGAAGTTAAGGAAAATCTTCTACATGTGCCTGAACAACATGTGGAAGATTTTCTAGCCCCATTGGATTCAATAGACATTCTGTTCGAAGAATCACGTGTGCGCTATGACCAACCAAGTTACCAACCAAACAAATACAATAGTAACAACAAACAGTATGGAAACAAAACTTTTGCACACAATTCGCCAAACCCACAGGTGAATTATTTCCAGAAAACGTGAAATTTGGTATCGAAAATCCTGACCAGTGTAATCATGACCAACAATGGGAACAAATATATAAACGGAAATGGAGGAAGAATAATAAGAAGTGGAAAGGATACTATCAAGAAGGGAATTATCAGCAAAAACGCCGATATCAGCAACCAACCCAAGAATATCACAAGCAACCACAAATTTCAGGTTGGGTACCAAATGCTAATGCAAATGAATGGAGAAATCAACCACCAATAATAACTGACGTAACGGGGCAGACATCTACTAATAATGGACAATCGTCAAACTAAACTCGACTGTCAGAAGCCCCGACGGTGCAGTCGAGGAAGCTTTCAGGGGCGAAAATTCAAGCCTCAATTTTTTTCGGTACAATGATGGCAGATTATTAATAGAAGAACTTCAGCAGGATATGATGACTTGTCAAGAAAACATATCACTGAACCTGTTGCGAAACTTCAGGCGGCAGTTGAAGGCATTACTGTGCAAGATACTTTAGATACAGGGACAGCAGTAAATATCGTTTCTGAGAGGTTATTTTAAAGAATACTTCAGAAAGCAAATCCACCGATTTTTCCTGTTCAATGTTGTAGAATTGTAGGTCCTACTGGTCATAATTCTTCTCAGGTTAAAGAGCAGACTCAGCTCCAGTTAGATATAGGAAATGTAGCTATAAATTGCACGTTCCTTATAATAGAAAAAATGGTTGAGGACTGTATCCTGGGTATAGATGAATTTAGAGAGAGAAATTGGCATATCGATTTTTTCTAGGCCGTGCCAGTTTTACAATAATGGTTCAAAAACATCAAGTGAATCTTCTCAGGGAATATTGTACCCATGGAAAGTATTGTCAGGGACGAAAGCTGCAAATAAAGTGGATACATAGCAAACCTGTACGGTATTACCAAATTAATTACTTGCAACCAGTTTTAAACCCTGAAGATACGGTATATGAAAAGGTGCAAGAACCTGAATATTTGCAACAACACCAAAGAAAGCGATTATATGATATTCTACAGGAATATCATGAAGTCATTCAAGAAAGACCTGGTGTAATCAAGGGATACACATGCCATTTAGATGTGGTACCACACCACGTTTTCTGCCGTATTTTTTTATCCAGTACCGTGGCACCAACGAAAGGCAGTTGATGCGGAAATCCACCAGATGCTTGAATGGGATCTGATCGGACCTTCGACGAGTCCATACTGTAGTCCGCTTCATGTTGTCTCGAAATAGGGAGGAAAAGTTCGTCTCGTGCTAGACGCACGGTAGATAAATTAGATGATCGTGCCCGTGCGAACTCATCCGGAAAATATCGATGAGCTAATTCAAAAGTTCGAGGGGCTATAATACTTAACAAATATTGATCTGAGAAGTTCATTTTGGCAGGTGGCTCTAGACGAACCATCAAAAAAGTACACCGCGTTTGTACATGCAGGTAGAAGCTATCAATTTAAGGTTTTACCTTTCGGGCTAAACGTGGGCTCAGGATGCTCTAGATTACGCATTGGGACCTCCACTTTGAAACAATTTAACTTTCTTTGTGGTCTACATGCTCATAGCTACGACCACATGGAAGGAGCACGTTGATTTATTGAGAAGAGTGTTAGAACGTTTCAAGGAAGCAGGCATAACCGCAAATCTGCAAAAGTCCCATCTTATAAATGGAAAAGGCATCTTACCGGACTCCGAGAAACTAAAGGCAATCAAAAACTCTGCAGTTCCAACAACAAAAAGGCAGTTAAAGGGCTTCCTCAGAGTTGTCTCTTTTTCCAGGCGTTTCATTCACGACCACTCTATTAATGCAGAACCGTTGTACAGCTTGTTGCGCAAAAATACTCCGTGGGTGTGGACACAACAATGTCAGAATGCATTTGAAGCCATAAAATATGCCTTAGTCAATTCACAAATATTATATCATTCAGATATGAGCCAAGAATTCGGTTCAATGGCAGATGCTTCGGAAATTTGAATAGGTTCATGCCTCTTCCAAGTAAAGATGATAGATAGAAAATCAACTTTCTGTCCAATAGCTTTTGCTAGCCGACACTTAACTGCTTGTGAAAGAACATATACGACTACCGAAAGGGAAGCATTGCCGTAGTCTGGTCATTTCAGGAATTTTACTGTTACTTATAGGGAGCGAAGACAACAGTATATTGTGACCACAAAGCGTTAAGTTTTTTGCAAACATGTAAATTATTACATCCAAGATTAGCAAGATGGACGCTCTCACTCCAAGAGTTTCAATTTGAAATTAAATACGTAAGGGGACAGTATAACTTCATCGCTAATGCACTGTCAAGAATGCCAGATGGAGATTTGTCAACTACCAGCATCACGGACAATCCGTCCGAATTTCATGTTCTTATAATGACTGACAGAATATATAGGAAACATTTTCTTGACATGTGTAAGAACATGGAAAAACTACAGAATGAAGATCCTCGTTGGCATTCAATAAAGGAAACTTTAGCAAAGCCTGGAAACGATGATCTGAAGAGACTGTACAAAGTTGTGGACGACGTCTTATTTTTCAAAGGGCATCTTGATTCACATAATAGGAAGGTGTGTATTCCCGAGAAGAATGAGAATTATATTGCTACTTCCCAAACATTCGCAGGAAAGTACACAGACAGTTAAGGAAATGTAAAATTTGTCAGCTAGCCAAACCAGGAAATTTTTGTGTCAAAGATTTCCTACATCCTATTATACCCACTAAACCGCTGTCAATCATTTCGGTCGACGTCTGTGATCCTCCACCATAATCAAGGGGAGGATGCAAATATATTGTAGCTTTTCTTGATATATTCACTACGTATGTCAAACTTTATCCATTGAAATCAGCTACTGCTGCATCCATAGCCAAGAAGCTGGTCAAGGATTACATAGTCAAGGTAGGCAAACCAGAGGCTATTCTTTCTGACAATGGGTCAATGTTCACTGGGTTTCGTTGGAGGCAAACATTAACCAGTTGTGGTATAAAACAAATTCTAACAGCAGTGTACCGCCCTTCGACGAATACCGTGGAACGAAATTTTCGTGAATTAAACCGGTTCATGAGAAAATATTGCCACAACCAGCAACCCAAATGGATCGATTATCTTCACGATTTTCAGGAAATTGTAAACAATATGCCACATACTACGACAGAATACACCCCATACGAACTGATGTTTGGAAAACAGGCACAGAATGACTGGATTCGACCAATTACTAAAGTAGCTATTAACAAAATAGACCTACAAAATAAAGTACGACTAACCTTACTCAATACAATGGACAAGGCAAGAAAAAGGAAAATATATTTTGACAATCGACTTGGAAAAATAAAAACATATAAAGTGAAAGACCAAGTTTTAGTAAAAACTCATCCAAAGGCTTCACTTATACAGAGGAAGAACACAAAATGGCAATTATTGTAACACGGACCATTTGTGATTACCACAATACCCCATCCAGGAACTTATGTTTTGAAGGATGTGAAGAATGGAAAGGCGAGAGCAATGTATCCTCGTCACTTGTTAAAGCAATTTCATAATGACTGAAGATTCTGAAGATTGAAGATACTATTCTTATCAAATAATATTGATTAGAGAATTTTCATTAAACCTATGAATCATACTTAGGATAGTTTCTTTCTTTTTGCAATGTAGTAGTTAGTTTTTCTTTTCAGGCATAATGTACGAGAGATATGGAGACATTATGTATTTGTTTTCCACTGTAAAGATATGTTTTGTTTTCAGTATGCAGAGAATTTAGCTGTAGTATGAATGATTTCTCTTAAAATTTATTTTATTTATTTGATAGTAACTTCAATCAGGTTTCACAATGCATAAGGACCATGGGTGAGTGACTCAAACGAATCTGGTCTATGGCAAGATATTTTTTCTTATGTCAAGTTATCAATGTCAGTGTATCTTTGTATTTGCTTTTTTACTCGCTGAGCTGAAGTCATGCTGTTCGGAAGGGGTAACCCGTTCTCAGTTTTAAAAGGACGCCTAATACTTTGTTTCAATCTTTTGTGATGGACATTGTCTTTAGAATTGTATTATTGTTGTAACATACCTGTGTATGTAAATTATGTTATGTCTATCGTTGCTCGCGATGTTACCAACTGAGCGAATGCCTTTCAGTTATAAGCACATCAACAAGTGTTAAAGTTGACACGACAGCACCAGTTGGATTTGTGTATAGTGCATTCTAGGGTTGTTGATAGAAATTAAGAACACCTTATGACTTCCGAATATTTCGAATTCAGGACAGCATAGAGCAAACACCTTTTCCACGGAACTTACACTCTTATTTTCATGTTAACCATATGCGGAAAACCATAATACCCACGAGGAGACGGTGAAATGGGAATAGAATTCAATCAGTTACCCGGAGATGACAGACAGAAGGGAATCGTAGATGGACGTAAACCAACGCGTCGACGGTTCACCTCAAGACACAGAAAATTAACAGTGTTGTGTTTCTTTTGTGAACAGTGTCTAAATTCATTCAAAAAAAATCCATATTGTAAATATTTTTTTTATTTTTTCCATTGTAATTCAATTAATTTTCTTTGCAAATGAGAAATACGAGGATGGTAAATCTACCCCGAGGTTTTCCTTGGTTTTCCTGACCTAAAGTCATTTAGAAGCTTACATAGAAATCTCTGCTGATACTAAGTACATTTTCTCTAGACCTTGATAGAAGTCTTCTACAGATCTAGAATTCAACTCTATTCTTTCTCACTCTACTGTTTTTATAATCTCATATTCAACAATGACACAAATTATTGACTTTCTGACATCTCAGCTACCACTTTAACATTAATTTCACAACAGCATGATGAATGTACCACATGTTTTACTAAATTATTCATAAACGAAATATTTTGACTGTTACTATTCAATCCACTTAGTAAATTCTACCATTTCCTTAAATATAAGTGTAGGGAACAGGTGTGAGACTTGAAATGAAAAGTAAAATCTCACCCAGCTGGGTATGTACTAGTCCCCTCCCACTATATGAGCAGAAGATCTGCCGGGTCACTATGCCCTCTTTGATTTTACTCTGTTATCCCTACATATGGTAATAATATTGCAATGTAGTACAACTTTTAATGTTGCATCATGATAACTCTAGGACCAGGCTTCCTTCATAGATCCCTGTTCAAACTGACTATAACATTAGTCTATTCTCCCTTCATAATTACCTGGACAAAAACTTCGACTTCCATTCAGTACATTGCGAGCAGGACTTTACTTGCATTTTTAAGGTGTACAATGAGAATTGCTTTTAACCGTCTTGTAGCTATTTTTAGATGCAATGACCCCATCGGCCTATTCTTCTGCCTCATACTAACTTGGATGTATTTATTATCAGTATCAGTTATCGTAATGACAGTATCTTCCCTCACTACCGAAATATAATTGTTAATCTTCTCATCAGTTGTTTAGGTCTTATTCTTTTCTTCTTCTATACCTTCACGCAAAGGGTTGATCTCTTGCTTCATTTGCTGATCGTCATGTTGCGTTTATGCTGGTGTTTCTTTTCTTGAATCCTCATCTAGTTCAGATTCGTCTCTATTTTTCTAATTATGATGTTGAAATCGTGTGGCACGTCTGTTATATATCTATTCTGTTGGTCATTATATGCCTCATCCTCTTGAATCTTTATTTCTAGTTCGATCATCAAACTTTCCTGTTATATGCTTTGTCATTCTGGAGTTGGTAGACGTTCTGCTGCAGTTTGTTGTCTCTTTCATTGAACTCTTCATTTTCTCTCTAAACTCCTGCATCTTTCTCTTGAGACCTCCTTGTTCTTTTAATATGTCCTCTATGTTCTCCTTGGCTTCTTTGTTTTCCTATGCTCTCTTTTCCTTCGTCAATGACTTTGCGATTGTTGCCACAGTTATTTGTGATTGCTGCTCATAGCTGTCACTTTTGTCTTTCGCTGGTTTCATTGATATCTCAAAGATATCTGGTAGAATGAAACAATGTACTGTCAACTGACAATCCACAACGACTGATTACTGAATCATTTCTATCTTCTTGCACGACTTCCTTCTTCCTGGCTATCACATCTTCAGTTTTGTTCTACGTCAGAAATCACTGTGACTAATGACAATCCACTGGCAGTTATTATAAAAGAATCACTGGTAACCTAAACTCCTCATAGTTAGCAATTTTTAAGTAAGCTTTCATCATTCCAAGAAGTATCACCTTATATATAGTCAGAAGTACAAGCCTACCAAAACTAAATACTCAATTCTACATTCAAAATTTGGCATAAGGCATTGAGGTAAGATACACATCATAACTTAATAAACATATCAGCCTGTAACTACACATCATTACAGCACACCTGAAATGCTGCTGCTAACTGTTGTTCTACTGCTGTAAACATGCATGTACCAACTTACCATACTTCAGAGCAAAATTTTGAAAAACATTGGATGTGCTGTTTGCATTTATCTGTGTTAATGACCAAGGTAATATAGAACTGCGTATATGCTCTGAATGTGATGTAATGTAATTTACTACGGCGCCAGTCGATCGTGTTACTTGCCCCAGTACAGGTTGCGTTGTCTGACATGTGATGCGGTCACGTCCCCAAATTAAGGCCTATGTTCGATACTAGTCACTAGCAAGGAATGCCCTTTCTGCTAGTGCTAAGCATGCTTATGATGTCCTCCTTGATACGTCCGTCACTGATTATTCTGCTGCCTTGAAACTACAAACTAGAAACTACAAGTTAAACTTCATCGACTTCGTGACCATCAATAATGGTGTTAAATTCCTCACTGTCCACATTTCTGCTACTCTCATTTCTCTCGTCTTCCTTCGATATTCTATACTCGTTAGATTGTTCATTCCATTCAGCAGATTATATAATTCTTCTTCATTATCATTCAGAATAGCAATGTCATTAGTGAACTTTATTGTTGATATCCATTCACCTTGAGTTTTGATTCCACGCCTATACCGTTCTTTTATTTCCATCGTGCCTTCTTCGGTTTAGCGATTGAACGGTAGGAGCGAAAGCCTACAACACTGTGTGGCAAACATTTTAATCCGAGTACTTCGTTCTCGGTCGTCCACTCCTATTATTGCCTCTTGGCCCTTGTACATACTGCACATTATCGTCTCTGCATACAGGTTACCAATAATTCTCGCACTTGTCATCTCTTGCAGTTTTCAGAATTGTATGGACGATACTTTCCGAAAGTCGGATGTCATGTCGCCTAACTCATACATTCTTCACACAAAGGTGTATAGTCGGTTTGTTGGCACTTACCCCAATGATTCAACAGATTCTGATGGAAAGCTATCTATAACTTTTGCCTTATTTGAACTTAAGTCCTTGCTTTTAATTTCACCGAAGGGCGTTTTGACTTTTCTAAATACTGAACCAGTCCTTCGGACAATCATTTATTTTTCGGTTTCTTCACATTTTCCGAGCAGCATTTCGTCTTATCTTCCCTGCACTTCCCATTTATTTCATTTCTCTGGACTAGTATTTCTGTATTCCTTCAGTTCCCTGAACATTTTTGTACTACCTTCCTTCACCGATCAGCTGAATCAGTTCTGTTACACATGGTTTCTACGCAGTGACCTTCTTTGTACCTAGGTTTTTCATTCCAACTTCTGTGATTGTCCTTCTTACTTTCCTCTGCAACCTTACTGTCTACTGAGCTGTTCCTCAGTGCTGCATCTACAGCCTCACATAACTTCAAGCGTTTCTCGTCATTCCGCAGTACTTCTATATCCCATTGCTTTGGATACTGATTCCTCCTGACTAATCTCTTAAACTTAATCCTACTCTTCATCACCACTAAATTGTGAGACGAGTCTGTATCTGCTCCTGGGTAATCCTTACAATCCAGAATCTGATTTCGGAATCTCTGCCTGACGGTGAAGAAATAAAACTGAAGTTTTCCGGTATAACGCGGCCTTTCCCAAGTATAAATCCTCCTCTTCTGATTCTTGAACACAGTATTCGCTATTAGTAGCTGAAATTTATTACAGAACTCAGTTAAATTTTCTGCTCTCTCATTCCCTGTCCGAAGCTCACTGATACCATACACAAACGGAAATTTGAAATTTGTGGTAAGATCGTATGGGACCAAACTGCTGAGGTCGTCGGTCCTTAAGCTTACACACTACTTAATCAATCTTAGACTAACTTACGCTAAGGACGACACACACATCCATGCCTGAGGGATGACTCGAACCTCCGAGGGGGGAGCCGCGTGGACCGTGTAAGACGCCCCAGACCACGCAGCTACCCCGCGCGGCTACACAAATTGAGGTGGAGGTTATTAAAAGAAGGCTTTTTCGCTGCTTCAGGACCGTATAATGAAATTTTGAAAACCAGCATTCTTTCTTCTCAGAGTGCGAAAATGTTTTGTTGTTGCCCACCTATTAGGGAGAAATGATCGTCATTTAAGACAGATCAAACATACTAAAGCTGTATGCGTTCTTTTTTCCCATGTGTGGTTTGAGATTGGGACGGTAGTGAAGTAGATCGAAGGTTAACACCCTGCCAGGCACTTAACTGTGAGTTCCAGAGCTATGATGCAGACGCATAGCAGATCGTAACTGAACATTTCAACCATAGCGCACCCTAGTGGTGTGTGGTGTGGCTAATAGCCAGATAGTGCGACCGACTGGTGGTGGCGACGTGAGATATCAGGGCACTCCAGAGAAAGGTCATCTGCATGTCTAACAAGCTATTATATTGACACATCTGCCTGCTGGCCACTGAATTCTGTTCGGCTGTGTGCCTGCACCGGCGATTCTCACACAGATATGCACTCGAGCGCCGGAAACCTCATTATGTAAGCTGACTGAGCACTTTCCGCGCTAGTTGCGTCTACTCGATGACTGCGTGTCTGCTACAGCCTTAGGCGATACCCGTCTGCGTCACAGCAGTGGGTGGCCTCCAGGCTCGGAGATGTCCATCCCGCAACGGCTGGCGAGCACAGGCAGCGACCCTGTGTCCACTGGCGACTCTGCAGGAGATGATCTGATGTGAACTGCTGCTCCATGGCACTAAGGCCGGACAGGAAATTAGAGCATCGAGTTATCGAATTGTTGCCCTCCCATGGCCTCGAACTGGTGAATTCTCATGGAGGTCCATGTGGCAACTTCTTCGGCATAACTGCGTCGTCCTCATTGGGCTAGAAGACTCAGAATAATTCTGTTACAGAAGTCTGTCATTATTTCAGTCAGAGCGCTTGATGTGCACATGCGCCACCACCAGTCTAGCATCCTGAAGCTCTCCTGCCACTGCCAGTGTGGAGAACAACCTTGCCCCAATCTTCCCTAGTCGATGAAGTACCAATGAGTTTTCTGTTCCAGCGAGCTAACCTGCCTTGCAACACTGCACTGGCCTTGCTGAATTACTACACTGACAACATCCGAGTCTCGCCTGCCGTCAGTATTGCTGCAATACACGGCTCTGACTCACACAAACATTTTTTAAAGGGTATCATATTCGACGGTGGCTGTAGATACTATTTATTTCACATTTACAGTTTCAGCCTCTGAGCCATTTTCAGCTGTTACTGCAAGAGCCAAAAGAATAGAAAAATGATGTACAGGGCATACATATAGAACTGAACAAACGTGTTAAGCACACAGCAGTCCATTAAAAACGGTGGAAATAATTTATCATTTACATTTTGCTTCTGCTCATCTCATACTTTCAAATCGTCCGACATCGTTTTTATTATAATTTCACTACCTTCGCATCACGTGGGTAAGGGCTCGTCTGTCAGCTGTACAGTGCTCCTGTCTTCAGCCAAGAGCTGTCTTAAGAACATAAAAAAGATGAGAGAAAAGTAAGACTGGTTTCTGTACTCAAATTAAAATCATCAAAGGTGATCTACTAAAGTTACGAAAAATATGTACACCTTAAAAAATACAATTTCAGCGTGGTAATATTCTTCTATGTAGAAAAGTTGCAGCAATGCACTTCCAACATCAAACGGGTGCAAACCTCCGTTCATCACGAAATGATGTAAACTGCCTGAAATGTTACCAGTGTTAGCATCGTTCAAATTAACCACTAAAAATCAATGTTACAACACCCTGTAATTAGTGAACTAAGGCCGTTTCAGAGAAAAGGCTTACTTTTGATGATGACATGCATATGTGTGGAAGGATTTTAATGTCTTTCATATTCTGAAGCAAAATGTAAGTGACGAATTATTTTTACCATTTTTGTAATGCCTACGTCTCATGTTTGTGCTGTTCTGTATATACTCTCTCTGCTTCATTATCTATTTCTTTTTCACTTTTCCAGTACCACTTCGAAGGCCCTAAAGCCTGAAACTGCGATCTTGAAATAAATAATATCTGCAGTCAACGGAGAATATGATGCCCTTTGAAGAATTCAACATGGTGGTTCACCCCAATTATTAGACGTTAATCTTGCTAATATGTCCATATATCGTCGAGACACAACATCACTTTCTCTAGCAAGAAATATGTACAAATCGCAACAGAAAGAAGCAGTTGTGCGACATAAACGAAACTGGGTAAGCGTACTTATTCATCTAAAAGATAATGTCTGTCCATATTTCACACCAGTCGCTGAAGAGTGGCACTTGTAGCCCCACTATGATGACGCAAATCAGGCTTGCTTTAAATACACGCTGTAACGTTCGTGCCCATTTTTTACCCTTGCGATTGGTGTGCTAAGTTTATGTTAGAAAATAACGCCTTTCAGGTGGCAAAGACGCCATTTTCAACACCTCCCTGAGCCTGAATGAGGTCGCATAATAGGGCCATAGGGAGCTGGATGTTCCTTCCGCGATATTGCAGAAAGACCTAGCAGGAACGTAGCCACTGTACATGATGACTGTTGGCCGCCATGGTGACGTCCACATGGCACTACCAAGAGGGAAGAATCGCGTTCTGCGATGGCACTGGCTCGCCGTAATGCATTTTCAACAGTAATTTGAGCAGCAGTTTGGACCACAGTATGAGAATGAACTGTTACAATTCGGTTACCTGAAGGACAGCTTCGAGCCAGGTGCACCGAAGCGTGCGTTACACTGCCACACTGCCACCGAACCATTGCCGTTTGTGACTTCAGTGGTGGCGTACAAGAGCTCGTTGGAAGGCACGATGGAAATCTGTTGTGTTTTCTGATGAATGCTGGTTCTGCCTCCATGCCAGTGATGGCCGTGTGTTGTTAGGAGGAGGCCAGTTGAGGGCTTGCAACGAACATGTCTGCGGCCAAGACATACCGGTAAAACATCTAGAGCTATGGTTTAAGGTGCGATTTCGTATGATAGCAGGAGCACTCTCGTGGTTATCCCACTACCATGACTTCAAATTTGTCAGTCAGTCTGGTAATCGATCTGTTATGCTGGCATTCATGAACAGTATTCCAAGGAGTGTCTTTCAACTGGAAAACGATCGCCCACCTATTTCTGCTGTAACCGAAAGTGCTCTACACAGAGTCGATATGTTACCTTAGCCTACACTATCACCAGATCTGTCTGCATTCATGCACATTTCGGAAATCATCGGATGACAAGAACAGCGTCATCCCCAACCTGCTTTAACCGTCCCTAGCACTAAATGCAACAGCCATTGTAATACATCCCACAGCCGGCTGGTGTGGCCGAGCGGTACTATGCACTACAGTCTGGAACAACACGACCGCTACGGTCGCAGGTTCGAATCCTGCCTCTGGCATGGATGTGTGTGATATCCTAAGGTTAGTTAAGTTTAAGTAGTTGTAAGGTTCTAGGGTACTGATGACCTCAGCAGTTAAGTCCCATAGTGCTCAGAGCCATTTGAATCCAATACATCCCACAAACCGATATCCGACAACTGTACTACAAACCGGAAGCCATTAGCTTCCTGGCATTAAACAGTCTGGCGGTTTTCTCTTTCTGAGCCATCCGTCTTGTGCGTAGTTTGATCCAGCCCGCCTCGTATTTCTCTCCTGTAACACCTCTTCATCTTAGGGTAGCACTTGCAACATACGGGATCAATTATTTGCTAGATGTATTCCTATCTCTGTCTTCCTCTGCAGTTTCTGTCCTCAACAGCTCCCTCTAGTACCATGGAATTTATTCCCTGATCTCATAACAGATGTCCTATCATCGTGACCGTTCTCCTTGTTAGCGTTTCCGTCATATTCCAATCCTCTCCGATTCTGGGCAGAACCTCCTTATTCCTTGTCTAATCAGTCGACCTCTTTTTCAACGTTCGTCTGTAGCACCATTTTTCAAACGAATAGATTCTCTGCAGTTCCGGTTTTCCCACAGTTCATGTTTGACGTCCATGGAATGCTGTGCTCCAAACGTACATTCCCAGATATTTCTTCCTCAGAACAAGGCATGTGTGTGATAGTAACACACTTATCTTTTTCAGGAATGTCCTTTTTGCTAGTGCTAGCCTGCCTTTGATGTCTTCTTGCTCCCTCCGTCATTGGTTATTTTGCTGCGTAACTAGCAGAATTCCTTAACTACATCTATTTCGTGCCCATAAACCCTGATGTTAAATTTCTTGCTGTTCTCATTTCTGCCGCTTCTCATTAGTAACGTCTTTCTTGTTATTACTCTTAGTCCACATTGTGCACTCATTAGACTGTTCATTCCATTCAGCGCCGGCCGAAGTGGCCGTGCGGTTAAAGGCGCTGCAGTCTGGAACCGCAAGACCGCTACGGTCGCAGGTTCGAATCCTGCCTCGGGCATGGATGTCTGTGATGTCCTTAGGTTAGTTAGGTTTAACTAGTTCTAAGTTCTAGCGGACTAATGACCTCAGCAGTTGACTCCCATAGTGCTCAGAGCCATTCCATTCAGCAGATACTGAAATTCTTCTTCACTTTCGCTCAGGGTAGCAATATCATCTGCGTATCGTATAATTAATATCCTTCCAAATTGAATTTTAATTCTACTTCTGAAAAATGTTTTTTTGTTTCCATCATAGCTCCTTCTCATACAGATTGAACAGTAGAGGCGAAAGACTACACTTCTGTCTTACACCCGTTTCAAACCGAGCACTTCCTACTCGATCGTCCACTCTTACTATTCCCTCTTGGCTCTTCTACATATTGTGTATTACCCGTCTCTCCCTGTAGCTTACCAATACTTTTTTCAGAATTTCGAACACTTTACATTGTCGAACGCGTTTTCCAGGTCGACATGTCCCATGAACGTGTCTTGATTTTTCTTTAGTCTTGCTTCCATTATCAATGCAGTCAGCACTTCCTCTCTAGTGCCTTTACCTTTCCTGAAGCACAAATGATCGTCATGTAAAACATCATCAGTTTTCTTTTCCATTTCTCTGTACATTATTTTTGGCAGCTACTTGGATGGATGAGCTGTGAAGCTGGTTGTGTGATACTTCTCATAGTTGTCATCTCTTTCAATCTTAGGAATTGTGTGAATGATATTTTTCCGAAGGTAAGATGGCACTCGTATGTCGCCAGACTCATAAATTCTACACACTAGTGTGGATAGTTTTGTTGCCACTTGCCCCAATGATTTTAGAACTTCTGAAGGAATGTTGTCTATGGCTTCTGCCTTACATGATCTTAAGTCCTCCAAAGTTCTCTTAAATTTTGATTCTAATACTGGATTCCCTTTCTCTTCAAATTCCACTCCCGTTTCTTCTTCTATCACATTAATTACATTAGACGAATCTTCGTACTCTCTTCAGTGTACTCTTTCTACATATTCTTCCTCTCCTCTGCATTTAACAGTGGAGCTCCCGTTTCACTATTAATGTTACAACACTTACTTTTAACTTCGCCGATTTTTATTTTGGCTTCCCCATATGCAGAGTCAGTACTTCCGAAAGTAATTTCTTTTTCGATTTCTTCATATTTATACATTAAACCATTCCGTCTTAGCTTCTCTGCGCTTCCTATTTATTTCATTCCTCAGCCACAATTATTTCTGTATTCCTAAATTTCCCTGAACATTTTTGTACCTTTTTCTTTCATCGGTCAGCTCAAGTATTTCTTCTGTTACCCGTGATTGGAACAAGTGAGGCAATACTGACCCTACGACTTATCTTAGAAGATAGATTAAGGAAAGGCAAACCAACGTTTCTATAATCTGTAGACTTACAGAGAGCTTATGACAATGTTGACTGGAATACTATCTTTCAAATGCTGAAGGTGGCAGTGGTAAAATACAGGGAGCGAAATGCTATTTATAATTTGTACAGAAACCTGGTGGCAGTTATAAGAGTAGAGGGACATGTTAAGGGAAACAGTGGTTGGGAGGGGAGTGAGACAGGGTTGTATCCTCTCCCTGATCTTATTCAATCTGTATATCGAGCAAGCAGTAAAGGAAACAAAAGAAAAATTCGGAGTCGGTGTAAAAATCCACGGAGAAGAAATAAAAACTTTGAGGTTTGCCGATGATATTGTAATTCTATCAGAGACAGCAAAGGACTTGGAAGAGCAATCGAACGGAGTGGACAGTGTCTTGAAAGGTGGGTATAAGATCAACATCAACAAAAGCAAAATTAGGATAATGGAATGTAGTCGAATTAAGTCGGGTGATGCTGAGGGAATTAGATTAGGAAATGAGACGCTTGAAGTAGTGAATGAGTTTTTCTATTTGTGGACCAAAGTAACTGATGATGGTCGAAGTAGAGAAGATATAAAATGTAGACTGGCAATGGCAAGGAAAGTGTTTCTGAAGAAGAGAAATTTCTTAACATCGTGTATAGGTTTAAGTGTAAGGAAAACGTTTCTGAAATGATTTGTATGTAGTGTAGCCATGTATGGGAGTGAAACATGGACGATAAATAGTTTGGACAAGAAGAGAGTAGAAGCTTTCGAAATGTGGTGCTACAGAAGAATGCTGAAGATTAGATGGGTAGATCACATAAGTAATGAGGAGGTACTGAATAAAATTGGGGAGGAGAGGAGTTTGTGGCACAATTTGATTAGAAAAAGGAAAAGGTTGGTGGTGCATGTACTGAGGCATCAACGGATCAGCAATTTAGTATTGGAGGAAAGCGTGGAGGGTAAAAATCGTAGAGGGAGACCAAGCGATGAATACACTAAGCAGATTCAGAAGGATGTAGGTTGCAGCAGGTACTGGGAGATGAAGAATCTTGCACAGGATGGAGCAGCACGGAGAGCTGCATCAAACCAGTCTCAGGACTGAAGACCACAACAACAACAAGCCATGACTTCTCCGCAGCTACCTTCTTTTTCTTTCAAACGTCTGTGATTGCCATTTTTAAAGATGTCCATTCCTATCTTCTGTACTGCCTACTGAGTTATTCCTCACTGGTGTGTCTATAATCATAGAGAACTTCAAGCATGTCTCATCATTCCTCAGTACTTCGATATCCCACTTCTTTGTGTATTGATTCCTCCCGACTTGTCAAACTTCAACCTATTCTGCATCATTGCCACATTGTGATCTGAGTTTATATCTGCTCCTGGGTACTGCTTACAATCTAGTACCTCATTTCGGAATCTCTGTCTGTTCATGATGTAATATAACATCTTCCCATATCACCTAGCCTTTCCTCTTGTGATTCTTGAACAAAACTCAGTTAGGCTTTCTCCTCTCTCATTCCCTGTCCCAAGTTTTTCATCTCCCTGGACATATCGTATCACCCTTTCAATATCGTCATATACTTTCTCTATTTCTTCATCTTTATCTTGCTACGTTTATGTGTATAGTGGAACTGTCTTTGTCAATGTTGGTTTGCTATCACTGAACTGTTTACGGTGTTACAATTTCTACTCTACTTTCCTTTTCATAACGAGATCCACTACTGTTTTCAGCTGCTGTTGATATTAATTTATACTCATCTGAACATAAATTCTTGTCTTCTTTCCATTTCACTTCACTGACCCCTAATACGTCTCGATTGAGCATTTGTACTTCCGTCTTCAAATTTTTTAGCTTCCCTACCACTTTCAAACATCTGACATTCCACGCCTCTGCCGTAGAACACTACATTATCTTTGATTATTCAGTGAGCCGTGCTTGGCTTGTGTTCGTGCCTTATCTCATTTGACATCCTGTTTGTACTGTACTACCACCTCTTTATGTTAATTTTCATTACTGTTGTCACAGAGTTGCTGCCTTGCAGGCCCGTGGGCGGCAGCAGCAGCTTTTATCGATATAAGCCCCTGTTCACTGCTGTTACTTCCTCGTTGTCGTGTGTTGTTAGGTAAGTAAGGATCTGCCAGTGAGTTGTGAGGTGATAGCAGTGCAGTTCGGACCTGGCAGTGTTTGAGTTAGGACGCGGCAGAAGTTGAGTAGGGGCGCGGCTGTTGTGATTTCCGGACAGCCATGACTCTCCCGATGGTTGCCGATACATATCACTTGAGTGCGGACCACCTAGGTTGGTCGTCGGTCGGTGGTGTTGTAAGACGACGTGTATGTTGGCCAGCGATCGCTTATGGGTTGCCTGCATGTGCCGACTGGTGATTCGTCCTTGTTATTGCACAGTCGCTTTAGTTAGTATTATCTAGTCCTTCGTGCGAGTGTTCTTGAAAGTGTGTGGGTTGTGATATCGACTGTTCAGTTATTTTAGTACTGTCTCTATGCTGGTGTGTGGCAGTCGGTCGGTTGGTGTGGATCAGCCAGGAAATCTTCACGCTGTGCTGCGGGCCGGTCCCGCTGGCGGTCTCTACGCAATGTGGGAGTGTGTGCGAACTGTTCCGATTGCTATGGGCTTCGTGGCTCACCAACCCAGGACATCAAAGTTGAGTGGAGATTTAATTAACGAGGCCAGGCTGTTCACATTGTGCCATTGGTTATCATGGTTGGCTGTTGGGGGTATTCCCGCGAGCAACAGCGAGTGTTCGAGTTGGTGCCATCCGGTGGAGTTTAACTGTATTTTGGTTATTTGAAGTCCAAGTATAATACCGAAATTTTTTGCCTTGTGGCTGTTAGCGTTCCGATTACCTGCTCTTGTCTCTGACATAAAATTCAGGCAGTGTCCTTTCCTATCCCTGTTGTCACGGACCAACACAGTTTTGACAGCTTATGCATATTTGGTTGAAGGCGGCTATGCATTTTACGTTTTGGCTTTGGAGTTCCTTGTGCACTGGTCAGGTGGAATGTGAGCCGTCTTGTCGGTAGGTCCGGTGACTGTCTATAGGTTGGGTTGCCGGTGGATCGGATATAGTTGGGCTGACTACCTGTCTCCCCGAAGCAAACATTAATAATTCAAGTACAGAACGACCCCTGGAAATTTCTGAGTGCCGCTGCCTGTACTGCATTTTTTTTATTGGTACTTGATTGTGTATTTTAATGGCTTATAGCCGATGGTTTGAATCTCTATGCTTTTAGTTGGTTTTAAATAATGGTCTTTCAACCACTCTAAAATTGTTAAATCTTAGACTGTTTTGGCCTTCAGCCTGTGTAAAGTATAGTTTAAAGATAAAGCTTTGGGAATTCTGTCTACTAAAAATTATTTTAGTTGTTTTAAGTAATCAGCTTCAGCTGTTTTTAAATTAAAGTTCTTGTCTTTCAAGTATCAGACTGTTTGGGGCCTTCAGCCTAATGGAAGGTAAGGCCTTCTGCCTGTGCTTTTTTAAAATTAATCTTACCTGCAGTCTTAAATCATGGGCCTTCTGCCTTCTTTAAAATAAACTTGTTTGCTTTTCAAGTGTTAGATTTGTTGATCCTTCAGCCAAGTTATAGAACTTATTTATGTGAGGCCTTCTGCATTCTAAATATTCGGTTTTGAGTTTGAATTTTAAGTTAATGGCTTTCAGCCGTTTTTAAATTTAAGTGGTTGTGATCTTAAGGCATAAGATAGTGTGGCCTATTCAACCGATAACTAAGTTCAAAAATTTTGCTGTGTTGTTTGGACAACTTAATAAAATTATATGTGTTTGAGTGTAACTGACAGACCCCTTATGGCCCCTTTCCACAATTCCAAGTCCCTGTTCTGTCCTGCGGACTTAAGCAGGGCATTTCATTCTGTAATGGCGACTTCTGCCACCGAATGCGTCCGGATGACCAAATGTAGCGGGAAGACACCAAATATAGTGGGTGATGCCAGGAGGTGCCATATTAGAACTCGTAGAGAGCTTCCCAAGTGAATTATTATTTTTTTTAACTACGGTGCCCTCGTTCCTCTTGGTCTCCATCACAGGGCTCTGCAATGCTGAGGAAGCAGTCCAGTGGTCCGTGTAATGCAATTCTGTGTCAAGCCGGCCTTGTAGGCCTGTGGAGTTACGGAGTTGTCAGGATACCAGCTGCCGACTCAGCTGTCCCCATCCTCGTTGCCTCCGCTCCGTTCCTAGGAGACGCCGAGCGGTGAGCTGACAACTGCAAGATGGTCTGCACGATGTTCCTTTGCCGGGGTGGCATAGGACGCAGCGACTGCAAGCGGCCGCAATCCGCAGCCGAGTCTGCGACCCTCGCCCCGGCTGTCACCGGCGTGTGTTGGGAGCCATGACGCCTGCCGGCACTAGCGAGCCATGGAGTGGCTCCCCGCTGGCTGGCTCGATACGGACCCTACGTCGCCCTCAGAGGATCGAACCAACGACCCGCCGTGGACTGGGGCGCTGGCGCCCCATCTGAAGTTGTGTGTAGCAGGTGGTACGGCACGCCCCGCCGTCCGAGAGAGTCTCGTTAGAAATCCGCACCTGTTTATACGCACCTGTGCGCCTCTGTTTTGATAATGCGCCATGCCACACCCCAGTTGCGCCAGTGGGTCCCTTCTACCTGTAGCTTGCGCAATGCAAACCACTTCATTTACACTTTTCAGCAGTTCGACAGCCCTCTGGCATCCATTCTACTTCGCAACGGTTGGTATGTGTAACTCACTGCAGTCTGGCCCACACCTGGCTGTAACTTGTGCTCAGAATATCGCACAAAACTAACTGACCCTATTATAAACGGTAGTGCCGCTACATTAGTCCCCTCTTTGGAAAGACCCGGTCCCTGAGTCGACCCTTAACTAGCTCTTAAACTGTTTGGGTCGGCATCTATGGTGTATTTCCTTACTACTAGAAAACTTAAACGTGGTCTAGTGCCCAGTTAAACACATGACATGAAACGAAATCTAAAATTCCTTACAGACGACCACTGCTCGACCAACCCCTTAACTACTCGTCTCACTCCCTCGGTATCCAATCCACTCGGACTTGGACTGCCCTTGGTTCCCTTTTGGAATTAGCTCTCTGCCTGATCAGAAAGAAAACAACACATAACAAAGCTAAGGCTGTGGTGACACTTGGCACAGAGGTGATCAAAATGATCGTCATTGGCCGTTACAATTCGCTATACTGAGTGACATGTTGAATAAGCTGTTCGGCTGATATGCGTCCTTTGCTCGAAATTGAACTGATTTAAGGATCTCAACAGAACTGGCTCCTGAGTTTGATTTAACAAGGTCAGATTCTGTCTTGGCAAACTCTAAAATGGCATCTGGCCAGTACAGCTGTGGCTGCGAAACATTCAACAGTGTGACTCCTGAAATTAACACTGACAGGTTGGTCCCAAATACGTTACGATTCCGATCGCCTCGAGCTCTGTACGTTTCGCTTCTGCAAATACTAGCCACTCAAAACAGAAACTTGCCACTGTTATCAAATTCTCGTAGGTAGAGAAGATCCAATGCATCTCGACCCGTTGCTAGCTCAATTTTGGCTCCACGCTGTCCCTTGGACAGTCTATTCCTTTCCCCCTGGCTAAAAATAACTGCACCGTGCATGTGTCCGGATTGGTACTTACCACCCTGGCCGGGCATACCAATACATTCCCTCTTTGGCAGGTTCGTAATTCCTCCCTTGCCATCTCATAGTACCGGTTTCTAGTTGCTGAGATCAGCAATACCTCTTTAGTTTACACTTCCACAACCCAGCACCGATTGTTTGACTTCTTTAGTCCTTACATTTAAATTATATGAACTGGTGCAATAAACAAGTCTGTCCTGACCCAGCACAGTAGATAACTAAAATTTTAAACATGAAATCGTACGACTCTGACATTGTTCAGGTAACAGTTTATGGATGTTACCTGTGGGTATAGTATGTCTTATTGAATCACTGGAGGATATTGAAATTTTGGGATCACTGGGTCGTTTTGTGAAGAGTAGTGTTGTACGCGTACAGGAGGGGAACGACGGGCGAGTAGTCCCCTTTAACGTGGATCATTTTAGCGCTGTAGACGCGAATTTGAGGAAAGGAGTTTTAGTAGCAAATTTAGATTTGCCAGGGGCGACTTCCTAATGCCACTAGACACACACTCATGGGAATTAGGTGTTAATGCTAATGTACGCTGTTCAATTGGTTTGTTCATTATGTCGAACGCCCTTCACGACAGCTCTGCATTGGCAACAGTTTCCCCTAGCTGAGATAACATTCCACCAAATTCCATAGTTCGTTGACCAAGGTCGATTTTGGCATGATGTTGAAGCAAGAAATCTGCTCCTAGGATCATGTCGTAGCCATCACTTACCCATGGTACTACCTCCATGCATGCTTTAAATCGGACTTTCTCTATTCGAAAGTCAGCTGTGACCGACCCCAAGGGCGTGACCTCCTTATCCCCCACTCCACGCAATCTGTAACGTGGTGGGTCTAGCTTACTTCGTCCCATTATATTCCTAGTAGCCAATGACACTTGCACCCCTGTATCCAAAAAAATCTTAAACTTTTTAGTTCCTATGGATCCTACCACTGGGCATTCCACCTCTGCATACGTATCCGTAGAACTGAAATTAAACGGGAGCTCCTTTAGGTGGGTCTTGGGCCCCCTCTGCCGTTTAACGATTGTCTAACTCTCCTATCTCCACTTCTCCAACCTCAACGCTGCTGATTTCCACAACTTCCTGTATTCCTTGGTGACTGGGGATATCGCCTCAGCACATGTCCCGTACGACAACACTTATAACATTTTATACCCGCTGTAAAACACTGTTTGACTTTCACGTACCCCTGTTGCCACGTCTATTTCCACTCATTGAATTGCCAGCTGAATGACCGAATGCAAATCTTTCAGTTCCCTTCACGCACTTTCCGTGACATATGCGCCGGTAACCCTCTCAAAAATACATCATGTGCTCTTTGCTCGGCCTCTTGCAACAGAATACTACACTCCTGGAAATGGAAAAAAGAACACATTGACACCGGTGTGTCAGACCCACCATACTTGCTCCGAACACTGCGAGAGGGCTGTACAAGCAATGATCACACGCACGGCACAGCGGACACACCAGGAACCGCGGTGTTGGCCGTCGAATGGCGCTAGCTGCGCAGCATTTGTGCACCGCCGCCGTCAGTGTCAGCCAGTTTGCCGTGGCATACGGAGCTCCATCGCAGTCTTTAACACTGGTAGCATGCCGCGACAGCGTGGACGTGAACCGTTTGTGCAGTTGACGGACTTTGAGCGAGGGCGTATAGTGGGCATGCGGGAGGCCGGGTGGACGTACCGCCGAATTGCTCAACACGTGGGGCGTGAGGTCTCCACAGTACATCGATGTTGTCGCCAGTGGTCGGCGGAAGGTGCACGTGCCCGTCGACCTGGGACCGGACCGCAGCGACGCACGGATGCACGCCAAGACCGTAGGATCCTACGCAGTGCCGTAGGGGACCGCACCGCCACTTCCCAGCAAATTAGGGACACTGTTGCTCCTGGGGTATCGGCGAGGACCATTCGCAACCGTCTCCATGAAGCTGGGCTACGGTCCCGCACACCGTTAGGCCGTCTTCCGCTCACGCCCCAACATCGTGCAGCCCGCCTCCAGTGGTGTCGCGACAGGCGTGAATGGAGGGACGAATGGAGACGTGTCGTCTTCAGCGATGAGAGTCGCTTCTGCCTTGGTGCCAATGATGGTCGTATGCGTGTTTGGCGCCGTGCAGGTGAGCGCCACAATCAGGACTGCATACGACCGAGGCACACAGGGCCAACACCCGGCATCATGGCGTGGGGAGCGATCTCCTACACTGGCCGTACACCACTGGTGATCGTCGAGGGGACACTGAATAGTGCACGGTACATCCAAACCGTCATCGAACCCATCGTTCTACCATTCCTAGACCGGCAAGGGAACTTGCTGTTCCAACAGGACAATGCACGTCCGCATGTATCCCGTGTCACCCAACGTGGTCTAGAAGGTGTAAGTCAACTACCCTGGCCAGCAAGATCTCCGGATCTGTCCCCCATTGAGCATGTTTGGGACTGGATGAAGCGTCGTCTCACGCGGTCTGCACGTCCAGCACGAACGCTGGTCCAACTGAGGCGCCAGGTGGAAATGGCATGGCAAGCCGTTCCACAGGACTACATCCAGCATCTCTACGATCGTCTCCATGGGAGAATAGCAGCCTGCATTGCTGCGAGAGGTGGATATACACTGTACTAGTGCCGACATTGTGCATGCTCTGTTGCCTGTGTCTATGTGCCTGTGGTTCTGTCAGTGTGATCATGTGATGTATCTGACCCCAGGAATGTGTCAATAAAGTTTCCCCTTCCTGGGACAATGAATTCACGGTGTTCTTATTTCAATTTCCAGGAGTGTATTTGCTTCATCGCTGTGACCCCGCTCGTAAGTATATTTATTAATTTCCCCTACCCTGTCCGCAAATTTCTCTATCGTCTCCCCCTGTCTCTTTGTCATTGTACTTAACCTCTCTCTAGAGTACCGCGCGCTATTGTGTTTCTCGTACTTTTGTAAAGGCCCTTCCATTAACTGCCTAAACTGCCCTGCCTTCCTTAAGGCCTCAGAATACCTTACATACGTCTTCGCTTCACCCGTTAATCTAATCTTGGTTACATGTAACAACTGTTCATCAGACCAACCATTCATCACTTCCTAGTCCTCCACAAACGAACATACATCCTCAGATGCCTTGCCAGAAAACGGTATAATCAAACTTGCGGCAGCTCTTGCACCCTAGGCAACAATTACTGACCAGATACGGTTTCTCTCTCACTTCTAGATGTTAATTCATTTCTAAACTGCCTATTGTCTGCTGTCAATTGTGTTGCTTTCCTTCCCAGTTAGTCCCGAAACAAAACATTTAATTACAAGAATAATCTAACTTTCTACAGCTCCGTATCATCATACACAGTATCATCACACTCAAACCAATAATCAAGGGCCACAAAAACAAAATAAATAAATAAAATAAATCTTACTGCCTCAAATACACTAACTGTGGTGTCACCGCCAGACACCACACTTGCTAGGAGGTAGTTTTAAATCGGCCGCGGTCCATTAGTACATGTCGGACCCGCGTGTCGCCACTGTGTGATCGCAGACCGAGCGCCACCACAAGGCAGGTCTCGAGATACGGACTAGCACTCGCCCCAGTTGTACGGACGACTTTGCTAGCGACTACATGGACGAAGCATTGCTCATTAGCCGAGCCAATAGTTAGAATAGCCTTCAGCTAAGTCAATGGCTACGACCCAGCAAGGCGCCATTAGTAACATTGCATGTATCTAAAGAGTCTCACTTGTATCGCCACAAGCTCCAGATGTACCAGAAGGATGGATTAAAGTTAAGTATTCCAGAAGCTACGTACTTTTCTTTATAGCATTCATTACGTATCCTGTTTCAGATCTCACGCCTTCCTGCTTTAGCTTAGCGCGTGCCTTTCGGCTTCCTCTCATTGTGTCTAGGCTGTCTTGTCTAGACACAACACTAACACTTAGCCTGACAACAAAAAAATACTATGCCTACGCAAAACATCTACAATCGAGCTTTCCAGGAGGCATACTCGACACAACAACAAAAAAGAGGCAAGAAAACGTCCATTACTCAAAAGAAAACTAGTTGAAACTCACCCCATCTCGTGACTGTAATGCTGGTGGTTGGCTCGAACTTCGTACTGTACAGATGACGGCCACTATTCTGACACCAAATGTAATGGCGACTTCTGCCACCGAATGTATCAAGATGACCAAATTAAGCGGGAGGGCGCCAAATGTAGTGGGTAATGCCAGGAGGTGCCGTATTAAATGTCGTTGAGAACTTCCCAGGTGATTTATTGTTTCTTTGGCTAGAGTGCTCTCGTTCCTCTTGGTCTGCATCACAGGGCACTTCAATGCTGAGGAAGCACCACAGTGGCCCATGTAACGCAATTCTTTCTCGAGCCGGCCTCGTACACCAACAGAGTTGAGGCGTTGTCAGGATACCGGCTGCCGACTCAGCTGTCCCTGTCCTCATTGCCTCTGCGGCGCTCCGAGGAGCCGCTGACCAGCCTGCTGACAACTACAAGATGTTCTGTGCCGTGTTACTTCACCAGGGTGGCTTAGGACGCGGCGACGACAAGCGGCCGCGATCCGCAGCCGAGTCTGCGACCTTCGCCCCGGTTGTCACCGGCGTGTGTTGGAAGCCAGGATGCCTGCCCGCGGTAGCGAGCCACGGAGTGGCCTGCCACTGGCTGAGTGGCTGCGAACCCTACGTCGGGCTCAGAGGGTCGAACCAACGACCCGCCGTGGACTGAGGCACTGGCGCTCCATATGCTGTAGTGTGTAGCCGGTGGTGCGGCACGCGCCGCCGTCCAGGAGAGCTATCACCCTTGAATGAATCTCGTTAGAAATCCACAGCTATTTAGACACGGCTGGGTGCCTCTGTTTGCTAACGTGCCTCTCCAAGTCTCGTACTCACCACAGCCTGGGTGCACCAATGGGCCCCTTCTGCCTGTGGCTTGCGCCATGCAAACCGCTGCGTTTACGCTTTTCAGATGTTCAACTGTCCTGTGGCCTCCATTCTACTTCGTAACCACTGATATGCGTAACTCACTGCAATCTGGCCCGCACCCGGCTGTAGCTTATGCTCAGAATATCGCACAAAACCAACTTTCCTATCCTAAACGGATGTGGCCCTACAGTTCAGTCTTTTTCTTCTGGCACGTCCTCCTTTGCAGTCCTCCCGGAGATTCGAATGGGGACTGTTGCTGAATCTTTTGCGAATGAAGAGGTCATCATGACCCTTTTCCATTGACAGCCACATGTAACGTGGGTAAACTTTTGTGTCTTTAATGCAGTGGTTTCCATTTCCTTCTGCATCCTCAAGCAATTGGTCAAGCTAATACTTTCAGCTTTAGTGGCAATTTCCCACCACAAGGACGAAAGAGTGCCTTGAACCTCTTGTTCGCTCTCCCGCCCTGTTGGACAAGGTCGTTGGTAGAATGAGGGTGACTTCTTGTGCCGGAAGTTTTCGGTTGCTAGTGCTGATTATTAAACAATACTCAAACGGTGGCTGGTTCCGAAAGCGGGACCGATGACGTTTTGATTACTAATCAAGAGCACTACCCTTGACCATGGGTGTTCCCCTTTCCCAATACTAACGTAGTTTGTAGTGCAGCGCTCTTAAATTAACGTGTGACCTTGCAACGTTTATCACTTAAGTATTAGTAATGACATACGATCATCTTTACCTACTAACTGTCTAAGCCCTATATAACGTAAAAATTTTGTTTTATTTATTTTATTTATTACTATCTATAATATTTTTACGTGATGAACATCTGCCTCACTCGCAATTCGTTTTCGACTTGTCTCTATTAACGGCAAAAACTGATGAAATTGTTGGGACCCAACCTGCGCAGCAAGTTCTCTCGTGCAACAGAACACTGACTATGTTTGAAGAACATATCAGTTTCCCTCTACTCATTCAAAGTAGAACACACACGTCCAAATCTCTCGCTTTTTCAGTGCCACTGACTAGGGTAATACATACATCATTCACTAATCAGGTTTCTTTGCCGACATTCTGTTGACTTTTTATTGTGCACCGCCTCTTTTTTCGACTGAAGTCGTGGATCATCTGGCCAAAAGGTATGGGCAACAGTCGATAGGTCGTGGTGTCCTGATTGCTTGCACTGTGCGTTCTCCTACCCCGAACCCACTGTGAAGCTATCCGTATGTCCTTATGAATTCCTCGGTTTGTGAGACCACTGTGGCATCTGGGAAAGACTTATGGGCGGGAAATATCGAATGGTATTTGCCATGTATGAGAGTGAAACTATAAATTACAGTATCCATAATTTATATCTTAAACAACGTTAGCGTTTGCAAGCATTGTGAAGTTACGATTCACAATCTCAACTCAATTAATATACGGCAGTTGACATTGACAACGATCATTATTGATTGTCAGGGTTCAGAGCCAAGTTAGGATATAAATCAGGATAAGACGTGATCCTGTTGTACTTACAGACGCACGACATGATATGGTAGGCATCAGTGATTGCATGGGTAGCAAATGACAGCGAATGAAGACAGCTCTCCTACTGGGATAGAACGACCGTTCGAAGGCCGCCGCCTCTATTCCAACGAACGTATCTTTGTACCTATCTGCCCATGTTTTCCTGCTGCAGCTATGTATTCTCACCGTGCTCTTTTCCATCTGGCGTCGAATCGTAGTACTCGAGAGAGTCCTGTGTCAATGCCAGTCTTGTGTGCCTCTCCGGATGTCCACCACCGATGGGATGTTGCTATCTTGCTCTGTTCCGAAATCCCATGGGAATGTTAAAAGTAAGCTCCTTTTCATGTACACGGTCTGTATCTTCAGCTCTTCTCCACATCGCCAGTCTGAATGTTACTGTTCTCCATTCTACCCTGTCCGAACCTTAATTTCTCTGTAAAAAGAAATATATTCCCCCAGCGCCGGTCTATAGCTTCGCACTTCCTCAAATTTTCTGTCTAACCTGCCACTTCGAAGCCAACATTGGTCAATTGCATAATTTTATAAAATCTCTCTTACTCTTTCCAATACCTCCATGAAAAGGTCTCTCCCATTACCTTAGCGCCCATCTCTGCTCAAAAAGTGAAACATAGACTGGACGTCGTAGCCCGTCAACCAGTGACGAGGTGTATTCATCCCGCCAGGACCTTCTCGCCACCGTGAGGAAACAAAACGGTGAAATAAGTAGCGCTCTTTTAGTATCGGCTAGGAGAATCACCCGTACCTCTGTGATGGCACAGATTGTGGTGTTTCTTGGTCGATTTTGTAAGGACGCTTCCTCGATACGGAGTCTATGACCCTCCATGCCCGGCTCGTTGGTTGGTTGGTTGATTTGGGGCGAGATCATCAGTCGCATGGGAATAGCGAAGAATGGAAAAGGAAGTTGGCCGTTTCCTTTCAAAGGAACCATCCTGGCATTTGCCTGAACCGAATTAGGAAAATCACGTGACACCTAAATCAGGATGACTGGACGCGGATTTGATCCTCGGCGGGAATAACGTTTCTCTGACTTCGTCGATCGTCATCTGCTGCTTCTTAAATTTAGGTACCTCGCCCCCGTTGATATAGCACAGTCATTCTTCCTTCGCGGAAATGGCTCTTATAGACGTTGGACTTCGTTCAGCTTGTACATTGGCAAAAATGGGCTGTCCTGCGTCACTTACGCTGTGCTATCAGTCCTGTTTTTTATACACCTAAATGCCACATTGTGGGCAGAGTACCGACCGGTACAAGTGTCGTTGCCTGTGTAGGATAACTAGGTGTGGAACATCTTTACACTACATTCTTTAACCTATTTCGGTGGTGCGAACGCAAGACGATACAAGAAGATTAAATGTAGAGAACAACACCAAAATCAGAGTAGCGCCACATATTTAATAGTAACAGTGGGTATGATGGACAGAAAGTGTGGGTAACCATTCGACGCCGAATTTAATGTCGAAAGCGTATGGATAATGCGTATTAGGAGAAAATCCATTTAGGCTGCGTAGGTCCTAGAACAGTTCCACTTGTTTTGCAGCCTGCAGCCCACAAAATTTCTCACATTCAGTATACTCTTTGATTCACATAAATGTCTATTACACATACCTCTCCAAAACTATTAATCTGCCTTCAGATAAATATGTCTTCGACGTCCATTAATTCTCCATAATCATCTCAATAAATACACAAAAATGTCTCCATGCTCCATAATGTCTCTCTCGAAAATTACTCTCATCATACAAAATATTCTTACACTTTACATTATTCATATAAAGAATTACTCCCTACGTATATGTCAGTTTACACATTTTTACTACTTGCCAGAACCAGGAACTGTCATCTCATTCCATTTCATTAACTTTCCTCTGCTTTTACCTGAAGTCATGAACCACATTTAAAAGTTTACATAGAAATCTCTCCTGATACTAATTTTCTCTATATCTTAATAGATGTTTTCTTCAGATCTAGCATTTAACTCTACTCTTTATGACATAACTGTTATTATAATCTCATTTTGGACAATGACACATATTATTGACTTTTTGACATCTCAGCTACTACTTTAACATTAACTTCATAACAGCATGATGAATGTACCACATGTTTTACAAAATTATTCATAAACGAAATATTCCCTTGTCGGCTCTTCGCTGTATAGTGACAAGGCCACAGCGGCGCACCAGTAACGTGCAGATTGTAGCAGAAAAGAACGCGTCGCACGAGTGACATGTAAGCAGTATCATTTCTATACTGATTGTATTTATCTAGTGGTTTACCAATAAACCGGAGTCTGCTACCTGCATTACCCACGACTGAACCTGTACTACCGTCGCTACTAAGTGTTACACCCTAGTATTAGCATGAGTTCACACGTTCCAACTGTGACTCACAAATATTGTGTTCGTAGGGTACTATGTTTTGTCGGATTGTGAAGTGCACAATTTTATGTTTTTTAACATTTAAAGCAAGCTGCCAATCAATCCAGCACATATTGTCAACGTCTGTCTGAATATTTGTGCGGCTTCATTGAGATTTTACTTCGTTGCAGATGACTGCATCTTCTTCAAAAATTCTGAGGTTACTATTAATACTGTCCGCAACATCATTAATATACAACATGAACACCAGAGTTCCCTGGTGTGCGCCTTAAGCTGCTTCTGCAACTGACAATGAGTCTCCATCCAAAATAACATGCTGCGACTTACCTATCAAGAAATCATCAGTCTAGTCAAGTATTTTGCATGATACTTTATGTAATCGTAGTTTTGGTGATAAATGTAGGTGTAACGCTTTTCGGAAATCGAGAAATACTGCATCTACCTGACTACCCAGATCCGTGTCTTCCAGGATGTCATATGAGAAACGGGCGAGTTAGGTTTCATATGATCTACGTTTTCTAAATCCATGCTGGTTGGCATGGAGGAGGTCATTCTGTTCGAGATACCGAGTTATAACTGAGCTCAGAATGTGTTGTAATATACTATAACATATGGAAGTCAAAGGCACTGGAAGGTGGTTCTGTGGATCATTTCTATTACCCTACTTCGACAGGTGCGACCTGCATTTTCTTCCAACTACCGGGCACAGGTATTTATTCAAGTGTTCTTCGTTAGGTTATAGTTATTAGAGGGGCTAATTCAGCTTCGTATTTGGTGTAGAATCTGACTAATATCTCTCTTGCCTTTCTTTTCGGTGGTACGAGAATTAACTCTGGTCAATACTCTTTGGATTTTCTTTGTACGAAACATTCGGAAATGCCTAACACTAATAGAAATATAATTACTCCCCTCTGCTTTTCCTTTGCTGCTCTGAAATTCAGTTGCAGTCTCGTCCTTGAGTGGCCAGAAGCTACTTTTGCTGCTACTAACAGCCTTTACATATGTCCAGAATTTCTTTGGGTTTTCTGAAAGGCCAGTTGACAATATTTGCTTGAGTTCCAAACGCATGTCATCCACCATCTCTCTGTCTATAGCTCAATGCTTTGTTTTATATCTACCATGTATCAGCCCGTTTCTTTAGAAGTTTCTTTACAGTAACAATGTCATGGGGGAACTCTCCTATTATGAACTGTTATACTGGGTACATATCTATCCAGCGCATGACCAACTATACTTTTAAATCTGAGTCATAGTCCTCTACATGCTCCTGTCCTGAGCTAGAAGTCTCAAGTCCCTCACTGAGGTATGACGTTACTGTTTCTCTGTCTAGTTTGCTGAACAAATAATTCTTTTTGCTTGTTTTACCAGCTCTTCGTCTTTTGGTTTTCATTATGGTTATATCTGCGTTATGGTCACTGCTACCAGTTCCAATGTGGACTCTTTCAAAGTGATTAGGTCTGCCTGGGGCCATTAGAAATCGTGTATTTCCGTCACAAATGGGGTCAAGAAGTATCAGTTTTAGGCAGTTCCCCGAGGCAGGCATTCAGTAACGTTTCACACGATGTCCTTTCACGCCCAGCACTAATAAAACTGTAATTACTCCAATTGATTTCTGGATAATAAACGTCGCCTCCAATGATTACAGTATCATTAGTGTATATATAGATAAGCTAACAGGATTTTCTCTGAAGTTTTCGGTTACATAAGTAGGAGAATCTGGTGGTCGATAGGACGCTATTATAATTTTTCTCACATCCTTCATATTGGATCTTGACAAAATAATTTCTCATACAGTTTGAACTTATATTCCAGTGGATTTGAGTTTCGTGTCTAGTGCGACAAAAACACCACCTCCAATTCCTGTTTCCCTGTCCTTTCAGCATACGTTTAAATTTTCCCCTATGATCACACTACCGGTTTTAACCGGCTTTCTGTGGAAATTATTAAGTGAGCTTCATTGGTTTTTAGGAGTTCATTAAACTCTGCGACTCTGTTGTGAACGCTATGGCAGTTAGCTACTAAAACTTTTATACTCTCTTCTCCGGGAGGTATTTCTTTGGATCTTGCACTGATACCGCTGATTTTGCCACAGTTGCATGGATTTTTCTGTGTGTATCTAAGGTACATATCCTGTTTAGTGCTATCTTGACGTATGTCTATTTCACAGAGTAACAGCAAACAAAATCTGATGGTTCCCTAAGAATTTGAAACCCGTCACTTTTCGTTGCCGTCCTACCGTAACAGTTCACTTGATCCTTGGAATACTTCCAAAACAGAATTACCGCATTTTACATATCCATATACGATTGCATTAAATGAATTTCACCTCTGTGTTGGGAGCTACCGTGGTATTCTCATTGTAGTTTATAGACCAGCCCATAGGGTGGCCTACATATCCTGTGGAAATGTAGGCCTACTTCATAGTTCCACGCCTTCATACTCCTGTCAATCCGTTCCCTTCACTTGGCTGCTGTCGTTCTTACAGTCTTTATTGCCACGTCTATCACTTCCCTATATCGTAGGTGTTGCCACTGTGACACCACAATTTTTCTCTGTAGTTCAGTCTCCAGTGCCGCATTCTTTAGTACCCTCACCGGAGAAAATCCTGTTGCTCTGTGTAGCAGATCATTCATCACATTTTAGACGTCGTAGAGGAATACATCCCACTGGGTGAGTCAGTACAGTGGCTCCAGTCACTGCATGTTCTGGGAATCTGTCCACGTTGGGCAGCCACATGGTAGGAATGCCAATCGCAAGTGACACCTTTTCAGTATGCCATCATTTCAGCAGGGCTTTGCCGACCGTAGTGGCCGAGCGGTTAAAGGCGCTACAGTCTGGAACCGCACGATCGCTACGGTCGCAGGTTCGAATCCTGCCTCGGGCATGGATGTGTGTGATGTCCTTAGGTTAGTTAGGTTTAAGTAGTTCTAAGTTCTAGGGGACTTATGACCACAGCAGTTGAGTCCCATAGTGCTCAGAGCCATTTGAACCATCAGCAGGGCTTTTGGTGTGTATACTATTATCACTACTTAACCTTACCTCCAACGCCACATATGAAAGGCATACAGGAAATATTTCGTACTAATACCTATCCTCTTCCGACCTTCTACAAAATATTAACATGAAAGATACTTGACAAAAAATTTCACTTCAACAAATTGCACAAATAATGAAATCCTTCAGATATCGATCCGTAACTAAAGTTGTAACCAGAAAAAAGTTTCAGAACGTTTATGTTTCTGTTTTAAACAGTTTTTATTAATACTGCATATAAGATATAACATACATTTTAACATCTTGACAAATAATTCAAAATCGGAACATTAGTACACATTATTCCTCATATTGTGTCGGTATTTTATATATATTTATTTTTTGAAACTCAGTACAAATGTTGTAACTACTAACCGCAATATCTAATTATATCACAAAATCATCATTGCTCTCTTTCTCATGAGTAATTCACTATTTGTTACTACCACACTTTCTCATCACCACTTAACTATAAACAAATACAGATAGAAATAGGGCAACTTGTGTGATAACAGATGGTAATGTTCAACAAGAAGGCCATAAAATTTCTCATATTCAGTATACACTTTGATTCACATAAATGTCTTTTACATATAACTCTCCAAAACAATTATTCTCCCGTGAGATATATATGCCTCTGACATCTATTAATTCTCCTTAATCATCTCAATAAATACACAAAAATGCCTCCATGCTCCATAATTTCTCTCCCCATCATTACTCTCATCATATAAAACATTCTTACACTTTATATTATTCATATGAAAATTTATTCCCTACCTATATGTCATTTTACATATATTTACTACTTACCAGAACCATCAACTGTCATCTCATTCCGTTTCATTAACTTCCCTCTGCTTTCACCTGATTCATGAACGAAATTTAGAAGTTTACGTAGAAATCTCTGCTGATGCTAATTTTATTTTCTCAAGATTTTGTTAGATGTTTTCGGCAGATCTGGCATTCAACTCTATTCTTTCCGACACTACTGTTTTTATAATCCCATTTTGAACAGTGGCACAAGTTATTGACTTTTTGACATCTCAGTTACTACTTTAACATTAACCTCGTAACAGCATGATGAATGTGCCACATGTTGTACTAAATTACTCATAAATGGAATATTCTGACTGCTACATTCAATCTACTTAGTAAATTCTACTGTTTCCTTAAATATAAGTGTAGGAAAAAGTAAAATCTCACCCAGCTGGGGATGTACTAGACCCCACCCACTATATCAGCAAATGACCTGCTGGCTCACTATGCCCTGTTTGATTTCTCTCTGTCTTTTGGGTTATCCCTACATATGGTAATAATTTTGCAATGTAGTATAACTTTTAGTGTTGTATCATGATAACTCTTGGACGAGGCTTCCTTCATAGATCCCTATCCAAAGTGACGGTAAACATTAACCTATTCTTCCTTCATAATTACCTGGATAAAAACTTCGACTTCCATTCAGTACATTGCGAACCGGACTTTGCTTGCATTTTTAAGGTGTACAATGAGAAATGCTTTTAACCGTCTTGTAACTGTCTTTTCGTGCAATGAGCCCATCGGCTTACTCTTCTGCCTCATACTAACTTGGATGTACTTACTATCAGTATCTGTTATAGTAATGACAGTATCTTCCCTCGCTTCCGAAGTTTAATTGTTATTCTTCTCATCAGTTACTTTAGTCTTATTCTCCTGTTCTTCTATTCCTTCATGCAAATGGCTGACCGATTGCTTGATCTCCTGATTGTCATCCTGGGTTTGTGTTGCTGTTTCTTTTCTTGAATCCACATCTAGTTTAGTTTCGCCTCTATTTTTGTACTTATGATGTTGCAATCATGTGGCACGTCTGTTATATATCACGTCTGCTATATCTCTAATCTGCTGGTCATTGTATATCACATCATCTTGAATCTTCACTTCTAGTTCGATTATCAAACTTTCCTGTCATATGCTTTCCATTCCACAATTATGTTTGTGTAGTTGGTAGACGTTCTGCTGCAGTTTGCTGCCTCTTTCATTGAACTCTACATTTTTTCTTTAAGCAGCTGAATCTTTCCCTTCAGACCTCCTTGTTCTTAAAATATGTCCTCTATGTTCTCTTTGGCTTCTTTGTTTTCCTATGCTCTCTTTTCCTTCGTCAATAAATTTGTGATTGTTGCCACAGTTATTTGTGATTGATGCTCATCGATGTCACTTTTGTCTCTCGCTGGTTTCATTGGTATCTCAATGATATCTGGTAGAATGAAACAATGTGCTGTCAACTGACAATCTACAACCACTGATTCCTGAATGATTTCCATCTTCTTGCACCACTCTCTTTTTCCTGGCTATCACATCTTCAGTTTTGTTCTACGTCAGAAAACACTGTGACTAATGACAATTCACTGGCAGTTATTATAAAAGAATTACTGGTAACCTAAACTCCTCATAGTTAGCAATTTTTAAGTAAGCTTTCATCATTCCAACAACTATCACCTTATATATAGTCAGAAGGACAAGCCTACCAAAACTAAATACTCAATTCTACATTCATAATTTGGCATAAAACATTGAGGTAAGATACACATCATAACTTAATAAACATATCAGCCTGTAACCGCACACTTATCATTACAGCACATCTGAACTGCTGCTGCTAACTGTTGTTCTACCGCTGTAAACATGCATGTACCAACTTCCCATACTTCAGAGCAAAATTTTGAAAAATATTGAATGTGCTATTTGCATTTATCTGTGTTAATGACCAAGGGAACGTAGAGCTATGTATATGCTCTGAATGTGAAGCAGTGTAATTTACTATGGCGCTAGTCGATACTGTTATTTGCCCCAGCACAGGTTGCGTTGTTTGACATGTGAAGCGGTCACGTTTCATTGTTTACTACTTTCTGCTCACGCAGCTTGCTGACGGCTGTTGGGCTGTGCGTAAAGCCTGAAACGTCCCCTTATAACAATTCTACATGACTGTGCTTAACCTGACACACAATATTTTTAGCGCAACGCAATCTGACTTTCAAAATTTCCTACTAAAGAATGGCCCTGACAAACATTAAACTATACCTTTCACAAATCACTTACCTCACAAAAATCTTCGCTGCTCAAGCTACTGCAATACAGCGAGCGCCACTACTGCCAGCTAAATAAAAGATTCAAACTACTGAAGGCACTAACTACTGATAGGGATAGTTAGCAAATGAAAGATATTAATAGAGAACAAACAATGTATTTACCTTACTATCATCATATATAAATATATCAGTTCATGAAAAATTACAAAACTCCGCCATCTCTCTCCCCACATCCACCACTGCTGGCGGCTCACCTCCAACTGCGCAACGCTACGCGCTGTTCACAGCCAGCTGCCTAACACTACAATGGCGAGTATTACAACAATGCAAAGCAGACACAGACTGCCCACAGCACAGCCAGTGATTGTCATACAGAGGTGGCGTTACCAATAAAAAACCTAAACAGCCTACTTACATAGAGAAAACATAAACAGCCTACTTACATAGAGAAAACATAAACAGCCTACTTACATAGCCCCCATGCTCCCCACAAAAATTTTTACAAATGGTGTTGGGCACTGGCCAATACAGATTTGACAAAAATTTTTCACAATTACAGTAACAAAGATATAAAATGCACACACTTATTGATATTATGTTGGTCAAAAGCTCAAATTTTCTCACAGTCCATAAAGACAGTCCTAATCGTACATAACAGTAGAATAGCAGTGTTTTTTCTCAAAGTCTGAGCAGTAAAAGAAAATGCACACGGAAGTAGTGGATTTCCATGCAGTCTTGAAGAAGTAGTGTTGTCCTTCCAATGGAAAGACAGTGCTGACTCTCGACATGCAGACAAGTATTGGTCCACAACAGAGCAAACCCACAGCAGAGTCAGTCGAAGTTTTGATGAATGTTGGTAGGTAGGTCATCACAGAGCAGACCCACTGTAGTCCTGGTAGAGATTACGGTATTGGTGGGCCACCAGAGGTGCAGACTCACTGCAGTCCTTGTAGAGATAATGGTATTGGTGGGCCACCAGAGATGCAGACCCACTGTAGTCCTTGTAGAGATAATGGTACTGGTGGGTCATCAAAGATGCAGACCCACTGCAGTCCTTGTAGAGATGGTCAGCAGCCATCTGTTGTGACTGTGCAGGTGCACAATCACCATGGAAGAGTCTTGCGGATAATGTAGCAAGTCCATAACCACCACTTGTGCACTCACAAAGTTTTTGAAATTGTCCTTAGAACCAGCAATGCTGTTATCCAGTCCCTTGCTGAGTTAGTAACACACGTGCAAACACTAACAGTCCCAACTTCTCACATATTGTCCATATACTATGACCAACAGAAACGTGTGCAGTGAAATGTAACTTACAAGTTAATAATAAGATGAACTGGTGTCAATTACAATTTTATAAATTTACAACATGAAAATACAATTACAAAGGTACAAAATACATCATTAAAAACATAATAATACAGATAACCTTTGTAGTACAGGCTTTACAAAAGAATAGAAATAAACATATACATCAGTGTTACAAAAATAGTGACATAAGTACATACATAAAATAATGAGAATAGTTTTCGAAACATTAATTTCACACATGAACATTGAAATAGAACAGAATTGTAAACAACTTTACAAAGAAAATAACATATTATTAATGCAACTTATATTTGAGGATAACAGTATTCCTTCTCATAGTGAATATAGCTTAGTATTAGAAGAGAAAAAAATTCTATGAAACAGTACACAGAGACAGGAAGAAAACAAATACTCAAGGGTACACAAACACATAGTGGGATAACACCAATAGGAAAGGACAGGGTTCGTTTTCAGTGTAACATTTGGTACTGCAGTCCAACCCAAAACTTCATATATCTTTCCTCTTATTTCATCCTTTGTTTCCACCAAAAAAATCCTATCCAAGCATGCTTTCTGTATTCTGTTCATATTTCTTTCAAAATAATTATTTCTGATTGTACAATACTCATTTGGGCTCAAATCCTTTTTCATATAACTTCTCAATGCATTTTTTCCCTATTGTCCATAATCAGTTTCTTATATAGTCTACCCCCTCTTAAGCTAACTTAAATCTACTGAGCTCAGATGCTAAACTAAGGGACGAGGCAATGCAGCAGCACAAAATAAGTAACACAAACAGCAATGACCAAAAAAATGCAGAGTGCAAAGCAAGCAGCAGTAAATCTAATTTACAGATAAAATGCAAAATTACAACTAATATGAGCCAATGTGCAGCAACAATAAAAATAAATCAATAGTAAAACTAGCTTAACAGAGTAATACAAAGTGAAATTTAGTAGCACTATGCCTGGCAAACAGCAACAGCAAATGCAATAACTTATATCTAAACATGACATAGCTCAAGCAGAAAAAATATTACAGTAAAAACAACAATGCAGATAAGGGAAATGTATCATCTTAATGTCTATGTAATTAAAGTGGTGCACCACAAGAAGTTATTCTACCAAAAAGTTACCAATTACTTGAAAAGAAAATTATGAATGCAGTTACTAGTTCCTTCTTATTGTTCTTTCCTTTCCAAGTGCTCCTTTTTTAAAGAATGTGGATCATAAAATAATTATTTAATAGATCTGTTGACAGAAAGTGTTCACATTAGCAAATGCATTTTATTTTATAAAAGCAATGCTGCAACACAGCTGGAAAACAGATGTCAAATGAAATAAGCAACTATGAAACGCAAAGTATAAAAATATCATTCAGTAGTCATGTGACATTTCATAAGTTAGTAGAAATTCTCTCAACTCTCGTAGAAAGACGCTTGTCGTAATCAGGTGTGCAGATGTACGAATATTTCCCATCAATTCATAAGCATTTCAGTAATTAGCACAAAGTGCGAGTAATCATATGTTTTCAAGTAACGAGGGTGTCGCATTAGCGATGAAAGGCACACCCTAATGGCTTGTTCTCCAGGTGTTTGACACAGCTGTGTGCCCACAACGCATTACAAAAATCATATGTGGTTAATGGCGTCCCCTTTTTTTTTTTACCTGTGCCGCTGAAAAGGGCTCGCAATAATGGCTTTTTCTCCAGGCGTCTGACATAGCTGGGTGCCCGCGACGCATTACGTGCAGGTGGTCACTTAACTTTCGTACGGAAATATTTACGACAGCACTACCGTGGTAGTCTCATATAAAAATACTTCACAGGTCAAGAATTAGCGTTGCAAATCTGTAGAAACAAAACCCTATAAATATAACAGTGTCCAAAAAATTTTCAGTGGCATTGTGATACAGTCATGCATATACACACACATTTCATAATTCTTAAAGTACGATTCTTGGTTTCCAACAACCTTTTCACAAGTCAAGAGTCCCTACCCACTATTCATTACTCCTTACCTTATTACACATATACGTATCCATCGACACTCGTCAATATTTCGTCATTATAAATATGAAGCATAATCAAATAACTCATATAGCCTCAGCCGATTAATCATAAACATACCTCAGCAGCATAATACACATCGTCGTCGTAAAAAAATAACATCATAACACCTCAGTCAAATCTCAAAATCGTCGTAGCTTCCTCCAAGAATTAAAAAATTCTCTGCTCATGTCAAAAGTGTCATCTGCCTCAAACGTACTTTAAAAATCATAATCCCTTTACCAAATACATCATTCAAAGCTCTCATAGTATCACAATGGTTCCGAAAAAATATGAACAGTTTACAAAGTACAGACAAAATACAGTTTCATAAGTGTGAAGTTACCCACCTGTATAATTGCGTAAACATCTGTCACTGATGTAATAAAAAAAGTTTCTTTCTCTGTTAAATGATCAGATAGCTGTGTAATTTGTGTGTTAGAGAAATATGGTACCGATGTGTAAAGTTGTATAAGCAAATACCATATTAGCTAGGGTTCCTTGTGGTTGCCACACACATGGTACACAAAGTAAGCGTGTACCCCCCTGAGGATAAATGTAATTATACCCTCAGGTGTTACAAATTACAGCAATGGAATGAAATGTATCACGGAAAACTTTCTTTGTAATTAAAAAATCTTTGAAAATAAGTGTTTTAAGTATAAGATTAATCACTCAAATGCGTGTCCTGTAGCGCTAAATGCGCGTCTTGCTGTAAGATAATTCTGTGGAACTGTCGTAGTTATCGTCCTCTGTAAGCAAGGTTCTGCTAAAGTCAATGTACTTACCTCATGATACACAAAAGTGAAATGCTTTGCGTATAGATATCTTAGTTATTACGCTTATTGCCGTGATGAGGAAAGTACTGTACAGTAACGTATTGTTATGCCACGAAAAAGGCTGTCTCATTGTTGCTATACCACAAAAGTTACTACTAAAACATGTTTTTCTTCCTAGAAGAATTCAGAAAACTGTGCAGATATAAAACAGATACACTGCAAAAGCAACATTGTAAATTGTCACTCATTAGTAGCGTCGTGATAAAATCGTGTAACTGTCACATAAACTAACCTCTGTGTCATCTGGTATCTCTCAGAAAGTACTTTAAATCCGGAATGTATTTTCAAGTAAACCAAAATATTGCATTAAAATCTCATGAGCAGTACCAGTACATGTTCTATGTATGTAAGCCTGATAGTCGTTACGTAATCGTGCAACTAGCAAGCAAGAACGTACAAATACAACACTGTGTCGTCTGTTCACTATAACAATGCATTCGTAATTTCTGTTTAAATAAGTTCTCATGGTTCTTGGCTGGATATTTAACTTCAAACATTGTTGCATGGTAACAGTTTCTAAAGCATACTAGTAACGTCAAGTGAAACGTTTTATGGCAAAGACAAAGTTAAAAGGCAGATTATCTGTCAATAAATGGTTTTACATGAGAAATGTGGTGTAAACCTTTACTCTTCCTAGTACGCAGAATTTCAACTTGAATGCAATTATCATGCGGTATTCGTCCGTAAAGAATACTGGAATTTTGCTCAAGGTTAGCGTCAATGTTATTTTTCTCTGAGCCAGCCGGCGCACGCGGCTGCCTGCGGTGTGAGTCATTGTCTGTTTCTTTGTTGGCGCGCGTCGTTACTGGGATTAGGAGGCCTAACTTCCACAAATTCGCCTTGCCGAGAGGGCCCAGCTCTGTTTAAAGCTCGCCAGTTCTGATGAAATTGACGTCTGTCGTTATGATCATATCGTCTGTCGTCATGTCGGTAGATTCCGTAGTTTCTTCCTTGTCCGTCACGTGGTGGAGAATTTCTCCCTGAATCGTAACTGTGCGCCGAACTGTTGCGTCTGAAGTTATTCTGCCTCCCTTGATAATATTTATTTTGGTTCCCGTATTGTCTGTTTCTCTGATTGTCTCTGTGATAGTCATTACTACGGAAATGCGATCTTTCTCTGTAACTGTTACTCTGCCAATGGTTGTCATATGGGTGGTGTCTGTTTTGGTCACGATTTGTGTTGTGAGAATAGCCTTGTCGTGTCAAGTTATTACTTCTTTCATCGCGGAATTGCGACGGATGTGACCTGTAATTGTTGTGTTCCTGGTTTCGCGTTCCGCGATTGTCAGTGTCAATTTCTAATTCTTGTAACAGTCCCTGAAATGCTTCAATGTCGTCTTTGCAACGTCCTGCCAAAATAATATGTCGTAAATGTTCAGGCAGTTTGATTAAACAAATGCGGATGAGTTCTGAGGGGCTGTATGGGTTTGAAAGATACTGATTCTTATGCAACATGTCTTCAAAATATTTCACAAGACTGGAAAATTCAGACTGTTCAAAGTGTTTCATCATTATGATGCCATGTTTTACGCGGTCTTGTGTGGCTTGAGACCAATATGCTGAGAGGAAGGCATGGTAAAATTCTCCTTCACTGTGGCAATCGTGAATTACCGATCGCATTCTTACAGCTGGTTCATTCTCCAAGTAGCCACACATAAATTCTAATCTGTGCTCCAATGACCAGTTGGGAGGAAAACAATGAGAGAATTGATGGAGCCATGCTTGTGGATGAATGTCGTTGCCAGAATTCTTAAATGTTTTGAATTTACGTGTAGTAATGAACAGCTTATAGTCAAAATCATCATGTCGTCGAGTCGCATATCGGTCATTGTTAGGTCGTGTCGGCCGTTCCATCTCAAAATTCGGTGCACATTGCCAGTTTCTTTCATAACTTCCGAAATGCCCTGTGTTATTATTTTGTGGCTGTTCCGTATTTCTGTATCCCTCTTCCCGTGTTGTAGCGCGAGTGTCCTCTGAAATACGTAATTCTTGTATTAACTGTGTCAGCTGATCTTGTACTTCCCGGATTTCTCTTTGGTGTTGCGTATTAATCTGATTCTGATTTTGTTTGAATTTCCTAATTTGTTCGCACTCTTCAGTGTCAGTGAAGGCTACAGGTCTTGTGTCATTCAGATCATCATCTACCTTTGTAGATAAGTTAGTGACCTGATCCGAAAGTTCGGCTACTTTCTCCGATAGTGAACACATTTCCTCAGTGTGTTTTTCTGAACCAAGTTTCAGAATGTCCATTTGTGTTGAGATCGAATCTACTGTGTCCTTTAAGTTTTCCTGAGTTATTGCAAGTTGCGTAACCGAATCGGTAGATGCAACTGAGTCAATTTTAGCTTGCAAGGTGTTGTGATTTTCATGAAAAATAGTTTGCAGTTCTTTTATGGCTGCTTCATGATTCTGTAATGCATTTTCATGCCGCGAAAAAATAGGTTGGAAATGCTCACAAATTTGTGATTTTACGTCATTACAGACTTTTTGACATTTCGATTCAATGTTATGTAACTCACTAGTTAAATCTTCACGTGTTTGTTCAAGTGTGGTGTCTAACTTTTGAAGATTTTGTTCCATTGTGTCTAACTTTTTGAGATTTTGTTCCACTGTGTCTAACTGTTGCTGTGTTTGTCTCTGGTGTTGTTCCATTGTGTCTAACTTTTCAAGCTTTTGCTGTGTTTGTCTCTGATTTTGTTCAAGTGTTGTGTCTAACTTTTGTAGCTTTTGTCCCATTTGTTGCATTAACTGTAATAACAATGCATTGGTGTCTGAAACATGTTCCTCAGTGCTTTTCGGCAGTGAATTTGCACCGGCAACATTCACATTTTGACAAGCGGAAAACGTGTCTTGACTCATTTGAGAAAACGGTGAGGACGCAAAACCTGAATCTACAGTGTTTGCAAAATTGTGTCCTATCATTTCGGATTCCTGAGGCGAGCTGTTGCCGACCGATCGATCGATAATGCTTCCCTCTTCACTAATTGTTTCACTGTCCACGCCATTGTTTGCCGCCCGCTCCATTTCCCTATGCACAATTATCAAATTACTACTTTGAACATCAGTTAATTCATTACTCGGTGGCGCTAACACACTGCTTTCATTTTCACTGTCATTTCTCAGTTTACTTTGGAGCCTAGTATTACGTTTTTCACACGCCATTATTGTCACAGTATTTCACACGACAACACAGAAAAACACAATTTGAAGATCAAAAATAAGAGAACACATTAACATAGCACTGAAAATAATATTTAGTTAATTGCAAGCGCAGCTGCGAAAAACTTGCTGCAAATCTACATGCATGCCACAACTGTTTTACTGTACAACAATGAAAGACTGCAGCTACAAGGAAATTCTCTCTATAATTACGCGCTAGCAATAAACAAAATCTACACTAATTACACAAACTACAAGAAAAAATCAGAAGATTCCAGTGAGGTATCCTAGGCTAAGGGTCGACATATGAAACGTCCCCTTATAACAATTCTACATGACTGTGCTTAACCTGACACACAATATTTTTAGCGCAACGCAATCTGACTTTCAAAATTTCCTACTAAAGAATGGCCCTGACAAACATTAAACTATACCTTTCACAAATCACTTACCTCACAAAAATCTTCGCTGCTCAAGCTACTGCAATACAGCGAGCGCCACTACTGCCAGCTAAATAAAAGATTCAAACTACTGAAGGCACTAACTACTGATAGGGATAGTTAGCAAATGAAAGATATTAATAGAGAACAAACAATGTATTTACCTTACTATCATCATATATAAATATATCAGTTCATGAAAAATTACAAAACTCCGCCATCTCTCTCCCCACATCCACCACTGCTGGCGGCTCACCTCCAACTGCGCAACGCTACGCGCTGTTCACAGCCAGCTGCCTAACACTACAATGGCGAGTATTACAACAATGCAAAGCAGACACAGACTGCCCACAGCACAGCCAGTGATTGTCATACAGAGGTGGCGTTACCAATAAAAAACCTAAACAGCCTACTTACATAGAGAAAACATAAACAGCCTACTTACATAGAGAAAACATAAACAGCCTACTTACAAGCCCAATGCATTGTCTGTTATTTGGTGTGCTGCTTGCAGTTCGACGGTCAGCCCCTAGTGTAGTTGTCGTCGTCATAGTTCGCCAGGCTGCAGCGAGGTGGCATTGCTGAATGTGTATGAGACTCCGCCACTACATGTCGGCATTGGCATCACCTTTGTCCCCAAATTGCCATTACAGGCTGTTTTTCTCAACGCTTGGTGTGACTTTTCTATGCTGTCCAACTTCCTTGTGTGTTTTGCTGTAGTGGTGCGTGGAATCACCTTCCTACCCACTACTCTTTCAGTCAACTGCTCTGTCTGTGCTCAGTGTACCTGCACGATGTCACTCAACAATTACATGTTTGTCATATATATACACACTGCCGTTTATGGATATAGATAAAATAAACCGATTTCAGCTACTCAAAAAGCAATTTCAGACATAAAATGTCAAAGAAGGTTCGTAATTAATTTTTTTGTCTTTCCTTCCACAGAAATGTTCAGATGTCTATCTCACTTCGTCTCAAATTTCACAATTTTTTGCTCACATTTTAGCGATTACGTTTGAGACATTTTTCTTTGCCCATGTTTAAACTACTTGATGTTGTGGAAACAAGTGTGTCTACGATATAAAAGGTTTTATTGCACTGTATTGACAAAACGTGTTGCTCCTTTCTCTAGTTTTTGATTCTGTAAATAATGTTACAGCATATTATAATTTCCACTTATACAAGCCAAGACGAAATAAAGCAGTTAAATTAAATATTGCAGTCCTTAGCCAGTTCTTCACCAAAAATTATACTTTTGATGGTAAGCAATGATGCAACTTATTGTGGGAAATACTACTGTTCATCGGAAGTCTGCAGCTGTTATTCCACATGTACTTTGCATCTAGACAAAAATTGAATCCTCTAGTGTATTCCTCACGAAAAATCACCGTTTTCACAGTTTAGAACAAATCTTAAAAGACTACCAACTCATATTACGTCGTTTGGCACAACAGCACAACAGCACAACAGCTTTTACTTTGTTGTGATTGTGATCTAATAGATAAGAGCTGATCGGACTAAGCTGCGTCGGGAGTTGTTTCCAGTCAGGATGTAGCTGGTCAACAATGTTCCAGAGTGATAAATTGTGTTGCAGTAACCAGTTCCAAGATGTGTTACACTGTTTGTGATGATGATGATCATGTTTGGATTGTGGGGCACTCAACAGCACGGTTATCAGCGCCTGTACAAATTTCCAACCTCTTCTCAGTACAATCTAGCCACTTGTATGAATGATAATGAAATGATGGGGACAACACAAACACCCTGCCATCTCGAGGCAGGTTAAAATCCCTGACCCCGCAGGGAATCGAACCAGGGACCCGAATGCTCGGGGAGCGAGAACGCGACCGCAAGACAACGAGCAGCGGTTTGATTGATATATTCTGATTAAACGAAATTTTGAGGCAGACTCTACTTTTGCCTCACACTTCATATTTCAGTTAATCTCATCACAAGTAAATACTTTTGGTATTGCATCACAGGCTATAGCAATGGTTGACACACACAGTCGTCGCTGCAATACAATCTGTGGCCAACGTGGTTGACACGATTACAGATATTCAACACTGTAAGCATTTAAGGCACTTGTCAAGAAAAATAATTTTTTCATAAGTCAGTAATGTTTTCCTGAGGGTAAACAAATGACAGTGGGTACTCGCTCATCCAGTATGACATTACACGTAGCTTACAGTTCCCCCTGGACTCGATGGACTCCAAATTCGAAACCTAGCTGACCCTTCACTCACTTAGCGCTAGTGGCGCCTGACAATCTATGTTGCCTGTGTTTGTGTGTTTCAAGGAGGAGTTCACATTTGGGTGATGGTTGCTGACCTGTTACAGGTTCGAAAAGGGCTAGTATGTTGATATATATGTATCGGACATATCCTGTGCACTTCTTTTAATATTCCTTTCCATTACTGTGGTCCAAATTGGGGATTGTTATCGAAGATAACTATCCCTATCTGATTGACGTGTTTCAGGGATACTCTCAATAACGTGTCTGACACAGTCGTGGACGTTAGTCTGTGCAGCAGCGCCAATGTTACGTATTTTGAGCCATTTTTACTGTTACCAACATGTAATTGTAACCTTTCTCAATACGATGGGGAAGCTGCGTTATCAGTGAACTACCAATAAAATATTATTCAGAGCAGTCTTGATAGTATAAAACAATTTTATTTGTAAGTGTTGGTCAGTTTCGTCCAGATGTAGGTAATCCAGAGGCCATACTCCAGTGATAAGGTATGGAGATGATGGCACGAAACATTAATTTGGGATACTATCCACTGATGTTGACTGCCACACCCTCTCAAGCTTGGTAATGTTAACAATGAGATACCAGTGCACTTGGTTCGACCTCTTCGACGATTTTGACTTCTGGCAATGCTTGCAGACTGCCATAACCTTTGAGATTCTACTCTAGATATCCTTGAAGTAGCAAGTCACCTGAAAGCTTAGACAGCATTTTCTCCGTCTTAAATGTGTGTGAGGCTCTTCTGGGGTAAGCTGTAATCATCACATTACATTCAAGTTCTTGCACTGAAATAATGTTTGTGTCTTTAAAAGGTACAACTGGCATACACTGGTCTGCGACTGGTTGCTAATTTTCCTCTTTATTTCTGATCGTCGACACTGTGCCCTTCCCCAATGTCCGTTGGGAAGGCCGAAACAAAATTTTCAAACCCCGCCTATTTCATGTAGTAAAAACTAAATTTACAATCCTTTATATTTCACCTTTTCTCCCCTGTTCCTTCGACGTTGCAGAGGATAATCATACCCAATCGTTTTTGACATTATCTGTTATCACAAAGATGTCTGGTGACAGGTCCACGTTGGATAGCATGAGTGCCCTTATCATTGCCTGCTTTGATGATTGGAATTTCTCCTGAATAATTTCATCCCAGATCCAATTCGACTTCTCGTCTGTCAGTTCACATAGTCCTCTAGACACCAAAAATGCTTGTAGAAACTCAGTAGGTCTGAGCTTGCTTCGTAGTGTTGCGTAGCATAGTATCCGATTTCTGTGGATCTTAAGAAGTTACCATATAGATGCTTGATTCTGGAAACCCCCAAACTGTGACTTCGCAGTGTTAACTGTGAAGCCGTGATATCTGTATATTGCGAGTAGATCGTTCAATGTCCGATCATGCTCTTCCCATGAGGCTTCTGCTACGAACACACCATACACATATCGCACAATTCACCGTTTCAGAAATTCATCCAGGATACAATCCAAGTCTCTGATAAAGGCAGCTGGAGATGTATTCACGCCAGAAAGGAGGTGTCTAAATTGATACGAATGGCCAAAAACTACGATTGCTGTGTGTTTTCGGCATGATTGTTCTAACACAATTTGTCAACAACTGGCCCACATCCAGGGAGGATAACTCCCGCATGACGTTAAATTTTTTAGTATTTCATCTAGACTTTCTGGTCGGTCCATCCCGAGGCAATTACCGCATTGATTTGTCTGGCATTCAGTAGAGGACGGATGACGAATCATCCCACCTACATTCCCTACTACTCTAACTGGGTTGTTATATGAGGATACCACTGATTCAATCACTCCTTGTAGCATCATCTTACATGCATCGTTGCATACTATATTCTTGTATGCCAATGCGTTCACAATGGATCTTACAAAAAAAAATTTTATATGGAGTTTCACTGCAAAACCTGCATTCAAAATGCCTTGATGTACCTACTTCAGGCGAAAAGAACTCCACTTTGTAGTTCCGAATATTTTCCTAGTCATTCTTGACCCACAGCTCCATCTGTGACTCTCCTACCTTTCGTACGATATCTCGCTTTATTTCCTCTTCCATCTTCTGGTGATCTAGTTGGAAAAACGCCTCCTCTTTCTGTGATCCCCTTCTTTAGTTGCTTCCGTTGTCCTCCAACTCCAAACAGTTTTAAACAGTACAGTGGTGGTTGTTCCTACACTATGTGTTCCACAACTCACATACACATTTCTTTGTCCTGTTGGAAGATGATGTCGCTTCTCCCTAAGCCCATTACCACCTGATAAGTTTGCTTAAAGGCTATGCCTAAAATCATTTGTATGGACAGTTTCGGTACTCTGAAGATCCATTCCGAGGTGTTGAGTACTAGCTACATCTGGAACCACACATCTGTACTCATGGCAGTTAGCGCACACCTTACTTTTGTCCTATATGGTTATAATAAAGGAAATTTATTCCCTTGCACACGTCACTGAAACATGTAATCGGACAGCCCGGAAAATTCGCTTCCATTGTCGAGAGTCGCCTCATAGTCTATTTCACCAACTAAAACGTTGATTACAGGATTAGGTTTCTCCATCTGTGTTACCTCTCACTCCTTCAACAATGCTTCTCGTAGGTCTTCATGCAGAATGCAGTTTGTCTTTCCCATTCAGAGTCTTTTCTTTTACCGACGGAACTCTGGAGTCACTGTAGTGACGATGGCTCCTTGGCTTCTTGATTTTGTTGCGTCCATGGTTCAGGTGCACACAGTTCAGTAATCTTGGCCTGTATTTGTGATAGTACACGATCATTCGGCTCATGTCTGTTCTCCACATTGCTGTTATTCTGGTGGACATTGTAGCCGTGTCTGTCTGTAATTTATATTGTTCCATCGTCCATTTTTAGGCTGTTATTGTCTAAACTATCTGGCACCGTTGAAATTTGCCTTAGTATGTCACTGGTCTTAGTGCAGTCTCTGTGGGTCATTCGATATCCCATAGCAGGGCCTTGATTTCGTCTATATACTAGCGGCACTGCATGGTCTGTGTATGTTGGTACTGTAGGGGTAACTTTAAAAACAATATCTAACCAAATCTTTTTCACCGTATGGTATACCCTGGACTTGGTATGTCTTCAATATACTTTCGAAAAGTTGCACTGGACTCCCTGACTCCCGATCTTTCAAAATCATTTTCCACAATTCTCTTACCTTTACCTTATGCTCCCATTCGTATCGATCAGTAGCTGGCTGAAAAAGCTTTTTAAACTCTTAGTATGATATTAACTACAGTGCTTTTGACCACATCTTCATTATGTGTTCACCTATGAATAAGTTACAACATGCTATAATTTGTGCATTAATGACCATGATGGTGGACTGAGATTATCGAACTGCTCAATCCAAACCTGAAAGTAGAGCATTCTCCTTAAGCACATGGTACTTCTATACCGATATGTAGTGTTTGTATTCAAACTGTTGAAGCTCACATTATACTGTTTGCATGAAAGAGTCTGCCCCAAAAGTTTCTTTATTCGCTTGACATTCCATTCCGATCACTCTTACCCCTCTTTCATGTCCTCTATCACAGCAATCCTCGTACTCATCAAACCCACCCGGTACAGAATTCATTCCGGAACACTGCTAACTGCGACACCCAGTCCTCATACCTTCATACCATCATACTGCTGTGCCATATATTCTAATCAGACACTGAAATATAAGCTCAAAAATTGTGTATACTATTATTTCCGTGCTTGCTGTTTCGTACCAAAAATGCCTCCTATTATTCTTGTTTTCTACTGTTCGAAACTTTTACACTGACAGTCTGTGCTTGCCTTGCCACATTACTTTTCTGACTCTGATTAAAATATAACATGGTGACGAACCTTGGTAAATATAAACCAAATACCAGATTCCCATTTGTACGTATAAATCCAACTACAGTTGTGCTTCTACTGTCTGATCTGACTGGTCTGATTCCAGTAGCATATCCATCCTCAGGGAGCACTACTAGTTAGTGAAATTACACAAATAACTTCTGGATAACTCGATTTTGTATAAGGGACCATTTAACTGTATGCTGAGTGGTGTAACTTTATGGTCTCTCTCTCTTTATTGTGGGGTGGGATCTTTAATTTGAGCTGCGCCATCTGGCGACAAACAATGGTACTCAAGGTGATACTCTGTCACTGGCTGCCGTGTGTGCTTCCGCTTAAGCCCTTCACCACTGTTGGAATATTGCACACGTGCTCTCTTCTGTGTCCTTATCAAAAGGTTAGTAGTTCCAATTTTTTCACATCCCCTGTCCGAATCTTCAGCTCACCTCCGTGTCCCCAGTCCAAATGTTACTGTCCTTTCTATTCAAAGCACCCTATTTTAGTCTTGATCTCCTTCTCAACAAAATGCAGTCCTCCACTCTTACCTATGGCTTTTTGCAAGTCCTGAAATCTTCTGTGCACCCTCCCACTTTGCCACCAGCATTGGCAATCGTATAAATTTACAGTCTCCCTTTCTCCCACCCTGTCTCCTTGAGAAACTCTCTCCAAATCCAATTTCTTAACGCCATTTACTACCCAAGTAGTGGAACACAAGATTGGCGTCATGGCCATCCACAAGTGAGGAGGTGTATACGACACAATATTGCAGTGCCTGTGTTGTTCATGCGAGTCTGAAGGACAGCCACTGTGGCGACTACAACCATTATGGTGTACACTAAACGTATTTGCAGTTGCGCATGTGGACAACTATCACTCGTACAATCGAATCATGACAATAAAAATTCGTGCTAGACTGGTAATCGAACTCGGAGTTCCAACTTCTCGTAAACCGCTGCCATTACATTAGGCCATCTGAGCATGCCCCCTTGCTAGACCCAAACTTCCATATGTCATCAACCATGGGTCTGTAACATGCACTCGTTACATTCATTACGTATACGGTGGAGACATTTTAATTGAAAGTCGCTTGCACACTGTCGACCGCTAAACATGACATTGCAGTATCGGTGCCTTTCAGAAGTTCGATGTAGTATCGGTTATATCTGTTGAAAAAGGGCAAGCTACTTTCGAGAAGATGTCTCCACTGTACGGATATATACACATCAAATGTATGTGTGCAGATTACAGACACGTAGTTGACGACATATAGAAGTTCGGATCTGACTGTGAGGAGTGCTCGGATACCCCAAAGGCAAATGGTCAGGCGGCCGCTAGTGATAAGAGAAAAATTCGGTTTCGTTTCCTGGCCCAGCACGAATTTTCATTGTAATAATCCCATTACACTGCTAATGATTGTTCTGATTCGCATCTGAGAATACATTTCAGGCGTAATGAGGGAGAGTGTTCCTTCAGCCATCGCATACCCGCCACTGTCCGAAAAGAAAAAAGAAAAATAGATTCTGCTCTTTTAGCGTCTGCTGGGAGAGTCAACTGCACTCCTGTAACAGGGCATATTGCGATGTTTTTGGTCCGCTTACCGCGTATGTTATGCACGTGTAGGGTCTTTGCTCGTGAATGCCGGGTAAAATGTTGCTCTGAATTCATTGTTGTCACTGTCGGGTTTTACTCGTTCACCTGCGGGAGGTCTGCAGATTGTGCTGGTGGAAACTATGGGTGTCTGCATATTTTAGCAGCGTAGCTCCATCTGGCTGCATTATCCTATGCTAGGAATGGCTGAGCACCAGTGCCTAGCCATCTGCGTGCACAAAGGACCACCCTGCTACTTTCTACCTCCTGTGAGTTCTTTGTTTGGGTCTGGAAAGACTGAGTGTCTCAAAGGAGCGACCCTTGCAGCAGCCCCGTCATTCGTCCTTCTCATCTGTTCTGAACGGTCCATGCTCCTTTTTTTTTTTTTTTTTACACTTTCAGGTGTAGACTCCTAATAAAGAAATCATAGGCCTAGGTATTTGATACTGCCTCTGGAATCACTTCCATATCTGATCTTATGATTCTAAGTGCAACTGTTATGTCTTCTCTGTCATTAGCATCTTCATAACTTCTGTCTCTGCTCAAGGGTTAGATGAGGATGGCTGGAAAGCGTAGCCACCTCTCAAAAGAGGATACTGTAAGTAGTGGTTGAGTAGTTGAACCGTTGTAAAGTTATAATGAACATGATGCAAAGGGACATCATTTCCTAGCCCCGATAGATTGTTCTCCAAAAGTTCAAAGTCGGAGTGTTTGCACAGCTAGAGAGCAGTATTACGAATAGTCTACATATGAATTAGTATAAGGCTTCAGAAAAGACCACAGAGAAACTAAAGAGCATTATACAATGAATTTGAAAAATCAGAGAAATTTCATCAAGAACAATTAGCAAGAGTGTTAGTAAAGACTTGGCGAAAGAGTTCAAGGTAGGCTTTGAGTCTTGTGAGAAGGTTCTATCAGAAAAAACTAGAAAATATGAAGAGATATGACGAGAAATCAGGGGAGAAAGTTAAGGCATCTGAAAGAGAATGGACTGTGAAATCAGTGGCTAATATTGGCTACATTATGAGGGCAAACAAATAGTCACGGAAAAGAATATAATTCCATGAGGGAAAATGATATGGAACCATTTACTGACGTGAATATACTATTAGTGAAAGGGTTGCAGAGGGATTTGAGCCACTAAAACAGTTCGAATTAGATTTTGAGAAGGAAGGTAACCCTCAAGTTGGTGCGTCTATTTGTAAAAGCCGCTCACCGTAAATGAAATGATTTTGCACTATTCCATTGTTATTTGATAATTTCCTTCATTGCGGCTTCCGCTAGCACAGTGATAAAATGTGTTGTCCTATGTGTAAGTTAGTAGCAGTAATATAAAAGTAAACAGCAAGCTAGGTGTGGAAAAATTTACTGCCTGTGCGGGAAAATCACCCAGATTATGAGCTACCAGCAAAATCCAGCGCTGACGCAGTTGTGTACGAGATAAGAAGGAAATGCAAGAAAATTAAATTAAAATTATCACAAAGAGTAGAGCTGATACCAGGTCAACAGGTTGTTATTCAAATGAGAGGACAAGTTTTGGGATTCCCAAGGTTCATGCAACAATTAGAAGATAAAATGAATTAAAACTTATTGACGAACAACGAAGTGAACAAATGGTAGAAAAGATAGAGAACTAGATGATTTACTTGATTAATAATTGAGCCGCGCGGGATTAGCCGACCGGTCTAAGGCGCTTCAGTCATGTGCTGTGCGGGTGGTCCCGGCCGAGGTTCGAGTCCTCTCTCAGGCATGGGTGTGTGTGTTTGTCCTTACGATAATTTAGGTTAAGTAGTGTGTAAGCTTAGGGACTGATGACCTTATCATTTAAGTCCCATAAGATTTCACACACATTTGAACATATGAATAATTGAAATCAAAGTCCTTAAGTGTGAACACGAGAAGATAATATCATTATCGCGATTTAAAGATGGGCAAATTGAAATCAATAGGTGGAGTAGGGGATCAGTGAGTGATTTATATAAGTATTTCTCAGATATTGAAAAACCGTCTGATAAAGGCGTTAATGAAGAGATATAAAATGCAGAATTCAACTATTTGATGATAGTATGAAATATACTATGTATTCTTGGCTAATTCAGATGGCACTGTGAAAAGCAAAGACTTGCAGCAGCATACGAGACATCCTTATAAGGATGAAATATGTAGTTAGGAAAGATATAATTTTGATTATAATCACTTTTTAACATCAAAAAGTTTCAAGTCTTCAGAAATCAGCCTAACAGCATCATCGTCATACTTGGTTGGAACAACTGGGTTATTTCCCTCCAACTACTAGGGCAGGTAGTCAATAGATTTCATTTGCGTGTGATTACCTAGGAAATGAACCCACAGTACATATCTGAACATTCATTAGAAGTTGTGACTCATATGAAAAGTGAAGACAAACATTTTAATCTGGATATTGGTGTGAATAGTGAAGAACGGAGTTCTATATATTTACACTGATGATGATAAATACTAACGATTTTGGTCTCAGCAGCCCTGCGTGATTCTGTGGTGACATATCACAGAAGAATCCGTTTACTCATAATCCTTTTAGCGCTGTAGACTTGATTCGCATCTATCTTATTTATGTTGGTCATCTGGACTACGATTAGGAGTATTTTCAGAGATTCTAACATGAATTGGAAATGACATCGAGGAGTGAAATTGTCAGAGTAGCCATGTCAATCAAGCTGAATACGCAAATTAAATGTTTCATCAAGGAAGAAAGTATGAAATCAGGGAAAATAATTCGCAGTACATGGAATAAGGGAATGCCAAACGGAGTTCAGGGTATAATGAATATGTGAGGAATAACGATAATGACTATAGGAGAACTCGGAACAAATGATGTCACAGAAATCTCAGTAATCAAAGTAATGGAGATGATAACAGCATAGTAAAAAGTTTGCTCCAGTGATTGTGGAGGTTAGATAACCTAATCCTTAGAATAACTCACTATCACATGATTGACAAATGGATTCGACATCCACACTGAGTGCTTCCAACCAAATGAACCATAGATATGAACTAGTGAAAATGTCGAATTATGAGGATATGATGGAGACCTTACTTGAGGAGAGACATGACAAAGTGAATAGAGTACTGACTACAGTATTTCAGATAGGATAGATGTCAATTAATTAGGTCTCACTTGTGTAACTGACACTAGTTAACTGGTGGTGTAAGGTGAAGTGTTACATGGTAGATGATGGTGAAGCTTTCTTTTGCAGCTGACTAAAGGGGAAGGGGTAAATCCAGGGAAGAGTGTTGATGTCACAAATGGAGTGAGTCGAGTTTTTCTGACAATGTAAAATATTATTTCCAAACTTTGTGATTGTAACAAATCCAGTAGCTGATTCTATTTTAGATATGGACTTCTTATCCATGCATCAAACCGTAATGGCTGTTTGATCATGGTAAAGTGTTGTTGAAGTATAATGAGCTGATATTGTCTCAGTGTACTGATGAATATACTACTACAGAAAAGAAATTGAAATACTGCCCTTAATTTTAATTGATTGCAAGAGTATATTTTGAGTGGAGACCTATTACTAAACTTCTACGATGGTCTTAGTGTTGAACAAGATATTCAGAATAACACTACCACAACTACAATGATGCCACACTTCAGGTTCTGAGTTCACTGTTTTATGCTATTTCCTGTTTGTATGGCATCGAAGCTACAGACTGGTTCAAAAAATGGTTCAAATGGCTCTGAGCACTATGGGACTCAACTGCTGAGGTCATTAGTCCCCTAGAACTTAGAACTAGTTAAACCTAACTAACCTAAGGACATCAAAAACATCCATGCCCGAGGCAGGATTCGAACCTGCGACCGTAGCGGTCTTGCGGTTCCAGACTGCAGCGCCTTTAACCGCACGGCCACTTCGGCCGGCCGCTACAGACTGGCTGGATATTAAATTTCATCTGCCAAGTTTATGATAACCCACACACATTATGTTCCATTCTAAATATCTCCTAGATGCCATGTACCTTCCATGGCATATTTCCCTTATTCTGTAAATATTCAAACAACTGCAGGTTATTTCTTTACGTGCAAGAAATTTTTGCCGCAAATACATTCAGTGAAGTTATAAATAATATCTTCTGGTAAACGAAGATGAATTCCTATAGGAAATTCTGACGATCAGCTTGCAATGTGTACTGTCATCTTATGAACAGAAAACGTTTCAGCTCTGATGTCTGGTTCCCTGGAAGTATAATGAAAGGTATCTGATCATTTAGACACTCCCCATTAGGATCACGTAATTTTTGCATGGTTCATGGGTGAGCACTTTATTTTGCGATCGTACACTGATGAGTTTCGATATTTACGTCTGCATTATGGGAAGTACTTTTTACTAGTGGTCTTTGGTGTCAGTAAGTCTTCCAAATAATCGACTAAAGCATCATTGTGCTTAATTACCTAATTTGAAGGGAAGAAGGAGGGGCAGTTATATGGATTCACTCTGTTTTGGGCAGATGTGAGCAGTCCTGAGTGGTCTCGACCTGTAATGCAGCGCATGAAATTTCGTGTTAGTCGGCCTTCAACAGTTTTTACGTGTGGAGCGCCTGTTATTGTCAGTTTGTGTGGGTACGCAGTTCTGTGCTGGATGAAGCCGTTTGAAAGTTGTTTCTATCAACAAGCTGTGGTCTGATACATTTTCTGCTACTCAGTTGAAGACGAGTGCGTAATATTTGAATAGAAGTTGAGAGTAGCTACACAAATACACGTTGAGAGAGCGAGCTATATTTTCTGAACTGATTACGGCAGCAGACGTCGCTCCTCTCTTTTATTCTCCTCAGCTGTAAGAGGTATGTCGTTGTTGTTTTACTCACAATTTGCTGTGTTGCCTAGAGGCAGCGTGACTGGTTAGGTTCCACTATGAACCGTGTGGCATAGTGACGACTTGACTCAGATCAGTATGAGTATGTTGATTACCCTAGCGTCGCATATTTAAAACGCGATTGAGAATTGGTGAGGCGTTATTTCGTTCATCGTACTAGTAGGTCATATTACTATGTTTTTTTAATATTATCGATACAGGACTCGAACAGAATGTGACTGTATTAAGTGCAACACATTGTTCGTGCTGGTTTAATCAAGTTGATTCTAAAATAAGAGGTTTACTTTAAATACCCATTTTCATTACCTTAGTGAGTTTAACGTTCCCATCTCATGTCTTCCAGCGATTAATATCAGTCCGGAGTTTTACGATATTTCGAAGAGATGCATTTCAGAAATTACTAATGAAAGATAGGACCATCTTTGTAAATGTATGGTAAGTCACGCCCCAAAACCATGGAACATCGCCAGCTTAATCCTTATATTATTCTTTTCATGTGGTGTGGCATTATCAGTACATTGGTGAGAAAACGTATCGGTGATATAATTTATTTTTTCTAAATTTAAGGATAGGAACTGGCCATTATTAGAACACATCAGTTGTATATTGGTTGAACCGTACAGAATATCTTCAGAGTAACGATAGATTCTACCGTTGCGCAATATGCGTACCAGGATCTGTTTAAACGTGCTTGGGTATAGTCAGATGCATACCAATGCGAATAATAGACGACTACACTATACTGCTAACATACGCCATACAAGTAGAGGGGTATTTCCCTCTCTGACTCGGAAAACTATTTTGACAGCTGTCTCAAGATAAAAAGTGAATAGATCGTCAAAGGATAAAGTCATATTGATAGTGACATACAGTTTCTTCAGCCACTGGTTTCATGGGATTTATTAACAACATGGTATGAGCTGCATAACCAATGTCAAGAAATTAAATTTCTAGGAAGTTTGGATACATGTGTAGTATCACCTTTCTTCAACTTAGGACTTGTAATTGCCCCCTCCCGTCTTTAGGAATTATTCGTCACGATCAATGGCGACACAGAGGAGGAGATTGGCTAAGCAGTTAGTAGGAAGATCTGATAGTTTTATTATCAACACTCACCGATATAAGTGGAGAAGAATGCAGTTAGGACTAGCGCCCACGATTATGAGGACCTGGTACGGTTGCACAGCGTTTTCGGTAAGAGGATTGCCTGTCCCCTGTTAAATAAACTGAGTGATGTGTTCCGACAAAAACACAAAGAGGGTAGCGTCTTTGAAAAAACATCCTCCGTTCTGGATTCAAACCCCGCCTTTGCTTAAATTTTGAATAAATAATCAGCAACAGCGACGGAAGACGTTCTTGATAAGAAGTCTCCTTCGTTCTAAATAAAGAGGGTGGAGGAGCGGACAGAAGTTCAGGCCACTCCCTTGCCCTTGTGGTGGGAAACTGTCCCTAAAACGTAAAATAATCAGCAATGAACAACGGCATGAGGATGAAACCCCTCCATTAATAATACGTAACATGTATCCACAAAACATGTGGCCTATAGTTGAAAAAATTTCATGGTCATCTCTTCATTGGCAAAAAATTTTGGATTGGTTCCCCATAGGGATCCCCGGGACGGGACTACCTAGGGGATAGCGACCATGAGAAAAGATTGAAAAATCAACTAAAGGGTAATATTCGACGAATTGTGGCGTGGAATGTCAGAAGTTTGAAACTTGTAGTAGAGCTTCAGAATCTGAAAAAGGAAAATCTTAAGGCTCAGTCTAGATATGGTGGGCTTCAGTGAAGTGAAATGGAAAGAAGACAAGGATTTGTGAGCAGACAAGTAAAGGGTAATACGAACAGCAGCAGAAAGTGATTCGTGAGGACTCGTTACGAATAGGAAGGTACTAAAGAAAGGGCTTAATGTGAACGGTTCCGTGATAGGATCAGCAGAATCAGCAGCAGACCAACACCGACTACGATACATGCGGACGTCACAAGCAGAAGCTGAAGAGACAGAGAAAGTATATGAGGATATTGAACTGGTAATTCAGTACGTAAAGGGAGATGAATATCTAATATTTAGGGTGGATTGGAATGCCGTTGTAGGAGAAGGGGAAGAATAACGGATTATATAACAACATGGGATTGGTGGTTAGAGTGACAGATGAGAAAGACTAATTGCCTTCTGCAATAAACTTCAGCAAGTAATAGCGAATACTCTGGTCAAGAATCACAAAAGGAGAAGGTATATTTGGAAAAGGCTGGAATCACATCGAGGTTTGACAGAGATTCCGAATCCTATATTGGGTTGTAAGGTGTACCCTGGAGCAGATGTAGACTTTAAACACAATTTACCAATGATGAAACTTAGGCTGAAGTTTAAGAGACTCGTCCGGAAGAATCAGTGCCCAAAGAAGTGAGATACCGATGTACCAAGGATTGAAGGGATATTATGAATATATCTGACGCTATAGTTACTGCGATAGTGAATAACTCAGTATGCAATTCTCTTAAAAGGGCAGTCAGAAAATTCGCGACGAAAACCGTTGGTACAAGGAAGGTGACTGTGAAGAATCTATGGTAACTTAGCAGATGCTTCAGTTGATGGACGAAAGAAACAAGCACAAAAGATCTCAGGGAAATTCAGGAAAACAGACATAAAAGTCACTTTCGAATGAAATAAACAGAAAGTTGATAGTATGTGTTTTGTTACACTATGAAGTATACAAATATATTGTGTGCAGTTTGTTCAGTGACTGGCTGTGAGAAATTGGCGAACAGAGTAGCATTAGCCTTTTACATTATTTAATCACTACTGTGCAAAACAGAATTGTACAGTAGAGATGAAACGAGACTGCCATGTATTTGGGAGGATTGACGTTTTCTGTGTTTTCACTAATGTTAGTATGATTCCTGATCCGACATAAAGCGACGACATACCACCTGTTTCTATATTGTTAAACGTGACGTATAAGCATGAGAATTAATGTACATATCAATTACGCTATTTTTGTTATTCTTAAATTGTAATGGTAAGACATATTCAGTTTCTTTGTAAAAGTAATTTAAAGATGAATAAAACTACTATTACTGTTACTACTACTAATACTACTACAACTGCTGCTGCTGTTGGTACTGACTTTTCGGATCTCGGGAAAGCATCATCGTCAGATGAGACTTTGCCGTCATGCAGAGTCGTGTCGTGATAGTTAAGTACCACAAGGTTTTCTATTTGAATGTTCCGTCGAAGCGACTAATCACTCGGATTTTTATTAAGTTGAAATGAATTCATTAAATATAATTTATTACCACTGGATGTTTCTTGTCACTATGACACCTTTCGAAACTATAATTTCTTCCTCGTTTTCTGGATCGCATACATACTATAAGGATGGTCTGTTCCCAGTGATCGATTACTGAAGAATTCACAGTCCTTGACTAACTGGGGATAGATGTGTAGAGGGGATTAGTTTGACGAGATGAAGTAACAACAGGAAGCACGTTTCCTGCGTGGACTTAGCACGCATGCCCATTTGACCCACACAGAGCGCTTTACTCTGATCGTTTCCTGTCGGCGTTACCGAGTGGTATGCTGCTAGTGGTATTGGTTGTTGTTTCCACGCTTCTATTCTTGTTGTTGTTGTTGTTGTTGTCTTCAGCCGAAGAGTGGTGTGATGCAGGTTTTCACATTGCCCAATCCTTTACCTGCGAATAGCTTCAGTAAACCACATCGATTTGCACCTGCTTACTGTGCTGTATTGTACTCGTTTCTTGGTCTCCCTCTGCAATTTTTACCCCCCCCCCCCCCCCACACACACACGAACTTACCTCCAATACTAACCTAACGATTCTTGATGTCTCATAATGTTTTTTACTATTACCAACCAATCTCTTCTTTTAGTCAAATAACGCCAAAAAAAAAGATAAAAACAATCTCCAGTCTTGTTTAGAATCACCACATTAGTTATGCCATCTACGTATTTAATCTTACTTCATCTCGCACAGACAAAGAGCTACAGACCAGCGTAGAGAAATGACCGATAGTACGTATGAAGAGCGCTGCCTCCTGTCATGAGGGTACTGGAGAGCTGGTGCTACTCTAGGTTTAAATGGTTCAAATGGCTCTGAGCACTATGGGACATACCTTCTGAGGTCATCAGTCCCCTAGAACTTAGAACTATTTAAACCTAACTAACTTAAGGACATCACACACATCCATGCCCGGGGCAGGATTCGAACCTTCGACGTTGCGGTCGCACGGTTCCAGACCGTAGCGCCTAGAACCGCTCGGCCAACCCAGGCCGACTGCTACACCAGGAAAAATGTCTAAGTCGGAGCGAGTATTACGTAGAGAAATAGCTGGAAAGGGGATCTGAAAATTCCCAGTAAACATCTTTGATTATCGCTTGATTTACGTTTTACGACTGATCTGACGTTGAAAATAAATACAGCACTTGTACGTTGTTCATTCGGCTGTACACGATGTTACAGCCAAATCATGTACCCAGGGAAACAACATAAGCTTCTTTTAGCAAGAAAAGTACGTAATGACAGTGAAATTACGTCTGGACCACCACAAACTATCAACACTTTGGCGAATCACGGTTTAAATACTGTATATGGCCTTATCAGTGTGTCAGGAATCCGAGGAGAGCGCACGTTGAAAGATTGCACTTGTCACTGTCATAGTGGCCTAATAACTAGCTTCATGGAACAATGCACCATTGAGTACACGAAACTATCACCTCTGCTTTGTGAGCTGGTAATTTGGCCAGCAGCCGCTACGTTTCTGAAATGACCACGCCTGTGTTTCCGGCAATCTACGAGATGTCCACGACATTATCTTTCAACATGATAACGTAAATCTGATTATTACCGCTCCATATAGAGGTTCTTCGATTGTTGTCTTCGTCAGCACGTTTTATAGGTCTCTCATCAACTGAGAACATCACGTCATGGGCTAACGACAGTACTGTCAAGCAGCAATTAGCCAACTGATGCCTCTGGCGTAGAGCTGAACAGCATGGAATCACAGAACCAGATCCATTACCGGAGCTCAGTTTGACTCGATGCCCAGGTACGATAGTGTGGCTGCCAGAGGTATATTGTAGTGTATACATGCAATAAGCAAATTTTCGTTATCTTCTATTCTTTCTGCTGTTACATTTGAAATAGCTATCAATATAAATGTGACAGGCAGCTAGGCTCTTACCAGTCAAGACCTCTCCAGAATCTACTTGGCTATAAAATGCAAATTACCTTGAATGGCCTCATAGGAAACTATTCGCCGAGAACACATCCCAAACAAGTGGCCAAAACAAGTGTATACTGACAGCTGTGCCATCAAATTCGATGTAAGAACGAAGGCAATTAACAAATCAGTCCCTCACATGCACTGTTCATTAAGGGCACCGTAGGGCTTGAAATATCCTTTTCAGCATTTAATATTTCATTCAAAATATTCAGTTGTGCAACCTGCCCTGTCAGCATGAATTTGGTCGTTGAGTAAAATACTACCGTGATAAGGATACAGACCTCCAGTGATAATGGAAAATGACAATATCAGTAATATGAGATGAAGAATTTTTATCGAGAAACAACGAAATGGCTTGTTTTGAAGCAAGAAACGTGTTGTTCATTACTTAAATGGTTTCTACAATTTTCGATAGTCAAGCGGAAAGCTATAATTCCCAAGTATCAAACATCGTGACATGATCGTATACCTGATCTGTTCCTTTCTTCACATTAGGTGACGTGGGACCTGTTGTTTGCAAGAAACCTACGGAGCCTAAGGTGGACGTCCTAGCAGTAATTGCTTGTGAAACTAGTCGTAGAATGGCAGTTCTGCTAATACATCCTACAAAATTTTGAGCCACAGTGTCATGTTATAACACCACCAGCAAACGCCTGTGAAAACAATTTTTGTCAACATACCTCAATGCGCAAGTTCGGCAATTAGGTAAATGTCTCTGTTAGGAATCTAATCATCTTCAGCAGACCAATGGTAAAGTTTTTCTACTTGTTACTTACCATCTTAGAGACCGTCTTTTTCGGACCAGGCACTCCACTCTGTAGACAATAGATTTGTCCCTTTCCGTCATACTTCAAATATTGTTTTCATCATCATGGAAATAATCTTTACATTGATGGAGTGAAGAAGAATTCTCATCTTCCCACCGTACTAACAAATATAAATAGTTGTTTCTAGCGTATTTTGTATACGTTCCGCACTGTCTGAATTGTTGATAGTAGGACTGGATTCCAATCATGACGGTATCAGAGATTCTATGGACAGTGACAAACGTTCTACTTGTTTTAAATGATCCTCATCATAGTTCCAAGTAGGTAATAAAACAGAATTCTTCGACTCGTTTAATAACAAATTTTGCTGTGTAACGCACCTTTATACATCCGACAGCAAGAAAATTTACAGATGGTGAAGAAATCCAATAGTAGATTGTATGAAAGTTTGAAACTCTGACTAAGAAGGGCCTTAATTTGCAGCACTTTATTCTATGGTAATTAATGAAATTGGAATCAAACAGCCTCCTGAATCCATGATAAATACAGTCTGACTCTAAATAAGTATATAATTATTGCTATTAAATTTACCATCAGTCAAATGGTTATGTGGTGGATAGCTTTATAAATACGATCTTCCAATTTTATTTCGTTTTGCGCACTCATTACCGGTGTGCCAACAGTTCTGTTCAAAGAATGATGCAACTGTTAATCTGCTTATACATGATCCATAATTGTTGTACAAGTTGTAATTATGATGAAAACTCGAGATAATCATGAGTAAAATGTTTTATTGTGCCTAGGAGACACAGTGTGTTGTTTGTAACTCCCCAAACAAATTTAAGCTCCTTCTCAGCCTCACTGAAACGAAGTTGGGCATTACGTCGAGTGGACTTTGATAAACTACTGCTTCGATCTAACTACGCAGGTGCCGAATGTACTGTGCAATTGAAGTTTCCAACACCGACCAAATGGATACTCTATCGCCAGGAGGACGGGAGCTGTAGTTAGTTGGTGGGTAGCTGGCAGAAGGCCCGCGCCCATGGCTCACGAGCTCTTAGCCTTGTTGTGGCTGGGAACTACGTAAGGGCAGCCGTTTGATCTCCAAGGCAACGCCCTAAACCCTCAGGAGTGCTCCGTCTCGGGAGAGACACAGTGCAGCAACTAAGTGCCCGCATAGAGCTGCAATAGGGGGATGAGTGGCACTCCGGTGAAACGCTCATGATAGTGAAATGTTCTAGGCAATTACTTACCTCATGGCTGATAATATATGAATGATAACTGCAACTAATCGTCACTGTTTTGTTAATGTTTAAGTTTATTATAATCCACACTTTTTTTAGTTTCAGTAACACGTAAGTAATGCAAAACATTTTTGTCAGAAACAATAGTAGGCTATGGTATTAAATATGGCAGATGTGATGGCGAGTGCGTACTACTAAGGTTACAGCGCAGCGTATCAATTACCTCTTGTAACGTAGTTGGATATCGAGTTGTAATGTTTTTAGATCTGCTGGAAGTCTGAAACATACATGTAAGAGAGTAGCTAATTTTTCGTCCCCCCCCCCCCCCCCCCCATTCATACACTGGAAAATCCCTTTGTGTCGTAAATTTAGCTTATTTGCAAGGAAGTGTGGATCACGTGAGTGTAGTGAGGTTGAAATCTGGAAGACGAAATGGCTTCTTCTTGGTTAGAATTTTTAACAAGAAAATGAAATAATTCCAAAAAGAAATAGGCCGATTTAGAATTTGTTATGGAAACAAATCATAAAGAAACGTATTTTAAATTGTGTAGTACAGAGCTGCCAATAGATCTATGCAAGCACCGAAGATAATTACCTGCATCAGGATTGTAATTAATTTAATAGTACCGTGTTGAAAGAGACAGGCAGTGAGATATCTTACTCTTTGGTACATCTACATCTACATGACTACCCAGCAATTCCACCTAAGTAACTGGCGGGGGTTTCTTCGAATCACCTTGAGATTATTGCTGTACCGTTCCACTCTCTAACTGCGAATGGGGAAAAAGAATACCTAAATCTTTCAGTACGAACTCTGATTATTCTCATTTTATAATTATGATCATTTATAACTCGTTTTTTTTTTTTTCACACTCAGAGGAGAAATTTGCTGACTGAAATTTCGTGAAAAGACCTCGCCTCAGCGAAAAAACGCCTTTGTACCATCCTGACATGCTTTTTTTTTTGCGTGATACGCTCTCCCATCTTTCGCGCCAATAAAGAACGAGCTGCCCTTCTTTCAGCTTTTTCAATGTCGTCCGCCAATCCAGTCTGGTAAGGATCTCATACAACACATCAATAATCTAGCGGAGGATCAACAATCGTAGTGAGGGCAGACTGTTTAGCAGACTTGATGTGTCTTTTAAGTGTTCTGCCAATAAAACGTAGTCCTTGTTTTGCCATCCCCAGAACTTATGTACGTGATAGTGCAAACTAAGTTACTCGTAATAAGTATTTAGTCGAATTAATAGTCCTTAAATTTGTTTGAGTTATCGTGTAGCCGAAATTTAACGGATTGCTTTTTGTACTAATGTGGATGACCTCTCTCTTTCGTGTTAGGAAAACAACTGCCATTTTCCCCGCAGTTTAGGTATTGTATCAAAGCCATTTTGCAATTGATTTTGACTTCGTGAAGATTTTATTAGACGGCAAACGACAGCAGCATCTGTAAACAATTTAAGAGGGTACCTCAGATTATCTCCTCCATAGTTAGTGTAGATTAGGAACAACGGAGAGACTAACAATTCCTTGTCCATGCGAGATATTATTTCCGTTTTAGTCGTCAATTTTTCGTCTATTACTATTTACTGCGACCTTTTTCAGAGTAAATCTCGAGTCCGGCTGCACAGCTGAAGTGATATTCCATAGACACACTATTTGCTCAGAAGCCTCTTTGAGGAACGGTGACAAAAGCCTTCTGGATATTTACAAATATGGAATCACTTTGAGAACCCCTTTCGATAACACTCATTACTCCGTGGGAATGAAGAGCTAGTTGTGTTCTACAAGAACGATATTTTCTGAGCCCGAGATATCTGCTTGCCAATAAATCGTCATTTTCGACATAACTAATAATTTTTGAACACACATTTGTTCTAGAATTCTACTGCGAATCGATGTTAGTGGTATGGGACTCTAATTCTGCGGATTACTCCTATTTCATTTCTTGACTATTGGTATGACTTGTACAATTGTCCAAGATATGAATCTTACGTCAAGCGATCGGTTGTGCATGATTGCGATGTGTTGGGCTATTGCATCAGTGCAGTCTGTAAGGAACCTTATCGAATTGTCTCTGGACCGGAAAACCTGCCTCTACTAATCACTTTAAACTGCTTCGCTACAACGAGAATGTCTGCTTATAAGTTACTTGTTTCTCATGTTGGCATTTGCTCTCCATTCGAATCCTGGAATATTTACTTCGTCTTATTTGGTGTACAAATCGCGTAAAACTATAATAACTCCGCTTTAGTGGCGCTGTCAAAATTTATATTATCATTTGTATGGAATAGTATATATATATATATATTCTGGTCGTAAGTAAAGTACACCAGCGGCAAGACACAATGAATACCTTCACTATTCCATACAAATGATAATATAAATATTGACAGCGCCACTAAAGCGGAGTTATTATAGTTAAAATTGCGATTTCTCATGGGGTCATATCTCTAGATCTATTGATTACAGATATAAAGCGTCAAGCGCGATGTGTTTACGTGGCTGAATAACGGGCATACTGTAGGCAACCTGCAGTAAATGTAAACATTTGACACTTGTTCCTGCCCAGGGAAATTGAGCAGATCGATTGGTTCTTTTGCATTAGGTGTGTCTGGGGTGGACCAGGTGGCTTTTAAAGGCACTAGCTGCTCGTGGTCGGTTCCTGGGAAGACCACAAAATTGGTTCCTCAGGAAACCACAAAAATCACTCTTAGCTGTCTTTTAAACCGTCGGCCGCTGTTATGTAAATAGTTAACCATAGCAGATTGCTTAATTTTAAAGTGTGTTTCCTTTTGACAGTTATCTAGTAACTCGATATTCCCGTTTTGAAAAACCTTTATCCGTTATAAGGGTACACCCGAGAAACCACGATTTCTAGGTACCTAAAGTTCCATTTGTGTTGGGATCATTTCGCTAATCTCTGTTCATAGCAATTCGTAAAAATTTTTGCGATATTCTTACGATTATGTTCTCGGGCAACCTTGAAACATCATTCGATGCCATTATACAAAATCTCAGAATTACCGTACTTACACACGTCAAATAAGCACACAATGTCCGGTCTCACAAAACGTAGCTTTATCTGGCATAGTGAACACATGGGAGGGATTCTTCCGTCTTCGCAAGTGTTCTGAGGTCAGCATACTATTGTTTTAGGCAGCAATTTTTCAAAAAAATGGTTCAAATGGCTCTGAACACTATGGGACTTATCTTCTGAGGTCATCAGTCCCATAGAACTAAGAACTACTCAAACCTAACTAACGTAAGGACATCACACACATCCATGCCCGAGGCAGGATTAGAACCTGCGACCGTAGCGGTCGCGCGGTTCCAGACTGTAGCAATTTTTCACCAATAAAACTTCATGACGTGCTGTCTCATTATAATAGGCAATTCACGCCTAGGCTGTTCTGATTTGGAAAATTATTCGATGGTCCCACCTGGTGACGTAAGCATCTTAAAAACAACTACTTCGACATATGAAAAACTCTAAAATATTTACTTGCTTTTATGGAACTCATTCGGAAAAGTTTACTTTTAGAAATTAGCTGCACATTCAGACAAATGCTAAGTGCAAATGACCATCTAAAGGCAAATTTTAATTATGGCTGATGTCTGTACAAAAGTTGTTAGTGCCCAGTGTTCCTGTATTGTGTTTTCGGCCGACGTTTGACGATTTTGCGACGTTTCGCCAACACGAGTGGGTGGCATTGTCAAAGATTCAACCTCCATTCATGATGACGGACTGGAGTCGAGATCGCGATCGAAGATCGTACGTACGTGACGCGCCAGCTCCCGAGGACTTTTCCGTGAACATCACCGCTGATGTTTCTGCCCTTGCTACATGAAACGGTGGTACGCTGCAGCTCGGGAATCCAGGATATGTTCACATTGAGGCTATCCTCTTTCTTATTGCAGCTATTGTCATACCTGTGGATTTCTATAGCTTTCTCGAACAAGCGTGTGTAGCAGCTCCTGTCTACAGCAAGAAATTCCGTGTCGGCGAATTTCAGTAAGTGATCGGTCTTACAAAACGCGTGCTCCACCACGGTCTAGTTCTCCACCTGTCCCAGTCTGCAGTGCCGCTGAAGTTCGGTGAATCTGAAGTTAACTGATAGCCCAATCATTTCAACATACATTTTTCGACGTGTTCACGATGTGCAGTATATTCCCGGCAAGTTCGTCCCTTCCCTCTTTTGCTGATCTGAGGCACTCTTTGAACTTATTTGTCGGTTTCTTAATTATCTTTATGCCGAATTTGCGATTCTGTACGCCACTCTGGGAATGTGTCACTTCACCGTTTGTTAGATCCTCTGACACTTCTCATGTAACAGGTGGAGTACTCGTTGACGCTTTCTACGTCTCGCATCTCGCGTCTAAGGTGTTGTGGCTCATATTCGTTCTGCGCGTTTCGAAAGTATTAATCATGGAATTTATAAATGGAGTGGCCATTTGACAGTGTGCACAGGTGCCGCTACGTGTGTGTCGGTTTCAGATACACGCTGTGTATCCCTCGTATCCAGAACTTCTGGAAGGGGTAGCGGCTTATCTTTCTCTACCTCCATGGTAAATCTGCATGGAGACTATTCATGTGTCTTAGTTAGTCACCGAGCTATTCTTCATTATGACTCCACACCACGAAGCCATTAACTCCCTCAGAATCGGTGTTTGCTCTGCAGTTTTGAGTTTTTCTTGAAAAATCTATGTTTTTACGACACATTATTAGCTGCTTTTTACTGTTTCTGAGGATTCGGGTTCATCAGTTGAAAGCTACAGTTTCTCACGGGAAGACTACGTAATGGAGCTTGCTGTAGCAGTAGGAACTAGGAAATATCGCCTTCGCTGCTAATAAACATTAGCATGACGAAAACTTGTGTTTGTCCTTGTCAATGAATATGATTTTTCAACATATTTTAAGTACTTTTATTTTTTGTTGCTGAAAATTCAGAATTTTCAGTTGAAATCTTCGATAGCAATGCACCCGTGATCCAGGGAGCCGCCCAGTATGCACCCAAAACGCCGCGAAAGGAGATGCCCTTACGAATTCGGAACGGGACACTTCTCCCTGTCCATATAAAACACTACCTGTGGAGCAAATCAACGTTTCAGCGTCTGAGACCATGGACGACGGGGTAATCATTGCGTCTGTGGAACGGCGGCCCTGAATGGCTCTCCCACCTGCGAAACGGAGCATCCCTGCCTCTAAAGTCGCTACCGAAGAAGGAGTGATACCAGCCAATCTGATGGTGCCAGCAGGTGTTGAACGTATAAATATTACGGCCATAGAGTCACCACGGTCGTAGAGAGAGAAATTAAAAGAAACAGTAGATCCCGTAGAAGAGACTCTGTCGTTAGGAGAGGCGACCTGTTTGTGTCAACTGCTGCGCCGTGCGAGGGGCGCCGGCAGCGCCTGCCGTAGGGTGCCCTCGCATCTTCACAGCAGCGACCTGTAGAGTCCCTCTCCGGTTGGGCGCTGCTCCACACATACCGTATCGCTACACTGAATGTCAATGGCATCCGAGAGCACGCCAAGATCCATCTCCAGAAAGAAAGACACTGCACTCTAAATAGAGGAGCATTTTGCAGCGCTTCCGGGGATAGAAAAGTATGATTTCTACCCCTCTCACGGCGATCGTCTTGCCGTGGAGTTGAGATTTATGTGTGTAGCCATCCTGATTCACAACATCGTGTATGTGCCATCTGTCAAGGGTATGGCGTTAACGATTCACTCGACGCCTGTCATTAACGTGTACGCGCCTTCTGGTACCGGGCGTCGGCGTGAAAGTTCACAATATTTTGCGGAGGAGATTGCCACACTGTTCTTAGGTCAACACGAGCATCTTCTCCTTGGAGGGGACTTTAACTGTGTACTTGGACGGAAAGATCAATACCAGAATTTTACAACTTGCTAGGAGCTGCGTCTCATTGTTCTCGATCTAGCACTATGGGATACCTGGGAGGTACGCCGCAGACAGCTCGGGATTCAAGTTTCACAAGGGCCTTTCGGAAAGTCGGTTAGAACACATTTATGTCCCTTGATGTGGTCGATAAAGAGCGCTGGCCAACTGTATGCTCTGACCACTGCGAGTAGATACATATATATAGCTCCTTCCCTGCGAGAATGTCTGGAGGAGTCGGGCAGCATCCGCGGACTCCTGATTGTTGCCAAAGTAACACTGAGACGGGAAAGAATGTGATCGGCGTCTCCGATTCTACGCATCAGTGTGGTGGACTGGTAGCTGGAATGTGCCAAATCGATGCTCCGTCTCACATTCATCACTTATAGCAGGGATGTGGCCGCTTGGAGCAGACGCACTACAGGCATCGGCGCCCTCCGCTAACTAGCTGGGTAGCCACCATCCCGAGAAGTTAAAACTGAATGCAGCACTATTAAGGGAAGCTACTATTATTTATTCGTGGGTAACTACAGAGGCTGTGATGCGTATCCGCAGATGAGATGTGGTGTGGCAAGAGAATCCCTCCATGAATCATATTGTACGAGATCGAAGGCACCGTACACAAAACTTACTCACCGAACTCGTGGGTCATCGCGCGCAAGGGGTCACCTGCCAACAGGACATAGTCGATAGCTTTGTCGAACATTATGACCGTGTCTACCATGCCGATCATGGGGCCGTCCTGGACTAAGATCCTATCGCCGGGGACGTTCCACGCACCCTCACTCTTCAGGAGGGGGCTACGTTAATTGAACCTTTCAAGACTGACGTGGTCACTACAGCTATCTTCCGGGGTGCACTGGGCAAGTCATCAGGCATCGACGGACTCCCTACTGAATTCTATCGTACGTTTTGTGGTCTCAAGTCTACACGATTGACGGAGATGTTTATAACAGATGGATCTCCCAGACCGGTTCATCAGAGGCCTTCAGCGGCTCATTAACAGCGCGCGTTCGTTGGTGCTATGGTGGATCTGGTCCGCAAGGTTGCCTCTGTCCATGTACTCTTATGCAGTGGCACTACAGCCACTCATAGGCTTGATAACGACGTAGCTGTGTGGACTCTCCTATACGGTTACATCTTTAAATGTCGTGCGTACGCAGATAATGTCCTGCTGCCTGTTCGTTCTCGGGAGGAGGTCGAATAGATCCTCGACACCAGTACGGCTCATGAGAGGGTGGCTGGAAATGTGATGGAGTTGTGCAAATCCAGGCCGGTGTCCATTGTTCACGGGATAACCTTTGAAGGTCTGGCATCCCCGCCCTCTGTCCAACGTCTCCCTTACCTTGAGACCTTTACATCGTCAACATGCCGTATAGCGGCGGTTGACTTTCGTCGAGTTTGACAAGTAGCATAAGATGAGCCGTGACAAATCCCTGTGCCACCTCGATCCTTTGTAGTGTGTTACCTAGCTAAATGCCTACATGACATCGAGAACGGTTCACAGTGCGCAGTTTCCACAGATGCTGATTATGATAGGACGTTCTATTCAAGCGGCATTCAGATATTTTCTAACGAATGGGTCTATCCTCAAAGTGCTCTGTGACACTCTTACTCGCCTTCCGCGTGCAGTACGGCTTTGTCTTGCGAACGTACGCTATTATGCGGCGGCACTTTACATGGCCACAGCAATACCACAGTGTCGAGGCCTCTATCACGCAATATTTACTTGCCGTTCTTGTGCCAGTGTCCCTCTTCCCGCAGACCCGGTAGGTAGCATTACGACTGCACTTGCAGACATCGCGGCTTTCGTTATGGAACTGACTTATTCTCACACTGAACTCCCACGATCACGCCGACCGCGAGCAAGGGATTTCTATGTTGTTTGCCTGATAGGCGTCGCCTGTAATGCCGTAGAGAATGCAAATTCCCATTTTTGCAGTGGACGTCATTTTGCGGCACATTCAGCACAGTCCCTTTCCAACGCATATCGGATCGACTCGGTATTACGCGACCTGGGGAAAGTTTCCAATTAATTTGCGGCTTCATGACATAGGACTGGAGGACTTTCACCTCTGCGCCGTCTGTCTTAGCCCTGACGATCATCACCGATTCAACTACGCAGCCGTAACGCATGTTCAATTGTCGGGGCAACAAACAGTTGCGTCTTTTCGAAGAGTGCCACCGCATGTTATTGACCCTGACTCCTTTCTTTACCCAGCTGCGGAATATTTTCCCACCACCCCTAGGTACATGGATGGACCTTGGCATATCTATATAGAGATGTTCATCACTCGCGCCTTGAGTTTTGGCAGTACTTGAAGATGCACTTCAGCGGTTCGCGCTGTTACCGTTACTGCGAATATTTTGCAGATTATCTTATCAGCGTTTTCACCTCGTCTCCTGTATGTTGGCGTGTTCCCACAACAGGAGACTTCCGCTTGATCCGGAACGAAACATGATGTGTCTACACCTACACCTTGGACTCAGCCGGATATCCTTTATTACCTTGCAGGATTTCCAGGGTGCCAAATGAGTATACCAATTTTAATTTTCTCTCCCACTAGTATATATATATATATATATATATATATATATATATATATATATATATATATAACCCACTTTGTCTCCTTGAGAATGTAACTGACTGTGCAGCTAAATAAAACAAAACTAAAAATAAAAAACAATTGGAACAAACAATTAAGGAGACCGAAGTTTCACTTATTAAAAAAAGTGGTAGAGTGGGAGGGATAGCGTCTTTGATCAGTAATCAAAACTTCATCGGTCCCGGGCTAGAACCTCGCTACTTCTGAAATACTGCATAATAATCATCACTGGCGCCCGATAACTTACTGCATAAGAAGTCACTCCCATTCTGCCAACGAAGGACATAAATTCAGGGTACTCTCTGGCCCTTGGTCCGGGAAACTGGCCTTAAAGGTGGAACAATCAGCAGTGATCAACATTATGAAGGTGCAGTAGGCAACGGAAACAACTCCATTAAGGAAAAATTATGTTTATCCACAGTACATGTAAATGAAAAAGTGACATGATCATCTCACTATTGGAAAAATATTCTGGAATATTCCCCCATTCGGACCTCCGAGAGCGGCCTGCCAGTAGGGGTGCGAACGTAAGGAAAAGTTTATACAACCAAGGAAAGGATGAAGTTCCACGAGTCGGGGCGTGGAATGCCAGAACTTAGAATATTGTAGGGAAACTAGGAAATCTATAAATGGACATGCAAAATAACACTCTACAAATAATTTGCGTCATGGAAGTCAAATGGAAAGAAGACAAGGATATCTTCAGATGAGTAGAGGATGACATCAGCTGTTATAACGGGAGTAGGATCCGTCATGAATAGGAGCGTAGCACAGACAAAGTGTTACTGTGAACAATTCAGTGATAGTCAATATCGACAAAATTATCCAACGGCCATGTAACTTAATTTATTTTGACGACTACCTGTTTCGGTATTCCACTATGCCATCCTCAGGCCCCTTATGCATCTCTCAGGATCAACGATAATTCCATACTGTGCCATATGTCCCTGGATTTCGTGAATTCAAGCACATTCACACGTGCTTCGTTCGAGTTGCTACCAATTCTTCAAATGAAGCACTTGTGGAACGATTTGAATTCCCGAAATCCAGGCTATATGGCACTGTATGGCGTTATCGTTTATTTTGAGAGACAAATATTGGGCCTGAAGATGGCATAGTGGAATGCCGAAACTGGTTGTCACCAAAATAAAATAAAATAACAACCTAATTACACGGTTGAGGTGAATTTTATTGAAATTGTCATCTTCTTAACCTGCTGAAGTTCCCTTTGCACGATGGATCAACAGAGAGTTCAGTAATAAGCCTCTTCTGTTCCGAATCGACAGCAAACCAACATCGACAACGATAGTTCATGTATACATGCCACCGTCGCAAGCTGAAGATGAAGAGATAGAGAAAATATATGAGGATATTGAACGGGTACGTAAAGGGAGATGAAATTCTAATAGTCATGTGGGACTCGAATGCGATTGTAGGGGAAGGAGTAGAAGAAAGAATTACGGGAGAACATGGGTTTGGTACTAGGAATGAAAGAGGAGATGGTTCAAATGGCTCTGAGCACTATGGGACTTAACATTTAAGGTCATCAGTCTCCTAGAACTTAGAACTACTTAAACCGAACTAACCTAAGGACATCAAACACATCCATACTGAAAGCAGGATTCGAACCTGCGACCGTAGCAGTCGCGCGGTTCCGGACTGCAGTGCCTGGAACAGCGCGGCCACCACGGTCGGCTGAAAGAGGAGACTGATTAGTTGGCTTTTGTAATTAATTTCAGCTAGTAATAGCGCATACTCCGTTCAAAGAGCAAGAGAAGAAGACGTATACTTGGGGCAGACCTTGAGATACGGAAAGTTTTCAGTTAGATTGCGTCATGCTGAGACACAGTCTCCGAATTCATATACTGAATTGTAGCGCTTAGCCAAAAGCAGATAAAGACTCAAATCACAATGTAATAGTGATAATGTTCTCGAAGGATGCGAATACTGCAATAAGGAGTTTCGTAGTAGGGAGAAGAGTTGAGAGGAATGAACATCTCAGAAAAGGGAAATCACAGAAGGTGGTAAGATAAACGTGGGTAGAAAGAAAGTAGCTGCGAAGAAAGCATGAGTAACAGAAGATATACTTTCCTTAATCCATGAAAGAAGGAAGTACAAAAATTTTCAGGGAAGTTCAGGAATACAGAAATACAAGTCGCTTAGGAATGAAATAAATAGGAATGGTATAACATTAAGAGCGCAACGGAAATTCCACTGTGAACTGCAGAGGAGAGAGCGAGTAATGGTAAGAGTACATTGAAGGCCTCTATGAAGAGGAAGATTAGTCTGATATGATATAAGAAGAAACAGAGTCAATTCTGAAGTGATATAACACCCAGTATCAAAATTAGAGTTTAAAAGGGCTTTGGAAGACGTATGATCTAATAAGACAGAAGGGAAGGATAACACTCAATCAAAATTTCTAAAATCATTGGAGAAGTGGCAACAAAACGACTATGCACGTCGGTATGTAGAATGTATGAGGGTTGGGTCGGGTTGTTTGCGGAAGGAGACCAGACACCGAGATCATAGGTCTCATCGGATTAGGGAAGGACGGGGAAGGAAGTCGGCCGTGCCCTTTCAAAAGAACCATCCCTGCATTTGCCTGGTATGATTTAGGGAAATCAGGGAAAACCTGAATCAGGATGGCCGGACGCGGGATTGAACCGTCGACCTTCCGAATGCGAGTCCAGTCTGCTAGGCACTGCGCCACCTCTCTCTATGTAGAAGTCTGGCGATATACCATACGACTCTGGAAGGAACGTCATCCACACTATTCCAAATATTGCAAGAGATGACAAATGTGAGAACTATAACATAAGCAGCTTAACGGTTAACGCATCCAAGTTGCTGTCAAAAATAATACACAGAAGAATGGAAATGGAAATTGAGCATGTGTTCGATGACAGTCAGTTTGGGTTTATGAAAGGTAAAGGCACCATATAGGTTATTCTGATGTTGCGATTGATAATTTAATCATGAGTAAAGAAAAACGATGACACGTCAATAGGATTTGTCAACCTGGAAAAAGCGTTCGATAAAGTCAAATGGTGCAAGGTGTTCGAGACTTTGAGGAAAATAGGGGTAAGCTGCAGGGAGAGACGGGTAATACACAACATCTACTAAAGCCAAAACGGGTTAATAAGGGTGGAGGACCAAGATCGAATGCTCGGATTAGAAAGGGTGTAAAACAGGGATGTAGCCTTTCGCCCCTACTGTTCTATATATACACTGAAGAAACAATAACAGAAATAAAAATAGGTTCAAGAGCGCAATTAAAATTCAGGGATATCAACTATAAGACTCGCTGATGACGTTGCTATCATCAGTGACAATGAAGAAGAATTACATGCTCTGCTGAGTGCAATGAAACATCAAATGAGTGCAGAGTATGGATTGAGATTAAATGGAAGAAAGGCGACTGTAATGAGAAGTAGCAGTAAGGAGAACAGCGACAAATTTCAAATAAGTACTGGTGATCACGAAGTAGACGATACTAAGGAATTCTGCTTCCTAGGTAGCAAAATAACCCATCACGAACGGAGTAAGGACATAAAAAGCAGACTAGTTCTAGCAAAAAGGGCATTCCTGGCCAACAGAAGTCTACTAGTGTCAAACATAGGCTTTAATTCGAGGAAGAGATGTCTCAAAATGTACGCTTGGAAATGCGATGCTACAGTTGAATGTTGAAAATCAGATGGACTGGTAAGGTAAGGGATGAGGGGGCTATGCATAGAATCGGTGAGGAAAGGAACGTGTGGGAAACACTGACAAGAAGAAGGAATAGGGCGATAGGACATTCGTTAAGACATTAGCGAATACGTTTCAAGGTACAAGAGGGTTCTGTAGAGGCCTGGATACATGCAGCAAATAACTGGGGACACAGGTTGCAAATCCTCCTCTGAGGTGAAGAGGGTGGCACAGGAGAGGAATTTGTGGCTGGCCACATCAGATCAGTGATACGAGTTTTGACTCAGAAAACAAAAAAGCTATGCGTGAGGTATCTGTTCCAGCTCAGTTTTGTTTATTGGTGACTGGGAATGGTGTACTTAACAGCGTTCATTTTCAGACTAATAACTATAGCTACTAATAATAGCATGATAGATTGGTTAGCTGCTCTTAGTACATGTGGCAAAAGCAAGACATTAACGTTTATTTTCCCATGGGCTGCAGGGCAGGTATTGAAGAGCGTGGATGAAAAACGTTTAGCCTATACTAACAGGTGTACTCTATTTAGTGACAAAGCTATGACCATGCACTAAACGAAACGTTTTTAATTGCACTGAGGAGCCAAAGAAACTGGTACATCTGACTAATATCGTGTAGGGCCCCCACGAGCACGCCGAAGTGCCGCAACACGACGTGACATGGACTCAACTAATGTCTGAAGCAGTGCTGGAGGTAACTGATACCACGAATCCTGCGATGCTATTCATAAATCCGTAACAGTACGAAAGGGTGTCTCTCTTCTCAACAGCACGGTTCAAGGCATGCGAGACATGCTCAATAATGTTCATAACTTGGGAGTATTTAAGCTCAGAAGAGCGTTCTTGGAGCCACTCCATAGCAATTCTGGACGTGTGGGGTTTCACATTGTCCTGCTGGAACTGCCCAAGTCCGTCGGAATTCACAATGGACATGAATGGATGCAGATGATCAGACAGGATGCTTACGTACGTGTCACCTGTGAGAGTCGTATCTAGACGCATCATTGGTCCCATATCACTTCAAATATACACGCCTCACATCATTACAGACCACCAGCTTGAACACTCCCCTGCTGATATGCAGGGTCAATGGATTAATGAGGTTGTCTCCATATCCGTTCATGTCCATTCGCTCGATACAATTTGAAACGAGACTCGCCCGACCAGGTAACAGGTTTCCAATCATCAACAGTTCAGTGTCGTTGTTGATGGGGCCCAGGCGAGGTGTGAAGCTTTCTGTCGTGCAGTCATCAAGGGGACACGGGTAGGACTTCAGCCCATATCGCTGATGTTTCGTTGAATGGTTCGCACGCTGTCACTTGTTGATGGCCCAGCACTGAAATCTGTAGCAATTTGCGGAACGGTTACACTTCTGTCACGTTGAATGATTCTCTTCAATTGACGGTGCTCCCGTTCTTACAGGATCCTTTTCCAGCAGAAAAAACCGCCTTTTATGAGCTACAATTGTGATGTAATTGTAAACTTCTTGTACTTATGATCATCATAATCCACCAACCAGATGGCTTAGTCACCCATCTGTGGAGCAGATGACTTCAGGGTGTAATTACTGTTATATTCTATTGATCATATGACGTTCTAACTTAGAATTTCTGCACACCATATATTTTATTACTTCTTCGTTATATGTTACTTCTCGAAGCAAACTTCTTTGTGAAGAGGTAACTAGCAAAGCGAGCAGATGTATCGGGTCTACCTCCTCACCTTGTGCAGGGCTTGGAAGGGTACCTGATCCAACAGCTGCCTCCAGTTTGTGTTTCCCCTTATCCCCGGATAGTCTTTTAGGATGGTCCTATTTAGGTGTTCGAGATGTGGGAATTTTCCTTGGGTTTTCGTCTTCTTCTCTACCATCCTCTCGATCATTCACTTCAGGCTGCTGAGTTGATACCCATTACCTGGGTGTCTTCCACAGCAATGATATGTACTTGACCTTCTTTTCAGGGTTCAGTTTTCTGTACACAATGAAAGCACTGAAAAGGGCACAGTCGATTAACCAGAGGACTAGCTTCTGGGTCCATTTGCCAGACTTTATCAGGATTGAATGCTACGACAAATTGTGCTATACTCTGTCCATTCTATTCATGTGTTTATTGTACTGAATGATACAGCCAGGAATCTCCACAACACCTCTCTTCTATTCTACACTTTTAATTGTAGCTGGATGTACAGTGCTAACAATTCGCACCACCTGCTTATATTTTCAACAATGTAAAAACAAATTTCCCTTCCAGCAGTACACACTTCTACCTTTCTTGAGGTCGTTCTCAACAGTTGAGAACTCCGATGAAAGTCCCCCATTGGCCCTTGTTACCCCAAAGACGCCAGTCGTCCGTGCAAGCAGATTTCCTGCAATTGTCACACTGTTATAGTAGTTCTCCTGACAGACATAATGCCAGATGTCTATGTGTGGTTCCAGTACAGAGAAAATGTTTCGTACAATACTTTCCCTTCCCCACTACATATTTCCATGTTAAATATGTGATCGTTTGCTGCTTCATATACCATTCGCTCAAGTATACCATATTTCACCAGCTCTACAGCATTATAGGTCCTAAACCTTAGTCGGCCTCCCAAAGGTATCGTGGCGTGTTCGAGTGATATTATCTGGTTGGGCTTAAATAGGTCTGAAAACGATCCACAATATGCTGGGGAATCCGTCGTACCTAATAGAGTCTCTCTGATAGATAATCTTGTGGTGAATTGTTCTTAGAACATTCGATATCTGTTTCCACCAACTGCGACTCCTCACCTGACTGACGTCAGAGTTTCAAACAAAGGGTCTATGCTCCAGTATCCCCGATAACTTTGTTCCTAACTTGCACCAACTCATGTATGATCACAAAAAATTGTTTCATTTCAGCAAATGGAACGTCAGTCCACTTTAGTGTTTTGGGTGACGCTTTCTACTTAGGTAAAATCTGACTGCAGTTGTGTATCAAATCATTCCTCACCAAAAGAGTGAGCTATATCCTATGAAGTACTACGTGGATCAATGGGAACAAATGTAAGACCTGGATACTTTCAAAAGGTTAGAAATGTGTGACAGGATTGCCTTATGTACAGTCATCGCTTGTATCTATTATACGTAAGCAAACGCCTACCTCATTGTCACCACTAGTATGACTGACACTCACTAACGCACTATAGTCTTTCCTACGTTTAGTTGACGTAGAGGGCCAAACTCACTGCCCCTATCACTATTTTTATCACTGTTGTCAATCTGTTTATCACTTGGCCCATCCGATAATGTATCTGCCCATAAATTATGAAAAATTGCATCGTCAATGAAAGCACGTTCCAACGGCGCACCATCTTGTGCGTTGACTCCGGGTGCTTGTATTCATGCGGATTTGACATCTGTGGTGATATACCGACACTAACATCTACACGTTCCTTTCTCCATGACTTACCAACAAATATTTCAAACGTTACCCAATGTAGAATACAACAGGCCGTAACGACACCCGTGCCGGAAGACTGAGATTTCCGTGCCCCTTCGGCCCCCTCTGGTCGTTGTAATGAGGACACTCTCCGGGGCTCGTCATCAGTGTATTAATATTCATTGTCTCCCAATGGGATTTCAAAATTCTTACCTGAAAAATTTTAAAATTATCCCGAAATGTCTGAAAGAATAACTAGTAGCATCATTGTGATTTTGTGATTCATTAATAACTTTATGGTGGCCCTACAAATGCTTGTTTTGGAGGTAGACAGAATAGTTCTGTGTGAAATGAAATATTATTTTCCTCAGCATTTCATTTGTTCAATATTGCCAGTACTGTTTTAAGTCTGCTGAGGCGAACTAAAGTTGTAAAAAATCTTTCTTCTCTCTGGGTATGCTGAGCAACACCTTTCCGTTCCCAGCTCCAGGCTACCAACCATTTCACGTCTGATGAATGAGGTTTTCGCACAGAATATTCCTGTGTAACTTTCAGCTTTCGATGTTTTCGGACGCGTTTGACTGCTCTATACAAAGTAAGCAAAGCGAGAGCTGAAACATATTTTTTACTTAAGGGGAACGGTCAGCCCACAAGCCAACACCTCCAACGCCGACAATCCCCTGCAGGGAGAGGGTAAGGGGCAGGTACGCAGAACCGCCGACCAGGTGGTTCCATTCCGGAATGGCGCCCGCGGCCGCTCGCACTAATCTGTTGCTACTGGCGCTCAGGGCGTTTACTCAGCTGTGGGCGCGCGGGCACACCCGACGGGGCATTGTTACCTGTGCAGATAAACAGCCCGCGACATGGGTGGTGCCGCCGCCAACGCACGCCCACTACCTGTCTGTCAGCTGCGGTTTCCGGGCCACGTAGCTAAATGCCAGAAATCTCTGATCCAGCGGAAATTTTGGTTGGCCGTATTTGGACATCGAATATCTGCTCGATGTTGTTTGATAACAGAAACCGCACCTGAAAGTGACTGTTAAGTTCATACTCTGTAGGCAACGTACCATAAACAGCGATCTCTTTATTACTACCAATATCGTATCAGATAACCTTTGACGACGCAGAATCATAATAGGCTACAGCCCTGTTCATTAGGCTGCGGAACAGTCAAAATTACGTAATATCTGACAACCTCCCAGAGTCGGTGTTCGTAGGTGGAGTATCAGGTTGTGTAGGCGTGATGAAGGGTCCATTTTCATACACAAAAACTGTATCGTTAGTCCAGACAGATCCTAAGTCCTCTCGACCATTTTAGGACTGCAATACTATGATTTATACCTCATGAAAGATCAAACATAGGATTACAGAAGAAACAGAAGTTAAGTAAAAAACGCATAGTTCCCTAATTTTGTCCCGATAACGTCGTTATGGAAATGACATTCATGAGTATGATGAGTTGCAAGGGTATGGAGATGGCACATTTCTCTTACGGGAAATCTTTAGAAAATAAACATTGAATCATGTTCCATTCTTCCATTCAGAAGAAATCACCTTGGAAACATTAGTGATATTTTTATGTACACCAGCCTAAACTGAGAAAAGCTTTAGTATTCTGCAGCTAGCTTCAAAAAGTTATTCAGTCTTTGAGCAGACTTTTAACCTTACAGTGGTCTACAACACTTAGCAGCTATTGTAAAATACGTTACACATCTATTTATTAATACATAACACATTAGATACACCGCAGTGTGGACATGTGAAAAGAAGACTAAAGATTTTATGCAAATATTAACATTCGCAATGTCGACATGCCGGCAACACAGCCTTCTAGCCATCGTGCGTGAAAATGACGCTGTAGTTACGCTGTTAGGTACATAAATGTAGCCGAAGCTTTTACACCTTCTTATGCGGGACACTTATGTTTCCATACCTCAAAATTCATCTCAGGTGCCGATGTTTCTTTTGATAAACTCGAAGAATATTCATTATGTAGCCGTAATGATGATGTAGATCAGGGTTGCAGTCTGTCGGCTGTACACGTCGAAGAAGCTAAGAGACAAGTGGAAGGAAGACTCAAGAGTTGGATGGAACCAAAGGCTGAAAGCATATCATTGATAAAATTCGTAGCTGACAGTTCCATCCAAGGCAAAGGTGAATAAGACTTAAAGGATCTATTGCATGGATGAACAGTCTAATGAATACCGAGTATAGATTACAGTAAACCTTAATAAGTTTAATGTAATGGGGAATGGCAGAAATAAGAATGGTAAGAAAATTAACATCAAAATTGATAGTCACGAAGTGGACGAGGTTAAGGAATTCATCTACCTTGGAGGGCAAATAACGCCTAATGGACGAAGCAAGGAGGACTTGAGAAACAGAGAAGTACGGGCAAATAGGGCATTCCTGGCCAAGAGATGTCTACTGAAGTACGGGCAAATAGGGCATTCCTGGCCAAGAGATGTCTGCTGGTATCAAACATCGTTAACCTGAGGGAAACGTTTCTGAGGATTTACGTTTGAAACACAGCATTGAATGGTAGTGAATCATGTGCACTGGAAAAACCGTAATAGAAGAAAATGGAAGGATTGACGATGTGGTGTTGCACGAAATGTCGAAATTCGGGTGGATTGTATTAAGTTATGAAGATGTTCTCAACAGAAGTGGCGAAGAGATGAATATATTGCAAACATTAACAAGAAGAAGCTACTAGATGATGGGACTTCAGTAAGCCATCAAGGAATAACTTCCTTAATAGCTGAGGGAATTGTAGAGGGTAAAAACTGCAGAGAAAGGCAGACATTGGAATACCTCCTGCAAATAACTGAGGACCAAGGGTGCCAGTGCAGCTCTGAAATTGGTGAGGAATTCGTGGCGGTTCTCATCAAACGAGTCTGATTACCGACTGCCCAAAAACAAAAAAACATCCACCCTTACTTCATACACACCAGTCACAACAACAGAAAACTCAACCGAAGAGCAACAAATGTCTGGAAATGTGGTTACTCTAAGTACGGTAGTCGTAAATTTGTAATTATGATCTCGGTGAAGTTTTGTTTCAGGTACGTGTTTGCAGTCCTGGCACTACTTAAAATCCGCGAAATACTCTGCACCATAGCACGCCGCGAGAAAGAATTGAGCTAGCCCTTGATAAATACGGGTTCTCTTTTTTTTTTTTTGTGGCTCTACAGTCCTGCGTGGGTCTTCACCTTATCAGTTTACTTCCATTCCGTTTTCTCCTTTCCTTGTTGATCCTCTAATTCCTAGGGCTCTAGTGTTTCCTTCCTCGTCGTACAACCATCGTTTGCACGGTCTTCATTTTTATGTTCTTCCTGTCGGTTTCGAGTGGAAGACCTACTTTGTAGTTCTTGGGTCATCCATCATCGATTGGAAATGCCCCAGCCCGTTAGATCCTAAACTGTATATGATCTTTACCCAGAAGCTGCTATTAATGAAGTAAATTCATGAATATAAGTATCGTGCAACAGTTCCTTGTGAGGAACAAATTTTTCTGAGTTGGTGGAACTATGCGGCAGTAATTCGCCATCATATGACTATCATAAGAAACAGCGCAGACGAGTATTGAATGGTGACACAAGTATGAAAGTCGGAGAATGAAGTGGAAGATCATCTCCCTGTACATAAACGAGAATCGCAAGGCTTTCCTGGTGCTCGAAGATCGGCAATAGTGCAAAAATTGAAAATGAGTCATGGATCGGTTTTCAAAGTATTTGAATATTTGTAACATGACATTGGCCGCGGCCAACTGTATTCTACGAGTGCTCACAACAGTCCAAACAGCCAAACAGAGCCAGCAGTGGAAATGTTGGTGTTCCATTTGAACAGTACTCCACTTGTCTCCAGTCTATGCGTGACCGTGGATGAGTCATGAGCGTATCATGCTGGCCAGATGTAAAGGAGGATTTCATAAATTGCAAAATATAGGGAGTAACAAGCGCCGAAAAAGGTGAACACCCAATCATCTCTGGGAAATGATGTTACGTGTATTTTGTCACAATCATGGTGTGGTGTTAAAAGATTAGCTCTTAATGGTAAACCACCACAGGGGCAACGAAATAACCTGGCGAGGTTATAGGAGGCTGCCAGGGAGGTGCATAGCAGGAAGATACTTGTTGGGGCTTGTTTCTCCTCCATTGGAACGCCCCAACTCGTTCTGCCCAGTCACGTTGGCTGCAACTATTGACTACCAAATTTTTCACGAGGCCTCCCTGTCTTCTTCCTTTACTCTGATGACGAACGTTTTCTGAACAGCAGAAACTCAGCTGTCTACAATCAATGTCTCCACCAAGTCATCAATCGTTGGGATCACCAAAGAACTTCTTTGGTGATAATACTTAGAAAATGTTTGGAGATGGCTTTGTAAGCCGAAAACCGGTTAATACAATAAAAGAAATAGTGTAGAACAAAAGCAAACTAGCGCTTTTCATTTATTATAATGGTGCTCTACCAAGAACCGACGGAAGATTCAGTTAACAATACATGAAGGAATTATCTGAATGGGCCGGAAATCGGTAGTTTCACAACACAAGTGTTTGTTGAGGTAGTGGTCACCCGTAGCTACTACAAAATCATTACTATACCTGCAAGAAAATCGCCTGTCTCCTATATTACAACTGTGGGAAAATTTTCTACTTTATACAAGAGGAAGAGCTTCAGAAACAGAGCAAGTCAGTAATGTGTTGGTCCACCTCTGGACGTCAATCAAGCAATTATTTGGCTTGGCATTTATTGACAGAGTTGTTGGATGTCCTTATGAGGGATATAGTGGCATGTTCTGTCCGATTGGCACGTTATATTTTCAAAATCCCAAGTTATTTCGTGAGCCCTACCAATATTGTTCAAATTATCTCAAGTATGAGGGTCTCCAGATATCTACTGGCCAAGGTAGGTTTTGGCAAGCATGAAGGCAAGCAGTAGAATCTTTTGACGTCCTGGACTGATATTGTGTTTCTGAAATGTAAGCCCAGGGCGGCCAGCCATGAAGGGCGACAACTTAAAGGCATCGAATACCATCTGCTTACACTGTGCTTTACAGGTGTTGCAGAGGAAAACAAAAGACGTATTGCAATTAAATAAAGTGGAACCTGAGACCTTCACTTCTGATTGTGAGCGCGTATGATGGGTGACGGGTTGGTATCCCACCACAGTCCAGTGCGTCTCCAGACATATCACCCCTGATCGTCAGGGCTCAGTTCGAAGCGGTACTCATCACTGTAGGCAGTGAGATACCAGGCTGGAGACTTGTGTGGAGGTGCCGCAGACAGCACTGGAATATCAAAGTGACTGTCGCCAGCCACACTGCCCATCAGCTGGGAGTGGAGGTATGGGGTGCGATTTCTTTTCACAACAGGTTCCCATTGGTGGTCATCCGCGGCACCCTTTCAGCACAGCGGTACGTAGAAGATCTACGCCTCGCTTTCTTACCCTTCATTGCAAGCCGTCCTGGTTTTACATTTCACCAAAGCATCGGTCTCCTGCACGCTGTGACGGTTTCTACTGCTGTCATTGAGCTTGCCAAACCCCAACATTGCCAGCAAGGTCGCCTGATCTCTCCCTAAGCCAGAAAATTTGGAGCATTAGGCATAGCCCTCCGACCAGCAAATTGGAGAGAATGTGGGATAATATCCCTAGGAGGATATCCAAAATATCAGTCGATGCCAAGCCGAAAATTGTAAAATGTCTACTTAGATATACATATAAAAGTCTTCAAAAACTGTAAGAAAACAAAACATTCCAAAAGTGATTGACATGTTCCATTATCTCCAAAGTGGTCTCCACATGAGTAAATATAAACCTATTTTGTCACTGACCGTACAGTGTACTGTCATCAGCACCATCCAGTTTCATTATTCGTCTTTAAGAAGGGCCATACTGTTTAACCTCTTGATGTCAATCTGAAAATGAAGTAGCATTAATGCCCTACATCAATATTTAAATCACACTGATCTGACCAGTCATACCATCCTTCACCCCTAAAATGATAGCTTACAAACTTTGATACAAAACATCTGTACTTAAATCTTACCAAAGGCGTTTCCTCTTTTTTAAAAAAAAAAGTTTTCTTAACAACTAGTGAGCCTTCAGGTTCATAATACCACAAAACAGCCAACAATGCGGTCAAGAGCGACTGCATAAATCTATATGTAGGTCAGAATAACAGTCATTTCAGAAGACGCAATGCACACAGTAACTACGAAGAAATCAATTCTGTGTCCTAAAATATGTCTAGGAATGAAACCAAAGCTACAAATAGCTGGTAGCTGCGAACACCACGTCTTTATTACCTCACTACTGGCAATACGGATGCGTGAAACTGCTAAAGACGACAGTGAACATCTAGTATTTGGCAAGAGTTGAAGTTTCCGATCTTTGTTGAAGACAGGAGAGTACAATCATAGTTCAGCATTTCATAGCTGCACTGTACTCGACTTTCCCTAGATACTTCAGGGCACCAGCTGCAACAGGCATCAGCTCGCCTCCCCCATCGGAGGCTCGAGTTCTCCCTTGGGCATGGGCGTGTGTTATTCTTAACGTAAGTTAGTTTAAGTTAGATTAATTAGAGTGTAAGCGTAGGGACTAATGACCTTAGCAGTTCGGTACCGTAGGCACTTACTACCACCACCACCACTACCACCATTAGCCCCCATAATCTCTGGCTCCAGATCTGAATATTTTAATGACTTACACTAGACTCTCGCTAATCCGGCCCTCAGTAGTCCGGCCTCTCAGTAATCCGGCAAATATCCAACAGCACGTGCACAAAGATTTATCGTGCGTAACAATGCTTAGTTAAACAAAGCCTTACATACTGTATTTGAAATTGTAGCTTTCTTTACAGTTCGGAATCATGTCTTCTAAAAGACGCTAGACCTTAACCAGAAATTCGAAATTTTAGATAAGTTAAATCGAGGTTCTTCGCAAAAAGCCATTGTTGCTGAGTTCAGTGTTGGACGAGCAACTATGTATAATATCAGAAAGAAAGAAGATTTTATTCGACAGTACTCAAAAAAATGGATAGTTAGTTGGGAAAACGGAAGGTTATGCAAAAGAGTGAGACTGAAGAACTGGACGTAGCTGTTTATAGATGGTTCATAGAACAACGCAGTAAAGGAATTCCAGTCAGTAGCCCGACTGTAAAGGAAAAAAGCAGCTGCATTTAACAGACAACTTGGTGGTAATAACTTGTTTGCAGCGAGTGAACGTTGGCTTTCAATCTGGAAAAAACGACATGCCATTCGACAGCTGACAGTCACTGGCGAAAGTCGCCCAGCTAACGACAATGATGCTGATGAGTTTGTAAGCAAGATACAGAAGATAAAAAAAGTAAAAAAAAAATGGTTGAAATGGCTCTGAGCACTATGGGACTTAATATCTGAGGTCATTAGTCCCCTAGAACTTGGAACTACTTAAACCTGGGACATCACACATCCATGCCCGAGGCAGGATTCGAACCCGTTGCCGTAGCGGTCGCGCGGGCGGTTCCAGACAGAAAGCCCAGAGAACCTCTCGGCCACACCGGCCGGCTTCGGTGGTTTCATGAAACGTTTCTACCAGCAGTGAGAAAAGAGCTAAAGAAGAAAAAGCTTCCACTGAAAGCTACCGTTATAAGTGACAGTGCTCGAAGCCATCCTTCATATGTTTCTCTAAAGTCCAATAAAGTCCAATGTATGCAAGCACTTTTTCTCCCACCTATGTGACAGCCCTAATTCAGCCCATGGACCAGGGAATTTTGAAATCAATTAAACGTCGTTGCCGACATTCACTTCTCGTCTCCTTGCTGAACGAAAGTGAACGGAAGTGAAGACGACTCCATCGAGACTATGCTGGAAGCGTGGGAAGTAATTGATTAACGTGATGTTGTTTTCCAAGCAACCGAAGCATGGCATAAAATGGAGAGCGCTACCATAATGAAGGCTGTAGAGAACTTTGGCCATCCATTGATGCCGAGTAGGATCCAGTAGTGAGTGACAGCGATGAACCAGTCAATACGGGAATACCAGTTACTTTGTACACTGACATGTTCCCCAACCTTCCAGGAGGAGAAGAAATTGATGATGACGTTACTAACTGGCTGACAGAGGAAAACAGTGATAAGAACCAAACTTTAACAGATGAAGAAATAGTGAAAAGAATGCAAGAAAGTAATGATGAAAGTGATGAGGAAGAGGGCACAGGAGGAGAGAGCATGAAGATTTCTCACACTGCTGGTGCTGAAGCTGCCGAGGTCTTCCTGGAGTACATTATGCAACAACCAGGTACATGCAGTACCGATGTGATGCTTGTAAAGCGGTTGCGTGATGAGCATGGCACCGTCGCGTATCATCAATGCGACTGTTAAAATTAGGGACATGTTTCATAGTGTGTGTTACTACTGTATAATGATATACAGTACACAGTCAAGGACTAAGTTTTCTTTGAAAATTAATGTATTTTTGTATTTAATAGAGTATATCTTCTATGTTTTAAAATTGTATCCTTTGGTTTAGTAAAGTCTTCAAAATAAATAAAAAACAAAATAAATGAATAAAATAAATTTCAGGCATTTACTAATCCGGCACTTCCGCTAATCCAGCACCTATACGTGCCAGGTATGGCCGGATTATCTAGAGTCTAGTGTATTTAATTAAGTTTTTTTCAAATTTTGTGTTAAAGGAGCAAATATTAAATTTTAGCGGAAGTTATACTTAAATAAGCTTTTATGAGAGAACTATGTGGTTCGCAAAGTGAAAAATTAATTATTAACAAAGTATGTCTACAGGTTGACGTAAATGTGTATGTGAAAATAAGTGTTGGATGAAAGGCGCAAGCTATACGCAATTTAGCGGAATCCACTACGTCCTTTCCTTCATGCAAATTTTTGATATACTCTGACGGAAAAAAATAAGAACAGCAAATAATTAATAAAGTAGAGTAATGAAAGTTAGTGTATACAATTCTCTAGGAAATATATTTACGTGGTTAACTTTGCAAGATCACAGGTTAATGTAAGTGCGAGTTAAGTCACTGCAAATGTGGAATGCTGGTCCATTAATAATCGGTGTAGCAGTCAGAAAGTTGAATACAAGCATGCAAATGTGGATTCTATGTGTTATGCAGGTGCTGCCTGTCAGTTTCTAGGATGTGGTTCCGTGCCTGTTGCACTTGGTCGGTCAATACAACGACTGTTAATTCTGTTTGTGGATAACAATGAAGTTGTGGTCTGATGATGTTCCATATGCTCGACTGGAGACAGATCTGGTGATCGAGCAGCCAAGGTAACGTGTCGACACTGTAGAGCATGCTGGGTGCTAACAGCGGTATTCGGGGGAGAGTTATCCTGTTGGAAAACACCCCATGGAATGCTGTTCATGAACTGCAGCACAACAGGTCGAATCAACAGGCTGACGAACAATTTGTAGTCAGGGTGCGTGGCATAGCTACTAGAGTGCTCCTTCTCTCATACGAAATCACACCTCAGACCACTACTCTACGCTTATTTCCAGAGTGTCTAGCACGCAGGCAGGTTGGTTGTAGATCCTCAACTGGCCTGACTGTAACCAACATACGGCCATCACTGGCATCGAGGCAGAAACAACTTTCATCGCCACCCTATCATCCAGTGAGCTCTCACTTGACACCACTGAAGTGGTTTGAGGTCGGTGGAATGCACGCAACAGTACGTCTGCCTCTGAGCTGTCTTTGAAGTAACCGATTTGTGACAGTTCGTGGTGTCACAGTGGTGCCAACTGCTGCTCCAATTTCTATTGCAGATGGAGTGCGATGCGCAAGAGCTATACGCCGAATGTGATGGTCTTCCCTCTCCGTAGTGGCACGTGGTCGTCTAAAGCTTGGTCTTCCTTCGGCCGTACGTTTTCATGACCAACGCTGCCAAGTCTTTCTGTAATATCGCAGAAGTAACCTCCAGCTTCTCGTACCCCTATTACACAATTTCGTATGTGATTGGAACGAAATTTGAGTAGAGAATCATATATCATATGTAGAACCACGGCTGCCAACCTTCCTTTTTGCCATGCAATTCATTCTTGGTGTTGCGACTTTTTTACGGTCAGTTTATATTGATTTTGTGGTTTTTACTCTCCCCATCAGGAGAGGGATCAATGGTGATCAATTTATACAGACTCACTACTGCCTGGAAACAATTATTGCACTCTCATGCTCTCTAGAAATGTTAGTCTGAGCCGGCCGAAGTGGCCGAGCGGTTAAAGGCGCTACAGCCTGGAGCCGCACGACCGCTACGGTCGCAGGTACGAATCCTGCCTTGGGCATGGATGTGTGTGATGTCCTTAGGTTAGTTAGGTTTAAGTAGTTCTAAGTTCTCGGGGACTTATGACCACAGCAGTTGAGTCCCATAGTGCTGAGAGCCATTTGTTTTTCTGAACTTCAGAAATAAAGCCAGGGATATCTGATAATTATTAAATAAAGATTTCCTTTCCTGCCTGTAGATCAGTAAATTTTACATAAAATATTAACTCATTGAACAATCTTGTCTGCTAAATCAGACGGTAGCATGAGACATTGCGAACGATGACGTTACAGGGGATAACGTATTCGTTAGTTACTGGCCATATAAATCTCATTACATTTGTTCCGAAAACTTGCTGGAGTTCACTAAAGTGTTTAAAAAATCGATTTCAACAGAGAAACAACACAGTACAATTCAAATAGACGAAAGTCTTTCATTGATTTTTACGTGTTTATTGATTATTTTATATTTCTAATGTTTCACAATAGAAAGGAATATTCATATATCTGTGGCTTTAAAGAGCATGAAGTTGAATTATCGTTGAAGAGTGAAGTACTTGAAAATTTACGGTAATGTACGTAATACTAATTTACAAATTTAATGAATACAGGCTGTTTATGTCTCTCCATATTGTATTAAGGTGTGAGTTAACCGCATGAGTGAAGCCTGTTTTCCAAGTAAATATAGCTGATACTTATTCTTCAATGTACTTGTAATATTAAATACAATTTGCTTAACAATAAGGTTTCACTCTTTGTGTACAAAAAAAACACAAAGAGCGATAATCACAACTGTTGTACGTTGTACCGAACGGCGATAACCGTAGCTCCTGTTTGTTATATGGAACGGAAAACTAGTCACTTTTCAAGAGGAAACCACTGACTAGGCGGCTGGGGGGGGGGGGGGGGGGGGGGGGGGGGGGGGATTTGGTGTCGAAGTTTTATTTTAGAGTGATATAAATGAGTTAAGTGAATTTAATAAACAAATAACCTTACAAAATTGAATTAATTTCTCCTTTCATTCACCAGTCTCAACTTCCGACCTGAATGGTTACATGTCAAGTAAAATGATTTGTGAAAGACACATCATGAAATTACGGACGACTGTAACTGAATAAAAACAATGAAAAATTGGTCAGCCTAAATTTTAAGAATCTTCTTCGCCTGAGATAAACCAGACGAAACTATTTAATTGGTAGTATTTCTTAGTTTTTCATTTTTTAGACACACTTTCGTAGGATGGATTAAACTTCGCCAGTGAAAGTGATAATTGTGCTGGAGATGAGAACTTCTGTGAAAGGAAAAGAATGTTTCAATTGGTCGGTTGTCTGGCGGCTCTCGGGCTCCGAACGGTAAATTGGCTGTAGGATTGGCGAACTGACATCCAAGTTAAGGTGCCGCACAAGGAGAGAAGCAAGTTTGCCAATCTCGACACACGCCTTCCCTCGGGAATCTGCAGAGAGGGGGTTGCGCAGTTACTGCCTCTCGTTCCACCGAGTTCATTTCGCTCGTCTTCAGTAATCCCTCTAAAACTGAGGGCACTGCCAAATGACGGGAGAGTCATCTATTAACATTTTATTTCACGGGGATTCTCGTTGCAAGAATATGTACAACGGAAAAGGAGAAAATGCTATGCAAACGAATCTAAGTCCGAAATTTACCTAAGAAACTGATTTGTCAACTGTGACAAATATACTCCACTTAAGGAGGGATTCTAGGTTTGTAAACGAACGTGAAAAATTTAATTATAAAAGTGACTAACCATAACTGTGACAAATTTACTCTGTCGAGGGTTTTCATAAAAATTTAGGATGTGAAATATTCCCAACAATATAACGCGGTACAGAAACAAACATTTCCAAATGTAAACATATACCCGTATGTGAAACTATTGAATTCTATATAAAAAGCCGTAAGCAACTAAAGTGGAGTTTTATAAAACAACGATGGTACCGAGAGTACAAGGCCCAGTACCATTGATGTAAAGCCTGGATAACCACCTTTCCAGCGCGGACGTTGATAAAGTTCTGAAAGGTACCGATAGGCATACTGAAGTATGAAGACTCAACTGCCGTTGCCACCTGCACTGTGGCTGATACATCGTGGCCAAAATATCCCTACTCGAGGTCTTCCAAAAGATTCTCGATTGAGTTTAAATGCTGGGGGTTTTGGTCTCCAGGGGTAAGGTAAACTAATCCTGCACGTACACAGCGAGCTTACATATTGCATTCTCCTTATGATATATGCCATCGTGCAGAGGCACAACAAATTGCGTTTAGCGGTTGGTACGGCCTTGAAGGATATATGCATACTCGTGTTGGTCCGTTATGTGTTCTAAATTGACGAGATCAGCCAGGGGATGCCACCAACTCTTCCAACTATTGTTGCTGGACCCTACACATCAACGGCCATCTGTCTGATGGAGGATAAAAAGCGATGCACCTAAACAGATCACCTGTCGGCACTCGATAGACGCCCACTTGCGATACTGACGTGGAAATACCAGTCTTCCTTGCCGATTGACAGCAGTCAGCAGGGGTACATCAACCTGGCGCCTTCTCCAGAGGCCTCTTGATCCATCTGGACAGTCAGATGCTCAACAGTTGCAAGTCTATCCGCCTGTAAAAATCTCTGCAGCCGCCGATTACCCATGTCATCTGTGGCTCGAGTTGCACCAAAGTTGCCTCGGACATCTTGCCATGCTCTGAGTACGTTAGTCACCCAGCACGCAAAAGAATTACGGATTTAAAGGTTTCGGAAATGCTTTCAACTCTGACGTGATAGCTAATTATCACACACTTTTGGAAGGCATGTAAATTGCTCCGTTTCCGCATTAGGACAAGAAAAACACTGTTTTCCGCGTCCCCCCCCCCCCCCTATCTCATTGATACGCTATACATACCCTCCGATGTTGATGCTGAGTCGATATTGCACGTTGACATTGATCATAGGCAGTGATCACATTAACGTGATTGGACTGTGTATTATGTGCAAGCAGGATGTGGGTATTCTCGAAGGAAGACACAAAGAAAATTACGTTAAATGAAATCATATTTCTCAACCCAATGAAAGGCTGCACTCAGAAGGACAAAATATGAAACGCAAAACTAAGACAAGAGCTACAGATTTTCGAAATGGAAAGCGAAACTGAAGCAAGTTGTAAAGTTAACTGTTGGAACCATTTATAAAGAATGCACACTGATTGTCGGCCTACAGTCGATTCCAAACCAAATGAACCGCGAAGTGTTGGTCGTCGGAATTGGGCGTGCCGCCTACTCCATGAAGTGAAGATGATGGTGCTGATTATATAAACCTAAATTCCACAAGAAAGTTCCAGCTGTTATTCTACCCCAATTACAACTAGGAAATTGGCATAGTAACTCAAAACAATAGTTTCAAACGGAAAAAAAATGCCAGTCGCTAGTAAATGGCCTCCTTTTTGTTTATGTATGGAAGATATTGACCTTATGTACGCAAATTTTGCCGGTTTATAATTGCCTCTGTTGTAGGGATGACAAATTCAGAGTGGGACAACCTATGGAAGAGAAAAGCATGGAGTTCTTGGAAAATCTCAGTTTCAGCCATGAAAATATCAAGTGTACTACAAGATGCTAAGAGATTTTCTGCCTGTACTGACAGTACCTGTCCTTCATCAGTTCGTAGGGCCCATCTTGTATCTGACGTCTGCAGGGCGTGATGGTGATCCTTGAGATTGTATTCAGGAAAACAGATATCGAACTAAGGCAATCACACATTTGACAATCAAAACCAGCCAGAGTAAAAGCATGAAGACGATGTAACGTCTACGGAATTTTACCCATAAATGGGAACTTTGCCTTCGAAGAAGGAGGTTGGCACACGGCACACTATCTCAGCGTAACGAATTGTATTGTACTGACGATTCCTTAAATTAATGACAACATTCAGATATGGTTCACATCCTCATCCTCCTGGATGAAAGGAGACACGCGGATATATCAGTCAGACTAGGATTATAGCTTTCATTTACAACTTTCATGTCATCCGTTGATACCGATGTTTTCACAATATTCACGAATCGAAGTTTGGCTTATAAAAATTTCTACTAAGGAATTGACAAATTCTCACCTCCCCACCCACCACGTCACTGCCCCATGGCACCAACCACAACTAGTAACCATTGTGGATTAGCATTTTTAATGAGCGGCTGTGTATTTCTTGGCGCTAATTTCCTCCGGTGTTTTATCTTTGATGCATTCGTGGTATTCACAACCAATGTTTGTGCTAGTTATCACATTTATGAGTGTGCTTTAGAGTATAGGTTTCAGTAGTGCAAATTTGATTTATGTTTATATTTTTTTTATTCCTTTCAGTAAAGACTTCTATCTTCACAGAATTTCTTTTCGATTCCTTTCTCATTTTACCACGTCTTCTCATTTTTCCAGGTGCATAGCGTACACATGCCTTGAGGTGTCAGTATCGGCAAAAATTTCGACATGCAGCACCCACCTGCTTCTGTATTCTTAGCTTCTGGTGCTAATGGCCTCTATTAATTGTTCCTAGCCGATGTTCTCGTTCCCACCTTCTTCCGATCATAAACCTTTAAGTTGTCATTGCGCAGCTCTAAATGCTCCCATTATACCAACATGGCAATATGAATCTTCTGTAGTGCCGAAAAATTTACTTATAGTTTTCTGTTCTTCCTTAATCATTTACATGTGATCACACTTACTAATGGCATTTCGTTAGTTTTTATCAGTGATTTCCATATTATAGCTTTCACACTCTGAAGTACTAAAAAATGAGTTTCGTTACATATTTGTGTTCTAAACAGCTGTTTCGTATCCCACTGTCTTTTTCCCCAATATTTCATTTCCTTCATTTTGTCAGAGCCAGTTTTCACCCACCTGGTTTTCGTGTTCTACAGGAAATTTTGATTTGTCATCAGATTTTCCCTAACGGTGTCACAGCTAGATTTATAACCAGTTTTTTTGCCAATGTGGACGTTAAAGTTTCAGTAGGTGCTTCGAAGGATGTAGTGTTACATAGAAGGATTTGAACATAAATATTTATTCACACCCGATGCAATAGAGTTGCATGTTTGCACCTGTTACTGTCATTCAAAGTAGTCACCAGCGTTGTGTAGACCCTGTTGCCAGCGATGTGGAAGTTGTAGTATACCGTTAGCAGATCCTGTACTGTTGATGGTGCCTGTCGAATCACAAGGTCTTAAATCCAGGGAATATGGTGGACGTTACAGTACTTCCCAGTCCCATCGACCAATCAAAGCAGCCATACCTTGCGCTGTATGTGCCCGTGCATTGTCGTGCAAAATGATGGGTGGGTTGCGCAGAGAGTGTCGACGCTCATTTTACAAAGCTGGTGGCAGGTTATGGTCCAAAAAACGAACACTAATACTGTGCATTGACCGTCTGCTATGGAGGAACATAATGCGTTAGGATAACACCATCACAGTCGTACATGAGAATCACCATAACTTTCGACCGCTCCATTCGCACCATCAACAGAACAGGCTCTGCTAACGGTACACTACGCCTCCCACATCGCTGGCAACGGGTTCTACACAACGCTGGTGACCACGTTGAAGGACAGTAAGAGGTAAAAACATGTAACTGTTATCGGTTGTGAATAAATAGTTGCCAATGTTTAAGTTAAAACCCTCGTATACGTAAAGTGCTGTGGTGTCTAGAGACAACTTCGTTTGAAGGCTTCTTAGTGATACCTGGAATGTATGGATCTATATATTAATTAAAGGGATACCGAATATTAGCACCGAACAGGCTAGTTCGAAACGTAGGGGAAATAACTAGTTGATCAGTCACTGGCAGGTGGTAGGTAAGATTATGCATGACAGATGGATAACAACACATTCGAGTCATTACCAGAACAGGAATAAGAGAGCCTAGTTGTATAAAATATGTCAGATAACGTACAAAAATGAGTAAACTAATTGCCACGAAACGGGAGATTACCGGCTGACAGACTAAGAATAGCGTATTGTAATAGCATATACACTTACGAAATAATTGAAACAACTGAAGAAGTAATAATACACTGTTTCATCGGAGGATCAAGGTCGCTGAAGACACGTTTCTATTCAAAATTCGTTTTCTTTACCTTTTAATACGAACGGTAATATTGTCCTGCTTTGAATAGATTAATAATATTATACTACGAGAGAAAGATACAATATTGACTGAATCTTTAGAGAAGGTAGTCTTGAAGCTTTGTAACAACTTTAGCACCGAGTCATTGAAGAATCTACAAACGTATAACTGATGTCAAAACATGGCTTGGAGCACTTGATGTTCGCAGGATGTACGTGGAGACACCGGTAGTGAGTTCCTGATGAGTACCAGTGGTTGCGGATTGGAGCGAATTCCAAGTCTACGACTTAGACAACGACTGCCACCAGCAGAGTAAGAGAAGACAGTACCTCAGCACGGTCTGCAGTACTGTCCAACAGAAAGAATGTTACTCGCGTCTGGTGAATGACACTTTTTTTTTCAAGTCTGGCTTCTGACTGTTTTGATGATGCCCACCAAGAATTTATCTACTGCTTCAACCTCTACATATCAGAGTAGCACGAGCAAACTACGTCCTCAATTATTTGTTGCATATATTCCAGTTTCTGTTTCCTTCTACAGTTTTAAACTCTACAGCTCCCTCTGGTACCATGGAAATTCATCCATTGTGTATTAACAGATATCCTATCAGCCGGCCCCTTCTGCTTGTCATTGTTTTCCATATAGTCTCTCCCTCGCAATTCTGAGGAGAACTTCTCATTCCTTACCTATTCACAACATTCGCCTGTAGCACCACATCTCAAATGCTTCTGTTCTCTTCTGTCCCGGTTTTCAAAATGGTTCAAATGGCTCTGAGCACTATGGGACTTAACATCTGAGATCATCAGTCCCCTAGAGCTTAGAACTACTTAAACTTAACTAACCTAAGGACGTCACACACATCCATGCCCGAGGCAGGATTCGAACGTGCGACCGTAGCTGTCGCGTGGTTCCAGACTGAAGCGCCTAGAACCGCTCGGCCACACCGGCCGGCTCCGATTTTCCCACAGACCATGTCCCATTGCAATAAAATGCTGTGCTCCGAAAGTACATTTTCAGAGATTCCTTCCTCAAATTAAAGTCCTAGTTTGATAGCAAATGACTCTTCTTGGCAAGGAATGCCGTTTGCCTTTGATGTTCTCCTCATAACGACCTTCATTAGTCACTTTGCTGCCTAGATAGCACAATTCGTTAAATTCACCAGCTTCGTAATCAATAAATACACTCCTGGAAATTGAAATAAGAACACCGTGAATTTATTGTCCCAGGAAGGGGAAACTTTATTGACACATTCCTGGGGTCAGATACATCGCATGATCACACTGACAGAACCACAGGCACATAGACACAGGCAACAGAGCATGCACAATGTCGGCACTAGTACAGTGTATATCCAACTTTCGCAGCAATGCAGGCTGCTATTCTCCCATGGAGACGATCGTAGAGATGCTGGATGTAGTCCTGTGGAACGACTTGCCATGCCATTTCCACCTGGCGCCTCAGTTGGACCAGCGTTCGTGCTGGACGTGCAGACCGCGTGAGACGACGCTTCATCCAGTCCCAAATATGCTCAGTGGGGGACAGATCCGGAGATCTTGCTGGCCAGGGTAGTTGACTTACACCTTCTAGAGCACTTGGGTGGCACGGGATACATGCGGACGTGCATTGTCCTGTTGGAACAGCAAGTTCCCTTGCCGGTCTAGGAATGGTAGAACGATTGGTTCGATGACGGTTTGGATGTACCGTGCACTATTCAGTGTCCCCTCGACGATCACCAGTGGTGTACGGCCAGTGTAGGAGGTCGCTCCCCACACCATGATGCCGGGTGTTGGCCCTGTGTGCCTCGGTCGTATGCAGTCCTGATTGTGGCGCTCACCTGCACGGCGCCAAACACGCATACGACCATCATTGGCACCAAGGCAGAAGCGACTCTCATCGCTGAAGATGACACGTCTCCATTCGTCCCTCCATTCACGCCTGTCGCGACACCACTGGAGGCGGGCTGCACGATGTTGGGGCGTGAGCGGAAGACGGCCTAACGGTGTGCGGGAGCGTAGCCCAGCTTCATGGAGACGGTTGCGAATGGTCCTCGCCGATACCCCAGGAGCAACAGTGTCTCTAATTTGCTGGGAAGTGGCGGTGCGGTCCCCTACGGCACTGCGTAGGATCCTACGGTCTTGGCGTGCATCCGTGCGTCGCTGCGGTCCGGTCCCAGGTCGACGGGCACGTGCACCTTCCGCCGACCACTGGCGACAACATCGATGTACTGTGGAGACCTCACGCCCCACGTATTGAGCAATTCGGCGGTACGTCCACCCGGCCTCCCGCATGCCCACTATACGCCCTCGCTCAAAGTCCGTCAACTGCACATACGGTTCACGTCCACGCTGTCGCGGCATGCTACCAGTGTTAAAGACTGCGATGGAGCTCCGTATGCCACGGCAAACTGGCTGACACTGACGGCGGCGGTGCACAAATGCTGCGCAGCTAGCGCCATTCGACGGCCAACACCGCGGTTCCTGGTGTGTCCGCTGTGCCGTGCGTGTGATCATTGCTTGTACAGCCCTCTCGCAGTGTCCGGAGCAAGTATGGTGGGTCTGACACACCGGTGTCAATGTGTTCTTTTTTCCATTTCCAGGAGTGTATGATGTCAAGTTTGTCACTGTTCTCATTTCTTCTTTTTCTCTTTACTTTCGTCTTACTTCGATTTATTCTCAAACCATATTCTGTACTCATTAGACTGGTCGTATCTTTCAACAGATCCCGTGATTTGTCCTAACTTTCACTGAACGCTAGCAATGCTAATAGTGATAGTCTTTATGTTTGAGTCTTAATACCACACCAGGGGTGGAAATTTACGTGCCTGTTATATGCAGTTTCTAATTAGTTCACTTCGTCCTTAGTCTTCCACTTCTACAGGTCTCACTTGTTCTTATACATGTTGTATGAGTATATGGCGTATTTTATCCGTATTTCCCTCAGATTTCCTAAAATAGTTAACATTTTACATTCTTGAACGCATTTACCAGGTCTACAAATACTATAAACGTGATTATTCGTCAGTCTTGCTTCCATCATCAACCGTAACATAAGAACGTCACTTCTTGTGTCTTTACCTTGGTCAAAGCCAAATCCATCGAAATCCATTACATCTTCAATTTTTCCGTAATTTTATACATTACTCTTGTCAGCAGCTTGCATGCATGAGCTGCTAAAGTGATTCTGCGACAGTTCTCGCATTTGTTGGTTCTTAAAGTCTTGGGAATGGTGTGGACGATGCTTTTCTGAAAGTCTAAAGATATATCGCCAGTCTCATACGCTCTACATACCAACTTGAATAATCGTTTCGTTGTCAGTTACCGCAATTATTTTAGAAATTCAGATGGAATTTTATCCATCCCTTCTGCCTTGGTTCATGTTAAGTCTTCCAAAGCTCTTCTAGATTCGAATTCCAATAATAGATTCACCATTTCTTCCCTACCGACTCCTATTTCTTCTTCTGTTGCGTCATCACGAAAGTTCTCCCCATCAAAGAAATATTAATTTACGCTAAGGACAACACACACACCTATGCCCGAGCGAGTAACCGAACCTCCGACGGGGGGAGCTGCGCGAACCGTGACAACACGCGTATGACCGCTGTTACCAAGCGCTGCACTAGTCTCTTAAACTCACCCTATTCTGCCTCATTACTGAATTGTAATCTCTATCTGTATCGGCCCGTGGGTATGCCTTACAATAAAATACCTTATATCGGAAAATTCGAAAATGTGTGGTAAGGTCTTATGGGACCAAACTGCTTAGGTCATCGCTCCCTAAACTTACACACTACTTAATCTAACTTAAACTAACTTACGCTAAGGACGACACACAAACCCATGCCCGAGGGAAGACTCGGACCTCCGACGGAGGAAGCCGCGCGGACCGTGCAAGACGCCCAAGATCTCTCGGCTACCCTGCTCGGCTACTTATTTCGGAATCTCTCTTTCACATCGATGTAATTTAATTAAAATCTTCCTGTATATCTTGATACATCTCCAAGTACCTCCTTCTCTCCCCCCTCTAGTGATTCTTACACGAAATAGTCACTATTACCATTTCAAGTTGCAGAACTCCATTACTCTTTCTCCTCTCTCACGTACTACCAAGTCCATATTCTCCCATACTTCCTTCAGTTTTCTTGACTCTTAGATTTTCATTTCCCTTCACACGTTCAGTATCCTCATACACTTTCTCTATCTCTGCATCTTGCGCTTGAGATTAAGGCACGTATACCTGGACTATTGTTGTCGATGGTTGTGTTGGTTTTCTGTCGACTGCGAAGAGAACAACCCTACCACTGAATTGTTCACAGTAACTCACTCTCTGGCTTAACATCTTATTCATCACAGATCATTCTCCCATTATACCAGTTTCTGCTGCTGTTGCAGTTATCGTACACTCGTATGACCAGATACCTTTGTTTCCTTTTAGTTTCACCCCCCCCCCCCCCCTCCCCCTTCTATATCTAGATTGAGCCTTAGCATTTTCTGATTGAGATTTTCTGGTTCCCTTGCCATATTCAAATTTCCGACATTCCACCCCCGGATTGTAGAACGTTAGAGTCTATTGGTTATTAAATCATTTTCTCATGCTCACATCCGCCTTGGCAATCCCTCTCGCAGAATCGGAGAGGGGTCTACTCCGGAATCTTTGGCAAATGGAGTAGTCGTCATCGCACTTTTTCAGTTACAGGCCACGTGCCCTGCGGGTAAAAATTATGTGCCTTTAGTTGCATCATAGGGCAGCCTTGTCTTGATTTTGTTATTAGTTTTTCACACTTACGTGTTCCTATATTTGGTATTTTTTGTCCACCTGTTTCTGCCTCTCCACCATTTATCATTTGTGTATGGCAATCCTGTTTCCTAACGGAATTCGTACTTTTATCTTATTTTTAAATTCAAAAATTTCTCATTATCAATTAAATAAGTATCAGGCTGTGAGATCTGTTCTCCTGTGCCAACCTCTTAACCTCAGGGTAACACTTGGAACATACATTCTCAGTTATTTGCTGGATGTATTCTAATCTCAGTCTTCGTCTACAGTTTTACCGTCTACAGCTCTTTCTAGTACAATGATGTAATTTATTTCTTCATTAGTAGATTATTTGGTAGGGGACGAAACAGCGAGGTTATAGGTCCCATCGGATTAGGGAAGGACGGGGAAGTACTTCCGCCGTTCTCTTTCAAAGGAACCATCCTGGCATTTGCCGGAAACAAGGAAATCATGGAAAATCTAAATCAGGATAGCCGGACTCGGATTTGAACCGTCATCCTCCAAAATGCGAGTCGAGCGTGATAACCACTGTACCATCTCGCTCAGAACGTAAGTTATTTCGAGATGTCTTAAAAGATGTCCAACCATCCTGTCCCTTCTTCTTTTCAGTGTTTTCCATATATTTATTCCCTCGCCGATTCTCCGGAGAACTTTCTCATTGCTTACCTTGTAAGTCCACCTAATTTTAAACATTGTTCCCTAACAACACATCACAATTACTTCGAGTCTTTTCTTTCCTGGTTTTCCCAAAGCCCATGTTCCACCACCACACAATACTGAGATCCAAAACTACATTGTCAAATTAGACTTCTCTTACCCAGGAATCTAATTTTTTCCATTGTTAGCCCGCTTCTTATGTCCTCCTTGCTCCGAACCTCATGGGTTATTTTGCTGCCTAGGTAGAAGAATTCTTTAAGTACGTCAACTTTGTGGTCAATATATATAACGTTAAGTTCTTCGATGTTATCATTTCCGGTTTCCTCGTTTCCTTGCCTTTCTTCGATTTTCTCTGAATCCATATTCTGTGCTCATTATCCTCTTCATTCCATTCATCAGCGACTTATATAATTTACATCCTTCCACCTTAAATTCTAATTCCACACTTTAACCTTCCTTTTATGTCCGTAATTGTTCTTCGATGCATAGATAGAACAGCAGGAACAAAAAACAACTTTCCTGTCGTACCCCCTTTTTATTCAGTTCACTGCATTCTTCGTCTCCCACTCCAACTGTTCTTTCTTGATTCTAGCGAGTATTGTATAATTGAATATTAACCGTCTTTCCGGGCAGCTAACCACTCCTTTTCTGAGAATTTCGAACATTTTGCACCATTTTACATTGTCGGACGCTTTTTCCAGGTAGTCACATTCAAAGAGCGTATCTTGATTTTTCTACAGTCCTGCTTCCCTTATCAACCACAACGTCAGAAATTCACCTATGGTGTCTTTACATATCCTAAACCCAAATTGATCCTCATCTATCAGATCATCAGTATTATTTTCCGTTCTTCTATATACTACTCTTGTCAGTAACATCGATGCGGGACCTATTAAGCTGATTATGTGACAATTCTCGCACCAATCGACTCTTTCAATCTCCTGAATTGTGTGGAAGGTGTTTTTCTGGTCACCTGACTCATACGTTCCACACACCAACGTGGATGGTCGTTTTGTTGTTACTTTTCCCAATGGTTTTAGAATATCTACTAGAATGTTATGCGTCCCTTCTGTCTTCCAAAATTCCTTCAAATTCTGATTCTAATGGGAGATAATCTATTTACTCCATATCGCCTCTTGTTTCTTCTTCTAGCACGTCATCAGACATGTCTTTCCCATTGCGGAGGTCTTCAATTTAATTTCACCAAAGGTTTTTCTATATGCTGTGTCAGTCCTTCCGACAGTCACCTTTTTTTCTATATATTCACCCTTTTCCTCTAACCATGTAACCCTTGTTTCCCTGCACTTCCTATTTATTTCATTACTGAGTGATTTGTATTTCTGTATTCCTGAATTTCCTTGAACACTTTGTATTTTCTTCTTTCGTCGATCAGTCGAAGCATTACTCCTGTTACCCAGTGTTTCTTCACAGTTAAGTTCCTTGTACGAAATTTTTCTTTCGCTGTTAAGTGATTACCGTTTATAGAGACGTACATTCCTCTTCAATTGATTTCCCTATAGAACTATTCCTTATCGCAGTATCTGTTGCCTCAGAGAACTCAAAAATTATCTCCTCACTCCATAGTACTTTCTTATCCCACGCCTTTGTGCATTAATTTCTGCAGACTAGTCTCTTAAACTTAAGCCTACTGTTCATCACTACTACATTACTAAATTGCGATCCGAGTCTGTATCTTATCCTTGGTAGGTTTTGCATTGCAGTATGTTTTTGTTGTGGTCTTCAGACCAGAGACAGGTTTGATGCAGCTCTCCATGCACTCAATACTGTGCAGGCTTCTTCCTCTCCAAATACCTACTGCAGCTGACATCCTTCTGAATCTGCTTAGTGTATTCATATCTTCGTCTCCCTCTACAAGTTTTACACTCCACGCTCGCCTCGAATACTAAATTGGTGATCCTTTCATGCTTCAGAACATTTACTGCCAACGAATCCCTTCTTCTAGTCGAGTTGTGCCACAAATTCCTATTTTCCCCAATTCTGTTCAATAACTCCTCATTAGATACGTGATCTACCCATCCAATCTTCAGCATTCTTCTGTAGCACCACATTTCAAAAGTTTCTATTCTCTTCTTGTCTCAATTATATATCGTCCATGTTTCACTTCCATACATGGCTACACTAAATACAAATACTTTCAGAGAAGACTTCCTGACACATTTGGTAGTGATGAACACTCGATGCTAACAAACTTCTCTTCTTCAGAGACGATTTCCTTGACATTGACATTCTACATTTTATATCTTCTCTACTTCGACCATCATTTATTTTGCTTCCCATATTGCAAAATTCATTTACTACTATAAGTGTCTTCCTTCCTAACCCAATTCCCTCAGCATCACCTGATTTACGTATTTGACTAAATTCCATTATCCTCGTTTTGCTTTTGTTGGTGTTCATCTTATATCGTCCTTCAAGACACTATCCATTCCGTTCAACTATTCTTCTGGGTCCATTGCTGTCTGTGACAGAACTACAATGTCATCGCCAAACCTCAAAGTTTTTATTTTTTCTTCATTGATTTTAGTTCCTATTGTAATTTTCTCTTTTGTTTCCTTTATTGTTTGCTCAGTGTATAGATTGAGTAACACCGGGGATAGGTTAAAACACTGTCTCACTCCCTTCCCGACCACTGCTTCACTTTCATGCCCCTCGTGTCTTATACCCGCAATCTGGTTGTAAACAGCCTTTAGCTCCCTGTGTTTGACCCTTGCCACCTTCAGAATTTGAAAGCGAGAATTCCAGTTTACAAATGCCAGAAACCTAAGTTTGCCGTACATTAATTTATCTTCTAATGTAAGTCGTAGGTTCAGTATCACCTCACGTGTTCCAACATTTCCACGGAATCCAAACTAATCTTTCCCAAGGTCGGCTTCTACTAGTTTTTCCATTCGTCTGTAAAGAATTCGTGTTAGTATTTGGCAGCTGTGACTTATTAAACTGACAGTTCCGTAATTTTCATACCTGTCAAAACCTGCTTTCTTTGGGATTGTAATTATTATATTATTCTTGAAGTCTGAGGGTATTTCGCTTGTCTCATACATCTTGCTCACCAGATGATGGAGTTTTGTCACGGCTGAGTCTCCCAAGGCTATCAGTAGTTCTAATGGGTTGTTGGCTACACCCGGGGCCTTCTTTCGACTCAGGTCTTTGAGTGCTCTGTCAAACTCTTCACACAGTATCGTATCTCCCATTTCATCTTCCTCTGCGTCCTCTTCCATTTCCATAATGATGTCCTCAATTACATCGCCCTTGAATACACACACTCTATGTCCTCCTGCTTTCCCTTTTTTGCTTAGAACTGCGTTTCCATCTGACCTCTTGATATTCATGCAAGTGGTTTTCTTTTTACCAATGATCTCTTTAATTTTCCTACAGGCGGTACGTATCTCAACCCTAGTGATACGTGCCTCTGCGTCATTACATTTATCCTCCAGGCATCACTGTTCAGCCATTTGGCACTTCCTGTCGATCTCGTTTTTGAGACGTTTGTATTCCTTTTTGCCTGCTTCATTTACTGTATTTTTATATAGTCTCCTTTCATCAGTTAAATTCACAAACTCTTCTGTTACCCAAGGATTTCTACTAGCCCACATCCTTTACAAATTTTCTATCTTCGCTATCATGTCGAACTTTTTGACATTCCTTGCCCCGACTAGTACAAAGTTATTACTCTGTTGGTTAGTCAGTCTTGTTCTCATGGTCACATCTCCCCTGGCAGGCCCCTCTCGGAGACCCGAATGTGGGAGAAGTCCGTAATCCTTTGCCAATGGAGAGATCATCATTTTCAGTTTCGTGCTGCTTGGCATGCGGATATATATCACGTTTCCTTAATGCAGTGGCTTGCGTTGCCTTTTGCTCCTCATGTCATTGATCATTGCTGATTCTTCCGCCTTTAGGGGCGGTTTTCCTCGCCAAGAGCAACAGGGTGCCCTGAACCTCTTTGACAGGCAGATTTATTGTTACTTCTCAGCCCGGAAGTCTCGTGCCACTATTACTGACGATCTTTATTCAAATTTTTAGTAGGGATGTCATTCGAACCCGGAACTGAGAACATTTTGACTTCTAGTATTCTGGCCGTCTGGAAACATTGAGTAATAATATCTTCAATCTACACTCCTGGAAATGGAAAAAAGAACACATTGACACCGGTGTGTCAGACCCACCATACTTGCTCCGGACACTGCGAGAGGGCTGTACAAGCAATGATCACACGCTCGGCACAGCGGACACACCAGGAACCGCGGTGTTGGCCGTCGAATGGCGCTAGCTGCGCAGCATTTGTGCACCGCCGCCGTCAGTGTCAGCCAGTTTGCCGTGGCATACGGAGCTCCATCGCAGTCTTTAACACTGGTAGCATGCCGCGGCAGCGTGGACGTGAACCGTATGTGCAGTTGACGGACTTTGAGCGAGGGCGTATAGTGGGCATGCGGGAGGCCGGGTGGACGTACCGCCGAATTGCTCAACACGTGGGGCGTGAGGTCTCCACAGTACATCGACGTTGTCGCCAGTGGTCGGCGGAAGGTGCACGTGCCCGTCGACCTGGGACCGGACCGCAGCGACGCACGGATGCACGCCAAGACCGTAGGATCCTACGCAGTGCCGTAGGGGACCGCACCGCCACTTCCCAGCAAATTAGGGACACTGTTGCTCCTGGGATATCGGCGAAGACCATTCGCAACCGTCTCCATGAAGCTGGGCTACGGTCCCGCACACCGTTAGGCCGTCCTCCGCTCACGCCCCAACATCGTGCAGCCCGCTTCCAGTGGTGTCACGACAGGCGTGAATGGAGGGACGAATGGAGACGTGTCGTCTTCAGCGATGAGAGTCGCTTCTGCCTTGGTGCCAATGATGGTCGTATGCGTGTTTGGCGCCGTGCAGGTGAGCGCCACAATCAGAACTGCATACGGCCGAGGCACACAGGGCCAACACCCGGCATCATGGTGTGGGGAGCGATCTCCTACACTGGCCGTACACCACTGGTGATCGTCGAGGGGACACTGAATAGTGCACGGTACATCCAAACCGTCATCGAACCCATCGTTCTACCATTCCTAGACCGGCAAGGGAACTTGCTGTTCCAACAGGACAATGCACGTCCGCATGTATCCCGTGCCACCCAACGTGCTCTAGAAGGTGTAAGTCAACTACCCTGGCCAGCAAGATCTCCGGATCTGTCCCCCATTGAGCATGTTTGGGACTGGATGAAGCGTCGTCTCACGCGGTCTGCACGTCCAGCACGAACGCTGGTCCAACTGAGGCGCCAGGTGGAAATGGCATGGCAAGCCGTTCCACAGGACTACATCCAGCATCTCTACGATCGTCTCCATGGGAGAATAGCAGCCTGCATTGCTGCGAAAGGTGGATAGACACTGTACTAGTGCCGACATTGTGCATGCTCTGTTGCCTGTGTCTATGTGCCTGTGGTTCTGTCAGTGTGATCATGTGATGTATCTGACCCCAGGAATGTGTCAATAAAGTTTCCCCTTCCTGGGACAATGAATTCACGGTGTTCTTATTTCAATTTCCAGGAGTGTATTATCAGCCAAAAATCTTATGAGAAATCTCATAATATGTTTGAACTTAGGTTGCCCTTTTAAAATTCATCCGCGTTAGCTCCTTTTCGTTAATTATCTTCCTGTAGTTAATAGCTGGTAATTAGTTTTTGTACAAACTCTACTTCCTCTTCTTTCCTTAATTAATAGTTATTGAATGCATTAGCTATTACTCAGTTCGTACCATTAAAATTCGTATGACATCCTATTCGTGTCTAAGTGCATGAGAACTTTTCAGACAAGACATTTTGTGCACTGTAGATCATTTTCTATTCAACAGAGGAACATATCTAATTATTGCTGCAGAGGTTTTGACAATAGTTCCTGCCGTACTACGTTTCTCTATATTCACACTGATAATGGTGGAAGTAAGAAGTGCAAACTGTCCACCATAATTATGGTAGAATAATGTTTGGTCTCTTCACCATCCATTCCTTATTAACTCTTTCCAATATTAGCTCTTCTTTGATAATGTAGAGAGTCACATTTGTATGAACTAGATTGAAGCCCAATATCTGAAGCCTGAATATTTATCAAACGATAGTGCACAAAAAGTCAGTGTCCCACTATAAAAATATATTTAAGAAAACATTCCAGTCTAGAGATTATTTTAAGAGGATTGTTTCCAAACTAAGTGCGGTATTTATTGCTGAACAGTATACTGCCTCATTGTACTGTTATTCGACAGTGTATGAGGTAGTCATCTTGTTTTACATGTTTCGATAATTTCATTATGTCGTTACATCTGTATACCGCCATTGAAAAATTGTGATAAGAGTATTCAATTAAAAATGCACATTACACACCGCTGCCCTATTTATTTCATTTCTGCTTGGAGCACGTTTGTCGCCACCGTAGTTCCTGGTTTATACGTTATCCTTTCTACAGCTTCTTCAAGGTTTTACTTTACTATTCAGTAATGCGGACTTGATAGCTCCGGCAACAAGTGTGAGTATACTTACTCAGAAGTTGACATTCGATATCCTATTAGATATATAATTCTTCTTTTCACTTTGCGTATTATGTGCCTGATTCATGTTACACTGAATGCCGAAACTACTAAGCCCCTCAATTCTGAATACATTTTACCATTTAGCGATGGTAGCTTGTTTGTGACAAAATAACAAGCGACGACGGTGTTTCGATCCCTGGCATTGTTGTCTATGTCCATCTGAAAGAATTAGATCCTTTAGTTCAAACATCATTACAAGCCGTAAGCATATTAAATTACTATTCTGAGGACAATATCCCGATTACCGACCTTATTTGTGCAGTAATGAAAAGTTACTACCTTTCACACTAATGAGGTGATACGTAGGCTTCCAGGAATCACCTTCAAACAAAAATAATGTTCACCGGGGAGGAGAGAGTTGGTGATGCTTAAATAAGTGCGACACTGCTGCGACTGATCTGTGCAACAGTCAGCTTTAGAATGTCCTTTTGTTGCTTTCTATGAAATTCTGTGTTACATCATGTCACTTCCTTTCTTTCTTTCTATACTCATTCGTAGCAACAAAAAGACACCGCTATACTTTAAAACATTAGTCGTCGTCATTTACGAGATCCAGACCAGCAGCCACAAAGATGTTAACCTACTCCACTAGTACCCTACCCGGAATATCCTGAGGACATCTTTGCATGCGATTGACCATAATTCTAATTTTACCTAGCTATTAGCGCTATTATTCTCCATACCCTTCGTAAATCCTCAATGACAGTTATGTTATAAGTAGTTGTGCAGCATATAGTCACTCATAGTAGCAGTCTTTGACACTTTTTCATTTAATATGCTGCCTCGTATGAGACTGGACAGTGCGTTTTTATACCCCTACCTTATGCTGTTGTTGTACGAAGTGTTCTAGTGTCCTGAAAAGTATTCCGACTACCTTCATCACGGAAGAACGATTGCCAGAAATACAGACAGGGACCTTTTTTTTCTTTTCAAACAGTTTGTCAGTCTCACAGCGAAGACCGCGGTTGTTTGCTAAATGTCGCGCTGTAGATCAGGCCGTGGAGAGCCTTTATTAGCCGTAATGACGCCGTTAGCAATCTGCGCGTCGAAGCAATAAAGCAGCCGCCGATGACTATGCATCACCGTTGAAACTGCTGGGGGCACGACAAGATAACTCATCCGGCTAATCGCTCAGCGAGGGCAGCCGCGCTTTTTAATCGCCCTCGGCTCTACCCGCACCGGATAAAAAAGCAGCGCACCATGCCATGCAGTCAAGCTAACGACCGGAAGGGTGAAGCTGGCCACAGTGACTCTACACGTAGGAGCCCCAGCCCGACTCTTCGGCAAAGGCTCTGCTATCTGGGAGGTCGCACAAAGGCCTGCTGCCGATATTGAACCTTTTTAATATCCTTCACTGAAGAGCCCAGTGAAGAAAAAGTGATAGCGAAAAGACTCGTCAAGAGCAGAGGCATCGCCTTTTTAGACCACAGTACATCTACCATATACTATACGTGGGTCGGTCAAATATTAGACTCGCGAGTCAAGCCCTGACACGAGCGCAACAGCGCTTAGCTGCACACTTAGGGCGAATACAGTCTACTCTGACGTGACGTGGAAACACGTGGGCTCATGTCATAGCACGCGTGATATAAAAATCCAACACACGGTTTCCTGCGCTTATGTTTACATTGAGCTGACGTGACGTGGGAATCCGTTGGATGATGCAATCTGACGCTACACGCCTTATGACGCGTGGGAAGAATATCTAAAGTTATAGATTTTCGTCAGTCGTGGGAAGACGTCAGAAGTGTGAAGTGGTTTCTCCTCTACCGTTTGCAGTTATTATTTGAAGATGAAGGAGATGATGATTGAATACGTTCGGTCAAATCCGGTGCTGTATGACCCAACAAACCGGGAATATCGTAACTAGCATTCAAGGAAAGATGCTTGGGACGAAATAGGAGAAAAACTCGGCATTACATGTTAGTGAAAACAGTTACTTTTTCCATACTTTTTATTAACTTTTCTTTTTTAGAATTTATAATAGTTCAATAGGCGTTATATTTTATATCGATAGGAAAAAAGTATCAATCCATAGCAAGTAAAACCAGATATGAATTTAACAGATATCTATTATATAAATTGGATTATATGAATTGTAATTAAAAATAACACCCAATTTAACATAAAACGGTCGGTTATAACGAATGCGCGTATTAAGTAAATAATACTGGACGTGTCATGGAGCAACTCTACCCTTTTAAATGGAGTGCCATTGCCAAGGACAACTTGCTGAACCATAATCAGAAACGAAGTACTTTTTGAACTTATCTCTGGTGATGGGCGCTTCTCTCACGACATTTCTGCGAATGGGTTCGAGGTTGGCTACACCATGAATGTGTTCGCTTTCCATTCTCATTTGTTCTTCGAAAGGGGAAATATTTGTTGATGTATTCCGAAGCATGTTGTGTAGACAGGTGGAAGCTAAAATTATTAGATCGGCAGTTTCTGGTTTAGTTTCAATAGGCTTTAAAAATATTCTTCAGCGCCCGGCTGGAATTCCGAACGCATTTTCTACAGTCCGTCGAGCTCTTGAATGACGGTAGTTGTATACCTTCTCTTCGTCACTTGTAATGTCTGCTTTGCTGTATGCATGCATCAAATAGGTTTTAAGAGGGAAGGCTTCATCTGCAATAATTACATAAGGAATCTCTATTGCTGGTAGTTGCTCTTTGTCCTTTGGAACTGTGTATTTGTTGCTTTCAAATCTTTTCCCCATCTCAGATTGCTCAAAAGCTCCTCCATCGCTACTTTTGCCGTAAGCTCCAACGTCAACAAGCGAGAATTTGTAATTTGCATCTATCAAAGCCAATAAAACAATGGAATATATTCCTTTGTAGTTATAGTACAATGAACCAGCACCAGCTGGACATCGGATGTGAACGTGCTTGCCGTCCAAAGGTCCTATGCAGTGTGGATAATTCCACTTCTCATCGTAATCCTTGACTATCTGTTCCCATTCACCTTTGTTTGGTTATGGCATGTAAATAGGTCGTAGACTTTTCCAAATTACCTCACGACACTCTTTAACTATTTCTCCAATAGTTGAAAATCCAATCCGAAAAGAATAACCCAATATTCTGTAAGAATTGCCAGTTGTCAAGTACCTGTGAACAGTGATAAAAAGCCCACTTATTGAATTATTAATCTTCACGTTGACCTTTGGCAACCAAGCGACCTTTGTCTTAGAGCGCGAAAGGAGAATAAATGAGTAACTAATTGACAACTATGGTGCATTTAAAATTACTTGCAATTTTGACAGTTCGGTACGGAGCGATTGGAGGGGAGTGTTGTTGCCAACGCGTGCCAGCAGGCGGCGATATCGCCACGCCTAAAAGGAGCCGGTCGCCAGGTAAACATTCCTTAGCGGTAGAGAAACGACAATGATGAACAGAGAAAGTTCTTTGGCGGCAAATAAACAGTTGTGATAGTGTTTACCTACGGCCTGGCGACAGAAATGCCTTACAGGCCGACACCGGTGGCGGCTCGGGGGAAGAGCCTGGCTCGCCATTGGTGTTGCCAGGGTAACGAAGTCATGTCACCTCCGGCACGCCAAACGTCAAAATTGGCAACTAACTTTAAACGCACTATAAAAACTAGCCTAGAATTCTAAACTAATTTCTCTGTTCTAGGTAATGAATGTAAAGTCAACTGGAATAAACTGTGGAATGCGTACATCCAGGATAAACACCGTAGAGCCACAAAATCAGGTCAGGCAGCAGTTTGAGCAAATGGAAATTTGAAGATGAAATGGCTTTTTTGAATCCAACACTCGTAACAAGGAGACCTTGAGGAAATGCGGAAGACAGCCCGAATAATGAAGATTATGATGGAACACGAGAAGAAACTGGCTTATGTCCGATTGATGAAACAGACTCACAAGTGGCCTCGTCAGAAAGTTCCCAATCCAATCCACCAAGAAATGATCTACTGAAAAGTGCAGTCCCTACAATGGCGGAGGCCATCGACAATCCCATTGCTAATGCATCAGATTCTTCAACAACTTTTACTCAACCTTCAGCGTAGCCCGTAAGGCCTTATGGTGGAAAAAAACGTTTATCATCATCCATACAAGAAATGGTTAAAATAATGAAAGACAACCAACGCTTGAGCTCCCAAGTACTTCATCAAAGTGCACACGCTACATCAAGTAACAACGTGGACGATGAATGTGAACTTTTTTTCCTCAGCATGGCGAAAAATGTGAAACAATTGCCTCCTGATGCGCAAATTAGAGTGAAGATGGAAGTGAGCAGCATTGTTTTGGGGGCAGCGTTGCAAGCAGCACGTGGGAGCTCATTTCAGGTGAACCCTGGTTACCACAATACTCTTAATACAAATCCATCATCATTCTATCAATCCTCATCAACACCATCTCCTCAACGACCTGAACACAGCTTGGGCTGCTCGACAGACTCAACGTCATCCTACACTTGGCAAGAGAAACAGCAAGAAAACTTTTCTAATTTGTAATTACCTTTCTGATGTATAATAAAACGCACTTTGTGAAAAGAAAATCAATAAAAATTCCAAAATATCTCTGTGATAATTTTTCTCCCTCCCACATATATAATACAATAAAGTACTAGCAATTACCTCGAGCAAACTGCAAGTCGTATCTTCGCCGGAATTCTTTCCTGAGTTGAGTGGAGCGTTTTTCTATTATCGGACCAACCAAGCTCAGGAGATGGTAGAATTCAGTTTTTGTCATTCTGTAATACCACTTAAACCGCTCTTCATCTTCTATTGGTTGAGGCATTAAATTTTGGAACTCCCCGAATTCGTCTCGCCCCATATTGATAGGATGCACCCATTCTCTAGACGAGAAAATGGATGCAATACACAGATCAGCCGCCGACCGACGTGGCCGAGCGGTTTTAGGCGCTTCAGTCGGGAACCGCGCGACCGCTACGGTCGCAGGTTCGAATCCTGCCTTGGGCATGGGTGTGTGTGATGTCCTTAGGTTAGTTAGGTTTAAGTAGTTCTAAGTCCTAGGGGACTAATGACCTCAAATGTAAAGTTTCATAGTGCCCAGAGCCATTTGAACCACAGAGCAGCCATTTCTTCTTCTTCTTCTTCTTCTTCCAGCATGTCAAAAACACACAGTACATTCATTGTTGCAGGTTCAAAACAAACTGTCGGAAAATACAATGCAGACGAAGTAGTTGTTTCATGCTGCTATACGTCAGGCCAATGTGAACACAGCTTCATGTCTGACGTGGTCCCAAGCTGCCTGACGTGACATGGCAACACGTCACGTCAGAGTAGTCTGTGTTCACCTTTACTCCCATCACCATGGCAACATGTTTGAATGTGGGAAGGGGGAAGTCGCACTGCATTCGAATCGACCTTATATTTGACAAGTTTTGACAACATGGATCACAAACAAAACAAATTTCCAGTGTTATTTATTTATTTTCCTTTTTTTCCGCTCTGAAGACAGTTCTTGTCTGGGACAAACTGTCTGTACATGAAGAGACAGGGAAGATTTCACAGACTTTTGCACTAAGGTTCCCGTGTAATCATGACTTATTTCTTGTTATTATCGAAAAAGGTCCTTAACATGTTGATCGAAATACTGTGGAACATTTGCAACTTCGTTATGGAGACATCGAAGCTGTACCTGAGAAAAACAGCTTTAGCGTAAAACAATATTTCTTTAAAACGAAGATTACACTGCAATCAATCAGTTATATTTGCACAAGCACAGCGGGATTTCAACTAAAACGCAAACGGTCTCGGAAACAGAAGTGAGATTTGCAATGTCCACAAACCGTTTAGAATAATATCCATGTAATTTTTCCAAGCCCACAGTGAATTCTTCAAACATCACGTTTGCTTTAATATCAGGGAACTGGGCTATGTTTATCAGAATTGGTCCCTTCTGCAATGAATTTTTCTTTTTAAGTATTTCGCAATCGAGTCACAAATTAGTTTTTCACACCTTGTAGTGTGTTAGTATGCGCAGTGGGCATGAGTTCCATTTAAAATGTAACAAAAGTGGATTTTCAGTCGAGAAGTCATTCCTGGCCTTCACCTTGACTCAGCCAACGTATTTTGTAATACTATACAAAGTACTCGTACTCACAGTCCGATGCCATCGAAGTCTCTTGCAACTAAGAGTGGAATTAAAGGCACGATTTGAGAAATTTTACTATTCCTACCAGGAATTTCTTCACGTGCTTTGTCACTGCAAATTCAACACAAAGTGCTTCTTAATATATGGATCAATGAAAACCGTCTAGGGGTCGTCTTAATTTTTTGCCCTTTCACTTTGAAGTAAATCTTTAAGTTCTTTGTGTGTGGTATTGTAATGTCGTTTCATTGTAAAATTGCAGTAGAATTCGATCATGCGACTATATAATAGGTATTAAGAATTCTCGTGCTTCTCTTCTTACATTCCCCCGTTCATTTTTAAAGCTTGTTACGAGGGATCGCTAAATTGCCTCTTTTTGCGTATACATCCCCTGGGCCTGTGGAAGCCATTCATACCACGAACAAATGGCAAAGGGTAAACAGCGCTAGTACATCTTTATTTTTCTCACAATGTGGATCATCTTACACTATTTTACACCGCCGAACAGGTTTCCCTGTCGACCACTATTAAGAATGTGCTTCGATTTTTCTTCCTGTCATTTTCAATCGTGTCAGAATTACCTCTCAAGAATCTTTAATTATGTGGCCACAAAACCGATCATGATGCTGGTAATCTTCAAGTTTCCTTACCATTCTTCTGTACATTATCTTTGTCAGAAACGTGGACGTATGAGACGTTAGTCTAACTGTGCACGATAGTGCTGGCACTTATCATGTTGGTATGGGAGGTGGTTTTCTGAAAGTCTGTATGTCTCCGGATTCTTAGATTCTTCACAACAACTTGAGCAATCACTTCGTTACCATTTTCTTGACCAGTTTTAGAAACTCCATAAATATAATACATTCCTTCTGCCTAATATGACCACATGTCTTATAAAGCTCTGTTAAATACTAGATACAATAACGCCGTCAGATCAGTCCTCCAAGTCGTAGATTCCTTAAAAGTACTCTTTCCACCTTCCGCTCTCTAATCTCCGCTTATAAACGGAAGTATCGTTGCCCTATTAACCGTACACGCTTCTGCTTCCGCTTTCACGGAAAGTTTTCTTTACTTTTCCATATACTAAATCAACTCTTCCACCATCATTTCCCTTTGGATATTTTCACAACTTTCCAGCAGCCGTTATTATCCTTGGATTCCCAGAATTTCTTCTAGGTTTCATTCCGAAGTGATATTTATGTATTCCTGAATTTCCCGGAACCTTATGATGCTTCCTTCTTTCCTCGATTAGTAGAAGTGTTTCTTCCACCACCCAAGGTTCCTTCGCAGTTGTAGCTGTAACAAAAAAAATTATGCTCTTCCATCGTTCCTTTGGTTATATGCAAATGAGAAATCAGCTCCGTTACAGTCTACTGTTTTTTTTTTTTAACTTTTATTTGTGGAGTGACACCAAGAGGTGAATACACTAAGCAGATTCAAAAGGATGTGGGTTGCAGTAAGTACTGGGAGATGAAGAAGCTTGCACAGGATAGAGTAGCATGGAGAGCTGGATCAAACCAGTCTCAGGACTGAAGACCACAACAACAACAACAACATTTTTGGATAGGTCCTACAGCATCTGCCGTATTTTCGTTTTGGCCTCGCTTCTTACTTTCTATTTACGATGGTCTTACTGGAAGCTGCAGGGTTAGAAGTTTACATAAATGACACTAACTTCACACTCTTTACTTCCCAAACCGATTGTGGCACAATATGGGGAATAAGGTATGCTATGTACTCACGCAGCTTGAAGATCTTTAAGTAATTGTGATTTTTCCAACTCCGTCTACACATTGACTGAGGTGACAAAAGTTCTAGGATACCTCCTAATATCGTCAAGTGAGACAACACAACTTATAGGTGCAGGATTCTAGACACAAACTGAGCTCTCGACTATGTCCCGTAAATGTTCGATGGGACTTATGTCGCGTGATCTGAGAGGTAAAATATTTCTCTTGAAATTTAGGGAATGTTCCTCAAGCCATTTGCAACAATTGTGCTCCTGAGACACGGCGTATTGTCACCCAAAAAATTCAGTTACTGTTTGGAAACATGAAGTCTTCGAATGGTTGCAAATATTCTCCAAATAACCGAACATAATCATTTAGAGTCAATGATCGCTTCAGTTTGAGCAGAGGACCCATTACATTCCTTGTAAACACAGTCCACACCATTATGAAGCCACTAGTAGCTTGAAAAGTATCCTGTTGACAACTAGGATTCATAGCTCCGTGGGGCCGGCCGGGGTGGTCGAGCGGTTCTAGGCGCTACAGTCCGGAACCGCGCGACCGCTGCGGTCGCAGAATCGAATCCTGCCTCGGGCATGGATGTGAGTGATGTCCTTAGCTTAGCTAGGTTTAAGTTGTTCTAAGTTCTAGGGGACTGATGACCTGAGAAGTTAAGTCCATAGTGCTCAGAGCCATTTGAACCTTAGCTCCGTGGGGTCTGCGCCACACTCGAAACATCACTACTGCTGACAGAAATCAGGACTTATCTGACTACGCCACGGTTTTGCAGTCATATAGGGTGCTATCCATACGGTCAAGAGCCCAGAACATGCACTGCAGGCGACGTGCTATTAGCAACCGCACTCGCGTCGGTCGTCTGCTCCATAGGCCACTAACGCCAAATTACGCTGCACTCTCCCGGACAGGGACTCAACGTAAACGCGGCTGGTATCGGTCGTCAACTTAAGGCCCTCAGCAACTACGTCGTCCATTGTGAGAGGCGATGCCAGAAATTTGCTATTCTCTTCATAATTTTGACACTGTGGATATCGGAATATTGAATTCGCTAATGATTTCCGAAATGGACTGTCCTACTCGTGGAGCTCTAACTATCACTCCGCGTTCAAAGTCTGTTAATACCCGTCGTGAGGCCATATTCACGTCGGAAACCTTTGCACATGAAACAAGGGCTCCCGCATTGTACTGCCCTTTTATACCTTGTGTACGCGATACTACCGACATCTGTATTCGTGCATATCACTATACCATGTCCTTTGTCACCTCAGTGTATATTTTCTTAAATGTTAGTTATGAGAGAGGTAGACGATAACAGTTCATGAATTATAAATTCCATATTAATGAACCTACTGAATGTAACGATACGTGCACAGCTGCGAGAATGATATCTGAACACCCCTGCCGTTAATACATCCAGAATTACAGAACATAGTGCCTAAGGTAAGATAAGAGTAATGTGGCATGATCGAAATTCTTAAATTTGCGCCTATATATTTACGTTAGTCTTACAGTACACTGCTGGGCTCTTCACTTACGAAGTGACCATCAATGATATCATCTTCACCAGTGATGGATTAAATCTTAAACCCTTTCCTCCCAACGCAGTCGTGATCTTCCCATTCGTCCTCTTTGGTTTGCCCTTGATTATCGGTATTAACATTCACCTTCTTTCGTCTACCTCACATGAGCCAGTACTTGTACTCTCTGTCTCAGTCTGATTCCGTTAACAGCAGTCGCATTACGATACCCGTCTTTGCGACGCACCCTTATTGTGAGTGTAACTATTCTTAGGAATTTAAGTTCATATGTTTGTATCCTTCTTTCTGCATTTCATGCCCATCCAGCGCTCACTTTTGTACATCTGACTAGCTATGTCTATTGTTTTGTACAATTTCATATTTGTATTTATGTTTGCATTATTTAGAAAGTGTTAATGACTGTGCTAGAAAATTCTGGCTTTCGACATTTCCCTCTGCGTCATTTTTCTCAAAATAAGAGTTACATGCAAGTATGTAAAATGTGTGACTTGTTCCGGTGCTTCAGTATGCAATATAGTTTGAATCAACTGTATTCTCTCTATGGTATTGCATTACTTTTGTTTTTTCAGTAGGGATCGTAGTCATCCTCTTTTGAAACAGCAGAGAACTGCTATATTGATAACCTAGTACGAGAAAATCAACGGCTAACAGGAGATACCCTTAACTACTACGAGTTATTTGCTTTCCTGCTCCTCTCGCAAACAGTGTGAGGGAAAGACTGTCTCTATGCCTCGGTATGATCACTAATTTCTCGTATCTTATCTTCGTCGTTCTTACACGAAAAGTGTGTTGTCAGCAGAAGATTCTCTCTGCAGTCAGCTTCAAATTCCGGTTCTCTAAATTTTCTGAACAGTATTCCTCGAAAAGAACGCCACCATCCTCCAGGAAATCCCCTGTTGTGTTCCTGAAGCATCTGCATAATACTTGCTGGTTGCTCGATTCTACTGGTAACGTATCTGCCAATCCGCTACTGAGTTGCTCCGATGTCTTTCTTTAATTGAACCTGGTGCAGACCCCACACAGTCAAGCACTAGCGACCTATAGTCGGTCTCATTTAATGGTTAACAACACTTTCCTAAAATTATCCCAACAAACCAATGAACATTTGGTTTCCCTATTACGACTTTTTTCTTAGTCATAAATCTTCTGACGAATTCCTCTCCAGTACCAATCTCAACATCTCAGAGTATCACTTGCAACATACGTCCTCAATTTTTTGTTTGATATACTCCAGTCTCTGTCTTCTCCTGCAGTCTTTGCCCTCTACAGCTCCGTCTAGTGCCACTGTAGTCAATCCCCAATGTGTTTTCCACAGATTCCGTTCCTCTCCGATTCAGTGCAGAACATCGTCATTCCTTACGTTATCATTCCACCGAATTTTCAACATTTGCCTGTAGCATCATATGTCAGAATCTTCGTTTCTCTTCTTTTCCAGTTTTACTGCAGTCCATGTTTCAGTACCATACAATATTGTGCTCTTACAAATTTCTTCCTCAAATGAAGGCCTATGTATGATGTGGCTAGAAATGTCCTTTTTGCTGTTGCTAGACTGCTTTTGATGGCACTCTTGCTTCGTCCGTCATTGGTCTGATGTCTGGGTAGCAGAATTCATTAACTTCATCTACATGGTTACCATCATTCCTGATGTTAACTTTCTCACTGTCCTCATTTCAGCTACTTCCCATTACTTCTGTTTTTCTTCGATTTACTCTTAATCTATATTATGTGCTCATTAGGCTGTTCATTCCATTCTCAGATCATATGTTTCTTCCTTCCTTTCACTCAGGATAGCAATGTCATCAGCGAATTGTATCATTGATATCCATTCAACTTGAATCATAATTCGCTTCTCCTACTCATCTGAATTAAATTAAATTTTTCTACGGTTGGAGTTAGCTGTCATTCATCACACAAGTCTCCTCCTCCTCCTCCTCCCTGTTCTATTCCCCCCTCTCCATGTCCAATTCGTCCCATCCCCTCTCGGTCCATTTCCTCTTCCCCTCTCTGTCTGACGTTGCGCTTTGTTTAATGTTGCTGCCAACAAAATCTTGCTTGGGATTTGATGTCGTTTGAAATAAATGGTTAAATCTATCCGGATCGTGGGCATGCGGGGTATGAAGACCTCTCTTGCTGCAGGATCTGTGAGGACAGAAGCTTCAACTACATTATTTCGCATAATTATAA